>NC_137080.1:86889648-88329275 GCF_951640355.1 Cnephaeus nilssonii
GGTACCAATTCAGTTCCAGCAAGAATCCCCATTTTGGGTGTGAGAAGGAAACATTACTCAGTGCAAAACAGCTCAATTGTGATACAGCAAGGCTGTGAAAACAGCAGAGCTGTACAGCTCTGAGGCCACACCCCTCTCCAGCTAGACAGCTTCCTTCTGCTCTGGCCAGACATCTCTGCTATCCCAGGGAGACATAGGCTTCATTGGTAGAAAGGGAGAGCTGGCTTATATGGACAGAAGTCCCCACCCCTAGTCTCTGATTGGTCTGTCCTCATGCAAATGAGGTCCTTGAATCCTCACCATTTGATTGGTCTAGAAGGCACTGTCCTGATTGGTCAGAATAGAGCTGCTCTGATTGGTCAAAACTGCACTACTCTGATTGGATGAGGGAATAGGATTCCAGGAAAACTTTATAAGGGCTGGCTCTGATGGCAGAAACACAGTGCAGGCACAGTTCAGTGTAGGCTTCTTTGTGAAGTGCAATTTGTATAAGAGGCCCCTGTGCAGAAATGGCTGCTAGGCTGTTTTTAAGAATTTGAACCCAGTTAGCCAGCAGGAGCCCTTCTTAGTAGGTGTCTTTTTTCCTCAGGGTTCGCACCCCAAAATGGACAGTGCCTCTCTAGACGCTCCCTACTCAAAGCCCAGGATTCTGCACCTCCTGTTCTTACTAGGCATCATCAGCATAAACATTTCTCCACAGACTCAATGTCAACCTGCAGGCACCTCACGGGCCATTAAGTTCAGGGGATCTCATATGATATTCTATAGAGTGCTCAGATACATAGATGGAGCTGGGCTGTGGGGGCGTGGAGGTGCGCAGACATTTACTTTCACCCATTGCCATTATGTGGATGTCAGGATGAGGATTTGTAGATCCCCTTATCAAATGTTAATTAAACTAACCTCCACAAAAGGGCAAACAGCTCAAATATATCCCTCTAAAGAACTCACAGATGGAAGCCACGACTGGAGCGTAATCTCAAGTGGACACCAGAAACGGCCGGGCTGATCTTTCCCTACCCCAGGACAAGCTTTGTCAGCGTGTGAGGAGATTAAGGCATCAGGGATGGGGCTGGCCTTTGCGTTTCGGACATTTCAAGAAGGCCATCTGAAACGTGAATTTATATCCACTGTCATTAACAAAGAACTTCCCCCTAAGTCTACTTTGTGGCTTGGAATATTAGTGCATGATATTTCAAATTTTGGGTATATATTTTATCATTTGAAAATATATGCAATCCTTAGTATGTGGACATAATACTAATATACATACAGACTTAAGAAACATAAGTTGGATCAAGTCACTCCTCTGCTCAAAACCCTGTAACGATTCCCTGCCCCACTAAAAGGGAAGCCCCAAGACTTGATGATGGCCATGGGCCCTAACCCCATCACATCAGTCCATAGGCCCCATCAGCCACTTCTTCCCACTCTTACTGTCCATATCTTGGTTGCAGTGACACTGGACTCCTCACCATTTACTATTTTTAACAAATATATTTTTATAGATTCCAGATAGGTAGGGGGGGGAGAGAGAGAGAAACAATGATGAGAGAGAATCATTGATTGGCTGCCTCCTGCACACCCCCTACCCCAGTATCGAGCCCACACCCAGGCATGTGCCCTTGACCAGAATCAAACCCAGGACCCTTCAATCTGTAAGCTGACACTCTATCCCCTGAGCCAAACCAGCTAGGGCTACCATTTTTAAAAAATGTTTTTATTGATTTTTAGAGAGAGAGGTAGGGAGAGTAGGAGAGAGAGAGAGAAACGTTGATGTGAGAAGAGAACATTGATCCCTGCCTCCTGCACCCTCTACTGGGGATCGAGCCCGAAACCTGGGCATGTGCTCTGATCGGGAATTGAACCAGGGCTCTCTTGGTGCATGGGACAATATTCAATCAACTTAGCCACACTGGCCAGGACTACCATTTTTCTTGTATCTACAACAACAAAATATGTTCAATTTTACATATGTTTTATAAGTGGAGTCATACTGTTCAATATTTCTGCTATTTTCTTGATCAACGTAATATTCCTAAGATTCACCATACTATTTCATATAGCTGTAATTCATTCATTTTCACTACTATGTAATACTCCAGTATTTAACTATACCGATTTTTAAAGGATATTCTCCTGCTGTTGCTTCTAGTTTTGTTTTGTTTGTTTGTTTGTTTTTGTGTTTTCTGTACTAACGGGGCCACCGTGCACATTTTCCCAGGTGTCCTGGGGCACATGTGCCTGCATGTAGGTAATTGGCGTGCACATCACCGGCATGCCTTCCCACACTCAGTGCCTTTATGCTCTTCCCCACGCTTGGAGTCTCCTCCTCACTGTCTCTGGTCTGACACACCTAAGACCGACTCACATGATGTCTTCTTTGAGGATCTTCCTCCCCAAGCCTTGACACTATTGTTCTGTGGTTGCCTCTGAAGAAATACCTGCCACTCTTTGCATTAATCATAGTGGTGCCCCTTACCTAACCTCTGCTGGGTGAGGGAAGCCCTGTGCCCTCTGTGATGCACACTAATCGATGTTGCAGGCCCTCAGGACCCTCACAGGAGGCTACCTTTTTCCTATTGAGTCAGACACTTACCAGGAGCTGGTCATATTTGCCGCCAAACCTACTGAGGCTAATGCTGCTTGTTACGGTAGTCACGTGATTTAATTAAGCGTGCCATGAACCCATGAAATGCAAGTGTGAAAAGAGCGAGAGTTGTTTCTATATAACCCAAGGTGAATGCTTCAGAAAGACATACAAAAAACAAACAAACTGATGAGTGAAGGGGTTTGAGCAGGCTGACATTAATGAAATCCTGTGATCCGGTCACACAGGCGTATCTTCTCAATGGAAGTTGACGGCAGAGACCACGGTGGGCCCATCTCTATGCCTCGAGTCTGAACCCAAGGCCTGAGACAGAGTTGGAGTTGATGAATGTATGTTGATCAGAAAAATGAATGATAAGTAAATGTTGAAAGGAAGGGGGAAGAGAGAGAGAGAAAAAAAATCAATGTGAGAGAGAAACATCAATCGGTTGCCACCTGTATGTGCCCTGACCTGGGATTGAACCTGCAACCTAAGTATGTGCTTGGACCAGGAATTGCACCCACAACATTTTGGTGTACGGGATGATGCTGCAACCAACTGAGCCACCTGGCCAGGGGATGTTGAGTTTTTAAAAGTGGGGAATGGTCTCCCTTCAGGTGAGTCAAGAAAACAACTTGCTGGAAAAGAAGATGGAGGTGAAACATTTGTAGATTAGAAAACAACCTGTAAAACTCTTGAAGGATTCTGTACTTGGATTGCGTTAGCAAGTGTCCTTAAATCCTCACTCCAAAGTACAGAAACAGGAACTGGCGAATCATAGTCTAGGCATGATGGATGTGAAAGGTGATGTGGAACTTCGCCTTCATGTGGAGATGGCTCCACATTAAATAGGAGGAGAATCAGTACATTTATATGAAAAATATTTTTTTAAATATATTTTATTGATTTTTCACAGAGAGGAAGGGAGAGGGATAGAGAGCCAGAAACATCGATGAGAGAGAAACATCGACCAGCTGCCTCTTGCACAACCCCTACTGGGGATGTGCCCGCAACCAACGTACATGCCCTTAACCGGAATCGAACCTGGGACCTTTCAGTCCGCAGACCGACGCTCTATCCACTGAGCCAAACCGGTTTCGGCTATATGAAAAATATTTAAAGGATGTGTGTCGTTGGTCTCAGCAGGTAAAAAATGGCATGCTCAAATGAGATACTTTGAAGAGAGCTTAATAAAAGGGCTGTTTATAAAACTGTGAGCAGAAATGAGGAAAAGTACAGGAGAGGAGAGCCCAGGGCCCCCTCCTGACAGCAGCTGGGTTTTGGCTTGAGAGGGAGCCAGGGGGATGAATAGCCTGGCCTCTCACTTCTCTCTCTTCTGGGAGTGTCTCCTATTGGCCAAACCCACCTGGAAAGCAAACGGCAAAGTCTATGCAGGCAAACACCCCAGGTAGAGAGCAGGTAGAGAATGGAGGAGAGAGGAAGCTATCCAATGTGGTGTCATTTTCTCATGATTCTCCACTTTGGCATTTTCAACTTTCTGACCACCTATGAGCCACAGTCCTGCCATATTGGGGGGCTTCTACTTTATTTACACATTTATCTCATCCACTAGACACAGGGGGTCTGTCTTCATCATCTTTAGATCTCCAAGCCTATCCCAGGGCTTGGCATGTGAAAGAGGCTCAATAAGCCATTGAATGAATACTAGCGAATCTGTAAGAAAAATTATGTGTTGGAAAATATCAGTAATCTGCTTGCTTATTTATATAACAAACGTTTATTGAGCGACTACTATGTGCCAGGTACTGCTCTGAACAGAAAGGACACAATGGACAACACTGCTACAGACTAGGTAGTAAGACAGTCAACAAATTATTTCACTCATTCAACAAACACTTATTGAACAACAACTATGTGCCAGGCACCCATGTTGTGGGTGCTGGGAGTTAAACAATGAACAAGAAAGCACTCTACCCTCATCAAACTTGCATTTGAGTGGGTGTCTTTTGCCTGTAAGCTGGCTTCTTTAAAGCTGAAGGTAAGTAAACAAAGGGGCACCATTTTTTAAGAAGCTAATGAGGCCTGTGGCTCCTGATAGATGAGAGGCAAGCAGGATCCCACTTTAGGTCATGGAAAGACAATCTCCAGGGCTGGATGGAAGCCAGAGCTTGGGGTGATTGTCCTTACAGGGCAAGGGTGTCCTTGTTAACACAGCTGATCCTCTGGTGTGGGATGATTGCGATGGGTCCCAAGTAAGAAAATCTGAGCTCTTCACACGTCTTCAATAACAGGGCTTTACATGGTAGGTCTTCAGTGAATTCCTGTGGAATTAAGTGGACTTCTACAAGCCTTTTATCAAGATGTGGGCTGCTCAGAAGCTGGCCTGGGAGACGAAGGGCTAGCTGGCAGTCCAGGGAAGCCCTGGCAGGGGAAGGGGGGATAATATTGCCTTGTTTACATGCTTGGGATTATTTTAGCGCATGTGTAACTTGGCTCTAGATGCTACAGCCGGCCTTTTCTGGGAAGCCAAAGAGTGGATTCAACCTAGCTTCTTATATTAATACTTCCCGAACTCTCACACTCTCACACTCAGAGCCCTCCAATATGGCAGGACTGTGGCTGTATCTTATGTGTAAGCGCCAAATTGCCGAGGAAATGGTATTTCTCAGGGGATGGAAGGCTGGATTCTGAGCCCACATTCTTATCCTCTTTGGGGGGGAAGCTCTTGGGACTCAGCTGGATGAACCAGTCTCGGAGGGTCCCTTTCAGTTGGCCATTCCGTCTTTGAGAACTTTATTTTCCTCCCTGGATTCTGGCTGCTGCGGCTAGCCTGCACCTTCTTAATAGTGCAGCCTTGGCCGCCAATGAGCTGCTGTGAATCAGCAGGATTGGCCTTCAGCCTTGGACTTGGAGACAGCTGCCTACCCAGTGTGATTTTGCAGGCTCCGGGGAAGGGACTTACCTTCCTACGCATGTCCCAAAATACCTTCTCTATCAGCTTTTTGATGTTTGGGATTGCTTTCCCCTGGACAAAGCCTTCCATTTCACAATGAAGGACCAAAAATAGAAATGGGTGCGCCTATGCTTGGCATTGCCCACAACAAGCTGTTCTTGGCCTCCATGCTGTTGCTCGTGCTGCTCCCTGTGCCAGGAATATCCTCCCTGTGGCCTCATTTCCTTTAGACCGATCCTTTGAGAGTCAGTTCAAGCATTTCTTGCCCTAAGGGGATGTTGTAATTGGTTTCACGTGATTGCAAGAAACAGCCTTAACTGAGACTAGCTCATGAAAAGTCTGGTGCGGGTGGGTGTGGCAAGGATACAGGTAGAAGCAGTAAGGACGATGGACTCCTGGACATCCGTGAGAAGGAGTATATCTGTGTTTACAGCTGGTCTCCCCCACAGAGGCTGATTAGACCTTGAAAGTGGGAACTATGCTTTATTCATTTTTGAAAATTCAGACCTAGCACAGAGTTTAGTGTGTAGGATATACCCAATAGATGTTGGTTGAATAATGAATGAATGAGCAATTGAATCCTAAGTGTTGGTAGACAATGTCAGCTATTCTTTGAGGAACTTACAGTCTAGTTGGAAAACTAGAAAACAATGGAAATATTAAATAATGTAAGAGATAATTGCATACATCAAAGGAGCCTTAGGGGAGAGGAAATTTAGTTAACAAATAGCCCCTAGAAAGATGCCAATTCACACTAACATGCAACTGACTGATGTTAGTCTTTTACTGAGTGCAGACTTTGGATGAGGGACATTGGAGTGATCATTGCATTAGTGTGCAGTTTCACATAGAGTCCCACAGAGGATGTCCAGGGTGGCAAGGGGGTAGGTAAGAGGGGCTCAGAGACAAATCTCAAAGGCTTTGTAGGTTGGCCTGCAACATTGGGATGCAATACTATCCTAACGCTCTTGGGGACCATGAGTGACACTGGGTGGTGGGTCAGTGACTCCTGGGGGGGGGGCCTAATCTGATTGGTTGATCCAACAGAGAGACAAGGCTCATGCCTATGTCTGCTGAGTGACTGCAGCTGCTGGTGGTAGTCAGGAAAGACGCTGGGTGGCCCTTGGAACTCCAGGGTGAGCCAAGAGAGTCACCCAGATGCTGCCTGATTTTGCTGACATAAATCAAAGGCCAAGGAAGAAGAGGTCTCTGTAGCTCTCTCTGTTTTAGAGACTGGCCCTGGGGTGAGTTCCCCACCACCCCCTCTTCTGCTTAGATGTATTTCCCTGAATCTTCCCATTGAATCCGTTGCCCTCAGACAGGCTGGCTGCTTGCCAAGGATGAGCAGCCCACAACTGAGAGGGATTCCTAGGGTCTCCTCTCCCACCATGTCTATTGTCAACCCTAGGCACCTGGAACGTCATCTCTTCTTGTACTTGAACTGGAGTAAGTGGCAACCCAACTGACTCCACTGAGCCCAACCCCCTCAATGAGAAAACAGGCTCAGAGAAATTCATCTTTTGTCAACTTTGAATTTAACTTTGAGTTAATCCACTTTCTCCTCCTGCCCCCGAAAGTTCAAACACTTATTTATTTTACATTTTACTCATTAAACCATCCTTTATGGCAGGCTTTCTATGTGCTGGGCCCTCTTCTAGGCATTAAAGTGTATGTGTTGGGTTGCAGGTTACAGAATGCTCCTCTAATAGTGTCTCAAACAATACAGACATTCATTATCCCCTGAAATAAGGAAGAAGCCCAGGGCTGGGGCTCCCCAGCTCATCAAGAGAGAACCCAGGCTTTTGCCATCCTCCTGCTCTGCTATTCTTGGTGTCGGGATGACTCCCTTCAGAGGCAGATGGCCACCCAGCTACCTAGCAGCATGCTAATGCCCGGAGTCAGAAGGCAGGCAGGGCAGGGACCTTCACCTCTCTCTTTTAATCAGGGAAGAATATATTTCCTAGAAGTGTCCAGTCAGTTTCTTTTTATGTCCCATTGGCCATACCCAAGTCCCATGCCCATTCCTAGACCAATCACAGGCAAGCAGGAGTGGGATGGTGACACTGACTGCAGTGGGCCAGTTGTGATGCTCCGTTCAAGGGAAAGGTAGTAGCATCTCCACTAAGCAAAGGTGCTGGAGCCAGATGGCCCAAGTTCAAATCCTGGCTCCACCAATTCTTAGTTATATGACTTTGGGCAAGGTGCTTAACCTCTCACTTCTTCAGCTTTCCCAACTATAAAATGGTGAAAATGACACCTTATAGATTTACATAAGGAAGTGCTTAGTACAGTATTTGGCTCACAGTACATGTTAACCTTCCTGAGGGCTTGAAATGAATCAGAAAAAGTGATACCAGATGTTAGGTAGGCAACTCCCGTGTCTGCCACATGGGGTTACAGACAGAAAAGAGGCAATGTGAAAATCCTGTGAGGGTGTCATGGTACAGAATTGTGGGGTGGGGGCACCGAGAAAGGTGCCTGTGAAAGGAGTTTAGAGAAGGAAAGACAGTATCAGGGAAAGGGTGTCCATGGGGGAAGACATGCATTCATAGAGGATAGAGGAATGTTACAAGATAAGGGGAAGAGGAAGAGAGGGCACCAGGTGGGCTTTGAGCTTTGAAACTGATAACCTGCAGGAAGGTAGCCAATTAGGAGAGCATGGGGGACATAAATTAAGGAAGTGTCCAATTAGGAAGTATCATGTTCAGACAAAGAGCTCCCAGCCTTTATAAACCCAGAGACAGAGAAACTCAGAGCACTGAACTGATTTTTTCCCATTAGAGAGAGAGAGCAGGTTTTTCTCATGTGGGGACCCCTCCCCAGGGGGAGTTTGTATATACTTTTAATAAACTTCCACATTTTTATTCAAAATCCTTTAGTCAACGAATTTTATTCTTCAAATGTCATTGGACAAATACCCACAATAAGGAAAGTCTGCTCGTCCCAAACTCCACGTAACACCTGGATCTAGACTTGGGGGATGTCAGGGAGGACTTCTCAGAGGAAGTGGCAATTTTGTCAGATGTAGCAGTTACTCAGGCAAAGGTGGAGTTTGGGAGGGAAAGGAAGGCTTTCCAGGCAGAGGGAATAATAGGCCCAGAGGTTCTCAAATGTGGTAAGTGTGGTATATGCAGGACAAGTAGTTTATTGTGCTCAGAGAATAACGAGGTGGGGCCAGGGCCGACTCTAGAGGGGCGTGCTGCCAGGCTAGGGAGGGCACTGAACGTTGAGCTAAAGAGTGGGAATCTTCCTACAGGCTATGGCTTGTAAACTGGAAGTAGCCCTAGATTTGTAGTTTTGGTCAATGACTCAGGCACTGATGAGGAGGATGGAGGGAGGGACTAGGACCTAGGTCGGGGGCTGTGGCAGTATTCCAGGGGACTGGGGAACAGCCTGAACTGGGGCAGCTATGGGAGGCTGGAGAGGAGGGAAGGACGGAAGATTAGCAGGATGTGGTCATTAGATGTGGAGATGTAAGTCCCCAAGATTGTAGGTTGAGTAGTGAGTGGAGGAGAGAGAGAGAGAGAGAGAGAGAGAGAGAGAGAGAGAGAGAGAGAGAATACTGGCAGGAGGAGGCAGAGAAAAGGGGAGTGATGCATTCCAGTTTGGCTGTGTTGGGTGGGGGGCAGCTGGAGATGTCAGCAGACCCTCAACTGCTTGAAGCCTGAAGCTCAAGAGACTTGTCTGAAGATGATTCAGGTGTTAACACGGGAAGTAGAGAAGCACTTGAGGTAGATAACAATTGTCCTGGGAGAACAAGTGCAAACAAGCGACGAGCCTGCCTCTCTGAGACGTGGCTTGCCAGCGCTGTTTTGCTTGGGCGCTTTGTTGGGCCCTGCAATGGTTCAAGGCCTGTAGCCAGGCAAGGGTTTACTTGGTTGTCACACCGCAGCTATTGTTTAACACCGAGCCTGCTGTGTGAATTTGTGTGTGGCCCTGGGTTCCGCACATCTGCCAGCCCGATGTAGGGTGAGAAGAGAAGGAGGTGGAGCCTGCAGAACACCAGTGCTCAGGACCAGTGGAGACGGATTCTTCCCAGGGCGATGGAAGGGAACCTGGGGAGGTGGGGGGACACGCTGGAGAAAGTCCTGGGACCCAAGGAGGGCCAGGGACCCCAATTCGTGGTTGTTTTTTTTTTTTTTTTTTACATTTACCAGTTTATTATAAAGGATATTATAACAGATACAGATGACCAGCCAGATGAAGAGGGACATGGGGCGAGGTCGGGGAAGGGGCAAGGAACCTTTACACCCTCCTGGCCGCCCTCTCCCAGCGCCCCCACCTGTTCACCGCCTGAGCTGCCTGCAGCCTTCTTGGTTTTCGTGGAGGGTTCATTACTCAGGAGTGATTGATTAATGTCAGCCATTGGTGATTGAACTCAATTCCCAGCCCCTCCCACCATCTAATCACAGGGTCGGTTCCCCTGGCACCCATCCCCCATTCTTAAAAAGTCACCTTGTTAACAGAAACTCAGGTGGAAAGGGGTTTGCTATAAATATGAGATACTTTTATCACTTAGGAAATCCCAAAGGTTTTAGGAACTCGGTGGCAAAAATGGGAACAAAGACCATATATTTTTGTTATAAGTCACATGTCACAGAGCCTAACATAGGCCATGTCCGGCGAGGACGTCCCTGCTGAGCAGAGATATGGGCTCCTGTGGCAGCCACACCTCACTCCTGCCTGGAAGTTGCCTTGGGTTTATTGCTTGGTGCGAGAATGGGCTAGAACAGGTGTGTCTGGCATAGGTGAGGGCCAGGTGTGTCTGACCCACTAGCCATCTGGTCCTGGGACGCACATGTGTCAGGAAGGTGCAGGGCAGAGTCCCAGCAGCAAGTGGTCAGAGCAGATCCCCGCCCCACCCCACCCTGCAAGTGCCCAGAACCCAGAGCTGTCAGATGACTGTCTAGTGACCCCGAGCACCCTATGAGCTCCCAGTGATGACTGGCAGGAGAGGGTTACATTGCTCATGTGGTTTCCTTTGTTAATATATGACTTCTTCCGTCATAAAAAGTAATAGAACCATAATCACATGTTTGCGACTCAGAGATAAGGAAACATGACCCATAATTCCATAGCACAGCACACCGTCCCCATTCCTGACGCCACATCCTACACTGACACTGCCCTGTGCCTCATTGGTCTCGGGACCCGGAAGGACAGCAGGAGCCCTGCGTGCAGACAGGTAGGTGACCGGCCAGCCCCACCCTCTAACTCAGCCACATGAGCACCTGGGTGTGCTGCCTTCTCTATATCACACTAACAGCACAAGCCAGGCATCCAAGAGGAGAGGAAGGGGAAGTAGGTTGTTTTCCTGATGGTACCCTGTGGTTGAGGTGAACGTCACAGGCTCCAGAGCCACACAGAGCTGGGGTCGAGGACTGGCTGTCTGAGGGATGTTGAGCAGCTCACTCTGTGACGCAGGGCCTCAGTGACCCTGTCTTTAAAACAGAGACACTAGTACCTACCCCAAGGATGTGGGGAAGGTTAAATGAGGCAGCGTGTGCTAACCCTGGGCACATATGGACCCTGGCCAGCTGCGAGTGCTCTCTAAGTGGGGCCAGAATGGACCTCAGGTACTCTTTCTGGAGGCACATGACTGGAGCTTAAACATCATGTTTTATTTTTTATTTTTTTAGATATATTTTTATTGATTTCAGAGAGAAAGGAAGAGGGAGAGAAAGATAGAAACACCAATGATGAGAGGAGAATCATTGATCGGCTGCCTCCTGCACACCTCACATTGGGGATCAAGCCTGCAACCCAGGCATGTGCCCTGACCAGGAATGGAACCGTGACCTCCTGGTTCCTAGGTTGACGCTCAACCACTGAGCCACACTGGCCAGGATAAACATCATGTTTTGAATGAAAATGGGAAAATAATTTTGTGGTAGAAAAATACCTGGAGCAGCACAGGTTTGCCAAGAGCTCAGGGAGTGAGTTAGGAATAGGATACAAGAGATAAACCCCAAGAGAGTCACCTTGGGGAGCCAGCAAAAGACTCTTAACAAAGCACAGAGTGGCCCCGGGAGGCTGTGATTGTAGAGAGACTCGAATGGATGCAGAAAGATCAGTAAGAGCCCGTCTTTCTGGACTCTGCCTCCTCGGACACCCTCATGCTGTAAGGTGGCTGGCATGGTGGGAAGAATGTGGATATTGAAGTCAGAGAACTCTGTTCCCAATCCCTGCTCGATTGCTCTGTCGCCTGTGTGATCTTGTAAAAGTTTTTTAGCCTCTCCGTGCCTCCGTTTCCTCATCTGTAAAATGGGGCTAACCCACTGAACTGGTTAATATGTGGAGCAAACGAGACTAGTGTAGGTAAACCATGTGGGACAGGGCCCTGCACCTAGTAGGCGCTCAATCATCATTGTTGCTTTGTTTTTCCTTGTACCTTAAGTAAGGTAGTGTTTATTGCCCTCAGAAAGAGGGGGTGGGGCTTAACACTGTATCTTGACCACTCAGGAAAACCGGTTCTGAGGAGGGAAAGGTTTGTGAGGGAAGAAATACTTGGAAGAATCCTGTTTGCTGTCCCAGGGCTCAGAGTAGGAGCCCCAGGCTCCGGGGGAAGGGAAAGGCAACAGGACCTGTGAGACTCCAGCCCCTTACCTCTGTCTCTAAAACTGGTGAGCACTTAGCCAAAGCGCCCTGCCCCCTTGTTGATGCCCCAGGGGCAGGGAGGAGCCATGAGTCTAAAGGTTATGGGGCCCATAGCACCTCCTCTGCTGCCTCCTAGAGGGCACTCATGGGATGGCCACCTGGCCAAGTCCTCCTCCCAAGGTACAAATGACCTTGGCCCCGCATATCCCCTGGACAGAGGCCGATCCTGGAGTCTGGGAGGCCTAGAGGGAACTCTCTCAGGGGCTTCTCCTTCCTCTGCCCCCCGCCCCCTCCATCTTTAGCTCACAATTGTACAGCACTCGGCAGGTCTCAAAAAGCTTTCACATCCCCTAGTGCAGGCAGGGAAGTCATTTTACCAAGGAGGGAACTAGAACCACAGAGCAGTGACCTTGCTAAGATTGCATGCCTAGTAAGTGGTGGGCCTGGGACCAGAACCCAGGAACTCCAGCCCAGCGCCATTCTGAATTGTACAATATTAGGGGCCACGTGCCACCCCTTTGGCTTGTTCTTAGTCAGTGGTTTGCTGGCAGTTCGTTGTGTGAGCCTTACCCAGGTTCTGGTGCTGGAAGGGAGTCTATTCCTGCTGTCCCCCCCACCCCCAACTGTTTCCTTGAGTCCCTAAAAAGTGTCCTGAAGGACAGACCCCCACCTCCCATCTCCCAGCGAGCCTCGGCCAGCTCTGGGAAGCACAGCCACTCCCGGCCTGCTTAATGGCCTTGCCTGGAGCTCCAGAAACCCGCACTTTCGGTGACTTATTGTGATGCCCATCTAGGCGGACGCCCTTTCCCTTCTAGCGGCCATGCAGCCAACGGCCGCACAAATGTGTCCGCTCCTTCCATTAAGGCGCAGAGAGGAGCCGCCGCACTGATTGAAATTCTCAGGTGGAGCAATTGCAGGCGGCGTTGGAAGAGGAGACTTTAATTTGATAGTTTACATTCCACGGAGGTTCCTCCTCCGCCCGTCTGCGAGTAAACAGCTGTCCGCTGCCACAGCTGCCTGGTGATGGAGAGGAAGTAGTCTGCCGAGGAAACGGTGATGGAGGGACAAAATGTCCAGAAGGTCGAAGGTGGCCCACTGGCCAAGCCTCACCCACTTCTCACCACCCCACAGTACCACCCTGACCTGAGCTACCACCCTCACCTCTTCCTTCCTGAGCCTCGGCTGTGAAATGCTGGACCCAGGATAAAGGAGCACCCAGGCCCTGGGCTCGGCACCTCCAGCATCAGGGGAGCGCAGAGGGTGGGGGAGGGGCCGAGAACCTGGAATCCGAAATCAGGGCTCAAAGCCTTGGCTCTTGCTTCCTTCGGAGTCCTGGGCAGGTCATGGGCCCTCTCTGAGTCTCCCCGGTGCCAGGGCTGTCTCCCTCCAGTGCACCGGGTCAGGGGGAATGCGCAGGCAGAATCCGATGCATGGAGGGCCTGCTCAGTTAGCAGCCACCTTCCCTGTCACCACTGCTTCTCCCTCGTCTCCTGCCCAAGGGCTGTGGCTCTCACTGTCTGGGCAGGACCTGCCTCCTACAGGGGGCCAGGCCTGGGCTAAGCCAAGCGGGCAGCTACCCTAAGATTTAAAAAGTGCCCAAACGGTCCCCAACCAACCCCCCAGCAAAGCTTGTCTCCACAGGCACCTGTCGAAGCTGTTAGTATGTGCCTCGGGGCTCCTAGCATCCTGTCCAGCCCCAGCGCCCACCTCCCCTTAGGAAGCAGAGCGTGGGCCCGGGAGGGGAGTGGGACCAAGGACGGGCACAATGGAGTCACCCCGACAATCCTCACTCACAGTAGTGCCCCCTTATCTGCGGTTTCACTTTCCGGCATCTCAGTTACCCATGGTCAACTGGGGCCCAACAATATTAAATGGAAAGTTCCAGAAATAAACAATTCATACCTTTTAAATGGCATGCCATTCTGAGGAATGTGATGAAATCCTACGCCTCCTGCTCCATCCCACCCGGAAAGTGAATCATCCCTTTGTCCAGCGTCTCCACGCTGTGTGTGCTAAGAGTCACTTAGTAGCCGCCTCTGTCCGATCGGCTGTCACCGCGTTGTGGTGCTTGTGTTCAAGTCACCCTCTTTTACTGCATGATGGTCTCAAAGCACAATCATAGAGCTGTTCTTTTTTAAAATATATACTTTTATTGATTTTCCGAGGAAGGGAAAGGGAGAGAGAGATAGAAACATTAATGATGAGAGAGAATCAATGATTGGCTGTCTCCTGCAAGCCCCACACTGGGGACTGAGCCCGCAACCTGGGCATGTGCGCTGACCGGGAATCCTGGTTCATAGGTTGACGCTCATCCACTGAGCCGCGCTGGCCGGGCAGTGTTGTTCTTTTTTTTTTATTAGTAGTTACTGTTGTTAATCTCTCACTGTGTCTAATTTATAAATTAAGCTTTGCCATAGGTATATGTGCATGGGGGGAAAAACAGTATCTGCAGGATTCGGTACTCTCTATGGTTTCAGGGTCCTCTGGGGCCTTGGAATACATCCCTGCTGAAATGGGGGTTCCTGTGCTTGCTCCTGTGTCCCAGGCACTGTGCTGGGCTTGGGTACCGGGCAGCTACCCTCCCAGTCCTCCATTCACTTAGCAGACACCAAAAGGGTTTCCGCTGTGACCGGAGCTGTGGGCAGAGAAAGGGTTGAGACGGTGGGAGCTTGGGAGATGTACGTCTTGTTGAAGGGACAGACAGACACAAAGCGTCCAGATCCTCAGGCTGGGCTTCCCGGCCCCTCCTCACGCAAGCAGGGCCACCCACTGGCACTTTGGAACCTTGCCATACCCATCTGCTCTCAACTTCAAACATCTGTGCAACTGTACAGACAAGAGTGTGATTGTTTAATACAGCCCTCGCGTTCAATCCATGTAACTTACCTTCCACTCCACTGTCACGGGAAGACTGTGACGTCTTTCTTCCATATGACAGCCCAGATCTTGACAAAGTCTTGGTCAGTTTAAAGTGTCATTTTCACTAAATAGGCAAAGTAAGGGGAGGAACGGAGCACCGAGCCTCGCTACAACCCAGGGCCCTGTCCTGGGAATGTTCTGGTGGCCCTGATCCTGGCATCCGGTCACGTGTGTGAGAGGTGTTTGGCCTGAGCCAGTGTAAGATGGGTCCAGCATCACCCACTGGGTACTCAGAGTCTCAGCAACAATAAAGGGACCATACTGTTCCAGCTTCCGTGGCTTCTGGGGTTCAGGTGGGCGATGAGAGTGGGGGATGGTCTGACTCCCCACCCCCACTTCTTTCTGTCCTGGCTTCTCCCTGTGTCCTCAGCATCTGTTTCACCCATGTGCCCTCTGCTTGCCCACCTCTGCCCATGGACACAGACCTGATCCTTCCTTCACCCAAGTCCACCCTGCTCCCAGCTCCAGTGAACCGACCCTGGGTCAGATCGCTGGGGCTCCCTCCTACCCCGGGAAACCACCTGGGAGAAACAAAGGGAGTGGGCTGATGAGAGCCCTTTCATATGAGGATAGCACGGAGAGGAACACGAAGGCCCCTCACGGCCCTATGATCTGGAACAGAATAAACTTGACGGTGAGCAATGACCAAGGGAGAGGATGTGAGGTCAGAAGCTGTAAACCACAAACTCGGTAAGTGAAAGCCTCACCCACTTCCCACCACCCCACAGTACCACCCTGACCTGAGCTCCCACCGTCACACACGGAATGGCTGGACCAGCCTCCTGGCCCATCTCCCAGTTTCCATCCTTGCACCTCATAGCCTGTCCTCTGGGCATAAATCTGACCTTGTCCCCGCTACTCTCCCCTTCCTCATTCTGCTCCACCACTGGGCCTCCTAGCACATCAGGCGTGTTGCAGTCCTGCCCCAGGCCATTTGCACCTGCAGGTCTGTTTATCTAGACCCCCTGCATCCACTTCATAAATGTCAACTCCTCAGACCTTGTCTGACCGCTTCACCTAAAATAAGACCCCTGTCACTATTATATCCTCAGTGCCTAGAAAAATGCCGAGCACATAGTAGGTATTTTATAAATATTTGTTGAATGAATGAACATGTGAATGAATGAATTGTGATAGCTGGAGGGGAGTGGAGAAGCAGACTGCAGTATCCAGGAGCACAAGGCTGCCTGACCAGTCTCTGGGCACCGAGGGGCAGCTGGGATCCTGGGGAGAAAATGGGGGAGTGAAGGATGTGGGGTGCCCAGGTCAGCATGCTGGGCTCCCCTGCTCTTCTCAGGGCCCACCTTGCTGAGTTCCTTCTCTCTTTCCCAGTTGCCCTTCATTCTTTTTCATTTCCACCCCTGGTGATCCTGTCACAAAACTAATGAATAATGGCAGGTCAGTAATTAGACTGTCACTGAGAGCTCTCAGAGTCAAGGTCTGGGGCCCCTCCAGCCCTGGCTCCGAGGCCTTTGCTCATGGCCTTTGTTTTACGTAAATCGACTTGCTTCCCAGGGTCCTGAACCGTCAGAAAGGACCCAGATGGGGTGTGGTGCCCGCACAACTGGAGGGCATGGAGGGCCTTCGGCTGGGGCAGTCAGTGGTGGAGAGAGGCTGAGCGGGGGGCTAAGGCTGGGCTCCTGGGGTGTCACCTTACCTCTGAGTGGGACAGAGGGCAGAGAGGGCATAGCACCTCCGCTTCCTCCAGGGCAGCCCCCGCTTTGTCTGTCTCGTGTTATGTATTGAATAACGACTAAGATTTCACTTGAAGAAAGGCTTCTTCCACTAACCCTTGAGAAACCCCAGAACAATTCTCTTCCTGTTGGACACCATAGTCTTCATTTCCCGAGGAGCAGGAAGGCTCAGGGCTCACAGGACTCTTGTCTCTTCTGCTGAGTGGTGTCCATAGCAGCTGCTGAAGGTATACAATGCAAGCAGGCTGATGCCCCTCAAGGCCCAGCCTGGCCCAGTGCCTGGCACATAGTAGGTGTTTGCTCATTCCTGACTGACCCAAATGGAGAGCCTGAGAGAGGCCTTAGTCTGGAATAGCATTTTAATGGGAAGAAGGGTGACAAGGATGCTGGGGCACTTGTATAGACAGGCAAGTGATTGGCTTGACTCCCTGACCCCTGGAGACACCTCTCTTACCTCCTGGGAGAGGCTGACAGCAGTAATTAGCAAGACGTTCTTGAGTAAGTAACTCCTCCCTGCTGCACCCCTTCCCCAGCTGAATAGATGGACTCTGCCGGAAGCCAGTTCCAGCATATCACAATTGCAAGAGTTTCATCAAAAGGTTGATGGAACTTGGGGACTCAACAAGGGCTGAGTCACATATGTTATTTTCTGTTGGAAATGGCTAAAGGCATTTCCCCAAACCTGAAAAGGATGACTGTTTGCTGTGAGACAGCTCAGGGCATCTTAATCTACATGTTATTGCCTCCTACTGGCCAAACACCTAAACAGCCGTAGGCTATTCCCCAATCTGACAATGGACTCTGTAGACTAACCTTGGCCTTTGAAGTGTATATCTCCACCTTGCCTTAGGACAAATTGTGTTAATAAAAAGCAAGGGGTCCTGAGACAGGAGAACAAGAAGAACTTGGTTTCTTTAGCCAGGTTCCTCTGACTCCCAATGCCTTTCAAAATTATCTTTCATCTCTGGACTCTTACTCAAGTTACACACAGCCTTTCTCCAGATTGCTGAACCCTTCTTAATGCCAGAACAAGAACCCTGGCAGGGCTCCATCTGAGTGACAGCTCATTCAAATAGGAACGAGTCCTCAACTCTCGTCCAGAGCATTCGTTATGATGTGGCCCTGGCCTTGATGGAGAAGAAGGTGGCATGCGATGGACCACGCAATACTAGAAGCTGACACTGAGCAAATGCCCCCAACATCAAGACGGGGATGGGAATCGAGGGGCCTGAGTGAACCCCATGGAAAGAAAATCAAGAGCCGCCTCCAGTGGAATGGGCCATGGGGAAGACAGAGTATCTGGGCTGAGAGAACCTCGGTGCCGGCCTCCTGGGAGGGTGGGTCTTAAGCAGTGTGTCTGTTTGGGTGAAGATACAGAAACCTGAGTCAAAGTGACTTAATGAGGACACACACTGATCTCCCACAAAGGTGAAGTCCAGAGGTGAAGTAGCACAGACAGGATCTGGAGCCTGCCAAAAGGTGTGTGACCCTAGCATGCAGGGGGAAGGCTGGGAGCTTTGCTCAGCTCACCCCTCCCTCTCCCTCCTGGCCTCTGTGGGGCGAGCACAGCATCCAGCCTCTGGGGAGTGGGCTGGCCTGAGAGGGAGGGCTGGGGCCTGTTTCCTGGGCTACCAGGCTGTAGAACTGACCTGAAACCAAGATATGGGGAGAGTGATGGGAAGGCAGCCTTCGTAGAGGTCTGGGGTGGGAGGGAGCCCTCTCCAAAATAAGGAATAAGTGGGCTGGGGTTCAAGGGGTGGAGGACCAGGTGTCAGGGCAAGACAGGGTCTTATGAATTTGAAGATCAAGACAAAAGGAAGTGAGCTAATCTTCACAGAAGGGCAGGCATTTAATATCCACCGTTTCCTTTGACCCCCAAACAGCCCTATGATTTGACAGAGGAGGAAATAGAGAGAGAGGGCCATTCCATAATTTGTCCAAGATTATTCAACTACGAAGTAGCAGAGCTGGGACTTGAACCCAGGTCTATATGAGAGCAACATCCGATGTTTTCCACTAGTCAGCTGGGGAGGGTCTCAGGAGAGGCCACTGCTCGGTGGATGAGGGTGTATTTGAGACTCACCCCAGGTTCCTAAGGTGTCATGGCTGCAAAGTTGATTCCAGACTCCACTGACTGGCCAGCCTGGAGCGGACGCTGCGCAGGCTGCCTGGGTCAGAACTGGCGTAGGGCCTGGCTGGGCCCAGCTGCAAACCGAGTCTCCCCCTGCCGGGCTAGGCTGGGGAAGGTGGCAGGAGATGTCAGCATCATCGCCTTTGTTTCCACAAAGTGGTCTGTGCATGTTGTGAGCTCCTCAGCATCGCGGACTCCTGGGTCCAAAGTGGATGTTCGTTTTTTCTTACCCACCATGACCCGGTCTTCATTTAATTCTCATCCCGGGGTGTCCTTTCTTTCTCAGCCTGCTTGCACAGGCGACACGCAGCCTTGGGGAGTGTGGCATGTTGTCATTGTTTGCTTGATTTCTCAATACCCTTCTCCTGCCCGAAGGGTTGCGTGACAAGGATTTTTAAAAATTGTATCTCTGTGGTTTCCCCAGCTCTTTCATTTCCGCCTCTTCCACCATGAAAGGAATAACGATGCCTGTACTGTGTGCAACCCCCACCTTCACCTCGGGGGCTGCTCCTTGTCAAGCCGCATTGCCTCACCCCCAAGGCTTCACCCATCACCGGAGCTGGGTCTCTCACAGGGCAAGAGAGGCTCCCAGGAGCCCTGCAGTTTGACATGCCGCCTAGCGAACTCCCGATATACACAGAAGCCACCCGGACACGAGGTCTTGTAACCCGAACACACTCTCCCACAGAGATCAATGCATGGAAAACGCGCCTCTCACGGGAAACGATGTCTTCAGAAGTAAGCCGTCCGCTGTTTACAGCATTTCAGGTTTTGCAGGAAAATGATGCCTCTGTAGCAGCGAGAATGTTAACAAGCAAAACCCGAGCAAGTTGCTGCAGTGGGACTGTTTGGTGCGCTGCCCAGAGCAGAGGGAACCTAACAGTTGTGAATTTGGGGGTGAAGGAGAAGGAGAGGGTGATAATTTGTACCCAAAGAATCTAGGATTGTGCTCTGTATGGGTACATTATATCACTGTGGTTTCCCCAGATCGTTCATTCCTTCCTCTTCCACCATGAAAGGAAACATATTTGTCAAGGCCCCAAAAAAGACCACTTTATGGAAACAAAGGTAATCATTGTGCCACCTCCTGCCACCTTCCCCAGCCCAGCCCGGCAGGGGAGACCTTCAGTTTTCAGCTGGGTGAATTTGGGGGTGAGGGAGAAGGGGAGGGTGATAATTTGTACCCAAAGAACCTAGGATTTTTAACAATTTTACTGTAGAAAAGTATGTATTAGTTAGAGTATTAGGCTAAGCTGCTGTAACAAAAAGACCCTCAAAATTCAATGGGTTTACCTTTCTCTTTTGTGACCATCCGGAGATAGGCAGGTGGTCCCTGGTGGCTAGGTAGCCCAGCTCTGTAAGGCCATCAAGGGTCCCAGACTCGTTTTCTAGAATTGTGGCCTTGTCCACATGGTCACTGCCGATTCATGGGTACTGTGTCCAGGTGATAAAAGGGGTATGGGCACAAACATTTTAAGGGCGAGACCAAGAAGTTGGGGCGATTATTTCTCCTGAAATTCCCTTGGCAAGAACTTGGTCCCATAGCCACACTTAGGAAGCTGGGAAATGTATGCTAATTGGAGGTCGGAGTAACACACAGCGGAGTCTAATGCTAAAAGGAGGAAAGAGTAGATACCGGGGACTAATTAGCAGATTCCACAACCAAAAGGGAAATCGTTCAGATGAGCCAATGAATCCCTTACTTCAAATGAATCTTTAAAAACAGCAACAAGCCTCTCTCCTCTCCCGGAAAAATACTTTTCATGACCCATGCAGTGAATTAAGATGGCTTCAGAAAAAGGAGGCAGCTCCGGCCGCTTCAAGCTGATCACCAGGATAAAGCAGCCCCCTGTTTGCCGAGGCTCCAGGCAACAGAGACCTCATATTTTCCCTCCAAGGAAGCCAGAGGAACAATGACTATCAGGCTCTTAACAATAGACATTTTATTCTGTAAAGGCACAGAAATTCTACCTGGAGGCTTCGCTGACACGGCTTCTCAGTCTTCCCTGAGATTTAATACAGGAAATAAATTCAATTCCAGCACTTAGTGCCTGCCTCACGGTGGGCTCCTGGTAAATGGCTGCTGAGTAAATGCTTTAGAGTGGCCTCTCCATGTCCGGGAGAGCGCAGAGGAGGGAGTCGGCTTTCACCAGCACAAATGGCTTCATTCGCTCGGCCAGGCCTTGCCAAGCCGAGTGGGATCCCTGCTATGCTCATGTAGGGATGTGGACAGGATTTCTACAAAGTCCTTTATTTCTTCATCACTTGAGTGGTTAAAAGTTGAGGGATCAGTATCACAAACACAGCCCTGCTCTGTTAGTTGTTTGACAAGTATATAAAACAGCTGGAGATCACTAGAGACCCCCCCAGGGCCTCCTGGGACAGTTTTCAGAAGGTGGTTGGTTTCAGGCATCCTCAAACTACGGCCCGCGGGCCACATGCGGGTGTTTTTGCCGTTTTGTTTTTTTACTTCAAAATAAGATCTGTGCAGTGTGCATAGGAATTTATTAATAGTTTTTTTTTTAAACTATAGTCCGGCCCTCCAATGGTCTGAGGGACAGTGACCTGGCCCCCTGTTTAAAAAGTTTGAGGACCCCTGGTTCAGGGCAAGAAGCTAGAGAGGCTCAAATTCAGAATCAGGCTGGGAAGCCAGGCCAGCGAGAAGCCAGGAGGCAGCTAAGAGATAGGGGCATGTCAACAGAAGGTGGTAGGGTCGGGGTGAGGGGAGAGTAGGTGCCCAGCACCCAGGAACACAGGAACTAGGTGCTGCCTGCAGGTGCTACAGATAAAACAGAGGCTGCTCAAATAGCCGGGAGACAGGTCTGCGAGAACAGGATAATCAATAACAGCAACAGCAACCTTTGGAAAGCACACCTAGCTATTCATGCAATGCGGTGCTTCTGAGGTCAGTGTGATCACCACCTCCACTTTACAGATGAGGAAACAGGCCTGGGGAGGTTAAGTAAATGTCCGAGTTTGCACAAGTACCTGAGGCTGAGCCAGGACTCCACCCCAAGCCTGGAGGACTCCAGAGTATGCGGAGAGGGAAGGTGCAGTGAAAGAGTGCACAGGAGGGTACTGCTGAGCTGAAGCAGGAAAAGGGGTTTCTGTGATGGGGGAGGCATCCACCAGCATGTCAGTCCACAGCCAGGAGCAAGAACCACCTGGCAGGAAAGGTGACGAGGGGACTGTGGAAGAGCAGCTGCGACAGGGAGCGCTGATCCAGGAGACACCAGCGGGCCTCAACTTGAGTGGAGAATCACGAGGCAGAAGTTGTGGGAGGGGCACCAGTGGAGAACAGTCAGATGATTGGCATTGTCTGCAGGCTCCTTCTGCCCACAGCTCCCTTATATGTCAGTGTTTTCCCAGACCTTGACTTAGATTTCCTCCCCCTCCCCTTCTCTCCCTTTCCCTCTCCTTCTCCCCTCCTCTTCTCCTTCTCCTAAGGTGTTCTTGTCCATCCTCCTGTTTAAACCTCTCCTCTGACTGCAGACATGTACAGCCAACTACTTGAGAAACATCTCCCATGGCTGTGCCACAGCTGCAAGCTGTCCAAATGAATGTCACCTCTCACCCCACCAGGTCCCTGTGGGTGTGCCCCATCACGGCTGAGAAGTGGTGCTACCATCCCTGTAGGCATCCAACAAGGAACCCAGGAGCCACCCCACACACCTCCCTTCAGCAGGACACTAAACCCTGTAGACTCTACTTCCAATATCTCGAGTCCCCTTCCCACTGCCCTGCTTTAGTTCACACTCGTCTCAACTGGGCCCTTGCAATGGCCGAAACATTTACTCTGCATTGGTCTCCCCTGGTCCAGTCTCCATAGAGAACCCCAAGGAGCTAAGCAAACCGTATCTTTCCGCACACCCCCCTTTGAAATCCTTTGGTTACGCCCCTCACCTATCAGAATCCCTGAGCTCCTGAGAGCAGCATGGCCAAGTCCAGGTCATCAGGTCCTTGGCTCCTCTCCGGGGGCCCCCACAGGGAGCATGCTGCCCCTGTGCTGGTCCCTCTTCTTTTTCCTCACTTGCTGGCCTGGCTATTCCCTACTCTTTCTCTGAGCCGAGCCCTGCCACCATAGCAGAAAGTCCTCCCTGACTCATTCCCTCTGGTCTTCAGTCTATGATTTCATCTACCACTTGTCACCTCCATTTTCTCCCTCCCTTTCCTTCCTTCCTCTTCATTTCCTTTCCTTGCCTTTTCTTTCTTTCTTTCTTTCTTTCTTTCTTTCTTTCTTTCTTTCTTTCTTTCTTTCTTTCTTTCTTCTCTCTCTCTCTCTCTCTCTCTCTCTCTCTCTCTCTCTTCTAATATGAAAAAATTTAAAATATACCAAGGAGAGTAGTATAATAAACTCCCATGTACCCACCACCAGCTTCAACAATGATCAATTCCTGGACAATCTTGTTGGATCTAGACATGAGAAAATCCTCCCCCCCCCCCCCCCCACACACACACACACTGGGTCAGTTTGAAGCCAATTCTACACATCGTATTGTTTCATACATAAACATGTTAGTGTCCATGTCTAAAAGATGAGGACTCTTTTTTAAATGACTACAATATCATCATCATATCTTGTTAAACGTTTTCTGATTATCTCACAAATGTTCTTTTTAACAGGCAGTTTGCTCAAATCAGGATCCAGATGAAGTCCCACATGGCAATTGATTGATATGCCCACTAAGTCTTCTTTAATGTATAGATTCTCCCTCTTAATTCTCCTAATTTTGGCCCTTACAGTGCACTTATTGAGGAAACCAGGCTTTGTCCTATAGTTGCTTATGGTGTTTGCACAGTGTCTTTTACTAATAATACGATGTCTGTCCCCGTGCTTCCTGTCAGGTCTATCCTGGCCCAATCTCCATAGAGAACCTCAAGGAGCTAAGCAAACTGTGTATCTTCCCAACAGGTTTTCTCACTGTTCACGTCTTAAGACGGTAGTCACCTTTTACCTCTGTACCCCCAGGGCCTGGGACAATGCCTTCCATACAGGAGGTGTACAACCAAAGGTTTTGGAAGAATGGAAGGAAGGGAGAAGGAAGGAAGAAAGAAAAGAAAGAAGGAAGGGAGGGAGGGAGGGAGGAAGGAAGGAAGGAAGGAAGGAAGGAAGGAAGGAAGGAAGGAAGGAAGGAAGGAAAGAAGGAGGGAGGGAAGGAAGGAAGGAAGGAGGGAGGGAGGGAAGGAAGAAAGGAAGGAAGGATGGGGAAAGAAAGGGAGAGAACAGGCTCGAAGGGCCAGGTGTGACTGCGGGCCAGTGTTTCTCAGTCAAGTCTGCAGACCAGAATCACCTCTGGTAAACCTGTTAAAACCATAGTTTCTGGGCCTGTGAATACCAGCAGCTCTAAGCTGCAGGCCTGGGAACATGCATTCCTAAATGCTGTTCTTGTCTCTCTCTATGGGTCTGAGTCACCCCATCTGTGCAGAGAGGGTCCCTTCACTAAGGCTCCTGCCCACTCCAGCTCGCTAGGCCCCAGGCAGGCTTCTGTGACTGAAGAATGGGGACCACTTCAAATCATCTGCATCTGAAAAGGCGAAAACTGAGGTCAACACTCAGTACCTGACATTGCTACTGAAGTCAACTAGATTCACGTTTTAATGAGTTTGCCCCATCCAGGTGCGGGTTTCTTCAGCCTCCAGTATACAGTCTCTTGGGGTGGGCGATGTGAGTCACCTGGCGTGGAGCCCTTGGTATCCCCACTGTCTGGAACGCTACTGGTCAACCCCTTCTCTCGGCTGCCCCTCTCCCCACACCCCCAAATCATGGCCACACATTTCAGAGTCTGACACAAAAGCCAGGCCTTCCCCTCCCTCCCAGCACCCTCCCCCTTCCCTTCCTCAGGGCTGTGGGCTTCCATTTTCTCCTTTAATCATTATTTGTTTGTTTATCTTTCCACTGGCTTTCACCCCCAGGGACAGTTCTCCTCACTGAGCCCATTTGAATTAATTTTGCAGGGACAATAGCACAAGACAATGTATCAATTGCTGTATTAAAATCAAGATGTATTGCCTCTCTCTCATTCTTCCCATCCCTTAATTTCTTAGTTCCCTCAAAGGCACAATCAAGTGTGTCTGGCATAATTTGTTCTTTAGAAACCCAGACTGCTCATGGCATGCACTTGCAGTTTTAGAAAGATTTTTGGCAGTGTTTTATTTCCATAATACTTTTTTTAAAAAAAATTGGATTTGATGAGTGAGTCTCGATGATTAAGGTGGACCTCGGGTCCACGATCCTCCACCGAGGCCTTCTCCCGGACTTTGTCCATCCTACGCAGTCCTCGCCCTCTGGCTGCAACCCAGCCGTATCCACTGCCTGACCAGTAAGGCCAACGGGGGACGTGAGCTAATGGATGCTCTGTCCAGGATGCAGGGGACAAGCTCACAGGATAAAATCGGGCATGAAGAACAGGTACCCACAGCATATGGAGGGGCAGCAGCAAGCATGGTGGGTGTTATGAGTTGAATTGTATCCCCTCAAAATTCATATTTTAAAGTGCTAACGCCCAGTGCCTGTGACTGTGACCTTATTTGGAAATAGAGCGGTTGCAAATGTAACTAGTTAAGATGAGGTGATCAGGGTGGCCCTCAGCCAGTGTGACCTGTGTCTTAATGGAAGGGGGAGATCCGGGCACAGAGACACGCACGCAGGGAGCACGCGTGTGGAGATGAAGGCAGAGATGCGGCTGGTGAGTCTACGAGCCCAGGAGCCCCAGAGGCAGCCAGCAGACCACCGGGAGCCGGAGAGGGGCCTGGAGCAGACTCCCTCAGAGCCGCTAGAGCACCCAGCCGGCCCACACCTGGTCTTGTATCTGGCCTCCAGGGCTGTGAGACAACGCCCTTCGGTTGTTTAAGCCACCCCGCTTCAGGTACTTGGCCATGGCAGCCCCGGAAACTAATACGAGGGTAAGAATGGGGGCTCTGCAGTCAGATGGACCCGGATTTGACTCCTGGTTCCACAGTTCATTAGGCACGTGGCCTTGGACAAGTTAGTGTGACCTCTTCCAGCGTGTAGGAGGCACGCTGACCGCTTTGAAGAACAGTTTCCCAAGCAGAGAACACAAGTTGAGACCTTGGAAGGACCTCGGGTTGCATTTGAGGTGCCCCACCATTGTGCACACGAGGAAAAGACTGCTGTTTGCTGCAGAGCAGCGCTGACATTTTGAGCTGCATAATGCGTCGTCGTGGGAGCTGCCCTGTGCGTTGCAGGGTGTGTAGTAGCAGCAGCCCTGCCCTCTACCCACTAGATGCCAGCAGCCCCCACAGGCTGGCAGCACCTCTCCACTCAAGTTGCAGCAACAGAAAATGTCTCCAGGAATAGCTCATTGTTCCCTGGAGGACAAAATCCCCCTGGCTCAGAACCATTGCTGTAGACAGAGCAACACACACACACACACACACACACACACACACACACACACACACACGGAACGAACATGTGGGAACAGAAATAGACCGGGCACTTGTTTATTACTCGTGGAGGGAGCCAGCTTGCACGGTAGCCGAGAACAAGGCTCTGTAGTGATATATATCTGGCTTCAAATTTCAATTCTCATTCACCAGCTTTGTGACCTTGGATAAAAGATGAAAATCAAATCATACCATCCCCCTGCTTAAAACCCTCCGCTAGCTTCCCATTGATCTTAAAATGAAATCCATGCTCCTTACCACAAGCTGCCAGACTTCAGTCTCGTTTTCTCGCCCTCCCCACTGTCACTCGCTCTTGCTGCAGCCACTTTGAGCTCCGCTCTGTCCCCCGAGTGTGCAGAGCCCCGCTCCCACCTCAAGGCTATTGCACTCGCTGTCCTCCGGCTAGGCCACCCTTCCCACAGATGGCGGTGCGTCTGGCTCCTTCTCGTCGCTCCCATCTCAGCTCAAATGTCACCTCCTCAGAAATGCTTTCCCTGCACTAGACTTTGGGTGGTGAGTACAGAATGCCATATACGGATGATGTATTACAGAATTGTACGCTTGAAACTTCTATGCTGTTAACTAATGTCACCCAACACATTTAATAAAAAGCATATTCACTTGTTTTAAAAGGAAAAAACGCCTCTCTGACCACCCCAGCTAAAGCAGCTGTCCCTGCTCCGTCACTGTCGGCGAAGGCCTTGTCCTGTTCTCTTCTTCATTACACTGCCACACGATCCCATTTCTTTACTTTGTCTTTGTTTATTGCCTGTCTTTCCCACAACAATGTCAGAAGGGCGGGGCCTACGACAGCCAGCCTTGGGCAAGTGATACGCTTTCATGGCTCTGTGGGGAAGGTGAAATGAGATAATAATAACAAAACAATCACAATAGTAACAGCACAGCACTTAGCGAGCCCATGCCTATAGTCAGTACTCATACATAGTGATTGTGACTTACTATTTTTTTTTTCATGCAGTTTAGAGATTACCTGTCATGTGGCTGCCCCCAATCATCAGCCCTCTCCTTTGCATTTTGACAGTTTCATACCTTGGCAACGAAGAATCCAAACACCACGCATTTCTACCGAGGGTAACCAACTTGTTCCTGTTTGCCTGGGACTTTTCTAGTTAGCACTGAAAGTTTTTCATTTTGGAACCCCCCGCCCTCCCCACCCCAGTTCTGGATAAACTGGATGGTGGGTGACCCTATAGCTAGCCTCCAATATGAGTTCCAATTAGGCGCAATGGAGGCTTTGATTGGGGACTGAGTTAATGAGCGACCAGACGAGGGGTGGGGCAGCTGGCAGCTTGCTGACTGACAGAGGCATAGGCTGTTCCAGCCGCTCTGAGGCTTCTGTGGGCTCTCTCCATCCTTCTGCACCGTCCTCTGTTTCACTACCTACGGAGGACTGTTATCTGCAGCTAAGAGGCTCACCCAATATACACGGTAATTGCAAAAGTCTTCGCACCATCTACACCACAGTGAAGAGCCTCCCAGGGCTGCTCTGGATAAATCAGTATCTGGACAGCCTAGGGGATCGCTCATTACCAGTCCATTCACTGGGGAAGACAAGTGCCTGTGTTTGTCATTTCAAATGCTCCCAAGATAGGGTCTTCTGCATTGTGTGGCAAGATGGATGCCCTGTCACAGTCTTCCTGATTCCTGGCATCTGTGCCCGGGTACTGGCAGACTGGGGCAGCCATCACGCTGGGTGCTAGGCCAGGGGGCGGAGATACATCCCCAAGCTGGAAGTCAGCCTGGGAAACTGACCCAACACAGAAGGTTGCCCTGGAAGAGAGCATGGAGTGCTGGTCAGCATGCCCAGAGGGTGTGTGGGTTTCATGGGAGGTCAGGACAACCCCGGGAACCAGGAGTTTGGTGGAAGGCATCCCAAGAGGAGGTTCAATTAGGAAGCAAGGGGGCATCCTGGGTGCTCCCCTCATAGACAGTGGGTTCAGCCCTGGGGAATGAGTTCAGGCAGGGTCTGTAGGAATTGGGGCCAGTGGCCCACATTTAGGGTTTGGGGGAGGACTCAAATCAGAGACAGAAATTAGGATTTCCCAAGGAACAATCTAGTACGTTATCCTTAAGTGAGCATGAATCCTTATAGGAAGGCAGCGCTGGCTTATATGCATGAGTTTGAGTCTATACAAATAGCAGCCTGTTATGGATCTTGTTCTGTGTTTCACTGTTTTTACTCTTAGCAGTGATTTTTTTTTAAAGTTTGCTTTTAGATAAACTTATTTATTTACTTGTGTATAACATACAGTAACATACAAAATCTTAAGAAAATCTTAAGTGTACAGCTCAATGAATTTTTTGTGACAGCTTTATTGAGATATAATTCACATTCTACAACATTCACAGTTTTGAAGTTTCAGTTTTTAATATATTCTCAGTGTGCAACCATTCCCACTATCTATTTTAGAACATTTTATCATCCCCAAAGACAGTCTGGACCCATTAGCAGTCACTCCCTGTTCTTCCCGCCCTTCACCCCTGGCAACCATTAACCTACTTTCTGTCTCAATGGATTTGCCTGTTCTGGACATTTCATATAAATGGAATCACATGATATGTGACCTTTCGTGTCTGGCTTCTCTCATTTAGCATGATGTTTTTCAAAGTTCAGCCATCTTGTAGCACTTTCTTTTTATTGTTGAATAATATTCCATTGTGTGGATATACCCCATTTTGCATATCCACTCAACAGTTTATGGACATTTGGGTTGTTTCCACACTGTAGCTATTATGAACAATGCTACTATGAACATCCATGTACAAGTTTTTGGGTGGGTATATGTTTTTAAGCTTCTTGAGCATATACCTAGGAGTGGGGTTTCTTGAGGAACTGCCAAGCTGTTCCCAAAGTGGCTGTGCCATTTTACAATCCACCAGAATTATATGAGGGCTCCAGTGTCTCCACATCTTAGCCAATGCTTGCTGTTGTCAGTGTTTTTAATTATAGCCACCCTCGGAAGGGCAGCAATAGAAGAATTAGGAAAGATCACCTAGGATTGTCCACACCCTCATATTCCCAGTTACTGTGTATGGATCTGAAGGTTGAATAGAAAGCTGGTAGGGAACACATTAAGTCACTTGAAATATGGTGTTGGAGGAGAGATTTATAGATGCTCTGGACTTCCAGAAAGATGATCAAGTGGGCCCTAGGACAGATTAAGCCTGAACATTACTGGAGGCAAAAATGACTAAACCGATGCTGTACTGCTATGGGCACATCATGAAAAGGCAGGGTTCTTTGGAAAAGACAGTCACGCTGGGAAAAACAGGAGGCAGCAGGGAAAGAGGAAGACCCAATATGAGATGGATTGACTTCATAAATAAAGCCATAGGCCTGAGTCTACAGGGGCTGAGCAGGGCTATTGAGGACAGGACATGATGTCACTCATTCATAGAGTAGCCAGGAGCTGGAGAGTTGGAGCTGACTCAATGGCACGTAACACACACACACACACACACACACACACACACACACACACACACACTGGAGTGAAGTGATATTTCTTTGTGGTTCTGATTTACATTTCCCTAATGACTAATGAGGCTGTGTATCATTTCATGTGCTTATTTTATTGGCCATTTGCATGTCTTTTTTGTGAGAAATGTCTATCCAAATGTTCATTGAATTTTTACGTATATCAAGTTACCCCATAACTTTATCCTGGAGAGCATTTCTAGAACACCAGAAGACTCCCTTGTGCCCCATCCCAGTCAACCCTTTCCCCCAAGAGTAACCACTATTCTGACTTCTATTACAGTAGACTAGTCTATTAGTCTATGCCTGATACATGTTTATGGTTGAAATGATGTTATGTCTAGAACTGGCTTCAAAATAGCCCAGAGTGTGTATGCCTGTATGCATGACTGTGTATGTGTGTGTGTGTTTACATTTTGGAGAGTGTGTATAGATCAAATAAAATTATCCATGAGTTAATACTGGTTGACTAATTTTGCCTGATTTTAAACTTCATAGAAATGGAATAGTACTGGAGGTACACTTTTATGTCTGGTTTCCTTTGCTCACTACAGTGCATGTGAAATTAATTCATGATGCTATTTTTCTTTATTCTTTTTCATGACTATATACTATTCCACAATATAAACATACTATAATAAGCTGACTCATTCTACTGCGGATGTTGATTTGAGTTACTTCTGGTTTGGGCTATTACAAAGGACCTTTCAGCACTTTGAGAAGTCTATCCCCACAGCTGGTCCCTCCAGGACTGCTGGTCAGCAACCTGGATGCCAGGTCTGGCTGGTCCAGGAGCTTAGTGGTAGAGACACACCTGAGACCCCAGTGGTGGGGTTCTGGCCCTCAGTCTGAAGAGGGTGATTCAATTCCAGGGCAGAACCCCAGATGTGTGATGGCATCAAAGGACTCAGCTGGGACTTGGGAGAACAGCAAGGGCAGAGGAAGCAGGGAGGGGCAGGTGCCGCGAGGCGAGGGAGGAGCACTCGTGAGGGGCTGCTCAGAAGTTTCTCTGCCCAGCCAAGTGCTCAGACCTCCTCTGACTTATCCTTAAAGCTCCTCCTTATCCTTAGCCTGGCCCCAAGGAGCAACCCTGCCAGAGACATCACTCACCTTCAGAGGTGGATTAAAGAGGCGAGCATGAAGGGCTCCTTTCCCGGAAAACATTAACCAGGCAGTGCTGCAGATGGCATGGACCATCATGACCCCACACTCATGGATGCAGCAGGCGGGCCCCACAGCACTGAGGTCAAGGACACGGGGCTAGCACCTTGCACGGTGTCTGCAGTACAGCACCATATGTGCAAATTAAAAGGTCATAAACACACAGATACAACTTCAGGGTGAGCCCCAAAGGATACAGTGGTTGCCTGTGGTGGTCAGGATGGTAGGGAATGTGAACAGAGGGGCCCTGCTCGGGGTGATGACAATATATTGATCTGAGAATGGTTACGTCCTGCCTTTGCCCCAGTCCTCACAAAGGAAACGTAAGGAAGGGAGGGAGAGAGCATGGGGGGCGGGGAGAGAAGGGCCTCTGTGCTCTGGCTGGCTCAAGGACGGGCGTGAAGTGAGAGGCAGCCAGTCTATTGGTCAAGCGGGAGCGATTGCCATTTCCCAGGAGTTTATGAGGGCAGGAGGCTGAGCAGCACAGAGCCCATGGCCAAGAAGGAAGGGGTGAGCACCTCGCCCCTCTTCCCGACTGGGCCCTTGCCTGGGTGGGCCCTGGCTTTAGTCAGTGTCCAGTGCATCAAGGCCATGGCTGTGCTCTCCTCCTGCCTTTGGAGCCGGTTAGAGTTACATCACATTTCAGACAGAAGCCTGCTTGGACTTTATCTTCCTTTCTGGGGGTTTGGCTTGCTTCCCTGAGAAATCCCACAGTTGGGAGCTCCCCTGTTTGCCCTGGACCCCAGGCAAGTGTCTGCTCTGTGAGGGAAACAGCTTGGAGAGCTCCCGCCTCCTTCCCTCACCTGTCCCTCCAGTGCTCCTGCCCTTGGCCAGGCTCCTCACCAGCTCCCAGCAAGGTTCTGCTCAGGCCCCTCCTACTTTTAGAGGTGGGGAGGATGACCATGTGAACCAGAGGCCGGGATGACTCCCAACCTCAGTCTTCCTGAGCCTGAGACCAGTCCAGGTAAGTCAGTTTGCTCTGCTCCGGGATCCCTGCTGGGCAGCAACTGAGACCCAAAGAGACTGATGTGGAAGCATGGGGCCAGCCTGTGGCTTCAGCACCCCTGAGTGAGACGTAAATCAGGATTGGACTGGGAGAATGGCTTCCTGCCAGCCTGCTGAGCAGTGGCTAAGCCAGCTCACCCCAAAAGGCCAAAGCAGAGAACCCACAAACATTACCGGCCCTCGGAGCAATCCCGCTGCTGTTGCTCTGGCCATCCCTACCCCCGCTCCCCCTTGCCCACCCCGAGTCCAAATAGCACTGAGCATTTCTGAGGCCACCAGAGCTGCCCGATGAAGGCTGACATGGTGGCCTAGATACAGCACCCGTGGCCTAAGGCCGATGCCTCACATCACAGATTCACCCCACCACTTAGGAGCATGGCAGACTAGAGACTTGAACTTCCCTGGCCTCAGTTCCTTGGTTTATATAACAAGGTTAATAGTAATAACAACCTCACAAGTTTGCTGTTATTTAACGACATTATCCAGCACCGGTCCTGTTTTGCAGCCAGCGTTCCATCCATAGTTTTCCTCCGGTTCCCTAGGAGAATGCACGGAGGTTTGCAGACTCTGTGCAGAAGCCAGACACAGCAGCCAGGACCCGCAGAGAGCAAACCCCGGCAGCTCTTGGCAGCAGCGAGAGCTCCTGGGCATTTTAAATTCATGTCTCCTTCATTTCCTAATTTGACAGAAGGGTAAACCGAGGCAGTCAGTGGGGAAGTGACGGATGACACAGGGTGGGCAAATCTTGCTTTGGACAGCATGGTTTCCCTGCTTGGAGAGGAAGGGGGATGGTGCGGCCACCACTGGCCACCCCCAAACTGGAAAGGGTCAAGAGCCCAAGGACACAGGGCCGCTAGTGGGGCCAGAACTGCAAACGCCTGGGCAGATCTGATGAGCAGCTGTCACAGTGGCCACGCCACCTGTGCGCTCACCAGGCCTGGAGCCACCGTCACTCTCTGCTTTCTTCTTGCTCACTCTCTCCGTCTTCATCCCCAGCTGTCAGCTCCTGTGTCTCAAATGACATGAGCTAAACACGCTAGAGAACCAGGGACTCATCGGGTTGTGGGTGTCCACTCAGCAAGCAGTACTTCTCGGAGCCCGTCACAGCCCGGGGGTTTCCACCTCCACAGCGATGATGACAGCCCTGGGTGCCATGAAGCTCTCTATTCTTATGTTACGCTCTGATGAACAGGCGGTGTTGTGAGCAGAACTGTGTCCCCCAAAAGTTATGTTGAAGTCCCAGCCTCCAGACTGTGAATGTGACCTTCACAGAAGAGGGTCTTTGCAGGTGTAGTGGTGTAAGGGGAGGTCAGTGGGGTGGGTTGAATGGGTGTCCTGATGAGAAGAGGAGACGTTAGAGCCAGAGGGAGGACGGCCCTGTGACCATGGAAGTGAGATGGGAGTAATGCAGCCATGAGCCCTGGAGCCCCTGGGAGCTGGGAGGGCCAGGAAGGAGCTTACGAGGGAGCGAGGTCCTGGCAGCACCTTAGTTCCAGACTGCGGCCTCCAGGACCCAGAGAGAACTCATTCCTGTTGTGTGAAGCCACTCAGCTTGTGGGCACTCCTTACGACAGACAGCCGTGGGAAATGACTGCTGGAGGGAAAAGGTACAGTATTTAGGGGGAGAAAGTGAGGGGTTAGAGAAAGGAGGGTGCTGTTCAGGGAGCCCTGGACTCTCTTCTCCACCTGTCCCCAAGGGTCCCTCTCTAGTTCCTTCCTCCCCCTCCCTCAACACGTTAGCCATGGACCTGTCACTCCTTAATCAACGTGTTTCGCTCCTGCTCGGTGCCCCTGGCTTTGTGTCAGAGGACGAGGGGGGGTGGTAGCAGTGTCAGAGCTGGTGTCCCCCTCAGACCTCTTAGGCTCCAGCAGGCGTCCGTGGAAGCATCAAGGGTTGCTGGTTTCGGGGTGAGAGCACCCAGGTAACCTGGGGCAGATGATGACGTGATCTGCGCTGCTTCTTCCTTGTAAAACAGAGAAAATACAACCGTTTCATAGGGTCTTTCTGAGAATTAAACGAGAGACTACTTGTCAAGTGATTAGCACAGCCACCAGTCAACGCTAATTGTGGCGATGACTGTTACCCTCAGTACTGGGGAAGGGACATGAGCAGAACTTGGGGTCATTCTGGATGGAGTGAGACGGGTGCTGGGACAAGGTGAGAGGAAAGTCCATGGAGAAGACCCAGAGATGAGCTGCTTCTCCCCGGGGGCCTGGGAGGGCGTTGGTAGAGGCCAGCTTTAGCAAAGGGCCTGGAGGGTGGGTGGATTTCATCCAGGGGAGAGGCTGATGGCGAGGGCGAGTGTGTGGGAGGGTGGGGAGTGGGGAGAGACGAAGGACTGTCTCCTGGAGGAAATCACACAGGTGCAGGCACAGGCTCAGTGCACAGAGCAGCCCCGCGCGTTGCGTGGTGAGCAGTGGGATGCAGGTGGCGGGTCTAGACTGCGGTGTCTCAGACATCGGCAGGGGAAGGAGGCTGGGCTTCATCCCGAAGACCTTGGCCACCACGGGAGTTAGTCAATCCTGGTGGCCTCCAAAGCTGAAGGAAGGAAGACCCGCGAGGGCCCAGTAATAATTCCAGCGGACGAGGGCTGCACCAGGGTGGGGTGGAGAAGGGTGAGGGAAGATTCTCATCCTGGAGCTGATGCTGAGAGGACCTGAAGGCTGGGAGGGAGGGGACATTTAACATGATTCCTGGGCTTCTTGTGAATTACCTGGAAGGACAGCAATGGGAGGATATTAGATTCCATCCAGGCAAGCCCACGTCTCTCCCCAGGCCTCACCCATGGTGCTGTGGGAGGTGGGTGCTTAGTACATGCTGTTGAATGAATTTGATGCCATTGGGGGACCAAAGGGGAATAACAGGTTTGGAGGGGGTTAACACTTCAGTTACGCTTAAGCTACCGCGGGGCAGTCGTGTAGGGCTGCCCAGGGGGCTGCTGGGAATGCCAACCTGGAGAGAGGTGGGGGTGGAGAGGGGCACTTGGCAGCCATGGCACGAAGTGAAAATGAAAGCCGCACACGTGGTTAAGCCCAGAGATGGCCCGGACTTCCAGGAGCCCGGGGCTCCGTGAGGTTTCTGGAGGAAGGGCTGCTGGTGTGGTGTCTGCTGTCTGGAGGCAGCCCCAGCCCCTGCACAGCCGGAGACACCCAGGAACGCCTCCTCCTCCCCACCTTTTGAAATGTCAGCATGAATACTTTTCTCATCAGGAGATGATTTGAAGAATCTGTTTTTAAAATAAAAAGGAGTTGTAGAGTTGGGAAGCGCTGCTGGCCATCATGAGATGTGATTTATGGGACCATTAACGGCACTCAGAGGACAGGGATGACCTGTAAGTGCATTCCTGGATTCGGACCCAGGGCAGGCGGCAGGGCTGATTACGGATGCCTTGGGGATGGCGTCTGCAGCAAGGGGACTCAGCCACGGCACCCCTGCTCTGCCCTGGCGGCTCAGCATCCCTCAGGGGCTCAGGCATCTTTCAGGAAACCCGCGGACCCTTTCTCTGTCCCCTCAGCCCACATGCACCCGGTCCATTCAGCCTCACCTGTATGACCCCCGGTGAGCCCAGTGCCCCATCCTCTCGCTCACCTGCCCACCCCAGGGCCATGCAGAGGATGGAGCATTTGGAGCTGGGCTGACCTGGGTTTCAGTCCTGACTACCTTGGCCCTGACCTTGCTCAGTCAGCCTCTTGGAGCCCCTGTTCCCCGTCTGTAAAAGCTTCCTCTCTTTGTCTGTACCCTCCCGGGCCTGGCACGGTGCCTGGCACACATCCGATGCTCCTGGATGCCGAGTGGGTGCACAGAGGCGTGCCCCCTCGGGGTGCCACCGGGATGCGCGTGAATTCGCACTACTGGCTGAGTGAAGGCGCGGTGACGTTTACATTGGCTTGCAGGTGTCGGTTATGTCATGCCAGCCTCCTCCTGGCATCCTGGTTGACTCCCCATTGAAAAGCCTTTGCATCTTCCAGAGTACGATGTGCCCTGGCAGGTTCCACCTCCTCATGCAGCTCCGACCCTGGCTGGTGTCTGCCCGTGGTCTCTTCCGTGCACTAAGCCTGGCATCAGCCCACCGAGTTCAAAGGCCCACACAGTGCTGTTTGTTCCCTGTCCTCGTCCTGGCTCAGTAGACACGTCCCAGAGGCAGGCCGGCTGCCCAGGGCCCGGAACCAGTCACCAGAAAGGAACCCTGATTAGCCACGCTGCTGCACATGGTCCCGGCATCAGCAGGGCATGTGGGCCTGTACACACAAGCACACATATGTGCACACGTGCGTGCATAATACACACTGGAGAAGGGAGTGTTCATTTTCCTTTAAAGCTCTCCTGAGCTGATCCCCAGTCCGGAGGCCCCAGGTCCGAGTTTGGGGACGGTCCATGAGATGTGGGAAGTTTCTTGTGTGCTTGGGGCTGCCCCTCCACTGCCGAGGCGGCTGCCCGGGGCAAAGAGGAAGGGACAGCATTGTGTAGCCTGAGCCCAGGAGGGGACACAGCCAAGCCCAGGAGGTGCAGGAATGAGAGGGGTGCAGAGGGCCCCCAGTCTGAGGCTGTCTGAGGCTGACATCCGGCAGTAGGATTGAGCTTTAGATGAAAATACACACTCACACACTCATGGACACCCATTTACATCACACACACACACACACACACACACACACAGTAGGTACACGGACTCCTCACACACCTGCTCACACATGGTACAGTAGGGGCTGCAGCTGAGCTGGTTTCTCCTGATAGGACAGCAGGAATGGGGAGGGACCTGCCAGCGGAATGAGGGGCACACCCACCACACAGCCGCACGGAGCACTGTCTGATTGGCAAGCTCCTTAGTACTGCTCACTGTAGACACGCAGTGTGCCCAACACTGGGAATACACACACCTACGTGGCCCACATCCCATAATCACATCTCTTCAGGGGCACACCCCATAGGCATATCTAAATGTGCACTCACTTGCATCACAAATGCTCTCTCTCTCTCTCTCTCTCTCTCTCTCTCTCTCTCTCTCTCTCTCTCTCCCTCTCTCTCTCATCCATAGATACCAGAAGTGGGCAAAGACTTCCTGTCCCATCCCTCATAAGAATAGCAAAATGGGAAGCTTATGGGTTTAATGGCTCTGGGCCCAATACCATTTCCCTAGCTACCTCTCCTGGGGCCAGGACCCAAGTGTCAGACAAAATGACTTTAATGTCCATCTGGGAATCAAGAAGGAAAGGGAGGCAGTAATTACACTCGCTTTGTAACCTGTCTCTCTCCGGCACTTGAGAAAATTGGATGCTATTAAAATCAATTGAACTCTAAAGGGCAGGAATGAGGGGACGACAAGGCTGCAGCTGCCACCCCAGGGCCTGCTGGGGCTGCAACATGCTCTCTGGGACAGGACCCCTGCCCTCAGCGGGTTTCCCCAGCTATCGGAATGTGATTTTCATCCAAACTACTCGCAGTCCATCACAGCCACTTTCCTCAGCGCTGCCAGGGGGCTTCTGGGAGCTCAGGTAAAGGGGAGGTTAGGCCCTGTGGTTGGGGAGCTACTCAGCAGACAGGCCAAGCAGAGCTCCTGGCTCTGGCCTCATCAAGGGGAGGTCCACACAAATCTTACATAATAAAAAGGTAATATTTAAATTACCATCACTCCGCTACGCCCATGATTGGGCCAGCGGGTGACACAGGGGCGGGACTCGGGGTGGCTGGGGTGGTGATTGGGCCGGCAGGACGCTGAGCTCGCGTTGCCAAACATTGCAACGCGAGCTCAGCATCTGCGCCATGGCTGTGCTGAGGCACAGACAGGCCTCTGGGGCAGCGAGCCGAGCCTGCGTTTTGGAGGTTTGGAGGCGGCGGGCGGTGGGCGGGCCGCGCGGCTCCCGGGGGAGGAGTCTGGCGGCAGTTGGGCCGCAGGAGCACGTGGCGGCGGCCCCAGCCTTCCTGGGCGGGAGGCAAAGGCAAGACCCCGGCCTGGGCTCCGGCCGCAGGAGGACCATGCCCCCGCCCCGCCTCGCCCTAGGGGCCCAGGGACTTTGGAGCTGCCGATCAGCGGACAGACAGCTTACACGTGCATGATTAAATCATGCACTGGGATTCTAGTATTCTAATAAACAAGAGAGGAGAAACAGAGTTGGAAGAAGACATATTTGTGAGAAATGATTAGCATTTAGATGAAATTTAAAAGAATGAAAGATAATTCCATATATTGCTACAGGAGACATACATATCCTATATAATAAAAGCCTAATATGCAAATTGTCCCCTCGGGTGATTGTTTGACTGGGAGTTCGACCGCTTGCTATAACGTGCGCTGACCACCAGGGGGCAGCGTGGAACATGGTGGGTGTTGGCGATGCGGTGCTGGCAGCGGGTGGCAGTGGAGGTGCTGCAGGCCCTGATGGGCCCTGACGAGAGCAGGATCACAGCGGGATGGTGGAGCAGGTGAGTGGGCGGTGCCAGACCAAGGCGAGGTGCCAGGTGGGGCTGCGGGGCTGCAAGGCTGGGGGCATGAGCTGGAGCCTGATCTCCACAGGCCACCCCAAGGGACCCACCTGTGCATGAATTCGTGCACTGGGCCTCTAGTGTAGAATAAAGTACAGGCAGCCCTTGCTCTGCACACTTCCTAAATAAATACCTGTGTATACATATGTACACAATTCAAATATATATATATATATATATATATGTATATATATATATATATATACACTAGAGGCCCGAATTTGTGCATGGGTGGGGTCCCTCGGCCTGGCCAGCAATTGGGGCTGATGGGCGCCAGCCAGCGGGGGGTGGGGGGTGGGGAGGGACCACGGAGGTTGGCTGGCCACAGGAGGTTGGCTGTGGGAATGCACTGACCACCAGGGGGCAGCTCCTGCATTGAGCGTCTGCCCCCTGGTGGTCAGTGCACATCATAGCTACTGGCCAGTTGTCCAGTCATAATGGCCATTTAGGCTTTTATATATATAGACTAGAGGCCTGGTGCACAAAATTTATGCATGGAGGAAGGTTCCCTGAGCCCAGCCTGCACCCTCTCCAATCCGGGACCCCTCGGGGTATTGGGCCTAAACTGGCAGTCAGACATCCCTCTCACAATCCTGGACCACTGGCTCCTAACTGCTCACCTGCCTGCCTGCCTGCCTAATCACCCCTAATTGGCCCCCAGCCAGCCTGATCACCCCTAACCACCTCTGCCTGCCTGGTCACCCCTCACTGCTGGCCCCCCCCCCCCCCCCCCCCCGCTGACCTGGGCGCCCCACGCAGCCTGCTGCTCAGTCATTTGGTTGCCCCCCACTAACCCTCCTGCCAGCCTGGTCACCCCATGCAGCCTGTTTGGTCATCCATTCAGTTGCGATGGTCGCTTAGGCTTTTATATAGATAGATATGTGTATATATATATATATATATATATATATATATATACACACACACACACACACACACACACACACACATATATATAAATATATATGATTTTTATCTATATCTATCTATCTATATATCTATATCTATCTATCTATCTATCTATATCTATATATATGAGTTTTGTATATATATATATATATACGGGTTTTCATTATCATGGCTTAGGTACCCCCCCAACAACACAGTTCAAGTTTCAGTCACCATGGTGTATTGCCTGTGAGTAATTGCACAAGGCACAAAATTAGATGCTAGCTCTTCATTCCACAAACCCCTCCATGAACAACTGCATGACATTTTGCAAAACTGGATCACCTAGAGAGGAAATTGGCCAACAGTGATAAAGGCACAGCAAACAAACAAAAAATTGATAATGCTGGAAGTGAAATTCCAATCATTTGACTGCAGAGGGCATGATGGGAAAAACAGCTGGCCGTGGGAGTGTGGATACGAGCCACTCAGAGACTCCGGTGCTGCCGCCAGAGGAGCTTAGCAAGGGACAATCGATCAGCATTAATGAGGGAAGCGGTTGTGATGGAAGGGATGAAAGATCCCCCAGAGGAACTGGAGGGGCCCACACTTCACATTAAAGGAACTCCTGGAGATATTTTATGTCACTGAAGGTGCAAAGGATAAAACGGTTAGAAGCTGATTCAAACTTAGAAAAGATAGAAAAGACATCTGCTCTTTATTGTGAGATTAAAAAAAAACTAGACTTGGAAGTTGTTTGCTCTTTATTTACATGACTAGAGGCCCAGTGCACAAAATTTGTGCACGGAGGGGTGTGTGTGTCCCTCAGCACAGCCTGCATGCTCTCCAATCTGGGACTCCCTCTCACAATCCAGGACTGCTGGCTCCCAACTGCTCACCTGCCTGCCAGCCTGATCACCCCCTAACCACTCTCCTGCCAGCCTGATCAACACCTAACTGTTCCCCTGCTGGCCCAATTGCCCTTGACTGCCCTCCCCTGCTGGCCTGGTTGGCCCTAACTGCCCTCCCCTGCAGGGCTGGTCCCCCACAACTGTCTTCCCCTGCAGGCCTGGTCCCCTCCAACTGTCCTCCACTGCAGGCCCGGTCACCCTTAACTGCCCTCCCTTTCAGGCTTGGTCTTTCCCAGCTGCCCTCCCCTGTAGGCCTGATCACTCACAACTGCCCTGCCCTGCTGACCATCTTGTGAAGGCCATCTTGTGTCCACATGGATGCGGCCATCTTTGACCACATGGGGGCAGCCATATTGTGTGTTGGATGATGGTCAATTTGCATATTACCTCTTTATTAAATAGGATGAGAAGGTAAGTGCTGTTCCAACTACTCATGAGGAGGTTTGGTTTTTAATTTTTGTTAATTCTCACTCAAGGATATTTTTTCATTGATTTTTCGAGAGAGTTGAAAGGGGGGGGAGAGAGAGAGAGAGAAAAACATTGATGTGAAAGAGACACATTGATTGGTTGCCTCCCACACATGCCCCGACCAGGGCCGGGGATGGAGCCTGCAACCCACGTACATGCCCTCCAACCGGAAATTGAACCTGAGACCCATCAGTCCACAGGTCGTCGCTCCATCCACTGAGCCAAACTGACCAGTTTGTTCCTTAAACAAAGAAATATATCACTTTCTCAATGTTATAATTAAATATTTTAAATAAATTAATATTTTAAACAGTGTTTTTACTATTTTTAAAGAATTTTCCTATCCTATATAATAAAAGGCTAATATGCAAATCAACCAAACAGCAGAACGACCAGTCATTATGATGCTCACTGACCACCAGAGGGCAGACACTCAATGCAGGAGCTGCCCCCTGGTAGTCAGTGTGTTCCCATAGGGGGAGCGCCGCTTAGCCAGAAGCTGGGCTCACAGCTGGCAAGCACAGTGGTGGTGGTGGGAGTCTGTCCCACCTCTGTGGCAGCGCTAAGGACCCCTCAGGGGATGTCTGCCCATCAGCTGACATCAGTCAGACATCTGTCAGTTGGACATCCCTCGAGGGCTCCTGGACTGTGAGAGGGCGCGAGCCGGGATGAGGGACACCCCCCTCCCCCAAGTGCACTATTTTGTGCACCGGGCCTCTAGTATACTTATAAAGTACAGTAAAAGTTTGTAATGTTTTAGCAACATATTTTTATATTACAAAGCAATCATAATTTTCCCCACTGGTTTTAAGATCATTTTGCACAGTGTGGTCACGGCCCTGTCTACTGTGCAGAGTGAGACCACCTTCATATTTTCACATGACAAACAGTGTATCACGTCTGAAGACATGCATGGGCATGTGAATACCCAATTCGATGCCTCTGCTAGGGCTGGTGGAGGGAGAGAGGAGGAAGTGACTGGGGAGGCGAACACAGGGAGGCTGCAGCTCTACAATGCTTCCTTGTTACGCTGGAGTAGTAGATTCCATAGTATTGGTTGCCTTTCTTTATATTTTTTACACGTTAAAAAATTCTTAATTAAAAACTTAAAGACATGAGCTGTACAAATATGCATACCCAAACAGGCCCTTTTCTTTAGTATAAGTGACAATTGTTGGTGCTGATTAGTAGAGTAAAAATGATAAGAGCAAGGTTGGGTATTTGGGGAGACTTTCTGAAAAGTGATGACACACGAGGAAGCAAAGCCAGGAGCAGGAGGGCATTTGAAGAAGCAGAGAGCAGAGAACTTCAGGGCAGCGGTCCCTGGGGCCACAAGTACCCTGGAAAAGACTCCCACTTCCCGGAAAGGAGGCGGGGTGTATGTGGAGGAAGAGGGGTTGAAGAGCCCCAAGTTCTAGTCTTCCTCCCACTGCTAACAAGCTCAGTGCTCTGGACAAGACTTAATCTCCCTGGGCCTCAGCTGTGTTATCTGTACAATGGGGATGCTTACACCTCACCCAAGGGATGTCCTCTCCATCTCCCCACCAGGCCTAACTCTATTTCTTTCTTGTACACTAGGGTTAGGATAAGTGTTTCAGAGTTCCCCCAATCGGCCGTGTGATCCATTTCTGTGAAGACATGAGTGTTGCCATCTGCCCTTCTGGGCAAACTGGAACCTCTCAGGAGGTGATCTGCAATCTGGAAGAGGGAGTGATACATGTGCCACTAACATGGTCACCATCACCTGCCCTCTTCTCCCCTCGGAGGCCACCAGAAGCATGCTCCAGTCACCAGCCACCTCTGCAACCTGACTGGGAAGGATCTCCAAGGGTGATGTGGGTAAACAGTAAGGGCCAGGCAGCACAGGGACCACGTGACTGAAGGTGAAGGCATGAGGCTGACCTCCAGGGGGCAGTGCTGACCTCTCAGGAGGATCTGGAGCGAAGAAAACAGGGTTAGAAACCCCCTCTCTCCTGTTTTCCTTGGATGCTAAAGGGAAAACTTAAGTTTTCATCTTCAGGATCCTGTTCCCCTCCTCCCCCCTTCATCTCCCCTGGGGCTCTCCGCTTTCCCTAAATCCTTCAGAACAGAGGCAGCACCGGAGAGCAGAGGGGCACCTGCAATTGGCCCTCTCACAGCCTGTCACTCAGCCTGGATCCTTCTCCAGCATCTTCTTTCAGCTCTAATTTAGTCCCTGGTGCCTCTCTCCTCCCCAGGGACAGACCAGATGAGAGGCAGAAAGGAACTCGCTGCAGCGGTAGGAGAGGGGCCAGGCGCTTGGGGACATCGCTTCCCTCAAGAGAAGAGGCAGATTTCCCTAAATCTATGATTAACAAGAGGAAAACAACGGTTTCAAGAGTTCATAACTCTCAGAAAACATTCCAGTTTGGGGAACAGTGGTCTGGAGCATGTGGCGAGCCAGCGTTGATTTCCCCGTGAAGGCAGAGCTGCACCGGCGTCCTGGGGAGATAGCAGGTCATGTGAGTCCAGCAGAGAAATAGAAACCTTCCTACGGGAGGAAGGTGCCTGGTGGAAAAAGCAGGCGTTTGGTGGGAGGTAATGAAAGCATAACTACCATTCACTGTAACAGCACATGTTGCGCTAAGTGCTCCATAGTTAATCCACACAATCACCCATGATGGAGGTCCTCCTGTTAGCCTCATTTTACAGGTGAAGGAACAGGGACATGCAGGCAATTTGCCTAAGCCCACAGAGCCGGACGGAGCCCCCAGGTAACAGATGCTGACATCCAGGGGAATGTGCGACTGGTCTGCCGGAGTCACTGATGCCTAAGTAACAAGGGGGCACCGCCTTTCACAGGCCTATCTCTCCCTTAGTTGTGACCACTTAGTTTTCCCAGACCCAGCACAAGAGGGACCCACAGCATGGCGCTTGCTGGACTCAGGACAGCTCCATTCTGCAGCCGGCCCAGCCCCCCACTCTGCCTGTGACCCTGGGCAAGCCCCTGCCTGACCCTGGGACTCAGTGTCCACTCTGTCAAAGGGGGCAGTGGGGCTGGCCGGCTTCACAAGTCCATCCCGTCCCACAGTCTGTGGCACGTCAGGCTGCTGACTCCGCGGGGAGGGGGACCCTCGTGCTGCCGCTGCTGTTTGTGACTTTTCCAAGGCCCCCCTTTCTGGGCGTCGCCCCCACGTTGGCTCTGCTTTACAGCGAAGAGAGCTGTGTAGGAGTGCCTACTGCCTGTCCCTCCAGGGTTTCCCTTTCGGGATGTCTTTTCCACCTCCAAGTGCTGGTGGGCGTGGAAGGACGCCGGCTGTTTGGCTCTGAGGAGACACCTTCCTTCCTCCCGTGGGTGGGATGCTTTACAGTCAACACAGCACCAGGCACTGTGCCTCCGTTCTGACCCCGTGCGCGCTGCCGGGGGTGCCAGCACACCAGCAATCCATCAGCGCTGCTGGGGGAGCCTTGCTTCCCGGGTCCCCAAAGGCAGAGGCAAGGTCTCCTTGCCAGAGCCGGGCCCTGGTCCCTACCCAGAGGAGAAGGCGAATTAATTAAGTGGCCGCGGGTACCTCATGTCCTCCTGGGGCCCCAGTTTTCCCATTTGCAAAATGAAAGGACTGGGTCACGCAGTCCCCTGAGATACTCCCAACGCCAATACCGTGAGATTATTGCATTGCTGTGTCTGTTTCATGTCCCCCCGGAGTGCCCTCATGGCCCCCCTGTCCTGATGCAGCGTATCTGCTGGTTGAGATTTTAAGCCGCTTCAAACACCCGCTGGAGAGACACCTGAGTGACGTTGTTTGGAGTAAGTTGCTATTAGAATATAGTTAATATTGAAGTTTTATCTGTGAAATAGCAGTGCCTGACAGAGGCAGAACGGAAGGAGAAGTGCGCATTGGTTGGAGCATGGGGAGACGTGGCTGACTGCGCCGGAGAAGGAAGTCCAAGGCAATTGTTGGAGTTTCCTACCCCGTGGATTCTTTGGGCTGTAATGTGGCTTAAGTTAATAATTTCCAAAAATTGTGGCTGACGAGACGAAGGGGCCTTTCTAATCTTATCAAGGAGCCTGCGGGGCTTCCCTAAAATTTCATTAGGAAGAGACCAATTTAAACATTAACTAATGTGCGAGATGCAGTCATCTAATTAATTGTAGCAGGCCCATGAGGAAACGCAGGGGGAGGGTCCTGGCACCTGGCACAGGCTGGGAAGGGAGAGCTGGACAGCAGAGAATCACAGCGCTCCTGGGCCCGTGCTCAGGGCGGAAGGTCCCCTTCCCCAATGAGGAGTCCCAGCGGTCCAAAGAGTGGAATCCAGACCCCTCTGTACTCATGGAATGGGAACAACCTTGAGATGACATCCAACTTCCTGTCGCTTATTCAAAGTTCCCCAATGGCCTTTTGATCACCTTGTCTCCGTGTGACGCTGCCCAAGAGGAAGCAGCACCCTGCACCGACTGCTGCTGAACTGCAGACCAATCTCCCGGCTCCGAGTCACGGGGCTGCCTAAGGAACAGGCACTCACATGCATTTCACTGTCACCTGTACAGCCCGCAAGGTGGGGATTCACAGTCCAGCGCCACCATGGACAGCCACACAGACTGTGCTGTGCATGCCCTGGGGCCCTCCATGTTGGGGTGTTTGGGTGGCATCTTCTGGGGTGTGGGGTGTACACCGCACAGCCTTCATCACAGCACAAAGGTCTCTGCAGGGCCCTGCCCTGTCCTGAGCGCTTCATATATGCCAGCTCATTCAATCCTCAAGCCACCACGTAGGGTGCTGGGTTCAAAAGCATCTGTCCTTCATCCCGCACGGCCACTTGGGAAGTCATTTAAATACAGTGTCGCGTGGTCTGCAGGTCAGCCTCTCCCTGTGACCACCTGTCAGAATGTGCATCTGTCAGACTGTGACTGTTGAGTTCAGTCCCTGAGAAGCTGAGACCAGGCCCTGAGCATGGTGACCCACCGAGGCAGAGTTCGGGGAGGCTCTCCTGGGCGGCCAGGGAGCCGGCCCCATAGCATCAATCCTCACGTTCGCCATGTGCCACTGTCCCTTACAGAGGATGTGGCATATGTTCCACATTTTTCTAGAGTATTCTTGTGAAAGATGACGAGTTAACCCCACACAAGGAGAAAACAGAGAAAGTTTGATGACCAACCCTCCCCCAAACCCTCACATCTGAGCTGACCATGGAGGGTGACAAGACAACCCTCAGATCGCTGGTTGTGGAGACTGACCGCCGGCTGGGAGCAGCACATCCTGTCCCAGAGGAGGAAGAGGCGTGCGGAGCTTTGAGAGCCCAGGTCTGGCTCCTCCTTGCGCTCACATGCCGTGTGATGTGTCTGGTGGTGGGACAGCAAACAACCCCTGCAACAAAGAGGCACACCTGTTCCTGGGGCTGAACAGTGAGGGTACCACTCACTCTCTGGGAGTGCCTGTGAGGTGGCCGCCCCGACCTTTCTCCTCTGCTACCCTGTGGGCCAGTTTTCAGTAACGGCATCGTCTCCCTCAGGCGGGGAGGGCTTCTGCTCTTCCTGTTCATGTAGCCCCCATGGAATCCAGGAAGTGTTGCCGTTGCTAAGGTAACTCTCCCCAGCCTTCTTGCTGCACATTTCTGAGTACTGCTAGCATCTTGTCATCTTGCCCACATGCCTGGGCCAGCTGGATTGGGGAGAGGGAGAGAGCGAGGGAGGTGCTTTAGCCCAATTATTCCGCCTGTTCAGATCGGACAACTTCATGTCCCCCTGCCACTTGGGCTTGGTGGGATGAAGCAGAACAGCTCGGTGTGGGTGGGACCTTCCCTGCTTAACTTTCCCAGATGTTCCCTCTCTGCCTGAATGTTCCCCAGCCCCTCCCACATGGTAAGGGCCATCCTTAACCTAGGCAATTCTCCCAGAGGCCTCCAGCGCCTCCCCTGGGTCAGATCCAGAGCCAGGTGTGGGGTTTAGGTCTAAAGAACTGAAGTGGGAATAGACAACCTGGTTCTCTGGACAAACCTCCAACTCCCCCAGCCCAAGATTTTTGTCTATTCACCGGAACAACAAAAATGGGTATACAGGATATACGACTTATTTATCCTAAAATTTATTTATTTATCCTAAAATTTTAGGGATAGTCCTCAAGGACCCTTAATTTTCTTTAAGTCACTTCTTTGGGCTATTTATATTAACCCTACTTGCCCCCTGCCCACCCCCCAGGTGAGTATTTTGTTATAGTCATCTTGCTGAAAATTGAGTGTGTTTTTTTAAAAACTCACTCACTAGGACCTTAACCTGTTGTGATGCTGATTATAGTAATGCACTCAATTCCTAAGCACTCCTCAGAACCAAGGCAGACCTCTCTCTCCTCTTTGCCCCTGAAGTGACTTGCTCACATGGCCCCTCTCACCTCTGAGAGCCTGTGCACATGGTCTTTAGAGGACACTCCGCATGGTGGCTCCAGAGCTGGCGCTGGCTGCTCACAGCTGCAGCCCAGGGGCCCACAAATATACACTTTCAGGTCCTTTGAAATTGATTGCCTTTGGACAGGACATGCATCCCTGTATTCCACCATCTCACCGTGTCACGCTGTCTTTTTAAACTCTGCCATGTCACTCAGTGGCCTGCTTGGTCCACAGAGGCATTCTAGTTTGCAATCTCTGGGACATTGGTCAGTGGCCCTGCTGTTAGCCCTTTCCTGCACTCAGCTCAGTAGACTCCCACCTGCTGATTAAAGATTCATCTTGTAGAGCCAAGGTCCGAGAGACAAGATACTGTTCACAGGGAGGCCAGAGAATAAAAGAGGCCTGCTTTAAATAGGAGCAGGTTCTTCTTCACATTATTAACACTCCGATGTTAACAGGTCTGCTGACAAAAATCCGGGGGGACAAGTAATTGATTTAGGTTCCACTTGGAGTGGAAGGGGGGAGCACTCTCACTGAGGACACTCCCCAGATGTTGGTGGGCCTGGGCATCCGCTGGGCCCCTCCACATGGACTGGCCACAAGGTCCAGGGAGAGAGGTGGGTGGAGTGGCACAGCCAGGTTGGGGAGGCAGGATGCCCAACATTCACAGGACTGGGTTCAGCAAATCAAGCTTTGGAAGCTGGAAGGTTGAGACAGGAAGTGCCGGGCTGACCAGCAGACCCTGAGCGATGGATGAATGATTACTCTGACACACATTTTTTGTGGCAGAGAGGGCTAAGGGACTGCTTGGCTATAGGAGCCAAACAGCCCCATTCGCCTGTCTCCTTAGGTTTTTATTGTAACAACAACTTGGACTAAAATTAACTATTAGATAGTATCAGTAGGGTAAGCATCCTTGGGAAGACACATGTGTTTGAGTGTCCTTTAAGCAAGGACATCTGAAGACTAAGCATAAAGATTCCAGTAAACACCAGGGGCTCAGACTTGTTTGGAAAAGTCAAGGCAGAGGCAGCCACCTTCTGCAAGGTTCCTCTAGAAGCCCTGGACCTTTCGGAGATTCCTCCTTACAGACTTTCCAACCAAGTCATGTGCTTCCCCACAGGGAAAGGAAATGCTAACGGTGGTAGACAGCTCTCTACCAGGGGCTCTTGAAGTGGGTCCATGGATAGAATTTGAGGCATCCATGAACTTGGTGGAGGGAAAAGTCACATCTTTAATTTCCCTAACTTTTAACTGCAATGATTCAATTATGAATGTAGACAAACCACAGCAGCGTTAGTGGGACCTGAGACTTTTCCACCAAAGGAAATCAGCTATTTTCATCTTGGTGGTACAATTTTTGCAGATACTTCAAACCAGTGTTTATACTTACCATTAGTCTAAACTATTTATTAGACCTGTCTCTAGAGTTTAATTAATGGGTTAAACACGTGTCACTGTATTATAAATTTAGTTTAAGAATATTTTTATTAGAACTTCTGGTCAAGATGATGAAGTAGGTAAATGCTGTGCTTGCTTCTTCCCATGACCACATCAAAATTACAATTAACTACACAACAACCACCCTTGAGAACCACCTGAAGACTATCTGAACAGAACTCCTGTAACTAAGGATGCACAGAAGAAGCCAAGTTAAGACTGGTGGGAGTTTCAAAACAGGTGGGCCCACACCCACATATCTTGGCTGAAGAGGTCCCCCTCTTAGGAGCAAGGGGTCGCAGCCCCACACCAGGTTCCCCAGCCAGGAGTTGGTCCAGTGCTGGGAAGAAAAGTCCCTATAACTCCCAGCTGTGAAAATCAGTGGAGCCCTACCTGGTTTGGCTCAGTGGGTAGAGTGTCAGCCTGGGGACTGAAGGGTCCCCAGTTTGATTCCAGTCAAGGGTACATGCCTGGGTTGCAGGCTCCATTTCCAGTAGGGGGCATGCAGGAGGCAGCTGATCAGTGGTTCTCTCTCATTGATGTTTCTATCACCCTCTCTGTTCCTTTCTGAAATCAATAAAAATATATTTTAAAAAAATCAGTGGGGATTGTGGCTGAGACAGAGGACTTCTGGAGTCCCAGGAAGTCCTCTTAAAGGGCCGTGCACTGATTTACTCACTGATGGACTCACTTGTTCTGAGCTCCAGTGCTGGGGTAGCAGCTTGAAAGGCACCAGGGACAAACGAAGAAGAACTGAATTGTCTGGCTTCAGGGCGGGTACTGGAGGGCAGCTTTCTCTGGGATGAGCAGGTACCACTGTTCATGTGTTGAGCCCTCCTCTACCCATCCTCCAGGGGCAGGCAGGCACCAAGTCTGAGTCTCAATCAACCTGGCTAACACAGTCCATCCCACATAGGTGATTTCCTGAGAGCCTGCCCTAACCAACTTGCTGGTCCACTCAAGCTGCTTCCAGGGCCTTTTTCATACAAATGATCTGTCTGGGCTCATGCTGTGGACTTTCCTAAAATCTCTTGAAGGTTCAGAAACCCCAAACAAGCAGGGGCTCTGAGCCTGGCACTGGTGGAAGCTGGCCTCAGTTACCAGTTTAGCCTCTCCCAAATACCTCCACGCCCAGCACAAGTGGCAATCATATGCATACCACTTTGTAGCTCATGCCAGATGGCCCCAAGCATAGCACAGGTAGTAGCTGACCTGGGCCACCACTAGATCTCCTCCCAAAAAGCCCAGAACCAGCTTCAGGCCACACCTGAGCATCACCCGACCACCTCCACAAACAACACACCCAGAGGATGGATTCCACAGGAACCAGAGCCCCACTACAGCAAGTCCTCCTCTGTGGGGTCAGCCCCTGCAAAATAGCTCCTGGGCTGTAGTCATGGCTGTATCTCACAGTCAATCACCCTGAGGGTCAATCCCTACCATTGACATGCCAACAGCAATCAAGGCTCCACTACAACAGTAAGGCATACACAACCCACACAAAGGACAAACCTAAAACACTTGACTCAGGTAACCAGGGAGACTGTGCCCCTGGGCCCCACAGCATGACTAGTACCTAAGGGCACTCTACTTAATACATAGAAACAAACACAGGAGGCTGCCAAAATGAGGAGACAAAGAAACATGTCCCCAATCAAAGAAACAGAACAAAACTCCAGAAAAAGAACTAAACAAAATAGAGACAAGTAATCTACCAAGTGCAGAGCTCAAAACACTGGATATAAGAATGCTCAAGAAACCTAGGGGAAGAATAGATGAACTCAGTGAGAACTTTAATAAAGAGATAGGAAACATTAAAATCGAGATAGAAAGCAAAAAATAACCAGCCATAAATGAAGAATACAGTGAAATGAATACATTACAGGAAGTCAACAGTGTAGTAGATGAAGCATAAGATTAAATCAGTGATCTGAAAGGCAAGGTAGTGGGAAACATTCACTCCAAACAGCAAAAAGAAAAGGAATTAAAAAAATGAGGATAGTGTAAGGAGTCTCTGGTAGAACATCAAGTGTACCAACATTCACATCATAGGAGTGCCAAAAGGAGAAGAGAGAAAGAGAAAGAGATTGAAAATCTCTTTGAAGAAATAATGATGAAAAACCTTCCTAACCTGGTAAAGAAAATATGAGTCCAGGAAGAACAAAGAGTCCTAAACAAGAGAAACCCAAAGAGGCCCACACCAAGACACATCATAACTAAACAACCAAAGGTTGAAGACAAAGAGGGAATCTTAAAAGCAGCGAGAGAAAAGCAGTTAGTTACCTACAAGGGAGCTCCCATAAGATTGTCAGCTGGTTTCTTAACAGAAACTTTGCAAGCCAGAAGGGATTGGCAAGAAACATTCAAAGTGATGAAAAGCAAGGACCTACAACCAAGATTAGTCTACTCAGCAAAGCTATCATTTAGAATTGAAGGACAGATAAAGAGCTTGCCAGATAAGAAAAAGTCACCCATCACTACCAAGCCAGTATTACAAGAGATGTTAAAGGGTCTTCTTTAAGAAGAAGAAGAAAAATAAGATTTAAAAAGGTGAAAAATAAAATGGCAAAAGCTACACATCTATCAATAATTACTTTAAATGTAAATGGATTAAATGCTCCAATCAAAAGACATTGGGAGGTTGAATAGATAAGAAAACAAAGCCCTTACATATGCTGTCTACAAGAAACTCACTTCAGATCAAAAGACACCCACAGACTGAAAGTAGAGGTATGGAAAAGATGTTTCATGCAAATGGAAATGAAATAAAAGCTAGGGTAGCAATACATATATCAGACAAAATAGACTTTAAAACAAAGGCTATAACAAGAGTCAAAGAAAGACCCAGCAATTCCACTTCTGAGCATTTATCTGAAGAAACCCAAAACACTAATTTGAAAAGACATATACATTTATATGTTCATTGCAGTATTATTTACAATAGCCAAGATATGGAAGCAACCTAATTGCCCATCAAGAGATGAATGGATAAAGGAGTGGTACATACAGAGATGGACAAAATTAGGTTTACAGTATAATAAAAATAAATAATATAGTAATCTATATATAAAAGCCTAAGCAACCATTGCAACCGAACAGATGACTAAACAGGCTGTGTGGGGCGACCAGGCCAGCAGGGGGGCAGTGAGGGGTGACTAGGTCAGTGGGGGAGGGAGGAGCTAGGGGCGACCAGGCCAGTGGTGGGGGCAGTTGGGGCAACTAGGCCAGCAGGGGGGGCAATTGGGGGTGACCAGGCCAGCAGGGGGAACAGTTAGGGGTGATCATGCAGGCAGGCAGGTGAACAGTTAGGAGCCAGTGGTCCTGGACTGTGAGAGGGATGTCCGACTGCCAGTTTATCGGGCCTAAACTGGCAGTCGGACATCCCCCGAGGGGTCCCGGATTGGAGAGGGTGCAGGCTGGGCTGAGGGGACCCACCCCCGTGCACGAATTTCATGCACCAGGCCTCTAGTTAATATAATCCTATATAATAAAAGGCTAATATACAAATCGATCGAATGGCAGAATGACCAGTCGCTATGATGTGCACTGACCACCAGGGGGCAGACACACAATGCAGGAGCTGCCCCCTGGTAGTCAGTGCGCTCCCACAGGGGGAGCACTGCTCAGCCAGAAGCCAGCCTCACAGTTGGTGAGCACAGCAGTGGTGGCGGGAGCCTCTCCCGCCTCCATGGCAGGCGGACATCCCCCAAGGGGTCTCGGACTGCGAGAGGGCGCAGGCTGGGCTGAGGGACCCCCCCCTCCCCAGTGAACGAATGTCATGCATCGTGCCTCTAGTAATAACATAAGAATAAACTTTGAGTTTCACATACTCACAACTGCAAACTTACCTTTGTCCACCCTGTAAATACAATTGAATATTATTCAGCCACAAAAAAAGTAAATAAATAAAATCTTGCCATTTGAATGGACCTAGAGGGTATTATACTAAGTGAAATAAGTTAGATAGAGAAAGACAAATACTATACCATTTCACTTACACATGGAATCTATCAACAACATAAACCAACCAACAAAATAGAATCACACTCATTAATACAGAGACTACTTTGATGGTTGACAGATGGGAGGGGATGGGTGAAAAATGGGAAGGGATTAAGATGTGCAAAATACCATGATAAAAACAGTCACGGGGATGTGAAGTACAGCATAGGGAATATAGTTAATAATATCGTGATAACTATGTATTAGACTTATTGGGGGGATCACTTTGAAAGTTGTATACATGTCTAATCACTATGTTGTACACCTGAAACTAATATAATATTGTATGGCAACTGTAATTGAAAAATTATTTTTATTATATATATAATTGTTAGATATAAGCTAGTTTCCTTTGTAATGGTATACATTTTACTTTACACACTTAAAAATATTATTCTGCAAAGAGTCCCATGGGCGTCACCACAGTGCCAAAGACAGGGCTCCATGGAACAGCGATGGGCAACAGCTGTTTCTCTAGGTTTCCTTTTTGTTTGTTTTTATTTTTGTTAATCTTCACCCAAGGATTTTTCTTCCCATTGATTTTTTTAGAGAGAGTGGAAGGGAGTGAGGGAGAGAGAGAGAGAAACATCAGTGTGAGGGAGACATATCAATTGATTATCTCCCGCAACTACTCCGCCCCATCCCCCCCCCACACACACACTTGGGGCTAGGGATTGAGCATGCAATCCAGTTACATGCCTTTGATTGGGAATGGAACACAAGACCCTTTGATGTGCAGGCTGATGCTCTAACCACTTAGTGACACTGGCCAGGGCTCATTTTAAAAGGAGAATCAATTTCTGAAACTTAGAGGTAAAGGCCAGACTGGAAGGGAAAAGCCTTACATATATGGGCACATTGTATGTATGAGGAAGAATCTTCGGAAGGTAACAAATCAAAGAAGGAACATTCTAATGGTGGCATGTTGGGCATTTGTGGAGAGGTCTTTAGAGTAGGGCTTTAAAATAGCCCTATACAAATGCAGGCAGATATCCACTCTACAGACACTGAAGCTCACTTTCAGTTCAGATGGGGTCAGAGGGTGACGACAATAGGAAGAAATGAGGATGGGTCTCTAAATCACCCCACAGTGGAGTGGGGAGTATCGGTGACATTCCCCAATGTGTGCATCTCATGCTTCTCTTTCAGGGCGTGGTGTGCTGGAGTTTCTGGCTTCACCTGGGGCCCAGCAACCTTGGCGTAGCAGGGACCTCAGTGTCCAGGCGGCCCCTCTGCTTCTGCGGGCTGCAGCCCACTGAGCCCAGAGCCTCCCAGGGCCCTACATCAGGAGGGTGCCAGGAGTGCCCTCAGCCCACACCATAGTCTCCTCTCGCTGGAGGTGCAAACAAAAACAGAAGGCCTGCCCTAGCTGGTTTGGTTCAGTGGATAGAGCGTCGGCCTGTGGACTGAAGGGTTCTGGGTTCAATTTCAGTCAAGGGCACATGCCTGGGTTGCGGGCTCGATCCCCAGTAGGGGGCGTGCAGGAGGCAGCCGATCAATGATTCTCTCTCATTATTGATGTTTCTCTCTCTCTCTCCCTCTCCCTTCCTCTCTGAAATCAATAAAAATATTTTTAAAAAGCCCACAAAAACAACCAAACCAAAAAAAAAAAAAAAAAATAGAAGTCCAGGCTTCTGAAGTTTGGCCAGAACATTCTGTAAAGGATTATTTTCCTGATTGCAGGTGTAACTTATTGCTGGGTCATAAAATCAATTTAGTGGATTTAGGGGATTCACAACAAGCATTAACATAGAATAGAAAAGAGCGCGTGTCCACCCAGGTTAAGAATGCCCTTGTGGCAGTGGTTTTGTTTTATATACGTGTGTGCATGTGAGTATCGTGTTGCTGTGTGATTTGTTTCTCACCGTGGACCGCAGCCAAGAGTTTGAAGAACAGTACTGTCAGGGTGCCTCTGCAGCCCACGGAGAAATCACAGCCACGGAGAGAGAGTGTATCCTGAAGTGATAATTTAATTCAAGGACGGAATAATTATTTTAATGTGTACTAGGGGAAAAATTAGCACACCAAACCCATGGGAATCCCATAGACTGCTGCTTAGTACTAGGCTCAAATCAGACCTCACTTACACCCGCCTGGTTATCAGTGAGTGGTGCTTGGGTGAATGTAGACAGAAATGTGAAAAGGCTGTGTGAAGAAGTGCATTTTGGGAAAACACTGAGGGACATCCTGGGAAGGGAGAAATGAGGTAGGTAGAATATCATGGGAGATGGCAGCGCTCAGAGTGGGAAGGATCACAACCCAAGTCCTTGTGGTATTTATTTAAACTTGGTTTTTAATCTCTAAAATTGGGATAACTATGCCAGGCTGGCCTGCCTCACGGACTCGCTTCCCGATCCAAAGAGATGATTTAGGGAAGCTGTGTGTGGTGTTAAAAGCATCAGGCATTATTGCTATCAATAGGGGTAGACCAAATTGCCAGCAAATTTTTGGAGCTGTTTGCATGACAATAGAAAGGTTACGGGCTCCAGGCACAGGGGCTCTTCGGCCTTTTTCTACTCTAGTTTCTCTGGATACAGTGTGATGAGGAGGCGGGGCTGCAGGTGCCAGCAGTGCAGGGCAGCCTGCAGCCTGCAGTCTGGGATGCTGGGAGATTACAAGATGACCCAGCGCTGAGCCGGTTGCTCCTCTACAAGCAATTTGTTACTTTCCCTGTGTGACTGGCTCCGGTATCTCACAGAGAGGTGCTGATGCACAGATCAGTAAGCCTGTGCCACAGTCCTCCCTGCCACACAAACAGCCTGCGGGTTGGCCACTGCGAGGCTGTCAGTTACCTCAGGAAGCGGGGCAGAGGGAGAAAAATCAGCAAGAAGACTGAAGGTGGAGAACTAGAGGTGTGGGAAACGGCTGTTCCCCATGAGAAAGAGGAGGAGAGGGTATTACGGGCTGAGTGGAGTTTCCCCAAACTCATCGTTGAAGGCCTAACCCCCAGGAACTTGGAGTGGAGAAGTATTTTGAGATAGGGTCTTTAAAGATGTAATTAAGTTAAAATGAGGTCATTAGGTGGGCCCTAACCCAATATGACTGGTGTTCTCATAAGAAGTGGAATTTAGAATAGAGACCCAGAGGGAAAACCACGTGAAGACATAGGTAGATGGCCACTAAAAACCAATCCTGCTGGTACATTGATCTCAGACTTCTAGCCTCCAGAACTGTGAGACAATACATTGCTGTGAATTAAGCCACACACGGCCTGGGGATTTTTGTTATGGCAGCTGGAGCAAACCAATACAGATGGGTGCTTCAAGGTGGGTTACTGGGTTACGGGCTGCAAACCAAGATGGGGGCACACCCAGGGCACTGAGCAGCTCAGCTCCAGGCTTAGAATGAAGAGGCATTGGTGTCGAGAGCCTAGGACTAGCAACTGTGTAGTCTTGAGCCATATCATATGCAAAGTCTGTTGAGACTAGAAAAGGCCATGCCTCAGTGGTTCTCAGTTTGGATTCCAGACCAACAGCATCACCTGAGAAGTTGGAAATGCAAATTTCCAGACCATCACCTGAGAAGTTGGAAATGCAAATTTTCCCGCTCACGCCAGACCCACTGAATCAGTAACTCTGGGGGGTAGAACCCAGCAATGCATGCTTTATCAAGATCTCCGGGTGGTTCTGACGCACACCCAAGTTTGAGAACCAATGCTTTACATAAACTTTTGAAGAATTAACCAAAAGAGTTTGTAATCTCTCCTCATCACGGGCTGCAGGTTGTGGAGTTGTGTCATATAGGGTAGAGTCAGGAAAGTTGTTGCAACGTGAATTTGACCCACAGCTTTCTGAAGGGCCTTCATGATGTGCATGTCAAGTGGTAGAGGGACCATTTCAGTCTCATAGCCCAAGTTGCCCTTGTCTCAGCCTCAAGTAAGAGAGCCGGGGTGATCACAGGATCTTTGCACTTGGGTCATTCAAATCCACTCACTTCTTTTTCTTCCCAATCCCTTTTCTGACTAAATCTTCACCCACTATAAATACAGTCTTAAATAATGATGCTGGTACCTCTATGGTTTACATGCTGGGAGAAAGTAGGGGTGGGGGAAAGAGAGAGGAAGATAAGAGAAAGGGGATTATTTAAGGAGTGCTGCATTATGCCAAATATTGTAAGGTGACTTTCAGAAGTGACTTCATGAAGTAACTCAATAAATGTTATTTTCTCCCTCCTTCCCTGTCATAATCCAATAACAAAAGCACAACAGAGCATCAAGAGAGATGGCAATAACTGAAACCACTTGTGGCTCTTTACATGGGACTAATGTGACTAATGCCAAGACATTTGTAACTATGATTCTTTTTTCTAATCTCAATTTTAAAGGGATTGGGACATCATGATAAACCACTTTTAAAAAGGCACCTTCATGTGAAGCTAAAATAATGTCTTTCTAGAACATCATCAACTTCTCAGGTGATGCTGATGCTGTTGGTCTGGAATCCAAACTGAGAACCACTGAAGTATGGCCTTTTCTAGTCTCAAAACACTTTCTAGAGTGCTTTCTGGCACTCTATTCAGATTCAGGGATTCTGTAGGAATGAATATTTAGAATGTCTTTTTCATCCTCCAAGGTACATGCAATACATGTAAGCAGTGCCTGGACATCCCCCTGCCCCAGTGATGTCCACTTGAGTGTCCTCTAGCTCTGGAGAGAACATTTGGGTTCCAGGACCCTGGCAAAGGCCTGAAGTCAAACAATGGGTATTGAAAAGGGACCCATCTGTTAAGCATTATAGGTCGCTAACCTCGTATCTAGTTTGGATCATTGAAACCCAAGTTCACGTTCAATTCTTCCTAATTCTGCCTAGAAGTATACTCTGACAAAAGACACATTAGAAATAAGAGTAGCTAACAGTGGCTGGGCAGTTTCTATGAGTCAGATGCTATACTATATACTCCACTACATTCTTAATCAAAGAATAGGGAGTTACATAACACACCTAAAACACACCACTACTAAGTAGCCCAATCAGACCTAGAACCTCTGTTTTATGGAAACCACAATGCAAGTTCTCAACCAGTATACCGCCACTCAGTGAGCAGGAAGTGGGGTTCATCTAGGAAGGGTGGAGAGAAAAAGAGAAGGTGCTCAAAGTGGCAACAAGCAAAAAGGTGCAAACCACGTTAGGAGAGGGTAAGATCACCTACTGACTCAGGTGGTATTGGTAGGATTACTACAAGAAGGAGGCTGTGGGAAGGCGGGGCCATTAGGAAAGAGTTTGGGAGACCTTAGAAAACATGCTGAGCGAGGCTGCAGACAGAGCAGCAAGATGAAAGGTTTGGAGCTGAGCAGGAAGTGGAAACGGCTGACCTTGGGGAGGCACAGAAGACATGAGATTCCTAAGTGATGGGGTCTCCTGGACCGCAGCACCCTCCCTCCTACAAGCACCCTCTATAGAGGACATCCCTTCCAGTCTGCCCCCAACCCGCCACAGTCATGCCCAAAGCCTTCCCTCCAAAGCCACCTTCTTCTTTCAACATGTAATCTAACCGGACCCCTCCCCGCAAACCTCCATGATCTTCACCTCAACTTTCTTTGACCTATTTTAATATCTAGTGTGTCTGTTACCTCAAGACAGTCCCTGCAGGGACCAGACCAGGGCCTCCACCACTTCACACACCTCAAGCTGTCCACTGAGAGATGAGAGCCCTCTGTTCCTTGTGCAGCCAAGATATCTGCTTTCAACTCAGTGAGACAAAGGCCCCACCACCATCTCAATAAACCCACCGTAGTTACTACCTTAGGAGTTTGGCCACAGAGGGACTTATACCAGAGCCGCCTTTTGTAGGTCGGTGACTTCTGATTTTATGGTTATAACCATCAATTTCCATACAACAATGTCATGTTTATCTCATTATTCCATGCTTTTTTCTCCCAAATACTCATTGCCATGGCTCCTCCTATAATAAACCCCTCCTCTCCCACCTGTTTCCTCAAACCCTCCCTCCAGTGTCCACGGCTCCTACATTCTTCACTTTCACGGAAATCCCTGCCTCAGACACCCCAGTGTGGGCTGTGCTGTCACAGAGGGGCCAAGGGAACAGCAGTGTCGGCTCTCTCCCAGCTCCACGGGCACTCCCAGAGGATCACATCCGCCTTCCTTCAACCCCCGAGGCCCTGCCCCGCTTCTCCTTCTCTGGAGTCTTGCTCCCATAACTGTGCTTCCTTGATAGCTTCAACGCCCCTTTAAATGTTTCCATCCTCAGCCTATGGACTGGGCCCATTTTCCTCAGACCCCCACCATGCTTGAATTTCTCCCTAAGATTGTCAACTTTTTAATTCTCAAACTTGGTCTTTACTTCTTAGCTCCCACTCAAGTCTTCATTTCATTGTAAGCTCAGTATAATCAAGCGCTCGGTCCTCCATAACTTTACTAAAACTGTTCTTGCTGGGGTTTACCCATAATCTCCTAATGCTAACACGCATTCGTTTTCCTCCTACCCCAATATCCACTCTGTTTTATTCGATCTGTTGGCCACTCCTCTTTTCTGCAAATTTCGGCATCATCACATCAATCTTGTCATGCACTTCATTCTTGCTTTGTGGTTTCCTCTCTCATGATTGCAGGCCGTAGGGACTCAGGAACTTTAACCTTTTGCACTCAGATGTCGAGATTAAAATTACTCTTTGAATGTATCAATAATTTGAAATATAAAAAAAATCCAAATAAATAAGTTTGTATGAAAAGAAACTCCAGTTTTTTATTCTATTGCCGCGCTTTGTAAAATCTCGGGTATTTAAAAAATTAAATCCTGAGTAGAATAAAGGAATCGAGAAAAAAGCAAGCGAGTGTAAAAGGTTAAGCCCTGTTCCATCCGTGCATGGCGTGGCTCTAAGTGGTGCTGGTGCTTTTTCCTCCTGCTGTTCGCTGTTCCCCAGGAGGCTGAGGGCATATTCTACTCCTGGGTCCTTGCCAATCCTGGTGGTGTGAAATGAAGAGAAGCTGAAAGGGCCATGAGAAGGCACAAGAAGAGAAGTTCTCCTGTAAATGACCTTCTTGGTCAGACTTCAGTTTCCGTCAAGATGCTCCAGGAGAAGAGAACATGTTTATTTGCACTTGGCAAAAGTGTTGCTGAAATCTCTAAGTACTGTCTGTTCTACAGAGACTACGACCCTGAGTCACAGAGCCCCCTGGCTAACACCAGGACAGCGTCGGCGTTTTCCCTGAGGAGAATTGTGAGGGGGAGTAGTAGAAACAAAAGATCTGGAACTAGCCAGGCCTTCCCCATGCCATCTCCATCAGCCCCTTTTAGTTCTTCTCCAGCCCGAACTGCTCTCCAGGGTCAAGGTTGCACGATCTCAGTCCCCTGGCCACCTCTCATGGATCTTGTGTTTCATAATGACTGTGTCTTCTGCCTTCGCCCAGCTTGTATATGCAACAAGCATATAGAAACCACTCTAGGCACAGGCATGGTCTCTCCATGGCTGCCTCGGGGAGAAGGAACCTTCCCCGGGCTATTATTTTTTAGAAATTGGTGGGTGGGAAGCATAAATCATTTTAAAAAGCTGCCTCCTTCTAACAGATTTGAGCAATTTGTCCAGTCACTGTACAGAGGAATTTATGTTTGAACAAGCAATTCCTGGAAGTACTTTAACCAATGGTATCATGTCTAGTAGCTTAAGTGATAAAGGACAAAGATGAAAAATATGGGAAGAGCTTTTTGGGAATGCATTTGTACCTTGAGGGGAGATATCTCTTTGGTATTTCATAAATCGTGGCTGTCTCCAGCGTGTTTACATTCAGATCCTATTCATAGTCTGGTCTATCCGTGCTTGCCTCTACCAGCAATGATTGTTCCCTCTCCCTCAAATTCATGCCCCTCTTATTCCGGAAGGGCCGGAGACCCTGGCCGGGCAGGGGGACCAGGGGCCTCCAGAGCTTTTGTCTGGGGCTTTCCCTCTGGGCTTCTTGTCTGTGGGTCTCTGCACTGCCTTCTGCAGAGTGGGGAGTTTTAACATCCTTCCTCTCTTTACACGTTAACACGGAAATTCTGCTGACAAGCCTTACTCCTTTCAAGGTTTAAATCCAGGGCTCTTGAGCTGTGACAATTTAAATGAGCAAGATTTCCAAAAACTGATGAGTGATGCTTTAAATGTCTCATAGAAGCAAGTTGCCAAATCCTCCTTAAAGACGGTATAGGACAAAGGAACTGGGGGGTGGCTGCCTGTGGAAGCGTGTGCGTGCGGCGCAGTGGTGGTGGGGACGCTATCTCTGGAGGGTAATTATAAACCAAAAGAGCTGCAAGAAACCTTAGGAACGAATCCACCAACAAGCACATTTTAGAGGTGAATAAAACAGAACTCAAGATCACAGTGTCAACTGTAACTTGGGTCTCCTGACTCCAAATCCACTCTTTCTATTGCACAAGGCAGTGGGGTAAGGGTATGCAAAATGATCAGGCACTGATAAAAAAGACTAGCGTAGCTCACCGTGGAAAGAACTGTCAGGTGTCAGCACAAGTCTACTTACTTAGCGCAGCTGTTTATTTGGTCTACTTGCTGCTTTTTTTCTGTTTTATCTGGTAGCTTTCTGGTGGCTCCATCTCTGTTCCCTCCCCCGCTCAATTGTTAAACCTATTGTAAGAGGTCCATACTAATGAAGGATAAATTTAACTTTTATTCCAAGCAAGAGAATAGATGTAAAAGTGGGGGAACTCTTAAGCCACCTACTGTAATTGCACAGAGCAAATAAAATCACTTTCACTTCTGACGAAATAGACACACTTCTGACCAAATAGCCTCCCCTCCTCCCACTAAGTGCAACAAAACACCCTGAATGCCGTTTATGAAACAAACACAAGAAGTTTCTGAGAGGAGGAGAACATAGGCAGACCATCTGGGGGACTCAGGCCCCGAGGAACAATGTGAGGGCGAGTTCCCTGGGTTTCCTTCTGGCCTCATAGAACCCAGACTCGGACTGGACAAGCTGCCAACCTGGAAATCTCAATGGGCACAGAGAACAAAAGGCCCCATGGAAAGCCTGCTGTCTCTAGCCAAGGACAGAAAGGGGGCAGCCCAGCAAGGCAGAACGCTGTTAAATAATAACTACCCAACTTCAGCCAAACACAACTGAAGAAATGGCAGCCCCACTCCTTGGCAAAGGCTGAGAGGGGATGTGGATTCCTGTCTCACCCAGCAGAAATAGTGGGTCTCAGCACCCCCACTGGGTGGCATCTGAGAAGGCCAAGTGGGGAGTTGGGATTTGTTTCTTCCCCTGTGCAGCATTGAGCACCTCCACACATGGTGTCAGTGCAGGCCACATGGGGAGCAGTAATAAGGCATCCCTATTCCTCCTAGCCAGGATGGACCAATAGTGAGGCTAAAGCGGGAGCCCGAACTTCCACCTCCACCCAGTAGTAACAAGGAAGCCATCCCCCTCCATGAAATGACATGAAAACTGAGTGGTAATAACCCCCTCCTTCCCCCCACCAGCATGGTGTCAAAGATGTCTGCTAAAACAGGAGTTTTATAGAAGATCCAGAGTTTCACGACATAATAGCCCAAATTCAAAAATTTAATAAAAAATCACTTGTCATAGCAAGAGCCAGAAAAAATCTCACTTTAATGAAAAAGATCAACAGACATCAACATTGAGGTGACACAGATATTAAAATTATTTGACAAGCCATTCATCAATCAGTAATTCGATGAGCAATTACATACAGGGGAAGTCTCAGCAAAGAAATAGAAGATATAAAGAAGAACCAAGTGGAAATTGTAGAACTGAAAAATACAATAACTGAAACTAAAAACTCAATGAATGGACTCAACAACAGACTGAAGGAGACAGAGGAAAAAGGCAATAAACTTGAAAATAAAATAGAAATTACTCAATATAAACAACACAGAAAACAGATTTAAAAAAATGAACAGGACCTCAGAGACCTGTGGATATATAACATGTGTGTCAATGGAGTCCCAGAAGGAGATGAAAGAGTGGGGCTGAGAAAGTATCCTATCTAATAAAGAGGTAATATGCAAATTGACCATCACTCCAACACACAAGATGGCCACCCCCAATGTGGTCAAAGATGGCTGCCCCCATGTGGACACAAGTTGGTTGCCACAATATAGACAGCAGGGGAGGGCAGTTGTGGGTGATCAGGCCAGCAGGGAAGGGCAGTTGGGAGGGACCAGGCCTGCAAGGGAGGGCAGTTGGGGGCCATCAGGCCTGCAGGGGAGGGCAGTTAGAGGCAATCGGGCTGGCAGGGGAGCAGTTAGGTGTTAATTAGGCTGGCAGGGGAGTGGTTAGGGGGTGATCAGGCTGGCAGGCAGAAGTGGTTAGGGGCAATCAGGCAGGCAGGCAGGCAGGCAAGCAGTTGGGAGCCAGCAGTCCTGGATTGTGAGAGGGATATCCGACTGCCCGTTTAGGCCCGATCCTACTGGGATCGGGCCTAAACGGGGAGTCAGACATCCCTCAAGGGGTCCCAGATTGGAGAGGGTGCAGCCTAGGCTGAGGGACACCCCATCCCCCATGCACGAATTTCGTGCACCAGGCCTCTAGTTAAGAAATAAGGGTTAAACATTTTAAAATTTTGCTAAGGACATAAACATACAGATTCAGGAAACTGAGTAGCCCCAAATAGGTTAATCCTAAAAAATTCTTATCAAGATGTATTATAATCAAACTTCTGAAAACTTACAGAGAAGAAACCTTGAAGACATGGAGGAGAAAATGACACCTTCCCTACAGAATAAAAGCAATTTGAATGACAACTGATTTCTCACCATAAGGAAGTGGCACATTTTTCAAATACTGAAAAAGAACCCTTGACCCAGAAGTCTATATCTAGTAAACTTATCCAGAAATGAAGAAATCAATACATTCTTAAATGGAGGGGAAAAAATGCATTGTCAGCAGACTTATCTAAAAGAGAAGCTAAAAGATGTTCTTCTTCTTTTTTTAAATTCTCACCAGAGGATATTATTTCCATTGATTATTAGAGAGATGTGAAGGGAGGGAGGGAGGGAGGGAGGGGGAAAGAGAGAGAGAGAAACATCAATGTAAGAGAGACATCAATTGGTTGCCTCTCTCATATGTCCCTACAGGGCCTGAGGATTGAACTCGCAACCTGGGTATGTGCCCTTGACTGAGAATCGAACCTGAACCTCTTCAGTGCAAGGGCTGATGCTCTAACCACCGGCCAGGGCTAAAGGAAATACTTGAAAAAGAAAGGGAATGAGGAATTTTGGAACATCATGAAGAATAAAAGGAAGATTGAAAATATGATTAGTACAATACACTGTACTGCTCCTCTTGAGTTTTCTATATTACATTTGATGGTTGAAGCAAAAAGTATAACCTTGTTTGATGTGGTTCTCAACGTAGGTACAGAAATATTTAAGACAATTATATTACATACAGAAGAGGATAAGGGGATGTAGAGTTTCTATATTTCATTCAAACTGGTAAAATTATAACACCAGTAGATTGTGACATTGTGCTATATTATGTAATACCTAGAGCAACCAGGAAAAAAAAATCTATAGAAAGAGAAACATTCAAAAACACTATAGATAAATCAAAATGAATTTTATTTATTTATTTTTAAATATAGTTTTTTATTGATTTCAGAGAGGAAGGGAGATTGAGAGAGAGATAGAAACATCAATTATGAAAAAGAATCACTGATCAGCTGCCTCCTGCACACTAGGGATTGAGCCCACAACCCAGGCATGTGTCCTGACCAGGAATTGAACCATGACCTCCTGGTTCATAGGTCGACGTATTTGTGGCTGCTTCTTCCAGTTAATAAATTAGAAATCTGCACCAGAGTACCAATGAAGCCATTATTTGGCCCTTAGTTTCTAAATTCAGTGTTTTTCCTTTCTTTCTTTGGTATCAGCCTCAGCATCTGGGAAGTTGAAACCAGAAAGGCGATGGAGAAGGAGGTTGTCTGGGTAGTATCAGGCCTGGTTTGCTGGGGGTATCATTAGTCCCTCTCCCAGAAACATTCCTCAACTCAAGCCAGAGTTCAGATGGTTGAGTTTGGAGTCTCAGCCGTGAGCTTGAAAGGTGAAGGAAAGCCGGCTCTGTGGGCTGGAGGGTCGATATTGGGAGCTCAAGATGCCAAAGCTGTAGGGCCCAGCAGGCAGGAAGCCAGGAGCACCAGTTGCAGATCAGAACCCAATTGCTTCAAGAATCAATCCTATCAGGGCCCTAATGGCTCTAAGAAGGAAATACTGATCGGGCAGGCTCCCATAAGGCATCTCGTTTATTCCTAACAACCATTGCCGGTGTGCAGCATTACACAAGGCAATAGAGTGCTTGCACAGGCGTGTGTGCCCTGCAGTCTTCCAACCCATGTGCACTGAGTGACCAGGGTGGAGTAGTAGCTTTGGTAAGTGACCAAGACCAGAGTTGACCACACAAGGAAATTGTTCCTGCAGGGCTGGGACAGTATAGACAAGGGTTTTCTTTCCCTTTGACCACGCATGCGCTCTGACCAGGCCTGAGTGTTCTCAGTGAGAAGGGAAGAAGGAACTCATGGTGGGCCCACACAGGAAGGCCTTTGAAATCTCTATTCCACTGCAGGCTGATTCATTCCTAGTGCTGCATTTAACCAAGTCGCAGAGCCATTCATCGCATATTTACACTAAAGTAGCTTCTTGGGCCTTTAGCTAATCATACGCCAAAGCTATGCCTCTAATATCCTAATGCAGTTTGGGGCATTCTTTTCTGCCATATCTCACCATTTGTCTCCACACTAGAATCCTGCAGTCAACCAGTCACCGACGCCCAGAGCCTGGCACTGCCCTGCTGTGCAGGGGAAGGAGGGGCACACGTGTGGTCACCTTGACTGATTGCTAACCTGGGTGATGGAGCAGCAGCGGGTCCGTGCCTGAGCACTCCTGATGGCTGGTCCTTCTTGACCAGCAGGGCGACTTCGGTCAACAATCTCATTACAATTAGACTCAGCTCACTGACCAGTGTTCAGGTTCTTCATCTCCTCACCTCAATAAAGGGTGGGGTGCCGAGTGCTTCCTCTCTAGGCATCTACAATGAGCTTGCACCAAGCCTGGGGGACTGAACTTAAGAGTCGGACCAGTAGAGCACCAGGGTATTGAAACCACAGAGCAGCCTAAGCCAGCCTGCTGCAAGGTGTAGTCAAGGCTCAATAACAAAGCACCAAGTGCCAAGAATGGGGTTAAAAGACCAGCAGCATAGGAGCTCCCCCAGAAACACCCAGTATATTACTTGGAAGTATCACCTCTATGGAGCATCAACTCTTTCACAGCACTTTCAGCATATCTACTCTTTCTGGATCTCAGAGTCCCATGAAGCTGGGCAAGGTCAGCATAAGGGCCAGTGCTTGTGCATAAAGACACTCGGAGTTTAGGAAGCGTGCTCACCCACCACACTCATTGGCTCCTCAGCTGATCCTTCGAGGCAGGTGGGACAGGACTGTAAGAATAAGAACAACGTCCATTTGCAGAATGCAGGCTCCATTGTCTCAGAGCAATTACAGCCCTTGTCAACCCCTCCTCGTCTCTAAGACTAAAACGCTCTGTATTTATTTCCTAAGGAGACATGCCACAGTGCTAAACTAAAATCCATTCATTCTGATCCCACATTTAGGGAGTTTTGTTTATATATATAGTTCTCGTTTGATGAGAGCATCATGAAAATCACATAAATAGATGTATTGCCTATTGTTTCTTGTCAATAAATATCACCAAATCACTTAATTCATCAGTAAGACTTTCTAACTAATTACATCATGCCCAGGAATTTGTGCCTCAAAAATACCTACTTCTTTCATAGCGTGTGGTAGGATCCATAGAAACCAGGGATCGTGGAGAGGGCAGATGCTCACAGAGCCTGGAGCTGGGTGGGCAGAAATGAGCAGAATAGCTCAGGTGGCTGCTCAGCACTCCTGGCACTTCTGTTTAATCCCAGAATGTACAAGGACATGCGGCTTCTCCCCACCCAACATTTACTTCTCAGTGGTCTTCAGAATAGTCGTAAAAGTCAGGGGCGGAGCAGGGGAGGTGGGCACATTACCATCACAATCTGTGAGTTTGGCTTTCCTCCTCAGAGAACAAGTGACTAGTACACCCAATATCGCACTTTAAAAACACTGTATCTCTGTCCTCAAAATGGGTAAAATCTTGAAAAAGTCTTGTGATTGCTCATTCCTAACTTGGGGGCACTAGTCTCTTTTTTCTCCCAGCATCGATCAATATTTTGAAATGTTTGTTTATCCTTTAGAATAAGGGGAATTAAAGTTGAACAGTAACCATTCTCGTTAAAACAGCATGAGCTGAACTCCATTGACATTAATATTCTATGGGCAAAATGATTTCGTTTTATGAACTGCTTATCCGCTGATGCCTATAGAATATTAACGCGGGGATGCTGTGTGGGCTGTGGAGCCTGAGCTCAGCGCTGGGAAGCCGCCCTGAGGAGTCAGTGTGCTCACTTCCAGGGCACAGGAAGTGCTCCCGGGGTCACACCATCGAACTGACACCTGTCACCAAGGCAGGGCTGACCTTGCTTTTGCGTGCTCTCCTATGGAAACCATTATCCTTTCAACTCTATCCTTTGCCCCTGGTTGGGTCCCAAACACACAAGATGTACAAATGTAAACTTGTGGATTTTATTAAAATTATTTTAATTCTAAAAAACACACCAAGGTTTTACAATTTCTTTGTTAACTTTTGAGAAGGAAAAAAAAATCTCTAATGGCCATAATGTCATAAGCAGAAATTCTAAGATCCTGCCCAGTTGCACAAGTTATCAATAAAAAGTGGGGCAACCATGTATTAGGGACCATTCTACAGCCATTTCAAAGCTTTGCTTAAAACATTTCCTTTGGAATGGATAGTTCATGATGAAACATTCAAAATTTTGAATGGATAATTCGTGATTGATAAATTGAAAGTGTACTAGGTAAAACCTCCCAGCCATTTGGTTTCTTACCCCAGAGGACACATGTATTCACAATATTTTGTTGTTTCATGTGAAAGGGTGGAAGTACATAAAAACATTCTTGTCCACCCACCACCTTTTTTAGAGAATAAAAGTCATTTTACAAATGAAGATTAACTACTGCTCTAATTTTACCCTCTGTTTATTGCATCTTCAAGATTTCAAAGTACCAAAAGGAATTTCTCCTTCTCTCACGACTACAGAGTATTTCATTGTATGGATGCCCATAATTTAATTAGAGCCCTACACATGGCATTGTTTTACATTTTTGCTATTGTAAACGATACTGTGATAAATTACCTCTTACAGTCATCATTTTGCGGCATCTATATCTTTAAGGTAAATTCTCAGAAGTGGAATGGCTTTCTGTGTTTGAAGTTGTGATAGACACGGCCAGGTCGCCTTCCTCACCGGATGTGTTGGTATCAAGCTGTCAATCTCAGCTGAGTCTCAGCATTCCAGAATGGTTTGGTTGGATAGTCATTCATGACAAACTTTATCACACTTGGTGGCACATTTCATCACACACCTAAGAATCCTTATGCCCTCAAGAATAGGCCTCAGCAAAGTGAACAGAATAACCAAACAGAATGAACACAGGGTACAGATTCAGTCTTTGGAACAGAGACCTGGGAGGGTCGAGGGTGATAATCCAGCTAGAAATGATCTACACTTTTCTGATTCAGTCCGACAGCCTAACCACTTCTCGTAATGCTCCAGCAGAGACAGGTCTTAAACAGTGTCTGGAAGCGGATACTACATTTGCTTCCCTTCTGGCTGCTTTCAAAGTCCACAAGTGGCACTGAATTCCAGCTCCCTCATCCCAACAGGGAGATGTGCCTTTGTTACTTCGTTTGTAGAAGACAGTGAACCTGCTTAGCCCAAATAATCAATATCCAGTTGCTCCAACATCAGGAGCGGTTCTAAGGTTCCATCCACATCTCAGTATTTAAAATGCTCCCAAATTTAGGATGATGAACTTCAACGGTGTCTTAAGGCCAAAAATCTTACGCAGGTTTTCCTGCCTCTCAGTTCATCTGTTTTCTTCTGAAATGAGGGTGTTTTGGAAACAATTAGCAATCGCTATGCCAGCTTATTCTTTCAGAGGAAGTTGGGTCTTCTCCTGTTGAAAAGAGCAGGAGCTCTGTAATAGATTCCAGACCACATCCACCTCCTGCGAGGAAGCCACCTTTTCAGGTGTAAGAATCGCTGAAGAGTGAATCTGCAAACAGAGGCAACGGCATTCTCATTTCAGGAGTGACATTATCTAAGTTGTAGTGCATGCCTGCCTTCACTGCAGGGACACCTGTTTCAGACTCAATTGATAGTATATCTTTGGCATCACTCAGAAGTCATTTTCCTAAGAAGCCTGATCGTGGGGTGTACGTGAGCTTTGAGAAGCTTGCACTTTCTCATGTGCTGCTGACATATTCCTGCAGCATCTTAGGATGTGCGTGATGCTACTGTCTCCACGGAGCTCCCAGGGCTGGGGATAAACAGATGGTGCTGCCTAAACATTAGCTCTGCCCTAATGTGCTGATTCATCCAGTTGGGTCTGTCAGATGGACTGTCACTCAACTGCTAACAATGAGAGGCACGGCCCACAATCTTGAGTTAGTGTGGTTTAGGTGGACTGGCCAGGCCACTTTCATCTCTGAGAGCTGCACAGGGTAGTAGCAGAGATAGTAACAAATTTAATCCTCCAGTGACGATACAGTTTTGTTGATTTGCTTAGCCACTTAAGTTTTACTTCTTTTAATGTAGCCTATCCATCACTTTCATCAAAAACACCTGGCTTTCTCTGCCTGGAGGCAAATTTCACCAGTTTTAAGTGAATCCTTCCACAAAAATTGTATGCCTATATAAGCAAGTACACCCCTAACCCAAAGCATATGCAAGAGTACTTTTGTATTTTTTAGTCAGTTTCCCCAAATGTCTGTTATTAGTACATTCCTTTGGACAGGCAATAGACAATGAGATTATAACGCCTCTTAAAGCTACAGGTGAAATCAATAGCTTTCCTCAGAGAAGGAGTCCTAGGCCCCTTCTGGAATCTGGACGTCCCTATATTATCAGGAACCCACTTATAAAACATCTCTTAGGTGGATATCTCTTGGGGAGACTTAAAACACTATTTTTATGAAAACTCTTAATCATACACAAAGGTAGAAAGTGTCAACCTTTATTAACCGTTTTCCAGTCTTGTTCCTGCTATCCTTTACTGGATTATTTTAAAGCAAATCCCAGATCATAATTCATACAGGGGAGACTTTTTCAAAATGAATAAGAACACCCAGGGTACACTTTACTCATGTCTTCTCCAAAACTAGCACCTTACTTGTGGCCAGGTCCACATGCTACCTTCCCTTCTCAGCATGGTCACTATCGTAACCCTGTGCAGCTCTCAGAGTTGAGAAGTTTTTTTTTTTTTTTTTCATAAAGAGATACATAACCCGAAATGAACCAGCAAAAGTGTTAGAAATGTCCAACCTAAACAGGCTGGCTATATCAGGCCTCCTAACCAATCATGCTTCTGCATGTTTCCAACTAACATAGGATATCTTTGGCATTTCAGATTTTTTTAATGGCCCACGGAGGATAGTAGGAGAGGTGGGGATAGTGAATTGAGGCAGGATAGAGATTAGAGATTTAAACACACACACACACCCAGAGAGAGAGAGAGAGAGAAAGAGAGAGAGAGAGAGAGAGAGAGAGAGAGAGAGAGAGAATGAGGCTTGAGCTACCTAGACCTTTATAGGCAGACTAGAGTCAGGTTAGGAACAGGTGATGCTTAAATCTATGGCTGGAATACAGAAATAGGTGTTTGGCTAAATGTCATCATGAACAAAATGGGTCAGGGGCATCCGGCCTGAAGTAAGATGCTATAACCGTTGCACTAGAAACCAGAATACACTCATGCAAGGCTCAAGCACTCACATGGATATTTTAATGAAAGAGGTTTGTGCTGGCTTAGTCAGACATGACACATAAGACACTTGTATAGTTGAGTTAGTCCTTTTTATTACTCCTGGGAAGGTGTACAGCAGATGGAAATTTGTTTTATCTTGGGGCCCAACAATTTTAAGAAACGTCCTAGGATAAGGTAGGATCCACCCCAAGCACAGGAAGTCACCGTAAGGAAAAGGAGAGAGTACCCTAGACTCCAGGGTATATCTCAAAAGGGGAAATAAAGGTCTACTTACCAGAAAGCAGAAGCCGTGAAGACACTGGTTCCCACTGAAAAGGCACTTCCCACAGGAAATCTGGAAGCCAAAGGGGCTGGGACTAGGATCAGGAACCCAACCAGGAGTCTGGGCCCAGGAGGGCAGATGTGCAGGTGCCAGGAAGTGGGAAGAGCTGGGTCACGGAGGGTCAGAGACAGGTGGTCTAGAAAAACATGCTCTCCTTTCCTTACAAATAGCACATTCACAAATAGGCTGACTGTAAGCATCACTGTAACTTCGCATATATTAAACCAAAGGAAGTTCCTGTAAGGTGTGGGAGAGGGACAGTTGAATCAAACCCTCGTTAATCTGCCATTCTGGGGAAAGTGTCAGATTCTTCCTTAGTGCTCATCGGGGCCCTATTACTTGGGGGTGGGTGGCTCAGGGGTGGGTTTACAACAGGAATTAGAGTTAGCCGTTGACTCTGAGAGCAATGACGTGTCTCCACCAGGACTATTTACTGGTGGTGCCAAGCACTGCCTCACTCTGGACTAAGTAAAGTGAGAAGGCCAGACACATATTTATTCATGGGAGAGATGCTAATTATAAAACAGGATTATGATCTTGTTTGCACAGCACAAACTATTCTGGCCGAAGGTAGTCCATGACCTTGGCCACAGTATTCCGTGAGCTCCTTCTCCATCCTTGAAGAATTCGCTTTTTGTGTAAATTACCATTCTTCATCGCATTCCCTTACATGCCTTGCTGTTTTCAGTTTTGAACTTTGACAGAGGGACTTCCCCAGCTTCACAGCTGAGTCAACTTGGAGTTTTTACCTGCCCTTTTCTGTAAGGACAGCATCCTCCAAACTCACACACTGTTCCATCTCAGGTGGTGGGATGTTTGGAGAGTTGTTGCATGTGAGGTTCCAGGATGCCCATCCTGTTCACAGTCATGGGCATAGTTCTTCCGCCTCTGTCTTCCCAGTGTCAAGGTTTATGACATCTCCAGCTACGAGAGGCCAATTTTTCATCGAGTTGTTTCTCTGTTGATAGACACCTTACACTCCCTCTCGTTATTTCCCGAGAACATCCTAACTGCTTCCCAGTCCCCTCTGTGGAGGCTGCTGACCAGTTCAGCATTTAAAGTGCTGAACACTGGACCTGCCCGGTCCCCGGGAGGAGATAAGAATGTTTACATCCGTTTTGCTCCATGAGCCGGTGCAGATTCTGTGACAAATTTAACCTTCTCAGCTGAAAAGATGGACTTGGTGTCAGCCTCCTGAGATCCTCATGTTCCCTCATCAACCTCACTAATGAGACTGGGGGGAAGTGGCCACGGCTGCCGTATTCCGTTAGCCAGGCAGCCAGTGTTCCACATTTTCAAATGTTCCAATTTTATACACAATACAGAGGGGATGACAGTCACTGGTCATTTACCTTCTCTTAACCACTGTGGGCAGAACCCATTTACATCGTAAATACACACAAAAGCCAGCTCTTGCCCCAACTCAGCCTGGCCCTTCAGCTGAGCGCACTGACATTCACTGGAGGCCGGCCTCCTGGGAAAGTTGTGTCTGATCATGCTAATCTGTCTCTTCAATGACAAGTTCTGAGGTCATCCGAGTGACCTTTGGTCATCCCAGTATCTAATGTGGATTCAGAAGTGACCACTGGCCCTGGCCTGTGTGGTTCAGTGGGTTGAGTGTCATCCATGCACTGAAAGGTTGCCAGTTGATTCGCAGTCAGAGCACATCCCAGCTAATCAATGTTTCACTCTCGCATCCCTCTCTCTCTCTCTCTCTCTCTCTCTCTCTCTCTCTCTCTCTAAGTCAATAAAAAAATCTTAAAATCTTAAAAAACCCCACAAAGAACCCCTGATTTGGGGGACCCAGAAGTAAACCTTGATCTTTCTGCATGAGGCCTCATTTGGGTACACCAGGTGTCCAAACAAGATGTGACATGCTACCAATTGACCCAGACATTGTGATTCTCAGAATTTTCAGTTCCTAGTCACTCAGCCAGAGTTAACTGAATTAAAATCTGTTATGTAGCTTTTGTTGCATACAATAAAATATTTCAGCATGGCATGGCGGCATGCTGTTCTCTTCACTGCCCTGTTAATTGTCTTTTCCAATGTTCGAACCTTTGACGAATATTCTGTAGAACAATTACTAGTAAGTGTCCTGCAGTGGTTGATTGCATTTTTGTAATCAGGCTTTCTGGATCTTGGTTATTTTAAAAATCAGATGGAAAAATTTAATCAAAGCATTTAATAGAGGGCCAAAATACCTCAGCTTTTAGAAAAGAAAAAAGGCAATGTAAATAGGAAGACTGAAATTTATCTCTACAAAAGCAGGGAAAGAACTGAACCTACTAGAAGGGCCACAGTAAAAACGAGTGCAACATCAAATGCTGGGGAGCATTGGAGAAACTGCATCTCTCCTACATCCCGGTGGGAATGGGAACAACTCAGTGCACAAGATTGAATTTCTTTAACCTCTTTATTTGGAAATAATTATAGATCCATAGGAAGTTGCAGCAAACATGTGCAGGGATGTTCCATGCAGCTTTCACCCATCTTCTCTCAATGCTAACATCTTACAGACCTGTAGCACCATCTCAAAGCCAGGAAGTTACATTGGTGCAATCCAGAGAGCTTATTCAGATCTCTCCTGTTTTGCATGTGCTTGTGTGTGTGCAAATATACTTTCATGAAACTTTTTACATGTATAGCTTCGTGGAACCAACACCATAATCAACATAGAGACTAGTCCATCACGACAAGTCTCTCTGTGCCACTTCTTTATGGTCACACCTGCTCTTTTACCCCAGTTTCTTACTCCCAAAAAGCATTACAACTTTGTTATTTCAAGAATATTCTAGAATATTGTGCAACCATTTTATAGGGTGTAATCTTTTGAAATGGGCTTTGTTCCCCATCCTATATAATAAAAGCCTAGGTGGGCCTCATGTGTGATATCATCACAAGATGGCCACCCTCACGTCATCACAAGATGGCTGCCACAAGATGGCCACTAGGGGAGGGCAGTTGTGGGTGATCAGGTCAGCAGGGGAGAGTAGTTGGGGGGGGGGGGACCAGGCCTTTAGGGGAGAGAAGTTAGGGGTGACCATGATGGCAGGGGAGGGCAGTTGGGGGTGACCAGGCTGGCAGGAGAGCAGGTAGGTGTCAATCAGGCTGGCAGGGGAGCAGTTAGGGGCAATCAGGCAGGCAGGCAGGTGAGTGGTTAGGAGCCAGCAGTCCCAGATTGTAAGAGGGATGTCCGACTGCTGGTTTAGGCCTGATCCCTGCAGTTGGACATTCCCCGAGGGGTCCCAGATTGGAGAGGGTGCAGGCTGGGCTGAGGGACACCCCCCCACATGCACAAATTTTGTGCACCTGGCCTCTAGTTCAATATAATGCCCTTGAGTTGTATTCAAGTTCTCAGGTGTATCAATAGTTCTCTCCTTTTACTCCTAAGCAGTAGTACTGAATGCACTGGTTTGTTTAGACTGTTACCCATCAAAGGACATCTGGGTTGTTTTCAGTGTTTGGCGAATTTGAATAAAACTGCTATGAACAGCCAAAACCGGTTTGGCTCAGTGGATAGAGCGTCAGCTTGCGGACTGAAGGGTCCCAGGTTCGATTCCGGTTAAGGGCACGTACCTTGGTTGCGGGCACATCCCCAGTGGGGGGCGTGCAGGAGGCAGCTGATCGATGTTTCTCTCTCATCGATGTTTCTAACTCTCTCTCTCTCTCTCCCTTCCTCTCTGTAAAAAAATCAAAAAAAAAAAAAGAAAAGAAAACTGCTATGAACATTTGTGGACAGCTTTTGTGTGAACATGATTTTCATTTCTTTGAGTTACTTTCCCAGGAGTACATCTGGGTCATATGGTAACTACATGTTTAGTTTTAAAAACATTGTCAAACTAACTTCCAGAGTGGCTATTCCATTTTACATTCTCGTCAGCAATGTATGAACATCTAGTTTCTCTTCACTCTCACCAGCATTTGATGTTGTCACTAATCTTAATGTTCATCATTCTGATAGGTGTGCAGCGTGATCTTAATTTGCATGTGTCTAATGGCTAATGATGTTGGGTGTCTTTTCATGAGCTTATTTGCCATCTATATATCCTTCTCAGTGAAATGTCTGTTCATGTATTTTGCCCACTTTCTGATCAGACTGATGTTTTCCTCCTACTGTTGAGTATTGAGAGTTATTTATATTCTACATACAAAAACTTTGTTGAATACATGGTTTGCAAATATTTCCTCCCCATCTGTAGCTGACCTTTTCATCCTCCAAAGGTCTTTGGCAGAGCAAAAGTTTTCCATTTCTTTGTGTAGATCTGATTCATCAATTTTTCCTTTTATGGATCATGCTTTTGGTATCAAGTCTGAGAACTCTTTGTCTACCTCTAGGTCCCAAAGATTTTTTATTTTTTTCCCATAAAGATTTTATGGTTGTTTTACATTTAAAGTCAGGATGCATTTTGAGTAACTTTTGTATAAGGTGTGAAGTTCATTTTATTTTTGCCTATGGAGGTCAATTTCTCTAGCCCCCATTTGTTGAAAAGGCTCTCCTATCTCAATTGAATTGCTTTTGTATCTTTGTCAAAAATCAATTGGCCATTTTTGTGTGGATCATTTTCTGGTTCTCTATTCTGTTTCATTGGTCTGTGCACCCGGCTCTCTACTAATACCACACTCTCTTGATTACCGTAGCTGTATAGTAAGCCTCAATATCACACAGAGTGATTCCTCCTGCTTTATTTTGCTTTTTAAAATTGTTTTTAGCTATTCTAGATCCTTTCCTTTCCAAATGCATTTTCGAATAAGCTTGTGTGTCTACAAAACACCTTGCTGGGAGTTTGATAGGAATTGCCTTCAACCTATACTAGTAAGTCAATTTGGAGAGAATTTACATCTTTACTGTTGAATCTTACAATCCACAAATATGATATCTCTCTCCATTTTCTTAAGTCTTCTTTGATTTCTGTCATCAACATTTTGTAATTTTTCAGCATACAGATCCTGTACCTATTTTGTTGGATTTATACCTAAATATTTGATTTTGTGAGGGGAATGCTTATAAATGAGATTGTTTTAAATTTTGATTTCCATAGGTTTATTTGTAAGTAAAAATGCTAGTGATTTTTTGGGTTCTCCTTGTAAAATGCAACCTTGTCAAACTCACTTATTCCAGGAATTAAAAAAATTCATTTAGCTTGTCTATATAGATAACTGTGTCACTTGAAAAAAGGGATGGTTTTATTTTTTCCATGCGTTGTATATGCCTTTTATTTCTTTGTTGAGATTTAATTTTAAAGTTCTATGATTATTTTTGGAAATATGCTGACTTGTTTGAGGAATCACTGGGTTAAACTCTTGTTTTTAAATGGACATGTTTATATGCTGTATCAGAAAGTACTGAAATTGAGAAAGCCTGCAGTTTTTTAATCTTTATTGTTGAAAGTATTACAGACATCCCCTTTGTGTTTTTTCCCCATTGACCCTCTCTACCAAGAAGGCCTATAGTTTTAAAGCATTTAAATTTAGTGAAATATTAAAAAGCATCAGAAATAACTTATTTAACCAATTTTGTCTTAAATTTTTGTTGTTGAAGAACGGTACTCAGTAGTGATAAAAAATAAAGTATGTTTGAAAATATTTGGGCTATTTATATGCATTTTAATTCCAAAAATAAAAAGTTAAATATTCCATTGTTAGCAGATGTGCTCTGACCTCACCCAGTCCTTCAGCACTTACAGAGTTGATTTTCACAATTAAAATGATTATAAGCAACAGAAGAGTCAACTGATCTATCCATTCCAAGTTTATTAGCATAATATGCAACTTTAAATTGCAGGCTAAACATTGCAAATAATATCACGTTGAAATAAATACCTTTTTCAGAAAAATACAGTGACAGATAATGATTAAGAAATTGTTTAACAGCTGTGAATATACACCAAAGACAATTGCTCTCCTGGTTATTTTAAAATATTTACCTGTCAATATAAAACTTTTAATCTTCTTTCATGTCAATGGATTTTATTTTTTAGGACAGATATCATTTAAAAGTGTTTAAATCAAATCATTTTAGGCCTATCAATTTAGATATATGTTTCGAAAATTATAGAGTTTAAACTATTTTTAACAGCTCCCTTTACTCTAAAAAAGTGTTCTGGTTTGGACATAAAATTATAATGGTTACCTTCAGTATAACTTAACTTTGAAATCACAGACAGAGTCAGCATTATGACATTCCAAGACAGAACTGCTGGCTATACATAGGACAAGGAAGAACCGGCTGAGAGGCTCCTAGAACACTAAAATTGGGATGTATAAGCAGAGTAAACATGAGTAGAAGATAGGGGCACATCCCTAAGAGAGAGGGGGCCCGGGGCTGGGTTCTTTGATGCTAAAAACCCCTCTGAGCCTGATCTGAAAGCGGGGTGCTACGGCAGCACTGTGACAGCTTGTGGTGGGGTGCTTGGGAGTTGAAATGCAAGATTACAAATCCAAGGGGGCTAAGAAAGGAGTTTGTTGGGTTGGGGAAGCTGCTGGGAGTATCGTTATTTGCTTCTGGGCTTTTCTCCTTAGCAACAACAGTGAGCCACTAGGTGGGTATGTGCACTGTCCTCTGTGCAACCCCAGTGAGGGAACCTGATGCTGCGCCAGCGCCCGGGATGCCCCACAGCGATCACCAGTGCTGCAAAGGCGTGGACCGCAGCATCGGCCCAGAGGGCCCTAGGAGGAATTACCTAAGAACCCTCTGTCCTTGTCCCGCCAAAGCAGAGATGGGGAAGATCCCACTCGCACGGAAGCACTGACTTAGGAGAAAACAGAGACGGGGATGTTGAAAACGAAGAAATAACATAAGAAACTTGTCATATTAGAGTTCTAGCTGGTAGGTTGGGGAGGTATATTCCTCTCCCAAAGCTGCGGTGGCAAAGGACCACACACGGGGTGACTTAAAACAACAGACGTGTGTTCTCTCACAATTCTGGAGGCCGCAAGTCCAAGGCCAAGGTGTTGAGAGAAGGTGCTCTCGCCAAAGCCTCTGGGGGGAAGGGTTCATCCTTGCCTCTTCTAGCTTCTGGGAGCCCCTGACCTCCCTCACCTTGTGGCCAGTCTTTGCCTCTGCCCTTACACAGCCCCCTCCCCTCTGGTCTCTCTCCTGTTCTCATGAAGACACCAGACTTTTTGGATCAAGGGCTCACCCTACCTCAGTATAACCTCACCTGAATATACATCTTAGTTATAGCTACAGAGACCCCTTAGTCACATCCGTTCACAGGTGCCAGGGTTAGAACTTCAGCATATCTCTCTGGGGGACACATTTCAACCCACAACAGGAGGTTTAACAATTCAGTCAAGATTCTTGAGGAAACCCCTTGCCAGTGAAGGAAAAATGTGTTATACTCAGGTTATGGGTACTTTCAGAAATCTGAGAGACACATGCATGTAAACCCGGACAAGGAATGATTTGAAATATCAGCATAAGCTTGGTGAATTTGTGCTAGCCAGAAACATAGCGCTAACGAATGCTCTCCGATCTCTCAGAGGAACCTCCCGGAAGAGACCGTTTATTTCCAAAAGAGACTTTGAATGATATGTGCACTCCACTGTTTGGAATGAATACGACCAAATCCCAGTTAGGAATAAACAACATTATGTACTCACAATATGCCATTTTAAATACTTAATACTATTACCCAAAGAAAATTGAAATGCAAGCCCAGTCATATGGGCACAGAATCAGGAACAGACTGGCCTTGGATCCGGGAAATTTCCCCCGGAAACATGAAGTGGTTCATATAAATATGCTGACATCTCTCAACAGCTGGCAGGACTCGCGCTGGGTGTTAACACAGCAGGGAACAATCAGAACGGGAGAAGAAGACGTGATTGACACGCTGACACGCTGCCGGAGAAATTGCAGTGGGAACAATTACATTGCTCCGAGAACGCTTCTCAATTGGCTGGGAAGAGAATTATGTCGGTGCTGAAAGATTTCCCAGCTGTACTCCCAAACAAACCTGGAAATGCACATTATAGGTACTTGGAAACAAAGGAACCTATTATTTTGTCTCCTTTTAGTTAAGTGGTAAAGTACTAGGAGGTGGCAGAAAAGATAATTCTAAAGGGCAATTTAGCCTCCTGTCAGCACCGGGGTCTTGCGAGTTGTCATTCCTGAATGTATAACTACCGATCCAGGAAAGCGGGCGTAGGCTTTGTGCAGAATGCTCCAATGGGCTGTCTGATCATCCTTCCCCACACCCAGAACGATCATTTCACTGTACTGACTTAGAGCTCAGGAAGTTTCCAGCATCCATTCTAGGAGGACTTTTGGTATATGACTGAAGATCAATAAGAAAAAAAAGCTGACTTTGGAACACTGGGTGGGAGCTGGGGAGACAAATTTTATACTGTGATTCAAGAAAGCTCTTAGGATTATTCAAAATTTCAGTAATGGTGATACACAGAGCAAACGCAGTACCCTGACTTATGGCTTCCCTCCGTCCTCTGCATGTGGATGGTGCGTCGATGCGTGTACATTCTGTTTGGGTTATTATTGTCTCTAACTTCCTGCCCAACCTCCCTATATACCCTCTGTGTGATGCTGGGCAGGACCCTGCAAACCTCACATCTCCTTTGCCATCGGGCTCCCTCTCAGGTTTGGTCACTAGGGGGCACCAGAGGGAGACTGGACGGCTGCCTCTGTGACCAGGGCCTTGTTCAAGTTTTGAATCTGGCTCCTCTAATTGTCACCCCAGGACTGTTGTTCACCTCAGCTGGCAGCAGTTGGCTCCAGTTTGTCCCATGCTCTCAGACCCAGCCTCGCCATACTCTCTCGGAGCCCAGCCCAGCTCGTGCCCTTTGCTCAGATGTCTGAGTCTTACATGCAGGGACCCTCATTCAAGGGACCCAGCAGCAGCAGCCGGGCAGCAGTCCCTCCTCAGAGCTGCAGAGAGAGCAGCACCCTCCATAGCCCCATGTCACCCCTTCATCCCTAGCCTGATGGGTGTAGCTGCAGTGTTCTCCCTTTGCCTCTCAGTTCTCCAAGATGAGTGTAACCAATTCCTTACGTTAAATTCCTTCTGTTCACCCATGGTGCTGAGTCTCTTCTCCTGACTAGACCTTGACTGAAAGGCCTCTATTTTTTAATATAATTCCTCTATATGCTGCTTGCTTGATCATTGGATTTGATGCGTCTGTAGATCATTCCTGCCATGTACAGCTTGAGTGTTCAATACCGCCTGACCTGCAAGCTCTTTCCAGCTGCTCTGGGTCATCAGCGAGTCATGGCCCGAGTACATTTCCGGCACGATGGCACAGCGACTTCAGATCACAGCTTTGAAGAACGCTCAGACGATCTGCGATTACTTGGGCATCCACTCCAAACTCAATGAGTTATTACCTTGGAACAGCTGACGTTAAATATCTGAGACACGAAGGAAACAGACGTAGTAATCTGTCCCGGAGGAAAGTTGCTGTGATAAAGAAAAGGCCCTCTGTTAACCCACACCCGGCAGCTCGCTCATCGGGTGAGCGCGGTGTGGCAGGACTCATGTTCTTCATTTTGCTCCAGCCAGGCCATCCTGTGGGTTAGCCCAGAAAGGAAGCCCAGGCAGTCAGAGGATAGGAAGCTGGGGACCAAGAACATCTTCGGAGCCACTCACAATGGCTGAGAGATGCGGGTTTAATAGCTGAACTCCTTCATATGCCCGGATGTGGAATGGCAGTGGCCCATTTGAATAGAAGTTTTGACTCACAAAAAAGAACTCATGCCACTCCTGAGAGCTTTAACAAAAACAATAAACTTGGACAATAAATCGCGAACAAACTTTGATCAAGCACATATGAGGTGATGCACAGAGTCTCAGAGAGAACAACGTGTCCAAACTGAAGCGTGAACAACCCAGGAAAAGGCGGTGGGAACCCAGATGTTGAGTAAGTTTTATGCGGAAAGCAGATGCTGTACTCGCAAAATTTCTTGTTTAAAAGGAAGAGTAAATGAAGTCATTAGTCATGAGAGTGTCACAGTGGTTCGAAGCATGGAGTTTGGGGCCTCTGGATTTCCAAGAGCTCAAGTGCACGGAGAGATTTATCTTCAGCGCCTGAGACCCAGGGCGTTTCACACCCACACAGGCTGCATGCAGATGCACCAGCTCTTGCAGTAATTAAGAAGCGCACCCGCTCAGTGTAAGTACCCCCATTGCCTCCTCCTTGACTTCCGGCTCAGTCGTCGCTAATCAGCAACAATAGAAGCAGCTATGACCTTTCTGCTCTCTTCCACCAGGAGGACAAGAGCATCTTTCTGATCACTCCTCCCAAGGTCAAGGGTCAGAGAGTGGGTCTGAATAGCAATCAGGAAGCAGAGGGGCTCCTGCACGCCCATAAACACTCTAAATGAGCTCTCTGCTCACCAAGGCCTTTCTGGATCACACCCTTCAACAGCTTACACCACCGCAACCTCCCAGGTCTTCCCAGTCCCTCCTCTGCCTCCATCGCAGCAAGAACAGAAAACGGCTCCACCCAATCTCGTGTTTCCAAACGTACTTCCCAGCCCTTGTTGCCAAGCCTGCCCCCTTGAAAGATGCTCTCAGCTTGCAAAAAAGTTTAGAACCTGCACTGCAGGACGGTCTCACCATCCTGCCAGGGGACGTCCGTGGTCATGGGAAATCCTTGCCAATGACATTCACAGGACCCTGGCGTCCTGGTGCTGTGTCTCTTCAGCTGCCCTCCTGCTGCCACAGGCCAGGCCATGCTTCAGACCCTCACAGGTGCTTGCACACCTCGGAGATCTGACTCCAGGCTCCTCCTCGGAGTGGAATTCCTGCTCCTTCCTCTTGATCACAGTTCTGGTCTCCCCCCAGGCAGTCCCGCCCTTCCCAGCTGAAGGAAGTCCTCACTCCTCTTGTCTGACTCCCTCCCCCATGGGCCATTTCACTGTTGACAGCATAGCAATCCTCTCACCCTTGTAGGGGTTTGGCCCTGATTTGCAAACCTGACCCTGGGTCAAGGAGCACCATCCACGCCTGGATCCCTCCCTAGCCGGGGCCCAATATCTAACATTTTCTGAGAGTTGTCAGGACACCTTCTTTTAGCCTGAGATCCCGATGTTCATGCCGGCACCTGACCTTTATAAGCCTCTGCTGTAAAGCAGATCATTACGGTGGGCTTTGTGAGCACTAAATCGGCCTATGGACCCATTGCTTGCCCTTCTGTCCCACCTGCACATCACCTATCATTAATTAAGCTCAGAATCCTTCCATCTCCCTTGCCCTCTGCCCCAGCCCAGCTCTGCAGCCCCGGCCTCATTTCCAGGGCCAGCCTCTGAGTCATTAGCAAACCATTACTGCATTACCTGGCGTTTATCACTGAGTATTATTTACCTCCTTTCCACTCCGCTGCATCAGACCCTTGGCCTGGGCATGTGCCTGTGGTGCCAGCCCCTTAATCATTAGGGGCAATCAAAGGCTTCCCTTGGCTCTTCTCAGAGCGTATCTACTGCTTGGCCCCCCCATATCCCTGGGGTTACCCCTAAGCCTCAGGCCCTAGGCAGTGGGCTGGGCCTCTGGTGAAGGCCTAGCAGTTGTACAAAAGTGATCCCCACATTGCCTGGGTCCTTGGAGTTAATTGGCTGCCTGGCCCCACACTCACCCCACCTCCCTAACATCATGGACCACAGCAGTGCCTGGGACCTTGGCAAAAGGGCCCCTTGCTGCTGCCGGCTCCCTACCCCCAAGCCTTGGAGCTTCTCTGCGGCATAAATGGCCATTGAGCACTCAGCTAGTTCAAGTTGAGAAGGGCTGCCCATTTACCACCAGATTTCAAAGCCCCCGTCCTAAAGAGAGAACATAAAATACTTCGGTAATGCTGCTATGTTGATTACATGTGGAAAGGACAATAGTTTGGATTTATTGGGCTTAAATAAAATATGTCAAAATTAATTTCACCTGGTTCTTTTTTCTTTTTTAAATTCAGCTACTAGACAGTGTAAACTTCCCCAGGTGCCTCATGCGGGTGGGGAGCATCCCTGTGTTGCCATGGCACTGTCCCCACATCACGTGGCCACTCCAGGGACACCACCGTGGCCGGGTCCCTGGTGCCAGCCCACAGCAGCGACACTTGTCTCATTGCTGCCCTGGTCCTTAGGGTACGTTGGCTGCTTGGACCTCAAATTTAGCAAAGATTTAGCCAAAAAAATAAAATAAAATAATTTAAAAAATTATATATATATATATATATATATATATATATATATATATATATATATATATTGCCCAGTTTAATCTGAATTTGTGATAAACAACAACAAATATTTTATGATAAGTACATTCTATGTCATTATTTTTTATTTACCTCGAATTTGGCATCTTATATTTTATCTGTCATTCCTGAGAGTCGAACCCCACATTTCCTCCACGTCCTCCTCATCTCTGGGGCCATGCCAGTGACTCAGCCCTCGTCACGGGCCCAGGCAGCTGGTGCCAGCTACAGGAACCCTCACAAGGAAGTCGCTGCATTGTCTTGGAAAATCTCAGAGTATCCTGGCTGCCCAGGCCCCTTCCCACTGGTCCCTGAGGCCATCCAGCATCTCAGATCCTCCAGAGAGGGCCTGAGCCTCCAGGGCCTATGCCAGAAGTGATTTGAGCATTGTGTACCGTCTTCATTTATTTAAAGGGTATTGTCTGGTTTGACAGACCCCACTTCGCTTGATCAACACTGAAACCTCAGACCTTGCATGGTAGTTGGCACATTGACTTGGTCCCCCTTAGAGTGCATGGCCTCCACTGTGCCCACATGCCCATGTCACCAGCATCACATGAATGGCAAGGAGGCTGGACCCCTGGCACTAGTGGCCGAAGCCATTGGAGCCTAGTCTTGCCTTTTTAGTCTTCAGTGGGTATTGAGAGCTGGCCTTCACCTCCCCCACCTCACAGCCATGTCAGCCTCATAGGCTATTAAAAGTAGTCACCGTCCTGTCCTGGTTCTCCTTCTGGTGGATTGGGCCTTCTTCTCCTACATGGCTAGGTTGATGGTGCTTTATGCCCCTGACAGGTGGCCCACATCTCCCTGGATCTCCAGAGATGAGGCTGATGCAGTCCCCTCCTCTCCCTGGTGAGGGTAGTGGGCTGGGGGTCAGCCTGTGACGGAGGCTGCACGTGGCCCTGGCTATCGAGTAGGATCCTACCTGGTTGAGGCTGAACTTTTCTTTTTTTCCACTCCCTACTTCTCCACCAGCGGACAGAGGATTCCAGCTGGCTCTCCACAGGCCACATCAGAGCTGGTGAAGGCCTCGTAGGCTCTGGAGATAAGCTCTTTGGGCCCTGCTTGAGGGCTGGTCAGTCTTGCAAGATTGTGCACGGCCTGCTCCATATTTTTTAATTTTTTTAATGTGTTGCCCTAGGTCGTTGCTTCTGTGGCTTTGTGGGTTTCGCCCTCACTTCCAGTTTCTCCTTTGTGCTAAAACAGAGGACACGGGAAGGTGGGAGCTGCACTGAGCTCCATGCAGGAAGTTTTGGTCATAGCTCTGCTCCCGAAGCCCCGTGCAAGTCTGGAAAAGCTGCGTAAGTGTCTGGCCTCAGTTTCCTTCCCTGTAAATGAGAGGGGTGGACATTTTGTGCTTGTGTGAGGATGAGGATTATGATTTGAGTTTTCTGGAGATACTACAGTGTTATTTTACATACTGCTCGGTACCCACTCTTTGCCTTCTGGCTTTGTTATAGGATCAAGGACAGTCCCCAGGAATGAGGTTTTATGCTAGGAGGAAGAGGGAGATCACCCACAAATTCAACACATCACTTTATGCTCCATTTAGAGCTGCTTTAAAAATAGAGTTCATACCTGGCACAGAACCCACCTAACCCGATGCCATTGCTTCCATCACTATCCCAAGTCTCCTGTCCCAAATCTCAGCTGTCACCTAAAGATTTTCCCATTTATCATAAACATTGACACCAACACTTTAAAATGGCATCAGTAAGTACCCCAGCCTTGGCTGTAACCTTCAGCTGACCTTGGAAAGTTTCTTTTTGGCGCAAGGAGTCTGGCCACTCAACCAGACTCCTTTAAAGCACTTGATCATGGTGACCTGTATGTCAGCATTGGGCCTTGGTGCTGTGAACTCAAAAGACCAGGTCAGGATCACCTGTCAGCCAGGGTCAGGGGGCCTGCAGTGGAGGGCTGGATGTCAGGGGCAGATGGGAGGGAGGGTCTGGCCTGCGTGCTGGCCCCAGGGCACCTCAGCCCAGCCCTTCCTTCTGTCTGAGGAGGTGACAGCAGTCTGCCTTCCCAAGCAGAGCCCTACTCTGTCACCTTCCTATGGGTATTTTAGTTTCAACAAAGAGAGAAATCTTATTCCTGAAAGAAATGAGCCCACAGAATGCCTGGTGCTGCGGGAGGTTTGGGGCCATGGATGGAGTTGCAGGGCTCTTATGGGAGTTAGTCCTGGGAAACAGTAGAGTCAGGTAAAGGGTGATGAAAAGGGACAAGATGACAATGGGTGCTAGCTGCTGAGTGCAATAGTAGTGACTTCTCATGGCCAGCCTGGGCTCATAGCACAGAGGTCTGGAATTTTCTAGAACTTTCTGAGATCCTTTGTTGGAACTACTAGAACAGAGTATTCATCTAGAGCCACAGAGGATGTTGGCTGTCCTCTGTCCCTCTCCTCGTCCTTTTTTTCTTCTCGGAGCCATGAAGAACAGGACCAGCTTGGTGGACATGGTGGACATAAGGAGACGTCAGCTGGGCTTAGTTCTAGCTACAGCAGCTCTGGTCTCCCCTGGGATCTAGAGCTGTGGGTTGTCCAAGAAGGTCAGCGTGACAGACTGTCACTTCCCAGCAGGAAGCCCACAGGCCTGGAGCTTGAGCCTCTGAGCCCTGGCTTGGGTGGAGTAAAGACACGAGGCTTCCCTCTTGAATGGCTCTCTGCTCTGGAAGAATTCTGCAATTAAATGTGCTCATCATTTGTAATGCAGTTAATACCACCTGGCACCAACAGGGACCAGGGAGTGCCAGGCCAAGTAAGGACGCCTGCATGGGAGAACCCTCCTAGCTCTGGGATTCGATGGGCTTAATCTTGCGATTACTGCGAATATGTGTAATTTAAAACATCAATGATGCACATCGATCATGAGGATTTAGTTTGTCTTTTCTAAATATATGGGTCACACATGTATACAGCGCTCTGCAGTTCACAAAGCAGGATTGTTGTAACCGTGACAAAAACCCACAGACATTTTACAGCTGAGGAAAGGGGCTCTCAAGTCCAAGTTCCCAGCCCCATCGCAGAGCCCACAGGTGGTGGCACTGTCTGTGTCCAGAGGGCTTGCCTGAGCCCCAGGCAAGGGCCTTGTGTGGGCCCTGCTCTGACAAGTTAACTGCGTGATCCTGTCCCATTCCTGCCTAATTGCCCCCACATTCATATGTTGAAGCCCGATCCCCAGTGCAATTGAAGGTGGGGCCTTTAGCAGATGATTGGTTTAGACTCTAAACCAATGAGTCATGGGTGGGGCCCTGCGATGGGATTAGTGCCCTTATCTATACTAGTATATATGAAAGCCTAAGCAACCCTTCGACGCACACTGACCACCAGGGAGCAGACAATCAATGCATAGGCATGGAAACATGGAACAGATGGATTAATCTCAGAGGGAAGAGGGGCAGGGGGAGGGTGGGGAAAGATTAACCAAAGATCTTATATTCATACTAAAGGCCCGGTGCACGGATTCTTGCACAGGTGCGGTCCCTCGACCTGGCTTGCAGGGATCGGGCCCAAGCCAGCAGTCCAACTTCCCCTGAGGGGTCCCAGATTGTGAGAGGGCGCATGGACTTAAGACAGGCATGGACAATTTTGCATGTTTAAAATCTTCTCGGTAATTTGGGGCTCAGTGCTAGGCACCTAACAGGCCCTGGGCAAATGAGTGCTAAACTCTCTTTTCCTGGGGATGCAGCCTCCTAAAACCCATTGCTTATGTGTCAGGCCTTTGACATGACACCTAGAACATTCTATGAATTTCTAATTTCCTATAATTGCATTGAACACCCATGCTGCAAAGCCCTGGAAGAGAATTATAAATTTCCTTTTCACCCACTAGCCTTCTTTCTCACAGGAAGCAGGCACAGTTTTAGGATTGCGGTGGGGTGGGTGAACCTGACCTTTCACTGTGCAACTGGGCCACGTGCTCTCCTCATCTCACTCCAAACTCAACATGGAGCCTACCTAGCTTGGCCCCAACAGTTGCTGAGGCCCAGAGCTCAGACCCCAGGCTCTGAGAGCTCTGTCCATGAAACGTTTCATGAGGAGGCTAAGGCTAGGAATGAGATGTGTTCAGCTCCATAAAATAAAGCTGGTTCAAGCTGACCTGGGAAGTTAACCGCCCAGGGCCCTTTATTCTGCTTCGTGTCTGAGCAGCACCCAGTCTTTCCCGGAACACTGGTCAGTGAGGATGGCCAGGTCTGAGCAGGGCAAGACATCCAGTGAGCTGCTCTGAAAGAGCAGGAGTAGAGCCCCAGGTTATTGATAAAAACTCAGGATATTTTACGAGCCCTCCAGTGGGGACATGAGATTTAACACGCGGAACCAGGCCTGTCTGAGAAGTGGCCGCCTGGCCATCTCATCCTGGTTGGCCCCTCTAGGTGTTCAGGGATGAGGGAAGGGTGCAATGAGTCACAAATATCCTGCCCTCCCTACCCTGTTCCCCTCCCTACGCAAAGGGCATGCCGGACTGGTGGTCTGTGGGGACGATAGATACAAACACACAGGTAAGACCATCAGTGATGTCAGGGAAGTAGCATTTCTGGGAACTTCCCAAGAAAGGTGTATAGGATGATAACAGTCTATAACAGAAATGGTGATAACAGCAAATCAGCTGCCCTCTTTAAGTGCTCACCCTGTGGCAGGTGCTACCCATACATGTCCTTCCACGAATCTCATTAAAGCCTTGTGAGGTTGATAAGATAATCCCACTTCACAGATGCAGATACTGATGTTCAGAGAAGTTCTCACTTATCCAGATCGTCTCATCCTGGCAAAACCAGGATTCTCATGCAGCCCCAAAGTCAGAGCTTTTCACTGTGGTACAACGAAAACAAACACGGTTCTTATACCCACAGGGCCCAGTTCTACGATTTGCCAGCCATGTGACCCTGGGAAAGTGATAGGTTCTCTGTGCATCTATAAAGTGAGGATTGTAAGATTAGATGAGATGATGCTTTAAAAGCACCAAGCACAGTCCCTGGTAAAGGTAGGTGTGCATTAAATCAAGGTGCTGTTGTTCCTGTTTCTAACCCTTCATTATGATACTGAGCACCTGTAGCTCTGGTCAACTTTGTGTTATTTGAAAAACTTATGTCCTCACCCTGTGACAAGGACAAATCTCTCTTTCCACAGTGTTCTTCCCTAGTCTTTCTCATCTCAGCAAATGGCACCCGTATTATGGAGTGAATTGTGGCCCCTCCAAATTTATATGATGAAGCTCTTACGACCCCTGCAAAGTGACTGTATTTGTAGACAGAGTTTTTAGAATATCATTAAGAAGAGGGTGGGGCCCTAATCTAACAGGATTAGTGCCCTTACAAGAAAAGAGACACCAGAGCTCTCTCTCCTCCACCTGAGGACATAGTGAGAAGGTGGTTGTCTACAAGCAAGAAGAGAACCCTCCTCAGAAACCTATCCTGTTGGACCCTGATCTAGGACTGCCAAGCCTCCAAACTGTAAGCACAGACATCTCTGTTGTTTAAGCCAGTGGCCGCCAACCTTTCAGACCTCATGGACCACCAGTGGTCCACAGACCACCAATTGGCAATACCTGGTGCATGGTATTTTGTTATGGTGGCCAGAGATGACTGATACAATGACCATCTAAAGAGTTGCATAAGCCACAGAACTGGGTGTTGTTCTAGATACTCCTATTTCCTCATGGTCTCACATCACCCAATATCATATTAGATCAATTCTACCTCCAAAAGTCTCCTCACTTCCCTTGGTTCCATTAAGTACTTTTATTATGAATTTTTCAAATATGTATGAGTAGGAAAGAAATATAAGAAAACCAGTGTACCAGCTTCAACAATTATTAACACCTGTTGAGTCTTACTTCATCTATTACTTTACCCATTCCCCATTCCAGATTATTTTGAAACAAACCCCAGACATCATACAATTTTACCTATAGATATTTCAGTATATTTTTGATAAGAATATTTAAAAAATTACCATCTTAACATTATCATTTCTAATAGTTTAATAACTTCTTAAAATAATAAAATATATAGTCAGTATTTATATTTCCATGATTGACTTGGGAAAAATATATTTTATAGTTTGTTTGAATCAAGATTCAAATAAGATCTATACATTGTGATTGGCTGACATGTCTCTTAAGTTGCTTTTACTGTATGAGTTCTCCTGTATCTTTTTATCTCCATCCAACTTTAAAGATTAACTTGGGTCATTTGTTCTGGAGAGCTTTACACAATCTGGATTTTACTGATTATCTGTTTGTGGTGTAGCTTACCATGTTCCTGTGCCCTTAGTCTTTTTCATAAATGGTGTTTATGTGTGTATGCATGTGTGTGCATGAGTGTATGTGGATGCACGTATATGTGTGCAGATGCATGTGTGACGTGCACACACACACGTGCATGTGTGCGGATGTGCATGTGTGTATGCACGTACATGCTTATGTGTATATATGTGCATGTATGTATGTGTGCAGATACATGTGCACATGTGTATGCACACATGCATGTACATGTGTGGATGTACACACAAGTGTGTATGTGCATTCACATATGTGCTAGTGTGCTCATGTGTGTACACGTGTGTGCAAGTGTGCATGCACATATTTGTGTGTGCATGTATGCATACGAGTGTGTGTTTGTGCATGCATGTGTGTGTAGTGTGTATGTATGTGCGTGTGTGTGCACATGTGTGTATAGAGAAAGAGAGAGAGGGAATGTCCTTGTGTGTCCTTATTTTAGCTGCTCTCTCCTTTGCAGGGGGTGAGGAATTAATATATCTTTGTATCTCTTGGTGTCTAGGAAGGTTTATATTTTTGTTTTAACTGCTTTCCTTACTTAACAGGTCACTCTTAGGTTTTACTTATAAAATACTCTACCTCCCACCTCTGACCACTTACTTTGCTGTTTTTATGGGTTTATTGATTTATTGGTGAGACTCTCCTTTTAATTTGTCTTCATCTGCAGGCATTTCCATCACCCTCGTCTCGAGCATCATCTTTTCTCCTCTGGTGTCTGGGCACGTCTCCTTGCATCTGCCAGGCTCCCCTGCAGCCCAGGCGCCCCGGCGGCCAGGCAGACTCTCAACGCCGTGGGATGACTGCCCTGGCTTCTCACTGCGCTGCAGTGCAAAGCAGACGCCCTCCGAAGGCCCCGAGGCCCCGAGTGACCCGCCTCTGCCTACTCTGCCAATCCCTTCCCGAGTGATTCCCTTCTTGCTTCGTCCAGTTCATCACCCTGGCTCCTTGGTCCCTCAAACATGCCACGCCATTTCTCACCACAGGCCTTCTGTGGGCCTGGGACATTCCCACCCAGTGTTTGCTTGGCTGGCTTCTTCTCTCCCCTGGGTCTCGGCTTGAGTAGCTTTTCCTCGGTGAAGCCTGCCCTGACCTCTCTTCCCCTAAAATGCGGCCCTCCCCTGCCCCCAACTTCTCTCCCACAGCAACCTGCCCTTTGCTTTGCGGCCCCTCCACAGTTTGGAAAGGTAGCTTTCATTTGTGTGCACACTTATGTAGTATCTGCCTTTATCACCAGGCTGCAAACCCATGAGGACAGCGTGTTCTTAGCCTCCAGCACAGGGGTTGGAACACAGTAAATGCGCAATAAAAATGTGATAATCCATTAATGTAAAAAATGTGCCTGGGGCAGCTTACGTATGGAGGACAGAGAGAGGTGGAAAGAGGTAGACAGAAGAATGTTCTCTGTCCTTGGTTCCCCGGGTGGCAGCAGGAGGAGCCGCCAAGACCAGGGCAGTGGGAGCCAGGCCAGGGGAGGGGTCCTGGTGTTAGGGATCATCCTGGGGTCTTGGCTGGGGCCCTTCAAAAGCCAACTCTGAGATGCAGATGGCTTATTTTGCGGTGAAAGAAACCCCAAGGGGAGTGTGGGGTCAGACAGGAAGGGAACACGGCGGATAAGGGGGCTGTTATTAAACCGGGGGTAAGTGGGGCTCAGCAGGCAGACAGAGCCCTCAGGTGAAGGGCACCCAGATGGGTAAAGTCAGGCATGGGCAGAGCACAGAAGCACCTGGCACACTGGAGACACGAGTTACCCCACAGAACCTGGCACTGGGCACTGTAAGACTTACCCACGCCTGTCCCTTTCCTGTGCCTCAGGGAGACACCCTGGCAGAGCCAGGCGGGCGGCCCTGGGGGGAATGAATCCACTGCCAGGAGCAGAGGGCCTGTGCCCTGCAAATGCGTCTGTGCAGGTGATGGCGCAGCGCACCCCCACTCACTCGGGGCGACTGGCTGTGGGCGGGTCGCTGCTAAGTGAAAGGGGGGGCGTGGGGCAGGTGCTGATAACACCTGCACAACACCCTTCTCTGCTCAGGGCACTTTCACATCTGTGATCTGTTCCCACTTGCAACTGCTCTGTGATGTGGGGGCGGGGACTATTCCCTCATTTTGCACAGGGGGAGCTGAGAACGGCGGGAAAAGTGACCGGGCCGTGGTCCTCCCAGAGCCGGGGAGGGATGGGCCTGGCTCTGAGTCTGCTTTTTTCTTAGAGATGAGTATTTGCGCAGGTAAAGCTCATGTCAGAAGTTATGGGTACAAAGAGGGAAGATGAGATTGGAGTGAGATTCTTGTGACAGCTTTTCAAAACCAGCACAGCAGCCCTCGCCCGTTTGGTTCAGTGGATTGAGCGTCGGCCTGCAGACTGAAGGGTCCTGGTTTTGATTCCGGTCAAGGGCACATGCCTGGGTTGCAGGTTCAATCCGCAGTTGGGGGCGTGCAGGAGGCAGCTGATCAATGATTCTCTCTCATCATTGATGTTTCTATCTCTGTCTCCCTCTCCCTTGCTCTCTGAAATCAATTAAAAAAAAAGTTATATAGAGAAAGGCAAATACCATATGATCTCATTTATATGTGGAATCTAAAAAACAAACACCAACCAATGACTTCAAGATATAGAGAACAGATTGGTGTGTTTGTGTGTGTGTGTGTTGGGGGGGGGGGAGGTTAGTATGCACAAAATGGGTGAAGGGGTCAAAAATCCCCCATAAAAACAAACCAGGGCAGACGACAGTTTTAGGAGCAGCCACAAGATGGCAGAGGGACTGCACCCAGCTCCTTAGCCCTGGTTTCCTTGGGGGCTGGGGGAATGGGACTCAGGAGAAGAGCTTGCTTACCATTCCCTGGGACCCTGGGGGACTCCTGGAGGCTTGGCAGGTAGTAAAGGGGAAAATAAGGGGGAATGAGAAGGTGGAACTTCTGTTAGTTACTGTGTGACCTTGGGCAATTTACATGCCCTCTCTGGGCCTCAGGATCCTCCCCTGCAAATGGGGAATTTGCTCTTGGATCTAAAGCAGAATATGATAGCCTTTTCCAGTTCTGGCATTGAAGGACCTAAGCCTCCTGAGGCCCCCTGGGAGCTGGGGTCACCCTTGGCCTGGACTGGGGTGCGAGGCTGGTGGCTGGAGAGGGGTCGCAGGCCTGACAGGTGAGTTCTGAGCAGGACGAGGGAGGGACTGGAGAGTGTTGGGAAGATACAGAATGTGGGAGCCAAGACTCAGACACTAGAGGTGGATGGTATTGAGTCGTCCCCCTGGGCATAGCTGCTCAAAGCTTCAGCCAGAGCATCTTCCCTTTGGCTCCTGCCCCACTTCCTGTCTCATCTGCATGTTTATTTCCTTCACGGCCCCTATTGCTGGTTTTGGTCTCCTCCCCTGGAATATAAGCTCCCTGAGAACAAGGGCTCTGCTCTCCTGTTAATTCTGGATCCTTCGTGCCTAGAGCAGATCCCGGAATGCAGCAGCTGCTCATTAGCCAGCTGGCTGCTCAAGGATGGACGGGCATGTGAATGTGACGTGGATGGAGCCTCTTCTGGGAGTCAGCGGCCTGGGCTCTCTCTCTGTCCCCACCCTGCTGCGATCTTGGGGAAACCTCTTTTCCACTCCAGCTTCAGTTTCTCGATCCTTAAAATGGGATGTTTGAGTCCCGTGATAAAGTGTTTGGGACTTAGAGACGGGAGTTCCCTTCCAGTTCTCATCCAGGGATTCAGACAGCTCAGTCAATCACCCGTCATGTTTGCTTTCCCTTCAAGGACCAGCGGCCCGCTGATGGAGAGGGACCGTGTAGGCGAGCGCCGACTCACTCAGCGGACATTTCTGGGGCCTACTTAGTGTGAGGCCGGACTCCAGGCGCTGCAGGCACGGGGAGACCCAGACAGAGTTGTGCACTGGCCTCCTAGACCCTCACCGTCTGGGGGGCAAGGGTAAGAAACCCTGCCTCTTCTCCCTTCACTTCTGAAGGTGGAAAGGCCAAGTTCTAGAGAAAGAAAATGATCTAGGCTCAGAGCCATGGAAAAGGAAGATCTCTGGTGTTGGGGAGAGGGGGCCTGTGGGCGCAGGGCCTCCAGAGCTTGCCTGAGGGCCTGGCTCTAGGGAAAAGAATGCGCGGTGGGGGTGGGTGAAGAGTCGGGCGGGGGCTGAGCTTTAGCCCCTCAGCACCCCTGCATGGCTGCTCTGGGCCTGGTCACCAGGACACTCAGCCGGGTGTGCCCCTGGCATGTCCCAGCCTGGAGGCCTCCGCCACCACAGCCTGCCCACCTCATTGGAACAGACCAGGCCGTGTCCTGTCTTCAGTGGCCTGCTTCTGTGGAGCCAGACAGAGCAGAGCCAAGGCGTTGAGGACTGTGTGTGATTTACCCTTTCAAAATAAGAACTTACATTTATTTAGTTAATATATTTTTATTGATTTCAGAGCGGGAGAGGGAGAGATAGAAACATCAATGAGGAGAGAGTCATTGATCGGCTGCCTCCTGCACGCCCCCCCACTGGGGATGGAGCCTGAAAGCCTGGCGTGTGCCCTGAACGAGGATCGAACCATGACTACCTGATTCATAGGATGATGCTCAACCACTGAGCCACGCCGGCTGGGCCAAAATAAGAACTTAAATACCGGGTAAGAGGTGACTCTAATGGCCCAGCTGCCTGCAGTGACCCCCAACTTGCCTTCTCCTGGGCCTGAGCATGTAGGTCTCTAGAACCTTGAAATCAGGCTGCGGCCGGAGGCCACTGCATCAGCATCATCAAGAAGCTTCTTAGAAATGCGGACTCTCAGGCCCCTCCCAGACCTGCACAGCCAGGCTTTGCAGTTTGCAGGGTCCAGGGACTGTGCACCATGGGTCCGAGCAGCCCCGGGCTGAGGCCCCTGGGCTCCTGCCGACGACGCTGGCAACCCCTGCTTCCACCTGCAGGGCCACACTGCTTACTCAGTCAGGCGGCAGAGGGAAGGTGTGGGCCCTGGAGAAATAAGAGGGCTGCGACTTGTTAGTGCAACGAGCCACAGCCGCCCCTGGCAGAGCATCCTGAGCGACAGGGTGGGCTGGCTAATGGCTCCGCCCTTCTTAGAGCTCGGAATTCCCCTTTTATCGTCTGCTATTTATTCACGAAGGAAAATCAGGCCATGAAACAGCATTTGCAACGCTCCTCTGAAAAAAGACCTGGAATATGTGTGCGGACCCACACACCTCCCTTCTCCACCTGCTCTCTGCCCAGGAGACTGCCCTGTCTGGGCAGCTCCACCTGCCCTCTGGAGGGCCCAGCCGATGGGGAGCCCCAGCGGCGGCTGAGAGGCCTCAGGACAGTGAGGTGGGCTCAGTGCCCTCCCAGGGCAGCCCTCACACAGACTGGTTCCTTCCAGGCTCTGGTAACTGCTCCCCTCCCCGCCCCGCCTGTCTGGGGTGTTAGATGTTAGAGTTCCCACAATTGCCAGCCCAGATGTTGAATTTTACCTTGTCCACTCCTTTTAAAACTTTCAACTTGCCCTGGCCGGGTGGCTCAGTTGGTTGCAATGTCATCCCCTGCACCAAAAAGCTGTGGATTCAATTCCCAGTCAGGACACATACCTGGGTTGCAGGCTTGATCCCCAGTTAGGATGGTGTATGAGAGGCAACCAATCAATGTTTCTCTCATCGATGTTTCTCTCTCTCTCTCTCTCTCTCTCTCTCTCTCTCTCTCTCTCTTCACCTCTCTCTCTTTCCCTCTCTCTTTCTAGAAAATCAATAAAGAAACATATCCTCCGGTGAGAATTAAAAAAAGTATTTTAGCTATTAGCTTACTCCTCAAATTACTGAGTTTGAATGTGCCATCTGTTCTGAGATTGATTTACTATGCCTAGAAAAAAGACTGGAAGGAAACAAACCAAGGTGGTTAGGATTGCATCCATCTTCCCCTTTCCTTTAGCATCTGCACGCTTTAAGTTTTCAGCATTCCATTTTCGTTTTCTTTAGTCCCCCTGTGCACTTGAGGACTCTGGGCTGTGGAAAACTAATTTCATCTCTAAACATTTGTCTCCGTCCGTCTTCAAGTACAGTCATGCGCTGCATAATGATGTTTGGGTCCAAGATGAACCGCATGTGAGACGGTGGCCCCATAAGGTTAGAATGAGCTGAAAATCCTATCACCTAATGATGTTGTAGCCCTGGTAATGTCGTAGCGCCACGCGTGACACGTGTTTGTGGTGATGCTGGGGTAAATAAACCTCCTGCGCTGCCAGTCATCCACAATTACTGAACAGTAGAGAGGGTCCACAGCCCAGCGGGCCGCAGAGGCAGTGAGGAGGGGCCCTGGGAGGGGTTTTACTCCTCAATGTGCTAATTTCCCCTCACTGCCATCAGTGCATCCTGAGGCACCACCCTGCCCCAGCTGCCCCTTCACGCCGACTAGTCAGTCCCCTCATTCCAGCCACACCCACATGTGCCACATCCCCTCCTCACTGTTCCTCTAACACACCCCGCTCACCTCCTCCCTCCACCTCTGCCCTGCTCTTCCCTCTCTCTGTGAGGTCCTGTCCTAGATGTCCTTAGCATTTGTCTAGCCCTCACTGCCTTCAGGCCTCTGGTCAAACATCGTCTTCATCAGGGAGGTCTTCCATGACCATCCTTAACATCACACCCCTGCCGGTACTTTCTCCCTCCTGGCCTGTCTTATACCTCAACACCAACCTCAACGCCAAGGGGCACTTTAACTACTTGTTTATTGCATATCCCCTCATCTCACTGAGAGTCCTGCAGAGCAGGATTTGAGTCGGGTTGTTCACCCTGTATCCCCAGAACCGAAGTCTGTGCCTAGCACAGAGAAGGCGCCCAGTGAGTGAACGACTGAATGAATGAACACTCTCTCGCTTACCTTGGGAAGTCCAAATTGCACATGGTGGGCTCCTCCAAACACCTGCCAGCACTCAGAGAGGGTCCCTTCCAGGATCGTCAGCATGGTATGGGGGTGACCTGCCTGTGGCCTCAGCTGTACCTGCAGCCAGACACAGGCTCCTCTTCCTGCACCCCTGCACCTGTCCCCCAACATCTCAGGAAGCCTTGGGGGGCTGGAAGGCATCTCTGGATGTTTCATCTCATTTGGCCCTACTTTGTGCTTCCGTTATAGGAGCTAAAGTTGTTATATCTCCAAGCCAGTCACGAGTGTCTGAGGCCTATTGATGGAATGGTGCCATCCCTGTGGGACCCCTAGGACCACTTAGGAAACCCCCACTTTTCCTCCTGGTCAGGATCCTCGGGGCCACTCTTCAAAATGAAGCTTCTTTCTTTCCACCGCCACAGAAACGTCTCAGACCCTGGGACTGCCAACCCCCATTGGTGGGGTGCGTAGGGTCACCTGCAGGGGCCACACCCTTTGTAGGAAGGCCAAATCCCAATTCAGGTTTCTCTGGGCGGTGGCAGGCCCAGCCTCTTGTATCTTAAGGAGTCAAAGCCCTGGGTTCTAACCGCTTGGCCACCAGCCAGCTGTGTGGCTTTGGGCAAAGGCCTTTCCTTCTCTGGGTCTTAGTCTCTGCCTTTTGCAAAGATCTTTGGGCCCCAACAGTGTGTAATTCTGTAAATCCACAGCCTGATGGTAGCATCCAGGCTTGAACAGGTTAGGAATAAGCTGGACTCGGGACGTCCTGGGATTCTGGCTCTCTGCCATCGTTCCTCTGACTTAGTCCTTGTCCGCAAAATCTCCTCGGAGTCCTTGTCCAGGATGTCCCTTTCCTGCGTTTCCGCCCGCGCCCCCTCTCGGACCTACCTGTGTCCTAAATGCCCACCTTCCTTGCTCTGCTGGATTTGGTAGTAGACGCTGCTGTGCGTGCCCACCTCCCTCCACTGTCACCCTTTCTGTGCACACAAGTCCAAACCACTGGACACACATGCACCTCTCTGCCTGCGGGCTCTTGCTGGCTGTGGCGCCTGCATCACCTCTGGGGAAGGAACTGCTCTCTCCGGTGACTAATGGTATCTGCCCGTGGAAGACAATTCTGAGGCCTGTGTCCCCAGGAGGACTGAGCTGCAGCCGCCTACTGTTGTTGGTGACACACCTTTTTTCACTGACTGTTTCCCCTCCTTGTCTCACTTCTCCAGTCCCTTCCAATATTTATTGGGATCCCTTACCAAATAAGCCATCCGTCCTTGAAGACCCGGGCCAGCGATCACCTTCTGTTTGAGACCCCCGGCTCCTGCAGGTCAGCTGTGTATGCCTGGTTCTTCTCCTTGGATTCACCCTTCCGATGGGATTGAGGGGATCCATTCTGGGGTCTGTCTGTCCCACGAGCATGAAGGCTCCCAGGTCAGGGACCCAGGTGTGCTTTCTCTTTGTACCTGTAGCCACTGGCCGAAGAGTAGGGTCCACTATGAGGACCCCAGTGCTTCATAGTGTCTTGAAGTCACCCTGACTCTCCACTTTCACAAGCCCCCTGCAGCCTGTACAGAGAGCTCCACCAGTCCCAGCTTTCCTCCCTCTCTTCTCACCCAGGTAAGTCTGGGTTCAGCTTGTCTTCACCCACATTTGTACTTCTTTTTTACTTCTTCTTCTTTTTTTTTTTTAAATGTTTTTATTTATTTATTTATTTTAGAGAAAGGGAGAGAGAGAGAGAAATAGAAACATCATGGATCGGCTGCCTCCTGCACGCCTCCCACAGGGAAATGAGCCTGCAACCTGGGCATGTGCCCTGACCAGGAATCGAACTGTGGCCTCTTGGTTCCTGGGTCGACAATCAACCACTGAGCTATACCAGCTGGGCCAAGGTGTACTTCTTTATCAATACCCTCCAAACTGATCAATTGCCTATCAATAATTGATGCTGGAAACACCCCATGGGCTCCTAATACCGATGATGTTATTTCTGTCCTAACCCATCTCCACACAGGGTGCCGAGGGCCAGGGGTGGTGCTCCCCTCACTGTGCCCACCTCTCCCTCCCCTGGCTCACCTCTCAGGCCCCCCCTCCCCCATTGCCTTTCTTCCCCAGGAAGAGTGGGGGAAGCATCTTCAGAGACACATCAGCACCATCCTGACCTTTCCTCTCATTCACATTGAAGATTTCCTGCCCCCTCCTTCTCCCCCTGTGCCCCCCCCCCCCCATTCAAATTCTCCAAAGGGAAACAGGAGGCAGACTGGGAGGAGGAACACTGGTTTGAATTCCATATCGATCGCTTCAGCAAATGGATCTCGCCTGGGCAGTCCAAGGTCTCAGAGGCGGTTCCTCTCATTCCCAGAGCCGGGCTATCTCTTCCAGACACCGCTGGGCCCTGTCGCAGTCGCTGGAGCTGCCCCTCACCCGTCCCTGGAGTTCTGTCTCTCAGGAGTGCCGAGCTTCACAACCCCCTTGCTCTGCTCTGGAAAGCTCAAACTCCAAGACACAGAGCTGGCTCTGCCAGTTGCCTCCGCCCTCTCTTGCCCGGAGACAGGCCCCCTCTGCCTGGTTTGGTTCTGCTATCCCCTGTCAACTCCACCAGGGCCTGATGGCTTCTAACCCTCGATCACTCCTCTGTGCCAGGCCAGAGAGCACACCCATCCTTAACCCATCAGGGGTCTGCTTTGGGTTGTTAAATCATTTGGGGCCTCTGAAAATGCAAATGCGTGACCTAGGACCACGGACAGGCCCATATGGTTTCCTTTGTCAGAACTGAGGAGGGTGAAGCATAGGACACGGTAGTTTGGAGCCGGAGGGGCGGGGCAGAAGGTGGAAGCAAGGGCTGTGGCCCTGGGGTGGGAGCATTTCTGATGCATCGTTGGTGAGGGGACAGGGCCTAGAGGTGGGGGAGCCTGGTGGGGACGGGGAGCCCACAGCTGCCTTTTGCTTCACTGGTTTCCCGGGTGGGCACCAACATTCTCACCCCACCATTACCGGCATCACCACACCTTACATGGAAAGTCTAGTTACCCTCAGGCACCCCACAGTCTCCGCCTGCCTAGTTCCGAGTCCCAGTTCTTTGGGGTCACTGTCCTCTACTGGTTTTCCTGGGCCTGAAGTGTGACGCATCTTCTCCCCCTCCCCGATCCATCTCCTCTCCCCCACCCCCCAATCTGCCAGTCATGCTGAGGTCACGGGCTCTTGGAATGCCTGAGTGAGCCTCAGCCTGTCTGGGCCAGCCCCTCTCAGGGACCTGCCTACTCTGTCTCTCTCAGAACAGTGCCCTCCCCCTCCTCTCTCTCCAGACTCGGTTCCAGGGAGCCCTGCTTTGTTCTCTGAGTCTCAAGCCCACCCCTTCCGCTGAGGCGGAAGCTCTTCTCCTGGTTCTGGAAGGCCAGCTTCTGCCCGGCCATGGCCACCACTGGCAGCAGTGGGCTCTGCAAGAGGAGGGCCCAGAGCGTAAGGCCTGCTGCGCACTTAGCCACACGGCAACCAGCCTTGGGGCCGGTCACTGTCCCTGAGCCCAGACAGGTCTGGTGTGTGTTGGACACTCTTAGAGCCCTTACCACACAGGCTCTGCTGCAAGCACTTTGCAAATATTCCCTCACTTGATCCTCACCATAACCCACGAGGTCCTACTCTCACCCCACTGTGCAGATGAGGAAACTGAGGCACAGAGAGGTTCAGAGACTGGCCCAAGGTCACAGAGCCAGGAAGTGGCGAGCGGGGACTTGAAACCAGGCTGTTTGGCTCCTGAGTTCAGACTTGAAACCTAGGCCAGTGATTTTCGACCGGTGTGCCTCAGAAGTTGAGTAATTCGTTTACGTGTGCCATGAGATGAAAAAGGTTGAAGATCGCTGACCTGGACTATACGACCTTGATCTCCAAGAGCCTGTCTGGCTTAGGGAGCAAACTCTAGGCTAGACAGTCCCTAAGTAGCACCCGGCTGACTTCCCCAGGTAACTTACACCTCGCCCTTCCATTCACTCCCACATTCATTCACCCAACAGGACCTCCTGGCACAGAGCCCTGCCCTGGCTGCTGAGGGCACAGAATGCTCATGCCCTCAAGGGGATTCCATTCAGTCAGGTAGACAGACAATAATAAATGAAAACATCATCGATCTATGTGGTATATATGCTGCATTCCATAAACATATATGTCAGGAGGTGCCAGGGCAATAAAGAGAGAAGGCAGCCTGAGGAGGTGGTGGTGACAGAGGTGGCCAGGGAAGGCTTGTCATCAGGGTGCTGTTTGAGCAGAGACTGCGTGAAGGAGGCAGAGAGGCCCTGGGGTCTCAGAGAGAGCCTTGCAGGCAGAGGGGACACTAAGCGCAAAGGCCCAGAGACAGCGCATGGAGCATAAGGATCCGCAGGGATCCCGTGAGGCTGGGAGTGTCAGTTAGAAGGAGAGGGGGGGACTGGGTGGCAGGGCCCTTCGCTGGGGGTTGGGGTAGGGGGGGAAGCAGGAGGCCTGGAGGTGGATGGGTGTGGAGAGGTCTCCCCACAGGGAGGAAGGAGCTGAGTCCAAGAGGAATGGAAGCCAGCCTCAGTCCACTTCTGGAAGGTCGGCCCCATTAGGAAACAGGGCACAGTCTTGAAACCTGCCTTTCTCGTCTGCAACACTTTGAGTGGGATGCGGGGGTGGGAGGGGCACCTGGGCAGTGCTGGGTCAGGGCAGAGAGCTCAGCCCAGGAGGCAGGCATGGGGGGAGGGAGGGAGAGAAGCTGGAGCTGTGGGTCTGATGGAAAAGACCCACTGGTCATGAGTGGCCCCCGGGCCCATGGAGATGTGGGAGCAGGAGAACCCTGCCTGCTCATTCCTGTTCCCGCTGAGAGCTGGAGCCGGAGAGGGAGCTAGCTGAAATTACACAGGAATTTATTTAAGACTTTTAAACATTTCTGCACTCAGGGGCCTCCAGAGAACCACAGATCATTCCCTCCACAGCCTGCCCAGGAGCCACGGCAGTGACGCATGGGCCCCTGGGCACCCCGTGCACTGCGGGTGGGGGAGGGCAGGAGGGAGAGCTAAAGGCCAGTGGTGGAGGGGAAGTGAAGGACAGTCCCTCCCCCCGCCCCCCTCCCCCCCACACACACGTCCTCTGAGCCTGTCACAGGGGCTGGGGCCTTAACTCTTCCTCCTGGCCTGGGGTCATGAGACCTTGAAAAGGTGCACTTTTTCTAAGCACTGCCACCTCACAACGTTCTCCAAGCTTCACCCAGAGCACACAGAAACCACTTGGCCACAGCTGGGGGGCGTGGGGAAGGAATGGAAACTGGTGCAGAGACAGGATTGTGCATGGGCTCTGGAGCCAGACAGCCTGGGTTCAAATCTCAGCTCTACCACTTTCAGCTGGGTGACCTTGGGCCAATGACCCAGTCTCTCTGTGCCCCAGCTTCCGCATCTATAAAGAATGGATACCGATAATAACCAGGACAAAATGCATTCATCAAAGTGCTCAGAGGGGTGCCTGGCATACAGGGAGGGGCTGAGAAATGTTATTGCTTATTTTGCTGTGTTTTGAACAATTCGTTTCTCCAGTTGATCCTGATGAAAGTTGGGAGTCACAGTTCTACTGACTAGCGACGAAGTCCCAGCCTACTCAGGGGAAGGTCCGGGGAAGCATTCAGGCATTATGCCACCTCTTTGTTGCTTATTCATTCACACACCCGTTCACTCTCACCATCTGCCTCCACGCCTTCCAGGGAGTCTGCGGGCTGCTCCGTGCAGGGCACAGGGGCAGATACTGTGAGTCACGGGGAGCTGGCAGTCATGGCAGGAAGGGAGGAAACCAAGCAATGAGCAGGTCTAAGTCTCCTTTGGTTCTGGAACAAGGTGCCACGAACCTGGGGGTTTATCATCCCACAGTCTGGAGGGCAGAAATCAAGGCGTCCGCAGGGCTGTGCTCCTTCGGGGGCTCTGGGGAGACTCCTTCCTTGCCATTGCAGTTTTGTTTTTTTTTTTTTTGAATTATAATTTCTTTATTGATTAAGGTGTCACATATTTGTCCTCATCCCCCCATTCCCATCCCACACCCCTCCCCACGGATGCCCCAACCCCCTGTTGAACTTAACCATTGGTTAGGCTCATATGCATGCACACAAGTCCTTTGGTTGATCTCTCCCCGCTCCCCCCACCCTCCCCTAGCCTCCCTCTGAGGCCCGATAGTCCGATCGATGCCTCCTTGTTTCTGGTTCTGTTCTTGTTCATCAGTCTATGTTGTTCATCATTTTCCCTAGATGAGCGAGATCATGTGTCACTAGAGATATACTTGTAAGAACTGAATGTGAGACGAGCAATAATAGTTATGCTGACAGGCAAATGAATCAGTCTGTAGTGAGTTTCTTTCTGGACCAACAGTTCTTTTGAGACCCAATATCAATGTCCACCAGTTCCTTATGTGTACACGTCGGCACTGACCCTTCAGCTCTGGATGGTGGACAAATGGTGGTAATGCAGGTCCGACTCCCTCTGGTTTGGTCTCGGCCGGACCCAGGGGCACGGCTTCACCCGGACTCAGGAGCACGTGGCCTCACCTGGACCCAGGGGGCGCGTGGCCTCACCTGGACCCAGGTGCGCGTGGCCTCACCCGGACCCGGGACCCAGCCTCACCCGGCTCCAGGGGCACACGGCCTCACCCGGACCCGGGATCCAGCCTCACCCGGACCCAGGGGCGCGTGGCCTCACCCAGACCCAGGGGCGCATGGCCTCTCCCAGACCCAGGGGCACGTGGCCTCTCCCAGACCCAGGATTGCGTGAGGAAGCTCCGGCTCTAGTCCCTTCCTTACATCACCCCAACCTGAGCCGACATCACGTCTCCTTCTGACTCTGACCCGCCTGCTCCCTTTATAAGGACCCCCGTGATATTCCTGGGCCCCCTGGTAACCCAGGATGACCCCATCTCAAGATCCTTCGCTTAATCACTTCCACAGAGTCCCTTTTGCCATAAAGGTTAACAGATGGGGGTAGCGGGGGCGGGGAGGTCAGGATGTGGACATCTTGGGGGTTATTATTCAGTGTCAAACCTTGGGGTTGTATCTCATTTTGTGCTTACAAGTGCCGTGTGAGACAGTTACAGAGACGATGGACCACTTTATCAGTGAGCTGAGCAGGGGAGGGTGGGGACAGTAGTTGCAGAGTCAGTCCCCAGACACCAGCGCCTATGTGCTCAGCAGCCAGAAGAGGGTTTGCCTGGCAGGGGCAGCTGTGGTTAGGAGAGAATAAGGATGCTCTGTAGGCCGAGCCTGATGGAGCAAGACCAAGCTGTGGGGACGTTTAGGACAGCCTCTCATGGACCCTCAATGAGGAAGTGCCAGTAGGTGGATTGGGGGGATAATTCAGCTGAGGGCAGCTGTGAGTGAGCCCAGGCTGGGGGGACAGTGGCAGGTGCTGGCCCCACATGTCTCTTTCTGGGCCCCACTCCACAAGCTCAGGCTCTCCAAGGATGAAAGGCCCTGGGACTCCTCTGGGTCTTAACACTGCTCTGCAACAAGACCAGCCCCCAGTGCCCAGAGGCAGGCCTGTCGTCCACTCCCAGAGTGACCGCCACCGTGATGTCTCAGAGGAATTGGCCGTCTGACCTGGGAGCTGGCCGGCCAGGCTGAGCTAGGCAGGATAGGGGCCGTCAGTCCCCAGCCAAAAAAGGGAAATTCTGAGGTCTGTCTGTCCAGCAGACCTCTGTGGACTCCTGGGATTGATGGAGGCTTACTTGGGCTGGGGCTGCGTGCAGGTCATGGTCACCACTTCGTGTTGCAGCCAGGTACACCCCTCTCTTCTTTGTCAGGATGATCCCAGCTCCCACTGCAGGCGACCCCTATAGACACCTGGAGCCAGTTTCCATGTTGGCAAAAGGGTTCCTCATAGCAGCGCCTTCTTCATAGAGCTGCCGTGAAGGTCAAATGGGACAGAATGTGAAATGCCTGGACCTTAGAGAGTGCCCCTGCCTCTTGGGGACTACTTCCAGGGCTCACCCGGGATGCCTCTTTAGTGGCTTCTGTCTCTCCCTCACTCCGACCTCTGTCCTTCCTCCCTCTACTCTTCCTTTTTTAGGGAAAATTGAAAACAGCTGGTCAGTAACTTCTAACCCAAGAGCTTGAAGCTTTCTGCCCGGTACTCATCTTTTGCATATGAGTGATGAGCCCCCCTCGCCTGTCCCTGCACCCACACTGGCTTCATCCACGTTCTTCCCAGGCCTCCAAAGGTGGGAGTCCTGAACGGACACAGAACATCAAAGGGACCAATGGCATGGTCTCCTTCAACCTCAAGGCATCATCCTGGAGGAGAGAGGGAAAGTGAAAGGAAGAAAGAAAGGAAGGGAGAGAGGGAGGAAGGAAGGAAGGAAGGAAGGAAGGAAGGAAGGAAGGAAGGAAGGAAGGAAGGAAGGAAGGAAGAAAGGAAGGAAGGAAGGAAAAAACAGGACAGTTTTTGGAGGCCTTTGTGGAACCTGCACCCCTGCTGGCCACTGGGCCAGGTGATGGTACCACCTTGCAGCTCATTTATTTAAGAAAGTTTTACTGAGCACTTGGAGGTGCTGGGCACCATGGGTGAAACACAGCTAACCAGAGGGGCATGCGCTCAGGGTGTCTTCGGTCCCACAGGAAGTGAAGGTCTGAACACAACTGATTTTCACTCCAGAACTGGGGAAAGCATGGGTCTGAGCCCCAGGGCTCCAGGCTGTCAACTAGGAGCTTTCCCATTATCAATTGGTTTTGCAGGGACGGCAGTAAAGTGAGAAAGAGTGGGTAGGAGGGATGGCTCTCTGCATCTACTGGCCCACCTGTAGCCCAACCTTGTGGGAAGGGACCAGGCCACAGCATTCGACCTCCATTCAGCAAGTGCTCACTGACTGTCTCAGGAGAGGCAGCCCCAGGCGCAGGGAACAGGCTCCCTCAATAGCCCCCTGTATTATCCCCAGTAAACACCTCTGGGAGCACCCAGAGCTGAGCGTGTACACACACACACACACACACACACACACACACACACACACACTAGTGCACAGGTACACACGCTGTGTCATCACTATCAATTAGGATATTAAAACTGCAGCCTGAAAACAGCCCCCTAGGGCTGCTGCTCCCACGCAGCTGGCGCCTCCTCCCCCCTCTCCCTCTGAGGACCTCGCATCTCCACGCCTCGCCTTCCTGACTTTCTGTCCCCTTCTGTCCACCTCCACACTGCGGAGAGGCTGTGTTTCTTCTCGACTCTCTCTGCTTCCTTTCATCTCCATTTTTTCTCCCTCTGCCTGTTCTGTTACTGCCTCTCTCCCCTCCTCTTTGTGAGAGATGGGTGTGTGCATGTGCACACCTGTGCATGTGTTATCAGAGGGAGAGAGGGAGACCATTGCCTTCTGGAGCCTTTCTCCTTGGTTCAGCTATAGTTTCCTGCTGAAGAACCGCAAATGCAGCAAAGCCCATTTCAGCTGCTGGGGGAATAGGGATGCATCCATCTTGCAGGATGGGCCCAGGATATCTGAATGGGGCAACAAAACCCAGCCCGAGTATGCGGGGGCCTCACCAGTACACCCACTGCCCCTGCTCACCGAGTAGGCTGGCGTCTGGTTGTCCGAGGGTCACATCTTAGCATCACAGGGAGACAGGACATACCTGCTCTGGGCAATGGTGATGCCCCTTGGCCCAGACAGGGCTGGATTTCACAGATCAACATGGAGAATGAAGGTTGGCCAAGAGGCAGGCGGTGCTATGGGCCCCACCGGGGTAGGCCAGGGGGCCAGGGAGGGAAAGCAGGAGGTCTTCAAGGCCCTGCGCTCTGCACACTTGGTTAAATTACCTTCCTACATGCAACCCTCGCCTTAGCTCTGAGAAGTCCATGTGGATTACTGTAGGACCTCAGATGAGAACACTGGGGCCCAGAGAAATTAACCAGCACTCCTGAGGCCACGCAGCTAGTGGGCCGTCTGGTAGACCAATTCCAGACCTGCCTCACTCTTTCACCACTCAAAGCCATTGTGGTTTCTTGGGAAGGGAGATGCTATAGCTCTGTACCTAGGTACTGGCTTGGCATGTGGCACTGCTGAGATGAAATCCGCTGGTAAATTCATACTCCTCGCTGGAGGCAGGAGCTTGGGGAGGCCCAAAGATGCTTGGACTTCTGGTTGTACACCCAGGGCTACAGGTTTTAAGGAAATCTCCGTGGTAAACTTTAGACTTTATAATAGAACCAGAGGTCCAGTGCACAAAATTCGTGCATGGGTAGGATTCCTAGGCCTTGCCGGTGATCATGGCCTACTGGGGCCTTCTGGCTGCTGGCCAAGGCCTTCCTTCCAGCTGCCAGCTGGGGCCTCCCTTCCCTGGCTGCCAGCTGCCAGCTGGGGCCTTCCTTTGTTCTGCGCCACTCCCTGGTGGTCAGTGCACATCATAGCGAGTGATCGGTTTCCCAGTCGAACTCCTACGGGGACAATTTGATTATTAGGCTTTTATATATATACTAGAAGCCCGTTGCACGAAGTTTCGTGCAAAAGACCTTCCTTCACCTGGCTGCTGGCACCAGTTTTCCGCCAGCACCAGTTTTCCTCTGGCCACCCGCTGATCGGAGCGCCTCCCACCAGCGCGATCGGCCACCCTGAGTTCCTCCAGCGCCGCTGGTGGAGGAACTCTGGGTGGCCGATTGCGCTGGTGGGAGGCGCTCCGATCGGCGGGTGGCCAGAGGAAAACTGCTGCTGGCGGAAACTGGTGCCGGCAGCCACGCAATCAGCCACCCGGAGTTCCGCCACCGGCGCCTTCCGCTGGCCCCATGGGTCTTCCCGCAGCACCGGCCTTTGGGGCCGGCAGGAGGAACGGGGCGGGGGGGGGGGGGGGGGGGGCGGGGACTCGTGAGTCAGCCCAATCGGCCACCCCGAGTCCCGCCCCCAGCCTCCCAACGGCCCAATCGTGGGCATAGTGGAGTGATGGTAATTTGCATATTACCATTTTATTAGGTATGATAGTTATACATAATAATGCATCTGCTTTCTTTTATTTATGCAGAGGTATCAAATTTTAATTTATGCAAAAGCATGTGACATGCTACTGTGCCTCTCCCTTACACACTGAGGGCTTTCTGTGCACACTCTTTGTCAGCAAGCCTGCCTGACCTCTGGGAGCAGCCTCAACAATGGAGGATGGGGATAGGTGGGCATATTCTCCTGACTGTCTTAAAGCTGTGAGGCTGTGTAGGGGCTGCCGTCCTTAATTGCCCCATTTCTCCAAGTGCCCCCTCCCACAAAACCATGCAGAAAATTACACTTTGGAATAGAAATAAGCCAACTGGACTTGACCAGGAGACCAGCTGTTAGAGCCTAAGTGAGAAACGAGCAGTCCAAAGGGAGTGAGGTGGGCAGATGAGAGGTGAAGGAACCCACTGCCAAGGTCAAGGGTCCCTTATGTGAAGGTCTCCATGGAGGAGTTGTTAAAGTGAAGACAGGGAAAAGTGAAGACAGCTGGAGAGGGTGATGGAGGGAGGGAAGAGAATTAGCTTTCTTGAAACTGAAGTCCCAAATTTTATAACCTACTGGCCATACCCACCAGCTTTTTGTAGCCTATTAATACATGTGTAGATCACATCCCCTTAGCCTGCATCTGTATCTATATCTATATCATCTGTTTATCTGTCTTATATGTCACAGTCTATCTTCCAGGCCAGAGCAAAGTTTTCCTCATCTGGCCGCTGTTTGTTGTAAGGCACCAACATACATATTCGTTGGTTGTCTTAAATAATAACACCTCTCTCCTGGTGTTGTTTGGCAGTTGGCAGAAGCCTTCTAATTTGAGCCCCCAGCAGCAGCAGGGTGTAGAAAAGGATGGGCTTCTATCACTCCCATGTACTCCCTGCTCTTGGCTTTAGCAGAGACCGTCCTTGGGACGTCATTCTCTCTGGTCCACAATGCTGCTTCACTCGGAGCAGGGAGGGGCAAGGGAACACCCAACCAGCCCAGCCTGGACATGAGTCCTGCACATCAGTGGGTACCAGATGGCCATCATCTCTACTCTTCCCATGTTACCGATGAGGAACTGTGTATTGAGAAAGGAAGATGGTTCGCCAATGTTCCCACTGTCGGCCCTGGTGGAAGTCATCTCGATACTTGGTTGATGTCCTTTCCATTTCACTCTCTGCACTTATTTGCTTCTATTGCATGTTATGCTAAGCACTGAGGATGGTGCAAGTCAGGCACATGCCCTCTTTTTCTCCTGCTGTGGTGTGCAGGGGAAGATGAAATTGAACAAGCACAGCAATGCGATATGGTTGGAGAAGCACAGGGTGCTTTGGAGCACATATTGAGGATGACGTACATAGTCTGGGTATCTGTGATCCAGGAAGGCTTCCTAGAAGAAATGACATTTAAGCTAATGTGAAACCTGAAGGATGAGGGAGAATTTTCCAGGAGAATTGGGGATGGTGTGGTGAGGTTGGGAGAAAAATGTTCCAGGCAGTAGGAACAGCATGGACAAAATCCTGGCAATGAGAGAGAACATGATGCATTAAAAGAATTGAAAAAGTAAATATGGTTGAAAAATACAGTGCATGTTGGTTAGGGAAGGTGAGGCTAATGAGATACATAGGAGACTCACTTTCCTGTATGGCTTTTAATATTTTAAAGGCAAGGACCATGCCTTTTGCCTCTTTATGAGTTGGACAGCTCAGGGCTGAACATTAATGCTTGATGTTTTATTTGCATAAGTGAATTTATGAGGGCACAAACCACATGCAAATTCCTAAAAAATGCCCAAGTCTTTCATTATCTGAATTAGGTATTAACAAAACTACAATTGCCTAAAAGGACATGACATGTGGGGTCAACTCACATTTTCATTAATGTTGACTGCCTTGAGGTTGGGGAAAGCATCTTCCTGCTTCTCTGAGAATCTTGCTTTCCACCCAGCATTTCTGCCAGGATCTGAGTGGGTGAATGAACACCGCGCCCCCCCCACCCCCCACCCCCGCCCCACTCCTCTGCCTTCCCCATCAGGCTTTGCTGGGCTAAACCTCAGGTCCCATGGATGGTCAGCATAAGCATCTAGGAGACCTCTGGCTCATGGCTAAAGGCTCAATGAACATTTGACTTGGGAAGTGGTTGCACACAGATGTCAAGGCCAAAGGCTGGATCAGCAAGGAAGGGAGCTGATACCAGAAGTAGAATTCATAGTAACTACTTATAATCATTCCAGCCACAGACCCACACTTTGCTGGGATGCTTGAAAGACACACACATGCACACACAGGCACACACCTATGGATACCGCGTGGGTCTCCTTGTCATAGGTCTCACTTATAGGATGATGCTTTCTCTTCCCCTTTGTTACGTTATTTCACATTTTCCCTAATTTCCCCTAATGAAATGATCAGGCAGAACTAATCCAAACATCAGCTTAATTAATCAACATTTGGCAGTCTATAACTGCATGCTCCAGTCCAAATTACTTGTGACAACTTTCTTAATACAAAACCAAAATATCTACAGGGAGGCAGTGGCTCTGTCAGCTGGCTGGAAAGCATAGCTCTTCAATTTATCGAATATATTTTAATAAAGTTGCAACAAACATTTAGTCCCCAGGTGTGGCAGAGAACATTTTGCTGCCAGAAAATGTCATTATTTTATTTTTAACTCAATAAAGAAAACGTAACGTGCCCTTGTGGTATAGATGCGCTCTTACCAAGATCTACGCCTGCACAGAGGGCAGGTTCGTGCTCCCAGGTGCCTTCAGGTCAGGTGCTCGGACCAACAGGACCCTGTGGGCTGCCAAGCCAAGAAAATAAACGCAGCCAGTTGGCTCCTTCTGGATATTGTGACTCTTTCAGAGACTGGCCTCCCAAAAGGAAGAAGAGTCAGAATAAGAGTCAGAATAATCATTCCTATTATTTGCTGCTTCATGGCTCATGGAACAGTCTCCTGCACCTGACCACACTTGCACTTGACCTTATAATATCCCTGGGATGCAGGCGAGGGAGTGATTCACTCTCTCCTGTGCTCATTCCTTCTTTCAACACTGGCATTGCTTCAGTACCTACTCAGTGTTAAGATCTGGGATATTCCTTAGAGAGTCGGGGATGAGCAGGATAGACATGGTCCCGCTGTGCTGAACATCTTCATTTACCCTCCAGGCCCGCTCTCCATCCTCCTCCTCCACTGGCCCTGCCCTGTGTCCCCAGGCTGATCTGTGCGGCTGCAGCACCTGGGCTCCTGCCCTCCCCTTTTGGGTTGGGTTTGGCCAATGGGAGGCAGGAGCCTGGAGGTGAGAGGAGATGGGGGCTGAGACATTCATTCCCCTGGTTGCCTCCCTGCTGGGCTGTAAGCTGGCGGGTCTGCATTCCTCTGCCCAAGGCCACAGCTCCCATTTCTCCTAAGTATAGCCACAGCACACTCCAGATTTTAGTAACCACTCTCTCCTCTTGCCCCTTCAAGCCTAGAACTAATGGCTCCATGCTCTTGCTCCTCCAAATTCTCACAATCAATGATCCCACTAGAACACACCATCTGTTTCCTGCCAGGACTCTGGCTGCTAAACCTAGCTTCGTGTAACGTAGAGTCTGGTGCCCATTAACCAAACAATTGCACCAATAATTAATTGCCACTGTGATACGTGCTGCAAAGGCTGCAAGCAAGGTTCTGTGAGAGCATATAAGCAGGCATGTGACTTCCGCTGGGGAGTCAGGAAGGATTGCCCTGCGGGGGGGCGGGGGGGTGATAGTGAAGCTGAGACCAGAGGGCTGAGCACTGGCATGAGGGAGGGTTTTAGGTTGGGTGAGGCTGTGTTCCAGGCAGAGGAGATGGCATGTTTGAAGCCCCGAAGGCTGGAAGGAGCTTTGTTCGTTGGAGAAGACTGGGGGGCCACCGGTGTGAGTGGAGCCTTTTAAAAAATGACCAGATGTGATAATGGCTGAAAACCCTCTGGGTCAAGGTGGGAGGGATGGAAGTGGGGAGAAGACAGACCGAAGCTGGGAGTCAGGGTGGGACGAGGGCCGTGCAAGCGAGACATTTAGGGCACACAGTAGAAGGAAGTGTTCACTCTCAAGGTTGTGCAAGTGACAGTGACACCTTCAAATTTGTACCCTGGGTGCCTCACCTGCTTCACCTGGTCCTGACCCTACAGAATTCTGGGGATGGCATCAGGAAAGAAAGCATCCAGAGGTAAAGATGGGGAGAAGGTGTTCTGAGCTGATGGGAACATTTAAATAGGGGTGAATTAGGGGTTTGAAGTAAAGAAGCCAATACGGGAGTTCAGCAGGCTCAGGGGAGACGGGAGCTGGGAAGGTTCTCAGAGTGTAGGGTGGATCTGGGCTCACATTCCTAGGACATCTGTAACCTTGCCTGCGGGTGGGGAGGGGGCTCAGAAGGCCTCAAGCCCGAGTGATTGTGTTCACCTTGGCAGGGGCCAGGAGCACTCACAGGCAATTTCCGTAGCCTACATAAAGCCAGTAAGGAACAGGGCCGGGGCTAGAACCCACAGCCCCGTGTGGGCAGCAATGTCCTGAGACCCCAAGGTGACCCTGAGATCGCCTTTCCTGTGCCTCTGAGTCGGGCCCTCTGCCAGCCTGGCCTTTCCGCTGGGCTGCGGAGAGTTTAGCCAGCTGTGATGTCAGAAGGAACGGTCCACCCACAGGACCACCCCCACTACTGACACCAACTGCAAGATGGGGGTGAGGGGTCCCTAAACCCTCTCAGGTTTGATGACACACTGAGAGAATTCAGAGAAGTCGCTGAAAGTTGTTATACTCACAGTTCTGTTTTATGAAAGGAAAGGGTACACATTTTAACCACCCAAGGCAGTAAGTGCAGAGGGCAGAGTCCAGGAGAGATACCGAATGCAGACTTCCCGCGGTCCTCTCCCTGTGGACAAGACAGGGCTACTCTCTGCGGTAGATCTGGGACCACACATCGGGGGTCCTGCCCTTCAGGGAGGTGCACCCGCACCTTTGGGGTCCAGGGTTTTTACTGGGCTCCATCCCACACAGTCAGGTGGGCCTTCAGTCTCTAGCCCTCCCGGAGGCCGAACTGATACCCTACGGCCTGGCGCCCCTATCATCAATCACACTGTTGGACTGTCAGGGGTCCCAAGTCCCCAGCACACAAAGACACTGCGGTCAGGCAGGACGTGCCACGGGCCTAGAGCTCACCTCCCAGAGCCGAGGGCAAAGGCCTGACCTCTCCCTGGGTGAAGTGCATTCTCCACTGGCCATGCACCCTGGCGAAGCTCTGTGTACCTGGCGACAGATCTCCAGGCCTGTGGGAAGCCCTGGTCCCACGTGAGCGCATAGCCTGGCTGCGTTGCATCCGTTTCTCAGATGGCAGATGAAGGATCTGGGGGTATTTGATGCTATTTTTTCAAACATATTTATGGTTTTGTTTTATTCTGAAATTAATAAATGCGCATAGTAAATTTTCCCAACAATACAGAAATGTATAATATAGAAAGTTCCCCATCATATAACATAATCCAGAAGTATATATACAATTAAAAAGTTCCCCATAATTCAAGAAATAACGATTCCTAACAGTTTGGTTTCTATTTGTCCAGATTTTCTATGTATATTTTAACATATAAATATGTAATTACTCTTAATAAAAATAATACACTGTGCACAGTGTTCTACAACTTGCTTTCCCCCTTACCAGTATATCAGAGATATGACATGGAAATGACACACAAGGTATGAATGAACCTCATGTTTCAATGGGTGGATAGTTTTCCAGTGTGAATGCACCCCAGTTTATTTAACCAATTGCTTACTGATAGGCATGTGGGTTCTTGCCAGTTTTTTTCTTCTTTTGCAAACAATGCTGCAGTGAACATCCTAGTACATACGTAATTGGGCTCTGGGCTAAAATTTCTGTAGGGCAAGTTCTTAAAAGAGAAATGGCTGGATTAAAGGGTCTACGCATTTGGCAATTTACTAGATCTCGCCAAATTGTACGCTGAAAGCTGATCCAATTTATATTTCTGTTAATGATGAATGGGAGTGCTGGAATCCCGTCACCCTTGCCAACGGGCTGTTATTAATTCTTCACATAAATCCAAACACTGAAAGTGAAACCGGCATTATGCTCTTCTCATTCCTAAAGGCGGACAGCTGCCCACTCCCCGCTCAGTGTCCCCACAGTGGGCAGCTCCCCTTGCCCCAGCCCCAACCTGTGAGGGTGAGGTGGTGGGGGATGCGGGCGGCCCAGGGAAGCTGAACTCTGGAGTAAAGCAGTCAGATGGTGCTTATTTAATATTTTGTTCATGTAGACTATTGATTTGAGATTGAATATTTGAAACTTACTCTCCTAGGCATGCTTTCCATAGTTTTCCCCTGAGTTAGACGTATTTGTTTTCTATTGCTGTGTAACAAATTACCACACATTTGTAATGTAAAACAACATGAATTTATTATTTCCGTTTCTATGGGGCAGAAGTGCGGAACCTGGGGCCTAGCCGGGTTCTCATCAGGCTAAACTCAAGGTGTGGGCGGGGCTGCAGCCCATCTGACTCTCGGCTCCTCAGCCAGGCGCACTCAGGTTGTTGACAGAATTTGGCTCCTTGCGGTTTTATGACTGAGGTCCCTGTTTTCCTGCTGCCTGTCATGCTCAGCTCCCAGAGGCTGTCCCCAGGTCCTAGCCACGTGGGCCTCTCACAACATGGCCACTAATTCCCACCCCCACATTCATACCCTCTGACACCCCTGAATATTATACACACACATTAACACCTCAACACCTGCACACATATTCACACCCCAACACCCCCACATACCACACACACACTCATACCCCTTAACACCCCCACATTCAAACCCTCTAACACCCCTGAATATTATACACACACATTAACACCTCAACACCTGCACACATATTCACACCCCAACACCCCCACATACCACACACACACTCATACCCCTTAACACCCCCACCTTCAAACCCTCTAACACCCCTGCATACCATATACACACATACTCACACCCCCAACACCCCCACATACCACATACACATACTCATACCACCTAATACCCACCACATTCAAACCCTCTAACATCCCTGCATATACCATACATATACTAGCAACCCAACACCCCCAACATACCACCCCAATATCCTCACATACCACACACACATTCACACACCCTAGCATCCTTACATAATACATACACAATGCCCTGTAAACCCCCCACATTCACACCTCCCTTACATCCCTGCATACCACACACACATTAACACCTCAACAACCCCCCCACACACACCCCATACTCCCAACACCCCCACATACCACACACACACTTATACCTGCTAACACCTCCCACACATTTACAACTCCTAGCACTCCCACATACTATACACACACACTCATTAACACTCTCCAACACCCCACATACCACATATGTGTGCACATGTGCCAATGGGTCTGGTAGCTCACAGGGCCACACTGTTGAGTATGAGGCATTTTCTGAGTCAAGATGCTTCCAAACAGCCAGGCTGATGTTGCTCAGTGGTTGAGCATTAACCTTTGAACCAGGAGGTCACAGTTCAATTCTTAGTCAGGGCACATGCCCAGGTTGTGGCTTCAATCCTCAGTGGGGGGCATGCAGGAGGCAGCCAATCAGTTATTCTCTCTCATCATTGATGTTTCTATCACTCCCTCTCTTCCTCTCTGAAATCAATAAAAATATATTTAAAACAAAATCAAACAAACAATACTTCCAAACAGAAGACAGCCTTCTTCCTTAGGAAGGGCTGGAACACTTGGCCGTTTGGTAGGGGCTCCAGGAACAGAGGGGTGAAAGCCACTAGGCGGGTGGAGGTAGAACGAAGGAGATCCTGATGAGCCAGAGGGGAAGCAGGTCCAGAAGGGAGGCAGGCAGAGCAGAGGGGCCGCATAGGGGCTTCTGGCCTCGGGGGGGCACTAATGGCTGCCACCAAGATAGCAGCGGCTGGTGTGCAGGGCCTTCTCCAGTCTACGGAGCATCCTCCCACCAGGCATTATGATCCCGACTTTGCAGTTGAGGAAACGATGGTCCTTAGGGCTCCGTGAGTTGCTCCAGGTGGCAGGAGCCACAGATCCAGTGTGGCCACCCAGAAACCATGCTGCTGTCACCTTAGTTGGCTCAGAGCTGGGTGGGGGCCACTGAGGACAAGGACAAGGACAGGAGGGCGACAGGGGTTGGTAGGAGCAGGGTCTGCTAGTCTCCCAGGGTGACAAGGGAGGGAACCTCCATCTCTCACTGGAGAAGTCAACCTGAGGATAGGGTGACGGAGGTCACAGCAGAACTGCTGCTTCTCTCCTCCCTTCCCTTCCAGAGCGAACCAGGCCACATGCAGAACTGACAGAGGAATGAGGGGTAAAATACCTCTGCCCTAATCATGCACTTGGAAGGATTGTGATGCTAAAGACATCGAGAGGCCATCACTGTCCCTGAATATGCCTGTAGGGTAATAGTGCTTGCAGTTAACCTGTGAGCCCAGCGTGCACACACACACAAGTGCACACATACACCATAACCTCTCCCCCAACATCCCTATACCCTATACCCTCATTCTTTAGTCCTGCCCCTCAATAGACACACAGACAAATGTATGGGGATCTGTTGGCCCAGAAGACCACACATGTGCTGGCAACTCAATATCTCACTTGAAGACAGAAAGATGAAATTTTCAGTTGTTAAATCTCCTTCCAGCCAAACCACATTATGCAATCTCTAGGCATGGACCCAGAGCCCCTGCCCTCACTAGCTGTATGCCATTGGTAAGGCTTTGTGACCTCTCTGAGAGTCCGTTTCCTCATCTGGAAAATGGGCAGGTTAGTCCCTGCAGAGTTGAGATGAGGCTTGGAAGGAGCTGGGAGACTGTAAAGTGTGGTATTAACATGAAAAGCCAACAGTGACAATTGCAAGAACACATTGCAGATATCATTCATGGAACGAACACCCAGACCTAAGGGACGCTTGCACAGCTGTGCCCGACAGTGGATCCTTCTTAGAAACGGTCCCTCCCTGGCCTCCCAGCCTGACCACTTGACACAAGGAGAATGCAATCTGCCCTGCTGAGCCTTGGCACTGCAGCCTCCCTCCCTGGAGGCGCCTCTGGCAGGTGTTGTCGCACTCCTCTTAGGGATTACACTAATGCTAATTCCGTGTTTATCTCCTCAGCCAGGACCATGCTGTCTCCAGCCAGTGTGGCTCCCACTCTGGCTTCCCAGACTGGCTGCCCTTCTTGAGCATCTAGCTTGTTGCTAGTTGTTACTAAGGCCCCAGGGGGGCTGTCTGAGAAGCTAACATGAGAGAGCTATCAGCTACCCGCCCCCCCCCCCCACTCATACACAAACACACACCTTCCATAGTGCTCACGGCTGCCCTAGGACTCACCCAGCAAAGGTGCACTGACCACCTGCTCCTTGCCAAGCTCTGCACTGAACTCTGGGGTGCCAGGATGAAAAGACACCGTCCTGGCTCTCAAGGAGCACCCCAGCTGGGGAGGAGGAGGATGTCATGGTTGAGAAGGGGCACTGGGCTGGGGAGGAGGTGGACATCATGCGTGTGCTGAGTGCTGCTGTCAAAAAGAATTCAAGGTGGCAGAGGTGTACCAGGAAGGGCTTCACAGAGGACCCTACACTGGAGTAGAGACTTGAAGGGTGAATATGACTTTTTCAGATGCAAAGATTCGAGGGGCAAAGAGAGGGGCACTTCAGGCAGAGGGGAGAGAGAGTGCAAAGAAGAGGGGTCTGAGGGAACGCAGCATGTTGAGGGAATGACAGGAAGCTCGGCGTGGCTGGAGCGAATATTCTAGTGCTCACATGGCCAATTGTCCTTCTATGTGTTGTCTGCTCCCCAGATGGACTGGAAACCCCTTGAGGGCAGAGACTGTATATTTAGATTCAATTCTATGTGATTCAGTAAACATTTCCTGAGAATATAGTATATGCTGGCACTGTGTTATTTTCTAAGGAGAGGTCAAAGACTAGGTCAAGAGTCGGTTCTGTCCTGAAGCGGCCCCCAGTCTGGGGTGGGAGAATAGGAGCACACCTGCTCTAAACCACAAAGCCAGGCAGAATGCACAGGAGCCAGAGTGGAAATATGAGGGGTTAGGGAGTGTGAAGGTGGGTGGGAAAGAGGTTCATGCCACGAGGAGGGATTGGGCAAGTTCATGGAGCGAGGTGGTGTGGAGCTGGCTCTTAAATGTCAGTGGGAAGGATGGTGGGAAGCTTATCTTTACAAGTGAAAAGATAGGCATATGTGAAGTGCAAAGGGTTGAAAAATGCATGTCGGTTCTGGAATAATGATGAGACTCCCGGGGCCCTGATGGCAGGCCTGTGGGTTCTGAGTGTGTGTGTAAGGCCGGGAGGGAATTAGAAAGAAACTAACATATTGCGTATATTTGCATGTTTTACATATATAAACTTATGTAGTCTTCACAGTAGCACCATGAAGTCAATTCTATTATATTCCCCAAGGAATTTGAGGCACAGAGAGCCAGATTAACTTGCTTGAGGTCACATAGCTGGTAAGCAGTAGAGGGGGGGGGGGGTTGAACTCAGCCTTCCAAGCTCCAAATTCCATGCTCTGAACACTTCACTCGTCGGATGGTGAAGATAAATGGGGCAGATACTAAGTGCCTGCCCATGGCCCTTCGCCTCTTCTTCCTGGGCAGAGCCGTGAGTTTGCCTGGGTGTCTACCCCTCCCCACCGGACTGCAGGGTAAATCTCAGTGAGTTTAAACCAATTATGGTAATCCCATTTTCCTTCCAGTCATTGGCTCTGAGAGGGGCATGTAACCTAATCCTGGCCAATGAGAGAAGAGAATTCTGCTGGGGGAGTTTGAGGAAAGGTTCCCCACTAAGGAAAAAGGACACCAAGAAGAAATGACTCTTCTTCTGTGATGTGATGTTGTCATGTCTGGAAGGGACCCCTTGAATTGTAGCAGTGACTTCACAACCAGGAAGGGATGGGAAGAGGGTGGATTGGAAAGACACAGAGAATCGTCCATGTAAGACATGTCCAAACCTGTTGATAATTTTTATGAGTTTACTAGTATTTGAGCCAAACTGACGACATATGCCAGGGAGCAAGATGTCAAATGCTCTAGAGAATAACAGTTTTGTAGCTTCTTTTATGCATTTGAAATGAAGGAAGATTACAGGGAGGTGGGAGAAAGCAAGGCAGGGATTGGATATACAGTGCAGTTAAGATTGCGTGCTCTCTTGGGGGTTAATTCACCTTCCAGGGTTATTACTTCTGGCATTTCAAGGATGTGCTCATCTAGTTGCTCAGGAGCAATGGACAGGGCTGGCTTGAAGCCTTTCACTAAAGGAGCTGTAGGCCCGGGCCATGACCCCACCATGACCTGCCCAGCTAGGAACTCATGATAGATCATGAGGTTACTTTCCATAGAAACTTTTTCTTTTCTTTCTTTTTTTTTTCCATCCACAGAATCTACAGAGAACCTGTATCAAACCACTGTATATACCAACCTAGGCAGTCCTTCTCCTCTGGGCATCCTGTGGGTACAATCATTAATCTCCTCCCCTAATGCCAGTTGGGGTGAGGGTTTCTGTTACTTTCAGCCCAGAGCATCCTCTTGATGCTCAGGAGACTATGAAGGAGTTTCTGGGTGGTATTTTGTTCCCAGGCCGTGGAACCCAGGGAGAGAGAAGCCTGAGATCCTTACAAACCACAAATCACAGGTAGACACTGCAGCCCAGCCCTGGATAGGGCTCCCCACCTACCACAAAGAGGGGTGGAAGGAGTGAGAGAGAGGAGCGGGACACAGCAGTCCTGTTCCCGATTGGCTCCATGCTCCCCTCACTGTGTGACTGTGGGAGGCCACCCCCTCTTTGAATCTCAGCTTTGTTATCTGTGAAATGAAGGGGCTGGACTAGACATTCATTTAGGGCCCTTGCAGTGCTCAGAGTCTCTGATGACTTGTCTGTCTAAACCCATTAAGCTGCTTTACTAAAAAACTCAAGTGGAGATGGTGGCAGCTGAAGTTGGGTGGGGTGGATGGGCAATTATTCCAGTGACAGCCCGGGGTCACCGAGACTGGCGGAGAAATGCTGTCTCTACCGAAAGGGAGCAGAGGATTTGGAATTGTCCGTTTTCACAGAGATCAGGGAGGGAATGGGAGACCATGGGATTGGAGGTGACTGGTTCCCACGCTTGTGAGGAGACTCTGAGGACCAGGCAGAGAACACTTCCCTCGGTCACAGGGGTTACAGGGCATGGGAGGAGCGGGAGGGCAGGTACTCCAGGGCCAGCTGCTGCGGCTCTTCCATCCCTCTGGCTAAAGTTTCCTGGAGACAGCAGCATCACCAACTCTGTGCAGCCAGAAATACTGGCTTGCCTTAGGCTGAGCCATCTGCCTTCTGCTCATTTCCAAAGCAATCACTAGGCTGAATTTTAGGATGTAAAATCTTTATTCAGGGTCCTTTCTTACCTGCCTTTCTTTCTTTTGCCCGTATCTCTCTATTGGACTCAGTTTCCCGACAGTCCTGACATTCCCACCCCACACTCATTCCCACCCCTGTCATTCTTCTCTGGACAGTCTCCCAGACCTGTCCATCCTGCTCTGAAATCACCTATTCCTGATTTAAATCCAAATCCACCACCTCTGTTTTCTGGGTGGATTGGTCTCAATTAAGTGCCACAAACGCACTGAAAGGTGAATGACTGCTAGTTTTTTGCTAAAACAACCTTCCTTCCTTCCTTCCTTCCTTCCTTCCTTCCTTCCTTCCTTCCTTCCTTCCTTCCTTCCTTCCAGGAAAAGGAGAGAAATAAAAATAGAAAGAAAGAAGGTTTTTATGAAAATTTTATGATGTTTTAATGAACACTTTCTTTTAAAGGTTTACTACATTGAATTAATTTCTAATGTCAGAAATGTTGGGTACAATAATCAAAGTAAAGGGACTATTTTTTGGCAGGAAAAATAAATTTTGGAGGAAATAGGAACTGGGATATGTGAATATTCTTTTAAAATATTTTAATTGATTTGAGAGTGAGAGAGACAGAAAAAACACATACATTGATTCATTGTTCCACTTATTTATGCATCAATTTGTTGAGTTTTGTATGTGCCCTGACCTGGGATTGAACCGGCCTATTTTTTGTTAACCTTAAAAACATCCTACATGGTCAGCAGATAAACTTGGCTTCTAGAAGCTCTAAGTCCAGCATGCTTATGTTAAAAATATCCCATAGTTGACATACACACTGGTCTGGAGGTAGAAAATGGGATTGGGTAACTGTGACACACAATATATCATGAAGGAAAAGGGGTGAAAATGTGGGAGACCCAGCTTGTCTAGGCTGTACTGAAATTTGGGCAGACCCCAGGGCCTATAATGATAGTCAGTATACACTGAGTGGCCAGATTATTATGATTTCTGAACGCATAATAATCTGGCCACTCAGTGTATATACTATATAATAAAAGGCTAATATGCAAATCGACTAAATGGCGGAACAATCAGTCACTATGATGTGTACTGACCACCAGGGGGCAGACGTTCAATGCAGGAGCTAGCCCTTGGTGGTCAGTGCGCTCCTACAGGGGGAGCGCTGCTCAGCTAGAAGCTGGGCTCACGGCTGGTGAGTGCAGTGGCAGTGGCAGGATCCTCTCCCGCCTCCGCGGCAGTGCTAAGAATTCTGACTGACGGCTTAGGCCAGCTCCCTAAGCCATCAGTTGGACATCCCCCTAGGGCTCCTGGACTGTGAGAGGGCACAGGCCGGGCTGAAGGACTCCTCCCATCCCCCGAGTGCACAAATTTTATTATGCATTCAGAGATCATAATAATCTGGCCACTCTGTATACCAAGTGAGCATGATCAGCTAGCAACTGTTCGAATGCTTTCCATGTATTAATTCACTAATTCTCTCAAACACATCAGTGAGGTAGGCACACTATTATCCCCATTTTACAGATGAAAAACTGAACCACAGAGCTAAGAACTTTCTCAAGGTCGTACAGTAGCAGAGCCGGCGTTTGAATCCAGGCGTTGTGGCTCCAGACTTGTGCTCAGGACTGTGCTGCCTCTTCGGACCTATGACAAGGGTGGACTTGCCCCTCGTGTCCTTACCCTATGCTGGTTGGTGGTGGCTCAGGGGCCCTGCTTCCTCTAAACCTTTCCTATTCTTCCCATCAAATTAGCCCAGCCCATGCTCTATCCACCTGTCTCATGAAAGGAAAATGTAATTAACCAGTGTCAAGGTGTGAAAGGTGAGTGTTGTACTTTTAATTAAACATTTTGTCAATGTAAGAAACTTCCAAACCTGTAAGAACTTTTATGAGTTTATTTGAGCTAAACTGACCATAACTGCTGGGAAGCAAAATCTCAACAGATTGAGAAAATGCTCCAGAAAATGGCAATTTTACCATTTATTTTATACATCAGAATCAAAGGGAAAGACATAAGGGAGTTCCATGAAATTGATCGGTGATAGATTAGGGGGGAGGGGAAGAAAGCAAAGGGGCTGTGGGGGGGGGGGCAGAAATCTCTGGGATTGGCTAAAAAGTAAAATGAATAGATATACTTCTTGTACATAGTGGGTACAGGATAGTTAACAGCCAACAATTAACATGAGCTCTGGCCAGTGTTCTCAGCGGTTAGAGCGTTGACCTGCACGCCAAAGAGTTGCAGATTCCGGGTCAAGGGCACTCCAAAGAGTTGCAGATTCTGGGTCAAGGGTTTGGTCCCCTGCCCCAGGGCAGGGGAAGAAGGCACATTTGGGAGGCAATCAATAGATGTGTCTCTCTCACATCAATGTTTCTCTCTATCTCTCTGTCTCCCCCCACCCCTCCCTCCATTCCACTCTCTCTAAAAATCAATGGGAAAAATATCCTTGGGTGAGGATTAAAAGAAGAGAGGAGAAAGGGATGTGAGCCACACAAACAAGAAAGGGGAAGAGGTTATAGCCTGGGGGTCGGCTCTGGAAGCTGCCGGGTGGGGGGGAGGGGGCGGGGGATGCAGCTTTGAGCTTGACTTTGAAGCCTGAGCTGAAGGAAAGAGCAGTCCCGCTGGCAGAAATATCACGAGCAAAGGCCTAGAGATGGAAAGTCAGAAGCAGGTTGGGAAAACAGAAAATGGGGATAGTCGGCAGGGAGTAGGGGAGACAAATGAAGTTTGGGTACATACCGGAGACTGAGGGGGTTGGATTTTACCTTCCAGGTGCCAAATACACATCTGTGCATTGGTGTTCTGACAAGAGCACTTTAGATCCTCGATTCTCAAGCTGGGTTCCTCAACAGCCCAGGGGCACCCAGCCATGTGCTGGAAGAACCAAAGCCACGGGGAGATCATTGCGCATCTTCTTGGAGTGACATTGTTACTTGATGGACAGCATGTCAAAGTGTACTTCCACGTGAAAACAAACATGGGTAAATTAGGGCCATAGACTGTAACATTTGCTATTATTTTCAGCTAAAACAAGAGCCATCAGATGTACTATTTGGGGCTGCATTTGGAGGTACCAATCAAACTATTAAACAACCAGTATGAGCAGCAATCACTCATAACTGAAAGGTTTTGAAGGACTCATCAAACCGCGGTTAACCCTTTAGTTGTTGGAGTGTGGGGAAGACCAGACCGGAGCCCTAAGGGAGGGGCTGGGGCAGGGAGGGGAGGCTCTCATTTACCAACAGGTAAGGAAGTGTGTCAGTGTGTCAGCAACCAGCAGGATCTCTGTCCTGGCTACCCTCCCAGCAGCCCCAGCGAACACACTGGCTTTCATCTTCCATCAAGTCAATATTGCAGGGAACTCAGGGGAGCGATGTTTTGACCTAAGGGGATAACTCCATGTGAGATCTGCAGGAAAGGGACAGGTTTTCCATGGTGCAGTATGACTCTGGGGCCCCGTCTCCTTAGCCCTTGCTGATGGCCTGGCCTGCCTGGTCTACCCAGTGTTAATAGGGCCATAGGCCACAGCTAGGGGAGCTCCCATCTCTGAGCAGCTCCCTCCTCCCCTCCCCACTCCCGCTTTCCTGCAAGAGAGCAAAGCCTACTACACCATAGGCCCACCAAGTTTCACCTTAAGTATTTTTCTCACAAGTGCTTTGGAGGGGAAAAATAATCATCCAGACTCTTAGCGATACATCAAGGATACTTGAATGCATTTGGAATATAATGAGTATGCAGCCGTAAGAGACATGCCTCATAAGAAGCTTTTGAACGAAGAATAAAACAAATGATCCTGCCTTTGCATCTTGTCTCTCAAAGGCGGCCGTGAGCCCCTCGGTGCTCTCCCCAAGTCACACACTCAGGTATAAATTACAATTAGTAATTAGGCCCCGAGTGGGAAGTGCCATAGTTAATGTTAAGCAGGCAACCCTCCACCTTTGGCTTGGCTACTTTAAGCAGTTTCCCCCCCCCCTCCCCCAGGCTTGGTGGGGAGACAGAGACCGGTTCCCTTCCCACTTGGCACAGGGATAACCAGGGAAATGCTCCATTCTTTCTTCTTGTGGCCAGAGTGGGCCAGGTGAGCCAATTCCGGCCAATGCGATGTAAGAAACAGTCTGCTGGGGCTTCTGGGAAAATCTTTGCTGTCTCCCAAAAGGAAAAGGTGACAAGAGGCTGATTTCACCTCCCCCTTATTGACTGCTTTGGGCACTGCCATGTGACGTGATGCTAGGAACAGCGGAAGCCGTCTGTGCTGTGAGCATGAGTGGAGACGTGGTGACTCACTGAAGACGGGTGGGAGGGGCCTGAGTCCTCAATGTGGATGAGTTCCCGCTCACACCACACACACCTACCTCTACAAGTTTAGCGAAGGGTGAACTCCTATTCTTACCCACTTTTAGGCGTGTACTGTTTCTTGTAAGGAAAGGCAGCCTGTATTCGTCAGGATCATGTAGACTGTGTTGCTGAACACATCGATTCACAGTCTCAGCATGTCAAGCACAAAAGATTTACTCCCACCCCCTTTAAGGCCACTGAGAATGAGAACTGGACAGCCCTCCTCCACCTTGTGTCCCTGTCAGAGCAGCCCCCAAGGTCAATGCTGTGCTTGAGGCCAGGCCTGGGCGTGGCTTACATCACTTCTGCCCAGGGCCCCTGCACAAACTAACTTCATGGAGGTGGAGGAGGTTAAGGGGGTGAGGGCATGAGAAGGGGGAGGGCTGAGAAATGAAGTCTCCTGTGGCCAGCGCTGTCCTGGCCACACTTCCTAACTGGTACACTATCTGGTCTATCCTTCTTCCATGGGAAAGTAGTTCACTTGCTGAAGAGGTATTTATTGAATTTACTTGTGCCAGGTGAGCGATAGGGACTAGGAAAGGAAGACTTGCCTGTCTTATGCACCATCACAGCCCCAATCCTCAGAGCATCCAGCGCAGAGGAGACACTGAATAAAGTAGTAAGGAAACACAGATATGGAAATATGCACATATATGGACATTAAATTATGTTAAGATGTGCATGTATATTAATATATAGTTAATATATATGAACGCACGAACCCTTCTTGTCCCCAAGAAGCTTAGCATCCGGCTGGCAGCCAGATGAGTAGACCAGCTGCAGCACGGGGGCAGCCACGCTCACAGAGGCAGCAGCATGTGCTGAGGGAGCAGCTCAGAGGCACACGGCCAGCGTGGCCTGCAGAAATCAGGGGGGGCTTCAGAGAGGAGATGGCATGCGGCTAAGGTCTTAAAGGATGAAGACTTATTCGATGAACAGAGACAGAGGGTGAAGCGGGAGGTCTGGGAACCCTGAGGAGCATGTGCAAGTGCATGGCAGTGTGAACAGGCCTGGCTGGTAGGGGCTTAGCCAAGAGAGCCCCTGTGCCTCCCAGGCTGGGGGACGGTGTGGGGGCGGGTGTGAGGGCTGAGGCAGAGGCTCTAAGCCAGAGGCTCTCAGTCCTGGCTGCATATTAAAATCACTCAGGTAACTGGAAAAAAAAAAAAAGCTCAGGTTCCAAGCTACCTATTCCCCGCCCCCCAACCAATTAAATAAGTTCTCCCTGGGCTGGAGCCTGGGCATCAGTACTTTCTTAAGCCCTCATGTGATCTAATGGGCAGCCAGGGCTGAGAGCCACTGTCCAGAGGTTGGTTGGGGACAGGTTGTTTGTCTTGCTCAGAAATTGAACCGGAGACCCAGAGGAGGGTGCCTCTCCCACGTCCCTCACTGTCTCAGGCTCCTAAAAGGGAGGTCTTTTAACATCAGGGAGAAGAGAGTTGCCAAATGTTCTTCTGCCATCATGTCTCCCTTGCTCATTGCTCCTTCTCTGCCGGGTGGTCCCTCCTCTCCCCTTACCCGTGGCCCCTGGCGTCTGCGAGCAGCTGTGCTGACAGCTGGCAGGAAACTTCTCCGCCTCCGGAGGCTCCTGAGACAGAGACAGGGCAGCCGCCAACCCCCGTTCCTGATTAAGTACCAGGTATAAGGAGCCCCTCCCACCCAGAGGTGGCCCTAGGCCTGGCTCAGTGTACAACCTCATTTCCATGCAGCCATCCTGCCTTGTACCCCGGAGCCCTCAGACCAGCCGCTGGCAGAAGATCCCTGTAAGACTGAGCAACACAGCATGCTCTGTGTTTGACATTTATTCAGCAGCTTTCTCTACTGGCTCTCCCATATTTTTAGATTCTTCCGGGACAACTTTCTCTTGTGGCAGCTTCCCTGTGCGCTCTGCCCCTTGCATCACTCTGCACGGGTTCCCAGAATGCACTTGTTCACCACCACCACGGTGCATCTGGCGCAGGCACAGGGCAGGGTGCACTCAGGCCCTGGAGGAGTTCTGTCTGCACTTGCTGCCAGGTGGGCCAGGGCAGCGTCCCAGCACCCGGAACCCATCTGCCATTTGCTCATTGGTCCTGCCTGTTGCTGGGCAGGCGTGAGGCTTCAGTTCTGGGACACGTCGCTGATAATGCCCTCTTGGGTGTTACATCTTTTTCAGTTTAGATTTTCCTGTTTTTTAAAATATGTTTGTTTGTTTTTTATTTCAGAGAGAGAAAAAGAGGAGAGGGAGATAGAAACATCAATGATGAGAGAGAATCATCAATCGGCTGCCTCCTGCATGCCCCCTACTGGGGATCGAGCCCGCAATCTGAAATCCGAGCATATGCCCTGACCAGGATTCCAACCGTGACCTCCTGGTTCCTGGGTCAAAGCTCAACCACTGAGCACACTGGCTGGGCATGTATATCCTGTTTGTGAATGGTCTTTGTCCCTGCATTCATTCATTCACTCAGCAAATAAACGGAGTGTCTACCTCCCACGTGTCTGCCGTTGCTGTGAGTGGGGCATGCCGAGGCAATTGGGCCCTGTACTCAGCGAGCTTCCAGTCCAACAGGAGCTATGACACTGTGGAACCAGCACCAGGGAGCTCTGTGACCAGCACATGGTGACCTTCCCTCTTGGCTGAAGGTCACCCTCAGTGGGAACTAGACCAGTGGTTTTTCAAACTGGGTTCCTTGGAGCCTCTGCATCCCCTGGGGAGGACTCGGGCTGTACAGGTAGTGGGCTCTGGTCCTCTCTTCAACTACGGCGGGTTGTATCTCTATTACATATACTAGAGTTCTTCCTAGGATCTGTGATGGTTAATTCTACGTGACAACTTGGGTGGACCATGGTGCCCAGTTATGTGGTCAAACATTAGCTGGATGACACTGTGAGGGCGTTTTTTGGATGAGATTAACACTGAAATTGGTGGACTTTGCATACGGTAGATTGCCCTCCATAACGTGGGTGGGCCTCGTTCAATAAGTTGAAGGTCTTAAAGGAACAAAGGCTTACCTCCCTCAGCAAGAAGGACTTCAGCCAGCAGACAGCCTTCAGACTTGAACTGCCACACTGGCTCTTTCCCAGCTCTCAGCCTAATGGCCTACCCTGCAGATCTTGGACTTGTCTGCCTTCATAAGCACGAGCCAATTCCTAAAAATGAACACCTCTATCATTCATCTGTCTTATTGGTTCTGTTTCTGTGGAGAACCCTGACCAATGCACATTTCATCTGAAAAATGTTGACTTGCGAAAAACAGAACTTTCAAAACTCCCCGGCTAGAAGACCCGCGGTCCTTTCCAGGCCTGCGGGATGCTGAGGCCAGGGGCCGTGTCCAGGCTGCAACCCGCTGCCCTGCCTCGCTCTGGCATATTTGCCCTGCCCCTGCCCCTTGCTGCCCCTCTGAATCTTGAATGTAGCTTCCTCCCTGGTTTGGGGCATCTGCCTGGTTTGGGCCTTAGTTGTCTGGGTCCTGACTTAATAGAAGTTGCACTTTAAATATGTCTAGTGATTTACTGTTTTCAAAGTGTGTTGCAGACATTATTTCATTGAAGCTCCACAATACCTACTTTGAGGTTAGAAGGGCTTCAGTGGCTCTCCCAAGGTCACACAACTAGTAATAGAAGACACAGAGTTCAGTGTCTTGGACTCAAAATGCCCTGTGTTTCCCTCTGTACCATGCTGACAGCCCAATTAACTGGTTCCGTGAGAGAACTGTAGGTGTTTAATATTCCTCCAGCAGAGGGGCTCTGGACACTCTGCCCCCAGGGAGCAGCATAACCTGCTCCCCAATTTCCAGAATGAGGAGGTGGAAGACCCCCAAAGTAATGAAAGGTGACCCCAGATGAACCGCAGCAGCTGCTTGTCGGGGCAGCCCCATTGGAGTTGGCCAGGTTTCCCATCTCTCGCGGTAGAGTGGCCATGATTCACGGCAATGGGGGCTTGACAGCCTGTGATAAAGCAGCAATCATCAGCTGCGAGTCTGACGTGCGACATGGGGCTGCCCAGCCGGACTGAGTTACTGCGCTTTCCTGGGTCTGTTCACGTGGCAGCAGCACTAACCTGGGAAGGTATCATGGCTGCAGGGCTCTGGGTGGTCTGCCCAGACCCCTCTCCTGCGTTGGGCACCTGGGTGGGTGAAGCAGGGTGGAAATGCTTCTGCCTCTTTGTTGTGACATCAGGAGCCATGTTGTTGCTGTGTCAGTGTGAGTATGTGTGTGTGTGTGAGAGTGTGTGAGTGTGTGTGAGTGTGAGTGTGTGTATGTGTGTGTATGTGTGTGTGTGAGTGTGAGTGTGAGAGTGTGTGTGTATGAGTGTGTGTGAGTGTGAATGTGTGAATGTGTGTGTGAGAATGTGTGAGTGTGTGTGTGAGGGTATGTGTGTGTGTGTGTGAGAGTGAGTGTGTGTGAGAGTGTGTGTGTGAGTGTGTGTGAGTGTGTGTGAGAGTGTGTGTGTGAGAGTGTGTGTGAGTGTGTGTGTGAGTGTAAGTGTGTGTGAGAATGTGTGAGGGTGTGTGTGAGTGTGTGTGTGTGAGTGTGTGTGTGTGAGTGTGAGTGTGTGTATGTGTGTGAGTGTGTGTATGTGTGTGAGGGTGTGTGTGAGTGTGTGTGAGTGTGTGTGTGTGAGTGTGTGTGTGAGTGTGAGAGTGTGTGTGTGAGAGTGTGTGTGAGTGTGAGTGTGTGTGAGTGTGTGTATGTGTGTGTGAGTGTGAGTGTGTGTGTGAGTGTGTGTGTGAGTGTGAGTGTGTGTGTATAAGTGTGTGTGTGTGTGTGTGAGTGTGTGCATGGGGGGGACCTCAGAGGCGGCGGGTTGAGTTAGCCATCCTCCTCAGTTCATGGGGATGCCACCCCTCTCTCATAGGCCACATCCGATCTGTGGCAAATTCTTCAAATTATACCCACTCAGTCGCCGCCTCCCTCACCCCACCCCTGCTCTCACTCTGCTCAGAGCTGCCATCTGCTCTACAGTAGCCCCCAGCAGGCTTCTCCACTCCCCCTCACTCCTACCCCTCTGCTCATTCTCAACACCACAGCAAGAGTGGTTCCAATAAAGTTCACTTGCTTTTCTGCTGAAACCATGCCTGGCTCCTCATTTCCCTCAGTGTGAAAGCAGAGACCCTTACAGTGGCCCATAGGGCTCTGAAGGGCAGGGTCCCTGTCATCCAGCCCTCCCCTCCCCTACTTGTCACCTCTACTCACTCTGCTCAGCCACAGTGGACTCCTTGCTGTTCTCAAGCATCAAGCTCACCCCCCTGCCCCTCTCCCAGTGCCAGGCACAAGCTGTTCCTCTGTTCAGAAGTTCTTCCTCACATTCCCACATGGCTGAGCCTCACCTCCTGTACCCAAAGAGGCCAAGGCTGCCCACCTTTTTAAATCACAGCCCCCCTCCTCTTCACCCCACCCTCCCTTCCATTGCCTGGCCTGAGCTAATCTAGCCCCCGGTGCGGGCTGGTCCCCCTCCACCCCAGTGACCTTTCTGATCCCAGATTCTTCCACTCCTTGGGTTTCTGCTGTCAGGCTCAGTCTGAGTTCTGAGTCCTCTAGTCCCCTGGGCTCTGGGCTGTGGGTCCCATTCAGGACGCAACAGTTGATCCCTGCTTCTTAGCAGCAGCACCCTCTCCTCACGTTGCTGCCCACCCCCATCCCCCTAATGGGTGTTTTCAAGGAACTTTTCCAGTCGAAGGCTTTCTTTTCATCCTAAAAAGGAAAATTACTTAGCTTAATTTAATGAGTTTAATATTTCTGTTAAAAAATGAGGTTCAATTAAGATACCCAGAAAAACCATAATGTTCATTTAACAGAAGAATGGAATTTGAGTTCCACAAATGCATTTTCTCTCTTCCCTGCTTTTTTTTTTTTTAATGCAAATCCTGCTAAGTGAATTACTGATCCTTATTAGATGCTTTAATTACAGGTTGTTAATGGAAATATTACTGAAATTAAACTCACATATGTTAACCAAAGAAAAAGTTTTATGTGCCACCTAAATAACCAAATTTCCAGACTTTGCCAATATGGTCCATTGAAAGAAAGCACCTGAGAAATTGGCCCCTTAATTGTGGTACAGTCTCTCTGAGGCCTGTGATGAGTAGATGCCATCTTCATCTGACACTCAGATATGGGCCTCACAGACATGGGCCGGCTCCGCCCGTGCACATGGGCAGACCCCGTGCAGAGGCCCACCCGCCAGAGGGAGCCAGCTCTGCAACATCTCAAAGAGCCTTTTTTTAAAAAAATCTTTATTCATATGTCCCCTTTCTCCCCCCATTGACCCCACCAGCCCACACCCGCCCCCGCCCACCTCCCCCGACCTTCACCATGCTATTGTTACGCATATATGAGTTATACATATATGCATACCAGGTCTTTGTCAACAAGCCCTTTATGCACAAGGGCACAAATGCAACCCAACACACACTGTACAAACTGCCCATCCACAGACTCAGAATCTCTTCCCGCATTTGATGAATATCAGAACTTTGCGTTTCCTCTCCTTGAGCACAACGACATGGCACATAAACAAGACCTGGCTTGATGAAGGAGGCCAGGCCCTCCCAGGATTTTCCTCCGTGTTCAGCAATGCCCACCTACCAAAGGATTGGTGGGGGTGCTCCTTAGCCCCTTTCCTCTCTGCTTCCTTCTGGCAGCCTCTTTGCAGTGGCACTGCATGCAGCCCGTCAACTATTTGGGAAACAATGACTTTCCTCTGGGGCGAGACAGTCTGGGGGATGAGCTAAGTACCATGTACCACTGGGTCTAGTGCCTTAAGCCAGCTTATCACACTTAAAGTGAACTTGGGTCTCTTTCTCCCTCTGACTGGCAGGCCAGCTTATTTCCCCATCACTAGGGGCCATTCTGTCCTTCCAAATTGGGCTTCCGGTATGACGTCTACATTTTGAGTGGAAACTCCCCGCTAGTGGGCTGCTGGGCCGGCTGTTGCAGAAGATGCTTGTGGTGTGAGGTGTTCAAGCCAGCAGGCCTGGGCTGGAATTCCTGCACCCCATGTACTGTCAGCGTGACCTGGGGACAATCATGAACCTTCCTGAACCCCAGTTTCCCTAGCTCTAAGATGGGGATACTTACAACCATCCACCTCTCTCAGTTCTCTCAGCTCACAAACCTGCTCAGAGCTCCTCTCCTAAACATATTCCTCTTTGACCCAGTGCTCTCCCCTCTCCCTTTCCTTTGCCTCTTTCTCCTAAATTCCTACTCTGCCTTCCTATGCCCATGTCCCCATGCCCCATTCACTCCTCATCAGTGTTCTAGTGCCAAGTGACAGAGCCCACTCTAGCTCGTTTAAGCTGGAGAGGACTGACTAAAGGGATCCCATGGACCTTCCAGAAACTCTGGGAAGGTCCAAGAAGACCTGGGGCTGCCCACACTCCCCCACTGGTCTACACTGGGGCTCTCCTAACCTCGGCTGCTGAGTCATAAGCTGCGCTGGCACCATTGACCATGGACTCTGGATGCCAAAAATGTCTGGAATTGCTGAGCCCAAGCTCAGCACCTTCTTGCCACCCTAAACAGAAAATGAATTCCACGCAGCACCTGTTTCCTCACCCTGCTCTCTTCTGCATTCAGGTTCTCACTGGTGTGGCTGATTGGAGGAGCCCAAGTCACATGGTTGTGCCACAGCTGCAAGGGCTGCTGGGAAAGAGAGGTTTAGTTCTCCAGGTGCAAAGTGAGGCATGACCATGCATAAGAAGGGCGTCCAGTGGATGCTGCAGATGCAACAAGCGTTCACCACTGGCGCACCCACTGCCCAGGTCTCTATCTTCGTCCACTGCTACACTGACGTGCTCTGGGGAGACCACCATGTGGGGCATCTGCTCTTTGTCCCCCTGTGTCCACTGTCCACCCTCCTTCCTGTTCTCTGCCTCTGGGGGCTGACCTAGAGGACCTACTCTACCTCCTGCCTCACCTGCCTTCTGGTTTCCAGTTGGGTGTAGACAATAGTTGGGAGCCTTGGCTAGAGAATGGAGAGTGAGAGTGAGGTCAGGGAATTTAGCTCCCTGACTCTCTATCTGTGGGGCCTCTCCAGGCTGGCTGTGTCCCTTCACCAACTTCACAAGCGTGTCAGACAGGTTTCTCCACTCAGTCCTCCCTGTCCCCCTGTTCTTGGTCTTTGGGTCCAGGGTGGTAACTGCTCAAGCCATTCCCTGTTGCCCCATCCAGGTCACTGAACCCTCCTGAGACTTTCCCTGCACAACGCCCTACTGTTACCAAGACCCTTTATTAAACCCTCCTAAAATTACCTAGCTTAAGAGTGCCATCTCTCTCCTGCCAGGACCCTGATAAGACAGCCATAGTGACCTCCCTGGTGCCAAAGCTGGTGGATACTTTTCAGTCTAGATCCTCCTTGACCTCTTGGCTGCATTTGACCTTGAGGCTACTCCTTCCTTGATACTTCTGTTCCCTTGGCTTCCAGCTCTCTGGCTATTTTTCTTTAGTCCACTTTCTGAGCCTGGCCGTTCCTTGAGGCTGTGTTTATGGATTTCCTCTCAATATGATCTCTGTAGTTGAGTTCTTTCACTCTCCTAATTCTACATCTCCAGCCTTTCCACTGAGCTTGATTATAAGTACTACCCGAAACATCCACCTGGATGCCGCTTGAATATCAATTCAACAAAACCAAAACTGACTCACTATCCCCTCTCACTAACCTGCTGCTGTCTCTGTGTCCCAAATCTCAGTTAAAGGCAACACCACCTATTCAGTCACCCAAGACAGCAGTCTGGAAGCCATCGGTTCTTCCTTTTCCCTTCCTGACCTTTTCCAGCTCTTTCCCTTCTTATGTGTTTCTTGACCTAGCTCTCTGCTCTCCCACCCTACCTACTCTCAGTGCCTTCATCAGAGACACCTTATCCTATCTTTGGTGAGATATAACAGTCTCCTCCTTCCCAGCCTCCTAAGGTTCAGTCTTGCCCACTTGTAGCCAGTGTTATACTTCCATAGTGTGACTGACATTAGATTCTGCTGAAAGCTCCGTGAAGCCCCGCTGCTTAGCTGGGTCCACAGCCTCCTCTGGCCTCATCCCTGCCCACCTCTTCAGCTTCATTTCATGCCACTCCCGGCCTCCAAGATCATGATCTAATAAAATGATCAGCTTATAATTTCAAACACAAACTATGCTATTCCACACCTCCAGGGCCTTGTGTATGTGATTTCCACTAACTTAGGGTGCTGTTTCCCCCTTTTCTTCCCATCACCTGCTCAGCCTTCAAGGCTCAGCTCCTTTGTCCTTTCCTCCTGGGCTGGTGTTCCAAGTGTAGGAATCATGCAGTCTACCTCCATGTTTACCATTCACATGGATTTTTTTCTTTGTATCTATCCTTCCCACTAAACTGTAATCTTCCTGATGGCAAGGGCTGTCTGGGAAGCATTTCTAGTGCTTAGTGTCTGGCACATAAATTGCTCATTGACTGGAGTTGAGTAGAAGATATTAAGTCACTTGGGTTGCAGGGTGTCTAAAAGCTTTGAAAGCATGACATTCTTAGAGGCAGGATAGACAAGGAGGCCTCCTGCTTTTCCCTGAAGGTGGTCTGGATTTTGCAGAAAGGGTCTGGGAATCAAAGTGAAGTATGGTAGCAATCATCTCAGGTAGAAACTGCTGTTTGGGTTCTTATTTGTTTGCTAAAACAATAGAAAGTTCTTTTGATTTTCTGAATTTACATATGCTATCCCAATCCATTGATGGTGGTTTGAATATCCCATTGATTGTGATCTCACTGGTTACTGAAGCACATTCTTCTGGGAACCAGGACAGCTCAATTATCCTAAATTGTCTCAGTAGCTACAGATAACTGAGTTTCAGTTGACTCAGTGGTCCCAGAATCTGGACAGTACAATTATTCTAAATTGCCCCGGTGGTCCCAGATAATGTGTTTCTGTTGATTCAGTGATTCGTAGATACTTTAGATAACTAACTTGCTCAATTTCGCTTCTGTAAAATGCTTTTTGCGAAACAGGTTCCTCATTGCAGACCCAAAGATGTAATCGATACTTTTGTGATATTCTGCCAATATAAGCCAGATGTGGCAAGCTGTTCGGTGCTGTGAGGTCTGGAGCGCTTTAGCCCCTCGTATGCCAAAGGCCTTTAATATATGACTCCATAATTTGAATTCTTGAGGCATCCTTTGTAAGATGGGGGTACACTACAACAAAAGAACCCAAAGCCCCTCCCTCCAGTGAAATGCTCCTGGGTTAGGGCAGTAGCACATGCCTTCCAGAGAAGACAGTCACGTTCTTACCACTGGCCTGGGAACCACTGAGGCCAGGGTTGACCCCCTGACCCCTCCACCTCCCTAGTGCTCTGCCCCTCTAGCAATGCCCCCCTCTCCGGAAATTTGACATGTTCTCAAGGTTGGAAGAGGCCATAAAGCATTAAGATTCAGAACAAGGGAAGGTCCCCTGACCAACCCTGTGACCTTGGCAGCCCCTGACCTCCCTACTGTATCTCCATCTAGAACATGGGGTGATGGTTCTATCACCAGCTCTGGGGTGTTATGGGAATGAATGAGATAATGAACTCAAGCACCTGACTCAGAGCCTGGCGTGGAAGCTCTTCTGAAGGGTTAGTTCAAATCCTACCTCCCCTGAGGCATTTCTGGTGACTCAGAGCTATCCCAAAATAGTCTCCCTCCTCTGAAGGGTGTGATCTGAGTGCCAAACTCTCATTCTGGCATTTACTCACTCACCACTCCTGAGTGTCCACCCCCCACGTGCCAGCTATGCCTCTGTTGCCTGTCTTGTCTCCCTGGGTGGATTTTAAGCCACTAGAGCAGCGGTCGCCAACCGGTGGTCCGTGAGGTCCGAAAGGTTGGCGACAGCTGCACTAGAGGACAAAGATCATGAAGGAAATCACTTACTGAGATTTTGTAGGCACCCTCCCCTTCTCTTCTTTAATCAAAGCACAAGCCTGGGGGTGCTTATTGAGGAGTGTCTTGAACTGGAGGAGGGGGCAGGTGAAGGGGGAAGGGGCAGGTGAAGGGGGAGGAGCAGGTGAAGGGGAGGGGCAGGTGAAGAGGAGGAGGCAGGGGGAGGGGGAGGGGCCTATGAAGGGGGAGGGATAGGTGGAGTGGAGGAGGCGCGACACCTATAGGAACCAGTTGAGGGGAGATAACCCCATCTCCTGAAACAGCTAGCGCTTTCTTGGCATCATTCTGGAATAAGCAGCTGCTGCCAGTGCCCCCCACACTGAGGGGCTGAGTCCCTAGAAAACCTTTCGCTCAGATGACTCAGGGGAAGCTGCTGGGGTGGGCAGGGCAAGATGCCGTGACACCTCCCACTCCCCAGAGTGGAGGGCACTGGCAGCAGCGCTTATTCCAGAATGATGCCAAGGAAGCGCTAGCTGTTTCATGCTCTTGGGGGCCAGAGAGCTAAAGCTGGGGAGTCCCTTTCAGAGAAAACCAGAACTTGAGGGGTTTCCACCAACACCTCTGTGCGCACAGCTGTGCTTCTGCCCTGTGCTCGGTCCTAACGCTCACCTCCCTCCTGGGAACAGGTGCCCTGAGCCCACCCTGGGCCACCAACCTGGAGCCTAGAGGAAGGTGCGGTCTGTTTCAGCCGGAGAGACTGGAGGTGGTCAGTACGCTCCCACCAGGGCCACACAGGCCACAAGCTCCACCCCGCGTCTGCCCTCCCTGCCTTCCCTGTCCCCCTCCCTGTGAGGGAGGCAGAGCTCTCCTGCCCCTTCCGATGGCCCCTTTCTGTCTCGTGCCCAGGGCACAGGGTGGAGCTTGGAAACCTGACCTTCCCACACAGCCACGCCCAAGCTCAGGCTCCTCCCGCTCTGGGGTGGTGGTCAGCACAGCCCTCACTTCCAGCAACTGTCACAGCTGCCCTTGGCATGCCTGCACCCCACAGAGCCTCCCCCGTGCCTTAACTGGATGTGAACAGTTAATTCAGGTATAAACGTGAAGGCTTAATGGAAGGGGAGCGTGCAGATTAATTATGCTCCTTTATGCCAAGGTAGCGGCACACGGCACGTGCCCAGCAGCTCAGCGCCTGCAGCCTGCACCAGCCCCACACCAGCCCCTCTGTGCCTTCCTCAGACAAAGGCTGCAAGGCCCTCCCTGCCTCGGCGGTGCCTGGGGGTGAGCAGCAGAGGAAGATCACTGTGTTGTTTGGGAGGTTGTGACAGATGAGGGGCCTGTGCTGTACTCTTGTGGCCCCTTCCAGTCTTGCCGACTCTCCTGCCTTTCATGTTTCTGACCCTGGGCGGGTGCTGAGGATTTAAAGGGCTATAAGGCTCGCTCTACCCTCAAGGAGCTGAAGGACAAGGAGGACACCTTAGTATTACTGTTATTATAATAACTAGTGACCCGGTGCACGAAATTTGTGCACATTAAAAGGGAATTAATTAGAGGAAATATTTTAATATTGCTATTTGCCCTTTCTCTATACTAGAAGTGTCAGAGATGAAAGAAAATTAGTAAAATGTATGTGAAAATCTTCCTCCTGTCAGAGTCTGGGGCACATCACGAGAACCAGAGTCAAGTTTCCGCCCACCCACGTGCACCTTGAAATCACGTGAGACCCAGACCTGGCTGGCCCCACCCCCATTGGGCTAGATCAAGACCCGGTCTGCCCCACCCCCGTCAAGCCCCACCTGGTGGGGGGGCATGTTCTCAGGTTGCCTGGCCTGGCCCTGGGGCAGAGGAAACGGCCTGAGGTCCCCCAGCCTGGGCCACACCTTGAGGTCCCCGGCCTGACCCGGGGCAGGGGGCACGCCTTGAGGTCCCCATCAAGCCCCGCCGGGCGGGGGGGTGCAGCCTAAGGTCCCCTGGCCTGGCGCCAGGGTGGGGTGTGTGGCTTGAGGTCCCCCAGCCCAGGCCGGGGCAGGGGGCGTGCTTTGAGGTCCCCCATCAAGCCCTGTGGGCAGGGGGCATGGCCTGTGGCCCCCTGTCAAGCCCTGCCTGGTGGGGGGCGCGGCCTGAGGTCCTCCAGCCAGGCGCTGGGGCAGGGGATGCGGCCTGAGGTTCCCCAGCCTGGCACCAGGGCAGGGGGCACGGCCTGAGGTCCCCTGTCAAGCCCCACCAGGCGGGGAGTGCAGCCTCAGGTCCTCTGCCCCAGTCCAGTGCCACACAGCCTCAAGTCCCTGCTGATTGCTTGTTAAGGCTTGTTATGGGAACTCAGCCTCCACTGTGGGCGCAGCCATCTTGTGTTATGGAATCCCTGCCTCTGCTGTGGGTGCAGCCATCTTTGTTATGACGTGATGGTCAATTTGCGTATTTCCTCTTTATTATATAGGATAATATTATTATTATTATTAACTTCAGAGCTTGTCCACTGGGCAAGGTGTTCAACAGGCACCTTAGCAGTTTGTCTTGTTAGCAATCCTATGGGGTAGGCACTCTTGTCCCCATTTTACAGATGAGGAACTAGAGACTCAAAGAAGTGGCAGTAAATTGCCCCTGGACATTAGCAACGCTGGGTTTTGGTCCCTGTTCTCCTTGATTGTGAGCTGTTGTGCCGCCCACTCTATTAGCTGCCTTTTAGAAAGGCAGAGCCCAGGGTGGGAATAAATAGCCCAGATGGCGCACGGGAGTGTGTGAGTCTGCGTGGCACACAGGAAGTGATGCTCAGAAGTTCTGAGTGGGAAGGCTGCAGCAGGCTCGGTGGGCTGGAGGCTTCCTGTGCGGAAGCGCCTCCCGCTCTGAGACGGGGATTAAAAAGCTCGGGAGGTGGAGATCCATTGCCCACCTCCAGGAGCAGCGCAGCTGCCTCCCCACCTTCTCCAATGGAGCCCGTCCCAGGAATCACACTTCTTCTCTGAGGGGGTAGGTGACCCAGCGGGTTCCGGGACCTGGGGGGCCGGCTCCCACCTGTGCGCTGTGTTTCCAGGCAGTGGGCACCCCCCTCCCATTGGAGCTGACTGTGCTGCCGAGCCCTTGATTGAGCAGAGCTGGCCTGGCACCCCATTTCTCCCTCCCAGAGCGGGTGGAACAGAAAGCCCATGAGTCTGACCTGCACTGCGGGCTGTGTCAGGACTGAGCTCCTTGACTATTAGAACAGAAATTCTCTAGGGGCCATCGGATCAAGGGGCTTTTCTCCCCACAGCTGCATCTATGCACCCCAACTTCATCCACAGAGCACAGGGGCTGGCTGGTGTAGGTCAGATGCAGCAGGAAGTCCCAAGGGCAGCGGCCCTGGTAGCAAAGTGACATTCTAAACCGGAGAGCCACAGAATGCACAGGGGGTGTGCAGGGCAGCTGGGGGTGGTCAGAGGCTCAGAGAGGTCGAGAGACAAGCTCAAGGTCACTGAGTTAAGCGGAAGCAGAAACCCAAATCTGCATGTCTGTCTTCCCAGTGCAGGCCTCTGCCCCCCAGCGCTCCGGCTGAACCCCACCCTTGCCTTCTCTGGGTGTGACTGTAGCCCAGAGAGCCTAAGCAGGACAGGAGTGGGGTCTCTCTGTGACAGGCGGGTGAATGTGTGCAATGCTGATCGCTGGGGTTTGCTGAGTACCTACTAGGTGCCAGGCACCAGGAAAGCGCATTCTCATTCTTCATCCACCTGAGAACTGACATGCCCATTTTAAAGATGTGGAAACTGAGGTTTAGGAAGATATGCTCAAGACCATCCAACTAATAGCTGGTGGAGCCTACACTGGAAATGTGAGCGATAGACAGTGCCTGTCCAGCAGGTGTTTGTGGAGCACCGACAGTGTGCCCGGCAGGCCCCGCCCACTGGGATGCAGCAGTAAACCAGACGGATGGGCTCCTGGCACCTTCGCAGCCTGCAGTGTAAGGGGGCAGGTGAATTGCGGGCCATTTGATGTTGGGGAACCTGGATGTGTTTGTTCAGCTCCGAGTTCTCTACAGCGCTGCCTCTCTGCTGGGGCTGCAAGACAGGGTCACGTGGGAGCGAGAGGAACCAGCCATGCCAGGGCCCCCTCCAGACCTATGGGGCCCAGATGCCTGGGGAGGAGCCCGGGCGTGGGTCGGCATGTTTCACAGGCTCTCCAGGCCTGGAGTTGATCTCGGGCGAGGACCACCGCTCTGCAGCTCCACAGCACTTTTGGCAGACCAGCCCTTAAACTGAACAATGTGGGGAGTGTGGTGACCATCAGACTGCGCCTTTGGAAGCAGCAGTGCCCCTTGGGGACAGGGGTGGGCAGAGGGGCTACAGGGGAGACCCTAGAGATGCCCTCCAGGCTCCCAATGGCAGCACGGTGCGGCAGGTGACCGGTTAATAGGAAATATCTCAAGGTTCCTGGCTGTCATCTTCCCGGCAGAACTTATTTATTCCAGTGTCTGAGGAGGGGCCTTTTGCTAGGGCGCCTTGAGATTTAGGTGTAAAATGTAAAGCACTAATTAAAGTACATAAAACACAGCATGGAGCAACTAGAGGTGCAAGAAGTGGAATGGAGAGGCCTCATCAGCCCTAAATGCTTGCGACTGGGAAGAGGGCAATTACTAGGCAGTAAAGGCCTCCCCTGGGCCTGAAAGGCCAGGAGTGAAGGGTCAGTGGGTGTCCAGAGGCCTCCACTCCAAGTTGGATGTAAGAGACTATCTAAAACTATAGAGGGACTCAGTCTGAGGGGGACACAGCCCTCTCCTCAGGGAGCCCCAGTCTGAGGGGGACACGGCCCTGTCCTCAGGAAGCCCCAGTATGAGGGGGGACATGGCCCTGTCCTCAGGGAGCCCCAGTCTGAGGGGGACACAGCCCTGTCCTCAGGGAGCCCCAGTCTGCAGAGGGACACAGCCCTACCTTTAGGGAGCTGCTCATCAAATGTGTGTGTGTAGTGAGTGTCCCCACATTCATTTGGTTTTGGGGTGAAGACACCGGTATGAGTGTTTGTGGTTATTCAAGGTCCCACTGGAAACTTTGTGTGCAGTTTGGTCCCAGAATCTTAATTAGATGTGTGTACTCTGCTTTATATATTTGTGACTATATAAACCCTTTATCGAAGTGTATCTATTTTTAGTATGTGTCTCCTACGAGCTAATGGCCAAGAAGAGACCCAGAAGTGTATGTTTACCATCTATATATATAAAACCCTATATGTTTACCATCTATATATATAAAACCCTAAGCAACCTTACTTTGGTTGACTGTTGACTGTTGGACGAGTCGACCATTTGACCAGTTGCTATGATGCGCACTGATCACCAGGGGGCAGGAGCTTCCCCCTGGTGGTCAGTGCGCTCTCACAGCAGGAGTGCCGCTCATATGAGGGCACCAGACGCCGGGCTCACGACTGGCGAGTGCAGCTGCAGTGGCGGGAGCCTCTCCCACCTCCGCAGCAACACTACCGAGAGGTGCAGGCTGCAGGCGCAATGGGGCCAGGATGAGCAAGAGTGGTGCAGCACCCGCCTGGGCTCGGACTCCTCCCAAGCTGCCTGCTGCTTCACTGCACCACTAAATCCCAGTTTCAGCCTGATCCCCGGCAGTCTGACATCCCCCGAGGGGTCCCGGACTGGGAGAGGGCTCAGGCCAGGCTGAGGGAACCCACCAGTGCACGAATCTGTGCACCAGGCCTCTAGTTAATAATAAAAGCTGGTAGTTATAGTTTCGCCGTTCTAAAAACTTCACACACTGTAACTCGTTAAACCTTATAATAATCCAATGGGATGGCTACAACCAGCCCATTTTACACATCAGGAAACTGAGGCACAGAACCTAACTCCCTGGAAGCCAGTCAGTAGTGAGAGGCTGACCTGGTGCCCGAGCCGGGCACTGACACACGGCCCCGCTGAGTGTGTGCAGGGCAGAGCACTGAGCGCCCACTCTCCCTGAGGACTGTGAGCCCAGTGATGGGAGCAGGTGCTGACCCCGCCCCTGGGAAACAAATCTCGGGTTTGTGCCCCTCTGGTCGGGGTCCTGGGTCCAGACATCAGCTTATGTGTAACCTGGGCTGAGCCTTCGGGCTCCAAGCTTTGGCTTCCTGTCTGTGAGCTGGGGAGCTGGGGAGCTTCACCAGTGCTGTGCTCAGAATCCCCAGGGCCAGCTCCTTCAAAGTGTGCATTTCTGAGGCCCTGCTCCGGGGACTCGGATTCTGTGTGTTCTGCTTGGGGCTTGGTGACTGAGGGCCACAGGCAGCCTTCGACAGCAATGCAATGAGAATAATTACACCTGCTCTTGTGGACATTGGCAGCTACTGTTTACTGGGCACTTACCATGTGCCAGGCGCTGTGCTGTGTGATTACGGGACTGTCCCTCCTAACTGTCACAGCCACCCCGTACTGCCGGTGCTGTAATCATCCTCATTTCAAGGTGAGGAAGCTGAGGCTTAGAAAGATGGAGCGGCTTTCCCAGGTCACAAGACTGGGGTTACCACAGCTGGGGCTTGCACACAGATGGCATGATTTTATCGCTTACACCCATACCCATCATCCTGCACTGTCACTTCCTGTTCAGCCCACTGCCCCTCCTCCCCGGGGCCTTGCTGAATGGGCAGTGGGCAATGTCACCTATCTTCCCGCTGCTTGTGCCGGGCTGGGCAAGTGACTCACACTAACCACTGGACTGGCTGGCCAACAACCAATCAGCGAGTGTTTCTTGAGAATTTGAACTGAGACACTAGACATTGAGATGAGACTGGAACCATTTGGACGCTGCTGGGACCTGGAGTGAGAAGGTCAGAATCAGGGCTCGAGTTGGCCCAGGCAACTCAAAGGCGTGTTGACACTGAAGTAACTCATGGGGAACTTTCCAGAGGAGGCAGGTTTGCAGGGAGTTGAGTGGAGCAGAGAGAAGAGAGGCCAAGCGATGGGAAGGAGAGGCTCCCAGGCCCGGGAGACCAGCCTTCACTGCTGGCAGGGATCTGTGCTCTTTGCAGTCTGTGCAACACCCCCCACCCCCTCCATCCCAGACCTAAGCTAATGCAGCGGGTTTCTAATCCTTATGATTGGATTATTTCATCAAATACTTCCCAACGTCCCTGCAAAGGTTTTAGGATCAAATCAGACAACATATGTGAAAGGGCTCAGCAACCTGGAGGGAACCACACCAATCAGGAAATATCTGGAAAACAGCTCAAGCTTGAACGTAATCAACGGGTTGCTGCAAGATGAACTCAGAGTGAGCACGTACTGTGGGGTAAGCTTAATTAAGGGAGTTCTACAGAGACAGTGGTGATGAACAGAGATTTGTGGGAGGTGGGTGTGGACGGCAGGAGAGAAGGGAGAGGCATGAGCAGCCATGGGCAAAGGTGTGAGGGTGCGGGAGGTGGCAGGGGCTGCAGTGGGTGCTGTCTAGCAGGCATAACTTTGAGGAAGTCCAGTGAGTGGATGAGTTGTGTCTATTCTGGACATTAGGGAGGCACGGGAGGTTATGGTGCAGGAGTTTTTAGAAAGCCAGTGATCTGATGGATTAATGGAAGGGAGAAGGGACAGACTAATTTAGAAGCCAGTGTAATTTCAGGGGGTCTGAAAAAGCATCCAGAAAGAGAGATTTCATGAATGAAGAATAACTAGGACCAGGTCATAGTCTGTACATGGGGTACTCCTCCTTGCATGCAACCAACTGTTCTCAGCAGCACTTTCCAAGCAGGTGATGTGGAGTGAATGAAACAGGCGTGCGTCCTGCCCTCCTGAAGCTTGCAGCCTGAGCAGGGAGATGGACGTTACTACAACAACAGCACACATCCATACGAGATCCAGACGGTGCGAAGAATCTGCTACAGGGCTTGGCCAAATTGAAAAATGGGCATAGGTGCATCAGAGAAGGCTTCTCTGAGGAAGTGAGGCGCTCCCCGAGATATGAAGTCTGAGCAGAAGTTTTCTAGGTGAAGAGCAAAGGGGAAGATGCTCCCAGTCGTGAGGACAAAGGCCCAGAAGCAGTGGGAACACAGAGAGAGCAGGGGGTGGGCTTGTCTTGGTGAAAAAAGGGGCCGGAATAGCACAGGGGGGCCTTGCAGGCCATAGTAAAGACTTTGGTCTTTATCCCCAAAGCAGGGGGAAACACAGAAGCATTTGAAGGGGGGAGGGGCACGGTTGGCTTTGTGATTTTAGAAGTCTACTCTGCATGAGATGTCAAGAATGGAAAGGAATGGATCAAAGAGGATTCTGGGAAGCCAGGTAAGAGGCTTTGGCAGTAAACATTGTAAACCACCCCCGATCATCTCAGCAGCAAAAGGATTGATTGGAACTAGTAAGGGAACTCTCAGAACTAAAGAGGAGGCTCTGGGACTGTGGTGACCGGTTTGGGTTTAAGCTTCCCAAGACTCTCTTTCCCCCTTCTCTGCATGTCCTCAGGGGGCTCCCCATGCTGGGGACATGGCTGACAGCTGCTGGGGGGCCGATCTTCCCATTCATTACAAGGAACAGGAAAAAACTCTGGTTGGGTAACATGGCTGCAGGGGGGTCCAGTTGGCTGTGACTTGGAGATGCACTGGGGTGGGAGTCTGAGGTTCAAGAGAGACAGGGCTGCTCGCCTGAGATCACTCAGTCCTTCAGTGGCAGAGCTGAGAGCTGATCCTGACATTTTGGGATTGATCCAAACCCCATGCTCTCTCATATTCCATGTGTAGTCTTCCTAGGAAGTGAGTTTGGGAGGAGAAAATAATATGGGCCTTTGAGCCTGACTTTCTATTCAGGGGGAAGCCAGCCAAAGAGAAAAGCTTTGGAGGCAGCTGGAAATCCAGGCAGCCAGGGAGGGCCAGGGGTTCAGGCCGGAGCTGGATGCTGAGTGGTCATCTCGGCCCACTCCGAGGCACGTGGGTCCCCCATCAATGTGGACCTCTGCGGGCCATGTTCCTCTGCCCTCCTCCCTTCCCCCTAGATGTGGCTACCTGAGTGGTCCACTTTTTGCTAATCTTCTAATTAACAGAAGAGCCAATTGCTTGGTTTTTTAAAAATTCATACTTTAGAAAAGGAAGCAAGATGATTTTGCACAGGTCTGTCTGATTGCTAGATTAGCAGGAGCCTTCCAACTCCTTAATCCTTACTTAATTCCCCCGTCAACCTGGTTCAGCTCTCCACAGCCCGCACCTAGGAAATCCCGGAGAAAAGCTGTGCGCCCAGGAGCTGAGCGCTGGCATGGTGTTTATTTTTCCATGTGGTCACATTGTGCCTGCATTTGTAGTGAGAAGGGCAGTCTCGCCAGTGAGCTGCCGGGTACAGGCTCAAAGGGCAGAGTCTGAGTTTTGGAAATAATGCCAGGAGAGCTGAAGCAGGGCATGGGCTTAAGAGTGTAACTGGGGCAAGAGTGTGGCTACACGAAGCACCCCAGGCCTGGGATCCCCAGGCTTAAGGCCATGTGGCTCACATTGCAGCCAGGGGCTGGTGGGATACAGATGTCACAGTCACACTGGGCAGTTTGAAGAGAGCTAAATAAAGGGTCCTTTTAAAGGGGAGAGCAGGGTGTGGGGAAACCACAGTACCTAGAGATACTACAGCGAGGCCGTTCCAGATCCTAGACCGGAAGGGCCCGGGGGAGGAGCAGTCACCTGACCCAGAGGCAGAGTGGGTGAGGTGGAGAGGACCACCTGACAGGCGCTGTGATCCCCAGGGTGAGATCACATTCTTTACTCTCCCTCTGATCACTTGCTGATGTCCTCATTGGCCAGCCCATTGAGGGGTCCTACAAAGAGCAGCCTCCTAAGTATACAGAGAGGGGGAGGGGGTGGGGCAGACAGAGAGGGGCAAACAGAAGATGCCCAGCTCAGCTCTGTCTGCCACCTCTTGTCCTCTCTGGCTCTCCACTAGGCTGTGGGAGATGAAGAAAGAGCAGTGGGTGGGTGGGGTGGGGGCCCAGCTTCAGCCTCAGTCCTGCTGTCTGAGCCTGGCCTCCCTGTTTCCTGCTCCCCAGCCTGGCCAGCGAGTCTCCATGACCTTTCCTTCTTTCTTCATTTGTCTCTCAGATAAGGGGGTCTAGTCCAACAGAGAGAACCTGGTTTAACTGCTTCCCCAACATCTTCGTAAAGAGAAGGAGCAACGCTCAGCCCCTTAGACCTGCTTCAGAGCTCGGAGGAGTTGGACGCAGCTCCTCTAAGGGTGGGGAGAATCCAGCTGTGCCAGGTGTGCCAGGCGTGCTGTGCCTCGTCGCCTCTCTTTTCCAGGATCTGAGAACTTGTCAGTGTGGGGCCCCATCCAGACATGTTGCCCACTCAGTCTTGACTCCTTTACTCTTTTGCCCTTCCCTGCACCTTCCCTCCAGGAAGCCTTCCCTGATTTCCCTACCTTCACATTTGCTTCTATGCCACAGCCCCTCCTCACTCACAGGTCCGGGTTGCCCTGGATAGGGCTCTGGCAGTATGGGCTCTAGGAACCCTGGACTGTGATGAACTCTAAGGATGGTCTCTTTGGAATGTCCCCAAACTCTCCCTCCACCACCTGCACCAGCTCAGCCAACATCCTTGGGAAACGTGTGTGGTGGGAGGAAGGCAAGATATTCTGTAGACTCATCTGCCCAGGCCCCAGAGAAACATTGCTGAGAAGTAAAATGTGATACATTCAGGGGCCCATGACTCTGGGACCTGAGAGAGACCATTGACCTAGGGTCCTGTTGCTAGAGTTTTGGAAGCTGAGATTGTTAGACTTGGAAAGAAGCAAAGAAATCACCCAGCCCCATAGTTTGCTCTAATTTTTAGCTATAGAATCTTCTCTTTCTCACAGATGCAATCTCTCATGTTTTCAGTAGCTACAGATGCCTGGCAGCTGCTGCAATGAAAGAGTTGGAGCTCTATTCAGCCTCCATAGTCCCAAGGCCTTCAAAGCAAGGACTGTGGGCACAAGGCCTAAGCCCTTAGCTGCTCCAACTCTGTGTGAACACAGGCACAGAAGACTTGCCTGAGCCAGTGACTGGCCAAGGAAGGACTGGCAATCACAGGCTGGTCCTTTCCTTCTTGCCCGGCCTCCTATGAAAGTCCTCACAAGTCACTTACCTCAGCGTCAGGTTTGTTTCTCTCAGTCATTTTTGTTAAAATATATTTTTACTGATTTTTTTTTTTTTTTGAGAGAGAGAAACAGGGAGAGCGAAACACTGATCCACTGCCTCTCATACGTCTGCAACCTGGGCACGTGCCCTTATCGGGAATCGAACTGGCAACCCCTCAGTGCACAGAACGATGCCCAACCAACTGAGCCACACCGGCCAGGGCATCTCTTGGTCATTCTTGGCCAACCCTTCCCCCTGCCCTCCAGACCAGCCCCAAGAAGCCAGGTCTGTACTGTACAGAGCACAGCCCATGGAGCTGGGCCAAGCCCGTGGGTGGAGCCAGACGCCTGGGGCTGGAACAATCCCCCAGATTCACTCCCAGCTCATCAAACCCCAGTTGCAGAGCAATTCAGCTGCCAGGTGACCCAGAGCTTCGGGTCACAAAGGGCCAGGCCAGTTCCTCTCTTGTCCTTAGACGGCACCCTCCTTCCCCCGCTTCTCTCAGAGCTTCTTGGAGACCGGGCTGCTTGGCTCTGAGCTCCAGGGTGAAGTTCAATTAGCATGCTGGGCCGGCGCTGCCGCTCCACATATTATTTGCACAGGTTAAGTATTCCTGATAAGGCTTCTCAAATCAGAGGGCTGAAATAAACTTAATTAGAACTCAGAATACTTGAAGTAGAGATAAAAGGCAGCGCATCCAGGTCTTTGAAGCAACAAACTGGGGGTGGGGAGAGGAGGATGGGAGAGCAAAGGGAGGTGAGGGAACCTGGGCCCACGCCATGATGAAACCCTTTCTTGCACAGGAAAGAAAGGAGACTGGAATAAAGTCCTTTTTTTTTTTTTATTTTAATCTTTATTGTTGAAAATATTACATATGTCTCCTTTTTCCTCCATTGACCTCCCCTAGTCCACCCCCGCCCCTTGCCCCAGGCCTTTACCACCCTATTGTCTGTGTCCATGGGTTATGGTATATGCATACAAACTCTTTGGTTGATCTCTTCCCACCCACCCACCCTTCCTGCCTTTTCTCTGAGGTTGAGTTCTTATCTTTGTCCCACGAACCTTCTTCTCTCACCAGACTTAGACTCCAAACATCTCTCTAGAAAGGGGGTGTAGAGTCCACATTTGGGGCACAAGCAGCCTGGGTGTGAGGAGAGGGACTGGGCTGGATGGTGGAGGAGGTTAGAGAATTTTATTTTTATTAGAATGACCAACAGCCTCCACCTCCTTCCAGAAGTCGTGGTTTCCTCCAGGTTGTGGGAGGAAGTGCAGTCGTCAGAGATGGTCAACTTAAGTGGGGATGAGAGGGTAGGAATGAGGGATTCTCTAGAATTCTTTCAGATTTTCAAGTAAGGTTTATCCCAGTCACGTCTGACCCCTCTACTTCCTGGAGTCCAAGTCTCTTCTAGTTGCCCCTTTAGATGGGGTAACTAAGGATCCCCGTTATCCCCAGTCAGCGGGCTTGTTGGAGCCCCATCCATGTCCCCATGAGTGCCATGGCCTGAGTGGGGCGGGCTGTAAGCACCTGGGACGTAAGGTCAGAGGCAGCCCCAGCCAATGACACATGGGGACTGGGGGATACACTCCCAGCTTCCTTTCCCCTGGGGTGGAACAACCCAGAGGTGTGTCCACCCAGAGGTTCCCAGCAGGACTGAGCCCCAGTTGCTCACTGTGGCATCTGCTCAGCAGGGCATCGAATTCATTGGCTGCCTCTCTCTCCCCTGGACTCCGTGGTGCCTCCTGGGGTCATGGCCCCAGCTCCTTCATCACTTCCCCCAGCCTCACATCTCAGAGAGGTGCTGAGCATCCTAGGGGTGTGGCCTCACTGTGGCCTCCTCCTCTACTTCTGTGGCTGCACTGGCTGTCTTCTCACCGCTGACTTTCTGCTCGTTGTGCTCAACTGATGCCCACTCGCCCACACAGTGCACTGATGCGTGTGGTCTATAGATCTGCAGGTATGTCGGCCCTTAACCCCACTCCGCCTTCCACCTGCAGCCCTAGGCCCTGTCCCCTGCAATCTCCAGGCCCAGTTATTGGTCTGTCCCCTAAAATCTTTATCATTCTCTGTCGGCAGTGGTTAGAGGTACAGGTCTTCTCTCCCCTGTTCTCCCCTTCTAGAGGGAGGACACTCAAGGCGCTCTAAGCTGGATGCAGGCCATGCAGGGTTCATGCCAGGCCTGTGTTAGGCCCAGGCCCCCTCCCTGGCCCTCCCTATTCCCTCCATTGTGGGTACTCATCCCTGTAGGCTGCATTTCTCAGGATCCTTCCTCAGTTTGACTGGCTTCTGGATTCACCAATAGCAAGCCCTCATGGAGATTGGAAGGTGGGAGGAAGGGAGAAGGCAGAGTGTTCCTCCCCCTTGGGTGGAATCCAGCAGGGTCTGCCTTTCCTTCGGTTCTAGCTCCCTCCTGACAGGTTCATGAAGTTCCAGGTGGCCCCAGCCCTAAGGTTTGGTACCATCACTCCTTCACCCCCAGGCCTGGCTGGCAGTGGCTGCCTGCTGGTGCTAGTCTCTGGGTTGTCTCACTCTTTCTGTCGGTTTCCCAGCTCCCCCATCATCTGAGTGACCAACTTCCTGCCTTCAGTGCCCCCTCTGGTTCCCATAGGAGTGGTTTCTGTATACCAGGCTGGACCTGACCAAGTCCCATCCGATTGCCGTATAACCTCGCTGGGTGCAAATCTGTAAAATGGGGTGATATTAGAACTCACCTCAAAGAGTGATTTGGGAGAGTGGGTGAGTCATTCCTTGTAAAGAGCAGAGCAGCACCTGGCACGTGGCAGGTGCTCAGTAAATGCACGGCGTTATTGTTAGCGAGCTGCGCCGTGTCCTGTTAATCTCTCGCTCTCTGTAGGTGACTACACCAGGCCTGAGAACCCATGCAGACTGCTCTCATTGGAAATGCCCCTGGTCACCTTGTTACACACGTAGAAAGCCCTTGCCCTGTGCAAGCTTATAAAAAGGAAAGGCAGGGAGGGCTCTGTGGGCAGACAGCAGGTGCCAGCCTCAGCTCACCCGGAGTTGGCACATCAGGGATGCAGGACCTCTGCGGGCTGGAGGGGCAGGGAGGAAGTTGCACAGAGCTTATGGCTCTGGGTGGACCATGGAGGAACTTGTGCCAGAGTGGACATGAGACACCAAGCAAGACCAAAACTCTTGACTCCTCAACACTGGCATCCTGGACCAGGCCTGGCATGAACCGTGCAGGGGGGTGGGGGTCAACAAGGGGCCCCCAGCTCTTGTTGACCTGCAGAGACATGTAGAAATTTATTATCATCGTAGTTTGAAGCAGGAGACTGAGGCCCAGGTTGCCAAAGCCCTTGAGGTAGAATTTGAACCCAGGTCTAACTCTGCTCTTGGTTCCACTGGGCAGGAATACCCTTCCTCATTTTCTCAGTAAGAATGGATGTCTCCATAAGGATCATCATCCCTTACCTTGTTTAGGGTTTACAGTTTGCAATACCTCTCTCATTTGTGATGGGGACACTATTCTGCAAATATAAAATCAACGTGTCTTAATCTCCCCACTAAATTGCATTCTCACACAGCCTTCCTCCTCCAAGGCAGAGCCGTGAGTGAATCTGTCCTCCCAGCGAAGGAGGGGCTGGGCCTGCTTTGAACAGAGACTCCGTGGTCCAGAGGGACTGGCAATTCAACTGGGGTTTGTATCATGGCTCAGGCATTGTGACCCGGGGCTACTAACTTCTCCAGCTTTTCATCTGCACCCAGGGGCGATAGCACGGTCTCCTTTGCAGAGTAGCTGTGAGGCAGGCTGGGCAGAGTAAGTGCCCGGTACATGTTAGCAGGCCTGGGGACTTGCTCATGGGCTCACGCCTATCAGATGGAATGGGAGCTTTAATTCTCGTCCTGGGGCTACTGGGGGAGGAGGGAGCAGGGGATGGTGGGTAGGTAATGAGACCTGCATCTGATCTCTCTCCCCTAGGAGAAAGGCTTGCTGGCCTGAGGCAGGAGACCCCAACAGCTGGAGGGCTCAGGACGGTCGCCTTCTCCCAGGCCGCTCCTGCCCCCCGCCCCCCCCCCCCCGCCCTCGGTGTGGGCTGGCTGCGCTGAGGTCACCTGGGCGTGGGGTGTGGTTACGAGGGAGGGCGTGAATTTGGGTCTCCACGCACCCGTGGGTTCCTCTGTGCCTAAGGTGGAGCCCAGAAGTTTCTTTTTGCCTTGAACTTGGTGAGTGTGGTGGGGAGTTATCTGGAGAGTTCAGAGAAGGCTGCAGGACAGGCCTCAGAGCGTCCTCAGCATCATCAAGGGGCAAAGTAGGACCAGTTTTATATGGAGGTGGTATGGCTCAGCCCCAAGGGAGGGAGAAAGAAGGTACCAGAAGGTTGTCAGCCCGGCCCATCCGCAGTGAAAGGTCTGTGAGCACCGAGGCTGCACCACCCTGTCTGGCTGGGCACCAGGCCACACACACCTGGAGACAGCCTGAAGCCAGCTGTGCCCTTCCCTCCCGGTGCCAGGCAAGCCACTGCCCTGCCACGAAAGCACCATTTGGAGAGCAGGAGGGAAAGGGGGGTAGAAAATCGAGAGATCAGCACTTTGTCCTAACAAAAACCCTGCATGGTTCCTTTAAAAAGCTGTTTAAATCATTGAATCAGAACTAGATTACTGTGTTGTGCTGAAACTTAGCCCTCCCCCCTCCCATTACCCACAGAATAGCAACACATGATAGAGCTCTAATCAGCTAATAGGAAATGAAGTGGTTTCTCGCCCATGAGGACACTGGGAGGCCATCTGTGACCTGGTCATGCATATTATCTTGTCTGATTCCCCGATATGCGGGAGAATGGCTGTCACTGGAGTCAGCCTAGAGTGGCCATATGGTCTGGGATGACAGAGGCCACGGTGGTGCCCAGAATCGGCTTCATTCTCACCACTTCCACCACCACCAGAGGCTCCAGAGGCCATGGGCGCCTGCTCGCTCTTCCCTCTGTGCTGGGCTCTGAGCTGGGCCGAGGGGGTGAGCGAGTAATTGGAGCTGAGATGCAGGATAGCTCAGGGGAAACAGCTCAGGCTTTGGAACCACCCAGAGCAGGCCTGGGTTGCAACCCCAGCCCTACCGCTATGCAGCCGACTGACCCTGGGAAGCAACCTGGTCTCTTTCAACTCTGGATGGAGGTAATAACAGCATCGACTTTGCAGTTTGGAAGTGAGAGGCAGAGCTGTGCATAGAACACTAGCACCGTGTACTGGGCATAGTAGGCACTCAATCAATGGGAGCAAGTTTAAGAATGAATGAATGAACCAACAAATAGGCCATTTGCAGAGGTAAGCACATGTGCATGGTTCATATGCTGAAAGGCAATATAATGTAGCATTTAAGAGTGAGGGCTCTAGAGCCAAATGGTAAAATGTCATTTACCTGCTACATAACTATGGGCACCTTACTTAACCTTGCTACACCTCGGCTCCCCGTGTGCCCAACGGGGAAGAGGATAATGACATCCATAGATGGGCGTGCTGTGAGGATTAAATGAGTTAATGTACATAAACCTCTTACAGCAGTACCTGGTGCAAAGTAAGTGTTCCATAAATGCCAGCCATTATTATTATGACACCATTCCATCCATTCCCACCTGTGCCCAGCACCACGCTGGGCCCTGGGAGGATATATAAGAAGTATAAGACATAACATCTGTCCTCAAAGAGCTCGTTGAAGAGGCCAGATGTGCATCCCTGAAGCAATCATGCTCGGGCTGACATATGGGCAAGCGTGACACTAATGTAGCCAAGGACCCAGGGAGGTGCAGAGAGCAGGGGCCACAGGGAGCAGGCAGAGGAGGCTGGGGCAGTGAGTGACGTTTCAGGGAGGAGGGATGCCTGCGTGTGCTGGAAAGATGGGCCGGGTGTGCTGTTCAACTTCCTCCGGCCCCGTCTCTCATCCCTGCTTCTCACCATGGAAACACCCATCAGTGAAGCCAGTGCCGGGGAAACAGACAAGGGCTGCCTAGGAGCCCAGACATCTGGGACCTTTTTCTCTGCCTCATCTTTTCTTTTTTCTTGTAAATCTTCACCCGATGATATTTTTTGCATTGATTTTTAGAGAGAGTAGAAAGAAGGGAGGGAGGGAGGGAGAGAGAGAGAAAAACATCAATTGGTTGCCTCCTCACGCAGTTTTGAAACTGCAACCTAGATAAGTGCCCTTGACTGGGAATCCAGCATGTGACCCTTCAGTGTGCAGGCAGATGCTCTAACCACTGGGAACACCAGCTAGGGTCCTGCTTCATCTTTTGAAGAAAACAATACTTTGGACAATTTGCTGGCCACTCAGACTCAGTCTCCTCAACATAAGTGGGAATAATAACACCTATTCTTCTCGTCTCACAAGGTGTAGCCAGGGTAAAATAAACCCAGAAGGAAGGACCAAATAGGTTGTTATAATCTTTGTATGAATTAGCCAATGTGTCAACCACCAATCCATTGGGAGGAGAATTCAGGCATGACCCCCTAAAGGAGATTTCACCCCTGCTGTGGGGAGGGGATAGTCATCCGGTCACCAGGCCTGGAGATCTCCTATATAGTCTTCCCAAAGCCTTGACCTTAACCGTGGGGCAAATAGCTGGCATTTGTACCTTCCTCGGCCACAGCTACCTGTCCCCAGAGGTCATGGCTGGTGAGGACAGAAGCAACAAGCTTGAAGTTGCTTAGAGAAAGGTACTGTAAGCCGGGCCAGGCATCTTTGCTGGGTGGTGACCTTTCTTCTCTGCCCCCATGAGATGCTGGCCTTGGGGCCCCATCTTCTGGTCCCCTCCCACTGCCCATTCACCTCTGCCCCCCACCTCCACCTCCTTTCCTCTCTGCTCATCCCCAATCCAGAAATCAAACTTAATCACCTTCCACTCAGCTTCTGCATTGTGATAAATAGCTGTGGTATGCTTCTGAGGAGGAAAAAAAATCCAGCATTTAAAATATTTAGCCGCTCCGAAATAATTATTCCTGAGGCTTTGTGCATGCATTCGTTTCCCGCAGGCTGAGCACTGCCTGCTGGAAAGAACTGGCCACCACTTGCCCTTTCTTTCCTGTTGTCTTTATCTTTTTTTGCCTCCTTGCATTTATGAATTCTCAACACATTCAGGATTAAAACATTACAAATGTTCATCAACAGAACATGGGAGGGGCTTTCTGAGCTCATCACAGAAGAACCTGCTGATGGGGAAGACTGGCCTCCGAGGGACTGCCCGCCCTGCAGGATGCGCCCATGCCTGGAGGGGCATCAGTCCGGGGTGGGGAGACACGGCCCTGCCCTCAGGGAGCCCCAGTCTGAGGGAGACACGGCCCCCTCCTCAGGGAGCCCCAGTCTGAGGGGACACAGCCCTGTCCTCAGGGAGCCCCAGTCTGAGGGGAGACACTGCCTTGTCCTCAGGGAGCCCCAGTCTGAGGGGAGACTGGCCCTGTCCTCAGGGAGCCCCAGTCTGAGGGGAGACACTGCCCTGTCCTCAGGGAACCCCAGTCTGAGGGGGACACAGCCCTGTCCTCAGGGAGTCCCAGTCTGAGGGGGACACGCCCTGTCCTCAGGGAGCCCCAGTCTGAGGGGGACACGGCCCTGTCCTCAGGGAGCCCCAGTCTGAGGGGAGACTGGCCCTGTCCTCAGGGAGTCCCAGTCTGAGGGGAGACACAGCCCTGCCCTCAGGGAGCCCCAGTCTGAGGGAGACACGGCCCTGTCCTCAGGGAGCCCCAGTCTGAGGGGGAGACATGGCCCTGTCCTCAGGGAGCCCCAGTCTGAGGGGAGACATGGCCCTGTCCTCAGGGAGCCCCAGTCTGAGAGGAGGCACAGCCCTTGCCCCAGTAGTGCCCCTATTTGAGTGAGGAGACAGCTCCTGCCAGAGGAATTCTGGTCTGATGGGAGATTTCCTTCTGATTTGGAGACAGTGTTCTCAAGCTCAGTGACTTTCTACTGGGGAAATGTGTTCACAAGTTCCATTTTTCAATGGAGAACATGAATTCATTCATTCATTATCCATGTATTTATTCATTAATTCAACCGTATTTGTCAAACACATGTTGTGTCTTTACAGAAGCCCTGATAAGCATAGTGCTTGGGGGATTCACCGGAAAGAAAAAGACAGCGTCCTCGTCCCTGAAGAACACTGGTCTCCTTTAGGAGGCAGATACACAAACATTCCGAAAGTCAGCTGTGATCAGTGGTGTAACCAAGAGGCATCCGCATTTCTGGGAAGAGAGGTGGGAGGCCCCTCTGATCCCGGAGCAGCGGGATCAGAGGGAATGCCCCAGGCCACCAGCGGGGAGGCAGAGAGGAGCCTGAGCTGCTGGGCAGGGCTGGGTCCTTCAGAGGCCAGGGCTGAGGACCTCGCTCTGCCAGGCCTGATGCCTGCACTTTGACTGGGGCAGCGGGAATTTGGCCACAGGATGGCACGGAGCAGCCAAAGTGCTTGCAGCTGGCCTTCCCGGATTCTGGCCAAATGGCACTGCCCTGGCATAGCCGATGCTGCCGGTGTCCCACCTCCTAGCATGCCCCTTTCCACGTCATTTCCACACATAGTGATGGCCTCTCCTGCAAGCAGGGGTGGGCACACCGTGGGCTTTCTCTGGCCACAGAAGAATCACACGTGGGCCCTTCTGCAGAGTAGATGTGTCAGGAAAGTACCCTGAGGCGGAGCCAGGACCAATCATGAATGGCAGGTGGTCATAAACACCCAACTCTGAGGCGTGTCCTACAGGCTCCCAGAGCCGCCCAGTGGGGTCAGTCCTGTGGGGACAACAGTAACTGTTCCCCGTGTTGGCTTCTTTCCCTTTCTTATGTTGTCTCTTGTTTACAGGTGCTTTTGGGGGTCACCTCCTGATTAAACTCCTTGTCCTGACATCATTGTCTTAGAGTCTGTTTCTGAAGAACTCAGACCAAGACACTCGAGGTGACTGGCTCTCCCTGCTCTGGTCCAAGTAGAAAGAAGATCCTATCACGGGCCGGTTCTGTGCCAAGGCTGGCCCTGCCCCACATGGTCCAGGACCTCCGGCCCTTCACTTGCACAGGAAAAAATTCAAGAATGAGTCAAGTGAGAGCAAAAGCATGTTTTATGCAGATAGAGAAAAAGAGGCTGGATCACAGGTGCCTGGAGACAAGATCAGAGGTGGAGCCAGCTGCTGCCCTCCTGGTTGTAAGTCTCACAGGGCCTCCGTGAAAGAAGTGGAAGTGCGTTCCCGAGTGGATGCAAGTGGACTTGAGAGTGAGTTGCGCACTGAGTCAGTCAGTTCTTGGGATTTTGTGTCTCCAAGAGTAGGTTGTTCCTGAACTTTGTGGCATCAAATTCTGTCTCTGCTGCTGGTTGGGAGGGGTTCTTGTTCCTAATAGAAGTGTCAGGGGATTAGTCCTCCTTGGCCTTCCCTTTATTTGTGGTGTCAGTTTTCATTATAATGATGATCCAGTGAGCTCTGGGGTCCTTCTCTGGTCAATTTTCCCTTCATCTTGGATTGATCTGGGTTTAGTCAGTCCTTGCAGGAATTTCCTGCCATAAATTGTTTCCTTTTGATCATGGGTGGAGGTGGAGATTCTGATGAGAGGACCTTGGGCCTCATGGGCTTGTGATGTCTGCTCCTACTTCCTTATTCCACTTGTCGAGAGTTTTCCCTAACTTCTTTCTATCCTGCCTCTCTACAACCAAGAGGTGGGGCTGGCAGGGGTGGCAAACCAGGACAGAGAGGAAGCTGCATTTTATTGTCACTGTGTCCCAGCACCCGGCATAGTACCACACACAGGATGAGCGGAAGCATGCTCCGAAGGTATTCTGTTGCGGGGGCTAAACAATATTAATACTTTTTCTCCCACCTCCTAAGTTCTTCTGGCTGGACTAATAACCAAATTAACAGAGACAGAGTAATAGGAGAAAATCAAACTTTTAATACATGTGCATGGGGAAATTCACATAGCCATGAAAATTCCAAAGGCAGTGAAACAACATTGGGTATATAAGACATTTCTGGACAAAGAAGAAAAGCGGGAACAGGAATGAGGTCTTAGATTTCAGAAGTGAGAATGGGAGATGTACAAGGAGTTGAGGAAGAGAAGAACATATGTGGCAGGAAAATCCTTGCCTGGCAACTCAGAAATAATGGGACAAAGGGTATCTAGCTACCAGGCCCCTGCCTGAAGCCCTCTGTTTACCACATTTAGTTCAAGTTAGGCTAAGGTGACACCCTCAGATCTCCTTCCTGAAGGAGATTTCTCTGTCTGAATGTCTAGGGCAGGAAAGGGGGAGGGTCAAAGTTTCCTTGTCTTCCTTTTCTTAATAAAGAGCTTAAAATCAATACCCCCAAAAAGGCAGCTTTAGGGGGGCAAAACTTTGGTTCCCTTCACTGTTAATTGAATGGATTAAGTGCACTCTGTCATCAACTTGCTGTGTGACCTTGGGCAAGTCACTATACCTGTCTGAGCCACACTTTGATCATCTACAAAGAAGGGATGATAACTTTACTGACTTGGAAGGAACGAGATAAGAACAGTGAATGAGCTTAGTGAATCTAATGGCCTCTGAATTGTAAGAGGTGAAAGATTAGAAAGCCTCCTCTAATCCTTAAGGCTACTTTTCAAAATGCCCAACTAGGAACATTCTGGTGGCTAAAAAGCAGCATCAGTTTTCTCACTGAAATTCCTGCCATTAATTGAGCGAAGTGAATAATCTCAGTGGAAGTCATATGCATTATATTTTCTACAGGATTCATTAATGTTGTTTTCAAACATTAATGAATGTTGAATGAAAAACATGCTATTTCCAAATATTTATTCTGAAATGGCCCCGTGCCAAAGAAAGGCTGCTCCTCACCCAGCTTCTCATTGATGGCCAGGAAAGTGGACTAAGCAGGCTGTACCTTTTCCCCGAGGCCGACTGAAAGAGTTCATTCATTCTGCAGACACTCCATGAGCAGGGGCTCTGTGCTGGGTGTGGGTGTGCCTTGGGGAGCCCAAATGGACCTGGTCTGGTTGGCATCATGTCAGTCTCATGGGGTGAGGCCATGAACAGAATAGGTGCACAAGGGTTGAATAGTAAGTGCTATGACATAAAGGAGTGTGTTTCTCCAATAACTAAAACAGCAGACCTAGGGTAGGGGTGGGGGTAGGTGGGGGTGACAGAGAGAGAAGGTACCAGAGAAAGGCTGCTTGAACTAAGGCTTGAGACATTATTTGGGAGGAAAAAGGCAGGAGAGTCTTCAGAGGAGACAGATCCTGTGCCCCTAGGAGGTACATGGTGAGTTTAAGGAAGTAAAAAAAAGAAGGTTGTTGGGGCCACAGCGTGGAGAGAAGTGTGGAGTGAGGTGTGGGGAGAAATGAGGCTGCACAGGTGGGCACCGGGAGAATGAGGGTCCTTGGAGGCCATATGCATTAGAGCCAAGAGTGGAATCCAAGTCTTTTTTTCCATTTCACCCAAAATTTTCTTGCGAAAAGTATTAAGCACACAGAAAAGGTGCATAGTGGACACCCATATACCCCCCACCTAGATCCCACAGTTTGTGTTTTGCTCCCTTTGTTTTTCCCACACATCTAGCCATCAGCCCATGCCTTGCCCTTCTTTCAATCATCTTGGCTTTTTCCCTCTTCAAAGTAAATGGCAGACATCAGTGCAATTCAGCCCTAACCACTCCAGCATGCATCTCCTGTCACTGGCAAATGTCTACAGCTGTGTAACCCAAAGCCTTGTCAGCATACAAAGCATCCATCGCTCCAGGAAGTTCCTTTCCTCCCCTTCTTAGTTAACCCCCCTCACACTCCCAGGCCACCGATGCTCTGATATTTCACACCACACACGAGTCTCGCCTATTCTAGAAACCCGTCAAAATGGAATCATTTGGTGTATCCCTTTTAGAGCAATGCTTTTTCCATTCAGCATGTTTTGGAGGTTCGTGCATGTTGTTGCATGGATCGATAGTTACCTCCTACTGCTGAGTAGCCTCTACAGGATGTATACATATCACAATTTAGTTAACAATTCTGTTATTCAAAAACAGCTGGGCTGTTTTCAGTTTTGAGTAATTATGAACAACGCTACTATGAGTGTTTCTGTACATCTTTTTGAGGCTACGTCTTTTCACTTCTCTTGGGTAAATACCTAGGAGAGGCCTGTTGGGTCGGAGGGTTGATGTATGTTTCCTTCTATAAAAAGCTTGCAGACCTTGTCCGGGGTGGCGGGGCCGTTTTGCACGCCCACCAGCAGTGGAAGAGAATGCCAGCTGCTCCACATCCTCATTAGCACTTTGAGTTGTCAGCCTTTTAAGTTTTCTAATTGCTGCATGTGTTGTGATAGTTCATTATGGTTTTAATTCGTATTATTTTCATAGTTGACAATGCTGCACACTTTTTCCACGTGCCTATGGGCCATTTGCATTGCCTTTTGGTGAACTGTCTGTTAACATTTTTTGCCTATTTAAAAAAACACACACACAGATTGTTTGTCTTCTAATACTGAGTTTTAGGAGTTCTTTACATAAGCCTGCATGTAAGTCCTTTGTCAGATATACTAGTAATAATAATTATTTAGTCAACAAATCCTTATTGAGCCACCACTCTGTGCAGGCAGTGTGCTGAAGTGGGCAGAGGCGGGTCTGCCTCATGGGGAGTCACAGGTCAGGCCTTCTGGCCGCCAAGCCCAGTGTGCTTCCCACTAAGCTCCCCCTTTTCCTTCGGAGGACAGCTCTGCAGTCCACGGGTCCCCAGGACACTTGAGCTGGCGGGAAGGGCCTCAAACTGAGCATAGAATGATCCGTTTTGAAACTCAGCTCAGCTGCTTGCTTGCTGTGTGACTAGGGGCAAGTCTCCTGACTGCTCGTGAGTCTCAGTTGATTCATCAATAAAAACAGAAATAAAAAACAACAAACAAACAAACAAACGCCCTGCTCATGGATTTACTGAGAAGACTAAAGGAGGCAAAAATCCTGGGCACACAGTAGGCCCTTAGCCAATACATTTTCTTTCTTTCCCTTCCTTGAGGACAGGAGACTGTCCTAACCCTGAGGGGAGGCCAGCGAGGTTCCCTCTATCCTTGCTCTGCAACTCAGAAACAATGGGACTTGGGGTATCTAGCTACCAGGCCCCCGCCTGAAGCCTAATGGAGAAGGCGATGGAGTGTTAAACGGAAGGGTATGACAGCGCTAACCCGTGGCGAGCACTCGTTTTCTCCAGGGCTGTGTGCAGTGGCCCAGCTTTCGGAATGAGGGGTTCCCTGGGTTTGCTAATGGGATATGTTTTTCATAGGCTTCCTGGTTCCTCTCCACCTGCAAAGGCTGAGGGAGAGGCACCTGGCCTGGGAGTGAGAAGACTGCCTTCCAGCTTGGCTGGGCCTCTCCCCAACCTTGTGCTCCTGGCCGGCCCCCTCCCCTTTGGTATTAAGTCTCCAGGGGTGGAGGGGGGGGGGGATGGGGACAGGGAGGGCAAAGGAGTTTCTGAGGTCTCTTCCAGCCCAAATGTTCTGCGTTTCCGAGTTTCTTGTGGAGCACAGCTGGGAGAAAGATTGTCAGACAGAGCTGGTCATGGGGTCGGGAAGCACTTATTAAGCATCTTGTTTTGAGGAGCGTTGTGGGAAGGGAGGGAGGCAGCAGCACGGGCAGCTCTCAGATGCTGCGTCACAGCTCAGAGTCTCAGTGGGATCTAGATTAACGAAGGGAAAATGTCCGCAGAAAAGATAGCAATGATCTCAAGCAAACACACAAAACACTGCCCGCCCAGCGACCAGTTTTCCTTGAACCTCTTCTTATCTGTTAAGAACTGGGGGTTCTCTTATTTACCCAATCGATGAAACTGGGGCAGCCTCGCTTCCCTCTTCATTTCTGCCTAATTAGAAGCATATCTCTGTTGACGGACACCCTTCCTGTAAGCGTTCTGGGAGGTTTTTTTTTTGGAGATTTTGTATGGGAGAGATGAAAGCTGTATCTTTCCTCTTATTTATTAATTCAGTAGACCTAAATCTTCATGGGAGGGATTTACACAAAGTGGCTGCGTGGGAGGCACAGGGGAGTCCAGGCACAGGACCCAGCCTGGGGAGTCCCTTGGGCGTCCAGCTGTGGGGTCTGTCCCAGGAGGCGGTGCTGCACGGTGCTTGAACTGCCTTTGTTACCTCCTAGCCCGGGTACATTACTTAGCCTCTCTGGTCTCAGTTTCCTTATCTGTACAATGGGGTGGTGATACTGCCAACCCCAGCACACGGAGGGAAAAGCACTGGGTATAGTGCCATGCTGGTCGTGGGCTCCACATCCCTGTTCACTGTTAGGATTACCACCCATGCCTCAGCGCCTGGAGACCTGAACTGGAAGCCACAGACACAGGGAGGCCCCTTGCTTGTAGCCACGTGGCCGCAAGGGGCTGGCTGAGTAGGTAGCGCCTGGGAGCCAGCCCCAGGGTCCTTCCCTAGGTCTTTTTCCTCTGCATTTTCCCTGAGGCTTTACCCTCAAGGGACAATGTCTCCAACATCCTTTTCCTTCTGAAGCTCCTGGTCCCCCCTGGTATGTAAATGGATGTCCTCCTTCCTGAGGCCACAGGGTGTGTTGAAACTGCCTTTCACATTTCAAGGGAGGCAGAAGAAACACCCCCATCCGGAGGGATGGGATTTTCCACCAGAAGAATCTTCTCCTTCCTGCCCCCACAACCTCCCATCACTAGGTGACAGGACTTGGGGGGGTTGTTAATTTATATTCCAAAGGCTCCCCACAAGACTTTCCCTAGGGGCTCACTTAACAGGATCCTCGCTATCTTCCAACAACACCTCTCGAGGGCTGGCACTTCCTCCCTCTTTATGTTTTTTATACCTGCGGCAAATGCTTCCAACTACAGGGAGGGCAAGGCCCAGGCTTCCCATCACACCGCCCTTTTCCGGCTTAGGACAGACTCACCGGAAGTCTCTCAATTAAGTAAGTTTTCAATTAAATATGATGCTGCAAAACCCAGAGAACATCAAACTCTTCCGGATGCAATTGAATGCGTCTGGGCGATTCGGGGAAGCACAAGGTGCCCGCAGACCTCAGGATGGTCGCCGCTGTGCTGATTGCAGAGGTGGGCAGAGCTAATGAGCAGCTCCGGCTTCCAGGAGGAAGAACACGGTAATGGAAACCTTTCCGCACCCTCCCAGGGTATCTGCGCATAAAAATGGTGGGCGGTTTCGTAGTCAGAGATGGGCGGGGCTCATAGAGCACTTTTAGGATGTCAGGACTCATTGGCCTCCCAGGCACCAGGTAGACAACTTAAGAGCTACCACTGAATTTAGTGTTAAGCGGTTTTACAACCCCACCCCCCCACCACACACACATTAGCATCTCATTTACAGCTTAAAATCCAATACGTTGGATTTGTCCCCTGTTTTACAGATGAGGGGATGGCCACCCAGTGATGCTAAGTAACCTGAGTGACCCAGCGGGGAATTGGAGAGTTTGGACCAGAATGTGTGTTTCAGTCCTGGCCTGTGTTCTGTGACTATATACCGAGCTCTGGTGGGTGCCCGCACGATGCCAGGTGCCCAGAAGTATGAACCCAGGTGATGCTCACACCCTGTGCTGTGAGCTTGTCTGCATTTGCTGAAGGTCTCATGCTGGTCAGCTCCTACCTTTAGGACTGCAATGGTCCATAGTGACAGTTAAGCATGGTCACACATGGGTGTTATATCAGAGGGGAGGAAGGTCAAAAGAAAGGGCAAAGCAAAACTCTCAGGGTGCAGAGGAAGGAGGGACCGCTCATCTGGTGGAGGGGGGGATCTCTAAGATGCTTCAGGAGCAAGTGCTACTGGAGAGACATGGCCACTTTTCACTCCAGGCCTGTGCACCTGTTCTCCACGTTAGACCTCATTCCTGCCTTCCCCTCCCCATTTTCCCTCACCAACACCAAACCATCTCCTCTGGTCTCCAGTGAAATATTTCTTCCTTGGGGAGGTCTGGATCGAACCCCTGGGTCAAGATCAATACCCCTTCTAAGCCCCCCCCCCCCACCCAGGTCCTTCCAAACCAGACATCATATGGGGGTTGTTCGTGGTTTCTCACCCGAGGCCCTGTAGCTCCATGAGGAAGGACATTCGGCTTGCCCTTCTCCATGCTTTACCCCAGCAGAGGGTTGAGCACTCAGAACCAACTGGGAGATTGGAATGCTCAAGCCATCCCACCCCCAGCCAGCCAGATGGGCTCCAAACTCAAGGAGCTACAGGAGACCATGGGCTCGCCTTTACCCCTGGGGCTGGACAGCATGTGGCTGGGAGACTGGAGCCTCCAGGGAAGAGAAAGGGCTCTCTGCACCCTTTGTACCAGCATGGGCTTGTTAGAAATGCAGACCCCCAGGCCCACCTAGCCTTGCTCATCCGAGCCTGCCTTTTGACAGCATCCCCAAGTAATTCTTGTGTGCACCTGGAAAGGTGAGAAGCACTGGTGTCAGGAACTACTAACTGAATGGTTGCAGCTGCTCTGAACTGTTTATGGAGTTGGCCGGCTCCACAGGGCTGGCATGCAAGGGTCAAGTTCAGGAAGGTTTCTGTGATGAATCCCAGGTCAGTGTCTAGGGGTGGGAAGGTCGGAGCCCAGGAGCAGGATTGCATGTGACCCCGTGACAAAGGTCGCTTGCATCCTTTCTCCCTCCCTGTGTGCGGAAGTCCCTGGCCTGCCCTGGCTGGGGAAAGCTTCTCTGCCAGGGTTCATCCACAGGTGTGAAGGCACTTTCCCGGAGAACTGGAGCTTGCCTTTGCCCCTGCGGCTGAGTCTGTGCAGCCCTGGGTGCATGCGCACGCACCTCGTGCAGCCTCGGAGTCTGACCATTCACAGCATCTTTTCTCACACGCAGACACTTTGCAGAACCCAGTTCCCTACTGCAGCCCCTCTCCACTTACACTAGGCTTAATTATTTAAATTTAGTCCATCAGCGGGTCCGTATTTAATTTTTTAAATTGAATGAATTGTTAGTAATAAATGATAAAATTTAACAGCTGTTAATAAACATTCCAAATAGAGAAATTACTTCATTTGTAGCACTAATTAGGCAATACCAAGATTTACCTATCAATGGAGTTGTCCCTGTAAGACACTCTACTCTTTTGACCTGGTCCTCTTTACTGTTAGCAAATGTGAACTAATTGATTTTCTAAGTGGCATAAATAAGGGAAGGGAAATGGTGTTTACTTATGTGCCATGAACACATTTGGCTCAACTCTTTGCTGTTGCCCCAGGCGGCCCCCATTCCCATGGCTGGGGCGCAGGAGAGTAGCCTAGGGTGGCTCCAGGAACCTCTTGAGAATGAGTGTCCCTCCTCTTCTCGAAGGTATTTGCCCGCAGTGCTGCTAGTGGAGCCGCATGTGGAACCAGGATGGGGCAGCTACATACTGCCTAAGAAAAGCACTTGTGAAAACAGTTATTCTATTTCACAGGGAGTATAACAAACAACAGAGACAAGAATTTTATTCTGCAGTTTGAACATTGAATTTCATTGCATCCTCCATGTGCATAACACATTGTGCAGCCTGACTCTGTGGACAGCGAGCTCTGCTTCCGCAGCTGAGCACTCCCGAGAGGGTCTGGAACAGTATTTTGGAGCTGCCCCGCATATAAAACATTAATGCATGTGTGTCCATTCTGTGTGTGTGACGTGTACATGTATGATGTGTGTGCATATGTATGCATGTGCTGAAGATAGAGAGCTCTCCACTCACTGAGCTAGTCAGTCATTTAACTATTTATTCAAATGCCTGTAAGAGCTGTTGTGGGTTCTGAGGACTTGACAGCACACAAAAACAGACAGATCTGTCTCCATGGGGCTTCTTTATTCCTCCCTCCCTCCCTCCCTTCCTCTTAGCCAGTTTCAAGTATATAATACAGTATTGTTAACTATAGTCTCCATGCTGTACATTAGGTCCTCAGAACTATTCATCTTATAACTGAGAGTCTGTACCCTTTGACCCACATCTCCCCTCCGTGCCCCCCCACGAACTCTGACAACCACCATTCTACTCTGTTTTCATGAGTTTGATTTTTTTTTTTTTTTTTAGGTTCACCATGCTTATTTGTCTTTCTCTGTCTGGGCTATTTAATTTAGCCTAATGCCCTCCATGTTCATGCATTGTTGCAAATGGCAGGAGTTCCTTTTTTTTAAAGGCTGAATAATCTCATATATATATATATATTCCCCATTTTCTTTATCCAGTCATTCACTGATGACACTCAGGCTGTTTCTATATCTTGCTTATTGTGAACAGTAATGACCCAGTGCACCTGGGAGTGAAGATACCTCCTCAAGAGAGTGGTTTTGTTTCCTGTGGGCATATACTCAGAAGTGGACTTGCTGGATCCCACGGCGGTTACATTTTGAATGTTTGAGGCACTTCCATGCCGTTTCCCATAGTGGTTGTTCCAATTTACTACCCCAGCAACACTGCAGGAGGGTTTTCCTTCTCCACCGGGAGGAACCCCTCTTAACAAAGTTTTTCCCAAAGCCCCACCCTATGACTTTCTTTCATGTTTCATTGGCCACCTCTATGCACAAGGAAGGCTGAGAAATGTCAGTTTGCCCCCTTGCTTATGTATTTAAGTGACATATTTCCACTTCAAATAAATTGTGATTCTGATAGAGGGACATTAAATATTTGCCATTATATTTCTGTCACTTATGCAAAGGCACAGACCAACTCAGGCACCTGTCCCAGGTCCACTGGCCGACTCAGTGGAGGATGGCAGAGAATGGGACATCCCTTGAGGTCCTGGCTGTTTGGACAGAAGAAAGGGGCCCCTGTGCTTAGGTCTCTTACTTTCCAGATGCACTTGTGTGTGTGGTAGGGGACGGGGGAGGGATGAAGGAGGTGGATGGAGGTCATTCTTGGGATTATTTTAGGGTGGTCCCCTCTCACCCTGGGATTTCTGTAACATCTCCATATGACTGCTGGTCCCTGGACAAGCTTTCCTATTTCCCACGTTTATAAAATGTGGGTGATAACCTGTTTCATAAGGCCACAGAGAAGAATAACTGGAAATCAATACAAAGCTCTTAGCAAAATCCTGGGCTCATGGTAGGTACTCAAACTTAGTAGTGGTTTATTATTATATTAGAGGCCTGGTACACGATATTCATGCACTCGGGGGGTCTCTCAGTCTGGCCTGTGCCCTCTCGCAGTCTGGGAGCTCTTGGGGGATGTCTAATTGATGGCTTAGGCCCGATCCCCGAAGAGGCTCCCACCACCGCCGCTGCACTCACCAGCTGTGAGCCCAGCTTCTGGCTGAGCAGCGCTCCCCCTGTGGGAGCACACTGACCACCAAGAGACAACTCTGACAACTCCTGTGTTGGGTGTTTGCCCCCTGGTGGTCATTGTGCATCATAGCGACTGGTTGTTCCACTGTTCAGTCAATTTGCATATTAGCCTTTTATTATATAGGACTAGAGTACCAGTGCACAAAATTCGTGCATGGGTAGGGTCCCTAGGCCTGGCTGGCAATCAGGGCCCATCGGGGCCTTCCTTCCCCCGGCTGTCAGCTGCTGGCTGGGGCTTTTCTTCCCCTGGCCACCAGGTGCCAGCCAGGGTTCCTTCGTTCTGCGCCACCCCCTGGTGGTCAGCGCATGTCATAGCGAGCAGTTGAACTCCAGGTCGGTTGAACTCCTGAGGGGACAATTTGCATATTAGTCTTTTATTATATAGGATGTGTATAGCAGCCATAGACTTGTACATTTTTGTGTGGGTGCACATGTGTGTGCATGAGCTGTGTTCACTGTTGTCCATAAAGGAGCCGGCAGGGAAAGACTGAATGGGGGGCTGTGGCAGGCTGTGCACCTGTGGCTTCCATTCTTGTGTACTGGGCTCCATGCTGTCACCCAGCCCCGTGGAGCAGGGCAGGGCTGGGCAGTGACAGGCTGGCCTCTCACAGGACTGAGTTTCCATGGGAGGCGCTTTAACACTAACGATTCCACAGTCCAATTTTGAGGGCAACAGGCAGAAAGAATCTGGGTTGCTAAGCAACCAGCCATTAACAGGAAATTAGTCACTCATCTCCAAATGTCCTGTCCCATTTCCATTCCACCTCTCCCGTTTTGTCAAAATCTGGAGAGAAACACAAGCACACAGGGACACACACAGCAGTATAACTGAGTGCCACCCGGATTTTCGAGAGAGAGAATTCACATCCCAGGGCCCACCTCCAGGTCAGAGATACCCAGCCCCTCCTGCTCTCTCCCCATCTGTCTGCTTCTCCTGAGGCTTCCTCCCCCACCCATCGCTCCAGTCATAGGTCAGCCTTATTCATGCTGATGCCTGTGATCAGACTGGCAGCAGGGACCATTCTCCTCCATGAAGCTGGGAACTCCCAACCAGTGGGGGTAGTCAGTCTCTCAAGTCTAACCCTGACCCAATCTCTCAGACCTCACTCAGACTCTATCCCAAATTCCAACCCTGGATTTTGGCCCATTTTTCTTGCTTCTGGACCGACCTGGGTTGTATCAGTTGTCAAAGGGGAGGGCCATCACACCATTCACTGGCAGGGAGGGTATAAGTCATCAGTGACTCATCCTGGGGAAGGAAAGGAGAGTAGAACAGGCTTGCTCATTCCCAGACTCAGCAAGGCCAGGCCCGTGTCCATGGCCTCCATCGGGACGGCTTCTGCTTCAATCCCATCCCAACAAAGAGGATAAAGCAGGAGCCCTCTTATGTCACCTGGTACCTCCAACCCCTGGAACATGCCCCTTCCCCGTCCTGGTTGTAGTGGGTGATGCTCAGACGCCTCACAGATACAAAATCTGGAGAGAAAGCTCAGCACACAGGGTCACCATTGCCAGCCTGAACCCTATTTCTAGAAAGTTGACCTCCAGTCCTGAGGACTCTTCTCAAACTATCCCCTCCCTCCACATGTCTGCTGACATGGACAACTGATATTCTATCAGGCCAGACACTGTGCTAGACTCTACTGTAATCATCTCCCCAATCCCCATCCAGGGGACGAAGCAGACTTGCAAATAGTCAACTCTAGTTGTTTCGTGCCCAACAGAGTCATATGAAGTGTCATGGAGACCCAAGAAAGGAATGATTCAACCTAAAGAGGTTGGAATGGGGATGGAGAGAGAAATCAAGGAGCAGCTATCATTTTGACTAGACTTTGGAGTATGAATAGAAGTTTTCCAGAGAGAAATGTTTGGGAGAGTGTGGGGTAGGGGGTAGTCCAAGAAGAGGTGATAGTCTGGACACATGGGCTGAGTATTTATAAATAATCACTTTTCAGAATTTGAGATCTTGCTTTGGAAGTTAACATTTAGAAAGCATTGAGATGGACATGAGAAGGTTCAGGTCTCCGCTCTGCCCCCAACTGGCTGTGTAGCCTCAGACAAGTTATTTGACTTCTCTGGGCTTTAGTTTTCTCATCTGTAAAACAAGGGACTTGGAAGATCTCTGAGGTTCTTCTGAACTCTGACAATCAAGGTTTTGGGTGTGTGGTGTTTATCTGATGAAGGGGAGAGAAGGAGGCTCAGGTGTGTGTGTGAAGGGGCTGGTGAAGAGTTGGGTCCACAGGCTGGAAGTCCTTTCTCCTCCTCCCTTCCTCCTCCCCTCTCAGCCGCTGGGACTGTCTCCAATGTCTTCCCAGGGCCACCAGGCAGTGCAGACCATTCTGAGAGTTACAGTGACCTTTGCAGAAAATTGCCCATTTTAGAAGATTAACTGCATTTAAAATCAATGTGGGAGGCTTTTAAGCAAGGTCTGGCAGGTGTCCTGGAGTGGAAGGGCAGGCTGGGAAGTCTCCTGGAGACCAGCATGTAGTTCTGAGGCCACCCCTGCCTGTGGAGCTCTCTGAGCCGGGGGAGTGGGCTTGAGACTGGGCAGCAAGGTTTGCATTCTCCAAAGCACTGGGCTGTAAGGAGCATCATTAACGCTCAGAAGGGAAAGGTGCTGAGCTGGGTGGAGAAACAGCTTGCTCTGAATCTCCCAGGTGCCCAGCCTCTCTGACACAGCCCAGCCTCCCTGTCAGCAGGGCAGGATGCTGCCTGGATCTCTTTCTTGCCCTAGCAATGCATTCCTTCTCTTGAGTTCAGGAATGTCCCAGAAAGATGAAAAAGGCACGTCATTAACACAGGAGGGGCTAGCCTATGGACTCTTGGGAGGCGGAACGAGGCGGTGCCTGAAGGGGAGGTGGGTGGCCCCTGAGCCAGGCTGAGGCCCTGCTGTTTCTCAGGGTGAGCCCCACCTGGGGTGCAGGCATGTGCGGAGGTCTTGCAGCGAGACCTCTGGGCAGCACCTCCTACTGCCAGGAAGCAGGGCTCTTGGAACCCACGGGGCTGTCCCAGCCTCCCATGATCATGACTTGCCATGCATCAAGGCCTTAGGAAAGAGGGCAGTCTTGCAGGGAGAGGAGCAGGGAGAGGAGAGGTTGACTCGCTGACTCTGTCCCCAGGGTGGTCACTGCTATCTGGCTTGAGACTTTGAATCTTCAAACCTTTTCTTTAATGTGAAAGAAATGTAATTTATTTGTCAAATCAAAGGCTCCCTGGCTGCTCAGAGGCTTCTCAGAACAACCCCCTTGCCTCGGGCAGAGCAGGGTCCTGGTGACTTGCCATGAGTATGCTTGTGCATATCTTACTGAATCCATACTTCCGGAGCCTGGGCCGTCTGCCCATGTAGGCCTGTGTGCTTGAGCGCTCCCTTTGTGGGCATTTCAGTCCGCAGGCAGTGTGCATGCATGTATTTCAGTCTGCAGGCAGCGTGCATGCATGCATATGTGTTGGGCACATGTCCATATGCCAGTGGCTCCACACTGTGTTCACACCCTCGTGTGCAGGCCTGGCTGGGTGGTTCTGGGTGGTGAGCCCATGTGAAGATGCAAAGGGGATGCAGATGTGGGGCTGGCAGAGGAGACCCCACAGAAAGCCCGTGCAGGGTGCCCAGACCACACCACAATCTGAGGGGAGCTGCCGAGGGCTGGAGCCCCAGGGCATGGAGGGCCAGGAAGGTCCAGGTCTATTGAGCTCAACCTCACTAGGGGTCGTGGGGGACTTCAAGAGACTGGTGCCTCTCTGCCCTCGATCTGGGCAAAGGATGGCCCAGCATAGCCCCTTATTTGCGTATCCTGGGCCCTAGGAGCATATCTCAGCTGCCTTTCCCCAGCTGAGCAGAGGCTGGCAGCTGGCTGGCTGGGGAGGGAGGGAGGAAGGAGGCATGGTGTGGGGGGCTGGGGGGGTGGGGGAGGGTGCAGAGGGGAGGCTGAGGGAAAGGAGGGCCTGCCCATTATCTTTCCCAAGAGGCAAGCAGACAGCAGTGGCTGGAGCCCCTGGGTTTCAACCTGAAGGCAGGGCTCACCCACCAGCTTGGAAGTCTAATCTGAAGACAGGTATTGGCTGGGGGCTCTGGGGACGCAGAGCACAGGGATGAGGTGGGCTGAGGGCCGGACAGATAGAGGCGGGTCTCCTCACCCAGAAGGGAGGTGCATACTCAGTGCTTACAGGGCCCCGGGAAAGAGCCAGGCTCCCTCCCTGTAGCTGCTGGGCAGCAGGGCTGGCTCTAGGGTCCACGGATGGGGCTGAAGAGCTGGGAAGGGGCAGAGGGGGTATTCTCTACAAAAGGTGAAGTGGGGGTGGGGGAGCCCAAGAGGGTCTTGACGCCCCTCCCTTGCCTCTCCCTTCCTGAGCTACTGCTTCCCCTGGTCCTTGCTCTTGCTTGTGTCTCCATCCCAGGTTCCCCAGCCCAGCTAACCAGCCTCTCTTCAGGCCCCTAAGGGACCTCTGTGTGCCTGGCTCCTCTCTGCCATGGCACCAAGGGACCTGCTGCCTCCTTCCGTGGGACAGGTAGGGAGCCTGCCGGGGTTCCTCCACCTCCCGCTCCCCCTTCCAGGGAGGCAGCAAGCTTCCCGATGGTCCAGGAACAGCCTGTGCATAATTAACATTCTGGGCTGCTCAGTGTGCAGGTACCGCGTGGCGCTCGGAACTGCGGGGATCCCGTGCTGCACATTCCCCCTCTTTCACTCTCCGGATGCGGTTTGTGTGGATTCACAGGTGGGCTGCCTTTCTGCATCTTCCTTTCCTCCTCCCTGTTACCTGGCTCCTGGCCCGCTCGGCCCAGGCTCTGTGTCCCTCCTGTTCTCTGTTCTCCAGCTGCCTCTCGGGCTTTTATTGCTGAGTGTTTTCACTTCCTGTTTCTCTTCCTGGTGTCCGCCTGCCCCTTTCCCTCCAAGTGTCTGATCTTGCTTCCAGTCCCTCGCCCCATCTCCTGTCTCCCTCCAGGTCTTGTTCTGTTAGTCTGTCTCCATCCCTCTCTCTCTCTCTCTGCACCTCACCCCACCCCTCTTTTTCTGACTGCAAATGTTCAACTGCATGAAAAAGGCCAAACCCCATGTGCCTGGCAGTGGAAAGTAACTTTGCAACCTGGGAGTGCGGCAGACCCTGCATGGAACAAAAGATTCCCAATTACTGCCTCTCCATGCTGGGCTGACGGCCCTGAACAAAGAGGAGCTGCAGGCTTGAGAGGGAGAGAGGCCTTGCCAGAGCTGCTGGTGAGGGTGAGGCGGCAGCAGTGAGCGGGCCCTGAGCATCTCCTCCGCCCCAGACACTCCAGGGGCCGTGCTCACCTCTCTGCTCACCTGCCTCCAGACCCCATAGCTTCTCCCAGAGAACATGGATGCTTTTGTCCACTAGGAACTCTCCCCCACCCCCCCCCCCCCCCACACACACACTCACACTCTCACACTCACACCTAGACCATTGGAATCCCGCCCATCGCAGCCCCACGTTTCCCAGCCACAGCTCGGTCACGGCCAGGTGTCGGGAGGTCACCTCAAAGCCTCCACATTCCCTTCCGATCTCAGTGAGACCCCATCACTCAGAACTAATCTGAGCTGTACTTTAACCCGTTTCTATATCTTCCCTCTTTTCCCCTCTCTGCTGGGGAGAGGATGGAGTGAGGATGGAGGAAGGGTTTTTCCAAAATTAATGTTCACCTTCTCATGTTTGCAAGGATGACCTCTGTGAAGTACAGGAAAAGCTGGTCCAGATGTTAGAATCTAACAGTTAGAGGGAGAGGTCCAGAGTTCAAAGCCAGCTTCCTCTGTGACCTTGGGCAAGTCATCTAGCCTCTCAGTCTCCGTTTCTTCATGTGTGAAACGTGGTTTTCTTAGTGTCTATCTGTAGGATAGTGATGCTATCTGTTTTACAGGCCAGTGATGACGACGATGGTGATGATACCTGTCTTACAGGTAACACTTCTCTCCAGGATCGGGGGCATTGGGAACAAGCGTGGTAACATTGCCTCACCCTGGCCCACATGCCAGGGGCAGCTCCTGTCACTCAGTCTGAGGGCGTCTGCTGGGGCAAACACGGACTGGGGAATGAATGCCGCTGGGAGCGGCCCTCCGTGACTACCAGGGGCTGCTGGATGAACACCCACATGCCTCACCCTCAGGGAGGAAAGGTGAGGCTGGTACCACGTTCCTGATTGGACTCCAGGCTCCACAGTGTTAACTGGCCTCACGACACATTCTCTGTTGGTTCCTCACTTTCTCTGTCTCTAGTAGCATTTCTTCACTTTCCAATAACGGCATGCGCCCACGCCCTCGCCTCGGGCTCTGTTTCTGCAGGGACCGAAGCAAGGTGGCATGCAACTGTGCTAAGACTGTGGGTCTTGCCCTGACCGGTTTGGCTCAGTGGATAGAGCGTCGGCCTGCGGACTGAAGGGTCCCAGGTTCAATTCCGGTCAGGGGCATGTACCTAGGTTGCAGGCACATCCCCAGTGGGGAGTGTGCAGGAGGCAGCTGATAGATGTTTCTAACTCTCTATCCCCTGCCCTTCCTCTCTATAAAAACAAAACAAAACAAAACAAAACAAAACAAAACAAAACAAAACAAAACAAAACAAAACAAACAAAAAGACTGTGGGTCTTAGGTCAGGAGCCCTGGGCTCTTGTTTCAACGTTGATGTAACTTAGCTGAGGGGGGTCTCGCCTCTTAATTTTGATCTAAATGTCCTCATCTATGAAATGGTTCTATTAAAATTCCTTTCCTACCCATCCTTGGGGCTGATGTGAGGATCAAAGGAGATGATGCACACATAGAGCATAAAGCAATGTAGAGTCACCATGGCCATTAGTATTTCACTCGTCCATTCAGTCCAGCATCAGACGAGGAGCGGGGTCTCTGGGCCATCTTCCCTGGCCAGGAGTCAGCCGCGCCTGCCTGACGGGCCTTCTCATCCATCGTGTGCCTTTTGTGCTGGGATCCCACGCAGCTCTCGCCTGCTCCCCTGACTTTGAAGTATTAAAAGAAGCTCTTATTACCGGCTTGGAATTCCTCACAAGGGGCTTCTCACATTCTTTTCCTGGACATTTGACATCAAGTTTGCATCTGACCTTTTCCCGTGATTAATGACTAACAATAAAACGTAAATATATGAACAGCTTACATGCATTTAACTGCTTCTGCTGTCATTCCCTTCGCGCCTCTGTTTCTCTGCTAGTTAGCCATGCAGACTTTTTTTTTCTCCTTTCCAGAATCCAGTCTTTTTGATCCTCAGCACACATTTTTCCTGGCTTTCAATGAGGATCTTCTTTACTTTTTTCAACAGTGTATGGGTTTCTTTTGCTTTTAAAATGTTTTCTTTTTAAACTTTCCTTTAACCATTCCTTTCGATTTTCCCCTGTAACACCGCTCTCATTTCCTGCCTCTCTCTACGTGAAGCGAGCAGTGCCATAATGGGTATTTTCGGCTTTCCCGCCGGGGATAGCACTTCAAGGTGTTGGGGTCTAAAGGAGGCAGAGCTTCCCCGGCAAATGCTTTCTGCCCAGTGCCCGCCCTTCCCTGGAAAGGAGCCCTGCCCCCTTCCCAGCACTGGCACTGGGCGCAGCAATCCTGAGCCTGGGAGGGCCCGAATCCCCGCCACCACTGGGGACTTGCTTCCCATCCACTTATCGCTTGTGCCAGCTGCCTGCTCTCTCTGCACCTCGCCCTTAATTAATGACACCCTCTGCGGCCGGAGCCATCTCCTCCCCACGGCAGCCTTCATGGCCTGTCACAGGAAGCAGCACAGGCCTTTCATCTTTCCTGATGGATCCTCTCTCGGCATCACTTTTCCCTTTCCTGCCAACGCTGGCTCCTCTGAAGCTGTGCCTGCGCTTCCGGTCCACAGCCGTCCTGTGGGGCCTGGACTCCGCAGGGAAGTCAGCTCTGGAGGCAGGTGTGGGCCCACGGGCTGGGGCAGCGGCATGGGTATGGGGCGTGGTCTTCGCAGCCCCAGCAGCCAGTGTTCAAAAGGAGCAGAGGGCAAAGGTGTGTGTGGTGGGGAGAGGGGGGTCAGCCAATGTACGGGTCTGGGGGGTTGTGGTGGTGGCCAGAGATCAGCGCTGGGCACGGTGGGCTGTGGTCACCTGTGAGCAATGTGTGCCATGGCCCAGGCCCCGCTGCTGTGTCACAGACAGGGAGAGGCACAGCCGTCACTGGGTTCTGCAAACCATGACTCAGCCAGCGACGCCGACAGGGACAAGGCTCCGCAGAGCAGCTCAGTGCCTGTCTGGGCATCCGTGGCTCCGCCCGTGCAGACGCCACAGCTCCAACCGTGTGACTCCCCACACAGGGGCCAGGCAGGGAGGGGCTCGCGGGCCATGCCTCGGCCAGGACAGACCTGGACACCCACAGAGGCGGTGCCCCGACATGGGCTGGGCAGACAGAGGGCCGGGGAACGGGCTCGGCAGACACCGCCACGGACAGACTGACAAGCACTGCACACAGCACTCCCGCTGCCAGCCTGTCCCCACCACCACGCTCTGCACACCCAGCCTGACGCCACACGGCACGCAGCCACGCTCTTCGATGGCGACGCAGGCGGTGCCAGGCGCTGCAGATACTGACGCGCGGTGCCCAGAGCTGCGCGTGGCCAGTGTAGCTGCGACCAGGGTCCTGGACAGCACAAGGGGCCACCGCTGGCATTTCAGACTCGGGTCCAGAGGCCCCCACGCCTTCGCCCTCGCTCTCTCCAGTGCTTTCACTCCGGTTAGGCTGAGAGTCCTCACCTGACCGGCTCTCACCTCCTGCTTGTCGGTTTCCCTCCTCCCCGAGCTGAGCCCCGCAAACCAAGGCCCGGGCCCCAAGCCCCTGGGCACGTGCTCCTCCCAGCTGACCTCCTCCCCGAGTGGAACGCCTCCGCCAGCCCTCAGGCCCCTCCTGCGGTTCTGGGGCCCAGCTGCCCGCTGCCCCTCCGATGCCCTCCCAGGCCTGCGGTGCGATCTGCCCCAGCTGCCTGCAGGGGGCGGGGAGGGGACAGTGACCGCACGCAGACGCCGACTCCAAGTCCTGATTCCCCACAGCAGGGCGGTGGGCTGAGGACACAGAGCCCACAGAGGGAGGCGGCTCCCGGCCAGGGTCATGCCGCTCCTACACGGAGGCCCAGTGCTGGAACTTGGGGGTCCCCCCTCTAAGGCTGACGAGTCACTATTGGCAACCTGGCAAAGCGGTGGGGCGAGCCGACTCCTGGAGGGACCTGTGGGAAATGATGAACCTCTCCTTCCTCGGTTTCCCCCTGGACACTGAGGGTACTAGTCGGGTTCCCCTCCGAGTGTTTTGCTGAGACGGAATGACACGAGTGAATTCATGGAGCGTACTCAGAAGGCTTTTTTTGGAAACAGCAGCCTGGCCCCCAGCCCTGCTCTGGTCTCAACTCCTCATCCTCCCCCTGGTTCCCGCCCCCCCTCCCCCCCCCCCCCCCCGCACTCGCACCGCCTCCTGGTTCCTCTTCAAAGGCACCGCACACCTTCTCTCTCTGTGGGGGCCGGATCGCACACTGGCCCTCTGTCTGGGGGGGCTTGCCCAGTGTCCACCTGGCTCGCTCCCTCACCTCCTCATGCCTCTGCTCAAACGTCACCTCCACAGAGAAACTCTCCAGGCACCCGGTCGGTTATAATAAGACACCCCTCAACTCCCTGCCCCCTTACCCCGTTTTCCTCCCGCTTCGGCATTTATCATCACCGACTCCTCACCAGTGTGAGCTCCGGGGCCATGGGGCACAGGGAGGGTGCACTTCAGACAGGAGGCTGCAGGGAAAGCCTCCGAGCAGGGCCTGTGGGCCGCGGGGGCAGGGCTGTGGCTCCCTGGGACCAGGACCAGGTGAGGAGGACGCGGCTGGCCCTTCAATCCGGTCTCTCCCCTCAGGACTCCTGGGCCAGGGCCTGTCCTGGGGAAGGTGGCGCTGACGTGTCCTTCCCCCAGCTGCCTTAGGGACGCTCCCTCCCGGCAGCAAGGAGAGGGCCTGTGCCCTGGCCCTGCCGCTGACACTGAGGGCTTCTGCGGGTGCCCCCTTGGGGTGCCCTGGAGGTGAACAGAAATGGGGGCTGAAAAATGCAAAAACAAAACCGCCCAGGAGAGAGCCACATCCCCCGCCCCCACTTCCGCTGCTGTGAACAGCGACAGAGGGCAGTCACACTGTCCCTGCGTGTCCCTTCAGCTCGCCTGTCTGCCTGCCGGTGACAGTCCCCCTCCCACCTCCCCGAGAAGCCTGGGCTGGCAGAGGGAAGAGAAGCTAACAAGAGCCGAGCAGGCGGAGGGGAGAAGAAGCCAGCAGGCACGCCGCCTCCAGGCAGTGCTCAGCACAGAGACTAGGCCTGAGGCTGGAAACTCCCTGCTTTGCTTTCAGGAATGGCGCCCCCCAGTGTTGGGGGTTACAGGCTGGGTTGGCCACCAGCCCCTGCTACCACTCAAGGGATCCCAGTCTCCAGCTGTGCCAGGCGGCCAGCTGCAGAAAGCCCTCTCAGCGCCCTGGGTTGCCATGTCTGGGCCAGAGCGTGAGGATGCGGCCGACCGGCTGGGAAGCAGGAGCAGATGCCCTCCCGAAAGACGGGCTTCTCCTCCAGGCCTGCAGTTGAGGTCCTGGCTCTGTAGCGGCCGCCTGAGCATCAGGCACAACATTAGCCCTTTAGGCATCTTGACCACTGGGTGCGAAAATACTGTGCATCCCGGGAAACCACTCTGGGTGGACCACCCAGCCTGTTATCTTTTAGGCTTTGAAGCCCCCAGGTCGGGGATGGGGGCAGCTGGGCCATGCTATCCGCAGGTCCAACCTCTTCCTGTCTCCGGCCCTGCTCCCCAATGGGCACACCCAGGCCCCGGAGGCAGGGAGAGCTGCTGCGGCCTCTGCCTGCTCGCTGCTCGGAATCCCCAGAGCTGGCTGCAGGGAATGGAAGCCTTCCTGTAAAACCTAATGGGCAGACTTCAGCCTCTGAAAGAGTATCCTACGCAAATGAACAAGCAAAGACCAAGATGCGGGAACAAACGAGAAGAAGCAAGAGAGGAGCATCAGAGCTTCAGCTGCTCACGTGGGGAATCAGAAGGAAGAGGGCCAGCCAGGCAGACCAGCACAGCAGCCCACCTGGTCTGCTGGAGAAGGGTGTATGGCATCACTGTGAGGAGGCCCTTTCTTCACTCACCTGCTCATGCATTCATTCCCCCAACTAACAATCAGTTCCTGAGCACCTGCTGTATGCCAGGCGCTGACAGCCCAGGGCTGAGGGGAGAGCGAGACCTCATGCTTCCTTCTGAGGCTGTGGTCTCCAGGTGTCCACCCCAATCTGCGCACCGTCAGGGCTGCTCCTAGGGGATGGGCACCAGGACAGCACTTGGGACCATGGGAAGTGTCCAGGGCCAGCAACAAGCCCTGCTCAGTTCTCTTGACAGAGCCTTTGGTCAACTTCATCAAGTCTTGGGCCAGAGTCTTTTAGGTCCTGTTGTACTCACACCTGGAATGAGTAGACAGGACGTGACCATCAGACTTCGATGGCCAAGCCACTGACACCAAAATGGAGAGATCTTCAACCCTCTCCAAATACACACACACATGCACACACAGAACATAGTCACACACACATGCACACACAGACACACAGTCATACACACATGGACATACACATAGTCACACACAGTCACACACAGACACACACATCACACACATTCAAGCAAAGACCAAGACACATACATAGGTACACATTCACACACACACATTCATAGATAGAAACGCATCCACACATAGACACAGACACATTCACATTCATATGACACACATTCACACATTCACATACACATCACGCACACAGGCACATTCACAGAGACACACACATTCACATAGAAACATCTACACACACGCAGACATGCACACATTCACACACACCCATCCTCTCTGCCTGTCTCACGTTCTCACCTTGATGGAAGCAGGGAGGGTAGAGGTCATGGTGGTGTCAGTTCTTTCTTAAACAGGCTCCTTCCTGTCCGGTGCTGCAGACAGAGAGGAGCTTCGGGACCACACGGTCAGGAGTCAGACAGCCCTAAACCCTACTCCTGGGCCTCCTGCTGTCAACCAGGTCTGTAGCCTGGGCTAATATTTCTGACCCTTCGGTACCTGTTCCGATAAATGAGGCGACATGTCTCTTTACTTCACAGTGTTCTTGCAATATTTAAATGACAGAAATGAGCGCATGCCTGAGGTGGACACCGGTCTTCCTTTGGGGCCAGCACCTCCCTCTCTCCTGCGCGCGTTGGGTCTGAGTGGGCGGCAGACCCATCTGCCTCTCCTGAAGGCTTGGTTCTGTGGCGCAGCGCACCTGCCCCGGGCTCCCAGGCCTCGGAGCGTTACCTCTGGCCGCAGTGGCTTTAGGAAACAGCAGTGGCTGTGCTGCGTCTTCGGTGCAGTGTCCAGTCAGCATCAGTGGTGCCTGCTCCAAGTCTGGGCCAGCCCGGCAACAGTGTCCGAAGCTGGACCACTTTGGAAGCACCACTTTAGGTGTTATTCTTAAGTGGGTAGCCCCAAACCTGGTTGTGAGGCCATTTAGAGGTTCTGTGAGCAACCAAGAGATGTTTCCAGTAAGTTCTTTTCTGTTTAAACCAGCCAGGGTTGGTTTCTGTTGCTTGCATCTCAGAGCCCAGTCCAACAGTGTGTGAAGGGTTTGGCTCAGTGTCTGGAGCACCAGCAGGTGCTCAGTAAATGTTAGTGACTGGAGATGGCATGAGGCGATTGGAGGGGCAGGCAGCCCTCTGGGTGGAGCATCCCAGTCTCCCACCCCAGGCTCCCCATCAAGGCACCAGGAACCAGTCCCCTGGTTCCCTGTCACTGGCCTGCTTCCAGCCCAGGAAGGGTCAGGGGTGTTTTGCTCAGCCCAGGTGCCAAGGGCGGGAGTGAGAGGAGCAGCAAGAGTGGCGTGAATGGGGATTCCCGCCAAGACAAGTGGCTGTAAGTGGGAGCCACGCAGTTTCCTGCGAGATCTGGGCACCAACATATTTCCCCTTTCTCGCTGGGTAAAGAAGCCTATGTCTGTTGCCTGGCTTCATCATCTGGCTCCCTGCACAAACAAAGCCCGGTCACTGGGCTTCAGAAAGATGCAGGACAGGAGGTGGCCCATGAAGGCAGAAGGCTCCCAAGAGATTTGTACAGGTCATGGTGGAAGCAGAGAGGGTAGAGGTCATGGTGGTGTCAGGGAGGGTAGAGGTCATGGTGGAGTCAGGGAGGGTAGAGGTCATGGTGGAGTCAGGGAGGGTAGAGGTCATGGTGGAGTCAGGGAGGGTAGAGGTCATGGAGAAGTACCAGTACTAAGAGGGGTGGGCAGGGCTGCCAGAAGCAGGGACCACACCCTTGAGCACCTTCTCCCAAGTGGGACCAGGGCAGATCTGGGTTGTGAGGCGTCTCAGTGCCCTGAAGGTAGAACCTGGCCATGTTCTCACCGACACAGTCCTTTCCCGAAGGGTCAGAGCAGGGAGGGTGAAAGAAAAGAGGATGCTCCTTCACCAACACAGCAGCGCTCCCCTGCCCGCTGGAGGCGAGCTCTCTGTGAGCCACGTCTTCAAAGGCAGGTGGCTCCACGGGGTGGCGCCTCTCCCAGGGTTTCCTCTCCTTCAGTCTCCTGTCCCCGCACTGAGGCAGCCCCCATGCCATTTCCCCACTTCCTCCATGGACAACTGCCTTCCCTCTCCGAGAGGGAAGAGGCTCCTTATCCCCGGACTCAGCCTCCCCTTCTGTCTGACTAACACACACACACACACACACACACACACACACACACACACACACCCTCTGCCCAGGCTGCCTGGACTCAGAGCAGGGGGTGGTCTCTGCGTCAGAGAGAGGGTGGAATGGCTTTTGAAATCTATACATCTTCATGTCCTTTTATTTTTCTTGCAATGTACTGATCTGAGTTTCTGTTCTTTAGTTTTCCACTGTCTAGCTTTTGTTGCTTGCATCCCATGGTGTGCTTTAACACATTTCTCTGTCCTCTGCAATTCCTGAACATTAGGAGTGGGATCTGCAGCTTTGAGCAAATTCAGGACTTTTTCTGTCTCTCCAGGTCACTCCCACCCGTGAGACTGTGGCTGATATCCTCATTAGCTGCCCCTATTGCAAACACACCTCAGCAAGGAAATATTAACTTATTCCTCTTAAGAGAGCACTATCCAGCCTCATGTGAACCAAGGCTGTTTCTCCTGCACACATGGCTGGGACTCCACTCCTTGGATCCACAAACCCTGACACCACACAGGTCGCCTGTGACTGTGAATGGCTGTCCTACCCGCTGCCAGGCGGCTGCCACAATTCCAGTCCTGGGAATTGTCACAGCTCCCTGCTGACACAGAGGACTTGGGGATTTCAGTTTGGCCTCACCATTCTAGGAACTTGTCTTTTCCCTCATCCTTTCCCTTCTCATCCTATCTAATAAAGAGGTAATATGCAAATTGACCCTCACAAGATGGCTGCCTACAACCAGGCCAGCAGGGGGGTTAGTGAGGGATGACCAAATGACTAAACAGCTAAACAGCAGGCTGCATGGGGCAACCAGGCCAGCGGGGGGGGGGGGGGTGGGGGGCGGGGGGGACAGGCTGGCAGGGGGAGCAGTAAGGGTCAACCAGGCCAGCAGGGGGGACTGTTAGGGGCGATCAGGCCAGCACACAGAGGCAGTTAGGGATGACCAAGCAGTCAGGTGAGCGATTAGGAGCTAGCAGTCCAGGATTGTGAGAAGGATGTCAGACTACCAGTTTAGGCCAAATCCTCAGGATGGGGACTAAACTAGCAGTCAGACATCCCCCAAGGGGTCCCAGATTGGAGAGGGTGCAGGCTGGGCTGAGGGGATCCCCCTCCATGCACAAATTTTGTGCACCAGTCCTCTAGTCCTATGTAATAAAACCCTAATATGCAAATCGACAGAATGGTGGAATGACCGGTCGCTATGATGCACACTGACCAACCGGGGGGCAGATGCTCAAATGCAGGTGCTGCCCCCTGGTGGTCAGTGCACTCCCACAGGGGGAGCACCACTCAGCTAGAAGCTGGGCTGATGGCCGGTGAGCACAGCGGTGGTGGTGGGAGCCTCTCCCACCTCCGCTGAAGGCAGGCAGTAGGAGCGAGGGGTCCCTGACTATGAGAGCCTTGGACTGAGAGAGGGATGTCTGACTTCTGGCTTAGGCCTGATCCCCAAGGCAATCGGGCTTAAGCCAGCAGGCAGACATCCCCAGAGGGGTCCCAGACTGTGAGAGGGCACAGGCTGGGCTGAGGGACCCCTCCCCAGTGCACGAATTTTGTGCACTGGGCAAAGTAAAGGTATGTCCTTCTTCCTTCCCCACTCTCCATTCCCAGCCATCTGCCTGCCTGAGAGGGCACAGGGAGGGAATGGGAGGGGAAGGAGACCTTTGTCAGACAGTGGAGCTGGGCTCCCAGGGGACAGTAGAGCTGAGGGGATAGGTGGGGTTTCCCTCCCCCTGCACACTCAGCTTCCTTTAGGCCTCCTTTGCTCAGGACCCAAGGAATATGGAGATGCATAGATGGAGGTGGGGTGGGTGGGGTGACCACCTTGACCCAGGTATTTATTCATCACTAGCACAGGGAGGAACATAGCCCCAATAGATGAGTAGCTATTACCTGTCTTTGAACCTAAACCAAACCCAACATGGATTAGGTAATATTCTACTTGGAGGCAAGGGAAGAGCCAATACTACTTTTTAAAAAACTATTTATTTGTTTGAGATCTGAATAAGGGCCATAGGTTTTGAATGAGTAATATGTCTTTTAAATCTTTATTAATCCATGGGTCCTCCTATCTCTCTTTTCCCCTTGTTGCTTATTAATGAAATTCAGTTTTCCACTGTGTGGCTTTTACTGATTGTGTCCCTTGGTATCTTTACCATGTTCCTGGGTCCTCTGTCCTGCAACTGGAAGCTCAATCCATAGGCTTGAGTACATTCAGGCCTCCCCTACCCTCTCTCTGTCTCTGTGTGTCTCTCTTTTCCTTTGACAAGACTGCCTCATGGGTTATGTATTCATCTACCACAAGGCACAAAAGTCTGATTTTCTTCCTTTTTTTTGAGAGAGAGAGGGAAACTTCACTTTGTTGTTCTACTTATCTATGCATTCATTGGTTGCTCCTTGTATGTGCCCTGACCAGGCATCAAACCCACAACCTTGGACTATCAGAACAATGCTCTAACCAACTGAGCTACCCAACCAGAGCCTGATTAATGACAACGATGATGATGATGATGATGATGATGATGATGATGATGATGATGCTAGTAGTCCAATGAGCAATACCTGGATCCATTCATTCACAGGGGTTGCAAAATGGTGTTATTTTAATTTTATCCACTTTTATTTATTATCTAGATTCTTTATTGATTAGCTGGACTACATCTATAAGGAGGAAGTTTCCCAGATCTACTTTCTGGCCTCAGTGGAACAATGTATATATAACACTACATGGCTTCCTCTCCCCTAGCTTCCAGCACTGGGAGGTAGCAATCATGACCATTTACACTCAGCTTCCAGCCCAGGTGCTGGGTTAGGAAAGAACCCATGCAGGAAAAAGACTCAAGGTCATCTAAGGTGTCCACCCCTCACAAAGCAGGACAAGCCATCCTCCTCCATGACAACTGTCCTGATTGGGCCTGAACAGGAGGGTCTTGGCTTAGATCTTGCTCTCAGGGCTCCTCCAGTCTGAGGCACAAACACTGATTTTAAAGACAGTCGTGTAGTTTCTTGTCACCATGGTGACACATCACCATGGGGGTTTGTCTTATTCCTAGGATGGGGATATTGTCTTCACACACAACTCCATTTCTCCACCAGGAACACACAACCATGCAAGTAGCAGAATTTGGAGGTAACAGAGAGGAAGGGGTGGTGACATCATGCCATCAAGAAGCAAATTGCTTTAAATGATATTTTAAACATCCATTTTTTAAAAACATGCTTCTACCATCCCCATTGAAAGCCCAACCTCTCAACAGTTTTTGGAACGGCTTGTCCTTGCCTCTCCCAGATCCTCTGCCTCTTGTCTCCTGTCCGCCCTATGTCTCCCTCTTCCCAAAAGAAGCCCAAACTTGCAAGTGGGTGTTATCTCCCCCTCAGGGCCTCTCCTTTCAAACCCAGCAAGGGAGTCTCTTCCACAGAGAGCCATTTGCCTGCAGGGGAATTATGTTCTTCCAGCTGCTGGGATGAAGCAGCTCCAGTCAGTTGGGGTTTTAAATAACTTTATATCTCTCTGTTTTAACAATAATGAAGAAACTGAAGCTCAGATGCCTTACAGACTTGCCCAAGGTTTCAAAGATAATAAGGCCTGGAGTCGTGACTCAAATACAAATCTTGAAGCTGCAAATCCCAAACAAGTGTCCCCTCCATGCTCACCCACCCATCACAGTAGCTGGCAGCTCTCTGCCGGAGGAGAGCAGAGGCACAGCCCTCCCAAGAACCCTCAAAGAGGGACAGACTCATCAACCGGAAAGCAGAGGCTCTTATTTCAACAGGTAAGCCGGACTTTTTATAAGAGCCTTTAAAAGCAAGTGACTTGGTGCAGAGTGTGGTGCAGCTGAATAGTCAAGAGTGCCAACTCCAGAGTCACATGACCTCCCTTCCAATGCCAGTCTACCGATTATGAGCTGTGTGGTCAGGGCACAGTATTGCTCAGCCTGTCTGTGCCTCATGGAGCAGCAGAGATAGTAATAGTACCTACCCGATAAGGTTGCAACATTAGCATACCCAGGAGTTGGTTGAAAATGAAAATTCTCAGGCCCCTCCCAGACCCACTGAGCAGGGCTCAGCAGCAGTCTGTGCTGTCACCCTCGGGGGCAATGCTGATGTACATTCAAGTTTGAAAGCCGCAGGGTTAACACATGTGAAGGACTTGGAATAGCACCTGGGACATAGTAGGTGCTCAATCAATGTTAGTGGTTTATTATAATTACTAGAGGCCCGATGCATGAAACTCATGCAAGAGTAGGCTTTCCTTCCCCTGGCTGCCAGCACCGGCTTCCCTCCAGCACCTGGGACCCAGGCTTCCCTCACAGCCCCGGCTTTGTCCGGAAGGACGTCTGGAAGGACATCCAGTCTAGTTAGCATACTAGGCTTTTATTATTATAGATTAGCCAGGACATTCACTGCCGCTAGGGTGTGGGGTGGAGTTTAGTCCAGTTGCAGAGGGAAAAGGCTGGTCACCATTTTCATGCTCAGCTGAGCATCCTGGGTCTCCGTGGACTTGTCTGTCTTGTGTTTTCCGCTGCAGGATTCCCGGCCTCAGAGCAGTGCTCAGGACACAGCCTGGGCTTGACGATTATTTGCTGTGTGAATGTGGCTTCTCTCTTCTCCCTCTGTCTCATTTGTCAGTCTGGCCTTGAGAAGAGAAGGAGATGCTGGGGGCTGAGGAATGGATTTCAGGCCCCGTTAAAAATACCACTTCTCTTGGAGCATTCTCTGCCCACGGAGGGCTCAATCTTCATACCCCATGTTTCTGTTAATCGATTAGAGTGTGTGTGGGGTGGGAAGAGGGCAGGGATCAGACCCTTATGTTTATATCACAATATATCAGCAAGAAAAAAGACAGCCAATTCAAGAGAAAAGTGGGTGAAAACCTTACCCCCAACTCAAAAAAGGGTAGTCACATGGCCAATAAATATGAAAAGGTCTTCAATGCCATTGGTCTGTAGGGAGATGCATGTTCAGACCACAGGGTGATGCCACTGCATGCCCACAGGAGCAGCACCTTGAAAAAGTGGCAAGTCCTGGGTGCTGAGGAAACGTGGTGGAGCTGAACTCTCATACTGGCAAGTGTGAGAGTAAACCCACAAGTGTGGACGACTGTTTGGAAATATTTACTAATACCAATATACATATTTACTAATAACAAAAATACATCCATATGCTCTTCTGAAAGACACATAAGTAGAATGTTCACAGAAGCACTATTTTTTAATATATATATTTTATTGATTTCAGAGAGGAAGGGAGAGGGAGAGAGAAATAGAAACATCAATGATGAGAGGGAATCATTGATCGACTGCCTCTTGCACACCTCACACTGGGGATCGAGCCCACAATCCAGGCATGTGCCCTGACCAGGAATCAAACAATGACTTCCTGGTTCATAGGCCAACGCTAAACCACTGAGCCATGCCAACTGGGCAGAAGCACTATTTTTATAGGCCCTAACTGGAAAATACCCAAACAAAACTTGTCTGTCAAGAGTGTAATGGACAAATTAAGTGTCAAATATGCACAATAAAACACTACAAAGCAATGAGAATGAATGACCTACAATTATACTCAACCTCATGGAAGAATTCGATGAACAAATTCTTACTTGAAAGAAGTTAGGATGCAAGAACATGTGTATGCTGTTTGATTCCATGTGTCTGGAGTTCAGTGACAGACAAGCTAACATGCTCTTGGGAGAGTGGCAGCCAGAGGAAGCACGAGGACTGCTGAGGTGCAGGCGGGTGTGCTCATCTGAGTGCTGGCTGCACTGATGTGTGTGGTTTATAAAAACTCACTGAGATGCACACCTCTGATGTGTACACTTCTCTGTATGATTATTTAAAAAAGTTAAGCAATGTAAGTGACCTCAGAATAGCAGGTGGTTCATGCCTTCTACTGTTCCTGAGGGGCCAGCCCTGTGGAGGAGAAAGACAGTCCAGAGTCCATGACCAGGACTGTTAGCTCAGGCCTCCTAAGCATTTTTGGTCCCATTGTCCTTATCAATAGACAACAAGGAGCCCTTGCTGGTTTGGCCGGTGGATAGAGCGTCAGCCTGCAGACTGAAGGGTCCTGGGTTCGATTCCGGTCAAGGGCACATGCCCAGGTTGTGGGCTCGATCCCCAGTAGGGGGCATGCAGGAGGCAACCAATCAATGATCCTTTCTCATCATTGATGTTTCTATCTCTCTCTCCCTTTCCCTTCCTCTCTGAAATCAATAAAAATATATTTTAAAAAAATAGACAACAAGGAAACAGACCCCAGAGAAGAAGGAGATCGCCCAAAGTTGATATGCACCACATGCAAGGAGGTAGCCGAGGCCCTGGCCATCTGCTTTTAGAATCGATGGGGTGGGGTGTGCAGAGGGCTCTGTCCACAGTGGCACAGTAGAGCTGTGCTGACTGCTACAGCCAGCATTCTGAGCCAGACATGCATCTGTGGATTTCTCCATTACCTTCCAACTTTATGCTCATCCTTTCCAATGACATGCTCTCGTTCTTTCTTGAAGGTGATTACCATTCCTAAATGAGCACACAAAAACAGACCTCTTCATTAACCAGAGGGAAAGATGTACCGCCTGAGTGGAACTTGCACCAGGATGCCGTAGAAGCCCAGCAGCACACGCCACACTAATTACCCTGTCTCCGTAGATGGATGGATGTGTTCAGCACAGTGGTTGCATTATGGGATGGGGTGACGGGAAGCTGCCCCGTTTAGGGCAGCATTTCCAAAGGTGTTCTTCAGAATGCAAGACCCATGAGATGCTAATCAATGCCATGCGGTGACAATTCCAGGCTCAAATGTATTTTGGGGACTGCTAGGCTAAATGTTATAAGATGCATTCTTTGCTGCAGGACTTCTCAGAGACTTTGTAATATGCCAATGGACATAATGAATCATCAAGATGGGGATAAAGTAGTCAACATTTTTCTAACTTATATTATTACTCAGTTCTCTTTGGTTTGTAAAACACTTTGCAAAGAGTATTTCCTGGAACCTACATGGGAAAATATTGACATGGACCCAAGTGTGGTCCTGGAGTCAGAGACCTGGTTTGCAGATGTAGCTTAGTTATCAATCAGTGGAGGCCTCGGACAAGTTCTATTTTTCTCAGTTAACGAGCCTCAGTTAATTAGAAAGAAGGGACTTGAAGAAAAGCAGGGATGTGGATTTGCCAGAGAGAGGGGAATGGTATTCTTACCATTATCTTACTACCTTTTTTGCATTTAATACTGTGGTGTTATGCAATGAAACTTAATTATTTATACACAGGGCGGTTGCTGTTGATGACTTACTCAATAGCTGCTATCCTCCTTTCTTGCTAAAAGAATTCTGATTTTTCCCATGTGACCTTGAGTTCAGTGAGAGGTCAAACTCCATTCTTTTGTGTCTAGGGTTAGCCTGATGAGTCAGTTCTATCCATTGAAAAAGAAGGGAAAGTTTTCTGGGAGCTTCTTGGAAAAACTTTCTTCTCTGATAAGATAGAGCCACCCAAGAATAATAGTCTTTATCCTGATTAAACAGTGGTTATGTGATGTGATGGTTGGAGCTATGGCAGTCATCTTTTGACCATAAAACAAGGATGAGAACCAGTAAACTAAGGATGTACAGAATTAGCAGGGAAAGAGCCTTGCTGACATCAATGAACTTCTGAACTAGAATTCAAACTACCTACCTCTGACTTCTTGTCAAATACACAGTAAGTGCCTTCGTAATTTTAGTCAAGATTAATTTGACTTGCTGTTACTTGTACTCACACAGAAACTTACTGCTAATAATCATGTCCTTTTTAATCTTTCATTATTTTATTTTTCTCATTTTTAAGGGTCCTCACTTATAGGATGCATTTTTGATTGATTTCTTAGTGAAGATAGGATAGGAGGCTCTGATGCATCAACAGAAAATCCTAAAATCTCAGTGACTTAACCAAATAGTAGTCATTCCCCACTTCATCTTAGTCCAATATGGATTAGGTGACCCCACCCCAACTAGTAGCTGTGTTATCTAGAACACATGGTCTGTAAGTCAGGCACAGCTAGGCTAGGCCACAGTTACAATGCCTCAGTTTTCAGTGGTTTAATGCATAAAGGTTTATTTTGATTTATACAAAGTCTGTTTTTGATCCATTGAATCTCCAGAGAAGTTCTCTTCCATGCAGTGACTCAGGGATCCAGGCTGCATCCTATATAGATAGTCTCTGGAATAGGTGAAGTTGCTGAAGCTAGAAAGGAGAGAGCTTACTTAGGGTCATGCACCAATTCATATATATTTTGGCCTGGAAGTGACATGACTTCTTTTTATAGCCCATTGTCCAGAACAAGTCACACATCCCAACTTACTAGTAACTTCAAGGGAAGCTGGGAGATGTTGAAGGACATATGAATAATTAGTGAGTACTAATTTTTCCTGAAACCATTTAAGAGAAGCTCTGACTGAGAGCCTGAAATGTATTAAATGGAGACTGGGGGGCAGGAAGAGGTAGAGAATGAAACTTTCCTGACTCTGCTGAATCCAGCTCCCAGAGGCCAGACCAGGCCAGGCTCTGGGTTCAAGGCAGTGCATGGAAAGAGCCAGCTCAGGACTCAGAAGTCTGGGTTCTCATCTCTGTGTTTCTATCAACCTTGGGCAAGCTCCTTTCCTATGGGCTTGCCTAAGCTGTGAAATAAGGGTTGTGACCCTGTTCTTGTCTCTATGGCTATGTAACAAGTCAGTTCAAAACCTAATACAATAATCATTTATTATTTTTCATGGTTTCCATGGGTCAGGAATGAAGCAGTGGGTTGGCCAGGTGGTTATACCTCAGGTTCACTTACCCACAGTCATCTGAAGGCTAGATTGGGGCTGAAGATGCACCCCCATGGTGGTTCCCTCACATGGCTGGTGGGTTGGTGCTGGCTGCTGGCATGGGGTCTCAGTCCCTCTCTACATGGGCCTCTTCACAGGCCTGCGTGAGCATCCCCATGGCATATGGCTGGCTTTCTCTCCCGCTCCCCTCCCAAAAGAACAAATGATCCCAGCCACCAAGATGGAAGCTATGTGCCTTTAAGACCTGGCTTTGGAAGTCATACGCTGACAGTCCATTGCAATCTCTGTGTCACACGGTCCATCGTGATACAGAGTGGGCAGGGACTACACAGGGGTAAACACTAGGAGGTGAAGTCACTGAGGTTCATCTCTGAACCCTGACATTCTTTACCTATGATGCAGCAACACTCTCCCTCCAAGGAAGGTGTGGGTAAGGCCAGACCTTTCTACGGCTTTTCATAATGTTCCTCCGGGTCCTCTGGGTTGAGGTGATTTCTGGAATAAGAACCCTAAGAGCAAACTCATTTTCTATTTAATTCTCTCAAGAACTCTATGAAACAGGTGCTATATTTATCATCCCCATTTCACAGTTTGGACACTGAGGCCTAAAGAGGTTGACTAAGATCATGGTCAGCATATGCTGAGTCAGATTTCACACCCAGAGCTTAGATTACTAATACCTCCTGGAGCCAGGCCCAGCCCAGGCTTGAGCTACAATGTTCCCTCTGCAGCATGGAGCTGGGGCAGCTAATGTCTCCCCTACAGAGAAGCACTTGGCAGTACCCAGGTAGCTGCCCTTCCTCCCACAGGAGCCACTCTCTCCTGCACAGCTTCCGTCCCATCTGGCGGGACTTGCATCCCAGGAACTTCCTTAGAGACGGGAAGTCCTTTTAATAGTCTAGCTTACCTTGAGCTGATGGTGTTAGTGTCTGAGCAAACCAGTGTGTGCCTGCTTGAGGGAGTGATAATGGAGTCCGATAAGACCGAACAAGGAGTGATCTTTTTGTGAGCCTGCATATTAGGGCTTAGCTATGAAATTGCCCTTTTCTTTAACTGTCAGCAGCAAGGGAAAAACCTCTGGACCACAGATGTATGAAATGCTGCGGACTTAGATAAGACGATTTAGAGTTCAAGCTTCTGTTCCTGATCTGCCTGTCATCAAGGAGCTGGACAAAGACTGACCCATCTCAGCAATTTGCCTGCATTTGAATGAGACACATGAACAATTTCTCTGGCTCCGGGGTCTGAGGACAGGAGGGGGACTGATGAGCCTGAAGTGGCGTCCGAGAAGGCACTGCCATCCCTGCCAGGGAGGGACCGGGAGAAACGCTGGATGCCCTGGCCTGGTGCTTGTCCCTGAAGAGTTGGGTGCAAACAGTTACGTGTGTCTCTATGTGAGCTTACCACGAGTGGGGTGTGGGCAACATGCATGTGGCCACACATGCTGGGGGTGGTACGTGTAATGATGGGAAGCCGGGCGGGTCATGGTTGAGGACACAGGCCCTGGAGACCTGCAGGACTATTGTCTCGACCATATATACCTGGGGACCCCGAGTGGGTGTTCTCATCTGTGAAATCAGCTTGACAGTAACAATAGCACCTATTGTAAAGGGCCCTTGTGTGTACTAAGTAAGGCAGCACCTGTAGAGGCCTTTAAACATGGTCTGACATTGTAAGCACTTACAATGATGGCCACTTTTATTTTACGTGTTTTGTGTATATCTGTGTGGACTGTCGTTTGGGGCATGTGTGTGTACCTGCATGTGTATTTTGTGTGTGTGTGTGTGATTGTGTATATGAGCACACACATAGGGCAACCGCCTCCGAGGTGTACGCGTAACCTCGGTGGGTATAATTAAAGACAATGAACTGCCTGCGGGGGAGGGGACTCACCATTCCCAGGCGGAGTGCGGCACCCACACCTTCCAGCCAGGAGCCCACCTGGGCCTGAGAGCTACAAAAAGTTCTCCCCTCGCGGCAGAGGTCACCTTTGCCAGGGGCTGGGTAGGGAAGGACAGGTGGGTAACGGGATGACCTGAATGTTGGAGGCAGAGAATCAAAGTCTGACCTATTAGTATAGTTAAACTCAGGGTTTAGTGGGGATCACCAAGGAGCCAGGGATAACTCTGGCTGATGTTACTCTAATTCTTGTACATTAGCAAGTTGGGAGGCTTTGCTAGTTCATGGCACTGCAGGGCCCCCACCAGGTCTCCTGGCCATCAGCGCCCCCTGAGGTCTGGGGGCTTTAGGGACATGGAGTCAACTAAGCAGGATGCTGCTGGGACTGCCAGGTGCCGCCCATCCCTGGCTGCCTTGACTTAGAGCAGATGAGCAAGCTGGCAATCCACCCGTGCCAGGATTCAGGCTACACTTTGTAGATCAGAAAACTGAGTCCTGGATCAGTAAGATGGCTTAGTCAGAGTCCTGGTCTTAGCCTTTCTCCCTCGGGGTTAATGCGGAGTGTGCTGTGTGTGTGGGCGGGGGGGGGGGGGGGGGGGAGGGCGGGGGACGGGGGGCGCTTTATGGAAGGAAATGGTGACGTCACTTTCTTCCAGTCCCACAGCTCATTCAGCAGAGACAGGATCGGGAGTATTCCACGACCTCGTCTGCACATCTGCCCCTGGTTACCACCCCTCACGGTGATTCAGCCACAGTTTCTCCCCTTAGCCCGGCTGTCTCCATCCTCCACACCTGCGATGGCACGCGGACCCTCAGCCACCTGTGGGAACCTGTCTTCCCAGCAGTGGATGGAGTATCGCATGTCCTTGCTGGGCCCCATGTCACCACATCCTGTTTTTGAAAGGAGGCAGGGAGCTCGGGGAGCCATGAAGAGTGATATCAACTGGGCCACTGGGAACTCTGTGACCCTGGCAGCTTGGTTTAGTGGAAGGGACCTGGCTGGGGGGTGGGTGGGGGGAGCTTGGGGGGAAAGCCTGTGTATTCACCTGCAGATTGAAGGGGTTCAACTAGAGTGGAGGTCCGGAGACTTAGAGAGCACAGATTCACCCGGAGAACTGGTTCCAGGTGGATTTCCAGACCTCGACACTGATGTTCTAACTCAGAAGCTGTGGGGTAGGATCGGGTTCGTTGTTAGCAGGCACCTCAGGTGATTCTCATGCATGTGGTCTATAGGTCATGCCCAGGGCCCCTCCCAACTCCTCCTTTCATGGGCCTTCCAGCCCATGGTTCATCAGAGCACAAGGACCATCTCTCTCGGGACACATGGTGGGGTGGTGGCTCTTACTGTGCTACAGATAATGCCACATGCCCCGTCCACAGACTGTGGCCCAGACAGGAAGCTCTCTCCTCAGTCGTTCTCTCTAATGTTAAAGCATCCATTTGTGCAGCTGGGCCGGGGCCTCTCCCTAGGCGGAAGCAAAATGTGCTAAATGGCCACAAATCTGCCCCTTCCTGCAGAGAGCATGTCAGGGTGGGTAGATGATCCCCCATCCATCAGGAACTCAAGCAAAACTGTTGGCATAGCCCTAACCGGTTTGGCTCAGTGCATAGAGCATTGGCCTGCGGACTGAAGGGTCCCAGGTTTGATTCCAGTCAAGGGCATGTACCTTGGTTGCGGGCACATACCCAGCAGGGGGTGTGCAGGAGGCAGCTGATTGATGTTTCTCTCTCATTGATGTTTCAAACTCTCTATCCTTCTCCCTTCCTCTCTGTAAAAAAAAAAAAAAAAAATCAATAAAATATATTTTTAAAAAATGTTGGCATAATCTTCACTCTCCCTTTCTCACATCCCACATCAAGCCCATGAAAAATCTTGCCTGCTCTACTTTCAAAGTCTGTCTCAGTGTGACCCTTCTCAATACCTACAGCTCCCATCCTAGTTAGATGTACCATTGTCTCTTGTTTGGAAAACAGCTTCCTAACAGGTGTCCGGCTTCCACTCCTGCCCTTTCTGGTCTAGTACCCACACCGCAGCCAGAGGGGTCCTTTTAAAGCATGTCAGTCATCTGTGCAAAATCACCCTGGTCTTCATAGCACACCCCACACCAAATCCTGCATCTTCATCGTGCCTACCTGAGCTGGCCCTCACTACCTCCCTGACCTCGTCTCCGACCACTCTCCTCTCCATTCCCTCTGTTCCAGTCACATGGCCTCGTCCCTGTCCCTTGACTATACCAAGCCACTCCAGGGCCTTTGCACTTGTTGCTCCCTCTGCCTGATTGCTCCCTCCCCACAAATCTGTATGGTTTGTTGCATTGCTCCATTCAGGTCTATCTCTAATGGCAGTCAGAGTTCTTCTGTTCTCTTCTGGTGAGTCTTCATAAAATAACATCCCCTACATGTGTTATTTCCTTATCCAGCTTAAGTTTTTGTGCATGTGGGTGTGTGCACACACATGCTGGTTTGTTTGCTTAAAGCCTTTCAGTCTCCAGGAGAATGTAAGTTCTATGGAAGCAGGAAGGTTATTTTCTTCTCTGTCCCTAACACCTAGTACACTGCCTGGCAGAGAGTAGTCTCTCAAAATGCATGTGTTGAATGAACAAAATGAGGGAGTTCTTCAAGCATAACCCTGAATCTTCTCTGATGTTTGAAATAAATAAATTAGTCATGAGCTTGGTAATTTCCCATGTATTATTAACAAGTTTTGAGGGATACACGTGTCCCTGCCTCAGTGATTGGGATCAGCTGGTTGTTGTTGGGCACTCATATGGCACCAATATGGGTCCCTGGGGCCATTCAAATGCTCGGTCACTGGTATGAAGGCAGTGCCAGAATGGTACCACTCCCCATTCTCCCCATGTGGCAGGGTTGACTCTCCAGCCCTGATCAGGGGTGACAGTGGATACCCTGTCACCTGTGTGGTGCTGGTGAAGTGACACATTGCCTTCCGAAGGGACCTCAGAGTGTTTAATTGTCACATTGACTGTATTAGTTTGCTAAGGCTGCTGTAACGAGTACCGCGGTCTGAGTGGATTAAACAACAGACATTTATTTCCTAGCAGGTCTGGAGGCTAGAAGTCTGAGATCAAGGTGTCAGCAGTGTTGGTTTCTTCTGAGGCCTCTCTCCTTGGCTTGCAGAGGGCCGTCGCCTCCCTGTGTCTTCACGGCCTTCCCTATGCGCATGCCCGTGTCCTCAGTCTCCTCTTCTTGTAAGGACACCACCTACTGACCTCATTTTAACTTAACTTCTTCTTATGAGACCCATCTCCAAATACAGTCACAGACTAAAGCACTGGGGGTTAGGATTTCAACAAGTAATTGGCGGGGTAGGGGGTAAGGGGGAGGACACAATTCAGTTCATAACATCTATCTCTTTCTCTTCCCATCTTTATAAATCTTTCCTGAGTAAACAATTTTAAAATAAGTTCCCAGCATGGGAACATTTGAGTCCCAGCATATAATTATCACCCTCATTTCACAGAAGAGGAGACTGAGAGGGTACGTGCCTTGCCCAAGTCCACACAGCGAGGTTAGCCATAGGACCAGTACTGGACTCCCAGCACAGTGCTCATCTCAACACCCAGCCACCTCCTGACCTGGCCATAAAGGGCAGCAAATGGATACGAGGTATTAATGAATGAACCCACTGCTGCCATTTTCAAACTTGTGCACTAGAACCCTGGTGGAGTGAGGGGTCTTTTGTGCTCTTGTGTTTCTAATAAGGCTCATTGCTCTGCCTGGCACACCATGTGCCACTGGTGGGTTTGCTGCGGAGGGAGCAGTGAGAGGAAGATGAGGTAATCATCAGCAGAGGAGCTAAACTGGAGACCTCCAATGAGCAAAGTTCTGTTTCCAGAGATTCCATCCCCTGGTGTGAGAGAAGCCTGGATGCCACCAGCAGGTGGAGGACCCTTCAGGAATGGGATCCTTCCACCCGCCCTCTACCCTCGCCATGTGGTGAGGGATCCGGATTCTACACACGATGAATACAGACCTGCACAGGTGAGCCTTGGGAAACCTGAGTGAGCAGCAAATTGCAAGAGGGTGAGGCCATCAGTCTAAAAGCCTGGGTACACTTCCGTAGGCCTACCTGCTGCTCCTGGTTGGATGGGGCCAATCTGCTGGACTCGCCCTATCTCCACAGCAATTTCCATGACACCAGATGGCTCCACCCTCCATCGCCTCCTTTTCTCCTTCCTGAAATGAGCCCCTTCCCTAGATGCAACCCTTGATCTCTGCATTGTCTTCCATCTTTCCTCAGCCTCCTTCTTCCAGGTCATCCCTGGGATTAGTAAACACATACTCAGCCTACCATATTGTGTGCAAGGAAAAACCCAAAACAGAATTATTAAGAACCTCAAAAAATAGATAAATATTGGAGCATGACCTATAACAATTTTTTCATAGTAGGTAGCAACCCAGTTACATCTTCCCAGCAAATCTCTGAAGGAGGGGTTTTCATCCCATTTTTCAGGAGACCTTACCTGGACCCAAGCTGGCAAAGCCCACGTGCTGAGCAGAGAATCAGAGCTGGGCGTGGTTGTCAGTGTGGTTCTAACGTTATGGCCATGTTCTTTGGTGACTGGAGGGTCTTTAGCGGGGAAGGGAGTGGGGAAGATGTGAGGAAGCGGCTTCCAGAACCCCATCCTGGCTGTACACTGAGCAGCTCCAGATTTATCTGTTTTTATACTTTAGAAATGAGGTTTCAGATGTTGGCTGCACCCAGGGAACTCTCAGCTAATCGATAATAGTAACGAACACTTCAGGGTTCCTAACCATTTGTTATGAGCAATTCCACCTCCATGTGAATTTGGGGCAATATTCTCATTTCTCCCAGTTTTGGGGGAAACTGAGGCTCAGAGAAGTGAAGTGTCTTAGCCAAAGGAACACCTTTCAAGTGGCGGGGATGGTGCTCAAACACAGATCTTCTAGTCCCAGTCCCCGGAGGAGCTGGCTCCCACTTGTGGAGGCCTCAGGCTACGATGATCTTGGACTTGGGGAGAGAAACAAATGGAAAAGCCCTACTTTGGGGGAGTCCAGGGATTTCTGAAACAGTCAAAGGGACCAGAAAGTAGCCCAGAGAGGAAAGGTTGTGTCTGTGGCAGCTGATGCAGCTGCCTACCATAAACAGAATTCAGGCAGAAGAGATGGGATGGTGACCCTGAACCTTAGCTTCCTGAACCAGGTAAGCTGGGCCAGTGTTTGAAAGAGGAGAGGAAACAGAGAACAGCATCCCAGGGTGGGAGAAAGGCTAGGAATCAAGCTTTCTGCCATGAAGAGTTCTGGAGAAGTTTGCCCCTGGTGGGCCACCTGCTCAGGCTGCAAAGTTCTGCCACATGTGGGCCTGTCTGCTCCCCCTCAGCCCTTCTCTCTGGCGTGAGATATGTCTGCTCATCGCCAGAGCCAGCCCAGCACCTCAGGCTCAGTGGAGCGAAGACAAGGACAAGCACCAAGCCACCTGTGTCCATCCCAGCTGCACGGCGGCTCCGGCTGGCTGTGGAGGGCACCTTGGCAGGGAGTGCAGAGCTGGGCAGAGGCAGGAATTGGGGCTGGATGCCAAGCTCCCTCATTTCTGGGGAGCTCTCTCTCCCACCAGACTGGGAACTCCCTGGGGGAAGAGGCCATGCCTCCCCATCAGGTCAAGGGTTCTCTGAGCACAGAGGTCTTTTTTTCTCCCAGCCTGAGGTGTGAAGAAAGACAGACAGTACCCCCTCATCGGTCTGGGCTCTGCTCTGCTCCACCATACCATGGTTCAAGGGGAGAGTTTCAGCAGACTGTTTTTACTCAAGTCTTCTTTCCTAAAAACAGTCTTAGAAAACACAAAAATTTCGTCTTCCCTTCCTCATTGCTTAAGGTGACCAGATTTTAACATTGGTAAAGCGGGACACCATTGACCGGGAGGGGAGGGGGGAGGGCGGTTCTTGATTAAAAATTTGGTCTATATGGAGCAACAAAAATTTTCATAGAACGCAAAAATAGTATTGTAATATATTTTTTAAAATTTCAACATAAGTACAATTTACAAATATAAAAAATAAAAATTATGTATAGTATTATTTTATTCTTTGGCATATTTCTCATTTGAGTGAATATTTTTTAGTAGATTGCTGTCATTGTTTAAAAGGTCATGAATTTGCCTTAACGTAAGTCGTAAGTGTCACTTTCAAGGCCGGTGCTAGACTTTTCGCCGCCACTATAAAATATAAATAATATGAGTACTGTCTGCTAAATTAAAGAAAATTTATGTATTTATGAAATAAATAAATAAATGACTTACCTAAATTATCTGAATAGCTGATTTGTAATGACATCACTTGTTTAACTAGCTTACTAGCACGCAGTACGATGTGTATCATCTGAGAGACAGTTACAAAATGTTTTCATCGTTGCCAATCCCCAAAAATGCCATTGTTCATTAAGTCCAAACAATGGTGGTCGAATTCTAACAACTGATCAACAATGCGAACTTTGATAGGCAGTTCTCGATAATCAGTTCTCAACAATTATTTGTTATTATTAAAGTTTAACGTTATAAAATTAACAAAAATAATATAAAACGCATATCCTGGCTAAATAGCCACATGGCCGCCGAAAACCGTATATTCCCTTTCCGTTCTCCCGCCGTTCCCTAGCTTGTCGTGCATTCTTTCCAAAAATCGGGACTATTTTAAAACGCCGGGGGATGCGGGACAAATTGTTAAAAATCGGGACGTCTGGTCACCTTATCATTGCTATCCTGAATTTCTTAGTGGGTTGGATGAAAACACCATCCTCAGTCTCATGCTCTGATTGGCCTATTAGCTCTGGCTATCCCCAATCGGAATAGAAACCACAGGTGAGCCCAGGTTCAGCCACAGGGGTGCTGGGTAATGTAGTTTCCTGACTCCTCCCTGCCCCCACTAGAAGGAAATGGCTTCAGATCTCCAAGTAGCTTCTGTGAGGAGTTATACTTTCCCTTTCATCAGATCGGATGGGAGTAATGGAATCACTGGAGTAACAGGAACACATTGTCTTTACAGCCTGGCACAGTTCAGTGGTTTTTCAGAGAGAGCAGCTTGTTTTGATACAGACCTGCAATGCTGTTTCTGATCAGGTTCTCTCCCCTCTCTGTGGTCCGCAGTTGCAGTTTCTCCATTGGAAGAAGCCGGCTGGGTGGGCGAGTAGGGTTTGCTAACCAGGAGGCTGCTGGTGCTCTCCATGGAGACAGCACCGTGGTGCACACGGCGCTCAGTTCCCACACATCGGGCCAGCTAGCCCTATGTATGCACAACAGAGTTTTACAGTCCACAAAGAAATGGGGAAATAAGACGTAGGTAACTTGTTTGTTACAAAGTTAAATGTACTTAAAAGATTGCCTTTTGGTTTGATTTTCTCCTACTCTTTAGCATGTGTGGGGGCATGGGTGGGGAGTGGGCAGAGAGGACTTCCCTGTGGTGGGTGTCAAAGTGATTGCTTATGTATTTGGGATATGCATAAAGGCAGTCAGTATTCATAAGACAAGATATGCTGCTGGGGGTGGGGAGAAAAATTTCCTATTTTTTCCCCCTCTTAGTTCTTTTGGCTGGTCCAATAATCAAACTGACAGGAGACAAGTTAACAAGAGAAAATAGGCAAATGTAATAAGTATATATGAGGATTCTGTAAAAACTATGATGCCAGGGGGCAAATTGGGCAGTTGAGGTTCACCTGCCATTCTGGACTAAGGAGATGGAGGGTCTGGGACTGCAAAGGGAAAGCAGGCAATTCACAGGCAGGTGAGAGAGAAGGAATGTGTGGTAAACAGATGTTTGCTGGGCCACTGGCACTGAGGGGCGTCTCACACACCCTCTGCAGGTGCCTCTTGTCTGCCAGCCTTTAGCTATCTAAAGCCCCTCTGGCAGGTTAGGGGAGGTTAACATCTCTTCTGGAATTTGTTGGGCTTTGATTGTCTTCAGCTCAAAATAATCTGCGTGCCAGGGTGGCACATTCAGAGGAGACTCTACAGTTTCTTAAAAATAACCAGCTTAAAATGATCAATATACCCAAGAAGGCATTTTTTTGGGTGGGGGGTGGCAAACTCTGCTCCCCCTCACTGCTAATTATCTGTAAATTCTTAATTATCTGCACTGAAGAAAGAAAGAGGTGGGGATAGTATAGGGCAGGCGTCCTCAAACTACGGCCCGCAGGCCACATGCGGGTGTTTTTACCGTTTTGTTTTTTTACTTCAAAATAAGATATGTGCAGTGTGCATAGGAATTTGCTCATAGTTTTTTTTAAACTATAGTCTGGCCCTCCAACGGTCTGAGGGACAGTGAACTGGCCCCCTGTTTAAAAAATTTGAGGACCCCTGGTATAGGGCGCCATTCAGTAACGGAAGTGAAGCTGGGAAGGAAAATAACATTTATTTAGGACCAACTCGGAAAGGATAATTGCCTTGTCCAAGGTCACCCTGCTAGGTGTGTGGGGTCTGGGACTAGAATCTACATCTCCTAAAGCCTAGTCTAGTGCTTTGTCAAGTGCACTACCTGCATCCTAGTAAAACCAATCATGACAACAGTGAACAAGCATGGAGCACATACTAAGCACTTCTCAAGTATTATCTGCCTTCACTCCCACCGCAGCCCTGAGAGGTAGGTTCCGGAGTTCGCCTATTTAAAGATGGATGAGTCAAAGCTATTTTCAGTTCAATTCAAGACACATTCACCAAGAGCCTGCTAGATTCCATCCCAGGTGCCAAACTAGAGACAAGAAATGGAACATTAATAAGACAAGGCTCCTGCCTTAAACAGCTCAGTGGGGCAACATGCACAAGCGGGTGATTTCAGTAGAAGGTGGTGAGTCCCACGGGAGATTTATACATAAGGGATATATATGTGGGAGCTCACTGGGGCACAAGGCCAGATTTCAGGGGAGCAGGCAGGGGAGGGAGTGGGGGATGGAGTGGCTCATGGAAGGCTTCCTGGAGAAGCTGGGCCACATCTTCCACAGGGAAGAGTCCTGAGAGCCGGGGGAGAAGGGAGGGTGGGGATGGGGGCGCTGGGCAGAAGGAAGGGCGTGGCAAAGCTCCTAAGGTGTGGCAGCAGCACGATGCACAGACATGGAGGGGGAAGGACCCATGAGAACAGGAAAGGATGGTTGCAGGCTTGCTTGTTGTCCTGGGGCAATGGGGAGCCCTGGAAAGCTTTTAAATAGGGAAGTGGAATGATCCCATTTCTAATAAAGTGACCGGTGGGGGTATCGGGGGGGATTGAAAGAAGGGGTGGGGGTGCACTGGGGTGAGGAGACCTGCCAGGGGCTTTTCTCTTCTAGAGCAGCAGCGATGTGCCCTGAGCCGGGATCCTGGGGAGGAAGGGGCAGGTTCAGAGATGTTAGGAAATGGGGTCTCAGGACCCAGGGTGTGATTGGTGGAAGTGGAGTTCCAGGAGGAAAATAATTTCCTGAGGAACCCACGGGAGGATCATGGAAAGCTTTATTGATGATGTAACATTAAGGGGGTTCCCCTGCAGTGTGCATAGGAATTTGTTCATAGCTAGTGAATCTCTGCCTCGCCACGGAAGAAGGCCAATCTTGTCTTCAGCTGGGCTAGAATGAAGGCCACTGCCCAGAATTCTGTTCCATGTCAAAGTCAAGCATCTGGCTAACTTAGCTTGTGTTTGCAGCTGCAGCCATTGCGTGTAGGGTCCGCATGGCCATGGAGAGAACAGGCGAGTGTATGGGCAAGTGCAGGTCACAGAGAAAGAGAGCAAACAAGAGGTAGAGAGAGGGGACTCTTTATCTGGGGACTTGAACCGGGGTTTTCTTCAAAACAACCAACCTTTCAAGGTTTCGCACGCGTCTCACGGGTCCACCCCTTAGCCAATCCATTGTTCCCAGGCTAGACTGACAGGCAAGCACCCTTCTTACGTCACCCTGACCTCACTGAGCATGCGCTCACCTCCCCTTTTGTTCTATTCCCTCCCCCAGCGGTCTGCAGGGAATGGATTGGAGGTTCCCTGGGGTGTGTGAAGCTGCAGCTTCATGGCAAAGCTGCCCGGGTGACCATGCTTACAGTGCCTGGCCTCCCCTTTGCTCTCTTTCTATCATTAAGACGAATCAGCTAGCTAATTGGGACGATAACTTTGCCCCCAAGAGAACATGAGCCTTTGTAATCTTACAAAGGTAAGTGGGTGAAGGTCTCATCTTCTGTAGCTGCTTTATGCTGTCAGAGGGGCGTAGTCCTGCCTGTTCCAAGGCTCAGAGGTTCTTTTATCTGCCAAGAGAAGAAAGGAGCAAACAGGAAGGGGAGTCTTCACGCAGGGAAGCAGGATTTTGCAAAGTGCAGGTCAGTCCGCTGTCCCTGGGGGTAGCATGGGCAATGTCTGGAAGATGGCATTGCTAGACAAGCTGGCATTCTTGTTGTATTCTAGAGGTGACACATTTGACAAGAAGGTTAAAAGGCATAATCCAAAAGTGAGGAGAATTATAGCAACTAAAGGTCTGGTGAGAGATAAGAACCCATGTGATAAAGGGAAGGACTAACCTAACAGTGTCCCAGGTGAGGCTGGAGGGGTGGCTTCCCTGGAGGAAGCTGCCCAGATGCTTATCATGTTTGGCCTTCCCTTTGCTCTCCTCCTTTATTAATATTCACTAGCTATTGATCACGATAACACCGGGACTGGCTGGGTGTAGGGATGAGGGGGAGGGAGGTGTTGGGGGTACTAGGTTTGTCATCTGGATAACCAGATGGCTGGTAGAGCTGAGATGGGGACTCTGCAGGAGATCAGGTTGTGTGTGTAGATGATGGGCTCATGAATGAATTTGAGTGACTTACAGAACATATCATTGTCTCCCCCCAACTTCTGTAAGTCTCAGCCAGTCATGCGGGTCAGAGAATGGGCAGGTGGGTGTACCTCTGGAAACTGGTGAGCCCACAAACACCGTGGGGTATTACCAGGGATCTGGGTGATTGGGAAAAGGAAAAAGACACACTCCTTTCCCCTTCCCTGAGCCCTGGCCCAAGGGACATGTGACACTCCCTCCCCCACCCCCGCCATGTGGACAGAGCCTCATTAAGGACCCCTGCACTGAACACTTTTCCTGGCCTCATTTCTCACCTGCCTGGGAGACAGCAGAGAAGTGGGTCATCTCACAACTGGGTCATCATTTTGGGAGCTTTATCTCTCTCCTGTGGTGACTCAGATGGAATGGCACTCTAAATTAATTATCATTACACGTCATTCATTTGCTCTTGCCAACAAATGCCTTGTTCATTGCTATCCTTGGTGCTGTGCTAGACACATGACAGGCAGAGGCTCATAGGACAGGCCCTGTCTTCAAGGAGCTCATAGACCATCAGGGGACACAGGCAAGTAACAACCTCTGTGATAAGGTGAGCGCTGCTCCTGTAGAGGTACCTTCAGATACTCCATGAGTGTTGGTGGGGAGGGGCCTCAAGGAATGCTTAAGAGCACAGGCTCTGGAACCTCTCAACTGTGGTTAGATCCTGGCTACTCTCCACTCACTAGCTGTGTGACTTGGGGCAAGTTACTTAACCACTCTTGGCCTTCCTTTTTCACTTACAAGATGGAATAATACAGCACCTACTTCCTAGGGTCATTGTGAGGATTAAACTAGTTAATGGATGAACAGAGCTTTGAAGAGTGCCCGGCAACGACAGAGCACTCCACAGAGGTGCCTGCTATTATTTTATCATCATCTTCTTCATCACAAACTCAGAGGAGTCTGTAAGGAAGGAGATAGTACCAGGAGAAGCTGCCGGGGAAAGCCTCATAGGGAAGGTGACATTTTGCTAAGGAAAAAACCAGACACAGGGAAGCGGCCCAGGCAGAGGGAGCAGGAGCAGGAGCAGGAGCCAAGGCCAGGAAGTGTAGAAATGCAAGGACATCTGGGAAAATGAGGAGGCCTCCAGGCTCCCTGGAATGTGGAGGATGGGAGAAGGGAAGCCCTGGGAAGGTAGGACCAGCTTGGAATTGGAATGCCAACCTAAGGAATTTAGGCTTTATTCCATAGGCAAACGTGGTCCTGGAAGACTTAGTTTTAAGAGAGGCGACATGACCAGCTTTGCCTTTGAGAAGGATTGTGGGGCAGCTGTGTGGAAGATGGGCCAAAGGCAGGGGCCTGTCCAGCTAGGCCAGGTGAGATGGCAAGGGTCTGAGCTAAGGCAGTGCAGGGGGGTTGTAGGGAAGATGTTACTATGAGGCTGCAGGGCCAGAGGGGAAGCTGGGTTCCCATTTCCTTCTGATTCATCAGGATAGAGCTAGAAGTGGGAGGTGAGATGACTGGGCCTCTAGCTGCCCTAAGCAAAGGCCTCCAGACAGGTGGAAGCAGACCCTTGGGATCGCTCTACCCAATGTTATTGGCTCTAGGCCAGCAGGGAGGTGTGGCTCTGCCTGGCCTGGTGCCGTGGGACTGGGCATAGATGTCACCACAGGGGTAATGGGTTTGGAGGCCAGAAGACCAGGTTTCCAGGCCTGACTGGGCCACTCACACATAGCTGTGTGACCTAGTGAGTCTCTGAGACTTGGCTTTCCTCCTCTGTAAATGAGGACAATAGTAGCTGTCTCAGCGGGTTATTTTAAAGACTAAAGGCGTAATGAATAAAAGTACCTAGTACTGTGCCTGGCACCTAGGACATGCTCAGTACGTGGTGGGTGTTCATTGCTATCATATCCCCTGGGCACTGGCCATGCACCCCCCTCACTCCCTCCTCCCACCCCACCCTCACTGTTCAGAACTCCCTCTGTCCTTCCCACTCCTTACCACACCATGTGGAGATCCGGTATCCCCAGGTGGACTTCTGGCTGGCACAGGGAGAGGTGTTTTCCCTCCCATCCCCCCACCGCCTTCCATTTAACCATCTCCTCTGCTGAGACATGTGGCTGCACTTTATCCTTTGGGGAATCTCATCTCCTGGGTGGAGTCCAAGGAGTCTCTTCCTGGGCTGCAATCTTTGAAGCCCTTCTTGGAGCTAGAGGGATGGACAAATTGATCCTCAGACCCTGGTTGCTAAGCCCTTGCTCGGTGTCTCTCTGCCCACTTCTCCTGTCCTCTGGCTCTTAGCCTGGCTGTAGAGACAGATGCTGTTGCCTATGAAGAGAAGGCTGCTGCTGTGCGTTGCTCTCCTGTTAATTTTCATCCGCCTATGGGCCTGGGGCGCTATGGCTGGATGCTCCTCGTCTCCGCAGCCCGCCTCCCGCTGTGGTGCAGACCCTCTGAGCTGGTTGGAATGTGATGTGTGGGCTTCGGAAGGAGGAAAGGAAAACAGCAGCTCCGACCACAGCCGTGGTCCTGGGTCTGTGCCTGTGCTTCCCTCCCTCCACCTGGCACCCCACTCCCTTCCACGTTAGGCTGCCAAGCCAGGCGTGACCCTCCCATCCAGCCCGCAACCTGGAGCAGAGCCAGGTTTCTGCCTCTCTCTGTGCCCTATCTCACTCCAGTAAAGCTGGGCCGGGGGCAGCAGCCAGGGGATCCGGCCACCAGGAGGGGAGACAGCTCAGGGCCTTTCTGCTCAGGAAGCTCTTACAGATCCACGGCTCCTGACACCCGGAGGGAGCTCACTGGAGGAACCACACCATGGCCCCAACTAGAATCCCATCACCCGGCTTTGTGTGGGTCTCTGTGCCTTGTAACTCTCCTGTCTCCTCTGCTCAACAGCCCTGGTGAGCCCCCTCCCCAGGTGATGTACCTTGAAAATGGGAAGCCTGGGTGAGCAGCAACCTCTGGATGGTTTCCCTTATATTGACCTGCTTAGTGAAGCAGTGGGGAGACCTACAGGTAAGGGCCATGAAGCAAGAATTATTTTCTTGGAGAAAAAAGGTTTGAATGACTGAGAAAGAGAAACTCGTTTACTCATTCATTCACTCACTCATTCAGGTGATAATTGGACACTTACTGGTTTAGGGATACAATGGGAGACAATGACCAGCTAGCAGACATGGTCCCTGCTCTCACAAAACACGCCCATCAGAGGGGATAGACACAGGCAAACCAGCCCTTCAAGTGCAGGATGAATGGGGAAGCGCAGGGAGCTGGGATACAGGGGATCTATGCGAGCCGGGAACCAGGAAAACACAAATCTCTTAAGGTATTTATAACTGAAGTGATTTTTTTTACAGAATGGAAATTAATTTCTTTACTACACCAGTGCTCACAATTACATCAAAATAATCAAACCACTATCTATCAGGCAAAGGGGAGAAGAAAGCTGAGTCTGAAGGGTACCGCTCCTTGGGAACTTGGGTAGCAGAAGCAGGTCTGGTCTCCTAGTCACCTGGAAATATTATGCAACAGGAGCTGGGCGTCTGCTCTCCAAGAACTCCTCAAGTTGTTTCATCTTCTCATCTGGGGCATGAGGTTCCTAGAGCCTCGATACCAGGCTCAGAAGCATACTCTTCAGCCAATTTTGTACGCAGGGCTATCCAAAGACCGTGATTTCGACTACCTTCCAGGAGTTTGTGTCCACCATCAGCAGGATCTGGTTTGTTCACTCTATTTCCTAAATTATGTATGACTCGGTCAAGGTGAAGATCGACTCAGCCAGCCATGCCTCCAGGTGAAACGCCAATGGGCCTCTCAGTTCACACAGGAAACCACCATGGCCGGGGGTGAATCTGCGGAGGTGGAAGTGGTATCCTCAGCAGCCCATCCAGGGACTGGGCGGACATCCATGCCCCCCTCCTCTCCCTGGACTGCAGCACCTGGCTGCTCGACCATGCTAGGACCAGCAGCCAGGAGCAGGGTGGAGTGGCTATTGTGGAACTCCAATACAGCTGACATGATTTAATGCAGGGAATTGGTCAACAGGTGATGGGAGGGGTCAGCTGATCTGGAAATTAAAAACAGCAGGAAGCAGCTACCATTCCAGGCTGGAGGGGCAAAGGCAGGAGGCAGCATGAGCTCTCACTAGAGTCTCCTGGTGCAGAGAGGAGCTGTAGTGAGTGTGTGCCAGTGGGTGAGTCTCAGTGATGTGTGCCAGTGGGTGTGTCCCAGTGGGTGGGTCTCTATGGGAGCCAGAGACCTGCAGCTATACAGGCTCTCGAGGCAGAGGAGCAAGAAAGAAATGCCCCATCTTTTCCCTTTCTCACGCCCTCCTCTTTCCTGCCCCTGACTCCCATTGACTGAACCCAGTCAGGAGCCAGGTACCAGGGGAGTCTTTTCTTACTTTGCCTCTTGTCAACCATTGCTTTGCAACTTGCTCAAATCTGTACAAGCCAGAATCACATAGCATAGACTAAGAGTGAAAATCCCACAGAACCCACACATGGAAATCCCATACCTGCGAGGAGGAGACATGCCATCATGTGGTGGCAGAAATGGGAGAAAGGGGCTCCCCCTACCTGGGCCTCATTTTTCTCATTCCAAACATATTAGACTCAGTGATCTAGTCATCACCCACCTTTCTGTAGTCCCCAGAAGCCTGCGGTTGTCCCGGAAGTAATGAGCTCAGCCTCACACGATGAACCATGGTTGACCATGGCAGTGCCAACCACATTTACCGATAGGTGATTTACTTATTAGTCAGTTCTGGCCAACGAGGCATGCATTCGCCAGCTTGGACTGCCATCACAAACTACCATGAAATGGGTGGCTTAAAACGACAGGCATCTCTTCTCTCAGAGTTTTGGAGGCCAGAAGTCTAAAAGCAAGGTGCTGACAAGGCCACGCTCTCTCGAAGGCTGTGGGGAGGAATCTGTTCCATGCTCTTCTCTTAGCTTCTCGGGTCACTGGGACTCCTGGGCGCTCCTGGGCTCATGGCTCCACAGCTCCAATCGCTGTCTCCATTGTCTCATGGCATTCTCCCCGGGGGTCTTTATTCTCACCTGGCTGTCTCCCCTCTTCTATTCCCCTCTTCTTCTAAGGACAGAAGTCATATTGGATTAGGGGCCCACCTTCCTCCAGTTCGATCTCAACTCATTATTCTGCAATGACCCTATTTCCAGAAAAGATGATCTTTGAATGTATTTCAGCATATTTTGGGGGGCACAATTCAACCCATAATAAGACTGAGGGAGAGCTTTTCCCCCTGGTCAGGCAGCAGCATCAGGGAGAGCCCCTGCCCTGTCTCCCATGCTCAACTCCATCACAGGAAGATGTGATGCTGATCGCTGTGGCATCTTGGGCCCCCGAGGAGGGACGTCTCTCAGTGGGGTTGGCATGTAAGAATATGATAGAGTGACATTGCTGAGCCATAGCCCCAGTCCTGATACCTCCTTTCTCTATACTTCTGATTAAGTGGATAAAAGCATGGAGGCCACATTTTACTGTATGTTCTGTCACTTATAGCCAAATGCATCCTGCCCCCTAATTTCCCTGCTCGGTTTGGGGAAATGTAAGGACCATGGGATTTTGGAATTGGAAGAGACTTCGGCAGTCATCTAATCCAAACTCTTCATTGGATGGATGAGGAAACTGAGGTTCAGTGGGGAAAGGAACTCACTCAGGGCCCCCGCACAAGTGGGGACACAGCCAGGACCGGCACTAGGGTCTCCAAACTTCCATTCCCCCACTGATTGCCGGGCTCCTTGTGCTCCTGTGTCACTCTCTCTGTGGGGGAGAGAGGGTTGTTTACAAGGGAGGGCCTGCAGGGTGGGCTCCCGTTGAGCTGTCAGAGGAAGGAGAGCAGGGGTGGGACAGCGGCAAGGCAAGAAGGATTCCGAGGGAAGCTTGGGAGCCTGCCATGCTGCAGAGCCGTGATCAGCCTCAGGACATGCAGCTATTCTAATCACATGCTCTGTGCAGGGCTTGCGGCTCTGAATTATGAACCTAGAGAGGGCCTTTCATCTCGCCGAGGGTGGATACCAGCCTGCCTGGCCACTTGTGCTGGGCCGTGATTTAGTCTCCAGAGCAATTTGGGACAAGGAGGAGGATAAGGCAAATGGAATCACCTGGACCTTTGCTTTCCTGAGGACTCTGCCCACAGCTTCCTCCTGCCACCGCGGCTCGGGGGATGGGCAGCGTGGTTGGTGAGAGGGAGGCAGTGATCCACCCCTCACCTCAGTCAGTCTGGGAGCCTGGAAGGGACTCACATGAGCTTGTACCTGGCAGATTCCCAAGCGTACAGAGAAAAATTACTTCAGCAGCTCCGTTGAGTTAATATCTGTTAAATTCAAAGAACCTAGAAATCCAGAGGACTGGCTGGAAGACAGACATCCCCTAATCCAGGCTGCTCATTTTCTAGGAGTGGACACTAAGGCCCCAAGAGGGTTTAAAGAGGCTTGCCCTAGAGGCAGAGCTAGTCAGAGCCCTAAACATCTGCCTCTCCTCCTTGCACACTTTGGTCCAAAGCAGCTGGCCCTTGAGTTCAGTCAACAAATACTGTATGTTTGAGCCCTCTAATCGGTAGCTTCTGACACGGGCTCCCTGACCCTCACCTCCTGGTGTTCATGCCCTTGTGTAATCTCCTCCTCCTGAGTGTGGGCTGGTCCTAGTGATTGCTTCTAACCAATAAAATATGGTAGAAGTGGTGGAATGTTACTTTCATGATTAGGTTACAAAGACTGTGACTTCCATCTTGCTAGCTCTCTCTCTCGTTCTCCCTTTCTGTCTTCCAGGCTCCTCTTCTCCTGAACTTCCTCTGATGAAGTGAACTGGAGAGGTTCACATGACAAGAAGTTGAGGGCCACCACCAACCAATGACCAGCAAGGAACTGCAGCGACAGCCATGGGAGAACTACATTCCGTTAATAATCATAGAGTGAACTTGGGAGCAGCCTCTTCCCCAGTTGAGTCTTGAGATGAGACCACAGTCCTGGCTGGACATCTCAGTTAAAGATGTTTGTGATAGGTCACAAAGAAGAAGAATTAGTTAAACTATGCCTCCATTACTCACCCCAGAAACTGTGGGGAAATAAATGTGTGTTGTTTTAAACTGCTAAGTTGTGTTATGCGACAATAGATAACTGAGACAATTCCTTATTCCAGGATAGTATTTAAAACTATATGCTTAACACATTCCAGGCAGTGTCAGAAATGAAAAAAAAAAAAAAAAAGGTTAATGTGGATTTACAAAAGCTTATAGTCTGATGAGCTAAGACATAGCATGTAAAATGACATCACTAACATTTCATTGAGTGTTTCCTCTGTACCAGGCATTGTTGTAATCCTTACAACCACCGGTGAGGCCTATTATTAGCCCACTGTACCGATGAGAAAACAGGTACAGAGAAGTGAAAAACTGGCCCCGTTTCACATCTATATGTGATAGAAGTGGACCTGAACCCAGTCTGGTTGCAGAGGGAAACAAGACAGCATTCATTCATTCTGAGAGCACGCGCATGCCTCCTGTGTGCGTGCTGTGGTTAGTTGCTGGGCATATGACAGTAGGTCTCTGTGGTGAAAGAGCTAGTGGCTGTGCCCCTCACTACTGATGACCTTGAGAAAACTCGTTAACCTTGGTTTCCTCATCTACAAAGAGGAATAAGGAGAATAACTACTCTCACAGGATTGAAATAAGATAGAAATAAGTTAGTATTTATAAAGCAGCAGTACCTGGTACACAGTGTTAAGTTTGTTAAAAATAAATAAATAAATAAATAAATAAATAAATAAATAAATAAATAAATGGCAGTATCAGCAGAAAGAGACCATAGTGTGCAATTGCAGGGACCCATCTACTCAGATGCAAGGGGAGCCGAGAGGGAGCAATGTCCTTCACCGTCCGTGTCTGTACATGTCCTTTTAAGTCCCAAGTTCATGAGCGGGCTTCCCAGGCAGCCTGTAGCCTTTTCAATGCTTCTTATTCCCTCATTGAGATGATTAGCAGTTCTGAGGCCGGCCTTCTGCCAAGATGCCCAACTCTTAACTGCTGTTCACTTTTATAGCCTAAGCTTCCCAAGATGAGGGAGTTTTGCAAATAATCTTTGCAAGTCCCAGTGTTCACGTGCACCGCGGACCCCCACCCCAGCAATGGCAGGCTCAAAGCTGACATTTCACATTTCACCTCCTCTCCAGGCTCCCGCGCCTCCCAATTCCCCGCAAAACTCTTCCCTTGTTGATCAGAACTGCAATCCCTCTCATTACTTTGCTCAAAGTTCAGGAGATTAAAATATTTGCAATGGAGAAAATGCAAAGACTCTAAAAATGCCTAATGAACTACAAATGCCAAAATACATCCCACAGATGGTGAGAACTGCTCTTGGCCAGGCCAAGGGGATCCAGGCAAAAGCAGTGGCCAAGGAGGGCTTCAAGTAGCAGATGGGGTACCGGCCAGGCCTTATGGGGGTGTAAGGACAGGGATTAAGGACAGGGAGAATGGAGGGGATAGGAGTGGCCATGCAGGGAGCAGAAAGCACCTCCAGGGTGCCAGGAAGGACATGCCACCCATATTGGCTGTTCCTCTATTATGCACACACACCCCCACTCTTGCCGTTATGTGGGAGTCACAGAACTCAATTTGGTCAGTTGGTTGCAATGGAAAGTGATGTGTTCCACTTAGAGACGGAAGCATTTAATGGAGGAGCCAATGTTTTCAGTGCTTTTCCTCCTGCCATGGCAACCAGGGAAGCCTGTGCTGAGGAGGAGGAGCCAGCAGACTGAAGGAGCCAAGAACACTGAGGAGCATATGGAGGACCGCTGCCCGGGAGAGCGGTCTGGACCCACACTGGGCTGTGTGAGTGACAAGTGGATCTTTGTTCTTGTGATGACCGGGCCTTCCCTCAAGGCCACAGAAAGGTGTGTGTTGAGCAGCAGGACATGGAGTTGGGCATCAGAATCACCTGGGGAAACTTTGTCTCCCCGCTTCCCCCCAGAGTTCTAATTTAGCAGGGAGGGTGTGGGCATGGGTATTTTTTAAGCTGCCCAGGTGATCCCCAAGTGCCATCAGAACGGAGGCCATGGGTACACCCATCTCTATCCCCTATTATGGTGCAATCTGCAGTCAACTGCTTTATTCTACAAACCCTGTATTTGGGCTCTTAAAGGAGAAGAGTATTATTGGATTGGCAGGCTCAAAGCTGACATTTCACATAAAAACGTGAAAGAGCTTTATAAATTGTAAAGGGCTGGATATAAGCACATTTTATTCTTGATGATATTAAAGCCTGAAAGGGCAGGAGTTCAGATTCGACGGGGTGGACTGCTCACTTTGAGGACATGTGTGGCCGATATTTCCAAGCCGGACTCCGCATCTCTGGCCACTGCCCTGTCCCCTGCGGGCAGGACGGGTGGCAGGATGCTCGGCTCCGTGACAGGCAGTGGCGACAGCTCCCAGTGGCTCTCCAGGTTCTGGGGCCGCTTTGATATTTTCTCCACTGAGTGGATTAACCAGGTGGCACCTGCTCATCAGATAGAGATTTGACAGCACCCTCCTTCTTATAAGAAGTACTAGAGGCCGATGCATGAAATTCATGCAAGAGAAGGCCTTCCTTCCCCCGGCTGCTGGCACCAGCTTCCCTCTGGCACCCAGGACCCGGACTTCCCTCACAGCCACTGCTTCGTCCGGAAGGTCATCTGGAAGGACATCCGGTCTAATTAGCATATTATGCTTTTATTATTATAGATAGTAACTTTTGTTTTTATCCAAGTTTTAGATAAATAGGTTTATACTATGAAAGAACAGTGTCCAGCTGCCATCTCCCCACCCCGAGCCTCTCTCCTGAGGGGCAGCCCTTCAACTCTTCACCTCTTTCTTCTGTTTATTTTTCTCTTATTGGCTTTTTCTGGAATTTTCCTTTGAGACATTATCACTGACTTCCCCCAACGGAGCCTGCGCTTTAGCAGCTGCTGTTACTCCTTCCACTCCCCAGCAGCATGCTCACGCTCCCCACAGTCTCCCATAGAGTTTTATCGTGATTTTTGCTTAAAAATAGGTATTTGCTATTTACATTAACATTTGCAATTATACAAATACTGTTTAGAAGAGAGCTGTGTATAACAACAGTTTATTTCTTAGACAACTTTTAATTTTCTTGGAGTTAATGATTGTTTCTACTTTGTTTACTCCTTCACTCACATTTTGGATGGAGGGCAGCTGAGGGAATGTGCTGTATCTGCCGCCATCAGCTGGAACTGCAGGTCATTCCCACTGCGTAAACGTGTAATGTTACAAACGCGCCCGTGAGCGTCTCCCCAGTCCACAGGCCTTAGGAGGAGTCTTCTACACGCCTGTGACACCATGTCACCCCTGTGTCCTCGTTTCTCACTAAGATTAATAGAAATAGACACTCAGTTGCTCACAGAAAAACGTATTTTTTCAGAGTCTGGGAGGGAACATTTTTTCTTTAGACTTGGAGCTGCTTGAGAGCAGAGGTTTTATCTTCTCTTCAGACTGGGGCTCCCTGAGGACAGGGCTGTGTCCCCCTCAGACTGGGGCTCCCTGAGGACAGGGCCGTGTCCCCCTCAGACTGGGGCTCCCTGAGGACAGGGCTGTGTCCCCCTCAGACTGGGGCTCCCTGAGGACAGGGCTGTGTCCCCCTCAGACTGGGGCTCCCTGAGGACAGGGCTGTGTCCCCCTCAGACTGGGGCTCCCTACAGGACAGGGTTGTGTCTCCCTCAGACTGGGGCTCCCTACAGGACAGGGTTGTGTCTCCCTCAGACTGGGGCTCCCTGAGGACAGGGCTGTGTCCCCCTCAGACTGGGGCTCCCTGAGGACAGGGCCGTGTCCCCCTCAGACTGGGGCTCCCTGAGGACAGGGCTGTGTCCACCTCAGACTGGGGCTCCCTGAGGACAGGGCCGTGTCCCCCTCAGACTGGGGCTCCCTGAGGACAGGGCCGTGTCCCCCTCAGACTGGGGCTCCCTGAGGACAGGGCTGTGTCCCCCTCAGACTGGGGCTCCCTGAGGAGGGGGCTGTGTCCCCCCTCAGACTGGGGCTCCCTGAGGACAGGGCCGTGTCCCCCTCAGACTGGGGCTCCCTGAGGACAGGGCTGTGTCCCCCTCAGACTGGGGCTCCCTGAGGAGGGGGCTGTGTCTCCCAGCAGGCTGGGCTCCCTGAGGACAGGGCTGTGTCCCCTCAGACTGGGGCTCCCTGAGGCAGAGCCATGTGTCTTTCCTCCCTGTCTTCCTTTCAGCCCCGCCTCAATGTCTAAGTAGGGGCTCCCCACATGGGAGTTGGTGACTCTGCCTGGTACGGTGAGCCCCAGAAGCTGCTCAGGCCCTGGAACTGCTTCCCTTCCTGCCTCTTATTCTGCTGATGACCTTGGCCTTCAGGACGCGAAGCTCTTCAGGGACACCCTAAGGCTCTGCCCGCTCCCTGAGCCTCTGAAGCTGCAGTGCCAGGCCCGCCTGCTCTGAGGATGTCCCTTCCCTCTCCCCTTTGCACTCGGATTTTCTTTCTGTCGCTGTTGTCTGGAGAGACTGTGGACGTTGTGAATAATAGATGACTCGCTAGGAGCCTCTCCAGTCAGTGAGACTCGCCACCCAGCGAAGACGCACTTATGTAAGCAGCAAATTACGGCGGCATCAGAGGTAGCTCCCGCCGCAGATTGGTAGATGAAAGGAGCGAGCAGAGCAGGGAGGAGGCCATGGTGGAGGGTGTGTGGAGAGTCAGGCTCTGGGCTGGTTGCTTTCAGCTATGGTCTCTCGTTTAAGCCTCACAGAGACCAGTGAGAAGGCACTGGAACTTCCCCGAGGAGAGAGAATGAGCTGGTGGAGGTTGGTGCTGGTGGAGGCTGGGGCTGGTGGAGGCTGGTGCTGGTGGAGGCTGGAGCTGGTGGAGGCTGGAGCTGATGGAGGCTGGCGCTGGTGGAGGCTGGAGCTGGTGGAGGCTGGAGCTGGTGGAGGCTGCGGCTGGTGGAGGCTGGGGCTGGTGGAGGTTGGCGCTGGTGAAGGCTGGTGCTGATGGAGGCTGGTGCTGGTGGAGGCTGGAGCTGGTGGAGGTTGGGGCTGGTGGAGGCTGGGGCTGGTGGAGGCTAGTGCTGGTGGAGCCTGGAGCTGATGGAGGCTGGTGCTGGTGGAGGTTGGCGCTGGTGAAGGCTGGTGCTGGTGGAACCTGGAGCTGATGGAGGCTGGTGCTGGTGGAGGTTGGTGCTGGTGAAGGCTGGTGCTGATGGAGGCTGGTGCTGGTGGAGGCTGGAGCTGGTGGAGGTTGGGACTGGTGGAGGCTGGGGCTGGTGGAGGCTGGAGCTGATGGAGGCTGGTGCTGGTGGAGGTTGGGGCTGGTAGAGGCTGGGGCTGGTGGAGGCTGGGGCTGGTAGAGGCTGGGGCTGGTGGAGGCTGGTGCTGGTGGAGGCTGGTGCTGGTGGAGGCTGGTGCTGGTGGAGGTTGGGGCTGGTGGAGGAAGCCCAGAGCTTTTCCATGTGACACTGCATCCTCTCCTAAGGCCCTTCAAGGTGAGTTAGGGCCTGAAGCGATCGCCCAGTGCATGAACCGCACCTCCAGCAGCGACAGCCCTGCGTGCCTCAGGGTCGGGAACCCCAGGCCGCCCTGCCCGACGGCACCCAGGCAGCCTTGGTGCTGGTTGTCAAGGCTCAGGGGGCTGGCTCGTGGCAGCCATGGAAACGCACCTCTCAGATCTTTTGCAGGGGTGGATTGGCCGTGGCCCAGACACTGCATCCCGAGAACACGCTGCATTGGCAGAGGCCGCGCTTCCAAGGGGGCTGCCCTGGGCAGGGCCTGAGAGTGGCTGAAACATGAATGCAAAACGATCCCTGCAGATGGCCTCATCCCACCAACTTTCTTCAAACCACGCTGTGGTCTAAGACTCCCACTAACCTTCCCTCCTTCCTCCTCTCCTCTCCAGGAGTTGAACACTCCCCAGTCCCTCCAGCTCTCCTCCATCTTCCTCACGGCGGTTCTTGTCTCTGGTACCCATGGCAACTGCATCAGAGGACCCAGACTAATGCAGCCTCTTATTCTTCCTCCCCTGGACCAGGCAGAGATGCTCACCTTCAGGCACTGTCCAAGGTGGGACGGAGTGGTGGCAAATGCACTGTGTTGAGCCCATCATGGACCATAACTTGTTGAAGTGGGTCCCTGGACTGGAATGTGCGAGGGCCCTGAGGCAGTGTGTCTGTCCTGCATAATTAAGGCAAGGAGTGGTAGGGGATGAGGGGCCAGGTCGGGGGGGGAGGGGAGCGCGGCTGTGGACATCTTGGGACATCAGTCCCATCCTGAAGCCCAGTAACCCTTCCTGGAGGCTGGGCCTCAGCCCGAGCACAGTCCCCTCCTGTCTCCTCCTCTCGTCCTTCAGCAGCAGGACCTGCTCATCACCGCCATTTCTCCAAGGCGCAGTGTCTGAAGTGGCTGTTTCCTCCTGGGACCCTCACGATGTTTCATAGTCAGCATTGCCCAATTGTTCCATAGACAAAAGCCTGCTGTTTATTAAGAGTTCAAGGCTAGGAGTCCAAATCCAGAATTCACGACCCTGCTTGACCCTTGATGAGCCCTGGGACCTTGGGCAAGTAAGTCAACCTCTTGAAGCCTCAGTTTCCTCATCTGCACCAAAGTGAAGCCAGTAGCCACAATAGCAGCTGACACTAAGTGAGTGTCTCCTATGAACCAGGCACAGCTGTAAGCGCTTTACATTTATTCTGAGATCCATGTCCAGGGCGGCTGACGCCCATATCCCCATTTTAGAGGTGGGATAGTTAAGGTCCAGAGAAGGTAAGAAACAAGTTGGAGATCTCAAGCTGGTGAGCAGCACAGGTGTTATTTCACCTTTGCGTGCTTATCTCCTAGAGCCGTGGTCGGCAAACTGCGGCTCGCGAGCCACATGCGGCTCTTTGGCCCCTTGAGTGTGGCTCTTCCACAAAATACCACGGCCTGGGCGAGTCTATTTTGACGAAGTGGCGTTAGAAGAAGTTTAAGTTTAAAAAATTTGGCTCTCCAAAGAAATTTCAATCGTTGTACTGTTGATATTTGGCTCTGTTGACTAATGAGTTTGCCGACCACTGTCCTAGAGCTATCGGGAGGACCACGTGAGCTTATCCAGTGTCCGTGGGAAAAGTCCCCAGCCCAACGCACCTCGGGGCTCTGACTCCTGGGCCCACTCTGACAGTGTTGTGCAGGGAGCACTTCATGCTTTGGTCCTCAGCACAGGCGTACTTCCTGGGGACCTCCCAGGTGCCCGGCAGCATGGCGGGTGCTGGGACAGAGCAGTGAACAGGCCAGACGTGTCCTTGACGCCCTGCACCTTCAATCCAGAGGGGAAGACAGACATTAAACAGAGAGTTATGCAGGTGATGGATTACAGTCGGGGTCTGTGCTAGAAAGAGCAGCAGTGGGTACAGTGAGACAATGTAGTAGTAACAAGGAGACCTGGCCTGTGTGCATATGAGGGATTGAGACGCAGCCTCTGTCAGCCTCAGTGTGACCCGTGTTGGATAGAAGAGACAGAGCCTGATCTCAGGGGCCTCAGTTTGAGGTGAGACAGGGCTCTTCCCTCAGGGAGCCCCAGTCTGAGGGGAGCCTCCATCTGAAGGGAGATGAAGCCCCGGTATTTGCTTGGACATTAAAAGGGGAGACATTCAGGGTTTTCTTCGGAGGGTACAGCTGAGGTCAATGAGGATCCACGTTAAAGCAGAGACTGTGGTCCAGGCCGACGTCTTACATGATGGGCCAGGGTTGGCATTTAGGGTCTGTCTAGATACAGGCCGAGCATGCATCTGAGGATCTGTTTCCAGGGGCCTCGTGGTAAAAAGAGCGCAGGCAGAGATGGAAGCAAGAATAGGTAATAAAGTTAGGGACCCCGGGTGAGTGCTAAAAAAATGAGAGCTTTGGTTTCAGGAGAGCACGGGTTGCAATGTCAGGGAAGAACAGGGAGGAGCCTGGAGCCATAGGTCCCCACCCTTCCATGGTCAAAGGTCCCACTGCAGGAGCTCCCAGGAGGATTTCTCTCCATCTCTGCACCTGACTCTTCCGCCTTGGACACTAGAAAGGAGGCGCGGCCCGGCTGGGCGCTGGCAGGCGCGCTCCACGGAAGTCCAGGCAGCTTAGCGCTGTGCAGCTGGAGAGGGATTTTCAAAGTGAAGTAGTTGGGAGAAAATTTCTAATGAATCCTATCCAACCATAAAATCATGTAGAAAATGAATTCTATCTGACAATAAAATAAAACTGAAACAAATTACTAGGCTCTCATAGTTGTAGGACAAATTAATTTCATGTTTAGAATACTAATTGCTCGCTGAAGGTCTGTGGCCACTGCTGCTGGGACTGAGCCTGAGCATTGAACTTGGAGGGGCTGCGGAGGCGGCTGGAGGGTGTGCCGGCCGGGTCTCGCTGCTCCCGAAGCCGCCTTTGCCGAGTCTCTCTCCAGTGCCCAGGGCTCAGCTGGTACAACTGCTTACCACGTGCGAGTGCTCCCAAATATTTCCTCCTGTCTTGTTTCCCTCACACAGGCATGTGCCTGGGGACAGCAGTTGTATTTCTTCCATCAGAGGTCATCTGTCCCAGGGTAGGGTCCCCCTCTGACTGGGGCTCCCTGAGGGCAGGGCTGTCTCCCCTCAGACCAAGGGCAGGGTATGGATCTTTCTCATTAGGCCGAGGGTTCCCTGGATAAAGGGGATCATGAGGAAAGTTATAAACTCTTTTCTCTGAAAAAATGAACAGATACAAAATGTAGCCTTTCAGGGATTCGTGGGCCCTGCGCCATAGGGTCAGGCTCCCCTGTGGGACAGAGAGGAGAGGCGGGGGTGGAGCCATGACCAAACTGAGCTAGTGTCTGTGTACTGTAACATGAAGGACATGTTTTCTCTACCTTTTTCATGCTTTATGCCTCATGGTATGAAATGTGAGGTAATTCCTAATAATCTACATAGGAGTGATTATAATAGTGGATTATCCCTGAAATGTTTAAAAACCCAAATCTGTGTGCCCTGTGGTCCCAGGAACTCCTGGACCACCTGCCCCCTTTTGAAGGATGCCTGTTCAGAAGACACTTGGCTTTTGTCCTTGTGACCAACGCTAGTCGCCGTAACGACACCTTTGGTTGATCTTTGGGGTACACTGTCCCAGCAGCTCTGCGTATATGCTAATCCGTATACCTTCCGGGTGACAGGCTTTATCAGGCCCATTTGACAAGCTAGTGAGCAAGACTCCAGGGCTTTTTCACACGAGGCTGCACTGCAGCTGTGCCTGGGGTTGGGATTTGGACCGAGCTCTGGTGAACTTTTCCCTTCCACACTACGCTTCCATGCACAGTCAGGAAAGTTAGCCTGTCCCCACCCTGCCCCCCAAATGTAAAATGTAATCACACTCTTTAAAGATTCCATACACATATGAAAAACTCCTAGCAAACAAAAGTCCTGGTCAGGACGGCTTCACAAGCAAGATTTACCAAACATTCAAAGAAGAGCTATCAACTATTCTCAAACTATTCTAAAAAATTCAAGAGGAGGGAAGACTTCTAAGTTCTTTTTACCAGGCCAGTATTATCTTAATTCCAAAACCAGATAAAGACACTACAAAGAATGAAAATTATTGGCCTATATCCCTGATGAACATAGATATCCTCAACAAAATATTAGCAAATCAGATCCAGCAATACACTAAAAAGATCATACACTATGACCAAGTGGGATTTATTTTGGGGATACAAAGTTGGTACAATATTAGCAAATCAATAAATGTGATACATCACATAAACAAAATGAAGGATAAAAATCACATGACCATATCAATAGATGCAGAAAAAGCATTCAACAAAATCCAACACCCATTTTTTAAATAAAAACTCTCAGCAAAGCAGGGATAGAAGGAACACACCTCAACATATTAAAGGCCATATATGACAAACTTACAGTCAACATCACACTCAATGGGCAAAAACTAAAGACATTTCCCTTAAGATCAAGAACAAGACACAGATGTCTGCTTTCACCACTCTTATTCAACATAGTACTGAAGTTCTAGCCACAGTGATCAGACACAAAGAAAAAGTAAAAAGCATCCAAATTTAAGAGAAGGAAATACAACTGTCATTATTCACAGATGACATGATATTGTACATAGAAAACCCTAAAGACTCCACAAAAAAATTGCTAGGTTTAATAAATGAATTCGGCTAAGTATCAGAATACTAAATCAACATACAGAAATCAATGGCATTTTTTCTTTTTATATGTTTTTATTGATTTCAGAGAAAGAAAGGGAGAGAGAGAGAGATAGAAACATCAGTGATGAGAGAGAATCCTTGATCAGCTGCCTTCTGCATGCCCCCTACTGGGATTGAGCCCTCAACCCAGGCATGTGCCCTGAATGGGAATTGAACCATGACCTCCTGGTTCATGAGTCAATGCTCAACCACTGGCAGGCTCAATGACATTTTTATACAACAATAATGAACTCTTAGAAAGAGAAACTAAAAAAAAAAATCCTATTTATCATCATACCTAATAAAATGGTAATATGCAAATTACCATCACTCCGCTACGCCCATGATTGGGCCGTTGGGAGGCTGGGGGCGGGACTCGGGGTGGCCGATTGGGCTGACTCACGAGTCCCTGCCCCCTGTTCCTCCTGCCGTCCCCAACGGCTGGAGCTGCGGGAGGACCCATGGAGCCAGCGGAAGGCGCCAGTGGCGGAACTCCGGGTGGCTGATTGTGTGGCTGCCGGCACCAGTTTTCCGCCAGCAGCAGTTTTCCTCTGGCTACCCGCTGATCTGAGCGCCTCCCGCCAGCGCGATCGGCCACCCTGAGTTCCTCCCGCTGGCGGGAGGCGCTCCGATCGGCGGGTGGCCAGAGAAAACGGCACTGGAGGAACTCAGGGTGGCCGATCGCGCTGGTGGAAGGCGCTCCGATCGGCGGGTGGCCAGAGGAAATGGAGCTGGAGAAACTCTGATCGCGCTGGTGGCCAGAGGAAAGGGCACTGTAGGAACTCGGGGTGGCCGATCGCGCTGGAGGCCAGAGGAAACAGCGCTCCGATCAGTGGGTGGCCAGAGGAAAACTGGTGCTGGCGGAAAACTGGTGCCAGCAGCCAGGTGAAGGAAGGTCTTTTGCACGAAACTTCGTGCAACGGGCTTCTAGTTGTAAAATAGATACCTAAGAATAAACTTAACCAAAGAGGCAAAAGACCTATATTCAGAAAACTATAGGACATTGAAAAAAGAAATAGAAGATACAAACAATTGGAAGCATATACCATGTTCATGGATCAGAAGAATAAGCATCATTAAAATATCCATACTACCCAAAGCAATCTACAAATTCAATGCAATCCCTATTAACATACAATACCATATTTCACAGATCTGGAACAAATATTTCAAAAATTTGTATGGAACCAAGAAAGACCCCTAATAGCCTCAGCTGGCTTGAGAAAGAAGAACAAAGTTGGAGGATCACAATACGGGATATCTAACTATAATACAAAATCATTGTAATCAAAACAGCCTGGTACTGGCACAAGAACAGGCATACATGTCCTCTTTTGAAAATTATATATTTAGGTCCATTGCCCATTTTTTGATTGGGTTGTTAATCTTCCTTTTGTTAAGTTGTATGAGTTCCCTGTAAATATTGGAGATTAAACCCTTATAGGTGATAACATTGGCAAATATATTCTCCCATCCAAGAAACTAGAAACACCAATCAGAAAGGATATATGCACCCCTATGTTCATAGCAGCACAATTTACCATAGATAAGATTTGGAAACAGCCTAAATGCCCATCAGCAGATGAGTGGATTAAAAAAACTGTGGTACATCTACACAATGGAATACTATGCTGCGGTAAAAAAGAAGGAACTCTTATCATTTGCAACAGCATGGATGGAACTGGAGAGCATTATGTTAAGTGAAATAAGCCAGTCAGAGAAAGATAAATGTCACATGATCTCACTCATTTGTGGAATATAATGAACGACATAAACTGATGAAGAAAAACAGATCCAGATATAGAAAAGCATCAATCAGTCAAACCTCAAAGGGAAGTTAGGGGAGGGTGGGGGAAGGAGGGGAGATCAACCAAAGAACTTGTATGCATGCATATAAGCCTAACCAATAGACACAGACACCAGGGAGGTGAGGGCATGAGTGCGGGGGGGGTGGGGGGGTGGGGGCGGTAAGTGGGGGGATAAGGACACATATGTAATACCTTAATCAATAAAGAAAAAAAAAAAAGAACAGGCATGTAGAGCAATGGAACAGAACATAGAAATCTACCCAGACCATTATGACCAATAAATATTTGACAAAGGAGGCAGGAGCATATAATGGAATAAAGACAGTCTCTTCAATAAACGGTGCTGGGAAAATCAGACAGGTACATGCAAAAAAAAAAAAATGAAATAGACCACCAACTTACACCATACATATGAATAAACTCAAAATGGATAAAAGACTTAAATGGAAGTTGTGAAACCATAAAAATCCTAGAAGAAAACATAGGCAGTAAAATCCCAGACATCCCTTGTAGCAATATTTTTGCTGATACATTTCCTAGCACAAGGGAAACAAAAGAAAAATAAACAAATGGGACTACATCTAACTAAAATACCTTCTGCACAGCAAAAAGAAACCATCAACAAAATGAAAAGGGAACCCACTGAATGGGAGAACATATTTGCCAATGGTGCATCTGACAAGGAGTTAATTTCCAAACTATATATAGAACTAATACAACTCAATACCAGAAAGCCAAACAATCTAAAATGGGCAAATTTTAAAAATGGGCAAAGGACCTGAATAGATACTTCTCCAAAGAGAAAATACAGATGGCTAATGGACATATGAAAAACAAATGTTCAATGTCACCAGTTATCAGAGAAATGGAAATTAAAACTATAATGAGGAATCACCTCACACCTGCCAGAATGCCCACCATCAATAAATCAACAAACAAGTGTTGGCGAGGATGAGGAGAAAAGGGAACTCTAGTGCACAGCTGGTAGGAATGTAGACTGGGGCAGCCACTGTGGAAAACAGTACGGAGTTTCCTCAAAAAATTACAAATTGAACCAATGATCCCACTTCTGGGCATATATACTAAGAATCCCCAAACACCAATCAGAAAGAATGTATGCACCCTTATGTTCATAGCAGTGTTAGTTACAATAGCTATGATCTGGAAACAGTCCAAGTGCTAAGATCTGGAATCAGTAGATGGGTGGATAAAAAAGTGGTGGTACATTGGCACAGTGGGACACTATGGGGCTGTAAAAGAGAAGGATCTCTTACCCTTTGAGACAGCATGGAGGACCTGGAGAGTATTATGCTAAGGAAAATAAGCCAGTTGGAGAATGACAAATATCACATGATCTCACTTACATGTGGAATCTAAAGAACAAAAGAAACTAATGAACAAAATGGGTCCAGAGGTATGGGTGCATGGGACAGAATAATAGATCTCAGAGTGGGAGAGGATATGGGCACCCAGGAGCAGAGTCACCCCCTTCAAGGAAACTTGAATAGGACCTGCTGGCCCCACAGACTCCATGACTGTAAGACTCTACTAGTTCTAATCGCTTTCTTCTGAGATGTCAAGATTGGAAGCCAGGTCCCTTAGTGAATACCGCCTTGAGTCCTGGGCCCCTGCCTGCCCACAGTGATCACACACAAGGAGAGAAGGAGCCTCAGAGGAGAGAACCCTGACTGGCTCTTGTGCACAGAAAGAGGTGTGGCCTGGCCCTGCTTTGACCCCCTAGGTTGCTGTGGAGCCAAGTGAGCCTAGAGTGACCGATTGATCTCCAGGCTGTGATTAGCACTCTCCTCCTGCCCCTGGGCCTGTGGAAATGTGATCAAGTCCTATTCCAGAGCCAAGTTAGAGACAGTTTTCTAGACCTACCGACTTCCCCAGCCCAACAGATCAGCCCTGGTTGCTAGGTACCAGTTACCTTAGAGTCAGAATGCTCTGCAGGGTTCTGAGTGGTGATTTGTGCCCACTGGACACTGGCAGTCAGTGGCAGAGGTATGAGCCCTACCAGCCATGGAGGGCCTGCTGCCTGCCATCGCATCCACCTTCCAGCTGGTCCTGGAGCACCTGTGCCGGGTGCTGCTGGTGGTTTCTGAGAGCTTGAGACATGTCCCAGGACTCCCTGCGTTCCCCTGGGGGATCCTGGTGGGCGCTCTGGTGGTGGTGTCTGTGATAGTAAAGAGACGGCACACTTCAAGAAGTGTGAAGGCACCAGGTAAAAGGTGTTCTGCTGGTGATGAAGTCTGTGCAAAATGTAGTAAGACTATTGGACCAATGACAGAAGCCGACACCACCAAGTCATCTGGGGTGGAGGCCAGTTCTCTCTTGTTACAGACCTTGTGCTTGAGGGCACTGAATAAACACCTGAGCAGCTTGTCACTTCAGGACATGGCTGACTCACTGAAAACGGCACGCAAGAGCCAACCTCCTAAATTTTCCCAAGTGACTGGTGAAAAGCCCACCTCAAAAGCATCGGGGATTGATGGAGAACAACTTCAGAAGAACATAATGGATGATTTGAACAAAAACACTCATTATCTAGAAAGTCCAGAATTGCTCCAAGAAGAAATGATGGGATGGAGGCAGAAAATCCAAGAGCAGGTGGAGACAAAACAAAGGCTGGAGCAGTTGAAGGCACAAATGGAGCAGGCCCTGCAAGACAGAGTCTGTTCATCACTGTCAGTGGCTGGAAGCCCCCTGAAGACCATCCCCAAGCCTGCCAACCTTGGCCATCCCGTGGACGATGGGAACTTGGAATTCCCACAAAAGAGGGAAGCAGAAAGTGGGGGTTGGTTCCTCCATGAGTCCGAAGTTGATCTCAAAGGTGTCCCTCATGATGCTGACGTCAATGTGTCCCAGAAAAAACAAGGAATAGCCAGACAATTGTGGGAGCAGAAGCGAATGAGTGAAGCGCTTGCAGCAGAAATAAGGAGTCTGCAAACTGAGAAAGTATCTTTGCAGCATGAAAATTCAAACCTAAAAGATGAGATTCAGCAGCTGAAGCTGAAGCTTCGAATTCTGCCCGAGACACATGAGGATCATGTAACACAGCTACGGAAACAACTGATTGAGGCGGAAGTGCACTGCTTAGATCTGGAGAAGAAATTTCCTACCGTCTGGAGGGACATGAACTCCACCTATCAATTCCTGAACACGTATAAGAAGATGGCCCGAGACCTGAACCAGGAACTACGAAGAAGCACTTGCTACTATCAAAACGAGATCCGATGCCAGCAGAGAAGAGCTGAAGAAGCCTGGATGGCAGCCGAAGTCACAGAGAGGAAGTTCCAGGACCTGAGGAGAGAAAATGACCACAACAGGCAAATGCTGGCCAAGGTCAAGTCCAAGTTCCAGCCTTTCCCAGGTGGCCCTTTTGTTCCTGCTGCTCCCCCAGCAGCCCACAGAGGCCCTGCAGTGCCAGGCCGTCCCCTGAGTCATCGGGCCCCCAGGAAGGAGGAGGGTCCTGCAGTGAGAGCTCAAGAATCCCGGGTTACCTGTAGGTGTGACTCAGCGTCCACAGTAGCTGGGTCCTGAGCACCCACAACCAGGAGGCAGCATCTGCCTGTGTTTCTGTCCCAGTCATTCTGTTTTCTCTTTCTCTAGTTTAGCTACTCTTATTAAATTGATGCCACAATGACCTTTGTAGTGCACAGCATTGTAACTTTATAGTAGTACGAGAGGCCTGATGCACGAAAATTCGTGCGAGAGTAGGCCTTCCTTCCCCCAGCTGCCGGCACCAGCTTCCCACCAGCACCCAGGACCTTGGCCGGCTTCCCCCAGGCCACCAGCAGGCACCTGGGTCCCTGGCCGACTTCCCTCCAGCCCTGGCTTTGTCAGGAAAGACGTCTGGAATGATATCCGGAAGATGTCCAGTCTAATTAGCATATTACCTTTTTATTATTATATATCATTTAAATATAGATTCATTAATATAATTCTCATGAATACAACATTCCCCATGAGACCCTTTGGTATTATATACTTGGAAGTATTGTATTTTGACCTAAATGACCACTATTACTTAAACAGCCATCTAAGTTTTACATGGATGTTTAAACAGAGACCATGATTATATGATACTAGAGGCCTGATGCATGAAGATTCATGCAAGAATGAGCCTTCCTTCCCCTGGCTGCCGGCACCGCCTTTGCTCTGGCCCAGAACTGCCTTTCCGCCTTCCCACGCTGCCCAGAGGCCTGGAGTGGCTGGGGCAGTGTGGAACGCCTGCATCCCACCCCCAGCTGCTGGGCACCAGTGTATGCAAATTGACCCGCCATCTTTGTTGGATTAATTTGCTTATTCACTCCTGATTGGCTGGTGGGCGTCGTGAAGGTACGGTCAATTTGCATCTTTCTCTTTTATTAGTGTAGATGGCTATTATTACAAATTTATAGAAGTAATTTAATATGTACCTGAAAAAAATTTGCTCGTTTTAAAAATAATCCCTCCCAAAAAAAACCTTGAATAGGACAACACCCCATTCAAATTACATAATATTTTCATTACTTTTGTCCTAAAATAATAGTTTAGTCCTAGAATCATAGGCAAGTTTAGCCCTAAAATCATGCATTAGAAATCTTTAGATCTTTCCTGCTTTCCTATTCCCTTTTTGTCTGAGATACTGTTTATTGTTAAGTATTTCTAAATTTTTTGCAGAGCAAATTAAAGAGGTTTCTCTTGATGGCAAGCATGCATACAAAAACTCGGTCTCATTCTCTTTCACGCACACATACACATACATACACACAATGAAGATACAATGTCCTCTTAGTTGTTTTGAATCTGAAGAAAATGTAAAAATATTGTTGCTAATTTTAATAGATATTTTAAATAAATAAGTCAATTGAAAGAAAGAAAAGCATGGTAAATTTACACCAAGAAATACTGTAAAAAAAAATGGATCTCTTACCCTTTGAGACAGCATGGAGAGACCTGGAGAGTATTATGCTAAGCGAAATATGCCAGTCAGAGAAAGAGAAGTATCACATGATCTCAACTCATATGTGGAATCTAATGAACAAAATAAACTGTCGGAAAAAATATGTGCAGAGATATGGCTGCATGGAACAGACTGACAGTTCTCAGAGGGGAAGGGGTTGGGGGTGAAGGGAAGAGATTAACCAAAGAACAAATATGCTTATATGCGTAGCCCATGGACACAGACAATAGTGCGGTGAAGGCTAGGGAGGGTCAGGGCTGGGTGGAGGTGGGCAAAAGGGGGAAATGGGGGGCATCTGTAATACTGTCAACAATTAAAAAAAAGAGGTTACACACACACACACACACACACACACACACACACACACACAATTTGATCTCCTCAGTTAGGACAGGGACAGAGCATGGAAAACTCGGTGCATACATTTCCTTTGAAGTGTCTGGGCCACATTGTCTAGCCCAGGCCTGGCTTCCAGGCCCCAAGTAAGCACCTATTAGGTGCCCAGCATCGGCCAGACAAATGTGGGACCTTGGTCTGGCACAGCCGCATTCTTGTGGACAATACCTAACGTCTGGTGTAGCCACTTGGAGGAGTGTCTGTGGGGCTTGTCCTGGCTTGGGTCCTACTTCAGATAAAACAAGCTGTGAGTTTTATGTGCAGGGTCACACCCTCTCTGGGCTCCATCTCCGAGCTAAACAAAGAGACAGATGAATCCAATGGCATTGAAAACATTCCAGGTATCACATGGGTTTGAGTGGCTCTCCATCTTAGGGTGAGTGGTGGGTGTGATGGGAAGAAGGTATTTACTGCTCACCTGTATGTGTCCTATTCCTGTGCACGTGTGTGTCTGTCCATGTGTGTGTGTGAGAGAGTGTGTGTTGGCGTGTGGGTGTGTGAGAGTGTGTGAGTGTGTGTGAGTGTGAGTGTGTGTGGGTGTGTTTGAATGTGTGTTCAGGCCCAGCAGCCCTGATCTCCCCTCTCTGCTGCCACCCCACTTTGCTAGCCTTAATTACAGCAATTTAGGAGGCACACTAAAGATTGCAGAGTAAACCTATCAATACTTCACTTAAGAACGGATTTCTGTCAGATGTTATCAGAGGCCTATAAATGAAAGATACGAGACTTGTTCTCAGGTCGCCACACACACACACACACACACACACACACACACACACACACACGCCCCTCTGATGAATTATTAGCTGTGATTCCCTTTCTGTCTCAGGCTTTATTCAGCTGCAGGCAGAGATGAGTGTTTCTAGCCAAGCTAGTTGCCTGAAACACATTAACATAAATATGAAGAAATGGGCTCAGTGTACTGGGCGTCCTGTCGGTGAGGAGCCAGCAGACACTGCTGCTCCGTGCTCCTCCCTCTCTGGCTTTGTCGGGAGCGGAAGGGTCATTACTCTCAGTCAAGTGGACAGGGTCACCAATAGGCCAACAAGGCTCAATGTCCATATCGGGGAGGAGGAGGGGTTGGGGCTCCGGATCCCTTTGCTCCCCTTCCCTGTCCTCCTCTCACTCCCTGTGGGTCCAGAGCCGCAAGGTCTCACTCTCCTCTGTTCTCCTTCCACCATGGGGTCTGCTAGTGGGTTACTTACTGCGTTGCATGCTAGTGTGGGGAATAGTGTGTCCCAGTGGAACGAACATGGGCTTTGTCATCTGACAGATCCAGCCACTTGCTAGCTATGTGAACCTGGACCACACCTTTCTGAACCTCGGTTTCCCTAATTCCAAATGGGGAAACAGTTGTACCCATCTCATCGGGTAGGACTAGTGATGGCAAATCTAAAACCCCTGTCCAGAGGAGGGTCCCAGGGAGCCACTCGATGGCAGGGATGACAGGGTGACTTCTTGGTGTGGGTAGTCCTGGGTGCTATTCTTCAGTTTCTGAGCAATTGCATTTGTCCAGAAAGAGGTGACGAGGGTGCTGAACGGTTGGAAAAACATGGTCACGTAAAGCAAATGAAGGGACTGGAGGTATTTCGCCTGGAGAAGTTATGTCTCAGGTTGATGTATTTGCCCTCTTTACTTCCTTAACATCTTCTTGTCGCAAAAGGACCAGGGGTGATACGTGAAGGCACTAGGGAGAAATAGAAATCACGGGAAACATTCAGATGAATGGAAAAGATGTTTTAGCCATCAGAACTGTGTGAAGATGAAGTGGGCTGTTTTGGATGGTACTGAGCCCTCATCACTGACCATTTTTCAGCGAGGCTGGACAGCGCCTTGGCAGGGCTAACAGAGAGACGGGCAGCACTCCCCACTGGAGACTACTATTTGATGTCATCTAATCTCTGGTTCCATCTGGAGAGGCCTTCATTAGGCCTTCATGGTCGCCTCTCTCGTTGCCATCCTGGGGAAGAGGCGGCTTCTCTGTCGGTGAGTTTGGGGGATCTGAGGATTCTACACTTTTGGGAACTTCCTGCTGACAGAAAACACTCCTCTCCACCAGGGGGAGGGGTGGGACCTCGGATGTCCAGCTCTGCCTGAGACCCACTAAGTCTGTCAAACTCAGACATCAAGTGTTGGCAAGCCCGGCTGGCTGAGATCCCTACGCCACAGCCTCCAGGGCTGCAGGAAGCTGAAGGTAATGTTTGGTCTTCATCTGCTTGACTCCTGTATCTATTTCTCAGAAAGCTCTGAACGAGGCGTGGAGGAAGGGGAGCTAGTCATTGGCCACTGAAGACCCTAACGGTAGGTCAACTTCCTCAGGTTGAGACATAGAGTGAGCAATGCCTGCTTGCTTTCAGATCTATTTCCTGCCCTTCTATTTCCTATCTGCTTCTCAGCCTCTCTTGTCAACTGGCTTCTTGCTAGAGTCAGCCAATGGTGGGAAGAGTGGGAGACTGCAGAAAAGACCAAGTGAGAAGGCAGGATACTTCTCCCTCTGCCCGGCTGCTCTAATGGATGTCTTCAGGGTGGCTGATTCTTCAACGTATTTCCAGTTCCTGCCAAACAGCCTTGGCACCTGGTTTCTGGTAACAGATGTTGTCCCTCCATCCCTGAGGATCACAGTGGCTTCTGCTCTTGCTGACCTCTGGTTGCTCCCCCATTCTTTGTTGGCCTCTGAGCTCTTCCAACACTTGTGTAATTCATTTTCTGTATTAAGTGTCTCTGTTGGAAACATCTGGAGTGGTTGGTATTTTCATGACCAGACCCTGACTGATACAGAACACAGTCTCCACTTGGGGATTTTGTGTGGCTGATTTCCTAGGTGGCAAACATCTCAAAGGCCACCATATGATTCCCAAGTTCCCGGCCGATCTCTTTAACTCCCCTGACTTCTATACCTTTGAGTCCTGAGTGTTCTGAGGAGGGTTGGGTTCATGGAGGGCACGTGAGGCTTGTCAGGCCCTTCCAGGATGGGGTATAACCGCCTGTTACAGGCCTGGGCTTCCCTTGCCCCGGGAGGTGTCACTGGGCCCTGCAAGATAGGTGTAACAGTCTATTGTTGGTGGAAGTCTTTGATCTGGTTTCAGGGCCCTCTTATCTCAGGTGCTCTCCAAACAAATGATTTCCCAGAAGCCTCAGCCTGTTCATCCGGGTTGTCAGCCCCTTCCTCCACTCCTGGCTGCTCACTTAGAGTAGCTCACCAAACCATCAAACATTTCTGCATTTTGGCCTCTGAGTGCTCTGGTCCAGAGCATGTGCTCTGTGCCCTGCCCTGTGGGCCAGCCCAGCTCAGGGGCCCCAGGCCCTTTATCCTATGTCCATCCTTGACCATGCAAAAGGCCAGCCTTGTTGGAGTCAGGCCTCTTGAGTCTCCCAGGTGCCTCACAGCTGTTGGCCCCTCAGCGAGCCCCCTCCTGTCTGAGGACACTACCAGCAATGCTTCAGCCACCTGCATCTCCTTGTCATGGGCCTGCAAAAGGGCAAGTCTGGGGCTGCAGATGTGGACGCAGACTCCACAGGAGATCTGTCGTGCCAGCTTCATTCCGCATCATTGTCTGCCTCCAGAACCTTGGAAAATTGATTTAGAGTTTTCTTGCCTGGAGAAAGAAGTAGATGACTTAATAAACTCTTGGAGATTATTCCATATGAATAAACCTCAAGGGTTTTAACCTACAAACTAATCTTTATCCATAATCATCACTATTGCCTTCTCCGTCACAGTGATGGCTGTGAACTCTATTATCACAGCCCCCAACATTGACCTCATCACCACCACAACCACCAACAATAGTGTCACTGTCACCATTGTCACCACCATCCTCAACACTATCACTGGCATTATTATGGTGATCACCATCGCCATGACCATTGTTACCCAAATCAACACATGAAACACCATCAACCTCAGCATCCTGCACATCCTCCTCCACCCCCCCATTACTCTTCTACAAGGGCTTGGCTGGGCGGGGTGCTTTAGGGCGAGAGAGATGTGGGGGCTCTATGGGTAACAGTCACAGCTTCACGGGAACAGCAGCAGAGCAGCAATGTGAAACGCAGACACATATGGGCAGAGAGGGGTGATCTCTTTTGCACAGAGCATGTCTTGCACTGGGAGGAGCAGCAGCCAGAGGATGGAGGAACATCATCGCTGGGGAAGCAGCGGGAGAGGAGGCAGCAGATTCATGCCTGCAATTGGGGAGAGGACACCTGGAGCTACACAGGAAATCAGCCAGAGTATCTGGGGGGTAGATAATGGTCAGTTGTATTGATTGTTATTGTCCTTCCTTTGGACAGTGCACAAGCTGCCCAGTTTCCCTGGGGGCACGGTAGGGTGGCGAGAAAGATAAATGCAGCCCTGATGTCTGGGAGTTGGCCCCGGTGGTCTCCTGTTAAACACGGACAATTTCACAGAACATCAACCTCAGACAAGGCCACCCGTGGTCATGAAAGACCAAGACAAAAACAGTTTATTCTGTAATCATGTCTGAACACAGGCAAAACATGAACTCTGCAAACCTTAAAATGCCACCCCTAAAACTCCCAGCTAATGTGAGCGACTACTGCTTTTCCCCAGTTACAGCTTTGGCCTTGCTCTAGTTTGCCCTCCCTGGAGATCAGATTGATTTAGACACAGTCCTAGAATCGCCCCGATTCCTGACAGTTCTCAATCCACAGTGAATTCCTGCCTCCTTGGACCCTCCCCAAATCACCACCTCACCAAAGCCCGAGTTCTGTGACAGCTTCCTCCTCTCCCACCCTGTCCTTTTACTGAGACCCCCTCCTCCCCATGATGACGATGCAGTGGTCCCCCATGATGTATGTTCTCCCTCATTGCAGCAGGTAAGGAACTCAACTACTGGTGTGTCCGTGGGGGTCTCTGACTGGGGCATTGACTGAGTTGTGGAAAGGCATTACCTCGGGTGACTCTGAGAAGATTGACAGTGCTCCCTGCCCCCCAAAAGAGCCCTCCTGCCTCCTGGAAGGACATGTGGGGTGACCACTGCACAGTGTGGTGCAGTCAGCCAGCCCCAGCACCACTTTCTGAGACCCAGCTCCTCCAGCTGAACATCCTGATGAAGGAACAAGGTCTAAATAAGACGCAGGTTTCTTCAGAAGTGCTCATCAACTGGCCACTGATTATTGAAATGCAGAATCCTGGAATTGACTCCTAAAACTCTCACAACTAAAGGCCTGAAGTCTATTATTTTACCATGCTCTTTGGGTGCTGGTCATGTGTAACAGAGTTTGAGAACCACAGGTTCAGGGGCCTGCCACTCCGAGGGCCTTCAAGGTCACCAAGCACTCAAGATTGGGGCTAAGCAGGGTTGGGCTCTGCAGGGCACCCCAGAGATAACAGAAGAACACCCCAACCTGGGAGGCATCTGTCCCTGGACTCAGGACCCTCCGATGGGTGTTTCTCTCGCCCTATGGAAAGGCCAGGAAGAATCAGGTCTCTCTGCCTCCATAGGTGGTTGCACAGTTTCCTTTAGAGGTCAGGGGACAGTGCTGACCAGTACACTGAAGGCAAAGGCACCTGCTCCCAGAAATATAGGTCTCAAAGGGGACTTACAATCCATATCTTAAAGTGAATGAAAATGTTAATAAATCCATCATCCTGCCTCCAGGTTTCTGAACTATAGATGCAGGGAACATAAATCAACAATGGTGTCGAACACACACACACACACACACACACACACACACCACAGTTGTTCACACACAGAGGCCGAGCAGACAGTTGAAGCTCTTATACCCAAAGCCTTGCACAACCTCCTCATCCTCCTAGCCTTTCACCCCACCCCGTCCTCACCAACCCAACCCTCTCCCAGGAGGACGGTCCTGGCCATGAGATTTAGGGTAGGACCAGTTGCCTGTACTTGGGTCAAGGTGCCCATACTTCCTTTTTCCTTTATCCCACCCCTACCTCCCACCCCAGACCAGGAGACATGTATCTTGGATGAGGGAAGGTAAGCGGGAGTGTGATTATTGAGTTTGTGGGTCTTCATGAATGATTTCCCTAAATGAGAGGACTACAGGCAAAGGGTCCCAAGGTTGAAGACTATGGGAACCCCCTTCCATTCCTGGGCTGGATAAAGCAGCTGGAGGTCTTAATCCTGTGGGTAGGACAGCTCCCTCTCATTTATGCTGAGTGACCTTGAGCATCTTTTTTACTCTTCCAAGCCTCAGTTTCCTTACCTGGAAAGGGGGATGATGCATGGTAACTCAGGAAAGTACCTAAGGTGGTGGATGCCCATGGCAGGTCTTCAATAAAAGGTTGTTGAAGCCCGTGAGGTCCTTTAACCTTTCAGGCAGAGCAGTGAAAGACAGACTCCCACAGCTGTGTACCCAGGCAGAGCGGCCGGTGTGGGGCACGAACTCTGGTGCCTCGCAGGCCCCTCCCTGCCTCCCTCCCCTGCCCACGGGCCTGGATGGCGGTTCCGGGTTGGTGCCCACAGTTTGCTGAGCCCTGCAGTTTCAACAAGCAGCCCAGGCACCCAGAGGCCCTGCGTGGAAGATGCCTAATAAATCACTGCAATAATGGTTCCGGCAGCAGCAGCCGCTGCACTAGGCCACATGTGCGCCATCCTGCAGCTGCTTGCTCACCCTGGAGCTCAGAGAGCCCAGGGCACTCATCGTCCGTGCACACTCACCCCATGATCCCACATCCCAGGTGCCAGACTGGGTAAACCCAGACCTGGAAAGATGGGACAACTGCATTTCTCTGACTACCAGAGATGCGATGTATCACATTGGGTCAAGAAGCCCATATTTCCCTTTTCCTTCATCCTTCCTTTTCCTTTACCCTTCCCTGATGTGCCTTTCCAGTGGGGGGCGAAGGGGGGCGGGCTTCCTCTGAGCTCTTCCCCTGCTGAGATCCCAGGTGCAAGCAGGAGTCCCTCACACACTGCAGCGAGGCCTGAGGATAAGCCCTGGATGTGGAGCTGCGAGACCATGGCTGAAGTGTCCGTGTTGTAAGCCTGTTCACCTGTCTGAGCCTCAGTTCTCTTGTCTGTGAAATGGGGACAATAAGGCCCATCCTGACCAGCACATGGGACCGAAGTGTATTACTTAACAGACATGACTTGCTTTGGGTGCTGTACCACAGGATAAGTGCCTGGAGGTTTCATTGCACATCCTGGGAGGCCCCTCCCTGCACCGATAGAGACGAGGTGCCCTCTGGCTCCTCCATGTGGACTTTTCTGAGCAGTGCATCACCCGCTGTGCCCACTTTATTTTGGTAGATGGGTCTGGTCTAGGAGGGTCCCGGGGATGTGGATGGGGACCTGGGGGCAGGGCTGCCTGGTTTTATCAAGACAATCCAATCTGGGGAGCAGCATGTCAGGGAGGATGGATGTACCCTGCCTCAGAGCAGTTTCCATGATTCACAGACTCTGATCCCCACCCCACCCCCACCATTGGACCTGCCAGCCAGAGCCCATCTTGAGGATGGAGAGAAGATGAACCTGCCCCTGGGACCCTGCTCCACCTGCTCTACCTGCTCTAGCTGTTCTAGCTCTGGGCCCTACAGCTGGGCTGGGGTACATGAACCCCTCTACGAAGCTCCCACCGAGGTGGGAAGGCTCCAGGTGCAGGAGGCCCTCACTTCTGTCCAGTAAAAAAGCACCTGGTGACACCTGCCCGGTGGTTTAGAGCTAATGGCCCTTTAGGGATGGGACAGCTGCCAGGGAACCTGGGAAGACCTGCATCCTCACCCCAGGAACCCTCTGGCGGGAACCTGGCCCCACCCACATTTCCTGGGCCTTAGGGCTAAGCAGAGGACAGATTTGGGTAGATCAGGATCAAAGGGTACCCATTGCCCTGTGCAGTCAGCAGAAGGCCCTCCCTACTCTCTTGACTCAGTTTACCTCTTTGGGACACTTGTTTCCCCCAGAATGTTCTTTTCAACCTCTCTATGTCTCAGCTCTTCCTTTTTAAAAAATGTATTTTTTTATTGATTTCAGAGAGAAAGGGAGAGGGAGAGAAAAAAACATCAATGATGAAAGAGAATCATTGATCAGCTGAATTGAGCCCGCAACTCAGGCATATGCCCTGATCAAGAGTCAAACCATGACCTTCTGGTTCATAGGTCGACGCTCAACCACTGAGCCATGCTGGCCAGGCTCAGCTCTTCCTTTTGAGAAATGGAGGGGGAATCTATTGGTCTCCCTTTGTTCTGAAAACAGAAGGTAAAATGGTGATCAATATAATAAGACCTCTTTCAAGCAAAGGTACCAAGTAAGTGAGTCATTTGCTCCTGTTAACAGGGATGCTGACATGTGTGCAGCATCTCCCATCTGCCGGGCTGTGCCCTAATGGCTTTTCTTATACTTCCTCTCCTCCTCCCTATGTGGTAGGTGCTCTTAACACCGAGGCACAGAAAAGTTAAAAGACTTGCTCAAAGTCTCACGATGAGCTAGTGCCTGTCTTCAAACCCAGACAGCCTGACTCCAGAATCTGTGCTCTTAATTGCCAGCTCCTCCATCCCCTGCTGTGGCGGCTCCTTCCGTGTCCACCTCCCACGCTGGACTGGGAGCTCAGGAGGCAGGACCCCACAGCTCCAGGCATACTCCCTGGCTCAGACCAGGTGCCCAGAACTATTTGTTACATGAATGAATGGGTGAATGGGTGAATGGGTGAATGAGAGGCACAGGTACAGATGCCCCTGAAAAGGTATTTGGAGTCCAGATCAAGGGGACTTCAGATGTCTGGTAGTGGGAAGACGGGGGGTGGGGGGGTGGACGCAGGGGTTCCGGCATGTCAGGACACATGCTCCTTGGAGTCACCAGACCTCAGCAGTGTTAACCTGGGACCAAACTACATTTCTGTGCCTTGGGAACCTTTACCACCCCTTCTACACCACTGCAGGAGGGTACAGCCCACCAAGGTCTTTAGGGCCAAGCCAGGCTCAGGGCACCACCCAGCCCCCACCTCAGCCCCACCATCCTCAGTGAGTTTTCTGAGACCCATTCTGACTTGTATTGTTATTACGATCACTGGGATTTTCACTAATCCCCGCAATGCATTTTTTCCCCTGGAGGAAAAGTCGCTTCACACGCTGAGGCTGGAATGCTAAGTGTTCTGGTAGGAATTGGAAATAATCATGAGCACAGGCAGGAGGCGGCGTGTGAGGCGCACTGGTATGCGGGGAGGAGGGGACCCTGTCCCCCGAGAAATCCTCTTTTTCATAAAGTCCTGCCCTGGACGGGAGGTGAGGCTTCCAGAAGGGGGTGCCTCCAGTGGACAAGGTGATGGAGGGGCCAGGGGAGAAGGGGGCCCACTTCTCCGCACCTTGAGGGAGGGAGGGGATAAATACCCAGGGGGTGTGTGGTGGTGGGGGCATGGGAAGGCCTGCAGAGTAAGAAATAATGAGTTAAAAGAATCATTCGGTGAGTAAAGAGAACTATCAGGAATATCAGGAATCAACTGCAGGGAAGATTTCAAGTAATCATAAAGGATTTTCCAAATATATTCACTGCTAAGAGCTACAGATGTCAGCAGAGAAAATTGGTTCACTTACCAATAATCGTTGTGGAGGCTGGAGGAGCAGGATGCAGACTGGAAAGTACCAGTCTTCCCACCCCCTTCTTTCCTGGAGTGCTCAGGGGTGGGGCGGGGAGTGGCTGGTCCATTCGAGGAGAGCGTGGGAATGGGTCCAGTGGGCCTGGGAAGTGGGCAGGTGGCCAGAGCAGGCTGAGCCGGGGGGCAGCTTGGAGGGGAGCGAGGAGCCCGGCCCCAGCGGCCCTGCCCCAGTGTGATGTCTCTTCCGTCCAGGACACATGCACAGGTCAAGTGAGGTAAAGACAGGTGCCCTGCTTGGCATTGAGCAGGAGGCTTGTTGGTAGCGTCACCGAGAATTTATGGATGGTTTTATGATGAGCAGAGAAGTCTGCCAGGTGGGTGACAGATTGGAGACACTCAGTACCTGCCCTGGGCTTGCAACCTAATTAGGGAGATTCAAACAACAGCCAAGGGAAAATGAGGAAGATCTTCAGCATTACGCTGGGAGAGATGGACTCACCGTGATGGGACGCGATAGCGCGCAGCGATCATCAGGGCAGACCGTCAGGGAAAGCTCCAGGATGCTCAGCCATATCCACTGTGCTCTGCCTCGATGCGGCCTCTCTCAGCCTCCCCTGCAACCCCCACCCCCACCCCTACCCTCAGCACAGCAGCATGTGCTGACAGTGCACAGACCTGCCTCCACCTGCCAGGAGAAAGTCCAGGGCGGTTCTATCAGCAAGAGCAACTCTGAGCAGCGTGTTGAAGCTGCCTCAAATCTGTCTCTGTGTGCAGAGGCGATGTTATTGGTCATTTTCACTGACATCAGGGACACCTTTTATCCCACCTTATCTCGTGTAAGTCTCACACCCATTTCCTGAGTCCCAATTCCCACGGGCAGGTGAAGAGGACCAAGTAATACTCCCACATGCAACAGCCGACGTTCCGGGAGAGGACCCTACACGTGTGGAACCCAAATCTTTTATAACGAACAGTAAGAGGGCCTGGCCTTTGCACCAGAAGAGACAATGACTGCATGAAGCTGAAGAGTCCGTACGTCTCCCTCGGCTGCAGTGGGAAACCCTGTCTCTAGCTCCCAAGGCTGGTTGCCACAAACATGTATTTTCCCCTAGAGGAAAGGTCTTCACGCGCTAAGGCCAGAACGCTAAGTGTTCTGGTAGGCATTGGAAATAATCATGAGCACAGGCAGGAGGTAGCGTGTGAGGCGCACTGGTGCTCCGGGAGGAGGGGAACCCTCCCCCCTTGAAAGAAAAATACAGATCAAGAAGCAATCAGTTCCTCGCTTACAATAGGTATGAAAATGCAAGGCCGGTGGGTAACTGTCTCCCAACGTTAACAAACTATGTGATGCATTTATTTATTATGCTTATTGTGACACCTGTCTTCTCCATGAGGGCCGGATGAATGTCTGTTTTGTTCCCTGGTGTATCATCAGTAACTAGAACAGTGCCTGACACAACACTAGGTACTCAATAAATGTTGGTTGAGTGAATAAACGATTTCAGGAGGAAGGAGGAAGTCCCTGCTTGGCACCTCCCATTCAGGAAGTTCCCTTGCCAAATTGCCAGCGTTCCAGTGGAAGAAGGAAGCTTGGTTCTGGGGAAGCAACCTCTTTCCGTGTCCCTGGAATTGGTCGGGGTCCATGTCTCCCTTATTTGTTCCCTTCATCTCTCTGTTTCTTGGAACTAACTGCTGGCGCCCATGAGGCCCGGAGGAGGTCAGGGAAGAGCCCGCTGGTTGACTCTTTGGGCAGCCGGCGGTGTGCGAGCCTCGCCAGGCCCAGGCGTCTCTCCTGGGCCTCCCCCTGCTCCCTCCCTTCTCAGGCTGGTAATTAAAAGTATCAAAGCAAAGGAGGGCTGTCTCATTACAGGTCCTGCTTCTGTGACTCCAATGTGCTTAGCATTGATGTGAAGGGCTCGGAAGTGAGCAGCGGAGCTCCCTCCACGTCCAGCCTGGAGCTGGCAACCCTGAGATAAGGGTATCAAGACCCGGCTGTGGATTAGCTCCAAAGTAAGCCGATAACGCATCAGTGTGGGCGAGGAATAAAAGAATAACAGAGAGGCCGCACGTGTCTTTCATTAATTAGCCATCCTAGTTACTTTTGCTGCTCAGGGAGACAAATCATGGGTCCAAAGAGTGGAGCAATTTTCTCTTTGGCTCCATGCCTGCGTCCACCCTGGGACCAGCAGGGACAGTGAGCGGCAGGGCTGCCCCGAGGGAGGCTACTCCACCACTTGGGGACTTTTCTGTACTTTGATTAAGCTCCCTCAATTTGCCAGGCTGAATTGTGGGCCCACGGGTGCCTGCCTTCCATCTTTTCAGGAGAAGTCATAATTCCATTTTTTTATGTGAAAAAAAAACCTCTTGGTTTTAACATGCTGGACTGGACTTTAAATGATGTGGACCAACAAACTATGCCTGGGAACCAGACTCAATTGGTGAATGTGTCCATTAGAATTAGGTTTAGCCTGTGGTAACATAAAACAAACAAACAAAATAGCGGTGGCTTCAATAAGATAGTTTATTTCTCTCACGTCTAAGAAATTCAGAAGTAGTCAATCCCAGACTGCTTAAGGGTTACATGAGATCTAGGCTCTTTCTACCCTGTCCCCCACCATGCATGGCCTCCATTTCCCATAGGACCTCATGGTCGAAGATGTGTGCTGGAGCCCTATCCATTACGTCTACATTCCTTTTTTTTAATAATATGTTGTTATTGCTTTTAGGGAAAGAGGAAGTGAGAGGGATAGAGAAATAGAAGCATCATGGATCGGCTGCTTCCTGCATTCCCCACACTGGGGATCGAGCCTGCAACCCGGGCATATGCCCTGACCAGGAATCGAACCAGTGACCTCTTGGTTCATAGGTCGATACTCAACCCCTGAGCCACACTGTCCAGGCAGGTCTATATTCTTGTCAGCAGAATGAAGGAAGGACAGAAGAGGAGCATGTTTCCTTACTTTTAAAGACATTTTCCAAAAGTTGCACACTTTATTTCTTCTCACATCCCATTGGCCAAAACTTGGTCATATAATCCAATCTAGTCGCAATGAAGGCCAGGAAAGATGGTCTTTATTCTAAATTTAGGATAATCGTGTGTCCAGTGATGAAGCAGTTAGAATGGGGAAAGGAGAGAGTGGATTCTAAGGGCCAGCTAGCAGTTTGGTCCCAGTTTGCTTTCAGTGTGAGACCTTTGTGACCCACTCTACTCTTTGTGGTGGGGGAGGCGGGGCATGGGATCTGGGCACTTGGAGACACCCAGAAAAGGCGAGGCTGCTTTAGAGAAGAATCTGCTCTCAGGTGGGAGAGTTGGGTGGGGCAGGCTCTGCTCCAGTGACTTGACCTCCCTGGAGGTGTGGCTCAAGGACACCCTTTGGGTAATTTGTTCCTTGATTTCTCGCAGGAGCAGAAGTTACAGACCATCAATATTTAGGCAATGCCACAAGCACCCTCAGCCACACCGTGGCAGAGTAGGGACAATGCCTTGAGTCAGCCACTTAACTAGCAGGGGGCTCCAGAGAAAGAAACAGGGTGAAGGACCTTCACCTGCAGCAAGAGTGATTCAGGGCAGGAATCAGGATCTTTCTTCCTTGTGATGGTGAGGCTCTGGGAGATACCTGTCTGTATGAGGTCTGACATGCATCCAGCAAACACCTATTATGTACCCAGGTGTGCTGGTTACCAGGCTCAGCATAGGACAAGAGATAGGTGGGGCAGAGACCAAGAGGAATGCTACATGGAGCCTGTCCTTAGGGCCTCACCAAGACAACTGGAACCCAGGATGGAAGCACATGCTCCTCAAAGCTGCCCTTGCTGGGGGTCATTATCATTGCCATCACTTCCATCATCACCATCATCATCACCACCATCAACATCGCCATTACCATCACCCCATCATCATCATCGCTATCATCCTCATCATCACCATCTCCACCATCATCACCATCACCACCATCACTTCCATCATCACCATCATCATCACTGCCATCAACACCATCATTACCATCACCCCATCATCATCATCACCATCAGCACCATCAACACCATCACTTCCATCATCACCATCATCAGCACCACCATCAACACCATCATTACCATCACCCCATCATCATTATCACTACCATCCTCATCATCACTATCTTCACCATCATCACCATCAACACCACCATTACCATCATCAACACCACCATCATTACCATCACCCCATCATTATCATCATTACCATCCTCATCATCATCATCTCCACCCTCATCACCATCATCATCATCGCTACCATCCTCATCATCACCATTATCCTCATCATCACTATCTCCACCATCATCACCATCATCACCATCACTTCCATCATCATCACTGCCATCAACACCATCATTACCATCACCCCATCATCATCAACACTATCATCACCATCAACACCATCACTTCCATCATCACCATCATCAGAACCACCATCAACACCATCATTACCATCACCCCATCATCATCATTGCTACCATCCTCATCATCACTATCTCCACCATCATCGCCATCACCATCAACACCACCATTACCATCACCCCATCATCATCATCACTACCATCCTCATCATCACTATATCCACCATCATCACCATTATCATCACCGCCATCAATACCATCATTACCATCACCCCATCATCATCATTGCTACCATCCTCATCATCACTATCTCCACCATCATCACCATCATCACCATCACTTCTATCATCACCATCATTACCATCACCATCACTACCATCATCATAATCACCATCACTATGGAAACTGACCTTCATCATTACTAAGGTCACTCCTTATATCATAGCCACCGTCTTCACTGTTACCACCAAAAGTCACACACATACTTTTAAAAGGAGTTAAACAGAGAGAGTGACCAAGCCCCTATCTGGGGGATAATTTGTCATAGAGGCCCGGTGCACAAATTTGTGCACCAGTGGGGTCCCTCATCCTGGCCTGTGGAATTGGGCCAAAACTGGCTCTCTGACATCCCCCAAGGGGTCCTGGATTGTGAGAGGGTGCAGGCCAGGCCAAGAGACCCCACCGGTGAATGGTCAGGTCCCCTAGCCCCCAACCGGGAGGTTGGCCAGCCAGGGAGAGACTGCAGGAGGGCTCCAGGGCAAGTCCAGCCTGTCTCGCTCAGTCCCAATAGGCCGGACTCCAGCAGCAAGGGAGCGTCTGCCCCCTGGTGGTCAGTGCACGTCATAGCGAGTGGTTGAGTGGCCTTAGCATATCATTAGTATAGTATGCTTTGATTGGTTGAATGGACGACCAGACACTTAGCATATTAGGCTTTTATTATATAGGGACATTAGATTACAACATGTAACATTTGCTGAGTATGTACCATGTGTCAGAAACTGCTCTAACCACTTTGCCTATTTTAGCTCTTTTACTCTTTAAGCAATCTGTGACGTAGGTGCTGTTACTTCCATTTTGTAGATGAGGAATCTGAGGCACAAATAAGGAGACTCAGAAAGAACGACATGGAATCAATGAGCAGAGGGAAAGCAGAACTAAGTTCTGACCATGTCCTCTGGGGGACATGGTGAGCACAATAGTCTGTTTTGTGGTGGGGCAGCTGGGTGGCAAGTGAGAGGAGTTTTCTTCCACCCAGAACATCACCAAGGGGGCTGAAGACAGGTCTCCACTACCTGGTCCAGAGTGACTTGAAGAGTTTTGCTGTGCCAACTACCCATGGGGCTGAGACTCTGCACAGAGAACTGAAAGGCAGCTTCTTTCCTGTGCTGAGAATCCAGCTCTTCAGATCCCCCAGCTCCACATCCCCCATAACCCCCACTGAGGAGGAGCTGGCCCTTGTCTTTGGTCTTAAGGACACAGAGTAACACCCGACACCCTCAAGCCAGTGAGTCAGTTTTTCCCAGCGCCTCCAGCCTGCACATCACTTCCTCCAGGACATCCTCCCCCACCCCCGGTCCAGGTGGGCTCCCCTCTTGTGCCCTCCGGCAGGTCCCTCCTCATGATCACCTGTCTACGAACCTGACTTTCCCTCTAAACCATCACCCCGGGAGAGCAAGAACTTGGTTCACTGCTCCCTGCCCAGGGCTTGGCGCAGTGCCTGGACCAGCAACATGTATTCGGTGAGCGAATGAATAAGCAATAGAAGTCTGGGCTGACTGACACAACCACCTATACGTCTCAGCATCTTCCAGACCCTCAGCTTCACCTCTGCAAAATGAGAACGATATTTCAAATGTTGTATGAAGATTAAAACAAAAATAACTGCGGCAAAACGTCCTCCCACCAGGTGGGTGTGCACTGTTCGCCGACTGACCCTTGCCGCCGCTCTGCTTGGTGTCTGAAATGCAGACTTGTCCAGCTTTTAGATGAGGACATGGGGCCTTACTTACCAACAACTCAGGTCTCTTTCCAGCTCCTACGGCTTCCAGCCTCAGAGGCCTGTCCAAATGCCCACGCACCTCCTCTCCCCACCTGATGCAGGAGTGCGGAGGCCCCTGTGTGTCTCCTCAGACTGGGGCTCCCTGAGGACAGGGCCATGTCCCCCTTAGATTGGGGCTCCCTGAGGGCAAGGCTGTGTCCACATTCCATTTGGGAGACCTTTTGGGTAGGGCTGTGCCTCCTCTATTATGTGAAATACTAGAGGCCCGGTGCACGAAATTCGTGCACGGAGGGGGGTTGTCCCTCAGCCCAGCCTGTACCCTCTCTAGTCTGGGACCCCTCAAGGGATGTCCGACTGCCTTGAGGGCAGTCAGACATCCCTCTCACAATCCAGGACTGCTGGCTCCCAACTGCTTGCCTGCCTGCCTTCCTGATTGCCCCTAACCGCTTCTGCCTGCCAGCCTGATCACCCCCTAACCACTCTGCTGCCAGCCTGTTTGCCCCCAGCTGGCTCCAATCACCGCAGGGGACCCCAGCTGGTTCCAGTGGCCCAGCTCCACCCCCAGCCAATGCCGCAAGCCTCTGGCTGAGGCTCGGGCTCTGGACAGGGACCCCCAGCTGGCTCTGATCGCCTGCACGGGACCCCAGCTGGCTCTGATCACCTGTGGGGGAACCCCGCTGGCTCCGATCTTCCCCTCTGATCTTCGGCTCCAATATCCCAGTTCCAACAACTGCTCTCCGAGGCTGCAGCCATCTTGGTTAGGTGCATTTGCATATTCCCTTTCTGATTGGCCAGTGGGCGTGGCCGGTGGGCATGGCTTGTGAGTGTAGCGGAGTGATGATTTGCATATTACTGTTTTATAGATAGGATTCCTGAAGACAGGCTCTGTCTTTGCTTCATAGGGAAACCGAGGCTCTCTGGGGGGCAAAGGCTGTAATTACTCTGAATCTCATTTTCTTCGTTTATCTTGAGCACAACCACGCTGGCCTTGCAGGACTGCTGTGCATGGCTGTGGCGTGGAAGATCGTCTGTAAGTCCTGGAGCACAACCCTTCCAGGCGGTCGACTCACAGCCTTGACTACGGACTGATGTCAGTGACCGGCTTCTAGTGAAAACAATGTGGCTCAGGGGGTGCTGGACTTTCAAGCCCAGGTCATGGGGAGCACTACAACTGCCCCTACTGACTCTTTCTCTCTCTCTCTCTCCCCGCTGTCACTTGCTCTCGGAACCCAGATGCCCTGAGGAAGCCAGGCGTGAAGAGGCCACATGTGGGTGTTCCTGCCATGAACCCCGACTGTGGCCAGATGACAGCTGGCATCCACCGCCGGGCGTGTGAGTGAGAGCCTTGGAGATGCCCCATCTGACAATCCTCACCGTGGACGGACCAGTGAAACCACCCAGCTGAGCCCAGCCGAGCCCCCGACTCATGAGCAATGTGAACGCTTGCTACTGTCTCAGGCCACTGTGTGGTGGTGTGCAGGCAGCAGAGGGTCACTGGCACTGTGCTAAGTGGAACAGCTCTATGCCCAGTGCCAGCACTGCGCCTGGCACACAGTCAGTTCCCATAAAACATAGCTTTTTGGTGTTTCAGCCTGTGCCTCGTTGAGTTCAGGCCTGGGATCCCAGAACTGACACCTGCTGTCTTGAAGATGCAGTGGCAGAGGACTCGGCAGTGGGGAGAAGGCTGGGGAACACATCTGGGGAGGGAATCAAAGAGAAGCCACGCAGGCACTGACTCTGGCTGACAATCTGCAAGCATTGTCAAGGTGCTCGACATCGTCCTCTCAAACAGGCTCTAAGACAGAGGTTCAGCCCATTCAGCAGGTGAGAAAACTGAGGCTGGTGGGTAGGTGTGCTCTGGTGTCTCATCCACCATCTCAGAGCTGATTGGCATAAGTCCAGCCAGTGGGCAGTCTGCCTGTGTCCTGCGCTCACCACCCTGCTACCCTCTTGTCCTCAGCTAATCAATAAGCAGTAATCACTGTGAGCCCCACTGCGGTGCCCGGAAGTGCTTCCTGATGCCTCCAATCCATCGTCACTCCGGAAATTTCCTTAGTTTGTGGGAGACCAGGAATGTCGTCACGTTTTCCTTCTTTCAATAAATCTCCGCAGACCTAATAATTCTTGCTGAGCTCCACACTGCTCCCCACTCGCCTCCAGCTCCCCACACCCCAACTCCTCTACGGAAGAATGGGCCCCTTGGGGACTCCCCCTTAGCTGGCTGGGGGCTTTCATTCACTGATCCAGAGAATGAATGCTTCAACTGGGCAACAGCGCTCCCACGGGGGCACAAGTAGGCTGTCGGGGGAGGGGAGGAATCACTGAGCTAGTGCCATGGTTGAGGCCCCAAGACGGAGAGTAAACCTTCAGCATGAAGTGCTCCATCGAAGGAGTTGCCCCGGGGCAACAATGAGAAACTGTGCAACACACTCAGCTAGCGTCTTCGTCCCGCAAGGTTTGAGTCGGAAGGTTATTTCTCGGGGAGGGTGATGGGGCTTGCGGGGCCTCCTGGAGCGGGGGACCCTGACATGGCCCTGATTCCCTGGTCCTCAAGAGTCTCCGGGAAGGGACCGCTCGCCCACAGATGCCAGGTCAGGGGCAGCGACTCCGTGTTTTCTTTTCCAGGCCCCAGCACTTGCTTCTGGGCCAGAGTGCACGAGGAATGTTTTCTTTAGAAAATCAATGATTATTTATTCTGCTGGAAATAAATAGATCTTGTCACCAGGGTCGGAGATTAACCAAAGCTCTGGGCTGCCGCTGGGAGTTGTGACATCTGTGTTTTAGGCTCTTCCCCTCATTCACATTCCCACCCCATGGCCAGCGTGGGGCAGGGGGTGACAGGCCCTCCTACACCAGACACACGGCCACACCCTGACTCCAGTCCGAGTTCTTCATCTCAGCAGGTGGGGCTGACAGCAGGCCCTGCCCGGCCTCTGGGCCTCAGGGGCACAGGAAGAGCTGTCCCTCAGAAGCCCCTAAGTCTTGTAAATCCCATGAGCCTCTGCGGTTTCATTTCAGAGTATTGAGGGAAGGGTCGTCTGTGTCAGTGTGTAGAGGCCAAGAGTGTGCCATGAACCACCCTCCCGTGTGTGTGTGTGTGTGTGTGTGTGTGTGTGTGTGTGGTGTGTCTGATTGCTCATGCATGTCTCCATGTGTATTTTCTCACGTGTCCCGTGGCTGTGTGTGTCCACCCGCATGAGCCCCTTCTCTGGGTGGTCACCCCAGTCTGACCGTGTGAAACAGCAAGCAGGGCGATTTCCATGCCAGGCCCAGCTGCCCTGTTACCTTAGGAGAGAGGGCTGGTTTTCATGGGAGGAAGTTAATTCATTTTTAAAGGTGTTTAAAGTACCTCAACTCTAGCTTTTCTAAGCTGAGGATAGTGAGAAGCAAGTGCATGGGAGCTGTGAGATGGCTGCTAGTGAGGGTCCCACCCTGAGAGGTGGGGGAGTGGGCTGGGAATGCGGTGCCCTGATGGGAGGCACACCAATGCATGACATGGCACACACACATGGGGCAGATACAACATGAGTTTCAAGATATTAATGAACCCGGGCCAATAAGGTGGAAGCCGGAGACTCAGGACCAGGAGAGAGAGGAAGCTTGAGAGGAAGGCGTGGCTGGGGTTGGAATTGGCTCTGTCACTGAGCCATCTGGATAGGGATCATTCCTAGAGTGGGTGAATTGCAGCTCTGTGGTAGGCTGCCTGGGAGAGCGCAGAAGACACACGTCAAGCGCTCAAGACAGTGGCTGGCTCTCGGAGGCCCTCGGGGAAAGGGTGCTGAGGAGACAAATGATGGGCTCCGGTCTCAAATGCAGGCTCTGCTCTGGTTCTGAGACCTGGCAGCTGCCCTTGTCCAGCCCCAGGTAGGAGATGCCCTCACCCATTCCTGTGCTAAGGCCCATCTGAGTACTGCACCGGGCACCCCAACCCTGTCACAGTGGCCAGAATCCAAGCACTGGCGCCCTGAGGCGTTCTGCACGTTGTGCATTTGAAGGCCTCACATCAGGTCCAGGAGGCTCCTTTCTGAGCCTTGCTTTCCGCTCCCGTTGAGTGAGGGAACCTGCCGCCATGACCTGTCAATAGTTCTTAGGGCAACACCTGGTCTGCAGTGGGCACTACATCAATGTTACCTACTGGGGTCATTCCCATTTTATGGCCAAATCAAGGTATGGAGAGAGCAAGCAACTTGCCCAGGGATTTGACCTGACCCCTGGCTCTAGAGCCATGTGATTCCTCCCACTAGCCCTTGCCTTGATCTTGCCAGGAACTGGCCAGAGACCAGAATCCTACTTTTTATTCCTTCCAACTGGCAGCACCTTACCCCTGCGGTGCTGGAAGCCAGACCCCTGGTGCTGACTGTCGGCCTGTCCATCATCCAGGTTCCTGAGCCGCCAATGCACCCTGGTCTCCGGTATGGTCCCCTTCCTGCTCATCGACCTTGTCCCACCCTCCAGGCCATATTCCTGCCATGGGGACACAGAGTTAGAACCGCTGAGATTATTGTCTCTACTTAGGTTGTCCCAACTGCTGTGGCCTGGGAAGACAATAGCGATGACTGAAGTCCAGGGCCACAGGAGTCCCGGCACCTAGTCCCTCCAGTTAGCTGAGGTCCCCTAGGCTTGACGGCTGTGTATCAATGGTCAGCATTGGTTTTCCTATCTTATCTGTTGAATCGGTAGTTCCTTTAGTTATTCTTTGGCTCCACTTGTGCTGGTTCTTCAAACTTGCTGAGGAGGGATTTTGCAGTTGCGGGGAAGATGACCGAATGCCGTCCTCGGAGCTTTCCTTTGGCTTCGTCCTGAGGACTAATTAGCAAGAATCATCCTCTCAGATCCCTGCCCAGATTTGCAGATGGTGCTTACTCTTTCTTTCATGTTTCAGCCCTTCTGAGTTTTCTTCATTTCGTGATGATCTGCTGTTCCATTCCCACCGAGGGGCTGGGGCACAGGCCACGTCCCTGCCTCACGCACAGCATCCCAGCTGTCATGCTTTCCCTGATGGGATGCACACCTGTGCACGGCACACACACATGGGGGCACATGTTCATAGGCATGCACGGTGTATGTTAAGCCTATAAATATGTATTGAGTGAGCATTCGGGCCAGGCACTGTTAGAGGTCCTGGGATGCATTGCTCAAAAAGGCAGACAAGCATAATGCTCCTGTGGATATTATGCACACACATTTACACACACACACACACACACACATTTGCACACACACAATCACATACACTCATACACCCCCCCCCCCACACACACACACACAAATACCATACTTTTCTGTCACTTCCCTTGAGGTAAAACTTCCAGACACCTTGAGCATGTTAAATGTGAATGCCACTGCCCCTGGCAAAGTGCCCCTGCCATGTAGACATTTGAAGTTCTCAACCAGCGAGTGTCTGTGGCACCCACTCACTTGCACCTCTCCCCACCCCTTGCAGAGTGAAGCCTACTCAATGACTCCCCATCCGCAGGTATGTCCCTGGGATCTCCCATATGTGTGCACAGGGAACATGAGCCCAGATGTTCATCGTAGCTTTGTTTGCAAGAGCAATACTTGGAGAAAACAGAATGTACATCTATACAGCAGAGGAAATGATTGAGCCAGAGCTACATGGATCAGTGTGGGTAAGTCTCAAACATTATAAAAGAAATGCAACTTGTGGAAGAATGTAATTGATATAGCATTGGTATGAATGTGAAAGCCACACAAGCTAGGTGTCATTTATGGATGCATGTATTGCACAAGCCCACACACCCGTGCAGGACAAACACCGGGTTTGGAAGTGTGGTGGCATGGGCACAGGGGCCGAGGTCAGAACCGGGTGGAACTCATGTGGCTTCAGCTGAAACTTAATGTTTAACTCTGTAAATTGGTTGCTGGGTACATGATGTTCATTGTATTATTAATTACACATTTTACATACAAAATGTTTTCTTTTAAAGGATCCTATATAATAAAAGCCTAATATGCAAATTATCCTCTCTGGCAGTCTTTCGACCCAGAGTTCAACCTGGAGACCAGGAGTTTGACCACTCGCTATGACATGTGATGACCACCAGGGGGTGGCGCGGAATATGGTGGGTGTTGGCAATGCAGTGCTGGCAGCAGGCAGCAGAGGAGGCACTGCTGGCCCTGATGGGCCCCAATGAGGGTGGGACCATGGCGGGATGGTGGAGCAATTGAGTGGGCAGCGCCAGGCCACAGCAGGTGCGAACGGGGGCCCAATCACCCGGCAGATGGCAATGAGCAGCAGTGGCTGGGGGCAGGGCCACTGCCCAGCTCCCAGGCGCTGAGGGAGTTGGGCCAGGGGCCCAGCACCGATTGATCTCCCTGCAGGTGGAATGGTGGAGCAGGTGAGGGAGCAGTGCCAGGGCAAGGCAGGGTGCCAGGTAGGGCTGCGGGCTGCAAGGCTGGGGGCACGAGCTGGGGGCGCAAGCTGGGGCTGTGAGGCTGGGGGTGTGATCTAGGACCCAATCCCCACAGGCCACCCTGAGGGACCCCACCATGCATGAATTTGTGCACTGGGCCTCTAGTTGGATATAACAATCTACACTAATAAAAGAGAATTATGCAAATTGACCGTACCTCTGTGATGCCCATCAGCCAATCAGGAGTGAGCATGCAAATTAACCCAACAAAGATGGTGGGTTAATTTGCATATGCAGACATGGAGCGAAGACTGAAGGCTCCAGCCTGAGCGAAGACTGAAGACTGAAGACTGAAGACTGAAGAGGCTTGGCTTCTCTGCTGCGGCTGGAGCGGAGAAGCCTAGCTTTGCTGCGGCTGGAGCGGAGAAGCCTAGCCTTGCTGTGGCCACAGTGGAGAAGCCTAGCCTCAAGGCTTGCTTCTCCGCTGTGGCCGGAGTGAAGGCCTGGGTCCCAGGTGCCAGAAGAAAACCAGGGTTGGCAGCCAGGGGAAGAAAGGCCTATTGCATGAATCTTCTTGCAACAGGCCTCTAGTCCCATATAATAAAAGGCTAATATGCAAATAGACCGAACAGCGGAACAACTGAACAACCAAACAACCGGTCGCTATGACATGTGCTGACCACTAGGGGGCGTGTGCGGAACATGGTAGGTGTTGGCCGCAGGGGGATGGTGGAGCAGGTGAGCAAGGGTGCCTGACCAAGGTGAGGCGCCGGTTGCTGTCATCAGGGTGAGCCTCTGGTGGTTACTGAAAATTCTTTGCTCCCATGTGTCTCAGTCCCACCTGGCTCTTGCACCTGCTGCCTGTGCCAGCCTCGCTTGCACCCGCTGCCAGCGCTGGCCTTGCTCGCACCAGCAGCTGGAGCTGCTGCTCGCACCCGCTGCTGGTGGCCAGCACCGGTCCCGATCACTCGGCGCCATCAGTGGGTGTGAGCGTTGGCTTCCAGCGCTGATCACCCCTGAGGGCTTCTCCACCTCCCCCTGCTCCTGAGGGGTGATTAGGGCAGCAGCTCTCACTCATACCTGCTGCTGGAACTGGCCTCAATCGCTCTGCACAGTCAGTGAGTACAAGTGGGCCGGCACTGTCAGTGCATGGGAGCAGCCGCGGCAGGAGCATGGCTCCCAGCAGACAGGGGGCCGGAGACCATGGTGGGAGGGGCCATGCGGGGGTGCAGAGGATCGGCCAAGACCTGCCGCTGTGCCCACTGCAGCCTCGTGGCCCACAGTTTCTTTCAAGGTGCACGAATTCGTGCACTGGACCCCTAGTGTAATAATAAAGAACCGAAGATGTGTGTTTATCCAGAATTCTTCTGGAGTCAGTTAGAATTCGATTGGAGCCTTTATTTCTTCATTTGGTTTGTCTTCAAGTTGCAGGTAAGTTTTTTCTGGATAAAGGGCTTCGATTTAGAGAAAATGACTGGAGCTCCGCGTGAAAGATGGCCAAGCCTGTCTGCGCCACGCTGGAGCTTTTCACTCCAGTTGGACCGTGGTTTGCTTGATGTTGCTAACCCGGCGCTGACAGCTCCAGCAGCCGGATTGTCTGGCCCTATCCCAGTGTGCGGGGCGCCCGCAGCATCGGATAAGTGATGGGGAGAAATCTTTCCCTGTGACTTCTAGTCTGGCAAGAAAGATGGGCTGGAGCCTCTTCGGAACTGAGCCTGCACAGGCGTTCCATCTGAGAGCCTCGTTCCATCACAGAGCAGGCGGAGGCCTGCAGCCCATCGGTGCCCCGATGGCACCACTGCTCAACACCCCCTTCCCAAGCCCCTCTCTCATCGAAGATCGTGTCATCTGGGAACAGTTCCTGGTTGGGAGCATGTGGTGGCACCCAGAAGACCCGCTGCAGCCTAAAAGGAAGTGGAGCAGTCGGGCATGCGGGCATCACCTCCTCTCCTCAGCCAGGAGACCCTGAGGTCAAAGATTGCATTCACCTGGCCACTGAGGGTGTCCAGTTGGGCTGTGTGCCCTCAGGGGTGTTGGGAAGAGGCACATCGAAAGGGCCCCGGTCAGAATGGCATCCACTGTGCTGGTCCCAGCCCATGGCTCGGCGCACCCTCTCGTCCCACTGCCAACAGCCGTAATCTGTCTTCAGTGCTGCTCACATTTGTGTTATCAGCGAGAATCAAATCTGGCAAAATGGCAGGAAAAGTGCTTGCACAGGACTTTTCAGCAAAACTCAATTAAAGTGGGGAATTGGACTTGAAAATGAGCCACTTTGCTCACTCCTCAGCTCAGAGCATTCCCTCCCTTCCCACCCATGCTGGGCACTTTCTTCCAGTCGCCTCGGCCTGGGATGCCGGTGACAATCGGTGAAAGGAGCCAGCAAATCCCACACACTCCTGGGACGGAGGGGCTCTGAGCGCCATCTCCCCAATGGGGAAACCGAGGCACGCTTTCCAAGGCCATACAGCTGGTCAAAGGCAGAACTGGAGTAAAAATCCTGGGGTCTCTGGCTCTCAAGAATGGCCTTATCACTACCCTGTGCTGCTTTGAGGAATCTGCACCCGGATCCCTCGGATCCCACCCCACAGAGCTAAGCCTTCTCCACTCCAGAGCCTCCCCCACCAAAGCCTGGAGCGGTTCCCCCGTGGGACTCAGCTGTGCAGAGCCTGGACACAGTGGACACAGCCCCCCTTCCTCCGAGCTGTGCAGGTGGCCTGCGCCGCCCTGGGGGATCTGTGGAGCTCTGTGGGACATCGCCTGCTCCTTAGCCCTTGCCTAAGTCACCAGGACCTGTGACTTCCCCAGCCCTCTGCCAGAGCCTTTCATCCTCACCACACACCTGCGTGGTCACTGGCCTCCTTCACTCCTGAGGGTGGTGGAGCGCAGAGAAGGAGCGGAAGTGTCCAGGGCCACACAGTTGATGTGCCCCAGGATGGAAACCTGACTGTCACTCCGGGAACCCCTACACCACAGCCCCTCTGCTCCTCTTGCCAGGATTTAGGGGACACCCCTCCCCAGGGAGCTGGCTCCTTCTCTGCAGCTGCTCTGCTTCTCTTCAAGGCAGCCCCTTCCCCGCAACGCCCCCCCCCCCCCAGGGGTAAAGGTCCCCGCCTCCCGCAGCCCCAGCACCTCCGAGACCTGCAGAGGAGGCCCCTTAAAGTCCCATCTGTTAGGATCTCCACTTGAAACCGAAGAAAAGAAAGCGTCAGCCGGTGTACAGGGAGTTTTCTATGTGATGTTATTGGAATTTTGTCTCCCTGGGAAGTCATATGATTGAATTTTGAGTTCAGTAGTGACTATATTTTGATTTGAACTGTGCAGTGAGTCAGAGCTGATTGTGTGCCTGTCGTTGCGACGTGGCCCGAAGAAGGCTCTCATTCCTCAGGTACTTACCGAGGGCCCTCCCTAGCTAAGCGTGGGAACGTGCTGTTGGTGCTGATCGAATCCCCTGCAGTATACCAGCTCTTAGGAGGAGGCAAGGCAGTGAGAATTGTTCTTGGTAAATCTCTTAGAAAGCCAGTAACCCATTATCTGAGCCAAAGTGGTTTCAGTAGTAGGGGTTCCGATCATATAACCAGAGGTCCATAGGAGGTGATTCTGGTTTGGGGCAGCTCAGTGATGTCATCAAAGCCCAGGCCTTTCCTGTCTTTCATGACAGCAGCCGCCTGTGGGTGTGGGATGGCTGCCCAGCCCCAGGCGGCCAGGCTGGAGGGCGTTCCTCCTGGGGGGGGGGCGGGCAGCGTTTCCTAGTGCCCTCCTCCCCGCAGGCTTCCTTGTCACCTCGGTTACATGCCTGGTCCTGGACCAATCACTGGCACGAAGAAATGCGATGATCACAGCCCTGTCAGGCCAAAGAGATCTCTCCCCGGGGTGTTAGAAGGAAGAAGGAGGCCACGTCTGCCGGGTAGCCATGAACAGCTGGGTGTGCCTCAAGAAGTCAACATCTGCTGCTCAAGTAGCCGTGAAGAGCTGATTTGAAATGACAGATGGGAGCTGGGGGTGAGGGTGGAAGTGGGGGTCTGATGTTTGTGCATGTTCTAGCCCCCCTTTTCAGATGATGCTTTGATGTCCAACCCTACCCCGAGTCTCCTCAAGGTAGGAGAGGTGGGGCCCTTTCAGAGAAGCCATATTCGGGGAGGTATAATGTCACCTGTGTGGTATGCTGTAGTGTTAGCGGCATGTGCCATGGAGCCATGCAACCTGGGTTTCGATGGGCTGTGGGATGCTGGGCATCTTACTTAACTTCTCTGTGCTTCCGTTTCCTCATCGGAAAATGGAGACAGTAGTGTTTCTCTTGCAGACCTAAGAGGACAGCACCCTGGCCTGGAACTGCTGCTTCTCATTGCAGTTGGTGTCGCGGTTTGCAGAATCCCTGGGCGAACAGTTTTTCTAGTGTGAGTCACCTCTCTCAGAAGTACTGCGAGACAGGCTCATGCAACCCTCCTCTTGCATGAAGCCTTCCTGGATTGGCTCAGGAGGTGGGCCTGACACTGTAGACATGGTCCCCGCAGCTCTTGTCTCCTTCCTCATCTCTTAGATGCTGTCCTGCACCTGGTGACCCCTGAGAAACCTCATATTTGGACAATCATTTACAGTTTTAGTAAACGTGTCCATGTACATTACTACATGGAATCCCTGCGACATCCCTGTGATGTGGGAACAAGTTTATACAAGAAGCCAAAGCCTGAAGAAATTAAGTGCCTGGCTCAAGGGCTGGACATAGAATCAGGTGAAAATCACATTCAAGTCCTCTGAGTCTAGAACTAGCTATAAAAATAATGTCACACTTATGTACTATTCATTCTATGCTGGCACTATTCTATTATCTCATTAAATTCTTACAGCAAACTTAGGAGGTAGTTGTTATTATTAGTCCCATTTTACAGTTGAGGACACTGAAGCACAGAGAGGGAAAGCAGGCTTCCCAGCGTTGCACAGTTCGTTGGCTCTAGACCCAGGGCTCATACCTGGGCCATCTGGTGCCAGCGACCATGTTCATAACCACCTGACTACACTCCAAGCCTGCTGTGCTCACTGTTCCAAGTCACGGGGAACTTGAGTTCCTCTCTTATCAACAACTTAATCACAAAAGCCAGACATGACGGTGCCCTCCCCCTGGGCTGCTGCATGCTGTTTATTATTCACTCATCAGCTCACATTCCAGACCTCTCAGGACTTGCCTCCTGACCCCCAGTCCACTTCTATTTTGATCTTTGATGCATTCAGTGATGCATTTTCCCACAAGAGACATGGCCAGGAATACAATCAATCTGACCCAGATGTCAGTATGACATGCTTCTGAGAAACCCATGCCCACAGTCCCAGCCTTACCCCATCCCAGAGTGGACGGCCTCAGAAGGCCACCATCATCGCTGTCAGAAATCCCAGGTTGAACCCTACAACACACCCCTGACCTCAGCCAGCAGGGCCTCCAGAGAACTCAGCCCTGCCCCAATGGCTGTGCTCAGTGAGCCTGGCAGGCCAGGGAGGTCACTGCCCTGCCACCTGGTGCGGGGGGGACAAAGGGGGGGTCTGCAGAGGGTCTGGTGACAGCATGGCCTGCTGTCTTTGATGTGTTCCTGCCACCCTATGCAGACGACACTTTGACGTCCAACCCTATCCCCAGGCAGGAGAAGCTCCGGGGAGGGTGGGAGGTGGCGAGCCCAGCTGACACCTCCCTTCTGTCTTTGCCTGGACCCTGGACCTGCTCCAAGTCACCTCGCTCAGCAGGCCCACGTGCTTCCCTTGACCCAGAGCACACAGCTCAGCTCTGCGAGAGGCACAGGGCATAGGAAATCTGAGCTGGCCTCCTCTCTACAAGGTCAGCCTGAAAGGCGAGCTGAGCAGCAAGCCGGGGAAAAGGGTTCCCTCCAGCACCCCATCCCCTCCGACTTCTCCGGGGCTGCCTAGTTTTGGCTGGCGCCTTCCCTCGTGGGCCTGACAGCTTGTTGAGGGGTGGAAGCAAGCAAACCACAGAGCCTTTGCTGCCCAGTGAGAGCCAGAGGTCCAGGCCGAGTAGGGAAGCAGCTGCTTGAGAGTTTTTCCGCAGACGCAGAGATGGATGCCCGGGATCGATCCCCTCTGAAGATGAATCACAGCGAGAGGCACAAAGAAAGCCCCTCTGGTCCGCACAGGCAGATCATGTTCCTGACAGGCCTGGGCTCCATGTCAATTTCTCGTGATATGTGGGAGGGAGGAAGGAGAGTGAGGGGGAGAGAGAGAGAGAGAGAGAGAGAGAGAGAGAGAGAGAGAGAGAGAGGTGGAGATGCAGAGAAAGGCAAACACAGGTGAGCAGGGACAGAGATACGGAGACAGAGAGATATGCAAATGAGAGACAGGCATACTGAGACAGGGAAAGAGGGAGACATAGAAACAGAGAACATGGAACTGCCATGAGGAGGGTCAGAAGGGAGGGCAGAGGTGTTTGCTGAAGTTTGGGTGGGGGCTGTGGGGTAGGGAGACTCTCAAACATTAACCAGACATTCGAGTCATGTTAGGTTTGTGTCCATTGCTAAAAACTAATCAAAATAAATGTTTGATAAACTCTCAATTATCAATGGATTGCTCCCTCCCACATGTAGCTTCTCCATGGGTTCTGGGGTATTCCTTCTAATACATAGGAGGGGAGGAAGGGGAGAGAGGGAGGGAGGGAAGGAGGGAGAGAGAGAGAGAGAGAGAGAGAGAGAGAGAGAGAGAGAGAGAGAGAGAAATGAGAGGAGAGAGACAGAATTGGTTGTCTTCTATGGCCTGCAAGATTAAGTTTGGATTTATCTTTTCCTTTAGAATTAGCAATGCTCGCCTATATCCATTCAGGTAATTAAGAGGTAACCGCGGGGAATTCATAGCACGCTCTGCACATCCTTGATGCACCGCACGCGAGGCCTTTTCTAATTATAATCTTAGACTCAGAGAAGCTCAGAACGTGGCTCATCAGAGTTGGGTGGAAGCCCTGGATGTCCTCCAGCTCAGCCCCTTCCCTTGCAGAGGTGGGGAGGCAGGGCCGGGCGCTGCAGGGCCTGCTCAGGGCGCACGCACCTGGAGATGCAGCCCCAGGTGCCCGGGCTTCTACCTGCACAGGGCACAGGGCACAGGTAGAAATGCCACGTCCCCAAGGGCATGGGTCCCTGGGACCAGGCTTTCAGAGCCCTCCTCCTGGTTCCGCCTCTCACTGGCGGGGCTAGGGCTTTCCATCTCTAGTCTTCACCAGACTGTGCGGGCTGTCTGGGGAGCAGACCACAGAGGCCGGAGAAGGAAAGCCACCAGCGTTGATGGTTATACAGTCTCCTCCTGGTGCCCCTGGAAAAGCACGCCCAGACACTGGGACTGGGTGGGGTAGATGCTGAGGCCTGCTTGTGAGATGGGTCCTCCTAAGACCCGGGAAGGGTGAGCAACCTTTTCTGAAAACTCATTCCAAGAAGCAGGTGGCCCCTGGAGCAGCAGATCTGGACCGGAGACGGTTTGGGCAAGGCCTGAAGACCATTTTGATTGTCAATCTTTGGGGTTCTCGTGGGTGGGGGCAAGAGATGATGCTAAGCATCCTACAACGCACAGGTCAGCCCACAACAGAGAATGATCCTACCCGAAGTGTCCATGGTGAGAGCAGCCCACCTTGTTTCACTTGCATCTCTGCATCGCACACTCAAGTGTGGAAATGCTCATTGTTTTGCCTGTGTAAACACAGGTCTTGCTCCCACTGGGTCAGAGAGGGTGAGTCACTAAGGTGGGGTGGGGGCGAGCTGGGTGACTCAGGTCCTGATCACCAAGGTGCATTCTGTTCAACTGGTTGTCCCCTCCCCCTTTCTGCTCATTTGACACAATGACTTTCCCAAAGAGAGGAGACTCATTTTTCCAGGGCTGTCTGGGAGCTGACCTGCCGGCTGGAACCCTAACTCAGTTTTCCAAGGTCATTTGTAGGAGACACGTTTACTACACGTGGGTGTCTGTCAACGAGACTTTCCCTTCCTGCCTGAGCTTAGGAGGGCGGAGAGAGAAAGGACAACCCAGGCTTGATGTCCTCTTTTCTTCCTTCCTTTTCATTCTCACCTTTAACAGTCTTTCTCTTCCTTCTTCCTTATCCATTTTCTGTTCCGCCTCCTGGTGTAGGTTTTGCCATGTGTCCTCTGATTTTCTTGATGTCTTTCTTCTGCCCAAAGCTGAATATTGTACAGAACAAAACAAAACGTTTCATCCTTTTCCTTAAAACCTATAGATCCCAATAGACAATTACCACCAGCTTCACTCCCTACCCCATAGTGTATTATCAAGGAGTTGAGATCTAACTAAAATCAGCTCATGGTCCAGGGTCCCCAGAGCATCCCCATCCCCATAGCATAGTCCCAGGATGGCCTCACAGTGCGGACCCTTCCCCTGACCAGGCCTCCTGCTGACAGGCATGAACTTCAGGAGCTGTGTAAGGCCTGAGATGGAGCTACAGCTGTGGAGGCTGTGGATCAATGGTTATGCTACTGACTAGCCTGTGACTCAGGCGGTGGGAGCATGGACATTGTTGCATGGAGGTCTGGCTAAGGGGACCTTCTCCTCCATCTTTGTGATTGACGGAGGCCTCTTTCCCCAGTGGGCTTGGGCCAGAGGCTGGAAGCCTTGAGATTCACATGCTTAGACCCAGACACCTGTTGTTGTTGTTTTTTCAATGTTCATCAGGCTGCATGATTCCAGAGAGGGGGCGTGAAGGAGTAAAGTGAGGACCAAGAGGAGGGAAGTAAGAGGGGCACTTCCCAGGCGTCTCTAGACACCCAGCCAATAAAGGGTGTCTTCCAACCCCATAAAGGACATTCAGGTAAGCAGACAGGGACAGACTCAGGAGAAACCCTATCCTTCCCTTTTCCTCTCTTCTTGCACCCCCTTTCCCTCACCCATCTTCCCCCAAGTGCCACATTTGGAGCCTCGTGTGTGTGTGTGTGTGTGTGTGTGTGTGTAAAAGCAGAGGCCCCCAGAAGATAAATAGGCTTTCCCCCAGATGAGCCTGTGTGTGCACACCTCGTCATTTCGAAAAGGGCTTTGAGGGGGATAATGAAATTAAATGTAATCGAGCACTGTGGAGCTAAATTACAGCCTGTAAAGGCCATGTCAGCTTACAAAGTGTCTTCATGTTCAATCACCAATACACCCTGTGACTTCTGCTTGTCAGCCCTGAGCTGCACATAAGAAACTGAACCTCAGATAAGATAAGCCATTGGCCTGAAGGTCCATGCTGGTGAGTGACATCGGAGGTCTGGAGGCAGAGGGCTGGCAGGAACAGAGAGCTGGTGTATGCAAACCCCCTAGGACTGGGAAGCTGCTGGGACTGAGGCAGGATACAACCCTGGGGTCTGAGAGCCCAGGCCAGCAGCTGGAGAAGAGGGATGGAGCAAGATTGTGTAAGAGGGTAGAGGGGCCGGGCAGTTGTGGGGAGATGGGAGTGGGGAATGGAGGGGTTTCAGGGCCAAAGGCGGGCAGGCACAAGGGACAAGAGCATCATGGAGGGATGAAGGGACAGAGATGCCTTCGTCTGCTCCCTCTGTGGGTCCCTCTCCCTCTGTCTCTGCCTTCATTTCTTGTCATCTGTCCCTCCTTGAGCTGGTCCTATACACACACTTCAGGAGCCTTTCTGGGAATGAGGAAGCTCATAAGAGGCATGACAAGACCTAGTTAAAGGCTCTGGCCCCAAGAGCTCAATCTTCTTCCCATCATGCCTCCTGCTCCTCTGCTCCTGTGGACACCCAGCCCCACTGTGGTGCAACTACAAGAAACCTAATCTGCAAGGACCCCAAACTATAGGGTCATCTGGTCAACTCTCAAGACACAGTAGAGGAAACAGACCCAGAGAGGAAAAATGGCTTGCCATTGGACACATACTGGCCAAGAGTGTGTAAGTGGGGGTGGGGTGGGAGGAGACTAGCATACTGGTCTCCCACCCAGATCAGACTCTCCCCTCCACTGCAAATGTAGGTGTTGGGGAGGGTCCTGGCACTGCCAAGGTGCAGCCCGAGGGGTCATGGCCTGAGACACCGCTTGCCCCGCCAGAGTCGGTCACAGCCGCTCTGTCTCCACAGCTCCCCTTCCTCCCTGGCTTACTGTTCAGTGTTTTAAAAGCACATCTCATTTTAGTGCTTTTGCTACAGTAAATATCTAATAATCGTTTCAGACTCTATTACTTGCCTCACAAAATAGTGCCTGGAAATGATGCTTATTTAATTTTGTGCTGAGAGAGAAAGACTCAGAAGAGGCCTGAAAATGCCTGTCACATCTCAAGTGCTGTTGACTCTTCATGGTTTAGAGAGGGGTGTGGCCCCCTGAGCGGCGCCTGGGACTGGTACTTATTCTAGCTGTGCGAGTATTGGCGCTTTTCTTAACCCTGTGCAGCCATTCTTCATTAAAGCTGCTGAGATGTGTGTGTGCGTGTATGTGTGTGTGTGTGTATGTGTGTGTGTGTGTGTATGTGTGTGTGTGTGTGTGTGTGTGTGAGAGAGAGAGAGAGAGAGAGAGAGAGAGAGAGAGAGAAGCTTAAAAATGTAGAGATTGGATCATATCTCTGAGTATTGACATAAAAATGTGAACGCCACAAATCCCATTGCCAGTGTACACTGAGTGGCCAGATTATTATGATCTCTGAACACATAATAATCTGGCCACTCAGTATATATATATTGGAGGCCCGGTGCGTGAATTCATGCATGGGTGGGGTCTGGCCAGCTTGGCCAGGGGGAGGGGACATGGGCGGTTGGCCGGCCTGCCTGCTGGTCGAAATCCTGGTCGTGGGGACATTTTGCATATTAGCCTTTTATTATGTAGGATATACACTGAGTGGTCAGATTATTATGCATTCAGAGATCATAATAATCTGGCCACTCAGTGTATATTCATGTTCATATACATACATGTGTTTAAGCAGGGGAGTGGGTTTATGCTATCTATTTGCTCAATAATCTCAAAAGTGGCTCCACCAATGAGACCACCAGTGAAGGACACCAGTCATAAATAACAGCCACCTCCACTGGATTGTTTACAAAGGGCTGAGGTCAGATTTGAATCCTGACCTCAGTACGTGCTAGCTGTGAGGCTTTGGGCGGAGCGTTCTCTTGTCTGAGGAATGATTTTCTCGTCTGTAAAACGGGACAGGGTATCTGTCTGCCTATCTCATAAGGAGGCTGTGAAGGAGAAATGGTTGGTGTGAGAAGTACGCAAGGGGACAGGGGTGAATGCTCCCCATCGAGCCTGGCCCATGGCAAGCACCTGCAAATGTTTGCTTTTAGCACAGGCCACGCCAGTTTCCATCTCCCCGTGTGCAGCCCCTGCTCTGTGAGGGCCCCATCTCCTGGCCCCGGGCCAACCATGGTGTCACTGGATCACGGTGCTAAGATATTTGGGGCAGAGGACCCCTTTGCACTGCTAAATATTACTGAGGACTCCAAAGAGCTTCTATTTATGTGAGTTACATCTATTTTTAGTTACTGAGAAATTTAAAAATAATTAATATTTTAAAACAGTGATAACAAGCCCATTACAAATGAACATAAATTAAATTTTCATAAAAATGACTCTATTTTGCTCGACTGGCAAATTGTTGCCATGGTCAATGATGAGTGGTTGAATGTCGACCTATGAACCAGGAGGTCATGGTTCGATACCCGGTCAGAGCACACGCCCGGGTTTCAGGCTCCATCCCCAGTGTGGGGCGTGCAGGAGGCAGCCAATCAATGATTCTATCTCATCATTGATGTATCTATCTCTTTCTCCCTCTCTCTTCCTCTCTGAAATCAATAAAAATATTTTTTTTAAATTGACTGTATTTTACAGAATAAATTTGTAAGAAGATGGCCCTTTTTTACATTTTTTGAAATATCCTTAATGTCTGCCTTTGTTGAAGACAGCTGGATTCTCATATCCATTCCTGCATCCAATCTGCGGGGATTGCATGCCAAGCAGCCACTGGAAAAGGCCCTATGCATTCATGAGAGAATAAGAGAGAAAAAAGTAATTCACATCTTAGTTTTACTCTAAACATCATTTTGACCTCATGGTTCCCCTGAGGACCAATCCCTGACAACCCCTGCATGAGATGAGCTTTCAGCCCCTACTGCCTAGGCAGGTTGCGATTCTCTACATTGCTGGGACTCTATCTGAAAAATTAAAACTGAGTAGGACAAAAGCAACTGGTTTTCCTCAGATTTCTCTCTGGGGACACAGGCTCACGTATCTAATATTGATAAACTAGGGTTTGGCTGCTTCTCAGCTGAGCCATCAATAGTCACCAGCTTCTGCAGTTGGCCCTGGACTGAGAGGCTGGGGATTGATCGATACACGTGCTGTGTCACAGAGGATGCACTTCTGTGTAAAGGACCTGCTCAAAATGATTTCGATCACAAGCGAACTTGCTATCTCGCACAAAAAGGCGTCCCCAGGTTACAGTGCAGAGCTGGTCATTTATTTCAGAGCCTCGACAAGAATCATCAAACACCGGGTTTATTCCATCTTTTCTCTCTCTCTCTCTCTTCTCTCTCTCTCTCTCTCTCTCTCTCTCTCTCTCTCTCTCTCTCTCTCTCTCTCTCTCCCTGCAGGTTAATGATATCAGCCTAGTCTCATGCTCACAGGATGGCTGCAGTAGTTCCCACCATCACATGCAGGCGCACCAACATCCTCCTTAGAGAAATCATTGTTTCCTTTGGGTCTCTGCATTGGTGGGAAACATTTTCGCCAGCCAACTTTCCTTCGAATGTTATTGGTCAAAATGGGGTCACGTGCCGTGTTCGTTTTCTAGGGCTGCTGCAACAAAGTACCGCAAACCAGTGACTTAGACATTTATTGTCTCACAGTCCTGGAGGCTGGACGTCCAAAGCTAAGGTTTCAGCAAAGCCATGCTCCCTCTGAGCCAACAGGGGGAGGACCCTTCCCTGCTCTTGCAGCTTCTGGTAGCCCCAGCCTTTCCTTGGCTCGTGGCAGCACCCTCCACTCTTCACATGGGGTCCTAACTGTGAGGGTCCCTTCACCTGGCCTTTCCTCTGTGTCTTCCATGTCTGTGTCCAAAACCCTCCCTTGTCAGAAGAGCACCAGTCACATTGGACTAGGGATCCCCCTAATGACCTCCCTTAACTTGATCAGCAGCAGAGACCCTATTTCCAGATTGAGGCCACATTCACAGCAGCTGGGGATTAGGATTTCAACACATATAGTTTGGGAGAGACGCCATTCAACCCGTAAGACCTGCCTTTTCTTAAGTCACTGGCAAGAGGAATGGCATCATTTTCGTTGGCTTCCAGGGAGCCCTAGCTCTCCTGGGGCATTTGCACACGAGGGGAAGAGTGTTCACAAGTCCTAACACCTGGGGGCCCTCTGAGCACACAGCCCCTGGGAAACCCTGGAGATGAATCCAGGGCGGGGGGGTGGTCAGGGGGAGGTGCCTGCACGGCACCGGTGGCCTCTGGGAGAGGGTAAACATGGGCACAAAGCCGGAGCCCCATCAGAGACACGAAAAGGGGAACAGGCTCCGGAGGCCGCTGACCACGCGTGTGTCAGTCCCAGGGCCTCCCACCCAGACCCGGAGCAGCATCACGTGAATCAGCAAACCCCCCCTCTCTCTCCCTCTTGGGGGTGGTGAGGGAAAGCGGCAGGGATGACTCCATTTGTGTGAAACAGGCCCTTCCCTTTCCCACCACGCCACACCCCTGCACCCTCAGTTTCAGTCATGTAGCTGATTCCGTGGGGTGGGGGTAGTAGAAGAAAAACGAGGGGGGAAAAACCACACTGTGATTCTAAAAGCAGCCAGAGTTACTTTCTCATATTATTCTGTTCTCAGATGTTTGCTATATGTGTTTTGTTTACCGAATCGGGATCCTGTGTGTATTCAAACCCAGGCACATACTTCCAGGAGAGCAGCGCCTCTTGTTCTAATTATAAAACTGGAAGGATGCAGACACATATAAATAAATTAGCCAGATCTAATTCCGTTGGATCTGCCTAGCTTTCTTTTTCCTCCCTAAGCAATCTAAAATAAAATATTTGAGGTCACACTGCTATATATACAGGTGTTTTTGGCGCATCAGATCTGCTAAGAGATTTCCCCAATGGAATGAGCCTGATGACTCAGACATCGGAGCTCAGGTCTCTGGAAGCCTGGGCCTGCCTTCCAGGCAGAGCGGACTGGCTGGGAACCGGCTGTCTCCTCTGCATCCCGTGGGCCTGTGGGATGGGACACGGCCCAGGCCCCGGTGGAGTCAGCACTGCCTTCTGCAGGGTCTGCCCTGCCTGTTGTTTCAAGCCCATCCAGTCCCTCCAGCGAGGCTCCGGGACAGAGGCCACGATGCGGGCGGGCCCTCAACGCCTGCACGGAGCGCACTCTCAGCCTGGGCCCCTCGCAGCACCCATCTGGCAGAGGAGGCCCCGGGTGGCGGGAGCCATGGACCTGGGAGGGCTCTTGCCCGCCCTAGACCAGCTCCTCCTGGGCAGAGTGAGGAGCTCAGACTGCTTTCCTTTCCCAGGTTCTCTACTGCCTTACGCACCTCGCCCACCTGCTCTCTGCCCCAGCCGAAGGCAGTTTACCCTCAGCGCTGCCCCTGCTGATGGCCAACTCTGCTCTGAGGCAGCGGCCACTTTCCTTTCTGCCCTGTCTGAGCACTGAGCACCTAGCACCAAGCACCTAGTACCAGACACCGAGCACCAAGCACCTAGTACCAGACACCGAGCACCAAGCACCAAGCACTGGACACGGAGCACTGGACACTGAGCACCAGCTTTTTAGGGCCTCCGCATGGGCTGTGAGACTGCAGGCTGTCTAACCATCCACCTGCCCGTTCCTCAGGGAGACAGAGGGCAGTGCTTAGTCCCAAGGAGGACGTCAGTGGCCCTGGGGACCCTTGGATTGCATCACGGACACAAGTCCTGGCTTTGTTATGCCAGCGGGACATCCACCTCCTTTGTCTTCCAACCTCTTCGCCCTGCTCTGCATCTCTTGCTGGCCATGGTCCCCCACGCCACTGTGCCTGCTCCTGTTCCCTCTGTCTCTCACAGACCTCGCTCACCCGCCATGCCCAGCCCCATCCTGCCACCCTGCTGCACCCCCTCGTCTGTGTGAAGGGAAAGGTTAAGTGGAGACACGCCTGCCCTGTCTGTTGCAATAGAGACACAGCAACTTTCTTCCCTAATCAATCTGTCAGGCATGATTAGTCCGCCCTGAGGTTCAGATGGCTCACAGCCCAGCCAGCCCAACAGACTGACAGCTCCCAGCACTCCAGGACATGCACACCCACCCCCCCACACACACACACACGCACACAAGCACACACACTTGCACACGTGTACACATGCAGACAATACAGAAAGGACCTTGCACACACGTGTGCGCGCACATACACAAACACTTGTGCTCACATACACAGTCTGCTGAGACTGGGTCGGGGCCTCCCATTGTGACTGAGGAAACCTGTTTCTACAGAGGAGCCCGTCCTTTGGGTGACACCCTGCCGCCCAGTCCTTTCTTCATTCGTTCCACGAGCATGGACCGAGTGGCCACGTGGCAGGTCCTGTTCCAGGAGCCGGGAAGCAGTGCCCTCAGGGAACACAGAACCAGAGAGAAACTTAACCAGCAAGTGATCAAAGATGCCAAGTGCTTGGGAGAAGGAAAAGGGAGAAGAGAGTCAGGGGAGGGCAGTGCTGAGGGGCAGGAAGTCCCCTTGTTCCAGGACTGCCCACCACCAGGAGCGGAAGCCTGGGTCCGAGCCACCCTGCCGCTGACAGCCTGTGCCCAGTGGAGACAATCACAATGCCTGCTCATGGAGGCTTCGTGAGAATTAAGTGCATCATGAAAGTCAATCAACTCCAGGGACCGCGCACTGCAAGCTCCCCACGCACTAGCGCTACCACCATCGTTACTCGTTTACTGGTTTCCCCTCAGAGCAGAGCGTCGACAGAGGTTTGCATGCCCGTAGTTCACCTGGGAGGTGAGCCCAGGCAGTGCTGCTGGGGTGGGGGGAAGAGGCCGGAGGGCGGGGCGGGGAGCCACTCTTCGCTATGCTGATGAGCAGCTGCCACTGTGCAGCAATGCGCCCCATCCCCCTGGGGACCTCTGGGCCACTACTGCATGGAACATGCCTCGAGGATGTCCCTCTGGAGGGTGAGGAAGCCAAGACAGTCACGTGCAGCCCCAGGCGTCACTGGATGCTGCTGGGCCCGTTAGCTCCCCGGCGGTCAGGCCTGTGCTGTGTGCCCGGGACAGGAGAAGGCCCGAGCCAAGGCACGGTGCTCGCAGTGGGGCCCCATGAGCATGAGCTGGAGCAGTGGGTGGGCGAGCACTGGCCGCATCTGCTACAAACAGCCCCGCCCCTCGGGGAAATGTGGTTCTCCTCACGGATCCCGTTGTGCTCTGGACAGAATTATAAAATCTTTCGGCTGAAGCTCTCAAAGGCAGGGGCTCCGTCTGTTTTGGCCACTGCCGTTTGCCAGTGCCCAGCACACTGCTCTACCCACAGTCGGTGCTCACGAAACACTTTCAGAATACAAAGTCCCCTGAATAACATGTTACTCCTCATCTATGCCTCCTAACACACACGCACACCCACTAGGGCTGACCAGGGACGCTGTGCAGTCCTCACACAGTACCTGGCACGGTGCCTGGCATAGTACCTGGCATGTGGCAAGCATCTGAGACACGTGCATTGATTAAATGCAGGGGGTTCCTGGAATCTAAGGCATTACAGAGCTCTGTCTAGGGTGAGGAATGGAAGCCAGAAGCCAGACCACTCCATGAGCACAGAGGCTGGAGTGGAGAAGCCTGATGAATAAGGATTAAAAGTGTCAAAGCCGCCTGAGAGAAGGCAGGAGATAACGTTTCATCGCCTCGCCACTTGGCTGGCCTGTGCATTTCCCGAGGAGCTGGCCCCTGTCTTGAGAAAGCCGCCGCAGAACCCATGTTGTACAAAGAAAAGATAAATAGGAATTTTTAAGAAAGGAAGGCCTGCAGAGGAGGCTGTGTGAGTGACAGACGAGGAGGCCCACGGGAGACCGTGCGGCTTTGGCAGCAATACAGAGTCTGAAGACAGCGCTACAGCCGAGGGAAGGCCACACACGAAGGCGGCAAGAGCTGAAGGGCAGAGGGGCTTCTGCCGGCTACTTCAGTCCAGTGGGTGATTGGGGAGGAAAAGAAGATGACGGGAGGGGAGCCACCACAGGCGCAAAAGACCATGAAGGTCTTTTCTGGAGTTCCATTTCCTCCGGACTAAGCTAACCTTAGAATAATGGCTGACGCCCGGCAGGAAATTATTTTTTAAAGGTGTATCAGTCAGACATTGCCACAATAGTGCTGTGTAACAAATCACCCTAAACTTCAGTTGTTTAAAACGACATTCATTTATTTGTGTCTCAATTATTTTCATATGACTTCCAGCAAGACATGGGGTCTAGGTCCTCTCCCCTTGAACTTGACTCTGAAGTGGCCTATCTCTAGATTTTTGTTATGTAAATAATCAACATTGTTTTAATTAGATATTCTGTTACTGACATCTGAAAACACCCCAAAAGATACAATGGCGTTTTAAGTCAGATCCAACACCAGGGAGAGCTTGTTAGCCAGGGGTCTTACCCCAGGGCCCCAGAGACACCCCTCAGGCCGAGCTGTGGACCCAGTAGAAACAGTTATGCTCTGTTACCACCACTTCTCTCCCACCCCATGTCCATCTCCAATGAACCAGAACACTCTCATGTCCTCTCATACCTTGGCTTGTGTGTCCATCCCCCGTAGGACCTCTAGCTCCCACCAGTGTCCCCTCTCCCAAACCCAGCAGGACTGTTCAACCAGGGGCTCAGGGAGAATCTGTTCTGCACTCCTGTCCTCGGGGAACCAACCGAGCAGTCGGCCTTGCTGTTCGGGTTCCCATCCATGGGTGGGCTTAGAGCCAAGAGCGTCAGTTCTTACAGTGAGAAGCCTCCGTCTCGGCCAAATAGGTTTACGTGCATAATACACACGGATTCGGAGACTCAGTCATTGTCGTGTAGCTGCTGGGACAGGGGTCTGGAGTGTGGACTCTGCAGGATGCAGCCGGGGGACCCAGGGCTGGAGGAGCAGGGGGTGACCAAAGCAAGTGCCACCTCATTGTCTGTGGTGTTAATGGGTCCCCCATGCTGCTCTGTGTATTTATAGCTTATCCCGTGGGCTTGGAATCCTGGCGCCCGTCTGTCTCTGCCTCCACCTCTTCCTCGGCATGTATGTATGCATGTGCCTGTCTCTCCGTCCTTTTCTCAGTCTGTCACTCGGCGTGTCACTCTCTCTCTGTACCTTGTCCGCTTAGTCTCCTTTTCTCTCATGGGCACAGAATGCTCAGCAAATAGGAGCCAACTATCGGACGACCTTCTGAGAGTTCATGTTCATCTCTCCCAGGTCTTCCTTGAGTCCCTCCATTCTGAACTCTTAAACGTTCCAGGTCCAGGGGTGACAAGCAACTGCGGGCGGCACTTGCAGGCAGATGGGATTTTCTTCTCGCAGCTGGGAGGTCCTTCGCTCCTCTGGCCTTGGCAAGACACAGGCGCCCTTGTCTTTCCGAGTAAAGTGTTTCCATTTGCAGAAGCCGAAATGGTGCGGTGTCATTTTCCTTAATTTTAACAGACTGAACAAATTGGCTTGTGGGCTGCATGAGGACTTTTGGAAAACCATGCTCTGAACACACTAAAAAGAATGACACCCCCTAGGTTCCCCCCACCTCCCTCCACTCCTCCAACCCTTCCCAGCCCCAGGCAAGCCTGGGGCTCAGTGTTAGGGTCTCTGGTCGCCACTCCTACTTCCTGGGAGAAGGTGAAGGAGGAGGTGTGCCTCCTCAGACATCTGCCCCGTCGCCTGATTGGCAGTCGTCCCCCACATCCATGTGCCTCCACTTCCCCATCTGGGAGCCGAGCTGTCGCCGTCTTAGGCATTCAGATGACTAATGCTGGAACAGAATTCTCGGTGAACTCCGAGGGGGCAGGAAACTTTCGAGCTTGGCCCCTTCCCCAGTCCCTGCTAGGGGGCTGACATTTTCTCAAGGCAGACTAGCTCTGCAACATCTGCATCCTGGCTTTGCTCGGCTCCGTCTCTGCCTGCGTAACTGAGCTAGAATATTCCAGTGGAGCCTCCGGGCTGTGTACCTGGACGCGGTCCCTGCCACCTGCATGTGGGTGGGGAGCGAGGCACGCATGCTCCCCTGGTGGCACAGCACATCCAGAAGGGCAGGTCTTTGTTCAAAGGCCCAGAGAGAGCCCCGGAGAGAGGGGACGCTGGAGTCTCTCCTCCTCTCCCCTTTCCCCATGTGGCAGGGCGGGAGGGGACTGCTGGGGAGATGGGCTTGTAAATCCGTGGAAGCTCCCTTCTCTCAGTGACCTTTAGCAGTCACTGCGCTGACCTCCATGTAGCACAGGATCCTCCGGGGATCAGGGGACCTGCCTGGTTCCATCAGTCCAAATGCCTCTGCCTTGACATGATTACTCCTGGACACGGGGTGGGGCAGGGACACAGCCAAAGGAGGTGGGTCTCCATCATTGCAACCGGTTCTCCGTGGTCTGTTCTGGCACCTGAACGTCACAGCCAGGAGGAACATGGGACCTTTGGTCCAACCCTTTCACGTTACCCTGGGGGAAACTGAGGCCTGAAGGGAAAAAGCAGATCCAGAGATACTTGGTAGCTTACAGAAGCACATTGGTGGGAGAACTGGTCCCCAGGCTTGCTGCCTCTGACTCCAACCCCACCTCCAAATCCAGATTCCCAGCCCTGGCTGCACGGTAGAACTTGGAAACACCCCGAGTCTCTGCAGGTGGGCCGGGGCAGCGGTATCCCTTTAAGTCTGTGCATTGAACGATGCCATTCTCGCATGCTAAGTGTACACCTCTTACCTCTCGCATGCTAAATGTCCACACACAACACACTCATGTCACTGGCACCCAAAGCGAGAGGCAGAGAGTAGCCAGCCCCCCAGACCTCCAGGGTCTCTCTCCCAGTCACCCCCAAAGTGACCAACAATATCCCGTCTCTGACATCCTAGCTTCGTTCTGCCTATTTGTGAGTCATACAACTGGAATGAAAAGTGTGCCCTTCTGTGTGTGTGTGTCAGGCTTCACTCACGAGCATCATGATTGTGAGGGCCGTCCACATCGCTGCTTGCAATTGTGTGTGCTCATTCTCACTGTGTCCTGGAACCTCATTATATGAAAATGCCATCCTTTCTTTATTCGTTCTCTGACTGATGAGCACATCATTGTTCCTGGCTTGGCTGCCTATGAACATTCCTACTTGCTGTGGCCATTCTGTGCATGCTTGTTCGGTGAATACATGCAGCCTTCTGGTGGGTATCCACCCACCTAGGACCGTGCTGGGTCGGGGCATGTGTCTATCCGTTTAGGGACTGCTGAGCAGTTTTGGGGTGTGATGCTGCAGTTTCCGCCCCCACCAGCAGTCTATCCCGCCCAGCCAGGACTCTGCCGTTTACAGCCTATGGGGGGCACAGCGGACTCCCACTGTGTTACTCCGCCTTCCCTGGCGGCTAGTGGAGTTGAGCAGTGGACATGTTTATTGGTGATTTAGGCAGCTCCTTTGCAAGTACTTGGTAAGTTTCTCTCCAGGCATCTGTATTCTTTAGAACTCCCTGGGTGGTACTAAGGCAGAATCAGGGCTGAGAACTTCCGTGGCTTAGCCATTAGGGGAGAGAGCTTTGGCTTTGAGACAGAGCTGGTGAAACTGGGCAGGGGGAGCGGGGAGAGTGTATGTATGTGTGTGTGTTTTCAGGTGCAGCAAAGGGCAAGGCGCCCACAGGAGCCATGACCCTGGAGTCCAGGGTGCTCCTTGGGAGAAGCTGAGCTGAGCTTTCTCGGAGGCACGCTTGTCAGGAGAAGGTAAGACACGTGGCCCAAGAGAGAAAGCCCCACAGGGCAGCCACAGGACTATGCTGCGACCCCGCCCCAGCAGCAGGTGTACAGCCCTGCGGGGCTGGCCCCAGGAGCCGCCCACCGTCCCTCTGATGTAACATCCTCTGAATTAAAGGGCTTGTCTCGGGCCTGGCCCCACTGGAGCCTTCTGTATTAGGAACAAAATAAGGGAAGGTCATTGAGCCACTTAAACCAGAAAAAGTGACATCGGATATCGACTGTAAGAGAGGGGGATTAATGATGGTTTGCTGACAGGAAGGCAGGAGCCGGCTCCAGCCACCCCCCAAGTGGGGACCTGGAGGCAAACATTTCATGTTGATGTCTGCCAGCATAGCCCAGGTAATCAGATTTCTCTGGGAGGACAGGCAGAGGCATCAATAAAAAGGGGCAGCTTTTTCCTCCCAGCCTCCCAAGCTTATCGTGGACTGGGCTGGTCCTCCAATCACAGCAAGACCTTGTCATCATCACCTTCACCGTCCCCAGTGTCCTCTTGGGTTGTTCAGTACAGAGGGTAGGATGGGGCCTCCCCAGACTCCTGCCATCCTGGGCTCACCTGGGAGCTGGAGGGTCCCACCGAGGCGGCAGCTTTGAGCGGCCATCTGTGTGCCCTGGGCGCCCTGGGTCCCTCACATACGGCACACTCAGGCTGATTGTCTTGTGTGCTGGTAACAACCATGCTCCGCAGACAAAGGACCCATCAAGGGACAGACTTCAGGCCCAGCAGTGGTTGACGGCTCAGAGCTGAGTCCCAGGACCCAGGGCCCAGGGCACGAGGCTTCTCTGAGCAGACTTCTCTCCCTGGTCCTCCCAAACACTGTGCCTTCTCTCTTGTTTCACTCTGCAGCCAACCTGCAGGAAACCACAGAGGTTTTCCTTCACTTGTTTGACCATTTTAAAAGCAGTGTTGTAGCCCTGGTTTCCCCGTTTGGCTCAGTGTGTTGGCCTGCGGACCGGAGGGTCACAGGTTCAATTCCCGGTGACCTCGGTTGCAGGCCAGTGTGGGAGGTGGCCAATGGATGTGTCCCTCTCATGCCGATGCTTTGCTCTCTCTCTCTCTCTCTCTCTTCCCCCCTCCTTCTTCCCTTCCACTCTCTCTGGAAATTAATAGAAAAAATATCCTCTGGTGAGGATTAAAAAATAAAATGAAAGCAGTGTTATAGTAGCTGGTTTTCTATTTAGAAATATTGAGGATCATCTAGTTCTTCCTCTCAGTTTAGATCATCATCACCACCCTCCTGTTTATTGAGAACTCACTATGTGCCAGTCCCTGTTCCGAGGGCTCCACATTTGAGCTTCTATAGAGAAGAGAAGTGGGACACAGGGAGACTACAATATCTCCATGTCACACAGCCACATTATATAAAGAAGTGAAACAGACACATAAAATATTATCATCATAACTTATTGCATGCACACATGTCAGAAGCTTTCTATATTTTATTCTTAAGTCCTATAAAATCTCTTTAGCGTGCATTTGTTTGCTAAGGCTGCCACAGCAAAGTGCCATAAACTGTGTGGATAAAACAACAAAAATATATTGTTCTGGAGGCAGGAAGATCAAAATCCAGATGTGGGCAGGGCCACACTCCCGCTGAAGGCCCCGGAGGAGAAGGCTGTGGTCCCAGCCTCTCCCCAGCTCAGTGGATCCCACGCTGGTGGCACAACTACCCCAATCAGCATATGCTGCTCTCCTTGAGTCTGGCTCTTGGTGTCCAAATTTCCCCCTTTTACAAGGGCATCAGTCATATTGGATCAGGACCCACCCCAACGCCCTCATCTGAACTTGATTACATCAGCAAAGACCTTATTTCTAAATAAGGTCACGTTCAGGGGGTTGGGCTTCACCATCTTTAACCCTAATTGTAGTGGGTGTTTCATTCAACCTGAGCACCTAACTCAATCCTGAGAGGTGGGTGTTCTCCTCTCTTACCAACGAGGAAAGTAGAGCTGAGAAGTGAGGTGACTTGGCCGTACACCCAGGCAGTAGAGCTAGTCAGTGTGGGGGCCAGGACGCAACCCCAAGGCTGCACAGGGGACTCGCCCAGAGAATTCCAAGCACACAGCTGCCTCTGCACCTGGGGAGGTGCCTCGGCCCGCGGGCGAGTCTCTGCAGCTGAAGTTGAGGACCTTGGGTCCGAATCTGGGGGGTCCCCACACGGGTGTTGCCTGTGTTCTGCGTTGCTGACTTTGCTGCACAGCTGCCTCCACCACTGCCCCTCCCCTGGTCCCCATTCCTCACACCCTCCCATCAGCCAGTGCTTTGGGGCATCTTTAGCTCATTCCTGCTGCCTATAAGCACCCTCACTTTCCAGGGGGGTGCTTGCCTCTGCCGTTCAAACAGAGGCTCAGGAGCTTCCCTGCTCTCCTGGGGGTGCGAGGCACCTCTTCCTTGCTCGTTTCATTGATCTCTTAAGACTCGTCTGGATGCCAGCATGTCAGCACAGTAGTTAGTGTAGAAAGACGTCACGCAGCCAAGATGCTCAGAAGGCGGCATCATGCTAACGAGGGGATGCGCATCACTGGCAGGGTGATGGTTTCTGTCACACAGGAGGACTGTCAGTGAGAAGTTAGTGAGTTTGGGGCCCAGGCCCAGCCAGAATCACAGCACAAATCAGAGTGGGAAAGCGCTTTACCCAGGCACAGCCCTCTGAGGCCCAGCCTTTGGTGCCGGAGGTCTGTAAGGGCAGATCTCATTGCCTTCACTCTGCAGGCAGATGATTTAGAGATGCCATGTGCCTTCTTCCCGTCTCAGGCTGTACTTGTGGGGTCAGGACAAGGCCTGGCCTTCCTTTAGGCATCTTTCTAGTCATCTTTCACTCCAAACAAACCGAAAAAGGTTGTGCATGTATGTAAATGCCGCCTTGTCCCATGAGCAAATCTGGAGGCCCTTACAAAAACACACACAATAGAAAAGGGCCAAATGGATTAGGAAACATGTATAAGGGGAAAATGGGGTGAAGGAGGTACAACTAGGGAAGAGAGTTGTGGCTGAAAGGCACCCTCTCAGGCCCAGCTTCCTGGGAAGCAGAGTCTGAGGACATTCGCATGAAGAAGTTTATTAGGGCCTGGCCACTGTCGCTCAGTTGGTTGGAGAGTTGTTTGTGCACTGAAAAGTTGCTGGTTCGATTCCTGGTCAGGGCACATACCTAGGTTGCTGGTTCAATCCCTGGTCAGAGAGCATATGGGAGGCAGCCAATCCATGTTTCTTTCTCACATCAATGTTTCTTTCTCTCTCACTTCCTTCCCCTCTCTCTAAAGTCAATAAAAAACATATTGCCCAGCTGGCATGGGTCAGTGGTTGGGCGTCAACCTATGAACCGGGAGGTCTCGGTTCAATTCCCGGTTGGGGCACATGCCTGGGTTGTGGGCTTGGTCCCCAGTATGGGGCATGTGGGAGGATCACTGATTGTCTCTCATCATTGATGTTTCTCTGTATATCTCTCTCTCCTTTCCTCTCTGAAATAAAAAAAAATATTAAAAGTAAGTATATTAGGGTTGCTCTTGGGATCTATGCCCATGGAAGGGAAGGGAAAGTAGCAGAACTAGGCAGAATGAGAAGCTGGGCCATCAGTCGCTCACTACATCAAGCTCTGGAAATGGAATCAGGCAGGAGGGCCAGGCCACTCCAGCCCTACCTGCACCAGTCTTCGGATGTGGGCTGCGGGGGAAGCCTGTGACCTTGAAGGCAGATCTCTCAGCCAAGAGTAGGGTTGCCAGGTTGAGCAAATAAATACATGAGATTTCCAGTTAAGTTCAAAAGGCTGATTACCAATGAATTCTATTTTTTAGTATGAGTATGTCCTAACCATTTCATGGGACATACTTATACTAAAATAAAAGTATTTGTTGCTTATCTGAAATTCCACTTTAACTAAGTATCCTGTATCTGATCTGGAAACCCCACCCAAGGGCAAATGCAGGAGAGGGTTTATTTGTGAGCAGCCAGCAGGCAACTCCAAGCAGCTGGGGGATTGGGTGGCCAGACCCTGAAGGAGGGATGTTTGGCAGAGCCTGACATCTTGTATGGGTGCTATCCATTTGCAATGACGGGGTCCAAGGTCTAGTCTCAGTTTCCTGGCAGCTGAAGAACAATAAATTTTAACTTTAATAGTGGCCCAAGATTTTCTTAAATCTCAGGGAAATTTGCTTTGGAGAAATGCAGGTTGAACTGGTCATGAAACGTTAAGAAATGTCTCCTTGTGCTTTCTCATAGTGAGCATGAGGTGATGCAGCAGACAGTTATTCTTATTCCAGGGCAGGTGGTATGGCTAATGTTTCCTCTAGGGAAGGACAAGGTTTATTCATTCATGTATTTGTTCATTAAATACGTATTAAGCCCCTGCTTAATAAGAGAGCCAGGCACTGAGCTAGGTGCAGGCATTTGGTGGTGAGCAGGCAGATGCTGCTCCTGGCCTCAGTTGGGATCTAAAGTCTAAATTAAAAGGGTAAATAGGTTCCAAGTGAAATACCAACCCATTGGCAGAGGTTTCTGGGACCTCTGAGTTGGGAAGGCTTCAGTATTAGTAGAATCCAGGTTAGACTGCTATAACAAAGAGACCCCAAATACAGTACCTTAAATAAGATTGAAGTTTTATTTTATTCTCACTTAAAAAATATTATAGCAGGTGATCCAAGGCAGGTAGAACTGCCTTGTATCCCTTGCTGCCAAGGTTGTCAGGGATTCAAACTTCTATCTCGATGCTCCAAGATGATAACTCGCCAATATCCTATCTGCACTCCAAACAATGAAGGGGGAAGGAGAGGCCATGTTCTTTCACTGTGAGGCCATAACAAGAAAGCTGCAGGTACCACTTCTCTCACATCCCACTGGGCAGGCCTTAGTTACATGGCCACAGCTCCCTGCAAAATAGGTTGGGAAGTGACGTAGGCATTGCCCGGGTGGCCATGCGTCCAGCTAAAATGTGGGGGATCCATTTAACAATGAGTTAGATAATGGATTAATAAAAGAAGAAGAGGACGATGGTTGTCAGGGACCACAGACTTGGAAAGGAATGAAGTGTTGTGGTCACTTCATGATGTCTGTCGTGGAAACAGGTGTGGGAATGAAGGGACTGTGGCACCTGGAAACCACAGTGCCGAGACTCTGGCCCCAGGCTCCTAACCAATCCTCTGATACTCTATCCAAGTACTTTCTAAGGCAGACAAGAGAAGATAGGATCGCTTCTGAAAGCCCAGCAGGGTTGGATCTGATGACTAGTGAGGGAGCAGAGACCAGGGAGAGTGTTTCCCTTTCCCAGTCTCTGTCCCTTCATTCATTAAGTTCATCCTGACCTATCAGATCTCAGGGAGAGGCGGGCGTAAGGGATATGGGCCACACAAGGGAAATGTAACTGGCATTTGAAAGCATTGTCTACACCAAGTGCTTTACATATTTTTACGTACTTGTTAAGGCTCACAGTAATTCAATTATTTTGTATTTGCTTTCAATTTTCTGGTCTAGCCAAAGAAACCAGAAGCAAAAATCAAGAGTCAAGATTTGAACAATAATATCAACTATTTTGACCTAATTGATATGTATAGACTATTACATTAAACAACTATAGAATATACATTCTTTCCATGTACACATGAGATAGAACATGTGCTGAGCAATAAAACCAATATATTTAAAAGGATGGGAATTACATACAGTAGAATATGCTTTCTGACTACTATGAAACCCAATTAGAAATCAATAACAATATAATACCCACAAGACTACAAAAACTTATAAATTGAACATTTTCTACAGAACTATAAATTAAAGAAGAAATAAGAGAAATTTAAAAATGACTTCTAAATGAATAACAAAAAAATACATCACATCAAAATCTGTGGCTTAGGTAAAGCAGTGCCTAGAGGGAAATTTATAGCTTTAGATGTTTATATTGGAGAAGAATAAATGTCTAAAATTAATTATTGAAGGTCCCATCTTAAAAAAACAGAAAACAGAGCAAAGAAACACAAACTAATCAGGAAAAAGGAAAGAATAAAGTACAGAAGTCAATGAAGTTGAAAAAAAAAAGACAAATAAAGGAAAAATTACCCATCGAAACTTACAACAAAACCTCTAGTTAGATTCATTAAGAGAAAATACACAAATTACTAATATCAGGAATAAAGAGAGGACATCACTAAGATCTTAAATATTAGAAAGATAAGAAAACATGAATAACTTTATTCCCATAAACTTGACAACTTAGGTTAAGTGGAAAACTTTCTTGAAAGAGTCAAATTACCACACTGATTCAAGAAGAAATATAAAAGTACAAATAGATGTACAATTGATTAAAGAAATTAATTTATAATTAAAACATTTCAAAAAAAATTCCGGGCTCAGGTCATTTCAGAATAGGTGAATTCTATTAAGCATTTAGAAATAAAATGATATAGATTCTACTCAAACTCTACTATGGACTAAATCCTGTCCCCAAAGTGTGTATGTTGCAACCCTGACCCCTAATATGATGGTATGTGGAGCTGAGATCTTGGGGAGATAATTAGGTTTAGATGAGATCACGAGGCTGGGGCCATCCAAAGGGGATTGGTGTCTTTATAAGAAGAGACACCATAAAGTTCTCTCTCTCTCTCTCTCTCTCTCTCTCTCTCTCCTTCACCAAATGAAGACAAAGGGGGATGGCAGCTACCTGTAAGCCAGAAGAGAGCTCCCATCAGAACCTGACCATGTGGGTACCATGATGTAGCCTCAGAATGTGAGAAAATACATTTCTGTTATTTGAGCCACCCAGCCTATGGTATTTTGTTATGGCAGCCTGAGCAGACTAATACAAACTCTTCCATAAAATTACGGAGGTGATGAAAAAATGTTCTACTCATTTTATTACCTACCCTAATACCCAAATCAGATAAAGACAGTTTAAGAAAATAAAAGCAATAGACCAATATTCCTCATGAACCTAGATTTCTTAATAAAAAAAAAAAAAGCAAGATTCCTTAACAAAATATTAGAAAAATGAGTATAGCAACACATATACACTGAGTGGCCAGATTATTACGATCTCTGAGACCTGGTGCATGAATTTGTGCATGGGTGGGGTCCTGCCAGCCTGGCTGGGCGGGGGGGGCATGGGCGGTTGGCCTGCCTGCCTGCTGGTGGGACTCCTGGTCGAGGGGACAATTTGCATATTAGCCTTTTATTATATAGGATATATACACTGAGTGGCCAGATTATTATTCATTCAGAGATCATAATAATCTGGCCACTCAGTGTATATTTATATGACATTATGACAAAGGTTTATTCAGTAATGTAAGATTGATTTAACATTAAAAATTAATCAATGTAATTCACTATATCTATAATAATAAAAGCATAATATGCTAATTAGGCCAGACATCCTTCCAGACAACCTTCCAGATGAAGCCAGGGCTGCAAGAGAAGCCCGGGTCCTGGGTGCCTGCCGGCCGCTGGAGGCTCAGGTCCTGGGTGCCAGAGGGAAGCTAGTGCCGGCAGCTGGGGGAAGGAAGGCCTACTCTTGTATGAATTTTATGCATCGGGCCTCTAATTAATAAAATAAAGGAGAAAAAAAATGATCATATCAGCAGATACAGCAAAATATTTGACAAAATGCAACATCCAATTTTATTAAAAACTCTTAGAAAATTAAAAATAGAGGGTGTCTTTCTTAATTTGATTAAAAGTGTCTATAAAAATCTTATGACAAAAACTAGTAGCCCGTTTGCACGAAGATTCATGCAATAGACCTTCATTCACCTGGCTGCCTGCACCAGTTTTCTGCCGGCACCAGGGACCCAGGCCTTGGCTGTGGCCACCGCCTTCTGCCTTTTTCAGGGTCGGGGCTTGGCCCCGGGCGGTGGCCTTGGGCTCGGCGGCACCCAACATCCTTGCTAAGGATCGCAGGAGCCGACCCCCAGTGGTTTCCTGCGATCCGTGCAGGCTGCCCACTGGTGCCCAAGGCCGGGAAAGCCTCCGCCCCAGGCTTTCCTGGCCTTGGGCTCGCCGCACCCAGCGTCCCTGCTACCGATCACAGGAGCCGACCCCCAGTGGTTTCCTTCGATCGGTGCAGGCTCCCCGCTGGTGCCCAAGGCCCGGAAAGCCTCGGCCCCTGGGACCCCCGGGAGGGGCGGGAGGGGCCGGGCCACGCCCCCCCAGGTGGACGATCAACTCCAGGACCCCCGGGAGGGGCGGGAGGGGCGGGAGGGGCGGGAGGGGCCCGGACACGCCCCCCCGGGTGGCCGATCGCCCCCCGGGACCCCCGGGAGGGGCGGGAGGGGCCCGGCCACGCCCCCCTAGGTGGACGATCGCCCCAGGCACCCCCCCGAGCGGCGGCATGGGCCCGACCACGCCCCCCGGGGTGCCGATCGCCCCAGGCACCCCCGGGAGCGGCGGCATGGGCCCGGCCACTTGGCACCGCCATCTTGAACTTCTCAACGGCAGATATGCCACCCAGAGTCCCGCCCCCAGCCTCCCGCCGGCCCAATCGTGGGCATAGCGGAGGTGTGGTCAATTTGCATGTTTCTCTATTATAAGGTAAGATCATGCTTAATCGTTAAAGATTTAAGGCTTTCCCTCTTGTCAAGAAATGTGAAGAGTCTGAATTTCACTCTACTTGCAAGCTAGGAAGTTAGCCTACCACAATTTTATGAATACTGTATTGGCATGGGCTGCCATAATAACATACTACAGACTGTGTGGCTTAAACAACAGAAATTTATTTTCTCACAGTTCAGGAGATTGGAAAATCCAAGGTCAAGGTTCCAGTAGGATTCAGCTTCCAGTGAGAGTTCTTACTGGCTTATAGACAGCATATTGTCCCCATATGGGTGGGATTAGGGAGAGATAGAAAGAGATAGAGATAGAGATAGAGATAGAGATAGAGATAGAGATAGAGATAGAGATAGGGCTAGGGATAGAGATAGAGATAGAGATAGAGATAGAGATAGAGATAGAGATAGAGATAGAGATAGAGATAGAGATAGAGATGGAGATAGAGAAAGAGTTAGAGATGGAGATAGAGAAAGAGTTAGAAAGAGAGAGAGAGAGAGAGAGAGAGAGAGAGACTCTCTCTGGTGTCTTTTCTGAACAGGATACTAATCCTGTTAGATCAGGGCCCCATCTTTGTGATCTCGTTTAACCTTAATTATAGGCCTCATCTCTAAATACAATCACCTTGGGGATTAGTGCTCCAACATATGAATTTTTGGGAGATACCATTCAATCCATAGCAGATGCTGACAGGAGACACGAGACTCTTTGGCCAGAGACAAACAACTTAACTACTCACAGCACAGAAGGTAGCATGAGCTTCATGTTCTCATCATTGACCCTCAAGTCCTATTGGGCCTAAATGGATGCTTCACAAGAAGTGGGCTTGTGTCACAGATGAGGAGCCCCAAGGTTAGGGAACCCCAACCTTTTATAAGGGATTTCAAGCAAACCTGCCCAGTCTTTGCCCTGGAAAGACTATCCTTGAAAGCAAACAAATAATCCCTCTTCTCCAGAGGGGGACACTATCCCTGTGTTCCTAGGCTGTTTGCTGTATGAACATTCCTGAAAGATAGTCCAGAACAAAAGATACTCCAAAGGCTAGTGCCTTTGCCTGCAAGCATTTCTCTTCCAGAAATGCTCACACAAATGTGAGGGCTCCATAGATATTTTCTAGCACTCCTAAGATGGAGAACAAGGCAAGAATGTCCACTCTCACTAATTCAACCATGTACTGGGCATGATGGCCAGTGCAATAATGAAAGAAAAGCTGTAGCCCTGGCCAGTTTGGCTCAATGGATAGAGCGTTGGCCTGTGGACTGAAGGGTCCCGGGTTTGATTCCGGTCAAGGGCACATGCCCAGGTTGTGGGTTCAGTCCCTGGTGGGGGACATGCAAGAGGCAGGCAATCAATGATTCTCTCCCATCATTGATGTTTCTATCTCTCTCTCCCTCTCCTTCCTCTCTCTGGAGGAAAAAATATATATTTTTTTTAAAAAAGAAAAGCATAAAGATTGGAAAGGAAGCATGAAACTGCATTTGTATATCGGTTTGTGTTTGTAGGTTTTTTACTTAGAAAATGCTAAGGTTTATGGTTTGTACTTCAAAAAACCTACTAGAATTACTAAGTGAATTTACTGAGATCACAGGATATAAAGTCGAATGCTAAAAGCAATTGGATTTCTACATACCAGCAACAAAAATGTTTCTTAAAATTTTATTTACAATAGCAACAAACTATAAAATATTTAAGAATAAATTATGAAAATAAATGCAAGACTGAAAAAATACAAACACTGAGAGAAAGTGAACATCTAAATCACTGGATTGGTATCCCATGTTCATGAATAGGAAGACTCAAAATTGATATGATGTCAAGTCTCCCCAAATTAGAATCATTCCTTAGATTCAATGAAATCCCAACAGATTTTTAAAGAAGAAATTGGCATGCTAAATTTACATTTTATATGAAAATACAAAGGACTTAGAATATCCAAAGCAATTATTTAAGGAAGAACAGAGTTGGAGGGCTTACGCTAATTATCTGCAATATTTGCTATAAATTTACCTCAATCCAAACAGTATGGAGTGATGTAGGATCAGCAAATAGATCAATGGGATAGAATAGAGTCTGGAAATAGACTCAGATATCTACAAACATTTGATTTTCACCAAAGACATCAAATCAATGTGATTGAGAGAAAGAAAGTCTTTTCAGCCAATAGAACTGGAAGAACTGGATATTAACACGGAAACATGAATCTGAGCCCTTGCCTTACACATGCACAAAAAATTAATTTAGTATGGATTATAAATGATAAAGCTCCTAAAAGAAACTGGGAAAATATCTTTGTGACTTGGAGATAGCAAGGGATTTCTAGAAATGATCTAAAAATACAATAACTATAAAAGAAAACATTGTTAACCCAGACTTCGTAAACATTAGAAACTTCTGCTCACCAAGAAGCGATACTGAGGAAAAACAGGCAGGATGCAGATTCAGGGACATACTTGCAGAACATATATCTGACAAAGGACTAATGTCCAGAATATATCCATCCCTCCTGCAACTCAATAATAAAAAGACAAATCACCCAATAAACTTGGGCAAAAGATTTGAACAGGCACTTCACACAGGAAGATAAATGAATGGCCAATAATTAAATGAAAAAAGATGCTCCACATCATTAGTCATCAGGGAAATGTAAACTGAAACTACAGTGAGATACCCCAGCGCAGCCACGTGAATGGCTGCCAAGAGCACCACTGACGGCTCCCTGATGGGGAGGGTGGGAAGCTGGAACCCTCATGGTGCCGATGGGAGTGTAAATTGGTACAATCACTTTGGAAAGTTCTGGCAGTTTTGTAAAGAAAACTAAGCATGCATCTAACTTACGACTCAATCATTTCATCCCTGGATACTTACCCAAATAAAATGAGAGCATGTGTCTGCAAGAAGTGGTGTATTTGATGTTCATATCAGCTTTAATCATACCTGCCCCAAATGGAAAACAGCCTGGGTGGCCATCAGCAGGTGGAGAACTCAGACTGATGTACTCATTCAGGAACTACTACTCAGCCATCAAAAGGAATCACTTACTGATTCACACAGCACGGACGAAGCTCAGAAACGTACCAAGTGAAGGAAGCCTATGCAAGAGAGAGTCTACTGAATGCCGATGCTTCCGTGTCCATTTCCCTAAAATCCTGGAACCGGCAAACTAGTCCATGTGAAAAATCACAACAGTGCTTACCTGTGTGTGGGCGGGGGGCATGGGGAGATTGGCTGCAAGGGATGTGAGGGGACTTTCTGAAGTGATGGTAATGTGCTAAAGGTTTGCGTTATAAAATACGTGTGCATTCGTCAAAACTCATCCAATGCTATATTTAAGATTGATGCTTCACCGCATGTAAATTTTATATAAAATAACTGTAACCAAATTTTAAACTTCTGTTAACAATATGTACACTCACATGTTAAAGGTGAATTGCACTGATGTCGGTAATATGCTTTGAAACGCATCAAAAATTAAGATTGACTAATAGATGAGTAGATTGATGACCAGACAAATATTCTAAAAGGTTGACGGTAAAATATCACTGACAAGTATATGGGTGTTCATTAAAAATTCCTTTTCTGTTTTTCAGTATGTTTAAGATTTTCATTTTAAAAATGTTGGAAAAATATTGTTGGAAAAAATATATACAACCCTTGTGGGAAATAACATTTTTCTTTATAATGATATAGACCAGCATGCTTAGCTTTTAAGCAACAGATTTGCAGCAAAAGTCTGCCCCAAAGAACAGAGACGGCATGCATTAATTAAAGAACTTTCATGGAAGCATTAGCCTCACGGCTCATCTTGTCAGTGTTTGGCATGATGTTCTGCCTTTATCAAAGTCATTAGCGGGAGTGAGGCTGCGATTATGTCTTCTCGCGTCTGTTCGCATCTCGCAGCTGCGAGTCGGGCTCGGCCACCACTTCCACGTGCTGGTAATCGTAATCAACCTACTCGTTTGTTTAAGACAAACAAGTGATTCCTCTTCGGGGAAGAAATGCCTTGAGTCCTCATTTGTTAATTTTTAATTCCTATGAACATTAGCCAGCTATTCTGTTTCTCTCCCTGAACGTATCGACCTATCGACCTCAGAGCTACTTTTCTTTCTTTCCTGAAAGATTAGTCTGAGAACTTTGTTCTACTCCCCACCTGGTTTGTAAATAGCCATTTAAAAAATGTGCCATGGATATCTTACACACACGCACACACACGTGCACATGCACACACGATAATGGGCAGAGGGGAGGCATTTCATTTTAGTGCATACATTATCGTTGAAATCACATTGCAAAGCCTTTATAAGCACATTGTAATGAAAATCACAATGAGCATGCGTCAGTCATGCCCGGGGGTGAAAGGAATGCCCAATCGCATTAGAGGATTTGACACACCCATTCAGCTGTCCCTCCACGGGCCAGGTCCAGGTCAGAAGATGCATATCCTTCAACAAAGATGTCTATGAGTCTCACCTGGAAGTGGAATGAAGATATCTGAAGACTCATGGAAACTCCTCGTCTTGGCAAACTTCCGGGAAGAGGAGAGCTCAGATACTGGCTGGGATGGCAAGAGAACATCGGAACAATGACGAGGAGTGACTGCCAGGAGGCTGTGGGACGGAGAGTGGAGGGAAAGGATGCACGTGTACTGACCGCCATACACATGGGAGTGAGAGCTCCCACCCCCCCACCCCCACATCTTCCTTCACTGCCTGGTCTTCACTCGGAGGTCCTCTGGGACGAGCAGTGGGAACCGTGATAAAGCTGTGAGCCAATGCCGCAGGCCCCAGCCCCTTGGTCAGAGCACCTGCATCCCTAGAAGACAGCCAATGCCCTCTCGTTTCCCACACAACCCTCTCCCGGCTGCTCTGCACGAACTCGGTGCTTGCTTTCAGCATTTGCACCTGAGGCCTTATGGATGTCACCTATTCACTCGTTTCTCTAATATGTTTCCTTTGTGGTTTATGCTGGGACAAAGGCTGAATAGGAAAGTTTGGTCCAGAGAGATGTTTAAAGAACAGGAAGGAAGATGGGAACAGAAACCGGGGGCAACAGGTGGGACGAGGCAGTTCTCTAGGGTGACCGACTACCTTGTCCTGGTTCACCCAGGACCATGGTTGGCAAACTGCGGCTCGCGAGCCACGTGCGGCTCTTTGGCCCCTTGAGTGTGGCTCTTCCACAAAATACCACGGCCTGGGCGAGTCTGTTTTGAAGAAGTGGTGTTAGAAGAAGTTTAAGTTTAAAAACTTTGGCTCTCAAAAGAAATTTCAATCATTGTACTGCTGATATTTGGCTCTGTTGACTAATGAGTTTGCCGACCACTGGCCCAGGACTTGGCCAGTTTTAGCCCGAAAGTCCCACATCCTGGAAACCTGCCTCCCCTGTCCCCGTCCCAGGCAAACTGAGGTAGTTGGTCAGGCTGCTGCTCTCCAGGGCCCTTCAGGGGGCTGCGACGTGACTGTGCCCTGCCCCCACCTCCCAGGGCAGACAGACATGCAGCCTAGGGGGCCCCAGTGGAAGCAGAGGTGGCGCAGATGATGTTGTCTTACCCAGGGGGTCAGGGGCCTGCCTTCGGAGCTGGGAGTCTCCAGCTGAGACTGTCGTGGAGACTGGGGAAGGGACAGTGGTGGGCACTGAGCCCACTCTGCCAGCCTGCAGCCGAGGAGTCTGTGCAGCACAGTCCCAGGGGCCTGGTCACTCTGCATTATGGGCTATTGTTCAGAGAAGGGGCTTCCATCCCAGCCATCCTCATAGACTGGCCTCTCTGCTTGGCCGCCAGCCTCATCGCTCCTCAGAGTCCCTGGCAGGAGCGGGACAGTCATGTTGACTCTGTGTTGGGCCAGCCTCTCTGGCTTCTGCTGTGACCACTGCTGGACCAGGGCTGCAGGCACGCCATCCCTCCCCCCCACCCCCTCCCCGCCCCGCCCCCTCCCCCCCCCCCCCCGCCCAGCCCTGGCCCCCAGGCTGGCCCTCAGGCCAGGCGAGCAAGCCCTCTGAGACAGTGCTTGCAGGGGCCTCCACTTTGCCTGCTGTTGGATGGGCCCCCAGCTCTTTCCACCATGGGTGACCTTGAGCCAGCATCCCAGGCTTTCTTTGTGCCAGCACTGCCCTCTGGAAAATGGATTTGTGACTAATAATAGAGGGTTTGAGAAATAAACTCACTGAAGGGAGCGTTGGCTGCGGGAGTTGGGTGGTAAGCTAGAAAGAGGCGCAGAGCCACGGTGTTGGCCGGCTGCTCTGGGCAGGTTTACAAATCTCAGCATTCAGTTACAGGGACACACTGACCTGACATCCGGGGAACGGGCCCCCGGAGACCTGCAGCCACTCGGAGCCAGGCATGGGATGGCAGGGCAGTGGGATCTGTCTTTGGCAGCCAACACAGAAGGAGAATGGATGTGAACCCAACAGTGGCGATTGAGATGTTGTTAGGCAACTAGCTCAGTGCTTGGAATGAAGCTGGCCCTCTGCAAAGTGACACTGTTACTGAGAGCCTGAGGGGTAGAGGTTGACACGCGGGTCCCGGGGGCAGGGGAGGAAAGAGGCACAGAAAGAAGTGGCCACAAGGCAGAGACCAACAATCGCAGGCCAGTATGCATAGCCCCGTCCGCTGACGTTAGAGGGAGCCACAGTTCAGCCCGCCCTGTCCTCCCTGGGACGCAGGCAGCCAGGAAAGGAGGCCCGGTTTATAGACGATGGAGCTGGTGTCTGTTCTTACCCAGCTCCCAAGGCCTGTGCTTTCCTGTCCTTTCTGCTGCATCGCCACTCCCATGGTCTTCCAGTTTTGGGGTGAGTTGGTGCCAGCTGCTAACATGGAAACTCCTGAGGGTCGGGGTTGTGTCGCCCCCATCAGACCGGAAGCTCTGTGACAGCCTGGACTGTGTCTACTCCGTCAGAGGGAGTCCCTGAAGGGGACTGCCTGCCCTCTGATTGGAACTCTAAACTCACAGTGGCTTGTTGCAGGATGGGCGGAGGGCGGGCCTGGTCTGGCCTGTCACGAAAGCCGCCCCTGAGCTGGGCACAGCCTATTTGAAGCCTCTTTGGGCAGAAATGGAGACTGTGCTAGAGCCCTGACTAAGGGGTGGGAGCCTGGCACATGCAAACAGGAGGGGAGGACGGTGTGACAGGCAGGGGACACGGTGTCAGGCCACAGCCCTGTCTGAGCCTGCTGCTTCTGTGCCCTCGGAGCTAATTCCAAGCGGCTGCTCTGGGAGCGGGCCTTGTCGTGCAGGAGGAGTGGCCCCTACAGAGCTCCAGGGCGACGGCGAGCGGGTGCTCCCTGCTAAGGCCTGAGTTATTGCTTTTCCTTCCCCTCCAATGAAAGGAGCATTTTATTGGCTTGGGTTTAGAAACAATGCATAAAAAGTGGCTTGTTTATATTTTCTGACATCATGAAGCTACAGCTGGAGAGAGAAGTGGGAGGGAAGGCAGGGGAGGGTGGAGAAGGGTCAGGCAGAAGAAGGAAGAAGTGACAGGGTGGAGGAGTGATAAGAACTGACAAGGTAGATGGGGAGGAGGGCAGAGGAAGATGGAGCAGGGGAAGGAGGAGAAGGATGAGGGGGGAGAGGGAAGAGGAGGAGGAGGAGGAGGAAGAGGAGGAGGAGAGGAGGAAGGAATAGATGCTCACCTTAGGCATTGGCACCCATCTCCCAGGTGCCTCCCGTTGGTAAGGTGCTCAGAGCCAAAGGCACAATCAGCGTCTATTGGGAAAAGCCTCAGCTCCCTGGAGACACTGTCCAGCTAGAAGCCAGGTGTGCAGATAGCGGCTTGGAGGCCAAGGGGATGGGGCAGGGTTTTCTGGGGTTACTCTGCCCCCGGGTTCCTTCACTATTTTTTGTTTGGTTGCTGTTTTGTTTTTCCCTGAATCTGAGATTGGAGGTCTCTTGGGTCTAGGACTCCACACTTCTCTGGTTTTGTGAGGTGGGAAGAAAAGAAGTTCTTAATTTGGGGTACCCTGAAGTGGCTCTTCTCCCTCAGCGAACTGAGAGTGCCACTAGACATGGAGGGTGGAGATGGTCATGCAGAGGGGACACCACTCCGCCTGCACCATCACTGTCCCCCAATCCCACAGCTCTCTCAGAGCTCCCTGCCCTGCCCATACGGCTCCTTTTGCCAACTGCCATCACGTGTCTCAATGGACTGTCAAATGCTGGGCACCCTTGATGTTTTGACTCAAACTTTGCTTCCCTTCTGGGGGTTTTCATGCCTCCCCATCTATGATCCCCCACACTGCTTTTATTTTTATCATCATTGGGGTCCCCCAGTAGGTGTTTCAATTATCAGTTAATGTTATCAGCTGGGCATCAACTGGGAGGGCTTTGGAAGCAGGAACCGAGTCTCATTTACCTTGTGTCCTTCTCACTGGGCCAGAAACCCAGCCAGCACCCACCCGCGCGCAGGGCGGAGGGAAGGCAGGCACTGCGGTGAGGCTGCACAGTGTAGTGGGTGATACATGGACGCGGGACGAGACAGCCATCGATGCATATCTCTCCTCTGTCACTTACAAGCTATGTGGCCTTGAGAGGTTATTTTTCAAAGATGCCATAAGGACGAGAAGTAACATATACAAATTACTTAGCCCACAGCCTGGTACGTAGTAGGTGCTCTAGTCCTCCTGAGAGCCAGGGTCAATTCTCACATACATCCCCATGCCCACCCACCCCCCCCGGTGACTCTGCCATCAGGGTCTCCCACAGATCATCTGGACTGCTTCTCCCAGGAGGCAGCCATGCAGGATTCTTGCATCTCTGCCGGTGTTGGCAGTGTGTCTGCCACAGGATTGTTGATAGGAGGTGCAAATATGTTTCCTAATTGGAGATGATGGTGCTTGGGATGCCTGGCACTGGGCTATATTTAGCTCCGAATTCCCCAAATAGCAACAGGGAGGAAGAGCCTGACATCCAAACATGTCCCATCCAGCTGGAAAATATAATAATCATAATGGTTATTTTTATTATCGCTATTGTTATTTATTGATTAAATAAATTAATGGGGTTTGGGTACCCATTGGCATCTAGAATAATGAGTTTTAAAATATCAGGGCTCTACTTCCCTTCAATGCCATACAGTCAAATATAACCTGTTCAACAAATAAGGGAACTGAGGCTGAAAGAGGCAATGTGACGTGTATACCTAACCTCAGAGTCCCGATCTTTAAATTCTCGATTTGATTAGTTTTGTTCTTAAGTACTAAGGGACTTCATGAAAAGGTATTGAGATGGCTTTAACCGAGAAGCCAGGCATGCTCTGGTCACCCCTCTATCTGCCTCTACTTTCCAAGTGCTGTGGAGGCCAAGTGGAGCACTGTGCTGGGAGTCAGAAGGTCTGCATTTTAGTCTCTGCCCAAAACTGTGAGACTTTGGGTAGGTTATTTCATTACTATGGGATTCCATTTCCTCATTCAGTGCCTATTATTTATCCAGCGAGCCAGCCAGCCAGCCAGCCAAAAAATGTATGTAGAAAATCTATATGCTCAACTGGGAACATTGGACATCCAAGGGAAGCACGAGCATCAATCCTGCCTTCAGGGCCTACAGACAGCCCACAGGTAGTGCAGAACTACCTGACATGCACACAGAAGAGAGTTATAAAGAGCTGGCCACAGCCAGGAAGGGCAGCAGAGGTATGGTGAACTCAAAGTAACAGTCTTCTTGAAGATCCTTTCTCTCTGGTATTGAAAGGTAATGAGAGGCATATTCATGCAAACACACACACACACACACACACACACACACACACACACACACACTCCTACCTATCCCCAGCCACCCTCAGTGAACACCCAAAAAGGATCCTTAGCAGAACTGGGGAAGGAAGGGCCAGGCTCACAGCTGACCTAGAGCCGGTGTGCTGCTGGCCAGAGCACATTGAGGCTGCAGGCTGCTGGGGGAGATGTATTCATGTCAGTCAGGAGCCCTTCCCAGGAAGGAAGGGACTGAGCCTCAATACTTCTCAGAAGCCCCGGAGCACCAGGCACAGAGCAGGGCCCAACTGATTGAACAGCACTGGGTGACCTTGAATGAGTCATTTCCTTCTTGGGCCTCAGTTTCCAAATCAGTAAAATGGAGAAGGGGTGTTAGGATGGATGCCACTTGAGATCATTTGCAACCTTAAGAATCTGTTGTTTCCTGAATGAATGATCCTCAAAGACCTTCTCTCTGACTCTTAATCTGAATTTTTTCTTATGTTCTGTCCCGAGATTCCAGAATTTGATGTCCCCAAACACCCCTTCATTTCTGCTTTATCGTCTTCCCTCCACTATTGTTTTTATCCCAATCCCCTAACCCTTAACCCAGCTAATATTGGCCCTCTTCTAATTTCCTGGAAGCTGTTCTTAAACTAGAGTAGAGCTCCTCAACTATGGTTGGGGGGCTCATGCATGACCCTCCCTTCTCTGCTGTGGCACATAGACACACTTATACTCATCTGTGAATTGCGATGAGCTGAGGGTCCCAGGAGGGATTACAGCACTTGTCCAAGTTAATAGGAGAGGGGATGAGAAGAGAGGGACTGAATTTCAATTGCAAGATGATTATTGGCCTTTTTGAAGTTTTGCTGAGTTTTTTTTTTCACTTGGTTGGCTCGATATCACTAACCAAATGCTTGTCTCACAAATCGGCTTTGGACACAACTCAAATTTAATTATATTCTAACTAAGTAGCAAGAACTAAAGTGCAAGAGAGAGAGAGAGAGAGAGAGAGAGAGAGAGAGAGGTGTGCTTATGTTTGGAGACCAGATAACACTATCCGAAATCTTTTCAGATATCCCCAAGTACAACAGTCAATGTGAGACTGGGTCAGCTCTGAGATAGATGTGAAGCAATAACAAGCTTCATGTAATTGGAAGCTAGTGAACACTGCATGTCAAAGGTGTAAGAAAATTGAAAAGTTGGCAGAGTTTGGCTTAAGTGCTCCAGCTGATTCTGTGCCTGGGAGAGCCCCTGTGTTCTTCATTTAGCTACTATCTAAGGCACTCAGGCCTTCTCTTCAACTCACTTATATTTCAGGAAACTTGTTCACACTAAAGTGTAAATGACTGATGATCACTTGCCCTCTCCCTGCCTAGAATTGCATTTTACTAATAATAAAACAAGGACAGACAGACAGACACACACACACACACACACACACACACACACACACACACACACACACCACAACACACCAGCATCTAAAAAGGAAATGAGAAGCTCAACCAGCAAATAAATGAGGTATATTGTATGGCCAAGACACTAGACATTCAGTAATTACAGATTCAGAGCCTATGGAATACTAGTACAGGAAGGTGAGAGATGGAGTCATGGAGTCAAGGTGATGCGTGTTCTTTGCTATATAAAACAAGAAAGAAAGACACTTTTGGGTGAAAGAGTGATGATTTCTGTGGAGAGTAGGATGAGTTCGAGGTGCTTAGGGACATCCAGTGGGGGTGTTCATCAGGCCTTGAGATATTCTTGTTTGATTAGAAGAAAAGGCTGTGCTGGGCCAGGCATTTGGAGCAATAAGTCAGGACTAACACCCAGGGAAAATGCATAGAGTAAGAGGTGAGGGTCAAGGGCAGGATACTGAGGAACAAAAACAAAATTTAAGAAGTTCTCAAAAAACTGAGGAGTTGTGATTATGAGATAGGAGAAAAAGCACTGTTGTCAAACATATCAAAGAAGAAGCATGATTTTTAAAGTACTAAAAAAATGTGAGGTAAGGTGAAATTAAGTAAGAAAAGGATTGTGGGGCAGGGATTCACAGGAAGTGGCAATTAAAAAATTATCTGTGTCCTAAACAAGGTGGTTCCCGTGGAATAATTTGTCAGGAACCCATAGTGTAATGGGTTGAGGGATGAATGGGGTGAGAGAGTATAGCAAGTATAGGTTACTCTCTTTGAAGTTGTGGCTTTTAAAAGAAGGTGATGATTAGCTAGAAGGGGGGTTTATAAGATGTCAGGAACTTGAACCTACCCTGTGCTGACAGATAAGCACAGTGGAGGGAGAGGGTGATAAGAAGAGGAGCATTGTTGATGGGACAAGTTCTTCGAAGAGTTAGGATGAAGACTCTACATCATGGATAGGAGGGTTTTCCTTGGGCAGAAAAAGAAACACTTCCTCCTTTATGAGAGAAGGAACAGATAATTATGAGAGCAGATGGATTTATAATGACGTTGAGGAAATCCATGTCTGATAGCCTGATTCTTCATTGTTAACAGGGAAGCCCTGTCATCTACTAAGAGAAACTGGGGAAGTTTAAGGGTCTTCATAAAAGTTGAGAAAGGTTAGTATAGCCAATGCAGGGAGTTAGAAAACATTATCCAAGCCCAAGTCCCAGGAGGGGATAAGGGGCTAGATGGAAGCATGGGATCCAAACTCAGGTCCCAGCTCAGTATTCACATTTTCTCCCTGGGGCTCAGCAGCAGAGGAATAAGGGAAGGTGGTTGGATAGACAAAAGATGAGGGATTTCAGAATGCATGCAGTGACAGATTGGCAAAGAGATGGGATGCTGGAGATTCTGGAAAGAGGTGGTGGGTACAATGCTCTTTAGGAGTTATATCTTAAAGCCATGCTGTGTGTGTGTGTGTGTGTGTGTGTGTGTGTGTGTGTGTAGGAAACTGTTGTGAAAACTAGTGAAGGAAATATGTTTGTACTAGTGGAGTGGATGTAATTTACCCCATGTAGACTGTCCACAGGGCATCCTTAATCCTAGGCTCTTCTCCCTTCCTTCTCCACCTTTTTCTCTCTCTTGTCTCGTTCAGCAGGGCTCAACATAACTACAAAGGTACACCTGCAAATACTTTCCTCTCCCCAAAATCAAATTCAATCTACACTTAAAGTAGAAATTATTTGTATTACATGACATTTGGAAATCTATGAACTTTGCCTTCCCTTCCATTGACACAGGTAATCATAGCCAAGTTATATTTGATTTTCCTAAATAGCAGGCATAATCATGCGAATGGAACACACCCATCCATCCTCTGGGCCTCACCTCCCTGACCTGTACCACAAGGCAGGTGAAAGGTACATGTCCAGCTCTGATAGTGTTCTGAGCCTCTAACCTCCAACAGCCTAGTCTAGTTCAGCTCAGGCCAACGCAAATTCAGCACCAAGGCCAGCAGCTGATTGAAAAGGGCCTGCTAGGACAGGAATGCAAAGCTGTTTTAACCTCTCTGGTCCCAGAGTTTCAGGACAACTATGTAATCAATCTGGGTCAGGGCTGCCCAGCTGGCAGATGGACAGAGTGGTGTAAAATTAAGGACAGACAAAGTACATGGGTGAATCATAAAAAGGTTTTTGGACTGCGAGTTTTTCTGCATTCATTCACTCTTTCCCTACCCCGCCCCCTCCAACTTATCCCATTCCCTAACCAGTTTCACCAGTTCCTGGTGGTGCATTTCCAGTGACATGTGGCTGCCAGGGGATGCAGGACAGGATCTCAGGATGGAATGAACTAGAGGCATCTGGGGCTCCAGGCCTGCTCTGACAGGTGTAACCTTGTACAGGTCACCTCCCGCTCTGGGAGTTAAATTATTCATGAGATGTTTGAGCCAGATGACCTCTAAGCTTCCAAGGAGATTGTCTTAGCCTGGCTTCCCCAAAAGCTGGATCACTGAGTCTAGGATTCAAGTGCAAGTAGTTTGTTTATTTGGGGGTGAGTCCAGAAAGTACCAGTAGCAGAATGGGGAAGTGAGATGGGAAAAGAGCCAACACAAGGTCTGTAAATAATCAGTTCGCCAGTGTGGACAACTGGGGTTCAATCCCACGGGGATCTTTTGGGAGACAGTGTGGGACAGAGTTGTCCCTCATGAGAGGTGACAAAGTAATTCACCACCAAATTCTTATTTGTCATTGATTTGGATCTTCTCTCGGGGAGTTAGCATTTCCAGCCTCTCGGGTAGGAGGCATGTTCTCGCTGCTGGAGCAAGCCCTCGGGCAGGGAGGTGCAGGTGCTTGCAATAAGAGACTCGGCAGCAAAGAACAGTGCGTGCTAAGGGGATATGGCAGGGGCCTGGCGCACCGCCTTGCATATTTAATGTCCTGAAAAGTCTATGACTTCCTTTGGCCAAACCACGAGTGAGAGCGAGAAGAACCATCCATCTGGGGAGGACTAGAAGGGAAAGATTTTACTTTGAATGCCCGACTCTTCCTTCCTCTAAAGCTAACAGCTCACCCATTCCGAGACTCTTTCCTGGGTGAAGAAGGCTGATAGCCTGTTATAACCTCAGGCCCACTAGTTACTGTGGACAAATGATTCAACCTCTGTGAGCTTCCACTCCTACGCCTGCAGGGAAGGAACACAAATACTTTTTTTGAAGAGCTGTCATATTGATTAAATGTAATGGGCAAGTGGGCAAAAGAAGAACCGGGTGGGCTGGGCCTAGGGGAACTGATAGGAACATGTCTAATTCCTCCATGAAATTGTCATGTTATAGCATAGACTCCTTCCCTCGTTGGCAAATACTGAGTCTTTTTATTCTCTAGTCCTATCGTTTGTCTTGCATTCTGTCCTTTGCCTAAATATGAACCAGTTCCTGTCTCCTTGGGGGCCACCAATGTGATGGGACATGACAGTGTGGGTGTGTGGTTATGGGAGTACACTGAGTTCAGCGGGGAGGTCGGCATATCTTGGTTTTAGATGAGACTTCTGCTTTGGAGCATCAGCTATCAAACCAGATTATTCTAATAGGACAATAAGAAAGACTCCTGGAGAAGAAACCACCAAAGTTGGGAATCATGTTCTAGGACAGTCCCAGCAAGCAATCCAAGCATGAGTCATGATCTGGGAAATATTAGGGATCCCTCATACTACATGTATAGGGTTCACGTCATAAACCTTGCTTTGAACTGAAACAGGCACATAAATATCGTTCAAACTTTCTTTATGGAAGCAGGGATGTGGCATAAAAATATGGGCATCATTGATCAAACCTGGCATGACTTAGAGATCAGGCTCATGCAGGGAGTGAGATAATCACTTCGGTAAAACATTGTCAGAGTAAAGATAAAGGATTCCTGTGACTACTAATCCCATGCATGGACTTGTATGGGCCTTAAGGAAGTGGTGGCCTCCATGGAAGAACCTAGAAGAGGGTCTCCATCAGAGAGGGATGGAAGGGAAGGACTGGGTATTCAGAAGTGGATATGGCTGTAGAGTGCACAATATTGAGAACGACATCCAAAGCATCAGGTTCGCGAAAAAAGAGAACAGTAATGGCAGCTAAGCGTGGGTGGCAAAGGACAGAATGCAAGACAAACGATAGGAGTAGAGAATAAAAAGACTCAGTATTTGCCAATGAGGGAAGGAGTGTTGTGTATAGACCTCTGGGCAAGAGGGAGCTGTGCCCAGTGCTGAGCCCGTTTGGTTGCAGCTACCATTAGGCACTCTGATTGCTACATGAAGCCCACTTTGCCAGTTTTACCTCCCCAGCACCAAGCTCCCCCGGGTGTCACTGTGCTGGAGTCAAACCTCATCCCACCCTCACATAATGTGTTGTGATAGACAATCCAACCCCATCTCTTCAAGCACCTCCCTCACCAGCAGCAACTACAAACCACCCTCAGCACAGATGGCATCTGGCAGCGAGGGAGAAGGAATAGAGCCAGGGGGAAAGGAGACTCTTTGTGGGGGGAGGCCACAACATGGAGACATGTGGATAAGTAGGGAGAGAGGAAGAACCTTGAGCAAAGAGGAAGCTCAAGAACAGAAGAGGATAAAAAGAAGACCAGATGAAGGAAGCTCTCTCAGCAAGCCAGTTGCCCCCCGAAGCTCCCTGATGAGTGAGCAGAGCAGTGACCACTCCTTGGTGGTGTGCTATGTGCTGCACAGATGGGGAGCCCTCCAGGACACTGATGAAGCTGCACGTGAGAAACCCATGCAGGAGGCTCTGTGCCCAAAGGGGCAGCCATCTGCCCCATTGTATGAGCACTCGGCATGAGCCTACACAGCTGTGCTTCCCCCACACTCAGCTGCACACCTTCCTGGGGCCCTTATCACCCTGTGTTACAGTTAGCAATCCACCTGTCTGTCTTCCTTGGGAGACTAGGACCTTTCTGAGAACAACTGCCTTCACTTATGGATTGTTCATCTGTGAGGACCTGAGATCTTCCTGGGACATAATGAGTGCTTAGAAAGCTTTGGGCCTGGCTGGTGTGGCTCAGTGTTGAGGGTTGATCCATGAACCAAAAGGTTACTGGTCCCATTTCCAGTTGCAGGCTTGGTTTGCAGGCTTGTTTCCCAGTAGGGGGCAGACAGTGCAGGAGGCAGACAATCGATGATATTTCTCTCTCATGGATGTTTCTATCTCTCTATCCTTCTTCCTTCCTCTCTCTTTAAAAATAAATAAAAATATATATTTTAAAGGTTTTGGGGTAAACAACTAATTTGTGCACAGGGATGCTGGTGTGTATGTGTGTGTGTTACTCAGATATGAGGATGGGAGGTGCAAGGGCAGAGAAGTCATAGGGGAGAGTTCAGAAAGTAAAACTATCAGATGTCCCAATGCAGTATTTCTCAAATCCCTCTGACTAGTGCCAGAGTCAACCACGATGGCATAATAAAAATACATTCTCCCAGGCCTACTGACTCAGCACCCCACAGCTGGGCCCAAGAGTATGCGTTTTATCTCCTTCCACAGGCGATACGGATGGGCAGCGGCCTAAGAACCACTGTTCTATGGCCATCGATGGCACTGATTCATGCAATCAGGGTGTTGGGGGTCTTTTGACAACATGTGGAACAAACCCTCGCTTCATAAGAAAAGTGAAGGCCCGGCGAGGAGAAGGGGCTCACCCAAATCCCACGCTGCGACCTGGTCCTCCTGCTGGGGACATGTCACCCAGGCGTTCCCACTGTCCCTGCCATCTTCCTGGTCTGGGTGACACATTCCACTTTCCTGCACGTGCAGTGCGCTGTCCAGCACCGCGTGGTCCTGAAGAAGCTCTCTGGCCTGCAGCTGGGGTACTCCGCATCTGGCACTGATGTGAATTAAAGGATGGTGGGCCGCTCTGCAGTGCGGACCCCTGAGGTGCCCCAGCCTCCCCCGGACACCAGGCAGCGCTGAGATCCGCAGCAGCAGCAGCAGCAGCAGCAGCAGCAGCAGCAGCAGCTAGGGGCTCGCTCCCGCAGCACGTTATCCAACTTCAGGCTGATTATAAATGGCTGCGGCGGGGAGATGGGGGACTCACGCTCCTGCTCCTTGCTCGCTGATGGATTCCCTTGTTAAGGGACCGCACAGGCAGAGGAAGTAGATTAAAATACAATGTATTGCATTGAAATTTAACACAATGCTATACATAATATTCAGTTGGATTTGCACATTCACATTTCCCCCCTCAATTTCTCCAGCAGGGTCCCCAGCTGCTATCACTGCCACACAAAGAAATTTAATGACTTGAGGTGCTAAAAGGGCCTTCAAAATGTCTTCTCACCTAGCTCCCTGTTTCTAACCCGGGAATATTGAAATCCTGCACTCTGCCCTTAAACTTGGTGAAGAGGGGAAAAGGAAGGCTGTCATACACCTGTTGGGTGGTTTCCATTTCCCCTTTGACCCACTCCATGTGTCTACTTCCATCTGCCCTATCATCCGCAAACCTTCTCTGAACTACAAGAAATGGCTGAACTTTCCCTGCTGCCCCTTAACCCCCCACCTGATCCCCTGGCCCACGCAACAAGCCCCAGCCTTCTGTTTTCATTAGCATCCTCTCACCTGATTGGGAGCCGAGCTAATAGGGGACAATGTTAAATAAATTCCTAGTCTCTGGAGGCTCCAAATGATGGTAGGACAGGTACCAAAGAAAATAACTCAGTGTGTTGAAAAGAATGACAGCCAAAGAATCCCATTTAATTTGATGGCGTGATGAATATTTAAGGTTTTATATAGAAATACAGGAAAGCAATCAGGCTTATTCAGGCATGGGCTCTGGGGAGCAGAGTACGCTCCCCATGTGCTGGCAATATAGGGATGGGAGATGAGGATGGGTGGGGGGCATGCATAAATAGTCCATATTCTTCTCATTCTTTGTATTGAAGTGGAAAGGAGCTTACTAGTGCAGTTCAAGAAGAATGGGGGAGGGGTCCACCCAGATGATTATCATAACATGCTGACACCCTAAACAGTTCCTTTTTAAAATTGAATTTCTAATATCATCACTTTGGAGATTATAATATTGAGACATGAATCCCTTGGAAGATGATTCAGGAGCTGTACATGCTGTGATAAAGGCACCTGCCAAAGAAACGGAGGGGACATAAATCTGCCACCAAGTGTGCAGAATTTCTAATCGTGCTGCCCCTCCAACAGTGTGGGGTCATCAGAAACCTGCAAATTGCCACACCGTGGGCAGTTGACTCATTATAAACACGGACAAGATATTTTCCATGTTGTGTCAGCCATCATGTCGAATTCCAGTATCAGAAAGGTAGGGTTGATACAGCCTCTGCTTTCAGAAAGCTGCCAGTCCTCTTGGTGAGACAAGTATGCACGCCCACAATACCGTGATGCTAGTCCAGCGCAGAGCTAAGGCAAGGGGACAAGCTGAGGGCTAACGGGATGGGAGTGCGGCATCTATCGGTGCTGATGGTGGGGACAGGGGAAGGCTTCGTATTAGTCACCGTGGCAGTCACTGTCATTGCCCTGCTGTTCTCTCTTGAGAAGTCACCTTTGTACAACTCAGTTGCTACTATGAACACCAGGGACTTCCTGCCTGATCGTGCTTCCTGGCCAAGGGAGCCAGTTGTGCTGGAGAGCTAATGTCCCTGGGAGCCTTCAGCCAATGATAGATAGCAAGTAGGTGAATAAATACTCCACCTCCTCACCCCTGGGGGCAACAATTCAGGGTGTGCTTCATACCTTCTCCCAGAAAACCCAGTGGGAGGAGCTGCAACTGGAAACACTCGATAACATGCCCTTCATTGGATTCTTTCCCTTTCTTCATTTCCTTTTTTTTCTTTTTCTAATTCTCACATTCTCACCCAAGGATATACTTAGAGAGAGGAAAGGGAGAGAGAGAGAAAGAGAAATTAGAAAGAACATGGATTGGTTGCCTTCTGTACATGCCCCAATCAGGCATAGAACCCTCAACCTGGGTGTGTGCCCCGACAAGGAATTTAACTGGCAATCTTTTGTTTCACAGGATGATGTTCAACCAACTGAGCCACTCTGGCTGGGCCCCTTTCTTTTTTCAATTTCCACTCTTCTACTGACATTTTCTAGGTCACCTCCTAAATAAAATAGTCATACTCAACCCCTGTCTAAAGGTCTGTTTCTGGAAGAACCCAAACTAGCTCAATACCAGTAGCTGCCATTTATTAAACGTCAACCAAGGCAGGCATTGTGCTGACTTTTATACCAAATCTAATCCTTCCAATGATTATAAAAGTTAGAAATTATTGTTTCCATTTTACAGATGAAGAATCTGAGGCCCAGGGAATGCAGGAGACTTTTTCAAGGTCACACAAAAATTTAGAGACCTAGAGCAAATTAAGTTCCTACGACTCTTTTAGTGATTGTTGTTATCCTCTCCCTTGAACAACTCTCAAGGTGAAGGGAACAAGGATCCCATGATAAATAAGTTAGCTTTTTTTAAACACACACACACACACACACACCACAAAACAAAACCACAAATACCCCATATATACATATACCTGTGAAATTGGCTATATAATTTCAGGTGGGTCATAGCCCCTATTAGAATCACTCATGGGCTCCAGGTTAAGAAACTCTTTTAAGAAGGAATAAGACTTTCAAAACCAGGGGATGAAATCTATTCCTGGGGACTTTGGGGATGAGGGAACTATGAAGGGGACATAGCTCAGGAGGGAGTAGCAGAAAGAGGGGATGCCAAACATATCTCAGTGTGATTAGTCACTGGAACCTCAGGGGCTCAAGGGAGGATGTTAACTTGGGGAGTTGAAGAGAAGGAGAAAGATCTGGTTGAGTGAAAGCTGGGAAGGAATGTTGGGTGGGATAGCCCAGTATCCCAATAGAATCCTGCCCCTGGAGGAGGGTGGGAGAGTTCCTCTCTAGCCTGAAACATGGATTCTTACATGAGCCATTCACCTCGCTGGTCTCTCAGTTACTTGACCTCAGTACTCCCCATCCCACGTTCTTCCTCTCTTCTCACATCAGTCATTCACGTGCCCAGTCCCTCAGGTAAAAAGTAGAAACCACTCTAGGCATTTCAAACAGGGGATTTGAATACAGACAATGCGTATCAAAGGTGTTGGTTGGATTTTAAAAGGCAAAAAAGAGAAAGTGCTATTACTCAGAGGCTAGTAACTTCAAGAAGCCATGACTGCTCAGAGAGCTGGAAGGGCAAAAGAGGGGAAAGTGTCATAACCTCAATCCCAGGATCCTGTGCTCCCTGGCACGGCGCAGCCACTGAGAAACTGGGCGGAAACCCAGGAGCCCACACCCCTGCCGATGCTGCTACCAGAAGCAGAAATAGCTTCCACCTTCATGCCTTCTAACCTCACATGAGAGCTTCCCATCAGCACACCCTATGCAGAATCCAGCTGGCCAGGGTTCCGGAAATGAGGTTTTCAGGTGGCACAGGGGCCTATGAAAGAGCAGGTATGCAGATGTGGGTCTCTTCTCAACAGGCAACATTCAGCACAATCCTCAAAACCTGGAATTGCATTCTCCTTTGTTCTGGCTGCAAATTCTCACCCTTCCTTCTCCCACTGTCCACCTATCTCCAGATCCCCGCCAGAGTAAGCCCACCCCGACTGCCATCCCATAACCCCTGTCTATACTCACGTGCCTTACTCATTTCCCCATGACCCACCTTTCAAAAGGAATCAAAGTTCGCTGCTTGCTTGGTTTGCCCCACGCCCTACTGACTACCCCAATCCAAGAGCATGCACGTGCTGGTTCTTTCTGTTGTTCCCAGTTGACAAATTGCAGGACCAAGTCCCATGACCTCCCTGAATATCCACCACAACATAGTAAGAGCAATGGGCCTCATTTCTGTCTGAAAAACCCATATTCATCCTCTGGCTAACAGCCAGTCTCATGCCCCAGGGGCTGCTCCAGTCTTCCCCTCCCTTCAGATCCCGCTTCCTCTCTCTGTACCACTCAGCTTACAAGGTGCAGACCACAGATCACTTCCCCACACCTCAAAATATCTGTTGTCTCCTTCCCCTTTGTTCATTTCCTCTGGTTGCTGTGGAAGTGGGACCTTCCTCTTTCTAGGGCTCATGCACCCCCCACCATGGAACATTTCTTCTTGCTTTCTCTGCACTGGCTCCTTCACGCTGGCTTCCACCCAAGTGCTTCCACCCCCAAAAACGTCTTTCCTCCACTCTGCTTTCTCCTGAGCTCCCATCCCACCTTCCACTCTCCTTTCACAGCTAAACTTCTCAAAAAAAGTATTGAGTGCTTACCGCCTCTACTTCCTCACCTCCCACTCAGTCCCAGCCTCTAGCAAGCTGGTGTCCACACCGCAGCCCTGCAGAAATTGCTCCCTTAAAGGCCACCAGCGACCTCTGAATCGCCAAACCTGATAGGTCTGCTTCACCAGTCCCCATCCTCCAAGACCTACTCCTCCACAGGTCAAATGCACTATTTGGCACAAGCCAGTGGACCTCCTGAGGTGTCACGGCTCATGGGTGTGCTCAGGATGGGTCACCATGCAGCCATATTGATGATGAAAATAGAGAAATATTTCCAAACCATTGCCTGAGCCCCCCACGGGTCCCCTTGCACTGCCTGATCTAGGACCCTGAGGTGGACCGCCTCGTTATATAACAAATACAGAATGATGTTTGGTGTGACAGGGGCTATACATGGGTATACCAGTTGTAGATATTTTCATTATCACCCCTGCTTACGGCTGTGCTGAGATATTGATTACTTCAGTAATGGGAACAGGCAGGTGGAATCAGGGGAGTGAGGAGAGTAAATCTCCTCCCATGAAGAGGAGTCTCTCCATTTACCTCCATGTATCATACAAATATCATTTGCTACATGAGACCTGGCATGGGGACTTTGGCAAGCAAAACTCTAAGCTCTCTCCCCTTCCTTAATTTCCACAATAGTAGCCTGTTATTCTCCCCTCCATGGGCTGCTTTTCTGTCTCCTTGCCAGCCTCTCTAACAGGCTGACCTTGGACAAATTGCTTAATCTTGTTGAGCCTCCATAAAATGGGGCTAACCAATTTCTGCTTTACAGGGAGGAGCACAGACGATATATGAAAAATGGCTAGTGCAGGACCATGCATGCATAAGGCTGAATGAGTGAAGGTCCCAACCCCCACCTCCTTCTAACTCCACCTTTCTCCCCTGGGGATCTCCTCCATTCCCATCATCTTCCACCTCCATTCTATCTGACTCTTTATTCCAGACCCATTTACTGAATTATGTCCTGGACAAAGTGTCCCTAAGCTCTCAAACTGCAGACATCCATGTGGAACTGATCCCTCCATCCCCCAGCCCTCCCACACTCTCCCACCTTTCCAGTATCTATCTCTCAAGGACACCAACCATTCCTCCAGTGGATGAGGCTCCATGACAGGAAGTGGGTTCTAACCACAACCCTCCTGTCTCAGACCCCGCACCTAGTTACCTCTGGGATCCAGTCCATTCTACTCCTCACATCCCCCTTCTATTGTCACCACTGTAGTCTCGATCTCACTCCTTTCTTCTACCTGGGTTATTTCAATAAATTTATAAATGCTTTTCTTTTATCCAGGTCTTCTCCCAGCAGTTCATCCACCAAATCCCTACATTAACCTGTTCAAAACACTTCAGTGTCGCCCAGTTATCTGCATAAAATAGACTTAAATTCATTACGTTCATGTTCAAGGGAATGTCAACCTATCCTGCTCTTTTATTTCCCACTGTGCTCTCAAATAATAATAACAACATGAATAACAACAACTACCAGTTCTTGAAAATTTACTATGTGTCACTAATATTCTAAAGTCATGTCACTTAACTTCTCCTCCACCTGTGGCATTGTCACTATGATTATTCCCACTTTACTGGTGAAGAAAGGGAGCCACAAAGAGGCCCAGCAGCTACCTAAAGTAACTTCCCTTAGGGGTGGCGACCTGAACGGAAACCCAGAGTCTGTATGCAGAGCCCACGATCCTGACCACCAGGCCTTCTCCGCCCTTGCTTGGGTCACACCAGAAAACTCCCCAAGGCCCCCAACACTGTGGCGTCCTGCCTCCTTGCCTTCACCTGTGCTGTTACCCACACCAGGACAGCCAGTTTCTCTCATCCTTAAACCCACCAAATGCTTCTATCAAGTGCCATGCAAATGTCAACACCTCCTTGATATTTGTTGTTGTCGATAGTTTGATTTTCTTGTTTGGATCTCTTGGTCTCTTTATTCTGGAAATACAGAAATTGCCCAGACATTTTATTTTTACCTTATTCTCTTTTACTGGTATTAGCATCATTTGAATGTGTAGCTGGCCAGCGCTTCCAGAGTGTGGGATGGGCCACAGCTGATATTTCCCTTAATCCTTCTCTGTACTTTTTGCATGAAACTTACAAAGGCAGTTTTAGTAGAAGAAGTCGAATTATTGTCCTGCTTGGGACCAGGAAGAGGTTGATCTCTACTCCTCTCTCCAGGTCCCTTTGAAATAAAAGCCAAGGGCTTGCTTAAGGAATGGAAAGAATTTAGTAGTCAGTCAGCTCCTGCTGTGGCAAATCTCGTGGGTGAAGGATGCTGGGGGCAGGAACATAGATGATGAGAGCTGTGCTCCCACAGCTGACCGGATTATAAGACAAGCCACACACTATAACTATATGTTCCAAACAATACATACAAGAAGGCAGAGAGGGGTGAAGGAAGGGTCTCAGCGTTGGTGTGAGAGGAGCGAACCTGCCCTCTCCATGTTGGAGAAGGGGAAAGTGATTTCCCTTAAACCATTTACTTCCCAACCACTCACATCCCGCACAGGCTCTGGAGTCGGGGTGCCAGCTTAGGGATGTGGCTCTGCCGCCTGCCAACTCTCTCACCCAGCAAGGTGCTCAGCCTCTGTGCCTTGGTTTCCACATCTGCAAAATGAAGATAATAGTAGTATCTGCCTCACGGGGTTTGGATGAGAATGAAATGAAATGAAATAAGCATTGTCCAGGGCAGAGAGAAGTGGCTGGCATACCGGGTGCCCTGAATGCTGCCTAGAGCTCTGCTATGATGTCAAGGGAGGAGACTGGGAGGGCGGGGCAGTCTGGGGAAACCCTAGGAGGGCTGTGGTAAGTGTGGGGGGTGGGGAAGTAGCTAAGAGCTGTGATCCTTCCAGACTCTCCTGTGCACTTGCCACAGCCCACAGTGTTTCTGCTTCAGTGCCACCCTTAAGATTTGGGGGTTTCCTGGCAGGAGGCAAGAGCCAGGGAGGTCAGTGGCATCTATTGCCTCAGGTCCCTCTCTGGATGGCTGTTTTCTTGGTTGTTCTTCATTGGATACTAGAAACCATTTAGCCCCGACTTTACCATTTTAGAGATGGAGAAGTTGAGGCCCAGCAAGAGGAAAAGGCGCCCCGGGTCACACTAAATAAACAGGGTCCAGACCTCTATGTTCCCCTCTGGTGCTCTGTCTACCACACCGCCCACAATTCCAGTGCTTCTCTTGGGCTGCACAGCCTTCACCAAATGTTTACTGCCCTTCAGGCGGCACCAGGTCATTCGCCACCCAGTGGCCCTGAGGCTAGTACTGGAGAGGCTGCCTTACACAAAGGAAGGAGCCTCGGATGAGGAGTCAGACTTTGTTTGAAATCCGGTGCCATCCATCAAGAGCTCCAAACTCTTGGAGCCGTAGCGTTACCTGTATAAGACTTAGTGTCTTTGTAAAATGGGGATAATGATCCATTTCGTGTGATGGTTGTGACAAACGAGCGAGGCAGCGTTTGGGGATGCTCTTATAAAGCGCAAGGCACTGTGCCAGGGTTGGTTAATGTCCTCCCTCCAGGAATAGACTGTCTTCCTCCTCCCTGTCTTCTCCCCAACAGCATTGAGTGACGCGCTAGGTGGTGGGCTCAGTGAAGAGTTTCCGCTCATTGAATACCTCTCCCAGGATGGTCTGACCCTTTGGTGCATCAGGAACCCAACCCCAGACTTGGTTTTGGGGCAAGAGGGTGAAGAGAGCCCATGAGGCCTGGGGGAGGGGGAGAGGTAAACAGAGGGCTTGATAATGAGACGTAAACTGGATTTAGAAAACAAACTGGAGCTAATGACTGTAGGTGGTGTTAGTCACTCTGTTAAGGAATCTGAGAATGCATATGCATACTAATAAGACTCTATTTTGCTTGCCTCTTACTCCTGATTTGGAGAAGGGGGAGGGTAGAGGGCACTGCGGGATTAAGACACTCAACCTGCATCTCCAGAAAATGCACTCCAGGGCTGGGCCTCAGCTCCTGACGATGTATCCACCAAGCTCCAGGAGTGTGGGATACACTGGGATGTAGGCTGGCTGTCGGTCCCGGGGGAAGGGGGGTCAATGGGGAGCTAAAACTTTAGGAGTGGCTCCAGCTTCCGGTGCATGCAGTAGACTCAGTGGAGTGAGATCCCAGGCCTTATGAGACTGTGCGACAGGATCTCTGTTACTTCCCTGGCCACAAAGTCACTCTCCAGGCCTGAGGGGCCATGGGAGACTCCGGAGAAGATTCTAGTGCATTCCTGGGATTACAGATCCCACCGAGATTCCATAGCCTCAAGCACCTGGCTCTGTCCTGTTATCTAACGTGAATCTCTCCCCCCCTCACCATTTTTACACCAGTCCCCCTCTTTTTCACACTCAGTGGATACAGAGAAGAGAGAGGCTCCCATAGTCCTTTGCACAGGGGTAGTCCCTCTATTGGTTATGAAGGCCTAGGCCACCTTGACCTTTTCTTCCTCAGGCCAAATGCCTTTCTACCTTCTGCCCCTCCTGAGAGCTCTTCTTATCAATCTGTCATCTCATTGAGCAGTGGGTATGGGGAGCCTGCCATGTGCCCAGCTGGTCACGAGTGCCCAGGAAGGTGGGGGGAGATGAATCACAATTGGAGGCAGGGGGAGCATAAACCTTCTTCACATCGGGGCACTGGAGTTATAGGCAGTGCGGTCAGGGGTGCAGTGCGGCCATGACGTGCAGCATGAAGCACAGGGCGAAGAGCCAGGAAAGGGTGTGTGAAGCATCCTGCACACCTGCGGAGCGCTCTGGGAAGGCATTTATCTGCCCTGCACTTCAGGGCCTTGGCTCTGAAGCTGAAACAAAGCAGTGTGTGGAGTAGCCTCTCAAGGTTCAGAGCCTTTGGCCCAGTGATTCTATTTCAGGGACTCTAGCCCAAGAATGTGGGCAAAGACTCAGGTACACAGATGTTCATCTCAGGATTGTTTAGAAGAGTGAAGACGTGAGTACAAGATTCCAGCTGCCCATCATTAGAAATGGCTTGTATATAGGCTCTTTCTCTCTCTCTCTCTCTCTCTCTCTCTCTCTCTCTCTCTCTCTCTCTCCTCCCCCAGATTAATTGACCCCTTTGGGAAGCCCTGGCTGGCCTCTGTGGTTAGTGACCAGGAAAAGCAGCCAGGTAGCTCCCACAGCAGTGCCCCTACCCTGCCTTGCTGACTTGCTCAAGGACCCAACAGACCTGCCATTTCTCACCTTTCCACTTTCCAAGTGTGGATCACCTTCTGGGGGTTTTCCATGGTGAATGGCTTTCTCTTGGCCTTCCAAGGTGCATCTGGGTCCCCACCCTGTTCTGTCTGCTAAGGGCGCTCAGGGGTTCCCAGAGCTGGAAAGGCCCTTAGAGAGTAGACAATCTAACCCCTTTGAGGGAAAGGGACTTGTCACATTGCCATTAGTACAAAGCCATGGTGCGCATCCAGGCCATCTGACTCCTAACACAGTGCTCAGTTCAGGCTGAGGCCAACATAATTGGAAAAAGAAACCAGTTGTCAGAATTAACCAAAGTGCAAGAAATGATCCAGGTCCTAGCTCTTCGTGGGATATCCATTCCCTTCTCTGAGCTGGGAAGACTCTTGGATGGGGAATGGAGTTCACTTTGGAGCAGAGATTGGGCCATCCCTCCAGCATCCCGGGGGATCCTGGCCCCTCCTCCACACCATCCCAGAGCTTTGTTGGTTTCAGAGAACAGGTCCTCTCTGCCCTGTTGCCAGCCTCGTTCTATCCCTGTCACTAGATTCTGATCCTCTCTTGGGTGACTGTGGGGCAAGGAGATAACCTAGCCTGCTGCCCTGACCCTTTGGGAAAGTCAGAGCCTGGAGCCTGGGCTATAGCTCCTCCTTCCACTCTCAACCCTCCCTGGTAGCCCCCACCTCTGGCAAGCAATAAAGAAAACATCTCCATGCTGATCCCCTTTCCTGCATCCCCTCCCCTTCCTCTTTCCTCACATCCTCCTGCCTCTACCCACTTGCCTACTATTCACCTCCTCTTTCCTCCTTCCTCCCCTTCTCATTTCTTTTCCCTTCCTGGGTCTCTGTGGGCCTGGTTTCTGCCTCACTTTTCTTGTGCCGCCCCCTCTAACATACCTTGAGTTTCATCTTGGCTATGTCCTTTCTCCCCCAGGCTTTCCAGAATCCCTTCAGGGAAGGGCCTGTCTTTCAGGGTCTGCAGTATGCTGACCTGGAGGTTTCCTTGGTGCATATGGGGTCTAGGTGCCTGGGCTGATGCAGATATGCACACACACATACACACCCCGCTCCCCACCCGCCATGTGCACAGACAGGAGGCAGGGTCTTATATTACAGATTTCTCCAGCTGATCCCGGCCTGCGGAGACATAGCCTCATGTGCCTCCCTGTGGGTATCTGGGACAGGTGCATGGGCGGTGTTGGCCACTAGGAGAGAAGAGATGACATTCTCCCTGCCCTGGATTTACCAGCTGGAGTACCAGAGGAATCTCAAAATTGCAGTTCCTTCCGTGGGAAAGGTATACTTACCTCTTGGGAAGCGCAGGAAGGCAGAGTCCAGTCCTATCTTCCCCAGGAACTGGTTGCTGCTGATCCTAGTGGCAGAGAGAATGACCAAAGGAAGACAGACCCATCCCTTCAGATGCGAAGTCTACACTCAGCTTGGAGTAGGGACTCAATTACCTGGCACGCGCCTTGGACAAGTCTCTACTGTTCTGGACCTCATTTCCCTCAAATGTCAAATGAGGGCTCCTGGGAGGATCAAACAAGGGAAGAGTTGTAAGGATGTGCAAACAGTTGGCACCAGTGCACACCTCACATATTCCAGTGAAGTCTTAATGTGTGTGTGTGTGTGCATTCTTCAGGCTCTCATTTTTCCTAGGTCTGTCCTAGGGATCAGAGCTGGGTCCAGGCTCCCAGCTCCCAACCCCCACCCCCAGCCCAAGCCAAGGGGTGAATTTTCCTCCGGCAGGCGGCGGGCTGAAGGCTGCACCGCGCGCTCCGCACGTGAGGCGGCAGCACCGGAGCCGGCTGCAGCGGCACAGCCAGGGCAGCCCCGCTCGCCTTGCGCAGGGACTGCCCGCGCCGCGGAGCCGCTGAGCCGCGGAGCCCTCCCTCCCGGCTCCCAGGGCTCCCGGCCCGGCCGCCCCCCACCCCGGCCGCCGCGGCCCTGGGCACTCCCGCCCCCCTACTGGTCGGCCCGCTGCCTCTCTGTCCCCGCAGCACGCCACCTCTGCGGCCCGCGATCCCTCCGGTTTCGGAGGCAGCCGCGGTTGGCGCTGAAGGGGGTGCGCGGGGCGACGCGGCGGCTGGTTCCCTGGCCCTGCAGCTCCGTGATCCGCCACTGGGGGCGGCCACCCCGATAGCTCCGCGGGGACCATGCGCACGGCCGCTTGGCTTCCTTCACCGCTGGCCGCGCGCTGCCTCCGCAGCCCGCCGGTTCCCTCCTGGATCTGTGCGTGTGATCGCTGTGTGTGAGTGTGTGAGTGTGTTGAGTGTGTGAGTGCGTGTGTGTGTGTGTGTGTGTGTGTGTGTGTGATCAGGAGCGCGAGTGCGCGCGCATGCGGGGGGCAGTGTGCACGCGGGGAGTGCGGGGAAGTGTGTTTGTGTATGCGTGTGGGTGTGAGTGCCTGGCGCTCTCTCTCTCTCTCTCTCTTTCTCTCTCTCTCACACACACACACACACACACACACACATACACACACACAGCCCGGCTGGCTGGCTCCTCTGAACTTGAAGACACCCCACATTCCAAGATGCCCGAGGTGCCTGGAAATGCCCGCGGCTCTTTGATCTGGAAAATCCTACCGGCTACCGCGACTTCCTAGGGAGGGATTATATTTTTTTGCCTTTTTTTTTTTTAATCTGGAAGAGAAGAGGACAAGTTGTGCTTTTTCCTCCCTTCTTGCGAAATGCCATGGATATAACTGAATAAGCCGCTCAGGGCTCTCCCGCGTGGACGTCCGAGGCCACCATCTGCCTGCGTTCTCCGGAGCCCAGGGCTTAGCTCCAGCCTCGGGCGGGGAAGGATGCGTGGCCGAGCCAGGGAGCCCGGCCGCCCCGCGGAGCCGGCCTCGGTGCCTCCCTCCCGGGGGTAGATGCTGCCTCGCCCAGGTGAGTGCTCGCTGCAGCCGCGTCTCCGCGATCGGGTGTCTGTGGGAGCTCGGCGCGGGGCCGAACGCACTTGGGGGACCGGGAACTTTGCATCCGTTTCTTTTTCACTTGACTCCCTCACAGGGACACTGGTGCGGACACCCCCCTCTCTTTCGCCCGTCCTTATCGCGGGAGGTTTCCTTTTCTTTCTTGTTTTCCATTGTGGGGGTGAAACTGGCGAGGAGCAGGGGGAGCGGTCCGTGTGAGGCCGGAGGGCAGGAGGGAGAGACGGGAGCCCAGATAGACGGAAACATGGAAACAGCAGAACTTTGCGGCCAGACCACTCTGTTGCATCTCTCCACATGCGAGGCCTGGCCAGAGCTATTGTTGGGGGCTGGGTCCACGCCTGGGCTCCCTGCGCCCTGTGGGCTGGGTGGGTGGGGTAGAGCCCAGCCTAGGGTAGGGGCAGATTCGGGGCTCCTGGAGGCAAGGAAGGCATCCTTGCAGTTTGGGGAGACAGGTCGGGGAGACTCAGGGACCCTGTCCTGGTCTCCGGCAGAAGAAGCAGGGAGGTCAGGGGGAATGTGTGTGTACAGCTTGAGGCATCGGGATGGCATGATGAAGCAATATGGAAACTGGCATCAGCAGAGCCTGGTTGGTAGGTCCGACTCCCACCCAGCCCTGCCCTGGTTCTGAGGTTAGCCTGGGCAGGGGGGAGGGAGCCTATGGAGAGCTCAGAAACCAGCAGTGCCTGGCTCTGCGCAGACCCCAGGCAGTGACAGGGAGGCGTCCTGCCCGTCTCCCTGTCACTCCAGCACAAAGGACATAGGCAGTGAGTTCGAGAGAGACAGAGCCCCTGAAAGCCAGGGCCCGGGAGAGAAAGAGCAGGGGGCCTGAGCCAAGGCAGCAGCAACCAGCAACCGAGCCAGCCAACACCAAATGCGCGGGGAGGGGAGATGTCCACAGACCCGCAGGCAGACACTTGCGGGGAGAGGGAGCTGCTGGGAGCTGGCACTCTGAGCTGGAGTTGCAGGCATGGCCTTAGGGGCTGACCCTCTGCCCTGCCCCAGTGTGTGTGTGTGTGTGTGTGTGTGAGAGAGAGAGAGAGAGAGAGAGAGAGAGAGAGAGAGAGAGAGAGACACGGGGGGGGGGGCGCTCTGAGGCTGCAAGGGGCTGATTGGCCTGGTGGGCTGGGGGGAGGGGTGACTTCAAGAAATTGGCCCCCTCAGTTGGGGAGGAGCAAAGCTAGGGAGCTGCCAGGGGGGCTTGATGCCAGTCTCTGGGCTGTGAAGTTCCCAGGGACCTGGCGGAGGGTCTAGGTGGGCTGCTGTATGTGGCTGGGGGCTGGTTTGGAACTCACGGTGGGGAGGCTGAGGTGGGGATTGTGGGGATACTGGAAGCTAAGAACCCGCTTCTTGGGCTTGTGCCCTAGGCGGGTCTCTGCCCTCTGCAAGGAGCTTATCGGAACAGCCAGCTCCTGGCGAGGCTGAAGGGGGCCAGGGTTGCGCAGGGAGGGCCTGCACTTGGAGCCGGCAGCCACTGGGGACCACCAGGCAGCTCCGGCCCATCTGCCGATGCTGGAATGTTGTCTCTCCCTCTGAGTCTGGCCCGAGAGCTGAGTTCCTCTCTCCTAAGCCTCCTCACATGCTTCTGCTCAGGCCCCTGCCCAGCCCTCAATTTAGAGTTTCTGGTCTAATTCCTGCCCAGGAATGTAATTACTTATCTTCCTGCCCTCGCCCTGGGGAATACAAAGAGCAAACTTGGCATTTCCGTTTCAGCCTCTTGGCAGTGCTTCTCGGGGAGGTGCGGCTGGACTGGGTGCCCTCCGCGGGCGCTGGGGCTCAGCTCCTGGCTTCTCTGAGGTTCCGGTTCCTTTCTCAGACCCAGAAATCTGAAGGTGGGCGTGTGGGCAGACAGCTTCCAGAACGCAACACTGAGGGGCGAGGGGCGAAGGAGGGTGGATGGGAGAGAAATGCAGAGGAGGTAGGTGGGGCCACTGGGAGAACCAGGCAGCCTTTGGCCACCCAGTCCCCTGTGTGGCTACAGCAGGAATCACCTTTCTTGTCGGGGCTGCAGCTCTGAAGTGAGATCGGGGATGGGGCTCGGACCCAGTGCCAGGCTTGCCAAGTGTCTCCAGCCCGTGGGGTCGAGCAGGGTCTGCTATCCTTCAGAAAGTGCCCTGTCCTACGTAGAGATGAGTTGTTACTGGCATCCCCATTCTTATGGGGAGGCCGCTAGCCTGAAAGCAGAGACAGAACAAAAAAACAACCCGAGACAGCCAAGTGCAATCAGGCCCTAGGCGAAAGCAACAATCATGTGGGAGTTTCACGATTTTCCTTTGGGCATGGTTGTGGGTTTAGGGTCCCACTTACATGAAGGGATAGAGTTGTGACACAATGGCGTGGGACCTCAATCTGAGGGCCTGGGTTCAAATTATGGCTCTGCCACATTTTTGTTTGTTGACCCCTGGAGCTTCTGTGTTTTCATCTGTGAAAGGAAACAGCAGCATGTGCCTCGCAGATGTGTTGTGGCCCCGTGTTTGTCCTGGCGCGCCCCGAGCCCCTGTTCAGACCTGGAGGAGTGTTGGGTTGGAGTGGGGAGGGCTGAGAGAGAGGGAGGGGCCCTCAGAGACTCGGAGGACAGTGCCCCAGCCTCCTCTATTCTCAGAGCTGCCAGGAGGGTTTGATGCCATCACATGTAAGCTGGTCATTAAAGGACTCCGGGAAGCCCTCAGGAAAACTTCAGGAATTCATATTTCAGAAACAAATTTCACCTCTGGGGCCGTGGCACCTGCCTCCTTGCCTCTCTCTTGTTTGCTTCGGGATTTTACAGCCTCCTGCACATTTGCTCAGTATGCTCCGGCTCTGTGCTTTACAAGCGTCATCTGTCACCCTTTTCCATCTGAAGCTGGCGTGTGAAATATCCCCCAGAATCCAGCCTCGGCCTCCTCCTCTCTGCCTCCGCCTCTTCCTGCACCAAGGGTGGCCTCACAGGGTGGTCTCAGCTCCAGGCTGGGTCTATGCAGGGTCTGTGGTTGGACCTGGATCCCCTCTGTGGAGTTGGGGGGCACAGCCAGTCAGGGAGAGGGGCTCACACCTAGACATGTACTTAGCAGGGTCTGACTAATGACCCGACTGGAACTGGGGTGGAGAGGGAGGTCTAACCATAATGGGAAGGCTTAAGAAAAGGTATTTTCAGAAAGTAGGCAGTCAGGTCTGGAGATAGGGACCAGGGAGAGTAGCTGTGTCTAGACTGCTCGGGGTGAGAGCAATCAGGAGGGCTTCTTGGAGGAGGTGAGGATTTCAGAAATAGTTAAAGTCCATAGAAGTCCATACAAGGCAGATTTTGTTTTCTTTTTTCTTTAATCCCCACCCGAGGATATGTTTTTATTGATTTTTAGAGAGTGAGGAAGGGGGAGAGAGAGAAACATTTATCAGTGGCCTCCTATATACGTCCCAACTGGAGATCAAACCCGCAACATTTTCAGTGCATGGGATGACGCTCCCACCAACTGAGCCACCCCGTCAGGGCAGATTTTGTTTTCTTTTAAATTCTCAGATGTCACTGAGAATTTGGGAAGTTTTAGGGGTGGGGTACTGAACAAATAGAATGGATATTCCAGAAATGTCTTAGGCTATTGGGACCAGCTCCTTCAAACAAACAATTTCTTGATTGCTTATTATGTGCCAGGCACAAATCTAAGCGCTTTCCATTATTATTTCACAGTCCTGTGAAATTGCCACTGGTATTACCTTCATTTTACCAATGAGAAAGCCAAGGTTCACTCTATGTCGTCTGAATTCAAAGCTCCTTAACTCCTCCATCCTGCCTCTCCCCGACAGTGAGCACCAGTGGGCAGCTGGGACCTCTAAACCTGCTGGCCTCCTGGCCTGGCTGAGGAGGCAACTTGGAGCCTTCATCACAGAGCCCTGCAGAGCCCAGCATCTCCGCTGCCTGCCCTGCCCACTCATGCCCAGCTGTTTAAAAGCGCCCATCAAACAGCAGCCTCCTCACGGACAGCACAGAAGCTGGGACAGTGGGGCGAGCCCTGGACTGGACTGTGAGTCAGGGGGCCCACCTCTGCCAACCCACACGTGTGCCCTCTTTACTCAACTGAGGTCTGGTTTTCTTCCCGATGAATCAGGACGCTCGTGCCCGTGTGCCAAGGTTGAGGTGAGGGCAGGCGGCCTGTGAGAATGGGCTTCACTCATTGAGCAAGCCTCTCAGCACCCAGGGCGATACAGGGTGGGCAGAGGTAGGCTCACAGACGTTTGGGTGGAAAATAATACAATCATGAGTAAATAATAAGACAAGATTAAACTGTGTTTGGTAGCAGACAACTTGAAAGGACACACTGACACTTATCGCATTTCTTTTGTAATCAGACGCCCATCATTGAAAATTTGGTACCAGAGGGCATTTTTTTAGTCCATGGTTTCTTGACCTTTTTTTCACTATTGCTCCCGCCAACGAGTCTTTTTAGACCCTTTCCCCCCTAATGGCAGCCTCCATAAAGTTTAAACATCACTTGTATACTGGAGCTCTGTGTATGTATGTATGTATGTGTATCTGTGCTTTATATACAAGAGTAAGATGCTTTTCCACCCCTGCCAAGAACAAATGTTTGCCCCCGGGGGGCGCTGTTGCCTCCATTGAGAATGTATGCTTTAACACGTTAGGATTAGAAAGCAAGGTGGACGAACAAGTCAGGGAGAATCCAGGAGATGGTGAGGAGGACAAGTTCACTCCGGCATGTCGATACCCCGAGTGTGGTCCATGGCCCAGCAGCATTGGCATTGCCTGGAGGAGGCTAGTGATGCAAAACCCCATCCCACCCCAGACCTTCAAGCAGGCATCTCGATTTTATCACCATGGGGGCAGGTTGGATGCACGGCCCCAGAACAGGAGGCTAGGACCAAAGGAAAAGGGGTGAGAGGCCAGACCTGAGACAGCTGTATGCTGGGTCATCGGCTTGTTTAAAGATTTAGTCCAAGTGCACCAAGAAGGTTTAGGCAGTGCCCCTGTCTACACCTGTCGAGATCTATTGGTCTTTGTTCTTTCCTGGGTGATTTTCTGGCCTTGTAGCTACAGGTTGTGTAGAGGGGGGAGGATCCTGCAGAGGAGACACAAGGCTGTGTGTGGCCTTGCTTACAAGCAACAGAACACCAGGCGTCCTTGACTTGGGTGGATCTGGGCCCGCTCTCTCAAATATCCCCTAGGGCCAAGGCTACTGGGGTGCAGACCAACCTGAGGGGCAGACTGGCACTATCGAGGCAAGATTTAGGTGTTTCAAGCTGGATTAAGCAATAAAATGGGCTCTTGCAATTTCTCGGCCTGCTTGGGGTTGTCTGCAGGAGAGCCTGGGTCTCCTGGCGGCCGTCCTGCACCAGCTGGGCAGCCCTGAAACATGAGAGACTGCAGAATCCCCAAACTGGGCTCCTCAGAGTTCAGTGCATTTATTATTGGCATGTCCTACATTAACTCACCCACGGCGGCAGCTAAGCCACAGTCAGTCTGCCCAGACACAACACGAGAAGCAGAGGGACGAGTCTCTCTCAATCGCTCTCCCCTCTGCATTTCCCTCCGGGGCCGCCTCCCCTCCACACAGCCCTTCCTCTACCCCGCTTCAGTCTAGGCCACAAGGAGCAGCCCTCGTCTCACCGTAGCCCAGGCCTCTAATGCACTTCAGGGCGACGCTAAGTCTATTGGTCCTCCCATCTCCCCTTCCCCAGGACTCCTTCCTGTTCCTTTTCTGCGAAGCTGGCCTCTCCTTCCCAGCTACCCTCCTGATCTGTTCCCTGCTTTAGCTGAATAAGCTGACGAGGGGGGGTGTACTGTGGTCCCCAGCTAAATTGGGGTGACTGTGCAAGTGCCTACTTCAGAGTAAATTGGATCTTACTCTTACATGACTCCCTCTGGCCCCCAAAATGAGTGTCACTCAGCCTGCAGGACTTGGGGAGTGAGCGAGGCTCAGGTTCTGGCTTGGATCTGAGTGCCGAGAGAGAGATGGGCCCAGGGAGATGGCCATGCGGGTAGAAGCATGCTTGGTTTCCTGAGCTCCTGGGAACCCCTGCAAATGGCCAACATGGGCTGTGAGATGAGGCCCTGTCATCACAGATATTGAAGATTCCTGGGTGGGCAAAGTTCATCTCTTGACTCAATGTTCCCCTTAAAGAAGCCACTATAATAATACCCAGCTAGGTCCTCCAGAGGCAGGAGGAGGGAGTGTGGGTACTTGGGTCATGGAGGTAAAAGCTAGAGGGACTTGTACACACCAGGCACTGGGGCTGGTCCTGAGGACTCGCTGGGGTGCTGGGGAACCCGGAATGAGTTCTCCTTCCAGCTGTGCCGGGAGCTTGCTGGGTGACGTGGGCCAGCCCCTCCCCCTTGCTGCCCTCACCTGTACACAGGGTCAGAGTGCTCTCTCAGGTTCCTTCCTGTGCGGTGTCTGGTCCTTTGATTTAGAAGTCCATGCACCAGCCTGGAGTAGAGATATGTCTGCTAAACCATCCAGGCCCTGGAAGTGACTTGTCCCAACTCCTCATCCTGCTCTCCTCCCAGACAGCAGGCGCTGGCCTGCCCTTCCCTCTGCTTGATGCTCTGAGTGCCCTTGACCTTCCCCACACCCTGTAATAAACCCCTGTACTAGGTTCAGTTTTGAATGACTAGGATCCCAGAGGTGCAGTGCGAAGGGGGGTGTTTCCTTCCTCCTACACCCCAACACATGCATGCGTGCATATGCACACTCCCACATAATCACACATGTATACACAGATACACCCTCTAACATGCACAAACACATGCATGTCACATGCCATCGCATTATAAACATACTCGCACATGAATGCACATGCATATACATGCTTACATATGTACACCCCTCTACTTACACCCACAAACGCACATATGCACATGCATTAAATACCTGCATGTGATACACATACATGCATACACTTGCACATGCACTCACACATTCAGACTAGCATACACACATCTTCACATACCATACATATGCTTCCCCATGCATAGACACAACCAGCACGCTGTCTTGTACACTTCCTCGGCTTCATGCTCAAAAAAAGAGCGCAGGCTGCCGTACCATTGCAGAGCACTGAGCACCTTACGGAGCGTTTCTGTGCGTGCTCCCCTGTGGTCCCTGCAGCTCTGAGCTCAGAGGGCAAGCTTTGGCCTCCTCCCTGTCTGGATGAGGAACCAGCTCAGGTTAAGAAAGGCCATGTTGGTAGCAGAGCCAGGAGAACCCGGACTCCTGACCCGTCCAGAGGGTCCCCTCACAGCAGCTGGAGTCATAGCACAGTCATTCGCCACTTGGTGCCGAACAGCCCTGGGCGACAGGCAGGGCCTCTTGTGTCCCTGTGTGAAAGATGGGAGACGGGTCCGAGTCACACAGTGAGATGGAGCTGGCACCAGCCCTCCATCCTCTGCCGGGACCTGTGTGCACGCCTGTGGCTGTGGTGACCGTTCCTTCCTGCCTCTCTGCTCTCAGGAGCTTTGAATCGCATCAAACCCCCAGCAATGGACAAGTGCCACCCTCGGTCAGCCCCATGGGAGTTCCAGCCCCAATTCCGCCTGGTTTCACCGAGGAAGAGTGCAGGAGAGCACGGGCCATCTCTGTCCTCTCAGGGTCAAGGACATCTGTATCCCCACAGGGTGAGGACACCTCTGTCCCCACGGGGTGAGGACACCTCTGTCCCCACGGGGTGAGGACACCTCTGTCCCCACGGGGTGAGGACACCTCTGTCCCCACGGGGTGAGGACATCGGTGTCCCCACGGGGTGAGGACATCGGTGTCCCCACGGGGTGAGGACACCTCTGTCCCCACAGGGTGAGGACACCTCTGTCCCCGCAGGGTGAGGACACCTCTGTCCCCACAGGGTGAGGACACCTCTGTCCCCACGGGGTGAGGACATCTCTGTCCCCACGGGGTGAGGACACCTCTGTCCCCACGGGGTGAGGACATCTCTGTCCCCACGGGGTGAGGACCACGTCTGTCCCCACAGGGTGAGGACATCTCTGTCCCCACGGGGTGAGGACACCTCTGTCCCCACGGGGTGAGGACATCTCTGTCCCCACGGGGTGAGGACACCTCTGTCCCCACGGGGTGAGGACATCTCTGTCCCCACGGGGTGAGGACCACCTCTGTCCCCACGGGGTGAGGACACCTCTGTCCCCATGGGGTGAGGACATCTCTGTCCCCACGGGGTGAGGACACCTCTGTCCCCACAGGGTGAGGCCCACCTGTCCCCACGGGGTGAGGACACCTCTGTCCCCACAGGGTGAGGCCCACCTGTCCCCACGGGGTGAGGACACCTCTGTCCCCACAGGGTGAGGCCCACCTGTCCCCACGGGGTGAGGACACCTCTGTCCCCACAGGGTGAGGACACCTCTGTCCCCACGGGGTGAGGACACCTCTGTCCCCACGGGGTGAGGACACCTCTGTCCCCACGGGGTGAGGACATCTCTGTCCCCACGGGGTGAGGACCACCTCTGTCCCCACAGGGTGAGGACACCTCTGTCCCCATGGGGTGAGGACATCTCTGTCCCCACAGGGTGAGGACACCTCTGTCCCCACAGGGTGAGGACCACCTGTCCCCACGGGGTGAGGACCACCTCTGTCCCCACGGGGTGAAGACCACCTCAGTCTCCATGGGGTGAGGACATCTCTGTCCCCACGGGGTGAGGACATCTCCGTCCCCACAGGGTGAGGACACCTCTGTCCCCACGGGGTGAGGACACCTCTGTCCCCACGGGGTGAAGACCACCTCAGTCCCCATGGGGTGAGGACATCTCTGTCCCCACAGGGTGAGGACATCTCTGTTCCCACAGGGTGAGGACCACCTCTGTCCCCACGGGGTGAGGACACCTCTGTCCCCACAGGGTGAGGACACCTCTGTCCCCACGGGGTGAGGACACCTCTGTCCCCACAGGGTGAGGATATCTCTGTTCCCACAGGGTGAGGACCACCTCTGTCCCCACGGGGTGAGGACACCTCTGTCCCCACAGGGTGAGGACACCTCTGTCCCCACGGGGTGAGGACACCTCTGTCCCCGCAGGGTGAGGACACCTCTGTCCCCACAGGGTGAGGACACCTCTGTCCCCGCAGGGTGAGGACACCTCTGTCCCCACGGGGCTGAGAAAGCCGTCTCATGGCCATTTCTCAAAATGCTTGATAAGGAGCAAGGTGTGTTCATCATGGATGTGCCTCAACTCACACCATTTTCATGGTCTCAGCCTTCCCGGCCTCCCGAAGCCCTGAGTTCTATACTTTGCTACCTGCCGTGGGAGTGAGGCCTCCTTTAACTCATTCTAAATGTCCCCTCCACCCCTTCAAGCGTTAAGGTCAGGAGCACCTGATAGTTCAGGATTTGGTGATCAAGCCCATGCTCCTTCATCCATCCCCTTCATGACTGGCTGGTCAGCAGTCCTCACCGATCAGTTTAGTTCAACAAGCAGTTATTGAACGCCTACTGTGTGCTGCCAGCAGGCCAGATGCTGCAAAGATGAATCATCTCTCCAGCCCAGTCCATGTGAACACACAGCCCTCAGTCTCATCGATCACTTGATTTATTCTCCTGTGCTTTTCCCGGCCCTGCCTGTGGACTCCAGGACGTGATGGAGGTGGGGTGGTAAGGGTGCCTATGCTGGCTTGTTTCTGGTGCCCTCCCTCACCTGCATTTTCAGCTGGAGGTCACACATGATTAGCCACTGGTAAAGCTGGGCATGCTGGTGTTGGTGGTGGTGGTGGTGATAAAGTCCACTTGAGAAAGGCATTCTCAAGCAGCTTTTCCAAATCACTCCCCCATCCCTAATAAACTGACATCTGTCCATCTCACCCAAATAGAAACTGAGGGATGAAGAGATTTAGGGGAGATTAGGGGCTTGTGGTCCCAGTTTAGGGACAGCTGGTCCTAAAGGAGCCCTTTAATCTTCCCCCAGGCCTAGTTACTTGCGTCACAGGGGCCGAAGTGGGGAGAAGGGGAGCCGAGGGGAGACCCTGGAATAGACCTAAATCCCAGAGCCTCTGTCCAAAGTCACAGCTTCTAAGCATGTGACAAATGAGGGCCATTGCAAGGGGGAAAGACGGTTCCCAGGCCTCAGATGGGCGTGAGTCTGGGTGTGGAATGTCTGGCAGGGGAAGCGCACAGAGGTCATACATGGGCGAGGCAGTTCCTGTGTTTGAGAAGTCTCCGTCTGATGAGGGAGGGCCCACTTCTCATCCTTTGGATGTTTATGTCCAAGAGGAGGACGGAGTAGATAAACATGGCACCATACCCAGGACTCACGTGCTTGGATGCAGCACCCTTCTTCTGTAGGGAGCAGGGGTGCACGGGGCCCCATCCCTAGGGCTGACACTGTGTTCGGTTGTCCTGGTTTGTGAACGTGGGTAGGTTGCTCTGTGCCTCTTTTTGCTCATCTGCAAAATGGGGGTAATCATCGGACCCACGGTGCGGGGCTGTTAGGAGAAGTAAATGAATTACAGTGTGTCAAGTGCTTAGAGCAGTGCCCGGCTCCAGCGAACGCCATGTAAGTGTGAGCTGTCATCATTCACAGTGGCCAGCGGCGTGGTATTTTCCTAAGCGTGGAGAGGAACCACTGTGGACCGGCTTAACTGGCACTCCTTTCCAACAGCCACCCTTAAATTTTGTGCAGCAACTCAGGGAATTTCGCAGTGCTCTCTCCCTGCTCGCACCTGCCCCTCTAACATCCTACCAGGCAGGCAGGACAGACGGACACTATTGTTACGTCTGTTGTACACGAGGGGAAACTGAGGCACAGAGGTTACTAAGTAGCTCCTGGTCAAGTTGGGTTTTTCATTATCCCTTACGCTCACACGGTGTTGCGCCGAGGGTTGGGGGTTTTTGGGGAGGAGGGTTTGGGTGAAGGTGGCTGATGGGCTCACTCGGGCCTTATTCTTGTTGAGTCAGATTGGTGAGCAACTCAGCCCCCAGGTCTGCGTGTCTAGGCTGGGTGTACATGGCGGGCCTGGGGGAGCAGGCTGTGTCTATGCACAGGGTACCTAGGGCCTGGGGGTTGGTGGCAGGGCCACAGGGCATGCTGATTTGGATCCTTGTGACGTCATCCTGAATGTCCTGGGTGGGGTGGGGTGGGACTGGGCTAAGGGCTCTACGAGGGTTGTGGGACCTGGACGGGGACCCTCCTACGAGGAAGGAGCATCTGACCCAGCCTGGTGGAGAGAAGGCCAGAAAGACATGCCCCTGGCCATGACTCCGGCCCCCGCCCCTCACTCCCCAGGGCTGGTGCTGGTGTTGGGAAGAAGGGCCTTCCGGATCTTTTGGTTGCAGGAGCTGGGAGAGCATCCAGAGCAAGAACGTGGGCCTTGGGCTAGGACACGGAAGAGGAAGTGACTACCTCAGACCTGGGGTGGGGAGAAAGCGGATGTGGAGGGAGCACTTGTGGGTGGGGTTTCAGGAACTCTGGGGGAGTGGGGTGCAGGAATGGATTAGGGGTAAGTGTCTAAGGGGAGACAGGGTGAGGAAAGGGGTGGGTGTGTGACCTCAGGGAGGAGACAGGAGACCAGGAGGTCATGGAGGCCAGTATGGGGCACGGTCCATAGGAGGGGAGCTGGGGATGGGATCCTGTAGGAACCTGGCCTCTCAGGCGCAAAGCCCCAGCCCAGCTCCCCTCCTCAGGGGACAAGCATTTCTAGGGCTCTGTGATCAGCCTGTTCATAAATCACGGGCCACGTAAATATGGCACATAATTGGGAGGCGCTGTGGGTACCACGGCTCCAGGATAAATCTGGGCAGGAAGACTCGGGTTATGAGTTATGGGGAGGCCAGCGGGGGGCTGGTGGCTGGCCCCTCTTGGGGTGTGAGTTATCTCGGGAGGGTCCCCCGCGATGCAGCTGCTCTGTGGCGCGGGCTGATATTTACTGTATATTGCTTTTTAAATTACAGTATGGCATTGATTCCCTGCTCTGGAAGTTCAGCCCTCCCTCGCCGTCCCTGTCTCGCTCGGCCTTTCTCGGCCTCTCCTCCTCTTTCTCCATCCGTCTTGTCTCTCTCTCAATTCAGTTTTTAATGCAGGGTATTATGTTACACTGAATCGTGTTACCCTGTAGTATTATGTTTATATTACCTCATAGTTATTAGCGTGTGCATTATAGTCACGCCTTCCACGTATGTGTAGCTCTTGTTAGTGTTGGAAGCATGACGCACAGCATTGTTGATCTACTTTGGACCTCCTGACAGTGAGGAAGTAGTGCGGTCTCCATGTAAAGGTGGGGACACTGGAGTTGAGAGAGGCTAATGGAGTGACCAGGTCATGCTTGGATTGAGTTCTATTACACCATTAGGGTAATGGCTGCTGGGTATTGAATGCTCACGGCCGGCCCAGCACTGTTCTAATGTAAGCTTGATGTACTTGTTTCATCGCCACATGTAATCTGAGGGGTGGGCGCTGTTCTCAGTTCATTCTACAGATGAGCAGATGGAGGCCCAGAGAAGTTAAGTAGCTTGCTCAAGGTCACACAGCTTTCTAGAGGGCAGAGCTTAGATTCAAACCCAAGCAGCCTGGTTCTGAGCCCACACTCTTACCCGAGATTTGAGCTGTCACCTGTGATTGCTGAGTTGGAGTCAGGATGAAAGGGTGGGGACACAGTGTTGCAAAGGGGCATTCTTGTCCTCGCACACCCTTCATTTTTGTGATAGTTTCACTGCCCTTGAGGAAAAGACTAAGGGGACCTTGCATCAGCTGGAGATGCTCCCAGAGTGGGGGACTGTGTTCCTGAGAGCTGACTGGGACCCCAATAACTGCAGCTTGGCCCCCAGGTGAGGGCAGAAGGGCGGGCACAGAGCAGGGGTGGTGGGAGCCCTGGCTGGGTGGCTCGCTGGCTGGCTGGCTGCCCTCCGTCTTCCCTGTGTCCCTGGAAGGAGGCTGCTGTCCTGACCTCCATGGAGCCCCACGCGACTGCCTTTGTGCAGTTCCCCTTGCCCTTTGGGTTTCGGCCCATCTCCAAGCCCAGCCTGGCTCCCAGGGGCACAGCAGGCTAGCGGGTGTGAGAGGAGGAGCTGGCGGTGCCTGGAGCCCCGCATGTCCTGCAGGGCCAGCTCCTCCCTCACTGGGGACCCCTGCTGAGCATTGCCTGCTGGGACCCCAGACTCCTGTCTGAGAAGTTTGGAGGGGGTATGGGTTCAGTCTGGACTACAGGGACAAGCCCTCCCTCTCCAGCCCCACCCTGAGGAGACACTGCCGTGGCGCCCATCCGGGCCTCGTCAGGCAGCTTGCCATGGCTTAGAACTCTTCTCACCGTCCCAGCTCTCACTCAGGGGAAGAGGAGGTGGTTCTGGAAGAAGCAGCATCCTCAGGGCCATGTGCATCTGCATGTCCCTTCCTGGGGGCAGGGAGGAGAGTGCACAACAGGCCGGGCCTCAGGATGTTGTTCTAGGCCGCCATCCTGGCTGTGAGCTGCCTGACCACAGAGCCATCCCCCAGAGAGTGCAACCCGAGCGTCCTCATTCCCTCAGGCCCGCTGTGAAGAGGGGCTTGGGTTCCCCAGGCTCCATGGCCAGGCACTCGCCTATCTGTCCTTGCCAAGGGGCCTCTAACAGCGAAAGTGTCAAGTGGAAGGTGGAGGGACCCTCACACTCCCTCCCAGGATCATCGGTTCACACCGTGCTGATACAGACTGGGGCATCCCTCAGAGCACTGATGTGTTCATCATTTTTCTTATTAACCGCTACTGTGTGTTGAGCACTTGCTATGTGACAGGGCACACAATTGAGCACCGTGGTTGAGCCCCAGGAACCAGACAGCTTGGGTTTGAATCTCAGTGATTCCACTTATGAGCTGTGTGACCTTGGGCAGGTCACGTCTCTCCGAGCTTCCGTTTTCTCCTCTGTAAAGTGGGGCCAACACCAGTCCTAATCCTGGGGTTGTCGTGAGTGTGAAACGAGTGGCTATCTACCAAGCACTGCAGGGCCTGGCTTGGGAGTGTATCCTTCAGGCGTCACTGGTGCTGTGATCCCCCGGCATCCTCTCACGCCTTCCCCTGCTGCCTTTGCGAAGTCGGTGCTGCCTGCCTCTGTGATGCGGAGAGCAGCTCAGAACAGCAATGGTGTTTGTGCTGGGTCTAAGGGGACCGAGGGGACTCCTGGAATGCAGAGTTCCGGGTTTAAAACTAGGTAAGTCACAGGCCATTGAAACTTTGTGAGTTACACATTGCTAACCAGATTTACCAAGGAGGAAATGGAGACACAGAGGGTAAAGGAACTGGCTGTGGGTCACCCAGCCAAGAAACAACGGAACTGGGACTTGAGCCCGGGCCGTCTGGCGCCAGCACCCCACACTCCTGGCCCCTCTGCTACAGCTCCCCTTGAACCTTATCCCTGAGAACAGGTCTCATCTGTTCATCCCAGTGGCCTACGGGGCAGGCAGGGCAAATACTGAAAGGTCCGAAAACTGAAGCTCAGCAAGGCCAGGGTGTGCAGCTAACGGCACACAGCTTGTAAGTGACCAACGCAGGATGAGGTCAGGCAGCTCACTGCCAGGGTCAAGGCTGATGCTGCTCTCTGTGGATTCCTTCCTTGATGACTCGGGCGAGGCCCCCAGCCTCACCCAGTCCTGTAGAAATTCCTCGAGGCCTGAGGTCCCAGTGATGACTGAGTCCCAGGCGCAGAGGGCTGGTTCCCCTTGGGCTCTGGGGCTTCCTTTGATCTAGCTGTCATTGTCTGGTTGTCCCGCAGGGAGAGGAGGCACCTGGTGGCAGAGTGGATGCACCTGCCAGCCACAGTTTTCTCCTCCCACCAGGCGGGGGTGATGGCAGGAGGGGCAGCATTTCCCCGGAAGGGCAGTAAAGGCTCTGTGGACGCCAGGCTTGTTTCTAAGGTGACTGAATAAAAGAGTTGGGAAGGACGGTGACAAGAGTCTATAAATTCTGAATGATGTTCAGGACAGTGGCCTGGGCCCCGGGGCCCATAAAACCCAGGCAGCTGTTGGCTCGGGGGTGATTTATGGGGCCCTTTATCTGCTGTGGGGTTACCTGTCCATCAGCCTCCCACTTGTAAGGTACTTTTTCTTTTTCTTTTTAAAATTTTATTGAGTTTTTTTTTTTTTTTTTTTTGAGAGAGAGAGAGAGAGAGGAAGAGAGAGGGAGAAGAGAGAGAAATACCCATTTGAGAGCAAAACCTCTATTGGCTGCCTCCTGCATGCCCCCTATTGGGGATCGAGCCCGCAACCGGGGCATGTGCCCTGACTGGGAATCCAACCAGCAATCTTTTGGTGAACTAGGGTCTATCCAACCAACTGAGCCACACCGGCCCAGGCGGTACTTTTTCTTTTTAACTTTCAAATTCTTTTCATAGTTCTTGGCATTTCTTGGTTGTCTTTAAGCCACTCACAGGGATGAATTACTCCCTCATTTTACAGCTGGGGAAACCGAGGCGTGGAGTGAATTTGGTGAATAGCCCAGGCTCACTTAGTGCCCCAGGTCCCTTGACGCTGACCTAGGAAGTTCTCACTAATATTTGTATGAACGAAGCACTTAATTGTCTGCGAGTAACTGTCATAAAAACTTAAATTTGCTAACTCAGTTAATTCCCATGAGGTTGCTAGGATACAGGACTGTTGTTGCCACTATCATTTTGATTCCATAGTGAGGAAACTGAGGCAGAGAGAGTTTGTCCTTTGCCCGGGACCACACAGCTGGATTCGGACACACACCTCAACCACCACCGTGATGCCAACTGTGAATGGAGATGGGCCTCTGCCGGTGAGGAGGGGCCAGTGCCGCCCCTGGAGGACCTGGCTGGTGCCTTTCCCGGAGACAGCGGCTCTTCCAGTCCAGGGGCTCTGGGGTCTGGGCCGCTTCAGCGCCGCCAGAGAGAGACGGTCCTAGGGATGCAGTGAGGGAGGCGGCGCCGTGGAGAAACTGGCCTGGCTGTCCGGAAACCTGGGTGCCCAGCCAGTTAGTTCTGCCACCAACTGTCCATGGTGCCTGTGTGACCCCCTGAGCCTCCCACCCTGCTGGCTCTGCCCTCCTGTCATTCAGATGGAGGTGGGCCAGCACATGGCTTTGGGTCCACCTGGTAGTGGCGATGGCAGCGGAAGGACCACCAAGGAGCTCCAAGGCCAGACCTAGCCCTAGCTCACTGTCAGAGACCCAGGGCAGCGGCAGCTGCCCAAACTGCCAGCTAGATCCCTGGGCTATTTCAGGCCTGGAATCCCGGGTTCTGCTATTTCAGGGGGGCTCTGGGCTAGGCCACCTCCCTCCCCATTGCCCTGCCTAATGGGGTTTGCTAGGGAGAGAGGGGAAAGGTTGGGGCTTGGTTGCCGCAGGTTACCTATAGCTCTCCCAACTGAGGAGGTGGGCACTCAGCCACAATGGTGGGGTGAAGGGCTCAGCTCGGGGGACGGGGGAGGGTGCAATATTCCTCCTTCTGGCCAAGGTCTATGAGATCCGCAGCTCTATGGAGGGAAGGTGGGCAGAGGGACTTCTAGTTTCCTCTTTAATTCAGAATTCTGCAGGATGCTGCCGGCTGCCTCTGTTCAGCTCACTAGCAGGTAGCAGACATTCACTGAGCACCTAGCATTGGTTAGCTGCTGGGTTCAGAGGCCAGTGACCTGGTCCCTGCCCTCAAGGTGCTCCCAATCTGCGGGGGAGGCCAAGGAGTACACAGGCAATTACAGTGCACCAAGCTGGTGACGATGGGAAGTGAGGCACCGGCGGGCTTCCAGGAGGAGGCGATTCTCTCCAGCTCACTGCAGGCGCCTCTTGCGACGTGGCTGCAGCAGCCTCCCTGGCTTCTCTAGCTCACCCTCCCACAGACACTGTGCACGGCTTGCTGAAGACGCCACTGCTCTCAGGATAAAATCCTAACTGTTAGGTGGCCTGCAAGGCGCTGTCCCCATCAGCTTCCTTCTGTTGTCTGTGCCTTCGCCCCACCCCCACTAGAGTGGCCACAGTTCCTAGAGCACATCCCGGAATTCCCACCTCTGGACCTTGGAGTTCACTGGGCCTCCACCTGGAACACGGTCCCCCACCCCCACCCCCTTGCCTGGCAGGAGCTCCTCATCCTTCTGGAGTCAGCTGAAGCATTGCCCTGGTGGCCCTTGCCCTTCTCACTCAGGGCAGCTCTTCTTTGTTCTCCATTTACCCCCTCCCCCCCCCCCAATCTCCTTGTTTGTTCATTGCTTCTCTCCTGCAGCCTGTGCGCCCTGTGAGGGCAGGACTGGGCAGGGGTTACAAGCGCAGACTGGTGCTCGAGTCGGCGTGCAAGTCCCGCTGCAGTGCTCACCAGCTGTGTAACCCTGGGGAAGTCACTTCACCTCTCTGTGCCCCGGTTTCCCCGAGTGTAAAATGGGAAAGTAATAATAGTACCTACCCCACAGGGATGTTGTTCCGGTTTAATGAGTTAATATATGTAAAGCACTTACAACAGTGTCTGGCACATGTCAAGTGCCAATAAGTATTAGCTATCATTATGGTTAGACCGGTGCTTAGAATAGTGCCCGTCTCAATAAATATTTGATGATGAATGAGACACCTGGGCTGGATCTTCAGGGGAGCAGGTCCAGGTTGGTTAAAGGGAACAGTGGTTCTCAGGCCTGGCTACACAATGTAATCACCTGGGGAGCTTTAAAAACCATCGGTTGCTGGCCCAGCAGAGTCCGGTTTAATGTTCTGGGTGTGGCCCCGGCACTGGAGTTTTAAAGCTCTCTGGGGATTCTCATTCCAGCCTTGAGACCCTGGAGATGGGAAAGGCGGGCGTGCACCAAGCACATGCAGCTGGGAAGGCCGTGCCGAGGGCGTCCTTGAAGAGCGAGCACCGGGGGTGAGGCCAGGGCAGGGGAGCTGAATGGTGGCACAGGAAGGCAGGGCCCAGCCAGGGAGGGCCCTGCACGCCAGGCTGAGGAGCTTAGGCCTGGTGGGGAGGTCGGCCGGGAGCCGGCAAGGTCTTAAGCCAGAATGACATAGTCCGATGTGCCTTTAAGGAAAGTGGTCTGGATGGATGTGTGGAGGATGGATTACTGCGCGTGAATTCGAAGTCACGGAGATCAGAGGGCAGAAGCCTCCGCCCCGTGAGAGCGGTTCAGGGCCAGGCTCGCATAGTGCGGGCGACGTGCTGGGGACCAGCTTACTTGCTTAACCCTCCTTGGCGTGTCTGGACTGCGAAATGTCGTCAGCGCAGGGGTTCTCCTTGCCACCCTGTCCCCAACCACAATCGCACTGTGCCATGGAGGCGGAGGCGAACCCCGTCTTGTCCTGACCCGGGAGGGCTTTTCTGGCTGGGTTCTCAGCCGGACTCCCCGGCTGCAGCCAGCGTCCTCCATTCCACAGTCCCCTGGCCCCGAGCTGGCTGTCTCAACCTCAGCATCCCTCCCAGGCCTGCTGCTCACTTGTGACACCCCCCAGTCTGAGACCCACCGGTACCACCTCTCCCCCGGATTCCAGGCCGGCCCACCTTAAAGCAACAGACTCCATCCTCAGGGCCACCCCCACCCCCCGCAGCAGCTGGAGTATTCTCTCAGTCTTCCCCTGCACCTGGTGTGTAGGTGGGGCTCTCATCCTCACCTTCTACTCCTTGACTACCAGGCTGTTTCCTCTCACTGTTCCTTTGCCCCCTGCAGGCAGGTGTGGCTCCCCGGGCTCTTAATAAAGTGACCCATGTCCTTCCCACTGTCCCACCCTGTCCCCACCCCCTAGACTCTAGGGCCTAGAGGCAGTGTAGGTGGTCTCCAGCCTATCTCTGCTACTTACTGGCTGTGTGATCGTAGGCAAGTTATTTGACCTGCCTGGGCCTCAGTTTCCTTGTCTGTAAAGTGGGGGTGAGAACTCAGAGACATTTAATGAGTTCATTGCCACCAACAGTGGTCCCCGGTTTGGCTCAGCTGCCTAGTTCAGAGGAAATGATGGGTTTTGCTAACACCCTGCTTCCTAGTAGCACTGGGACGGGATTTGTGACAGGATGGGGAATAAAGCACACACAGCATCTGTGCTTTCATCTCACGGGGGCCCAGCAGCTGCCCCATATCATGTTGCTGCTCGCCCACAGGGGGCATGGCGCTGCCGTGGGTGAGGGCTGAGGTGCATGTGAGTGTCCTCTGTAAAGAGAGGCCGCAGCCTCCATTTCCTGCCATCCGTGTGCTGTTTTGGAGGCCCAGGGCCTGCCCACCGGCTCACAGCCCCCCAGGCCCACGGAGCAGGGTTTCCATAGTTCACGGGGAAGACTCCACGGACCACCTGTACCTAATGAACTGCGGGAGGCCAGCCTGTGGGTTTTCCCAGAGGCCAAGGCCGGCCCAGGCCGCTGTCCGGAGTCAGAGGTCATCTGCACACAGCGCTTCTGGAGCAAGGGGCCGTCAGCAGACGCTGTCAGCTGAGCAAGACGACACTGGGACTGGAAGGCAGAGGAGACAAGAGAGGGAATCAGCAGACCTCTGGGAACAGTGAATCTTCTTTTTACATTTTTGGGGGACACTGATCAGGTGGCACAGTGGTTCATCCGGGCATCTCTGCTCTTGAGCAGGCTGACTAGGGTCACCAAAAACATCAGGTCAGGTGTTAGGGTTTTCCTGGAGAACCTCAGGAGTTCACCTGGGGGTAAAGTCTCTGGGGTGCCGGCCAGTGCCCCCTCACCAGCACCTCCCCCTCAGCTGGGCCAGGCCTGCACCTCCCCGCATCAGGCTTCAGCGTGGGCTGCTGTGGGGTTAAATGGGCCAATGCAGGCCAGGTCCTCACAACAGAGAGGAAGGGGTCGTGGGGGAGGAAGCTCGCTGTAGATGGTTAATAAGCCCCACGTGCAATTACTCCTGCCCTCACTGAGCCCATCTCTGTTGGCCTCCCATCTGGTGACCCATGTCTCCTCTGGAGCTGAGACTCAGAACAGAGAGAAGGGAGACGGGACTCAGAGGGGAACCCCATCTTGGAACCAGACAACTCGAAAGAGTTGTTTAAAGTACTAAAGTGGCCAGGTTGCTCCCCTTGGGCCTGGAGTTGAGGGGATTTCTGTTTTTCCTTTCAGCTAAGGCAGCATCAACTAGACGCCCCCTCCCTACCCCCCCACCCCACGATTTTGTCTCCTTGGCTGGGAGCAGGCTGTGTTGCCATTTTGCTTTTCTTCTCCGCTGTGGATGATAACCAGCGTCCTGTTCTGTGCTCATTGGGACCTGAAGATGAGGACCCTGGTAGCCCCTCGAGTGGCTTCCTCGCTTCTCCCTCCATCCCAGGAAGCCAGGTGGGCCAAGGGACAGTCTCAGAGCTGACCTTGCAGCTTGGCTGTCCTAGCGACTTGCAGTACGACCTTGATCTAGAGGGTCTCCTTTCTGATCCTCTTCTGATTTCTCATCCTTAAAATTGGGAGGTGGGTCAGCTATAGACAGTATCCCAAGGACTCTGAGGATGGGCCTGCCTCTGTCCACCTTAAACATGCTCTGCATGCTTCTCTATAGGCTGGTCTCCAAGGTCATCGTCCCGAGGTTTGCTGGAATGTAAATGTTGGGGAGTCCTACACTGATTTCCCTCGGGGTCCATAGCCTCTTGCAGATGGTCTTGGCTGCTATGCATCCTGCGTTAGGGCAGGAAAAGCAGTGCGCCCTCCGACTGTGACGGAGACCTTTTCTTGGAGCCGGGGAAAGGTAGAAACTCCGCATCAGTCTTAAGGCTTGTATTGGAACAGACAGGGGCCATGATTATTGTTTCTGAGCTTTGATGGCGGGTGTCTGCCTCCATCATTGCACACAGCTCACGGCTCAGACACACGCGTGGAGGGAAGCTTTATGAAGACTCGTGCTTCGGTGATGGTGAGGGCTGTGGTGGTGGTGGAGGAGGTTGGAGGTGGGGTGGGGATGGAGGGTGTGGTTGCAGTGATGGTGGAGATAGATGGTGTGGTCATGGCATAGGGAGGTCTAGGGAGATGGATAGGGCATCAGAGGTGGTTAAGGATTTTTGGTAGTATCCATGGAAAGGCATCGAAGGACTATAATTTAAGGGAAGAGAAACCAGATTTCCATTTTGAAAAGCTCACTTTAATTGCATGGTGGAAAACTGCTTGGTGGGTGGCAAGAGTGGATGGATATAGACCACTGAGGAGGCTGCTGGGATAGTCCAGGAGAGAGCTATGGGGTGGATGGAGAGCAGTGGGCAGATACTGGAGCTACTTAAGTGCTAAAGTCAACAGGACTTGGTGATGATTAGCTAGCCCTTGATGAGATCGGGAGAGCTGTGAGTGAGGAGATATCAGGATGAACCTTAGGTTTTGGCTTGGGCACCTGGATGGATCATTAGATTAGAAGCTCTGTGAGGGCAGGAACTCTACTGTGTCTACCTGTATCCCAGGCCGTCAAGCGGCATCTGGCATGGGGTAGACGTTCAATAACTGTTGGTTGGATAACTGTTGCTCTTGATGCAGTCACGAACCCGGTGGAGACCACATATTACATGTCTGTGTCCTCCTCTGGACATCAAACGCTCCAGGATCTGGGCCGCAGGTGGTTAATGGCTAATAGGCTGGACCCCAGACTCACATGAACCTGAACTTGAATCTCAGGGTCTTGCCTAACTGGTTGTATGATTTTGGGAGCCTCAATATAGTCAGCCCTAAAACGGGAATACAAAGAGCGCTTACCTCACAGGTCTGTTCTACCAATGAAATGAGATAATATAATGAGATGATGTTGTAAAGCACCAGCCGGTTCCCGGGCCGTGGTGGTCATTTAAGATATGAGCCACCTGGACCTCATATCCAGCGCCTTGCGGGCTGACAGAGGGTGGTCTGCGGGGTGTCAGGGAGAGGAAGTACGTGAGGCAGGAAGCTGTTGAAGACGGGGCACAGAGCTGGAGATACTGGGGGAGATTGATGTTCCTTCCACATCCCTCCTGCGGCTTCCAGCCTGTTTTCTAATCTCGTTTCCTGGCAGCCCCTGGGAGGAGGCTGTTTGTGACGGGCCCCCGGGCTCACAGCAGCACTGGTGCCCAAGGGAACGCAGAGCATCTCGGGACTCGCTGCTTCCACATCTACCTCTGCCTCAGCTTACTCCCAGCTTAGCCACACAATGTGTGTTTTAAAAAGAGCAGCAGGTGCTGTTGATCCAGAGGGCGCCCCTACAAACCTCTGCTCCCTAATGGTCTTTGCCCCACGATGGATGACGGGACTGACAGGGAGCCGCTGGTCCCTGCTCCTTCCTCCCTTTGATGAGGAATCAGCACACCTGAGGACCCCGGAGGGCCCCAGAGGAGGCGGTGGAGGGAGCTCACTGGCCCGCAGCTGGCCCGCTGCTGTCCTTGTGTGTCTGGTCTGGAGAGGGAGGGAGTATGTGTCACAGACATGGAGCCATTACTGGAGGCAGAGGCAGATTTCAAAGCAGGACAGAAGAGGTGCCATCCACACCTGGGTCACCTGTGGGTACCATGTAAGTGTGTGGGGAGGAGTCTCTACACACGGAGCCCCTCGAGCCAACTGTCAGCTTAGAGTCAACCCTTAGGAAGACACGTGGGCTAGAAGCCAGCTGGTGGCTGTCAGCACTCGGTCCAACCCTGGACTTGGGGCTTCAGGAGGCACCCATTTGCACACACCCCTCCACCCATGGCCACACGCGTACTGACCCGACACGCTTGGTGGCCAGGCCCTCCAAAGGCGCACCTGCAGCCCCTGAGGGGTGCAGCCATGGGCAGTGGTGTGTGTGTGTGTGTGTGTGTGTGTGTGTGTGTGTGTGTGTGATGCTGCAGGTGTGCGTGCAGGGGCCTTTGTGTGCACAACAGAGGCTTCACAGTCAACTTCTAGGAAAGTCTTCACCTCCGAGTGACAGAAATAGACCAGGTTTCTTCTAGAGCTTTCTCTAGCCGGTTAATACGCATGTGTATGCAGGACCAGGAAGCCCCATTCCTGCTGCTTCTCGGTGGCTAAGGTCCTTCCAGCTTCAGGGGTAGCAGAGGGAGACGCGACCAAGCTCTGCTCTGGCTGGAGCCGCTGGGTCACTGCCCTCTGACACTGCCCTCATGCCCTAAGTGGGCTATCATCTTCCAGAGGGCACATCCCGTGCTGCCTAACCTCAACTCCTTCCTCCCTTCCTTTCTTGCTCTCTTTCTTCCAATACTTCTTAAACGTCTTGTCTGCTGTCCAGGTGCAACCTATTTCCTCCTGGGGATGTGGAATCAGAATCTTGTCTCTTCGTAAGCCTTTCTTCCTCCCTTCGCCACCCCCACCCCACATTCACGCGACCAGTTCCTAGTTGTTCCTGCTCATCCAACCCCAGGGAGCCCCGCAGAACCTTCTGGTCTGCGTGTTAGACAGATGTCCCTCCTCTGTGGCCCCTCGGGTGTCCTGGACCTCCCCAATCCAGGCACTACGGTCGTGTAATCATGGCTCTTCCTTCTGCCTGCCCAAGCCTGCCCTGCCCCTCACCTCAACCTCCAGGAAGCCTTCTGTGATTGCTCTAGCCCAGCCCCTGCACCCCTCTTCTGTCTTTCACCCTATGTCCATTTTTAGGTGATCTTTCCCTCTGTCACTGCCCTCATGCCCTAAGTGGACTATCATCTTCCAGAGGGCATATCCCAGGCTGCCGAACCTCAACTCCTTCGTCCCTTCCTTTCTCGCTCTCTTTCTTCCAATACTTCTTGAACTTCTTGTCTGCTATGAGCCCGACCCTGGACTAGGCCCTGGGCTGTGGAGTTTCCTGTTGGGGCTCCCTGACTCCAGGTGGGGTCCGCAGCAGCCAGCCCCCGCAGGGGAGAGGGCACTGTCAGTGAGGCCTGCCGCTGCTCAGCGTCCGGCCCCTCCAGGAGCAGTGCTCATGGGGACGTTTTAGGAGACGTGGATTCTATGCCCAGGTCGGTTCCCAGCCAGTCACCGGCCTCCCTGGAGGGGGTGGGGTGGGTACAGTGCCCATCTCCAAAAGCAGGGTCACTGCAGAAGCTCCCTGGTCCTTCCAGCCCTGGCCCTGTGACTGCGAGGGAAGGCCTGGGTCCAGCCAGCTCTCCTGCAGCCACACAGCCCTGTCCTTTCCCTTCTCTCCTGCAGGCAAGGAGCCGTCCCCTGCTGGCTGCAGAGAGCATTAGGGGGCTGGGGGCTCCTGTCCCAGCTGTCCCTTCCTGGGCCCGAGCTCCCAGCCCCGCCCACGGCCTGGTGGCTGCGTCCCGAGGTCCTGTTGGACGTGCCTCCCTACTGAACTTGCTCTGCTATGACTCAGGGTGGAGGACAGCGCTGCACTGAGGCAGCAGCCTGCGCTCAACATCCCTCAGCAGGGACGGGAAGTACAGCACAGAGAATATAGTCAGTAACTTCGTATCACTATGGGTGGTGCGGGTGGGTGCAGGCTTATGGGGGGACCACTTCGTAAATTGCATCACTGTCTAACCGCTGTGCTGTACACCTGAAACTAATATGAAATAATGTTCAATGCCAACTGTAACTGACAAATTAAAAAAGACAAAAAAAAGCCCTTAGTGCAGACAGACTCTCCACATGGCTGCTGAATCAGAGCACAGAGAGGGAGGGAGGCCCGTGCGGTGGTAGATTTGGCCTCTAGGTCATTCACATTAGTGGCTTTCAAACTGTTAGGACTGGAACCCACAGTAAGAAATAGATTTTACATCACAACCTAGTATGACATGTACAAAATCACAACACGTGTGATGGAAACAAAAATATTATGAAACAACATCCTTCCTAAGTACAATGCCCTATTCTTTTCTATTCTATTCTATTCTATTCTATTCTATTCTATTCTACCCTATCCTATCCCATTCTATTCTGTCCTATCCTACCTGATCCCACCTTTGCTGTCGGCTCTTTCTCTCCTGTTAAGCAGGCTGGCCGTGACCTGCTGCATTGATCATCACCGCCGATGGGCCGTGAAGTGCCATGTGATAAGCGCGCATCTAGATGATGGGGCAGAGCTGGCGTGATGGGTGTAGGCTCTTCAGCTCCCACGTGTGTTAGTGAGAGCAGCTCCCCGTCTGGAGCCTCTTCAGGCTGGGGTCCAGCGTGCACGTTGCTCCGCGCATGCCAGAGATTGCAGACCCTTCGCCTGCGGGAGTCAGGCCCGCCCCCTCCACCCGCTCCTGCGCTCCTGGTGCTCCCCCCGGTGCTGCCCAGGCATTTCTGAGGATGTGAGGGCCCTGGCCTCACCAGGGCTGCCCTGCCCAGGGTTGGTGGCTCACGCCTTGCCCCACCCTGGCCGGGTCACGGAACAACCGGGAGAGGGTCTCTTCAGGGCGGGCGGTGGCTGTGGCAGGGCTGCTGGCTGGAGCTTTGTCCCAGACTCAGAGAGGGCCGCCTGCACGGGGCTCCATCCACCTGCACACGCACTTAGCGCTTGGTGTGTCTCACGCCCTGCACGACCTGAAGGCACTGACATGAACAGCTCTTCTCTCAGCCAGCGTTCACTGAGCGGCCTCTGCGGCTCGGCCCAGGGCTCCCCAAGGCAACCCCGGTGACGGAGAAGCAGTCCTGTGTCCCAGGCAGGTTGACACGGGTCTGTCACAGGGAGGGCCAAGCAGGACTGTGCCCCAGAGACGGAGGAGGGAGGGAGGGAGGAGGCCGGTCCTTGTGCACAGCTGCTCCTACATGATGGGATTGGAAGAGAGGGAGAAATGAGGCTTTGTGACCAAGACTGGAGGAGCCCGTCCAGGGTGGGGAGGTGGGGGTTTGTGGGGCAGGAGGGGCAGAGTCAAGGCAGCCCAGTTTGGGGAGGGTGCTGGGCAGGGGTGCAGGGGGCATAACGGCAGGGCCAGCCCAGGGGAGGAGGCAGGCTTCAGTCACATCCCCCTGGCCCTCCAGGGACCAGACCTGTGACCCTTCACTGATCTCCGGGGCCAGAGGAATTCTGTGTCAAAACGTCGCTGTTACAGGAGGGCCCAATACCCCATCAGCCCTCTTCCCTCCCCTTCTCCCTCCATCGCTGGGCGGGGCCAGGGCCCTACAGGCCCTCACACTCTGGCCTGGGAGGGTCCCAGCCAGCCCTATTCCCAGGGTGCACGGGGGTCGTGTCTGCCGCCCCAGATCCGCTCCAGGCAGGATATACAGCAGCGGGAGTCATAAACTACATTTGACTAACGTCAAACAGTGGCATCGGCAATAGACTGAGCGCTGGAGGCGCCATAATGGCTTTACTTAGGAGCCTGATTTACAGCGTCCTCAGGAAGCCCTGCAGCCCTGCTCTTCCAGGGGGAGCATCCAGGGGCTGGCCCCCCCGCACGCCCACCTCACCCACCCACTGGCTCCCATTCTGCACCTGAGCAATGCTGGAGACTCCGAGCAGCACCCCTCCACCCCATCCCCATGGCCCCTCCTCCATCCACCATGGCCCTCCCCCATCCACCATGGCCCTCCCCCCACCCACCATGGCCCTCCCCCCACCCACCATGGCCCTCCCCCATCCACCATGACCCTCCCCATCCACCATGGTGCCTCCTCCCATCCACCATGGCCCTCCCCCATCCCCATGGCCCTCCCCCCACCCACCATGGCCCTCCCCCATCCACCATGGCCCTCCCCCCACCCACCATGGCCCTCCCCCATCCACCATGACCCTCCCCATCCACCATGGTGCCTCCTCCCATCCACCATGGCCCTCCCCCATCCCCATGGCCCTCCCCCCACCCACCATGGCCCTCCCCCATCCACCATGACCCTCCCCATCCACCATGGTGCCTCCTCCCATCCACCATGGCCCTCCCCCATCCCCATGGCCCTCCCCCCACCCACCATGGCCCTCCCCCATCCACCATGGCCCTCCCCCCACCCACCATGGCCCTCCCCCATCCACCATGGCCCATCCTCACCCACCATGACCCTCCCCCATCCACCATGGCCCTCCCCCCATCCACCATGGCCCTCCCCCCACCCACCATGGCCCTCCCCCCATCCACCATGGTGCCTCCTCCCACCCACCATGGTGCCTCCTCCCACCCACCATGGCCCTCCCCCCATCCACCATGGCCCTCCCCCATCCTCCATGGCCCTCCCCCCATCCACCATGGTGCCTCCCCCTATCCACCATGGCCCCTCCTCCCACCCACCATGGCCCTCCCCCCATCCACCATGGCCCTCCCCCATCCACGATGGCCCTCCCCCCATCCACCATGGCCCTCCCCCATCCACCATGGTGCCTCCTCCCACCCACCATGGTCCTCCCCCATCCACCATGGTGCCTCCTCCCACCCACCATGGCCCTCCCCGCATCCACCATGGTGCCTCCTCCCACCCACCATGGCCCTCCCCCCATCCACCATGGCCCTCCCCCCATCCACCATAACCAGCACCTTCATCTCTCACCATCCTGACTCACGTGTCTGCTGGGATCCGCACCCCACCTATGCTCCATCCCATTAATCCTCACTGCCTTCAGAAATCACTGCTGCAGGTCGCCTTCCTACTGGCTTCCCCCTGTGCTTGACCCTGATGCTGGCACCTGTGGGTGTTTGCTGCTTCCTGTTACCCCTGCCGTGCAGGGTCATGGTCACGGCTGGCCTTCGACCCTGAGCTGCCTCCGACTGTGACACTTCCCCCGCCTCTGTCCTCTGCAGAACAGGTGCTAATGAGGTTCGTTCCCCACCTCATAGTGGGTTTTCTGGGACTAAATGGCAGAACACAAGCGAGGTTCGGGGAAGAGCAGAGTAGGAGCTATTAATAATAATCATAATAACCATTATAATATTACTGTAACTATTTTATTATTATTATTATTATTATTATTATTATTATGATGATGATTATGATTCTAACATCAGCCCTGCCTCCCCCCACCAGGCCCCAGGCTCCACAGTCAGGAACCCTCTTCCCCATCAGAAGCAGGCACCTCCTCCCAATCCTCTCTCTGCCCCTCCGGCCTTTCTGGGACCCCCTTGCTGCCCACGCTCAGCTCAGTGACTGTCTAACTCCACACCTGCTTCCCACCCTGGTGCAGACGCTGGCCGTGCGGGGCTGGCCAGTGGAGCAGATTCTTCACAGGGCACAGGGCCCCGACCTTCAGCATTCTAGGGACAGGAGTCCTGGTGGTCCCTGCACTGGCCCCACACGAGCTGGGCCAGAAGAGAATCGGTGTGCCTTCCACTCTGGAGTGAAGTGGGCTGTTTCCTTCAGGCCTGGCTGTGCAGGCGGGTATTGGAGGATCCCTCTGGGGCATCCAAACAGCTTCCTTCGGGACCCTGACTCACTTAGGCTTGGGGAGTCCAGAACCCCATCAGCCTGACTGCGCCTCCTCTCGGCTCCTCCGACCCCTGGCTGGCAGAGTGGGGAGGCACAGGGCGCCCCCTCAGGCCCTTCACTGCTCACCGCTGCCATCGGTAACCTCTCTCGGGCAGGTGGGCAAGTGAATCTTTGCCCAAAATATAGAACCCAGCAAAACCCAGGCTCCCCAGGTAATGGCCAGACCACTGGGGCTCCGGTTCGGAAAGGCTTCTATGCAATGAAATGACATCATCAGCAACACCAGGAATAATAGTCACTCATTTAGCACTTCCTGTGGCCAAGCACAGTTGTTTCTAAACACTTTGTAAATAGTAACTTGAGCCTCACAAGGATCTTATGAAGTAGGTACTATTCTCATTCCCACGTCATAGGTGAAGCCCAGAAAGGCTGAGTAACTTGCCTAAGGTCACACAGCAGAGCCAGGGTCTGCACATCTGCACACTTCATCGTGGGTGTGTAGGAACATCTTTGAGGCAATGGTTTGGGTCCCAGCTTCCCAAACTGGTGACTCTGCTGCCCCAGTTCCTTTCCCTGGGAACACCTCACTCTTGTCCTTATTTGTCGATGTCCTGCTGGGCCCTCCAGGCCTGTCCCTGACCCCAGGCCTCCGTGGTCCCTCCTCACTGACCCGCACCCATGGATCCTGCCTCCTGTGGCTCTCAGGGGTGAAGGTCAATGGTGGCAGCCTTGGCCTTTGACTCGCCATGCTTCCCCCTGCCCTTGCAGTGTTATTTCTGTGAGAGGGCCAGGCATCAGGGACGAAGCAGGCTGGCAGTGCTGGGGGCAGCTGGGGGCCCCTGCCGTCCTTGGAGCCCTCAGAGGTCAGACACGTGCTGGGCCCGTGAGGCCTCGCCTCCCAGGGAAGGAGCATCCGGTGAATGGTGTGGCACCGCTGTCGTGAGCTCACAGCCACCCCACCCCAAGTCCTGCAGGGGTGCTAGGCTGGGGTCCCTCGCAGAGGGGGTGGTGGCATGATGGCAGCGGGGCTGTGAGGCGTACTGAAGGGGGAGGGGCTCCCAGGGAGGCACCTGGCAGTTGCCTGTTGATTATGATTCTGGTTATTATTACATCTCTTGTTCTCAAGGAGCTCTCAGTCTGAGGCGACATGGACCAAGCAAGATGGAAGGATGCCTTGAGCTGGATCTGGATCTTAGGAGAGCTAAGCATTGGTAGCCAGGGCCCCAGGAATTCTGGGGGTGGGCCAAGTTTGGGGTCACTCAGGAGAAAGAAGTCCAAGGAATCGTGCATTCAGAAGAGGGCCTGGAGCAGCATTAGTGGGTGTGCGAGTGTGTGTGTGTGTGTGTGTGTGTGTGTGTGTGTGCATGCGCAAGTGAGAGAGAGAGAGACCAGCTTTGCGTTCCCTCTGCACCACTAGCTGTGTGACCCTGTCCCCACCACCTGCTCGCTCACCTGGAGTAAGCTACCATCCTGGGGGCCAGGAGTGTGGCCCCTGAATGGCTGCGTGTGGAACCCTGCTGAAGCAGGGCGTGGGCAAGTGCCCTGGGAGAATGCTCACACTCCAGCTGTCCCTCTACCTCCCCTCCCCGGCCTTTTCAGAAGTGCACATGGCCCCCATACCCTTGTCCTCACTGCTCTGCACCTTCAGCACAGCTTTGAATCACATCCATCCTTTTGCGCAGAAGGGCTCTTGCCTTAGTGGGGAAGGGCCGGGCGCCCAGGCAGGGCCCGAGTGCAGACAGGTCCAGGTTCCTGTGGGCTGTGTCCCTGGCCATGCAGCGGGGCCAGTGCAGGGGACGGAGCCTGGGGGGGGGGGGCGGGTTCTGGGAAAACCCTCTGATGCCTGTGGCTCCTTCCAGGCTCCCAGACCCTGAGTTAGAGCCACTGGGGCAACTTTAGAGCCACCAGCTGGCGGGCCCTCTCCAGTGGCTCAGGTGGGCAGGGGGGTGGAGCCTGAGGAAGTCAGGGCTGGGACAGCGAGGGTCACGGTGCCCAGAACATGCTCGGCCAGAGCCTGGAACACGGCGCATTCTCAATGTGGTGTTAATGTTTTCCCGATTTCATGGTGTCTCTTGTTCTCAGGGAGCTCCGGCCTGAGAGGACGTAGCTGCAGGCAATGAAGGAAGAGGTCCCATAGCAAAGCCATCCACACTGGATACACGTCAGGGAGGTGTGTGGGTGGGTGGGTGCTCGGTAGTAGGAATTTGGAGTCGGGGTAGAGAAGGCTGGACCGGAACCCCAGACTCTCATCTGTTCAATGCAAGAGGCTTCCTGTGAGAAGCAGGCTTCTGCAGCCGTTGGGGGCCAGGCTGGAGAGAAGCAGGCTGGGGAAATGGGTGAGTGCAAGGATGCGGGCTGGATAAAGGCTTTCTCTGACAGGGCAGGAGCTGCAGCCCCTCCCTGCGCCCCGAGCCCTGGCCTGCCAGGGGCTCTGAGTGGGGAGCATCTGGCTCTTCCCTCCCTCCCGGATGGGGCCCAGCCACCCCCGCTCTGTGATCAATATTCTGAGAAAGGTTTCCTGCACCCTGCGGGCACTGGGTTTCACATGTGGAGGGGAGAGAGGGGCAGGGTCCTCTCTCCTTCGCTGTGGGTGAGCTCATCTCCGGCCTGGCCTCTCCCCCACCCCGTGTGGAGGAGCAGGCAGGGTGGGGGCGAGCTGGCGGGGAGGGGGCGCGAGCGCTTCTGCTTGCACTGGTTTCTCTGAGGCTGGCAGACACAATGCCGCTGCTCTCACGGAAAGGAGACTGGGGCAAGTACTCAATCAGCTGTCCAGAGAGGATGGAGCTGTGTTAGATGGCAGGAAGAACTTCCCACCAGCACGCAAGCACGGGAAAGGCTCTTTTATACGCTATAATTAATTCTGCATCATTGAGAATGGCTTTGTTAGACGCAGAACGTCGGCTTCACCTCCTGCTTTTGCTGTGACGACCGCTGTGCTCCTAGGCTGATTTGCTGTGGGGTGATTTTTAACCAAGAAACCAGCTGGGGGCAGAGAGGAAAGATGGATGATTTGTAGGTGAGAGTCTGGACAAGAGTGGTTTTTCAGAGAGAAGGGGAGCGGGGAGGGGGGAGAGGGGAGAGGGGAGAGGGAGAAAGAGAGATTGGAAAACAAACAGTAGAAAGAACAAGCAGTGTTTGGGACTTTGAGCCAATCCTCTGAAGTTCTAGGGCCTCAGTTTGCTCATCTGTACAAGGGGCCCGTTTTAGCCTGAACAGTCCGTGGTTGTATGAAGCTGTGATTATGATTTGACAACTAAAATACAAAGTAGCATTCTAAAGAGCTGAGCAGTTTCTGGGTTCATCTCACCTTGAATTAATGAGTTTTTTGGTCAGGGGTGGGGGTGGGGACCAGTAAGGAGAAGAGTAAAATTAACTACCTGTTTCCTGGGGACCTTTCCGCTTCCTATTAACTTGTCCATCCATGTCTCTCTCCATCCGTTCACACCTCCCCTGCCCCATTCACCCACCCACCCATCCATCTATCCCATCCCTCCATATGTCTTCAGTTCTAGCTGACTCCTGGGTGGAATCTAGGGGAGACAGTATTTAGGGGACCCCGGGAGGAAAGACCCTCAGGAGGCCCTTGGGTGAGTCCATAGGACAGAGGCCTCCAAACTGAGGTGATCTGACCCCGGCCGCTGTGCCGTCTGCTCTTTGGCAAACGCTCCCTTTTGCTTCTGTCGATCACAGACCATTTCCCTCCCTCCTGGAAAGCTGGCCAGTGAGGAAGCCCTGGCTCCCAGGTGGTGGGAGTGGAGGGGTCAGTGAGTGCGGACACTCGGGTGGGTGGGAGGGGAGAGAGGGGTTGAGGGTGAGTCCTTCTCTGCAAACCCGAGGGGTTCGCTGAGAGAGGAAAGGCCTGTCTGAGGCCCCGGGAGGCCGAGGGCTAACCTGGGTCCCCAAACAACAGCATCCAGGGCCCAAGGCCAAGTTAGAACTAACTAACTTGTTGAGTAGCTGAGTATGTTAATGGCATGATTATGTGTGGGGTTTTCACTGATTAAGATGAATGAGGATAGGATGAGAGCACTGCAGGACAACATTACTCTAGTTAAGACAACCCCACAGTCCCTCATAGGAGCTGGGTTTATTTTCATTTTTCCAAAGACTGGAAGGATTATGCAAATATAAAAAATTAGTTTCGGGCGAGGGCAATTAGAGTACGAGTGTTTTTTCTTCCTTTCCTTTCTAAAAACTCTTTTAACAATATTGGTTTTATAATGAAAAAATGTTTTAAGTGAGAGAGAAAAGAGAAACAGGTTTGAGACTCTAGTGACCTATGCTTTATATTCGAATATCCTAATGCTTTTAGCTACAAACACATCTCCTTTTACATGGTGGGTACGGCTCTGGGATTTCAGTTTTTCAAGGCCCACGTGATGGTGTCTGCTCAGCTACCTCGGTAAGAAGGTCCCGTTTCCACGATGGGGCCAGTTGTAAGACAATGTTGAATGTAGTAAGCTTTGTTTCTCAAACCTGGGAACTAATTGGAAAAGAAATTTCTGGGACCCTGCCCCACACCTGCTGCATTTGAATGGGCATTTTAAGGAGACGCCCAGGTAATGTGTATGTGCATTCCCACGTGAGAGCCACTGTTCCGGAAGAGTGGTTCTCAAGCTCCTGCATACATCAGCGTCACCTGGAGGCTTAGGAAAGAGGGTGTGGGTCTCCATCAGAGTTTCCGATTCCATGAGTCTGGGGGGACCCCAGATCATTAGCATGTCTAACGGTGAAGACCAACTTGGAGAACCTCTGCTCTCAGGATGGAGCAAAACCACGTGGCCCTGAGTGTGGGCCAGGGGTGGGAACTGGTGTGCCCCCTGCTGTGTCAATGGATTGTTGCACCTGTGCAATGGGGGTGGGGGTTCTCCTTTCCATTGGCTTCAGCTTCCTCATTGGCTGAGTGGGAGAATTGCACCTGATGGACTAGAATGTGCTGCTCCAACTCTGATCTGTCTTATCCTTCTATTAATTCCATCACGTGCATGGGAGAGCTGGTCAGAGTGATTTTTGTATAAAACATTCTGCCGGCCTCACGCAGATGCTCTGTTCAGTCTCCAGTCGCCCTGCATTGCTGGGGAGACTGCTGTGTCCAGTCTTTGCCTCGTGGCCTCCAGCGTCCTGGCCTGGCATCCGTCCTCCGCAGCCACTTGCACCCACATGTTTCATGGTCCCGTTTCTTTATTCATTAGACGCATATCTGCCAGTCGTTGTCTTTGCCCCTGCCAGTGGGTTAAGTGCTATGATGGAATCCAAAGAAGTGAATCAATCGACACACGCACATCATACCTTTTAAGTAAAGTAATAGAAACCCGATTGGAAGTAGTAAGACGATGGAGGGCGTTTGTGGTTGGCGCCCGTGGGAAGCCGGGCAGTGATGTGGACTTCAGGAGCAGGTGAGCAGGCCTCGCGCCCTTTCTCCAGGGCTCTGTGTGTGCTGACCTCTGTGCTGGCTTCACCCTCCTCTGCTGCCTCCTTCCTGGCCCCACAGCCGCGTTCCATGCTTCCTTGAAGGAAGTGGTTTTCTGGAGGGCAGGGGCCATGCCTCTGTTGTTCACTGCAGTGCCCATGCCCACCCGTGCCTCGAACAGCGCCTGGCCTGCAGGTGAGGCGGCCTCTGTGACTGCCTGTACACAGTGCTTTGTCCCCGAGAGTCCCTCTGAACGGACTGACGTGGGTCACGAGTTCCTCCAGAACCAGTCTTTGTGGCTCGAGTCATGCACCATCACTAACTTGTCTAGTGTCATCACATGCCACCCTGGAGCTGGAGATTGCATCAGCTTCCCCAGGCCCACAGGAGGTCCTATGTGGATATTGGGAATTATTTTATTTTATTTTTAAATCCTCACCCGAGGATATTTTTTCCCATTGATTTCTAGAGAGAGTGGAAGGGAGGGAAGAGGGAAAGAGAGAGAGAAGGAAGAGAGGGAAGCGGGGGAGCGGGGAGAGAGAGAGAGCAACATCAATGTGGGAAAAACACAATTGGTTGCCTCCCACACACGCCCTTACCAGGGCTGGGGAACCTGCAACCAAGGTACCTGCCTTAACTGGGAATGCAACCCATGACCCTTCGATCCACGGGCCCATGCTCTGACCACTGAGCAACCCGGCCAAGGCAATATTGGGAGCTTTTATGATGGATCCTTGGAGGGCAACTGCTAATGTCCACTGCAGTCCTCTGGCTGCAACACGTACTCTTCTTGTACTGCAGGCTCACCTTCAGGAACACTCCACCTACGTACAACGCACTCGCCTCATGCAAGGCGTGTGAGGCCCACCCAGCTACTGCTTCCAGCTCCCCGTCCAGCAGCTCTTGGTGCAGTGAGTCCTCTTCATCTTTTTTAGCTAAAACTGATGTTTCAGCCTCAACACACCCAATATGCACTGGTGGAGAGAGAATATGAGAATTGCAGAAATAAAAAAAAATTAAAAAGTCAAGCAAACAAAAACATAGCCTTGGGAAGTAGTAAAACTGGAAAGCTGTGTGAGGGCGCTGATCGGTGGCCCATGGCATTGATTCTGCAAGTGCGTGGCCTCCGTGGTGAGCCAGTCTGGAGCGGGAGGCTCTCCCTTGTCCCCGCTGCTCCCTGGCCCCTCTCAGATGGCCATTACGGAGGACTTCCCTTCGGTGCCACTACAGCAGTTGCCTCCCACGGGATGAGGCTGGGAACGTGGGCCTTGCCTGAGGGTTTGAGCAATGAAAGGCCAGACTTGACAGGGTAGGTCTCTCTCTGAAGACCTTGGATTTTCAGTCTGTTTACCTCCCAGTCGATACCATGTGCCAATAACAGCAGCCAAGAGATATTGCTGAGTCAGTCTGAAGTCTGAGGTTGTCTCCTAGCAACAGACCTCCTTCCTCTGCTCGTTCCCCGGCCCTTCGTTTTATCACTCCTGCTTCCACACTGTGTCTCCTGGGGCTTTGCTTTGGGACACGGAGGCACCTCGGGCCTGCTCTCTGCTCACTGGCTCCACCTCGGCTGTATCCTTACACCAGAAGGAGGGATTGTCCTCATTGCCAGGAGGGGAGTTTATTTCAAGAGATGTGTCCATATGGGTCAGGATTCAGACTTTCAACTGACCCCATCCTATGTCTCACGGTGGTTCCCGCCACCTACCTGTGCTCACGAACAGCAGCATCACTTTTCCATGCCTGCCAGGCTCCCGGGGACAATAATGTCAGGAAATTTGGATTACAGGCCATTGGTGGCAGGGCCACCACTCCTAGCAAAGCCGTGTTTTCTTTTTCCTCTGCTCTCATCGGGCCACCTTGAACCAAAGGTTGTCTTTCAGGACCTTACTTTTTATTGAAGGCCACAGGAAGTAGTGTATTGCAACGTCCTAGATTTTTATTACCTGCCATAGCCCCTGGGCACATGGTCAGTCTGCAACCTGGGGAACCGGGGGCAGCGGAATAACCACCCTCCTTGCTGTTATGTATCAAGTGTTGCCAAGTTGCCACAGCCCTGCTGCGTGTCCAGGCGATATCACTGTGCCAACTGGGGAAAGCCTCCCCTTTCTCAGGTCACTTTACTGCCACTTGCTAGGAAGTTTGTCTTGTAAAGATACACATCTCTGCTGGCCGGAGTGCCCGTGCCCCAGGGCTGGGCGGGGCATAGTCCTCCGTGGCCCTGGATGGCAACGTCTTCGTTGTTTGCCACAAACCTCTTTGGCTCAGTGTATCCACCCTGCCTGACATTGTGGGGTCAAATACTTCAACGTCCCACTTCTGGTACCAAAGTCTCAATCCACTACATGCAATTGATCATAAGGTGACAAAAACCTGGTTTGATCTGGCTTCCAAATATGAGCGTTATTGGCTTGTGTAACAATGGTGTGGATTGCAGGCGTGGATTCACCAGTTTGGCCCCATCTCCCTAATCTCTGTGAGTTGGCTTCATCCTCATGGTAGCAAGATGGCTGTGGCAGGTGCAGGCTGCAGGCCCAAGGATCAGGCCACCTAGGAGGAGAGAACAGTCTTGGGAGGAGTTCTGAGTCACACGGATTGGACCTGCTTGGGTTGTATGCTCCTCTCATAACCTATCACCATGGCCTCTGGAATTAAATGCACTGATTGAAGCTGGGGAGTGGGAACTGGGGGTCAACTTTCCAGAACTATGTAGCTCCCCAAACTAAAATCAAAGGCTTTTGGGAAGAGAGCCATGCATGCTTCTGATATAAATATGATGCTAATAATGCTGATGGCTATCATTTACTGTCCTGCTCTATGCATTGGATCAAATAACCTATAACACAGATACTATTTTTACTCCCATGTAAAAATATGTGAGAACACTGAAGTTCTTTCTAGGTCACATGACTGGTAAGTATTAGAGCAAGACGTGACCCAAAGTCTGTCAGATTCCTGTGCTTTCTGTCTTCATCTAATTGAGAAGGTCAGGGTCCCATCAGGAAACAGATGGCACACTCAAACGGATTCTTTAAAAGGGAACTCTTTGCCAAGGTGCAGACATGGCATCGGAAGCCACAGGGAAAATGCAATACCATGGGACTCCCAACACCAGGGGTTGTTACCAACCCTGAACTTGAGGGGTGAAGGGAGGGGTTGCTCCTGAAACTCGGGCTGCCCAACGGGAGCTGTCACCTTTGCTTGAAGGTCACAGCCAGACCTACAGGGAGAGAGCTGGGGGCAGGGATAAATAACTTAAACCCTTGTGTCTCATCTCCTGCTGGTCTTCCCTATTGGCCTGCCCCAAGCAGAAGGCATGGGGCATGTAGCTCAGGGTGGAGAAGCTGGAGAGTGGGCCTGGAGGAGAACAAAGGCTGCTGAGAACAGGGCCAAGAAGACAGAGTAAGCTAACCAGTGTATGAGGTAGGAGAGGTGTTAGGGGGCAGGACAGTCACCGTAGTTTGGGGCCATTTACTGACGTTAGTCAGGATTGCTTTGTTGCCATTTTTTTTTTTTTTACAACAAAAATACACTCTTACGTCAATATAATATAACAGCTGTGGGTGATTGGATGTCTACTTTATCAAGTAAGTGCAAATCTTCTCAGTAATTCTAGGAAGGGTTATAAGCCTTGCTGGGCAAGTGGGGAAACTGAGGCTCAGAGAAGTTAACAAGTGTTGTAAAGGTTAAGAACGAGGGCGGTGGAGGCTGGTTGTCTGAGTTCAAATCCTGACTCTACCTCTTACTCTTTGATTCCACGCCTGTTACTTTCCCCTTAGTTGCCTCAGTTTCCTCATCCTCATCGCAGTAGTAACCACCACCTCTGATAGCGAATGCGTGTGAAAAACCAAACTTGGAACAGTGCCTGGAACAGAGCAAATGCTCACACACGTCAGCTCTGCTCACTGAGTGGCTCGAGTCATATGGCTTGGCAGTTGCTGGGCTGGGGTTTGAATTGGACCCCCAGCCAGGGAGTGCCCCTGCTCTGTATGACCAGCGTTGGCTGAGCCAATGAGGGCACATCCTCAGGGGCTCCCCTGGGCTCCTCCCAACCCCCAAGTCCAGGCAGTGGTTATGGACTTGGGCCACGTTACTCACCCCTGTCGCTAAGGAGTCAGAGGCTAGCATTGGGGTTTACAGAGGCTGCAGGGACACTTGGGGTCGGTACCAGCAGGTCACTTGGGTGAATCACGTCACTTCTTTCCAAGGAAGTGTAAAGCACAGGCTTTGGCACACACCCTTCGGACCGTGCAGGGCCTTTAAGACCGAGTAGACACATGAGCGCTGTATGCCAGCGTAGTCAGGGCCCTGTCTCTCTGTGCCATCCAGCCTGCCAGCAAAACATGGCCACCCACCCACTGGGCTGTCACTCTGACCTCCCTTTCCCTCTCCTGTCTCAGCCCAGTCTCCCCAGACAAGCTACCATCCTCAAACACAGCCACTGGGCTCTCGGAGCCGCCACCCCACCAGGTCCCGGGTGCAGGGCAGGCCCCGCAGAGCACTGGGCTCCCGCCCGCTGCTGGTCTCTGCACTGAACTACTCTCATTGATGCGTAGCCACCGAATGCTTTCCTGGGCAGGCGCGATGCTCAGACCTGAAGACAGAACACTGAATGAAGAGGAAGAAAGGAAAAGGAAATAGTAAAATGTCGTCCCGCCCTCATGGAGCTACATTTTAGAATGCCTCTCCGCTCCAGGCCAGAGGACGCTTGCAGCCTTTTGGAATTGTGCCCGCATTACCATTTCAGTGCAAGACACCCAAGTCCTGGCCTCACTTCCTCCCCGTGCCCTCCGCTCCTCCTTGTCCATCCCTTTCCTTTATCCTGTTCTACCTCTTACCTTCTCTTTCCTCCCCTCCCTCGCTCATCGTCCTCTCTCTCTCTGCCTGTCCCCCCACTTTCCTGATCACCCTCCCCCTCCTCCTGGGCCCACTCCTGTGTGTCTTTTTCTCTTCTTGCCCTTCCTGTCCCCACCTCTCGCCTCCACGCCAATCAAGGCAGAGCCTGTTAAGTGGGTTGCCCCAGCGCAGGGATGGGGGAGACAGGGGAATACAAGTTCTCCAATCACTGTGCCTTCAAGGAAGGTGGCTTGTGCTCTCGCCCTTCTTTGCCAACGGCACGTTGGTGTTGCAGCCCAGTGAGCCTGCGGCTGCCTGACTCTGTGATAAGAGAGTGAGTGGTCTTTCCGGCCACAGCACTCCAGTGCCCAGCCCCGCCCAGTGACCCCCACCTGCATCTGTGCTCCCAACCCCCCACGGCTCTATAAAGTGAGAGCACAGGGCTCCTTGCTCGCTGGTCAATTTCCAAAAGGAGAAAATAACCATTTAGGAAGCATTGCTTAGGTGCTAGGCTCTGTGCTGGGCACTTGACATGAATGAGTTACTTTGGTCCCACAACATTTCCCCCGATCCCAACGCAGGCATTCTGGCTCAGACCTGAGGAGTGACTTGCCCTGCTCGTAAATGGGGGAGCAGGATTTGAATGGAGGACGCTGTGCTTCTAACCACTGTCCTATCCTGCCCCTGCTGCAGGACTTACTCAGTTAATGTAGCCCACCTCATCGCGGCTGCAAAGGGCCCTGTCACCATTTGCTCTGTCCCCTTTATTATAAAGGTGCAGGTTTGAGGTTCAGAGAGAGAGAGGGCAACGTGCATGTGGTCACCCGTGGGGCCAGCCTGGAGCGGGGACGCGCTCTCTCTGGCCAGGACCCTTTGTCCGCAGCATGCAAATGCAGGTGGCTGTTGCTCCCGCTCTGCTGTGCGTGGGAACAGTTTTCTTCTTCTCACCTGTCACAGGAGGGCATTGGAGCAAATGACATCCCCGGCTGAGCCGCTCTGAAGCGGGGCCTGGCCGGGGGAGGTCCGGGCTGGCAGGCCTTGGGGCGAAGGGGTGTGTGACCCTGCAGGGAAACAAGGATTGTATATGGCTGTTTACTCAAAGCCGGGCAGCAATGCTCAGCCACAGGAACGCCAGGCCTGGGGGTTTATTGCAGCTTTGAGTTGATGCTTAAACTTTGTGCTAAATAAAATCCCAGAACAGTCTAAACAAGTCCGCCTCAGGTGGGACTTCCAGGCCTGGCATTAGCGGGGGCGAGGGAACCTCTGCAGACTTCAGTGGGTCAGGCAGGTCGCCCGGCTGGCAGGGAGGAGGCTCTGAGCTCAGACCTGGAGCTAGTGTTCTCTCCTCTCTCCCTCCCTTCGCCCCCTCCCTCTTCCTCTCCCCCTCTCCCTCTCCCTCTCCCTCTCCCTCTCCCTCTCCCTCTCCCTCTCCCTCTCCCTCTCCCTCTCCCTCTCCCTCTCCCTCTCCCTCTCTCTCCCTCTTTCCTCCCAGCTGGCCGGATTGGATAGGCACTTCCAGGCTTACCCCACATGAGAGGCCCCGCATGGCCCAGCATCTGGGTGGGGACGGTGGTGGTGCCCATGCCAGTCCCTGGAAGGAGGCTGGGCCCAGCAGGGTGCTTCCCAGGATGTGACTAGGACAGGGTGGGCATGCCAGGCCCAAGTCCCTCTGTGGCGTCTAAGCTGAGCATTTAGAACCTGGCTACAGGCATTTGCCACACCAGAGACAAGAACAGGTGGCGCTCGGCGGGATCCCAGCCTTTTACAAGAACAAGAAATGAAGAGACGGGAAGCGGCCCAACCCCAGGATGAGCATGCCTCTAGGATGAGGCTCTTCACTGACACAATAGACGCCCAAGCAGGGAAGCCCCCACGCCGGCAGCTGCATCCCGCTCAGGACCTGGCCCATAATTATAATCCCCGTCCTTTGATTTTCTCTGTGAAAACAGCAACATTCCGCTAGGCTTCGAGCTGAAAACAACACTGGGTAGAGCTTAAGAGATTTATAAACACGGCGAAAAATCCCAGGCTTGTTTCCCACAGCTCGTGTCCCTAGGTGAGTGGAGGGAGGCGGGGAGAGGGACAGCTGAGCTCGGAGGGTGGGAGCCAGAAGTGGGAGTGGGGGGATACAGATGTGCAAACACCTGGGTGTGCATGGACCAGAAGCTGAATGGGAGCCAAGAATATGACTCAGCTGCCAAAAAACTAGCTAATCGTCTCTGGCGGCAATGAGAGGGGTATATACACATAGGTGTGTGTGTGTCTATCCTATGCAGGTGCCCACAGCTCCATCCAGAAAGGATTTATGGGGCTGGGATAGACAGAGAAGCTGAGTGAGAGGGACAGTTGTCCTTCTGGACTCTGTGCTGATGAGCAGGGACCTAATAAGCCGGGGAGCTGTCCTCTCGTTGGCGGGACACAGTGGGTGGTCTTTTCTGTGTGCCTGGCAATAGCTGAAGGCCCGCCATTCGGAATTGATGGAGAAAATTCCAGGTTTGGGCGCTGGCAGGGGCTCCAGAGGCCTGAGACGCAATCGCACGCTTTGGTGATGGTTTGCTGCCATTTTGCAGGTGCGCCATCTCAGTGGCGGGATGGGGCGTGGGCCCCGCACCTGCTGGTTTGCAGCCCTGCCTCTGTCTACAGGGGACTTAGGTGCAGACGCCCTCGGGGAAAACATGGACAAGTGGTTTTGTGGTTTGGGGAGTAATCGCCCCTGTTGTGTCCACAGGGACCTAGGGGACTCCTCCCGGGCAGAAAGGGCAGTGGGGGGCCCAGCCCTCTGGGCATCTCGCATTCTGGCTGGAGTGGAGAGGCCTAGGGTATCAGGGCCACCTTCACCTGTGGAGAGAAGCAAGGTGTGGCCAGACTTAGGGTAGGCCTGGAGGATACAGAGCTGGAGGAAGTCTTCTTATTTTTTTTAAATTTTGTGTTGATTTTTAAAATTTTCTTTTTAGCATCTCACTTTCTTCACCCAGCCCAGCTCAGAGGCCAAGTTGTGCAGGGTCCCCCTGGTGGCCTGGCTGGTGGGCATTCTCCTGGTTGGACGGTGAGGACACAGTGCTGGCCCCGGGCTGCTGGCTGAGGCCGGTCCAGCGCCGGAGGCTCAGCGCTCTGCAGATGCTGCTAGAACACGCTGACAGTCCCTCCAAGGCTGCTGTGCCTGCAGCGCCTCCGCCCACCCATCTGCCTGCGGCCCCGCGTCATTCCTCCTCCCAGCCAGCACTGCCTGGCTGCGTCCCAGTGACCCCTGCTGCCACGCTCCTCTCTGGGCTCAGGTTTCCTAATGGGAAAATTCACAGCCGGCATCTCATGGAAAGGCGGTCGCCTAGGAGCCTAGGAGCTCACTGCCCAGCAGGGGACAGCCTCCCGGGATGGTCCCCTCTCTCACACTAGAGCTGAAGAGGGTGCGCCTGTAGCATCCAGGCCAAAGCAGCAGCTCGCCTGGAGATGGAGTGTGTGTGTACACATGCACGTGTGTGTGTGGACATGCATGAGTGTGTTTGAATGACCAGGTCTCTGGACTTATGTCCACATGAGTGCAAGTCTGTGCGTGGCAGAGTCCCTGCAGGTGGCTAGGCAGGCGGAAAGGCATACTGGGTGTGGTATGTGCCTACATGTGGCACTGCCTTGTGCATGCACATGTGTGTGTGTGTGTGTGTGTGCATGGGCATCCTTAGATGCCTGTTTTCTTCTCTGTAGGTATTTGTGTGCCTCTCTGGGTTCCACGAACAGGGTGGGGCTCTGGGTGCCTGACACCTGCGTGCTGCTGCGGTGTCTGATGGGCGTGTGTGATGAGTGGCATAATGAAAATCTCTCCGTGGTCGTGTGTCCCTGGGGCAGAGGTGCTGGAAGATGGGAGGCTGTGGTGCCCTGGCCAAGGCCCGAGTTTCAGCAGAGCTGTTTCCCAGCATCCTCTGCAAGTGAGAATATCCCTGCTCATTGCAGCTGAGACCTGTCACCTATGCTGTGGTTGGCGTGTTGGGGACCTTGTCAGTGAGCTCTGTGTCTCCCTGGGCCCTGCCCCACACCCTGAGCTTTCTCTCCATCACCTTTGCTCTCTGAGTGGACCGAGGAGGCTCCTGGGGGCTCCTCATGCCATTGGCACCCAGGGGAGTCTGCTTCTATCATTGCCCACACCCCACCACATTCCATCCTGGACCTCAGGAATACGCTTTCCCAGGGGCCTCGTCACTTTTGGACACGTCAGGGGGACTGGGACCTCTGATGAACAAAGAAAACCTCAGAGAGCTCCCAGCCGCCCCGCAGGGACAGGTTCTGCCTTCCTGCCTGTGCTTGCTCCTGGTGGGAGGCGGGGCCTGACACAGGTAGGTCCCTTAGAGAACAGACCTGAGGTGAATGAATGGATGGAGAGGTGTGTCTGCCACACCCACACTGATGGTCAGGGACCTGGCACAGGCTGTGGGGGGGGATTATTTGGGGTTCCAGTCTGTGCACCGGCATTACCTGGGAAAGTTCAGGCTGGGCGGCACCACCCAGGCTGAAGTGGCCACTGGCCACAGGGAGTCCGGAACCTGCAGCCGGCCGGTCAGGAAAGGGGCCCGGCTTTGCCGGTTGTGCAGGTGCCGGGGAAGCTGGTGCCAAGTTAGGGCACAGCCTGTGTCTGTGTCAGCCCTGGGTGCACAGCATCGTGCTGCTGCAGAACCAGGGGGGCAAGCAGGCATCCTGGGCACCGCGCAGGCCTGAGATCCCGGGCACGGCACAGCGCCCTCCTCTCCTGGAGGAATCTCTTTCCTGCTGATCCCAGTGGCCTCCTGCAGCCTCAGAGGCGCCGTTCCTTCGGCCCCAGAGGGAGCTGGGGAAGGACTTTAATCTGCAGGCTGCTGTCTTCCACTGGAGAGGCCTGCCTCCGGGCTCCGCAGCCCCAGCTGAGTGCCTGAGCCTGGGGCAGGGGTGGGGGGGGGGATGGGGGAGCAGAGGGGAGGCCCATGTGTGTCCCCAGGACAGCAGGCTCCCTCCAGCCCCTGGTGAGCTGCCCCCAGCCAGGAGGGGAGGAAACCTGATGCTCTGCAGCGGGACAGCTGTGCTCTGCGTTTCCCTTTAATGATGAAAATGCCATTATGTTTTCTGCTCAACGTTACCCAGGCAGAGGCAGCTGGCAGCCCCTCAGGGCAACATCCTCCTCCCCACACTGCCAGTCACAGCAGAGCCACGAACAAAACACATTCCTAAAGCCCTCCACTGTCTCCTCCGCCCAGGACCGGGCACCTGCAGGAGAGAGATGCTGGGCCTCTGTGCCCACTGAGGGTGGGGGGTGGGGGCGCAGAGTAGGCAGAGCCCAACAGGAAGAGGCTCGATCTCTACAAGAGCTTAGGATCCAGAAGGGAGCTGAGGTCCATTTGGCAGATGGAACTCCTGAAACTGGAGGTGCGTGGGCTCCCACAAGGTCCCCCAGCAGCTCACAATTGTCAGCACTTACATAACATTGATTAAGTGTCAGGACTGTCCTGAGCATGTATTTGTAGTAAGGCTATCAGGTGTGAGGTGGTATTTTCCCAGCACACCTGAGGAGGAAACTGAGGCACGGCATATGGACACTGTGCTGATGAGGTGGTAAGGTCTATGCATGCACATTTGTGCCTGTGCGATGGTCCCTCCCCCAGTGAACCCTGAATGGAAGTGCCTGAGGGCAGAGATTGTTTTGTTCAGTTTTGTATCCACAGCTCCTAGGATGCACCTGGCCCATAGTGGGTGCACCTAGCCCATGGTGGGTGCACCTGGCCCATGGTGGGTGCACCTGGCCCATAGTGGGTGCATCTGGCCCATGGTGGGTGCACCTGGCCCATAGTGGGTACACCTGGCCCATAATGAGTACACCTGGCCCATAGTGGGTGCACCTGGCCCATAGTGGGTGCACCTGGCCCATAGTGGATGCACCTGGCCCATAATGGGTGCACCTGGCCCATAGTGGGTACACCTGGCCCATAGTGGGTGCTCAGAAGGTATTTATTGAATAAATGAATGAACTGAAGCTAGACACTCGCCGAGCTGCCAAGAGTGGCAGTTTTTCCCATGATGAGAACTCCATGTCTTTACTCCTCAGTTTCCACACAGTTAAGATTGGCGTATGCTGAACCTTGTCAGTGGCTGCCAGGAAAGGAACATCAAGATGATTCAAGTTGGGGAAATGGTACCTCCGGGGTAGCGTTGATGGGCTGGGGGTCAGTGACCCCAAAAAGGGAAGCCAACCTCAGAGTTGTGTCAGGCAGGCTTGAGCTATCTGTGGCTGATAGCTGCTGTCCATCAGTCTCTGCCTCTGAGGTCTGGCCCTGGGAGAGGGGGAAGGAAGGGGAGAGGAAGGAATTTGAGGGAGGGAGACAGGTTGGGGGTGAGCAGGGGATCTCACTGTACAGGTTTGGGGCTGGGAGGGGTAGAAAGTGGGGTGAGTATTGGGCTGTCAGCGCTTTGCCATTAGAGACGGGGGGCATGCATAGGGCAGGAACGGGGTGAGGTGTTTGCCTTGGGTGCAAAATTTAAGGGGATGTACAGGTAATTGTGATAACCTTTAATTGCAATGTTTCTTTAAAAAATTAATGCAGACATTTATGATGAGCAAAACAAGATAGGACCTGATACTATGCTTGCATGACCACCTGGCCCCCCTCCTGCTACCCCCAGTCCTGGGCCTGGCACAGATCAGGTGTCTCTGAGACTGGGTGGGGTTGTCCTGAGGGGATGCACTGTGAGGGAGACAGGTGTGGTTGGGGTGGGGCGGGATGTGTCTTGAGAGGCTCCTGAGAGCTGTGCTTTGGGGGAGAGGGAAGGGGTTCGGGGTGCCGGTGTTATGATGGGAGGTGGTGAGCAGTGAGTAGAAGCATGGCCAACTGGCTGCTGCTGGAGAGGAAAGAGGGCTGTGGATGGGAAGGTTTCTCTCAAACCAGTGAAGTCTCCACCTAATTGGGCTCATTGTGTTTATGATGGTTCCCACTGGAGTACTGGAATCATGAACTGGGCGGGGCAGCTTTCTCCTGGGTTATGAGCTGGCGGGGGCGGGGGGGGGGGGGGGGCGGAGCTTGCGGGGGGCGGGGGCTGCTGCCTGCAGAGGGAGTGTGAGAGGAGGCCTGGGCTGAGGGTAAGCTATCCAGCCACCCCTTCCCCGCCCACCCCTCTAGATGGTAGCCTCTCACTTCCGGCCCCTCCCCAGAGCACTGCACACCCAGGGCTCAGATTGTTTCTCCTGTCACCCCTTCCTCATAACAGAAAGCAAGAACTTAAAGAGGCAGCCCCTCCTCAGCACCCCAGGCACCGAGTAGAGAGAGCCAGGGGGGTGAGGGTCCCAGGAGTTCCTCCGCACAGTCCTCCAGCCTGAGAAGGTGAAGCTGGGGCCACAGGGAAGATGATGGAGCACAGGGGGGGCTCTGCGGGCCTGCATGCTCCAGCCAACCTGTGGGCGGTGCTAGGCTCTCCTGTTTGCAGCGGGAGGCTTGCAGGAGTTGGGATTCTCTTGGCTTCTCTGCCAAGGCTTTGGGTGCTGGAGAGCAGCATCCAGCAGGGGAGGAGCTGGTGGCCAACAGTGAGGTGAGTTGACCCCACAGATCACAAGAACCAACCCCAGCAGGCGTGGCTCAGGACCAGGGGAGAAGTGAGGATGGTGGGGCCACAGAGGGGCTGGAGTGGTCAGGGATGCTCCCTGGAGGAGGGGGCACTTGAGACGGGCCTTGTTTCTGGCTATGAGAGCAGCCCGCTCAGTCCCATGGCACTTGCTCCTTGGGAGTTTCCTTGTTTGGGTTTCCATTCTTGGGTCACTTTCTGGCCACACTGGGTGTGGCATGGTGGGGCTTGCCTAGAACAGTTGTGGCCCCAGGGGTGAGGGATTGTGCACCCAGGAAATTTTTCTATGAGAAGGAATCCGTTCCACAAATACTCCTGAGGAGTGTGTTGGGGTTCCTGCCCTCGTGGACCGCACACATGAGGGCGATGAGCCTCTGCTCTGTATGTGGGATGAAGCCAGCAGGGTCAGTGTTCAGGTAGTGAGCTCTCCGTCCCTGGAAGCAATTAAGCACGCGATGATTCTCAGACTCCCTGGGTCCCAAATTCAGTTCTGTCAGTACCAGTTTCATAACCTTTGGCGATTACGTCATCTCTGTGCCTCCCTTTCGCCACCTGGGAAACAGGGATATGTAATGACGACCCTCCCTCCCAGCGCTGCTGTGAGCTCGGGGACGTCTGCGTGTGGCGCCAGGGAGCTTGCCTGGCACATGGGGAGCGCGCATACATGGTGCTCAGATGGAGTGGCCATTGCTTGTATGGCGGTCACCTAGGGGTTCTCTCTGCCTGGGGACAGGAAATGGGGTTCGAAGCCTCCGGGCCGTGTGCGACCCGAGTCCCTGGCTTCGTCCTGCCCTCACCTGGCAGGGCTCTGGGCTCCTGCCCGCGGTCCCTGCCTGGAAGGGGCTGCGGGGGGCAGGTCTGGTGTTTGCCGGCATCCCCACCTGCTCCTGCTGCGCAGCCCAGAACAGGCTCCGCCCATCATCCCTGGGCCTCCCTTTGTCTGCGCGTGGACCTAGGCCCTTCAGCGTCACCACTCGGGGTCTCTCATTTTCCTGACACAGTGAGCTGAGGAAAATGTACCCTCTTAGTCGTCACTGGGTCCAGTGTGAACACACAGAAGGACACACCCTGACCTTGGGGGACAGTCCGCATGAATGTAGTACAGCCCCTGGCTGCCTCTCCCAGGACGGCAGTGCTTCTCACTCCGAAGAGGGGCTCCCTGAAGAGAGAGGTTATTTCTCCCCCTCAGACTGGGGCTCCCTGAGGACAGGGCCGTGTCTCCCTCAGACGAGCTCCCTGAGGACAGGGCTGTGTCCCCCTCAGACTGCGGCTCCCTGAGGACAGGGCCATGTCCCCCTCAGACTGGGGCTCCCTGAGGACAGGGCCATGTCCCCCTCAGACTGGGGCTCCCTGAGGACAGGGCCGTGTCCCCCTCAGACTGGGGTTCCCTGAGGACAGGGCTGTGTCTCCCTCAGACTGGGGCTCCCTGAGGACAGGGCCGTGTCCCCCTTAGACTGGGGCTCCCTGAGGGCAGGGCCGTGTCCCCCTCAGACTGGGGCTCCGTGATGCCCGTCTGTGTCTCCCCTGTGACGGGCAGCTCTCTCAGGACCATGCCGCAGAAGCCCAGGGAACCGCCAGGTCTCCCGCCTCTGCTTGAGGAGATCCCCCATGACTGGCACAGGCCGCTGGCGCCTGACCTCAAGCCCCTTTCTCTCCATCTCCTCACCTGCCTCCTCCATCCTGGCCCGCAGTTTCCTCTGAACATCCCAACCGGGGCCAGACCCGTCTGCTTCCACATCGCTGAGCCAGCTGCAAAACCAGGTCACCTCCCTCTCCTTGTCCCCGTCCCTCTCCCTAATCGAATCATTTCCCCTGCGTTGTGCGCGTCAGTCGAAGCTTGGACAGGCGTGGGTCTTACAGTCACCGGGAACCGCGAGGACCGCGATGAGACGGGAATAATAAGAGTCTTGATGCAAAATCAGCAGAGTGTGGGATCTCCGCCTTTCCTGCCCCCTCCCCGCCTGCTCCGCTGGGTGCTGGCTGCGGGCTCAGCACTAATCTCAGTGCTCAGCGGGGTCTGCAGGGGCGCAGAGGAGGGCGCCTCGCTCACGCTCTTGCTACCTGCCAAGGGGAGGCGGGGACAGGGTGGGGTGCAGTGGGGACAGGTCTGGTGGCTGATAGAGTCCTGTGAAAGCCCATGTGTGATGGGCCGCAGAGGGAATGTCTTCTGACCCCAGGCAGTTGCCGTCCACCCCCGGTCACCAGGGCAGCGGCAGGGACAGCCCAGGTCCTGCCCCGTCCTGCTCCCGGGAACTCTGGGTCCAGGTCGCAGCCCGCTGTCAGGCTGCCCGGCATTAGGACAGCTGCCGCCGCCTTCCTCTGGGTGAGCGATCATAACAGTCATGGTGATGCTAATGATGCTAATCAGGCAGCCAAGTTGTGGATGCGCTTCTGTCATCTCATCTGAGGGCAGGCAGGTGGCCGAGGCTCAGAGACTTCAAGAGGTTTGTTCTTGGTCACACAGCAAGGCAGCGGCACCAAGGCCTCTTCCCTCAGCCCGTCTTCCTTTCCCGGGAGACTGGGAGACCCCAGGCTGAGCCAGGCTGCCCGAGGGAGGTGGGCTGCATGGCGATCAGCAGCCTGGGCCGTGGAGTCAGGCAGACCTGGTCCCAGCCCCGGCCCTGCCATTCTCCGTGGGCCTCGGGCGAGTTGCTTTACTGCCCTGAGCCTGAGTCACCTCATCTGAGAAGTCGGATAGCCGTCCTTCTCTCCCAGAGCTTCTAGAGGATGCCTGCAGGGTGCCTGGCACTTGGTAAGTGGCATCTGTCTTGGTCTCTTCTGAGAGCCCCTTCCTCCTCCTCTTCAGACCCCACAAAGTGGCCCATAGCCCCTGTCCAGGGTCCTAAGGAGAGTGACAGTGGGGGCAGGGGGGCGGGGGGGGGGGGGATGAGTCCTGACTGAGTAACACCGATTTCCAGTGCACACGTGGCTTGCGTTCCGGGCCAAGCACTGTCCGGAGCTTTTCACACGCACTTTCTTAGTAAATTCTCCTAGCATCTTTATGAAAACCTAAAATGAGTGCTTAAATGAAAATAATTACAAGCTTCATGTGTTTTTTTAGAAAGGATTACACAGTGTAATTTTTACCTAACCAACTGCTATGTGGTAGCGCAGGTTTCCTGCTCGGTTTGTGAACACGCTGGTATGTCCAATTAACCTTCGGGTTAAATAAGCGTCTCTATACAGATACCTACACGTGTGAGTGCGCACATTTGGTTGCATCTGCATGCATTTTATATCATTAAATCAAATGCTGTTTTTAATGGGTGTTGCCTATTTTAATTGAGGAAAAAGGAGTAGTGGGTAATGTTATGAAATCATACTTGACTTTGAAATGCCGTCAGAACCCTTCGGACAATTCACAGATGCCCTGTGTCCTCTTACGCTGTGCTGATCCGGAGACCGGGAACCTTTCCAAGCTTGAGAACTGTGGTTGCGTTCAGGCAGCCAAATGGTTCACCAAGTTTTCCCTCCAGCCTCCACTTCGCTTCCTGCTGCCTAATTGGCACCTGAGAGACCCCCCGATGCCATGACCCGGCAGCAGTCTCTCAGCGAAGGGCCTGGAGACATCATAGATACACAGCTTACGTTTAATAATAAAGCCTGCAGTGTTTGTTTAGCTTTCTTAAAATGTATCTAGGGAGGGGAAACTGAGGCGCGGGGATGTCACCCAGGTGGCTTCAGAGCCTGCGCATCTCACAGTGACTTACCAGGTCCACGGGGACAAGGTGATAGAGCTCACACTGGGCTTCCGGGCTCCCGACTCCCTTGGTGTTTAGAAAGTGGTTCACACCACAGGCTCCGCAGTCCAGGCTCCGCAGTCCAGACGGCCCTGCTCCACCATTTACTCACCATGTTCCCATGGGCCAGCTACTGCAGTCCCTCTGTGCCTCGGTTTTCTCATCTGGAAAATGGGGATAATAGTTGGAGAACACTTGTACCATGAAAATTAAATGAGCTAGCCCATGTAAGGAACTTCAGAGAGGGCCTGGAGAATTCTGAGTGCTCAGTGCATGTGGCTATTCATCAGATCAACACAGCAGCATTAGCATAATCATGCCTTGACGCTCCTGCACATACCTGCCTTCTCTCCTCTGTCCTTCCTCAGTCCAGGCCACGCTGAGGTCCATGCCTCGGCTCCCAGTCCCCCCTTTTCTCCGCACCATGCTACTTGTGATGCAGCCCCGGTTTTCCTGCGGGGCCGTGCTTGTTTGCTGAGTCTCCTCTCTCGGTGTATCAGGTCCCTTCATGTTTTGGACACAGAAGGCACACTCCGGCCTCTCCTCCTGGACATTGGCGCAGGCTGGCTGACCTGACATGTCTAGGAAGTTGCGCCGGCTTCGGTGCAGGTGAGGGTGGGAGTGAAGCTTCATGTGTTTTATCAATAGTAATGGACAGAAAAGATTGCTTGAGAGTTCCTTAAGGAAAGAGAAATCTAATTGTGTGTGTGTGTGTGTGTGCGCGCGCGCGCGTGCGCGCGTGTGTGTTTTGAGCAAGAAAAAAGTAGGAAACATCCCACTCATATACTTTTTAGAGCAGCGAACAGATGAAAAAAAAATTCAGTTGGTACAACGAGTAATAGAAATACATTTTGGTTCTGTATTTTGTCCAGTTAAGGGAAAGAGAAAGAAAGGACAAGCAGATGGAGAAAAGGAGAGAGGAAGGGGGTGGAGAGAGAACAACAAAATAGAGGCCCCCTGGGAGAACCAAGCCCATGTCACTAACGCCCCAGGGAACCCCGAGAAACACCCTCCTGTTGGGGGAACTGAAGACTCCGCGGCGAAAACCTCCCATGGTTCTGTCGCAGTTTCCCCCCCTGAGCGGCCTGTCCCCTCCCGGCACCTGACCTGCAGTCCAGGTGAACTAACCCGCGGACTCCATTGAGCCTGAGATGTGACTCCTCCGGTGTGAGCTCTGTGCCCACCTGCGTGCCGGGCTCGCGGCACGGAATTGACAGGGCGCCGGCTTCCTGTGTTCCCAGCCCGGCTGGAGAGGCAGACGGGTAAATAACGATTATAATAAAAGTCAGGCCACTATAATTACTATAATAAAAGTTCAGATGAAGTGCAGGGAGGAAGAATTAATTAATTCTAACTGGGAAATCCAGAGCTGCTTTGGAGGGAATAACGGATGAGGCATCTTGGAGGAGGCACAGGGCTTCCCGGGGGCACGGAGGGCAGGGGCAGTGGTGGTGGGATGTGGGATGGATTTTCATCAGACGACTTGATTTGAGCTCTCACTGGGCCACCTGGAGCGGTGTGCACCTTTGGACAGCTGACCTACCTCTCTGCGCCTGTCACCCCTGGGAAGGAGACTGAGGGTCCACACCTCCTAGGGCTATTGCCTAAGAGGCTAAGCCGGGACACTGTCTTGTGAAATGCAAACTGTTGGGCAGTGTAAACAAGTCCCAGTGGGGGCATGGTTGCCGTGGGGTGACCGTGACCCCAAGTCCATGACCGTGATGTGAGAACGCAAGCACGGAGCTGCCGGCTCGCCAGCATTTGCCCATAGTAGGGCCTGCCTTCCTGGCCCTCGGGTTTCCTGGGAGACCATCCGAGCAGAGTGAGGTTCCTCGCTGGCCCTTTAAAAGCCCAAACCGGCCCTTTGGTGGGCGGTAGGGAACTTGATGCACCTGTGGCCACGTGCACGTTTGAGAGGTGCGGCAGCTTCTGTCCCCGCAGCAGCTGGGCACAAACTATGACTCGGTCACAGTAGGATGAGTGCGCCTCACCCTGGCAGTGGCCCGTCCATCCCTCCCAGACCATGGGAGCGTGGGACCGTGGGAGTGAATACGAGTTGGCCTTCGTCCTGAGGGAGCTGGGTGAGTGTCCATGAACAGGAGGTCCATCCCAGCCATCGCTGACCCTGCGGAGGATAGCCTGCAGTCTGCCTCAAGCTGTCCCCACGGGGGGAAGAATTTCAGACAAAGGGATGACACCTCCTAGATGCCTGGCATGTCGTGGGCCACAGCAATGCTCGGGCGACTTCTGGAGTGCCACGTGCGGGCACACCGGGTGTGGGTTCACTAGGGGAACTTTGGGCGAGATGGGAAAGTAAGGTGGGGCCAGAATTCAAACGGGATCGTGACACATGTATGGAGTACGGACATGTGCCCGGGGCTGTGCGTGTCTGTGTGGAGACTCAGGCACCTGCCCCCACAGATTCCGCACGGCAACCTGGCTTCAGGCACCAGGGACTTAGGGTTCCTGGGCAGCGAGTGGCCTCTGTAGGTGTGTGTTGGGGATCCTGCTGAGACATGGAGGCTGGGGTGAGGAGGGCGGCCCTACAAGCTCCTCAGGAGGGACCTGACTGGCGATGGCCCAGACAGGAGCTAGGACAGCAGAGTGGAGGCAATGGCAGTGGGGCTGGAGGGGAAGGTGGGGATTAAAAACCTATTATATAAGTAGGATGAGCGGGACCCGGAGCCCCTGGGAAGCAGTCTCATAAACAAAAAACTGGCGCAGAGAAAAGACAGCTGAACCGCTCCTCGGAGAGGAGGGAGAGGAGGGAGGAGTCAAACAGCTTCAAGGGCATTCTACTCGCTGGAGGGAGGCTGTGTTGGGACAGGCGCTCAGAACACTGCCTGCAGAACTGGCTACAGCTGCCTGTGTGTGTCTTCTGTGACCGGCCGCTCCCTCCCACCTGTGCACGCAGCAGAAATGCGCACCTGTGCCCCGGAGAGACGGGTCTCGGGTGTTCCTGGCCGCACTCAGTGTTCACAATCGCCCCAGCGGCCCCCTGCCCAGAGCTCAGCGGCGTGGAGGGCGAGGGACTCAGGACAGCATGAGCAGTCCGAAACGCCACCGCTCTCCATGGGGGGGGGGAGGGGTGTCTCAGGAACCCAATCTCCTGAACACAGGGCCAAAGCCACACGTAAGACTGGACGGCAGGGCTGCACGTGTGTACATGGCACAGATGCCATTCTGTGGAGACAGAAGCCTGAATGGCAGTCCGCGGTTGGGGGAGGGCGGGAAGGGGACCCAGGGGCTTCTAGGGGCCCTGTTATCTATTTCTTGATCCCAGTGCCTGTTCTGTGTGTGTTTATTTTGTGCAAATTCATTGAGCTTATCGTATGTGAACTTTTCATATTCTAACATACAAGCTTTTAAAAATGCCCTCCCCGCCCCCACAAGATGTGGTTTGAAGCAACCAGGTCAGGGGGGACCAAGGCCAGGAACCCACAGGGAGGAGGGAGGAAGCAGAGAGAGCTTGGTTGGGGCAGGTTGAGTTTAGTGAGGTCAGGGGGCGGGGCGGGGGGGGGGGGGGAGTCAGGCCACAGGCGGGCGGTAAGGAGAGCAGCAGAGGGAGGGTCCTGGGGAGGACCAGGGTTCAGGGCAAGCAGAGGTGACCCTCCAAGGCAGCTGGGCAGGGGGGTCTGAGGGAGAGGATAAAAGCCAAGAGGGGAGGGCGTGGTCCCAGGGTCCCAGGTTGCAGAGGCCAAGCGTCCTCATTGTGACCACCACCATCACAGCCTCCACCCTGGCTCCTTACCCCCTACCTGCCTCCAAGGCGCTTCTGTCCTCAGGAGCTACTGCTCAGTTACCTTCCCCTGTTCCAAACCTCACGGCCCCCATCCCCTCACCCTGGGCCCTGTGCATTTCTGGAACTGCTCCCAGCCTGGGCTCTGCCATCCTGTGCCTGTGCAATGGATTGTTCCAACCCAAATAAGTGAACTTTCCATTCATTCCTGTTACACTTCTCCTGTCTGTCTGAGCCACAGGGGAAGGTGAGAACCCCTGCACAGGCGTGTCTGTTTATGGGCGGGTGGTCCAGAGTCCAGGGTAGAGGTGGAGCAGGCAGCTGGGGTCCCAGAGAGCGTCTGTCTGGACTTCAGTATACAGTTCCTCAGTATGGACACCCCCGGGCATCTCCTGTCTCCTGTGCTACAGCCCGCATGTTCCCTGACACATTCACCCACAGCGGCCACATGGGACTTCTAACCTGGAGAAAAGGGGAAGATTTGCAAGCAAATGAAACTCTATGCTTCCACTGGGGTATCTACAGTATGAAATTAGGAAGTTCAAAAAAAGGCAGTAATCCCTAACCGGTTTGGCTCCGTGGATAGAGCGTCGGCCTGTGGATTCAAGGGTCCCAGGTTTGATTCCGGTCAAGGGCATGTACCTTGGTTGTGGGCACATCCCCAGCAGGGGGTGTGCAGGAGACAGCTGATAGATGGTTCTCTCTCATCGATGTTTCTAACTCTCTCTGCCTCTCCCTTCCTCTCTGTAAAAAGTCAATAAAATATATATTTTTTTAAAAAGGCAGTAAGAATCCTTGATTTGAGGAATAATGATAACAGCTGTCATTCATTGAGCCTCACTGTGTACCAGGCGCTGGGCTGAGCATGCTCGTGTGTGATCTGATGGAATTGTCACACCTACCCTGGAGGGGTGTACAATGAGTACTCCCACTTTACATCTGGGGAAACTGAGGCACAGAGAGAGTGACTCAGCTAGTGAGTGACAGAGCTGGGATTTGAACCCAGGCAGTCAAGCTCTCCACCCCCTTTCCTGAAACATTACTAGCGCTGTGAACACAGGGAGCGGGGGCAGGAAACTATGCCTGCTCTAAATTTATAGACCATCCTCCGGCCCTTTATTTTGAGTTGAAAATGCACTACTTGATGGCTTGGCAGCAGATGTATTTCTTTTCTTTCTTCCATTTGGTTTAAGCAAATATTGAGATGAGTTACATTTCCCTTAAGCTGACATTGACCGACAGCAGTAAACAATGTGAACAGCACGGTAGGCAGCTTGGTCCACAAATTTAGGTGGGCCGTCAATGTCAGTCTTGTTTCCTCTGCCACGAGACTGACCCAGCGCCCCCAGCTCACACCTCTCACTGGCGTGTGGGAACTTCCGTTTCTATCATGATTGGGACTTCCATTACCCACTCAGCCCAGGGCTGTGCAAAGGTCCTGGGGCCCTTCGAAGTGCTGACTGACCTCCCACCACTTCCCAGTGCCTTCAGCGCTGTTCCGCTCTTCCTGCTCCCCTCTAGAGCACCTCAAATGATTTCCTCACCACGTTTAGGCTTTTTTTTTTTTTTCCTAAAAAAGACAAACAGGACAGTGACTTCAAGCATCCTGAGAACACCTCGGAGGCCTGGAACAAAGGAGAGGCAGAGAAGGAAAATCAGCTCAAATTAGTACGAGGGGCAGTGGGAGTGCGAGAAGGGATGTGACAGGTCGGGATGACCAGGCTAGGAAGCTTTCCGGAGAATCCACAGGGATCCGTGAGGCCAGCTAACCCAGAGGACTGCCCCTCGGAAAGGGAAGGAAGGGAAGAAAGGAGTGTTCGCCTGAGCCCGGGGCCTTCAGCCCCTGGAGTGAGCCCTGCCTCCTGGCTTTGGGGTTCAGAGGCACCTGTTCTGTTTCCTCCAAGAGGGGTTTCAGGAGAAAGTATGGGAGACAGACGCATGGGCCCCGGGATCTGAGCAAAGAGGGCTTTGGACATACTGGTATGTGGGCTCTCAGAGATGATCCCTAGGTCTGTGGTCGGCAAACTGTGGCTCGCGAACCACATGCGGCTCTTTGGCCCCTTGAGTGTGGCTCTTCCACAAAACACCACGGCCTGGGCGAGTCTATTTTGAAGAAGTGGCGTTAGAAGAAGTTTAAGTTTAAAAAATGTGGCTCTCAAAAGAAATTTCAATCGTTTTACTGTTGGTATTTGGCTCTGTTGACAAATGAGTTTGCTGACCACTGCCCTAGGGGGAGGAACCCCACGTCTTTCCTGGCAGGATGTCAGGCAGTGAGGGTGGGTGATGGGTAGGGAAGACAGGTGGGGAGGGTCCTCCTCAGCCCCTTCGGGTCCTCCAGCTTCGACACTGACTGATCCTCCCTAAGGAGGGACCTGGTACCTGACACCAGATTTGAACTTGGCTGCACCCTCTCCTGATGTGTGACGCTGTGAACCCGGCTTCACCGCCGGGGACCTCTCCATCAGCCAAGGCCCTGGTGGAGAATTAACACCAACACCAGTGGCTGCCAGTCTTTCTGCAGAGGTGGTTCTGAGAGTGGTGCTCAGAACAGCGGCCCGCACACACACACAGCGGCGGGAAACCAGGAGCGTCCTGCGGACTGGGACCTTCGAGCCCCCTTTCCCAGCCGGGCTCCCTACCTGCTGTTGAAGATGGTAACTTTCAGCTGGCTCTTGGAGGGGGTAAATTTCAACAGAGCTGGAGAGGGGACACATCCGGGGGAAACTACCTCAGGTGTGGTCTTGGGGGCAACGTTCCAGGGAAAAGCAAGATGCTGAGCAGGTAGCAGCCAGGCCCCTGGGTGGAAGCTGGCAGTGTACGTGGGCTGAAGGAGCAGTGGGCTGAAGGAGGAGGTGAGATGGGTCAACTGGCTGGGAAAAGGGCGAGGAAGGTGTGGCACTGAAGGAGCAGAGGGCCAGGGGGCCCTGGAGAACATGCATGCGTGCATGTGCATGCGGATCTCAGCTGCCTCTGCTCATAAAGTTCTGCAGACTCGTATTTCTGTCAGTTTCACATTAACATTTACATAACAAGTAGATTGAGAGATTACATTATTTACATATATATGGAGGCTGGCTGGGACTGGGGATCCTCCTGCCTGTACATGACGTTTTATTGATTAATAAATTAGACACTTACAGATCAGGCACAAATCAAATCCATCCATTTCAGACACCCATCAGGTGCAAATGAATGTAAATTGGCGGCTTCATTTGCATACGGATAGCAAACCATTTAGTCCTCATTTGTCATAGGCACCACTGAGCAGCTGTAATTTGCCTTGTGGAGCCAGCCTGCAGCAGGGCCACCCCTGTGCTCTGGGCAATTTCTGAGACTGCAGAGGGGAGCTCAGCTCCAGGCAGGGTGGGCACAGGAGTCCTCTATGGACTGCTCCTTCCTCCAGTTAGCTCCCCCTCCCCAGTCACCAGCATACCCCCAGATGAGGGCAGGAGTCCAGATGGCCAGACTGGAGGAAATCTTGAAGCCCATCTACATCAGCTCCTATATTTTATAGATGATGGATGCACTGAAGTTCAGAGAAGGAAAGTGACTTGCCTAAAGTCACACAGCAAAGTGGGCACAAGGCCAGGACTAGAGCCCAGTTCTCTACCTCAGGTGCAGTCCTTTTATGCCATTATAAGACAGGACAGGGACTGGAGTTTCTGGAGCCCTGGCCCTGACTCCATTCCTTGGAGCAGGGCCTGGGAGTGCGGGGTTCAGGAGAAGGAGGGGTGCTGCCCTCCTGTGCCGTTGATTTACAAGCCCTGCCATGCTGACTTCAGGGCTCCTGGAGGGCCCCTTGCCCTGGGAATATCTCCCCACCTTCCCTGTGACTCCCCGAACTCCTTTAAGGACAAGACAGGGCTTTTCATTACATAAGAAGAGGCAGTTTAAAGGCTGGCTGGTGGAGGGGGGGGGGGGCAAGAGTGAGCAGGAAGCCTCGGTCCCCTGCCAGGGTGAACCAGGCCACCAGGAAGGATGGAAAAGGAACAAGAGGGGATACCAGAGGCTAATTTTCACCAACTTCACCATTGCTGATAGAAGAGGCTCCAAGCATGTGGGCTGTGGTGGGGGAGGGAGGGCGTGACTCAGGGCAGAGGGAGGTGGCTGATCTGTTAGATACCACTGGCCGAGTTATGGGGCCAGAGCAGGCATCCTCCTGACCTGTCCAGTGATGGGACGCCTGCTCAAGGCAGGGGATCGCTGAGTTGGCTCCAAGGGAATTTTTCTTGGTGTTTAGACCTGCATGTGTGCTTGGCAGGTTAGGGTATCGAGGTTTGCAGGTGGTTTTATATTTTAAAGTATCTCTCTCCTGTGTGTTAAGAAAGCAGGTGAATGGGGACATTGACCCCAGGTGTCCTGTACCCCTATGTTCATGATTACGAGGCAAATGGTGTGTGATGTTCCTGGAACGGTGGGAGGTGACGCAGAGCTTGGACCGGCCTTCCCAGCCCCTGTTCCTGGGGCCCGCAGCTCACCTGCCCACGCTCTCTTCAGAGAGAAAGTGGTGGGCGCTCATGCAAGGCCATGGGTTGTGCTCCTGCCGAGGGGCGTGGTGCAGCCATGTGAGGGCCACGGGCCTGAGTGCCTTGCTTACCTTGACCTCCCCAGCAGGCTTCATGTGCTCTTTAGGAAACAGGGCTGACGATAGAATTAGCTCTCGTGGGCATGCGTGCCAATGCCTGGTCCCGGGCTGGCACACAGTAGGTCGTCGTGGACTGAACAGTGTCTCTGTCTGATAAAGTCTTGTTATGCTTGAATGAGGGCTATTGTTGATAGCCTCTTGGTGCATCTGAAAGCACTAAAAACAAGGTGGGGGTCAATTTAATGAGTCAGGATGATTATCCTTTGCCACGTGGAACAGGGGGGCTGAGCCCCAGGTAAAGGCGGGCCTAAGCACTTGAAAAGCAGCTCCTGGTGAATTCAGTGGTGATGCCATCAAGGGGCTGTCTGAAGGGGCGGAACTGGAGGTCAGAGTTGTCAATGGGCATTCAGAGGTAGGCAGAGGCATTTATTGAGCACCTACTGTATGCATGGGTGAGTTTGTTCACCTTCGCCTTCACACAGACCCCTGCAGGCCTCTGGCTTCAGCTCCACCCCAGTGCATAGCAGAGCAGAGGGTCCCTGTAGCTCAGCTGGAGAGGAGGGGAAGTGGGGGGCAGGGGTGTTCCTAGGAATACATGCGGCCCTGAATGGCCCTGCTTCCTCTCTGCTCCCCTCCCCACTCATCACTTCCCAGCTCCCCTTGAGATGTGGGTCAAACCCCTGTGGCTGGACTCTCGGCCTTCTGGCTCCGTTGCTTCCTCTGAGCATGGACGTGGCCCAGATGCCCACATGACCTTCCTGGGCACCCTTGTGGCCCAGCCTGACTTGGCCCAGGTGTGAGCCTCCCCTTAGACTGCGGTTAGCCCTCAGTTGCCATTTCGGTTTTCCCTGTTTCAGTGTGGCTTGGCCCAGCTCCCTGCGGCCCCTCCCAACAGGATCTCCCAGCATGCCGTGCAGCTGGTGGTGCCACCCACGTCTGGCTGGGCTGTGAGGACCCATCTGCTCCGATGCTGCTTGATTTTCCTGCGCATCTATAGGTTGAGCAGCACCGCAGGCCCCATAGAGACTCCCTCCCTTTCTGGTCTTGAGGGTGTGGCCTCCACCCCTGAGACACTCCTCCGCCAGCCCATTTCACAGATGAAAAACCGAGGCGGGGGGAAAACAGAACACACCCTTGGTCTCAGCCCCACAGCTAGTTCAGTCTCCTGGGGCCCCATTTGGGAAGCGGTGAGGCTTGGCCAGCAGCCCCCCTGTGAGCTTTGTTCCAGCTCCCCCCACCCAGGAGGCCCTACCCATCACCATCAGTGTCTTTATTAGGTTACATCCTGGGATCTGAGAGCTTGATGAGAGGAGACAGTGAAGGTGAAGCTGCTGGCATATTGTTCATGACTCAGCGCAGCTGAAGTCCGGACAGCTCCCCAGCCCCGGCTGCCGCCAGAGCCCCCAGCCTCAAAGTCCCTCAAGGGCAGAGCCCAGAGCATCTTGTTGCTGTTTTGTGAATCCTGAGTGATAATTATATGTATAAAATTTGACAGTTTAAACCGTTCAGGATTAATCGGCACCAACACACAGAAATGCGCCTTGCCTGTAATTAGCGATTCCCTGGCAAATGCATTTTGCAAAATAGCACTTGATTTTAATAACAGGCTGTTAGTATTAGGACGCTGTGTCCATTTTATTTCAAATTGTCCAAGAAGGCCCCTCCCTCTGGCCACCCCAGCCTCCCTGGCTCGCAGGTGCCTTGCTCTGAGATCCTGGTCTCCTGGTCGGGGCCCTGGCACCCTCTGGAAGGTGCCTTAGTGATGACCCCCGCCCAGGCCCTTCTAAGCATCTCCCACCCCACCCCGCTCCCTCCGGTGCACCTAGATCGCAGCTGCAGGCAGATCAGAGGGGATAACACAGGCGCTTCTCCTCAGGATCCTCCTCCCCTCCAGCTCTCTTCTCCCCTCCCCTCCGCATCCCTACTCACTCTCACTGTCTCCTCCTCTCCCCTTCCCTCTGGCTCCATGTTGCTGGCTGACTCAGTTCTGCCTCTCTCCACAACAGGGGGTCCCCGTCTTTGAAGCCTCCATGGTGGTCCCTACCTGCCTGCTTCTGCCCCTCACTGCCTCTCTAATTACTTCCCCCTCCTGGTCTCTGTGTCACGCTTTGTGGTAGGTCGGTTTTCTAACTCCATGTCTGCCTTGGCCAGAACTGGAGAGGATGTCCCCCATCCCTGCCTTCAGAGGGTGCTGGGGGGAGTAGGGGCACAGGGCTGGCAGGTCCCCCACCCCCATATGCATGGCCCAGCTGCCATGGAGTCCTGGCCAGGCTGGTGGGGGTGGGCAGAGGCTGCAGGGCTCAGTGTGGCTGCTGCCTGCCCCTCAGTCCCCTGCTGCCACCCTGCCCCACCCCCCAGAGGCCCTGTTCCTTGCTGGCACCTCTGGGTCAGCAAAAAGCCATCTGGGTGTCCTTCTCTGAGGGCATGCACGGCTGTGGCCATTAGAGGGTCCTTCCTGGTGGGGATGGAGGAAGGGAAAGGACAGGAAGGCTGAGGTGCCTCTGGGTGGGTCAGACAGATGGCCAGGGGAGGGGTGGGACAGAAGGCTGCAAGGAAGGGGGACCCCTGCCATGGGACATAACCCCCGCTTGTCTCTTCTCTCCAGAACTGACCCTCCTATTTTCTGCACCTCCCAGCCAGTCGCCCAAGCTGGAGACCAGACCATCCATCCTCCTGACTCCTCCGCCCTGCCCCTCCTCCTTGAGTCCTCATCCGAAAGCCGCCCTGTCTTCCTCTTCCTCCTCCGCCCCCTGCACTGCTCTGGTCTGAACTGCAGCCGCTGCTCCTGGCTGGCTCCTGCCTCCTGCTCACCGGTCTGCTCATGGCTGCCAGGAGGTTCTGTTTTAACACCAAGGCCAGGTCTCATGGCCGCACTGCCTAAAAACCTTGGCGGAGTCTCGTCACCTCACCGTGAGGCCTACACTCCTGGCCGGGCCTGCCTGCCTTTGCCGTCTCATCTCCCCACTCTGTCCCAACACCCTTTACACTCCAGAGACGCCAGACTGCCCCAGGACTGGTGTGCCTTTGTGTCTGCTGTGCTGTTCCCGATGCCTGGAATGGCCTTCCCTGTCCTTTCTTCTTTGAAAAATTCCAGGGCTGCCCTGGCCATGTGGCTCAGTTGGTTGGAGGGTCATCCATATATCAAAGAGTTGCAGGTTTGATTTCAGGTCAGGGTACATACATAGGTTTCAGGTTCAATCCCTGGTTGGGGCATGAGTGGGAAGTAACCAATTGATGTTTCTCTCACACACCGATATTTCTCTCTTTTCTCTCTCTCTCTCTCTCTCTCTCTCTCTCTCTCTCTCTCTCTCTCTCTCAAAAAAGGTATATCCTTGGGTGAGGATTTAAAAAAGAAAGAAAAATTCAAGGGCCCAGAACAGTACTTGGTGGTAGTATGTGCTCAATTAGTATTTGTTGAATGAATGATAGATCTTACTCATCATCCAACCCTAGTTCAAATGCCTCCTCTGAGAAGCCTTTTGTACATGCCCTAGACTTACCTGCTTCTCCTGTGTGTTATTAGGGTACCTTGTATGCCTCCCTTTTTCTCACCCTGAAAGGAAAGGAGAATAGCCCTGCTGTAGCTGTCAGCTATAGCTGAGTAACAAGCCACACTCCAAACTCATGGTGGAAAGCAGCAATGCTAAGCTGGGCCTAACGGGAGAGGCTGGGCGGGGACCGGTGGGCTGGCCAGGCATATTCTCGTCACAGCAATGGCAGATGCACAAGGAGGCAAGAGGCCCCCCGAGAGGCCCCCTGAGCCTGGGGCTGGCGCTGGCACACATCATTTCCTGTTATTCTACTGGTCAAAGCAAGTCCCATGAACGATCCAAAGTCAAGGGATGGAGCAATATATTTGCTCTTATGGGAAGAACTTCACAGTCTTACACCAAGAACAGGACAGTGGGGGTTGGGTGGGCACATTTGGGCCTGTACAGTGTTTGCACCCTGGTCCCCTGCTTATGAGTATAGACAAGGCATTTCACCCCTCTGAACCTCAGGTTCCTATTTTTCAAGGGCTTTTATGAGAATTAGAATAATTCATTCATTTATTCACTCAGTGCCTGTTTATTGAGCAACTACTCTGTGCCAGACACTGTTCCAAGTACGGAAAACACAGCAGGGAACAAACCTGGCACTATGTGCCGCGGGCTGAGTTCCGTGTGTGGCCCCGGTGCTGAGCCCACTCCCTCTCCTTGCCCTGCAGAAGCGGTGGCAGTCCCCTGATTAGCACCCATCGGCGACCCTGGTCCGGCCCGCTCAGGTCTCCACTGCATCTCTCCACGGCCCCCTGGAGCTGCTCAGGGCAGCCACCCTGAAGCTGCTGGACTCCCCCTGCCCCAGGCCCTCCGGTCCATCCCTCTTCCCAGAATACCCTCACGCCCCTTCACCCGACTAATCCCTTCTCCTGCCCTGGACTCAGTTCAGGCACCCCTTCTCTCGGGAAGCACTCCCCACACTGTATGTGATCCACACGGTAAACCTTCCAGGGCAAAGGCCGTGTCCTGTTCATCCTCAGGTCCTCGGAGCCGGGACTACAGCAGGCACTCAGTGTAAGTGCTGGTGGAAGAACAGAGTAAACGGGTGAATGAGTGTACCCTAAATTGTCTTATCTGTACAGGCATAGGAGGGTCATGTGGGGCCATCCATGGCAGTTCATAGCAAGTGGTACCAGCTGCCTTTCGTTGAGCATTTACTAAGCGTTTGCCCTTGACGGGGCCCTGGAGTGTAGCAGGAGCAACACCCTGCCCCTGTTGGACATCTACACCCAGCAGATCACCTAGGACGAGCAGTGTAGGAGGTGAGAGCGCAGGCCTAGACTCAGACTCCTCAGACCCAGGCCCAGGCCCAGGCCCAGGCCCTACCCGGATCTGAATCTGGGTGCGTTTGGCAATTTACTTAGCTTGCGTTGCCTCAGCTTCCACCTCTGAAAGGTAGGATTATAATAGCACTTGCCGCATAAGGGTGTTGGGAGAGTTCATGGAACAAAGGTTTACTGGTCACTGTGCCAGGCGCTGGAGAGAGAGCAGGGAATAAAATAAAACCAGCGTGGGATCAAATCAGATGCTTTGTGCCAATAAATTGGCACAAGGCTAACTGCAGAGCACACATTCAGCGTGTTCACAATTGTTGCTGTTGTCATCCAGTCCAATCTTGCCAACATTTGACAAAGAAACGGAGGCCCAGAGAGGCCTAGGTATTCACCCAAGGTCACACAGCAAATTAAGGATGGAACTGGGACTAGCCACAGGTTACCCAAGCAGGGCTCTTTGTACTTCACCACCTACTTCTACCTGGACAGGGGTCAGTGGGAGATGAGGAGCCAGGGAAAAGGGCCCGATCCGCCCTCACTCCCCTCTCAGTGCATGTGGACCTCGACTGAGGGATTCAGTTTCTGTTGTCATCGCCCAATTGTCTGCACTAACGGAGCAGAGATAATCCCAAGATGTTGCCAATCCCATGAAGCGTTCTCCCCAGCTCTGCCTCGCACACGTGTGCTGTCACGTGTGTGCTGGGGGTGGGTGTGCGAGGGGAGGCTGCTAATGAACCTCCTCGCTGGGCTTTGTGCAGACTGGTGTGGCGATGAGGCTGCCTCCTGTGAGGGCACAGGCACGGCAGGGGAGGCATCCGGGCGCGGGTTCTGGTTGGGATAGAGGCGGTGAGACAGGCGGGGAAATGGACAGTCCACGCGCAGCACCGACTGTGCGGGTGGAAGAAGCATAAGAACCTTCTCTCTGCCCTTGTCTGGATGGGAGAGCAGGGCTCCGCGCCAGCCCGGAGTGAAACTCCAAGGCCACCACGTGACTTTCGTCTTCATCTGAGGTTGGGTCGGGGGCGCGTGTGCATTGGAGGAGGGGCGTGCCTCCCCATCCTGAGCTTTCTGGGTCCTCCACCTCAGAACCGAGCCTGCATCGCCCTACCCCACACTGTCGGGCTAACGCGGTTCTCGCTCCCACGCTAACAATCGGCTGCTTGACACCGAGGCCTGGGGAGGACCACGTGTCACTTCAGTTGAATGGATTTAGGCTGGGATTTCGGGCACTTGGCCACCTGGGAAGAGAAGGGTGGGGTCAGCGCTCTCATCACAACTCCTGGGTGACCAAGCCCCTCTGTCACAGCAGGGCTGTCCTTTCCAGCAAGTGCCCATGTCTAGTTCTAGGTGGAAGCACTGTGCCGGCTGGGACGTTTTCCTGGCTGATTCGCAGCGATGTCCCCATCACCCAGCAGCGGCAGCCTCACAGGAACACGTAGCTGAGGAGGGAGGGAAGCGCTCAGCGCAGGTGGAAACGAGCTGCTCCTGGCCCAGGGGCCCTTCCCTGCCCTTTCTCAGAGGACGACCCTCAGAGTGAGGTCCCCAGGCTCAGCGTGGGGACCCACTCATCCCCAGCTGCTCAGGAGTCTCCCTTCTCCTCCCAGCCCCCCTATACTCTTCCAGGAACCTAGAGGTTGAGTGGGCACAACCCTGACCAGCATGGAGGGCGTGTGAGAGACACGTGGGCGGGAGAGTCCAGGGAGGCCTGGACCAGTGTCAGCAACACCAGGGCAGATGCCAGGGGGAGGAGCCCCTAGGCAGGTGATTTCCTAATTAGGAAAACGGGGGGCATGGATGGGTGAGTCCTCCATTAAATCAGGTGACCCCTCACCCTCCCTGGGGGCAGGTGCCGCGCTCCAGGCAGCTGAAGTCTGCATCCTTTTCCTTACCCGGCACCTTTCCTCCTGTTTCTTTGGGGATGTTTTGGTCCTTGTGAAGTCTGCTTGGCACCCCTTCCGGACCTGCATTGGTATAAGTGACCTTGGTGCGGATACCAATAGGAGCTAAGGTTTATTCAGCATCTGCGGGACCTCCATGGCCCTCAGAAGAACCGACAGACGGGGCAGGCGCTTTCTCTAGCCCAGGAACGCCGGACCCAGGTCATGCTAAGCCGTGCTTCTCGGGTACCCCAGCCGGAACCCACGCTGGCTTTCTTAGTTTGGGTTCCCCCGGAAGCAGACCCTGGGCCAGGATTTGAGGGTAAGCAGTTTCTGTGGGCGGTTGGCTCAGAAAGGTGGGTGGGAGGTGGTGAGAAAGGGCAGTGAGTGAATGCCGCCAGTCAAAGCTGGGGTTTCCAGTCAGTTACCCCTGGGGCCACCTGCAGCTTACCCCCCATGGGGAACCTGGCCTGAGCAAAGACCAGCCTCAGAATTGCACCGCCCCAGGGTGAGTGGGCTGGAGTGTTTAAGCCCACCCCAGCGGGCACTGGCGAGGACCACCGTCGTTGGGATGGGTACTGTTAGTCCCTCGTACTTGGGCCTCCTATGTGGGCAGGGAGAGTGACTTTGGTGCAGAGAGAAACCCAGGTAAAAAGCTGCAGGTGCTGGCAGCTGGGAGTTGGGCGCCGTCAAGAGAAGGTCAAGGGCACATGAGCAGGGCGTCCTCAACATCTGCTGCTCGGGGCTTTGAACCTCCGTGAGCGTGACTCTCGCTTTTTGCACCAAGTCCCACTGAATCACGCATTCTGCTCATTTTGTACTGGGGCTGCTGTTGGCTGGGACCAGGTCAGCACTCAGTTTCCAGCCCGGAGGTCTTTCTGTCATGCGAGGTGAGGAGGGAGACTCTGCCGCAACGGGCATCTCCCGGGCCCTCCCCTCTTCACCCAGAGTGCGTTCCGCAGAAGCAGGCTCCTTTCAGCCTGTGTCTGAGGCGGCCAAATTAGGAAGGTGGGGCCTCAGTAAAAATAAACGACTTCAGCGTGCCAGAAATAAATGGCTTTGGATTATCTGCTGCTTGGGTTATGCTGTCCCCATGGAGAGCGACCCTGACCGCTGGGTTCTCCTGCTGCAGGCCGAGCAGGCTGGGGCTGCCGCCAAGGCGTCCCAGAAATGGCACCTCTAGCCCAGGACTGCGTGGGGGCGGGGCTGTAGAAGGAAAAAGAGTTGCACTTTGGGAAAGCTTACCCCCGCCCCCCTGTCTGCTGCTTCTCCAGGGCGTTCATGGGTATCATGAAGGTGTGGGGAGAGAAATGAAAAAGAGCTGTGTGGCTAAGTGAGTTTGAAAATGCTGGAAAAGGCCCAATAGAAAATTTATTATTTACTGCAGACCTTCTCAGATACTTTACTGCAGACCTTCTCAGATACTTTACTATGCAAATCGGCATTGTGGTTTTCCAAAGAAGGAATATGACCTATCTGTCTATCATCTATCTATCTATCTATCTATCTATCTATCTATCTATCTATCTACACACACCTATGTGCAGGGTGGGGCAAAAGTAGTTTACAGCTGTGAGTATGTGAAACACAATAGTTCTTGTATTATTACTAATTATTGTATTATTTTCCATATGAACAACTATAAACCTACTTTTGCCACACCCTGAATATGATAAGTATGTACATGAATGCATTATTATTATTGTTATTATTATTGTTATTTCGCCCCAACTCTTTGGATCATGGAACCCTTTCTTTCACGTAGCGCTCCTAGGGCTGTGAGTACCGTGTGGGACACTCACTGGGAATGCCATTTGGCTTTTTCCCAGAGCCTTTCCATACCCACTTCTTATCAAATCCCATTAGAAACAGAAAACAGGGCTGTGTCACTTCTCAGCTTCACACTCTTCAAGTTCCGCAAGCCTGTAGGGCGATGCTCAGACTCTTTCAGCCTGGCCACGCCCACTTCCCCCCCATCCTCTCAGCAGACCCTTTCCGGGGTAGCTCCTCAGGGTGCCCTGGGCTTTCTGACCTCCGGACCTTTACCCATAGTCCCCTCTGTTGGAAGGGCCTTCCCTCGACCCCCTTCTGCTTGGTGAGCTCCTGTTCATGTTTCCAGACCCAGCCCAGACGTCACCTTCGGGGAGTTTGCCTTGATCTTGTCACTGTCTTAGGGAGGCCTTCCAGGGCCACTTTGAAATGGCAGCCCCGGCGCCCGAGCTCCGTATACCCTCCCCCCCCTCTTTATTTCCCTTCCTCGTCACCTTTGCACAGACTGTATCATGACCGTATTGGTTTTGTTTATCATTCATGGTCTGTCTCCAGCCTGCAGGACATTTGCTCCATGAGGGTAGGGATCATTGTTCTCCATTCACGGGGCCTGGCACATAGTAGGTGCTCAAAAATATTAGCAAATGCCTGCTGGAGCATCAGTCTTGAGTTTCAGAAACAGAAAAGCCAGCTCTTCTCCAGGCTGAGCTGGGAGGCTTGTGTTAATGTAAAAAAACCATTGAAACCTGTAAAGAATTTTTGTGAGTTTATTTGAGCCAAACTGTCGACATATGCTGGGAAGCAGAACCTCAACGAATTGAGATAATGCTCCGGAGAATGGCGGGTTACATTTGTATTTATACATTGCAATCAAAGGAGGGACATAGGTGGGTTACATGAAATTCATTGGTGATAGATTAAGGAAGTGGGATAAAACAAAGCGGGGGGGGCGAGGGGGGACCCCTGGGATTGGATAAAAAGTGAAATGATGGACACATACTTGGGTGGGTGCAGGAACAATTAACATGATAATGAAGTGGTGGTATCTGTCCTGGCGCCCAGCATATTTGGTTGTGCCCCAGGGGCTCCAGAAAAAGGGAAGTTACAAGTTACCCAGACATTTCAAGGGTGTGTTATCATAGATGCAAAAAGACAGATAGGCTCAGTTAAGGATTTGTCAGTGAAGATACTGGCCTAGGATGTAACTGCCCACCATAGCTGCTTTTAGTTAAAGTTTAATTTCAGACCATCCTTTGTGGTTACTTTAGGTCTCTGAGTTTGCAAGACCGCCATGCAGGCCCCCCCTGAGCTTGTCAGGTCAGCATGTGGCCCCTTTTGTCCACACTTGGATCCTACGGGCTCCGGACCCTGTCCAGCCCCGGTCCTCTCTTTTCATTTCTCTCTCATCTTCCGGCTGACTGGTGTCCCACCATGCGGGGATGCTGGCCACAGTTGATGCTTTCCTACTTTTGCCACACCCTGAATATGACATGAATGCAGAAAGTGGTGGTGATTTTCTGTGCCCGAGGGCTCTGCATAAAGGTTGGGCACTGTGTTCTCTCCGTGGGCCTTTCTGTCCCAGTATGGCTCAGAAAGTGGGTTCAGGAAGCGGTGGGGCCTAGGGGGACCTCAGGAGGGATCCAGGCTCTGCTCTGTTCATCGTCAGTGTGGCTTGAGCCCATAGAGGCCCAGGGAGAGAATAGGACAGGGCCGAACTGGGCCGGGAACCAGGAGGGTGGGCCTGGCTTGGAAACACAGACTGGCCGTCTCTGCCCCAGGGAGTCAAAGATACTGAGGGTACACGACAGTATGTCACAGCATCTGAGACTCCTTTGGTTAGAAGGTGGACTGTTATTTTGTGTCCCTAAGAAGGAAGGGTGGCTGCTGATGGAAGGTTGGCATGGCTTTGATTGTAGGACGCGCTCCCATTCCAGAGACTGATGGAGTGTGGTGCTTTCCACGGGCCGGGGGGCAGAGGGAGGCTAGGCGCCCACCTGGCACGTGGGAGGGAGACTGGAGGTCTTGGGTTTGCAGGATGACACGAGGTTTGCTAGACTCTCCCCACGACTGAAGTGTGCGTGAGATCAGGTCTCCTGTGGGACTGCAGGCTGGTTAGCAAGCTCAGAAACTGGTCCGGTGGGGACGTTCCCTGCTTCATGGTCTGGGTCCTAAGGGCTCAAAAGTCCAGTTTTAGCCAGGATTCTCTTTCCTCAGGAGTCTGTACCTTCCGAATGACTCTTAAATGCCCCTCACACCCCGCCCACCTTGCCCATCTCTGTGTATAGCCACAGTCCTTGCCCTTCCCCCGCCCTACTTTCCCCCTCATTCCTCTCCCTTTCTCCGTGTCTCCACCTGTCCTTCCTTCTTGCCGATGACAGTTGCAATGTTTTGAATGCTGCAGCCCTTGCATTTCTCCTTTATAGAAAACCCTGCCTCTGGCTGGCAGGATTATCATATCAACACCTTGGTGCATCCTCCCTTGTCCCTCATCCCCCGTCTCCTCTGCTTGGAACTGGCTGCGTCATCACCCCCACACCTGATTCTCAGTCACCCTCTGGGAGGCTTCTCCCGCTCCGGTTTGTCCCGGTGCTTCCTGAAATACCTGCCAGGCCTCCTCTTAGAAGCACTGCCCTGCGTCTCTCAGACTGTATGGGCCGGAACCCCAGCTCAGGAATCCTGTGACCTGGGTTCAAATCCCGGTGCCAATTCCCAGTTGTGTGTCTTAGGGCAAGTGCCTCCCAAATGCCTGATTCCTGGGACAACAACGCCACATTCACCAGTCCCAAGATGTTTATATTAACATCTCTGGAATTGCAATGCCTCCCACCATCCTTGCCATGTCAAAGTTTAATTAGCAGAGAAATTTCTCTCTTGGAGATCCCTGAACTAACAGTCAATCTGCTCATCTAAGAGTCCTAGGTCTGATGAAATATTGTCATATCTATTTCAAGGGCTGTGAGGATTAAAATGAGCCAACGCGTGAAAAAGTCTTCGCACAGTCGCTGGCATGCAGTAGGTGCCCCATTAATGTTATTATTGGCACAAGAGTGGATCCCATCTGACCTTCGAGGTTCCCTCAAGGCATCCCTTCATTGTCTCCACCAATGGGCACGCCACCTGGCCTCCTGTTGACCCTTTCCTCCTGCAAAGTGGAACGCTGGCCACGCTCCAGTTCACCCTCTCTGATCTGAGTTAGCCCCACCCGTCCAGTGTTGACCTAGGTGTTTGTATTGCTTTCCTCCATCTCTGTGTGTCAACCTCATCTTCCCAGTGCTCCTGGGAGCCGAGTGCCCTGTGATCACATACTTAGTCCTGAACCCTGCCTGCCATCAGCTGGGCGTGCATAGACCCCTCACAGTGGCCACCCAATCAGAAGAACATCGCTGCCTGCCTTTGCCCTGCTCTCAGTTCCTCCAGCGCCTCGCCGAGCCTGGTGTTCTGGGCACGAGTCTGTAGGCTTATTATCGTCGTCTCATTCTAGAATGTGGCCTGATTGCCTCACTCATCACGGTGCCCAGCCCTGAGCCCAAGACCTGGCACAATGTCGGTCCTCAGTAAACCTTCATGGGATTGATATACACGTTCTTGACCACTGACTGGTTTGTTGACCACCTGAGGGAAGAAGGTTTGGGTTGGGGTGGTGACTCAGCTTCCTGCAGACTGAGGGTCACAATTAGAAAAGAGGCAGGGGCCCTAACCGGTTTGGCTCAGTGGATAGAGCGTCGGTCTGCGGACTGAAGGGTCCCAGGTTCGATTCCGGTCAAGGGCATGTACCTTGGTTGCGGGCACATCCCCAGTGGGGAGTGTGCAGGAGGCGGCTGATCGATGTTTCTCTCTCATCGATGTTTCTAGCTCTCTATCCCTCTCCCTTCCTCTCTGTAAAAAAAAATCAATAAAATATATATAAAAAAAGAAAAGAGGCAGGGGCTCCAGACCACCAGGGAGGCATCCGTTGGGGATGCCCAGCCTTGCCTGGCTTGATGCTATTCTCACTTGATCTTCATGAGAATTCCTTCATGGTAGGTGAGGTAACTGGGCCCTGAGGAGTCAAATTATGTGTTCTGGGAATGTGGGCTTCAAACTTCTTCAACCACGTCTCGCAGTAACGCATGCAATTCACATCACAACCCCGTGTTCACTTGCGTACACACGTGTACACTCGCCTCTTGCTCTGCAGCACACTGTTTTCTGTGCCTCTTTATTCCACCCTCTGCACTTTCATTATGTTTTCATGCCAGACATAGCCCAAAACATTGAGTTCATGACCCACAAATGGGGAACATGGGCCCATGTCCCAGAGCTGCTGAGTGTGGACACACAGCCCGTGCTCTTTCCAATGAGCAAGCCCCTGGGAGAACAGGGGCGGAAAGTCATGTGTATGAAGAGAGCAAGATTACTCTTAGAAAGCAAGTGGGAGGTTCCCTCAGATCCCGGGAAGGGAAGGGAAGGAAAGGAAGTTTGAAGGGGGGTCATTGCTGGCTGGCCGCTTAGGAAGAGAGAGCTGTTTTGCCCGGGGTAGGCACTCCAAAGGCTTCTAGACTGAATGGGAGTGAGGGGTGAGTGAGTGCCGTTCTGGCTGCCATGGTCCTTAGGAGGAAGGGATTTCACAGGTCTGGATGGAAGGAGCCCATCTCCGTTATCACACGGATGTGAGAAGTGAGGTCTGCAGAGGAGGTGTGGTGTATCCACACGGTTACTAGCAGAGCGGGGGCTGGGAGCTGTGCTGTGCTGGCTCCAGGGCCAGTGCTGAGATGGGTGATGAATGGGTAAGTGGAGGCTTTGGGGTCTGGAACACGGTGCTTCTGTAACTGTCACCATTAGTTCCAGCAGCGTCTTGGAGCATTTATGAGGCATTAACCTCATGCCTGACGGGGCTTTAATACCGTACACGTATTAGTCCCTTTACTCCTCATGCAAACCCAGAAGGTAGATGTCATTATCAAGCTCCTCTGCAAGAGAGGAAACTGAGGCACAGAGGAGTAAAGCAACTTGTTCAAGGTGACCCGATAGTTCATGGAACAGGGAGTTGAATCTAAATGGGCTCCAAAGCACACCCCTGGAGGCCTGGTGGTGGGGAGCAGGGCCTCTCTGGGCACAGGGCAAATACTGGGGCCTTCTTTGGGTGGGTCGCCTCCCCCACTGCAGACCAGGCCCCTCTGGAAACTCTACACATCCTGGCAGAGGCGGGACAGAGCTCGGCTGATGACACAGGGAAGTGGGAGGCCGTGGGTGGAAGATGAACAGAGAGGGAGCCTTGAGTGAGGCTGGGCAGGATGGCTGGGCAGGATGCCAAAGCCTGGCTCTGCCCCTTTCCCATGGCATGTCCTTGGGCGGGAAAACAAGAGTTGCTAAAATTATTGAGTGGTACTAGGTGGCAGCCCTGTGTGTGGGTCGTCATTTCCAAGTCCAGGAGGAAGTGGGGGCTCAGAGGGCACGAAACCAGCCCCGGTGAGAGCCGGGGAAGGGCCAGGGCCTGGTTTGGACACTACTCGACCAGACTCCCCTGTGCTCCCACCCACGTGCAGGTAACGGCCCGCTCCATGCCCGGGTCTCCCCACCTTTCCAATGGGCAGACAGGCTCCCACCTTGAGGACTGTGATGACAGTCAGCAGGTGTCTGGCTACTAAAAAGTTCCCAACGTTTGTCAGCCATTATTCATCTTCCTGTCGTCATGGCATCAGAAATCAGAATGCCTGGTTCTGAGTTGGCTTCGGGTTTAATCACAATCAGATGGAAGCTGAAACTCTGGGGCCTGAGCCTTGTGTGTAGATCATTAAGAATCCCCTGGAGGCATGGGCGAAAGAGAAGTCAGGTCAAGACCAGACGCCACCAGCATTTCTTGGCACTTGCGTTGTGCCAGGCCCTTGGCCAGTTACTCTCATGTCCTCATTTCCTCAAGACAAGTAAATGGGAAGCATCCTTCTGCCCCATTTTCAGATGAGAAAACTAAGGTCCCAGGGGTCTCAAGAAACTGCCCAGACTTGAGAGGCCGTTGGGCATTGAAGTCCAGAGCAGGGGCTTCTGGGCCCGCACCCCAGCCGGCTGGGTGGCTGACCTCTCTGGCCTCGGATCCTGAAGATGGAGCCGTCTCAGCAAGTCGTGAAGGTTACGCGAGATGTTGTATGTTCAGGGTTTAGCGTGTGTCTGACACAGGACAAGCACACAGTAAATGGTAGGAGTCGAGCTCCCATCCACGTTCTGTCAGGGTGCAGAAGACGGGGGAGAAATCTCTTTAGATCTTGAACTAAACCAAGGCAGTGCTGGTCTGGCTGGGGGAGCAGTTGGACGCACTGGTGAGCATTTATTGAGAGCCTCCCCTGTGCGCGGTGAGTTCAGGCTCTTTCTAGCAGAGACGCTGAGCGGGCCTCGCAGGCATCGAACCCTGGCTCCTGACCCCAAATCCAGGGTTCACACAGATTCAGGGAGCTGGCCTAGGATCATTATCACTTAGACACCCTCGCCTGGCTTACCAATGTCATGCTTTCAAAATTAATAGTGATACTTGATATGCTTAGTGCTTTACAATCTCAACCAATGTTCCCCTTTAAGGCATACAACTGAAAAACTCTGTGGTCTTTTCCTTTGAGCTTTCCATCCCCGCGGGTGAATTGGGGACAGTTAGCCCATCTGGCATCTGAGAGAGCCAAGGCTCAGAGAGTGGAAGGGAGTCCCCAAATTCTGGAGACTGGAAGTGTGGGGGCTGGAGCTCTGATCTCCTGAATAAGGAATTCTCCCCGCCCATCCCGGCTCCCTCTCAAAGGGAGGCCTGGCTGACCGCGGCTCTGGGGACAGTGACACTTGGGAAGAGGCACCTGCCAGTGGGGCTGGGACCGCACGGCTCAGCATTCAGGGGCAAACTGTCGGATTTGCAGGGAATATGGGGACATGCCCGGGGACCTGCCGGTGTGCAGGCACCTTCCCAGGCGCTGGATGTACTGTACTCGCAATCCTGGCCAGCTGAACGACGTGCCAGGTGAGCCCGGAGCCGAGTTCTGGGCTCCACTGGCATCCTCGCATCAAGATTTTAGGGTACACGGGTCGCAGGTGTGCTCCGGTGCACACTGCCTCTGGGGGCATCCTTTGATTTTCTTCTTCTGGAAGCTCCACTCCTGCTTCAGAGAGCGAGCAGGTTCATTGTGGTCAGAGCCCTGCCTTCAGTTCGAGTTCCCGTGCGCCTCTCTGTAGGAGAAGAGGACGAAGTCCAGATGGTTTTAGTTCTGGGGGGCACTTGGCTGGATAGGACCATGATGGCAGCCAGGTTCTGGGGAATGTAGCTCATCCTCAGAGAGAGGAGGCCAGGCGTCTGCACCCATATGCTGCTGCTGGCTGGTGTGGCCATGTGTCAGGCCTCCGCCTGCCCGTGTCTGCACGGTGGGGGTGCTGAGATAAGGTTCTCTCCAAGGTTCCCTCTGGCCCCTTGAAAGATAGGACCCCCCACACACACACACTGGGGGCCCTTCAGAGCTCAGGCCCAGCCTGCAGGATCCTGGATACAGATATGGAAAATGACTCAGAGTCATTTCCTTCTGAGGTCATTTGAATATGACCCTTTCCTGTCTGGGTCGCATGGGCCCCAGGCCCCCCTCACATATCTGTGTCTTGGGACTCCAGCTGACCGGCAGGCAGAGATGGCCATGCTGAGGAGGCCCGTACCGGAGAGTCACGGCTGGGACCCCCATCCCTGTCAGGAGGCCTGAAGTGAAGACCAAGTGGGGAAGACAGGACCTCCCTGTGCAAGGGGAGGTCCCACAGCGCCACTGAGCGCCACCCAGAGGTCCGAACAGTCCTGTCAATCAGGGCCCTGGGTGCTAGACTCTCTCGCCTCTTCCCAGCAGGCAGGGGGAGGCTTTTGTGTGACAACTTCCTGACTTGGCATTTTAATTTTCAAAAAAGAAATAAATTCTCTCCAGCCCCGGCTGTAATTGACTCTGGAACTGTGACTTTGTCATGCAAACGGTTATTTGTGGACTTTCAGAAACCTGCCTCTTGGAGCGAAATTATATACTTAGAGCCTCTGAAGCTGTGGATTATGGTCCCAACAGATCCTAACGATTCTCTGGGTGCCATTAGGGGATAACATGAAAATGCATATTTAGAGGATGATTAAAAAGCAAACGAGCATGCACGGCGAAATTCCTTGTGGAAAGTGGTGATTAAACTCATTGCGAGACTTCTCCTGTTAGGGACCACCGGGACCAGTGGCCGCCCCCTGCTCCTGCAGAGCCCCTGGGGCCCAGCCTACAGGTTATAAACCATCACAGACACAGCCCTGAGGAGGAGGGGAGGCCACAGGGCTGCCTCCTCTCCGTGGGAGCCTGCTGGCCACTTGGCTGCAACCACCAGAGGGATCCAGGACCATCCTTTCCAAAGACCCGGATGCATTTCTGCCCCCACAATCCGGGCCACCATCACATCACCTGCCCTGGGAGCAGTTGAGTGTGAAACGGCTTTGGCAGTAAGTTCAGTTCGGGGCTCTCACACGCCGTGGGGAGGGCGGTTTGTGGAGCAGGGTTTTCAGTCTTCTGTAGCGCGGGGTTTTTAGTCTTCGGTGGGGTTTTTAGTCTTCGGTGGGGTTTGAGGCCCAGGTTCCGGACACAGTGCTGCCACTCGGATATTGCTGTGTGCCTGTGGTCATTGTAACTCACACACATGTGAAGCGGAGATACTGATAGCAAATGTAACCCTGAATATAAAAGAGCTTTGGGAACTGGAAAGGGCTGAAGCGCGAGGCTGTCATAACTCCCTCTGTGTCTTGGTGAAAGCAGGTGCCTTCTGGCTGGGCCCCAGGTTCACCCCCCGCGAGGTGGCTGTCCATCACACCCCTGGCCTGCTTCCTTTCTGCGCCGCGTTCACCGTCCTGGCTCCAGAGGGTTTCTGTGGGAAGGAGGCCCGGAAGATGCTTCTTACCCAGTTCCTGTTCCCACTGACGCATGGGTGGTAACCACCCTGAGCTCCTCACGGGCCCACGCCTCTCGGAAGACAGCGGTACTTCATTGTGACCAGGGAATTGCTTAGAGACACACTTTATGGAGCACTTAATATGTGCCGGCACGGTGACAAGACCTTGCTATGTTTTATGTCTCATTTAATATTTATGATAGCCTTGCGATTATTCTAATTTACAGATGAAGAAAGTCCAGAGGAGTTAAGCAAGTTGCCCAAGGTCACTACTAAGTGGCTGAATCCAGGGCCCATCTAAAACAAGCTTTTAACCTTTAAAGCCACAGGCCCTCTCACGTGGGCCAGAGGCAGCAGCCGGCTCTGGACCATGGTTCTTTGCAGGTCTGTTGTGCCGTGTGCGTCCTGTCTTTTCTGGGGAAGGCCCTCACCCCGGCCCCAAGCACGTTCATCCTTGGTCCTACTCCCTCCCTGAATCCCACATTTCCTCCAGCAACTACCTCATCCTTCTCCAGCCCTGCAATACATCGTAGAGCCAGCTGCCTCTTTTGCCTCTGCCCCAGAACTCCCGACCACCCTGAGTCGCCTTTACTCGACCTCCCAACACAAGGGCTCTTTCTAGGGTCACCAGTGGCCTCCGCGTCTCTAAATGCAATGGGCATTTTAAAGTCCTCTTCCTCTCTCCTCAGAAGCCTTGACTCTGCTGCCCCCTCCACCTGCCTGGCGCGCCTTTCATCCTCGCCCCCAGGGATGTGCCCTGTCCTAGTTTTCCTTCTGGCTGCACCTTGGCAGACTCATCAGCGTTGGGCTGCACAAGGCCAGGGCCTTGCCCTCTGCCGAGGTGGTCTCATCGTGCTGGTATTGTCCTTAGCACAGTAGGGCTGCAGGCGTTGCATTCTGTCTCCCAAGGAGGTCACGCCGTCTCTGGATGTCCACTAGGCTCAGCACAGGGTGGGTGTGTAGAGTCGGAATCAGTCCATTGTGCTCTACACCTGTATGTTCAGCTGTCTGCTCAGCAGCTCCTCTTGGACGTTTTAGAAGTGCCCCCAGCCCTCCAGCCCTCCCCGCCCGCCCCCCCCGCCCCCCCCCCCCCCCCCCCCCCCGGTCCACAGCGGGACTTGTGGCCTTCTCCGGCAATGGAAGCCTGCTTCCAGTGCTCTCTCCTGGCCAGGGGCACGGCCGCCCGGCCCGCGGCACAGGTGAGAAGCTGAGGGTCAGTGTTGGCGGTTCCCTCGCTCCTGCAGCGCAGTCAGTCCGTCACTGCCACAGGTCGCTGTCACCTCCCAATCAGCTACTGCATTCAGGCTCCTCGCCTGCTCCTCCACCGCAGCGCCCACGGGTCTGGTGGATCCATCTTGTCCTTCTCAAGCCATTTCCCACAGCACAACTCTGAGCACATTGCATACACCCCCACTCTGGTTTTCTGCTGCTTTTGAGATCATTTCTCAAATCTGTGACATGGCCCCGAGGCCACATCTACCCTCCAGCCTTGTCACACACCCTCTTCCTCCTCCTCCCCGCTGAGCTCCAGCTCCAGCTCCAGCTGCATGGTCATGGTCGTGGCCTCTGGGCCTCTCAGGCCCCGGAGCACACCCTGCTCCCTCTCTCCCTCCATGGTCTTGAACATGCTGTTCGCTCCGCCCAGAACGTTCTCTCTCTGCTTGCATGCCCACCTCCCAATATTGGCTCTGCTCTTATTTTCTCTGAGAGGCTGGTCCTGCCTGAAGAACCCTCCCTTGGTATGTAAGCACTGCCGTGAGTGTGCCTGTTGGCGATTCCTATCTTACTCACTGGACTCTGCTCCAGGGGCGGCAGCCTGGGTCTCGGTGCCTGGCACAGGTCTGTCCCAGGGCCTGGCACAGAGCAGGCGGTCCTTCACTCTCTCCACAGGTGTATACATGCAGCCTATCCTGTTCCAGGCACTGTTCTGGGCTCTGGGGAAACGAGAGTGGACAGAACAGACATGCAGTCTTGTTCAGAGAACGCTCCCCAGGCATGAGTAAATGTGGCCTTTTGTGGCTCACCTTCCAGCCCCCTTCGCCGTCCCTCCAAGAAGGCCAGGAGCCCAGAGCCAGGGCCTGGCTGTGAGCCTCCGTGGGAGGGCGGGGCGGGCTGAGTGGTGGCCTCCTCCCTTAGACGTGGACATGGCCCCGTACTTTCCAAGGGCTTGAGCGGCAGCTTTATGTTCTGGCCTGTCCTGGTAGCATTTCTTTCCCAGAGGGCTTCCGTTCTGCCTCTCAGTTCCCACCCCTTCAGCTCCTCCCAGGCGTCCTCAGGGGTAAGTTTCCCCCAGGTTCCAGTGCTGGCTGGGCCCTCCCTGGCTGTCTCGTGGGTCTGTGGTGTCTCATAGTTTAGAATGGTCCCTTGGGACCCTCTGGGTTCCCGAATCCTCATCAGGAAGATGGGGATGATGATGTGTACCTATAGGGTTGCTATGGAAACTAATGAAGGGAGCTCTGAGCCCTTTCAGTCCCACACACGGGAGGGTTCTAGTTGTACAGTATTGTCACTAAACACTGTAGGGCTGCAGGTGCTGTGTTCTGTGTTCTGAGGAGGTCACGCCCTCTCTGGATGTCCACCGGGCTAGGCACAGGGCCGGCCGGACATGTATAGTCAGGACGAGCTCAGTGAGGGAACTCATAACAAAACTACCCGGTGGGCACCTCTTTGGCGCCGGTTTCTCTGACTCCACTCCCCTGGGCCCAGCTCCCTGATTCCAGCAGGCTTCTGGCCTCATCCGGCCACACCCACAGGCTGCCTGGCCTCATGTCTCTATGGTCCCTGCCCAGGGAACCCCAAGCCAGAGCATTGAGGGCAGAGAGAGGCACAGTGACAGGGCTGAGGCCACACCCTGAAATACTTTGGCCTGGAGTCTTCCAAGTTAAATGTTTAATTCAATTATTTAAAAAACAATGCTTACCGTAAAAGATTTAGAAAATTCAGTTATGTATAAAGAACCACCCATAATCCCATTCTTCTAGAAAACTTCTGTTAACATTTTGTTCTTTCTTCCAGTCTTTTTTTTAAATATATATTTTTATTGATTTCAGAGAGGAAGAAAGAGGGAGAGAGAAAGAAATATCAATGATGAGTTTGATTGGCTGCCTTCTGCACGCCCCCTACTGGGGATTGAGCCCACAACCCAGGCATGTGCCCTTAACCGGAATTGAACCGGCGACCCTTCAGTCCTCAGGTCAATGCTCTATCCACTGAGCCAAGCCGGCTAGGGCCCTTCCAGTCTTTTTTAATGAAAATGTTACTTGTAATATAATAAAAATTATATTATATAAGTTATTGTATATATCATATTATGTAAGTTACCTATACTAATAAAAGCCAAGTGGCATCTCGCCCTCGTGTCATCACAAGATGGCCGCCCCCATGTTGTCACAAGATGGCTGCCACAAGATGGCTGCCCCCACATCGTCACAAAATGGCCGCCATAAGATGGCTGGCAGGAGAGGGCAGTTGGGGGCTATCAGGCTGGCAGGGGAGCAGTTAGGCGTCGATCAGGCCGGCAGGGGAGTGGTTAGGGGGTGATCAGGCTGGCAGGCAGAAGTTGTTAGGGGCAATCAGTCAAGCAAGCGGTTAGGAGCCAGCAGTCCTGGATTGTGAGAGGGATGTCCAACTGCCAGGTTAGGCCCAAACCTGGCAGTCGGACATCCCCTGAGGCATCCCAGATTGGAGAGGGTGCAGGCTGGGCTGAGGGACACCCCTCCAGTGCACAAATTTTGTGCACTGGGCATCTAGTATTATATAAAATATTATATGTAATATTTTAGTTAAAATATTTTAATTGATACTTTACATTTAATATATTATTTTATTTTATATAGTATCATTAATATAATTATACAATTACTACACTATTTTAAATAATATGTTTAATTAAAATATACAATAGTAAAAATTTTTAGATTGTTAAACACACACATATGTATATATATACAGAGAGAGAGAGACTGATTTTGCTTTTTTCACTTAACTTTTTATGATGTTTATTTTCCCATGCTACTAAGCTTTAAAAAACATTAATTTTAATAGTTGCTCCTGTATTTTCAATAACTTCTTTTTTAATCAAAAGAGTAATGTTTGATCAAAGCATAAAATGCCAGGAAACATAGAAATGTACCAAGGGAAAAACAACCAAGCCCCACAATTCACACGGTCAAGGAGAAGGCAGTGGGCATTTGGTGCGTGTCCTTCCCAAACCTTCTGTCAATGTCAGAAACATTCAAACCTGTGAAGAATTTTTGTCAGTTTATTTGAGCCAAACTGTCGACAATTGCTGGGAAGCAAAATCTGAACGAATTGAGATAATGCTCCGGGGAATGGCAGTTTTGCACCTTGTTTTACACATTACAATCAAAAGAGGAGACTTAGGTGGGTGACATGAAACCCACTGGTGACAGATTAGGGAGGCGGGAGAAAGCAGAGCGGGGAGACCTCTGGGACTGGGATAAAGAGTAAAACGATAGACACACACTTCTTTTACATAGGTGGGTGCGGGATAGTTAACAGTCAACAGTTAACTCAGTGACATTGAGGGGACTTGTGGTCTCTGCAGAGCAGTGCCTGTGCTTTGAGGGGTCCGGAAAAGGGAAAATTACTTTAACATTCCAAAGATATGTTATCCTAGATGCAAAAAGACAATAGACAGGCTCAGTTAAGGTAAAGATTGACCTTCGTTGGGGAAGAGACCGGCCTAGGACATAAACAGCTTTTAGTTAAAAAGTTTTCGTTTCAGACCCTCCTTTGTGATTGCTTTAGGTCTCTGAGTTTGCCAGTCTGCCATGCAAGCCTTCTCCGGGCTGGTCAGGTTAGCACATGGGCCCTCTTTGTCCATATTGCTCTTCCCAAACCTGCAGTGTTGGGTCTGGTAATGTTGGGCGTCCACAATTTCGAGGCCTGCTGGTTTTCTTAGGGGTGTGCAGTGAGCGGTCCCGGTACTGATGAATGTTCTCACGCGTGTCCTGTTCACAGTAGCGGCAGCCCAGGGTGCGGTCTGGACTATTCACCCGGTGCCTGATGGGTGGACCTCGGGGGTCCTTCCATTTTTTTGTCCTATAAGCAGCACTGCGATGCCTTGTATGAAAACCTCTGTGTATAGCCGTGATCATTTCCTGGTACCTCACTGCCTTCACTCCTCTCCAGAATAGTTAAGGAAGGGGCCAGTTACAAAGGTGTGGGCAGTGTTGACAGAATCAACAGGATGTGAGGCCCCCAAAGACTGGCCATGCTGGGCAGCCATTAGCTACCTGCCTCAGGCCTGAAGTGCAAGGACAGGAAACACAGGGAGCCGCTGGGGCCAGGGGGAGTGCGAAGAGAAACATCCGACCTCCCTCTCCTCCTCCCTCTCACCTGCAGTACCTCCCATGGGCCAAAGCCAACTGGACACGAGAGGACAAAGGGGCCTGGGGGACATGGTCCTCAGAGGCCAGCGGCCTCCTGGAGCACATCGCTGAGGGAACCTGAGGTGAATGAAGCATCAAAAGCTACTTTGTTTTGCTATTTCCTTCCTTTTAACTTCCAATTAAGTATTTTATTTATGTCACTAGAGGCCTGGCACACGGAATTCGTGCACGGGTACAGTCCCTAGGCCTGGCCTGTGTTCAGGGCCATCTTCCCCAGCTGCCCACAGCCAGCCCTGCCCCCCGCTCCCCGCCACCACCCACCCCCAGTTCCCCATTCGCCCGGCTGGCAGGCACCAAGAAGTGGTCAGTGAACCTCATAGTGACTGGTCCAGTGGCCATTCTGGTCGTTCTGCCCTTAGGGTCAATTTGCATATTACCCTTTTATTATATAGAATTGTAAAAATTCTGTGGCAGATTTGGTATTTTTTTTTAGGCAGAGAAAAGATCTACTTAAGGATAGCTATGTTGTGCCTTATATTACTATGATTATGAAAATAAAGGCATTAAATAATCAGAGATTTCAAGGGTAAAAAAAACAAAACAGCACAGTGGTGGCCCCCGTCCCCTGTGCCTGAACCTGTAGAGCCAGGAGGGCTTTCTGTTCTGTTCACCTACAGGCAGGGAGTGGATGCCACACATCTGTCTGGAGAGCCTGGCCAGGGATGAGGACAGGGGGTTGACAGGAGCCAACCTCTGAGGGCTTAGCAGGGCTGCCTCTGTGTGAAATATATGCAGTGGTCTAATCTGTAATATTTAGACTTGTTTACTGCTCCCAGCAGCCCTAGAAGGTATGTGCTATTGTTTTTCACATTTTTCAGATGAAGAAACAGAGAGGTTTTAAAAAATCTTATTTCCATAGCCAGTAGAGGCAGATATGGGCTCTAAACCTGGGTCAGTGGCTCCAAGACCACCCCGCTCCCGGACCACCAGGGTATCAGCGGGTCACCCCCTCATTTGAGGGTCAGTAGAGGACCCAGCACATCCACTTCCTGCACATGCTTTCTGCTGCACTCCCTTCATTGAGGACCAAAAAGAAACCACTCCCCCAACCTGAAAGGGAGCCCCGCAAAGCCCTAAATCCACCCCAATTGTATTTTCTCTCTAATCTCGGAAAATAAAAATTGCTGAGCGCCTGCTATTTTCCCGGAGTCTGTGTAGCAGAAATCTTCTCCTGGGCTCTGACCCTGGAAGTCAGCTTTCTGCCCAAAGCACATTTTTACAGCCAAGTTATTTCTGATTCTTTAAAAGCAAAAAAAAAAAAAAAAAAATGTCTGGAAGGAGCGGGCTCTGTTGTAATGTAATGTCTCAGCAAAAATCCCCGGCGCTGGCCAAGCTTGGCTCCTGTCCTGACCGCAGGAGGCCCGGAGATGACTTGAGCAGCATGTGGGGAGCTCAGGGCTGCGGGCGCCCCCGGCACTTTAATTATTCCAGGGACATGATAGAGTGCAGTGAAGCTGATGTGATGTTGAAAGGAGAGGAACGCACAGCCAGGGAGTGGGATGGGCACTTTACAGATCTGACTTTGAACTTGGAAGGGCCTCGCTCTTCATTCTGAGTGAGCTGCCTCCAGGGGCATCAGGAAAATGCTGTGACTTTGGATTTGTATCCAAAATCACCAAGAGCCGTGTGTGTGTGTGTGTGTGTGTGTGTGTGTGTGTGTGTGTGTGGTGCACACATATGTGCATGGTGCATGTGAGTTATTAGGCCGGCTTGTGAGTGTGCCTTAATTGGGTCTATTGTGGGTCTATTGTGAGGGTGGGAGCCACATTGGTCCCACTCACCTGTATGTCTCCACCAAGCCTTTCTTCCTGGAGTGAAGCACGTGCTCAATAAATGTTTGCCCAGAGTGTCTGTGAGCACCTGCAGGTGTGAGTATTCTGCAAGGGCCATTCACTGACAACCCCAAGCACCTACTGCAGTGCTGTGTGCGGCTGCCTGTCCTTGGGGGGAGGGGGAGGGGCAGTGCTGACTGAATGAGAGCGTGTGAACATGTGACTCTGGGTATCATGATGCCTGGGAATAAGATCAGGTTGGATGAATCGGCATTTGGGAAAAAGTGCATATGCTTGTTTATTTTATTTTTTTAAAATATATTTTATTGATTTTTTACAGAGAGGGAGGGAGAGGGATAGAGAGTTAAGTTAAAAACATCAAAGAGAGAGACACATCGATCAGCTGCCTCCTGCACACCTACTGGGGATGTGCCCGCAACCAAGGTACATGCCCTTGACCGGAATCAAACCTGGGACCTTTCAGTCCGCAGGCTGATGCTCTATCCACTGAGCCAAACCGGTTAGGGTGCTTGTTTATCAAGAGAAGGGAAAAGAGCCCAGCCGGTGTGGCTCAGTGGCTGAGCATCATTCCATGAACCAGGAGATAATGATTGGATTCTTGGTCAGGGCACCTGCCCAGCTTGTGGGCTCGATCCCCAGTAGGGGGCATGCAGGAGGCAGCAGATCAATGATTCTCATCATTTATGTTTCTGTCTTTCTCTTCTTCTCCCTTCCTCTCTCTAAAATAAAGAAAGCAACAACATATTTTAAAAAACAAAGAAAGAAAGAAAGAAAGAAAGAAAGAAAGAAAGAAAGAAAGAAAGAAAGAAAGAAAGAAAGGAAGAAAGATATGGGAAAAGACCTACATGTAGACAGAGACATGGTCGACGCTGGAAACAGAAACATTAGAGAAATGTCTTTATAAATAAGCCAGGGTTCCCTCCCGAAGGCTCTGGCCTCTCTGCTCACGGCCCTTGCGTGTCTGGATTGGGGTCTTAATTGCAGACCCTTCAGCCACAAATGCAGCTTCGATTCAATTATTAGAAAGGACCTAAGGGCAGACGACTGAACCGTTGGTCAAAGACACTCATTACTTACTGCCGTGGCTGTGACAGGCCTTCCAGCCGCCGGGCATCCCCCATTCACACTTGCAGCCCATTTCCCACTGGGCCTCTCCTGGCCTCCCTGCCGGTGACGGGGCCTGTAGTGCAGACACAGGTCTGTGGAAGCACGGTCATGTCTGTGTTCCCTCCGACAGTCTGGCTCTTATCCCCCAAGTCTTCACCTGCCCTCCGTCCCTCAGCTGGCACCCTGGCAAATGACTCTCTCCTTTCTCAAGATCAGTTGGTCTCAGGGCTGCTCCCCAACAGTAAGGATGACAAATGGCTGTTGTGGCCAGAGCCTGCGAGGTGACATTTCTCCAGCCTTCTGACAATCCCCTGTGTGCCCGCTGTTGTTGTCCCAATCTTGCTTTTTTTTTTTTTTTATCATCCTTGCTTCCTGGGAAGCCCAAGGCCCTCTCTGCAAAGGCCATGCATCGATCCTGGGAAGACAGGAAGGCGGGCAGTGGTGGGAGGATGTATGAAATGGGAAAATAGGGCATCCGCGCTGCAGCCCCCTCCAAGCAGACGAGGAAACTGAGGCACTGCCAGGCACTCAGCTTCCTTTTCTCTCCCCATCCTCGATCTATTGTGAGTCATGTATTTCTTTTCTCATGGACACCGTGTCACGTGCATTCTCTGCAGCACGGGGATTTATTAGATGCTGATGTGGAAGTGGGGGGCTCCCAGAAAAGGAGGAAATGGAAGGCTTAGATAACTCCTGCTGGTAAGCAAAGCCAAGAGACAGGCTGGGGACAGGTGTCTGGTGGGATGGGGAAGTGCAGAGAACAGAGACAGAGACTGGTAGAAAAGACCAGTCTTGGAGGGAACAGGGATTGAGGAGGCCAGCAGCATGGGCCACCTGGCCTGGAGGAGAGGCTAGAAGAGGGGGTGCAGGGGTTCTCAGTGGGTGAGGACTGGGGACTGATCTGCTGGTGAGGTCAGGGTTAGGGACATCAGGGGAACTGCCGAAGAGGCTCTAAGGCTGGGCCAAGGGGCAGAGGCAACGGCGAAAATGAAAGGCAAACAGACTTCTGAGCAAGATGGGCTGGTGGCACTGGCACCAGAAGGTTCTCACTTTGCGGTGATGTACACTCCCCTTCTCTTGGTTGCAGGTCTCTTTCTGCAGAGCTGGGTAGGGGCCGATGCATCTGCTTGGTGCTTTATGGTTTGCAAAGCTCTGTCACATCCAATAACCTTATACCAGCCCCTGAAGGCACATCAAGTATAAGAACTCTTACAATTAGAGATGGGGAAGCTGGGGGTGATTAACTGGCCTTGAGAAGCCAGTCAACAGGGAACTGATGATCTAGGACAAGTAGTCAGGGCTACTGAATAAGCACCTACTGTGTGCCAGGTGCTTATTAGGTGCTGGGATTTGAGTCAGGAACCTCACAGGTGGAATCCCTGATCACACACAAACTGTCAGTAAGATGCTTCTCAGCACCTCTGAAGAAGACAAGATTGGTTAGTGATGGTGGTGGCAGGACAGTGGGCTTGGGGATGGGGGCCCTTTGACCAGAGTGGAGAGGAGAGGCCTCTCTGAGGAGGCAACAGGTAAAATCGATCTGAGTGATGAGGAGTGGGCTTGCGAAGACTAAGTCAGGGTCTGAGCAGAAGGAATGATCAGTGCAGAGATCCCAAGCCTGGAAGGGGTTGCAGCCAGGGTGTCTGGAACTTCCTGGCCAAGGGCAGGGCTGGGGGAGGACGGGGCTGGAGGGTGGGGCAGGGGCTGAGTCTTGCAGGAGCTCAGGCTGCAGTGAGGACCGTGGGCCAGCAGCAGCCTCTGAAAGGTTTTCAACAGTTGGCTGACCTGACCTGATTCTGGCTCAGTTAGATCCCTCCGGCTGCTCTGTGGAGGACAGATTGGAGGGAGGTCAGAGTTAGAGGAAGGAGATAAATGTGTGGTCCAGTGAGAGTGGGTGGTGGTTTAAGCCAGGCAGTAGCAGTGGAGATGGTGAGAAGGGACAGGTTTGGGGATTTTGGAGGTAGAGCCCACATGTGATGGATGGGACATTTGGAGTGAGGAAAGAAAAGGAACCAAGAGCAGCTGGATGGGTGAACCATGGGGGCATTTTGGAGATGGGAGAGGCTCCAGGGGGCAGGGTGGGGGGGGGGGTAGCAGACTTGGACTAGGGAGAGGGAATTTGTTGTCCTGTTTAGGTTCAAGATGCTTCAGTGGGTCCCAAGTGAAGACAGCAAGTTGGTAAAGGGGTGTGCAATTCTGGCACAGTTTAATGGGAAGGTCTGGTCTGGAGGTAAAATTTCAAGAGTCTTCATCAAAGAGAAGGATACGACTGGATATGATTGTCTGGGAAGAGAGTGTAGCCACAGGAGAGAAGAGGGCTGAGGACAGAACCAGGCAATGTGGCAACAGGGGGTTAAGAGCTGGCAGAGGAGCCAAGGAGGTAAGCCCAGAAGAGCGTTGCAGGAAGGAGACAGGGTCAATGGTGTCAGCAGCCGTGGACAGATACGGTTAGGAGAAAACAGAGAATTGGGAACAGGCTGTGAGATGTTGGGAACTCGTTGGTGACCTTGACTTTGACCAAAGCTTCTCCATGGAGAGGTGGGGATTGAAAGCCCATATGGAGGAGTGATGGAGGCTGGGGGGTGTGGAGCAGTAGAGACTGTACTGACTACTTGTGGATCTTTTGCTGGGGGCAGAACAAGGAAACGAGGTGGGGGTGGGGGGCTGGCAAGCAATGTGGGGCCAAGGGAAACATTTTTCTTTGAAGATGTGAACTATTAGATGTGTTTGTTAATGGGAATGATTCAAAGGGAGAGACCATGGTCCAGGGCGCAGAGGGAATCATTGCGGGAGAAGGTCTTTCAGAGGATGATCCTGTGCACAAGTGCAGGGCTTGGTCCTAGAAATCGAAGGGTTTTTTTCCCCAGTATAACAGGAAGGAAGGCAGAAAATGTGAGGACAGATGCAGGTAGGTGGGTGAGCTAGGAGTAGGAAGAAGAGACAGGTCTCTGATTCCATTCATTTCTCTAATGAAGTATGCCTCGAAGCTGTCATCTGGTGAGGGGGCAAGCAGAGAAAAATGATAATTTGAGAAATGAGGGAAATTTTTGAAGTGCGTTTCTCAGAGAGCTGGAAAGTGGATTTACTGGGTAGAAAAGTACAGAGACATGACCTGGCAGAGTTCAAAGGTGTGCCCAGTCGTGAATCTGACCCCAGCCTACATGGCGGTATGATATTCTCTAGAGGGTCCTGGATAGGGGTCAGGTAAGTGGTGGCTGGGTTTCACCAGGGTTGGCTGTTTCTAGATGGGTATGAAGCGGGGAGAGGGGCCAAGGACATCAGGAGTTCCAGGAAAAGGGTGGTTGTAGAGCTGGTCCATGAAATCCGGGCTGAGTAATGAAGGGAAATGAGAACAGTGTCTGTCAATAGCGAACAAGGTGAAGGGTTGGGAGGGTCTCAGTAGGTGAGAGAATGGTTAGCACGGGAGAAGAGAGTTCTATAGGGCACGGGAGTCAGACCCAGGAGACCCTGGAAGCCAAGAATTAAGAGGCGCGGCAGCTGTTGGTGGGGATGGGGTCTAGGGTGTGACTGTGGGTGAAAGGCTGGGAAAATGCGCAGGAAACCTCTTTGGAGCTATGGTGGGGGTCAGGGAACTGGGAGGCCAGGTGCTGCCTGGATCGCAGCAGGGATGCTGAAGATGTTGAGAGTGACGGCAGGGAGAGTGGTGGAGGGAGGAAGCGAGGCAGAGCCGAGCGCTGCAGCCATCCGTTGGTGACGAATCTGTAATCCTTGGAATGTCACCGTCTTCTGGTGGAGAGGTTTTAAAACGGTTTGTAAGAGTCTCGAGTCTTGTTTACAGGAAGCACTTCGAAGCAGCTTGAGCAAACAGCAGCCGTGAGAGCACACCTGCTGCTGGAATCGGGGCTGGGGAAACTGAGTCCCTACTCCCTCCACGACGCCGAGGGCCTTTGGGGGGCGCTCCTCCGCACTTTCCCTGCACGCAGCTACACACCACCGAGGGAATCCAGTGCCCCTCTTCTCCCTGAGGAAGAGGAGAGCCCCTCCTCCAAGGCCACCCTGGATGTCAGCACAGAGACAGGACTGGATCCCGGCTTCATCACGCTCCAAACCTGCTTTCCCACTCTGTTGGGTCCCCTGGGGTTCCTACACTCTGAGCTGTAAACACAGGCCTGGCCAACGTTAGCAGGCAGCCCTTCTCCAGCCGGCCCTAGGGAGTCCATTTCATTCTGTCCGCCCTTTGTCAGAGCTGCGGGTCAGCACTGCCCTGTCCTGAAAGAAGGCCAGGCTCGGGGGCAAGTTCATGCCGAGGGCTGAGGGACTGACCCAGCTGTGGGGTCTGCCCCTGGGGGGCCAGATCAGGCTTTCAGAGTAACTGCAACCTGGACTTGGCCATGACTGGGCTCCTAGAGCCTCGGCTAGATGTGGGTGAGGTAGGATCGACCCAGGGGGTGGAAGTCAGTGCCCGGACGTGAGGTCCGCATCCAGCTGAGTGGACCGTCCAAGTAGGACATCAGCGTGGCCTGGAGGCAGAGCCAGCTGCAAGGCAGCGGGACAGACACCAGACTCCAGAGATGGTAAGGACGGTGCCGGCGGGACTATGTACGGAGGGGCACGTCCAGTCCAGCAGGGTGAGCCCAATAATGGGAGCCTGGAGGCCAAGGGCAGTGCTCAAAGCCAGCTGAACATCCTTCATGGTTTTGAGCCATCTGCCCATGCACAGGGGAGCCCACCTGGCCTGGGATATAGTGTCTGCCTTCGGGGAGGGGCTGTTAATTGCTTAATGCAGTGGTCAGCAAACCGCGGCTCGATAGCCACATGTGGCTCTTTGACCCCTTGAGATTTTAGCAAAGGCCAGCTTAGGAGCACCCTAATTAAGTTAATAACAATGGACCTACCTATATAGTTTAAGTTTAAAAAATTTGGCTCTCAAAAGAAATTTCAATCGTTGTACTGTTGATATTTGGCTCTGTTGACTAATGAGTTTGCCGACCACTTGCTTAACGGGTGTCAGCCAAGTAAGTTAGAGTTCAAGTCAATACCCAGCAGGGCTGGAGCACCAGGAAGGGAAACTGAGGCAGAGGGCCAGGTGCACTGACAGAGGCAGGTGGAAGCTATAGAGGGACACATTTCCCATCTGTGACCTTGGGGCCCCAGGGCACAGAGGACTCCGGGACACCCCCTCTGTCCTGAAGCCCTATCCCCTCCCCCATATCAGCACGGCTCAGCTCGCTCACTTGCCCCCTCCTAGGGGAAGCCTTCCCAGACCGCCTTGTCTAAAAGAGCTCCCAGGCCTTCGCTTCATTCCTCTCCATTAACCCGCTTTATGTTTCCTTGAAGCACTTATTACCGCCTGACACCAGAGAGTATGTGTGTGGTTGTCATTGCCCACCTTCCACACGAGCAGTAGACCAGAGCGCCCCCGAGGCAGGGAGCTTGGTTTGCCCATTTGTCTGGATCCAGGGATGAGGCCAGCTTGACAGGGAATCGGGAGGGTGCCCTGTGGCCCCTCCCCTCCCGCTTCTCCATCACCAAGGGCACCGTGGAGTGGCAGGCACTCTGCTCTGCACGCTTCGGGCTCCGGAGCTGGGTCTGGGTCTGCAGAGAGGCCACCCCCCAGGCCCATCCAGCCCCTCCTGCCCAGGGATCCTGTTCCCGCTGCCCTAGGCCCCCAGCGGCGTGCAGGGGCCCTGGCTGCCGCAGCAGCTCCGTAAGACTGTGACAGTCACCCTCCCTGAGAACTGGGCCATTGCCGGCCGGGGGCACGTGAGCAGCTGGGCCCGGGGAAGCTGCAGGCTCGTTGCATCCAGGCCGATAAGCCTCAGTAAGTGACTCTAAAGATAATCAATAGTTTTCAATCTAAGAGAAACAACCGGCTCCAAGGAACCTCTATTTAAAAACCACACACACAGGCCAGATCCATCTTTTGCTAAATTGTTGCACATGCTGATATGATTTGGCCTGGCAGGCTCAATGTGCTTCCTCGCAGCGCCAGAGAGGGGGCTGGGAGGGCTGCGCAGGACAGGGGAGCAGGGGGAGTTTCCGGGTTACAGGGGCAGCTGAGCAGAAAGGAGAGAAGGGTCTGGGGCAGACAAGGCGGAGGGAACCTCACTTCCCAGCTTTACCCACCTGAGACTCAGGTAAGGGCCCCTGCTGTGTGGGAAATCCTGCCTTAACCCCCTCCCTCCTCTTCTGCTGATCTGATTAGTGGCCTCCTGAAGGGACCTTATACCATAGGGTTCAGATTTTCCAGAGAGGAAAGCAGCCTCAGAGAGGGTAATCTGCTTACCCAAAGTCACACAGCAAAACACTGGCAGAGTGCCGCCAGGGCCTGGGACCCCAGAGGCGCACCTGGTTTTGGTTCTCAATGCAGCTGGGAGGGAGTCTTGTCTCCTCCCAAGGGCTGGGCGCACCTTTCTCCTTCCCTGCCCCCCTCCCCCCCCCCCCCCCGGCTTCTCCCAGGCGGCTCCAGTGAGCACTGTTAAGTGAGTGCAGAGAGGGGTCCAGGGGTCCCTGGGGAGGAGATTCTATCGGGAGGGAATGGAGCCACTCGCGCAGACGAGGCCCTAGAGGACAGATACGCAGCAGTCTTTGAAAACCTAAGGCGGACCGTGCCCCTCCTCTGCTCCAGACCCTGCAGCGGCTCCCCCGTTCACCCAGAGTAAAAGCCAAAGTCCTGCCCAGGGGCGTGGGCCCCACAGGATCCCACGCTGACTGCTCCTCCCCCCTCCACCTCAGCCACCTGGTCTCCTGCCCTCCCTCCTTCATGCCATGCACATGCCACCATTTTACAGTGAGCCGTAGACTCTGAAGGAGTCAAGGACATGAGGCTCCACTCAAGGCTGAGTGGGGTGGGAACCAGGGGAGCTGGGGGGTCAGGCAGGATCCAGGACAGGCAGGCAGTGGAGGGCCTGGCAGGCAGGGAGGGTCCCGCCCTCGCAGGTGGGCAGCAGGGGGAGCCTCGCCCTTCTCTGAGCCTGGGAGGTCCCCATCCTGGTGGCTGCTGAGGTGCCTGCAGCACCGCCACAGGGAGCTCTGGGAGGAGGCAGAGCCTGGGCAGTGTGGGGGGTCCGCGGGGCTGAGGGCCACAGCAGCCAGGATTTCTCAGGTGTGGGTCTTGAGACCCAGTCCCAGGGAGGGCTTCTACAGGAGCTGGGTGACTGTGGGGGCCTCCGGCAGCTCCGCGGTGTCCGCGATGGCACCCTGAGAGGAGGGCTGTGGTCCTGTCTGTCCTTACTTTCTGCATGGGGCAGCGGCGGCCTCCCTGCCCCTCCCCCGCCTCCCCACACTGTCGGTGGCCCGAGGCATGGACACGGCCATAAATAATAGTAATAATGAGAGAGTCTGTTCCAAGCGCGATGATTTTATGAAATTACATTTTTGAAAAGGTTAATTCTTCCATCTCCCCACTTGTACTCCAATCTGGAGAGACAAATGTGAATTAATTGCTCCCATTTCCTCCCCGGCCTCCACAGAAGGCTGACAAGACATCTGCTTCATGGGCCTGCCTTCCGCAGGCTTGCCCGCCGCACAGGCTCCTTCCAGGGCCCGCTGACCCCCCTGCCCCGCAGGGCGAGCTGTGGTCCTGCCTGGGCCGCCCACTGGTCCTCACCAACAGGATGGCGGGGAGCGCAGCTCGCCTGGGGAGACCTGGCAGACGAGGGGCAGCACAGGAGACTTTATGGATGTGGAGGGCAGCGTGCGGAGGAGCAGAGGGGGTGAGGTGGGGGGGACTGGAGCTGGGGCCCCCCACATACATACCAAGTGGGCAAGAAGGGTGAGTCAGAGACCGGAAGTGAATGGAGACAGATGGACAGACAGACCTGAGGAGGGGCCAGAAGCCGGTGGGCAGGTCCTTTTTCTGGTCCCTGCTTCTATCTTTTTGTTGTTATTGTCCCCTAAATCAGGCAGAGGATGCGTGGAGACAGATCCTGAGGGAACACATTTGCCTCCATAGGCGGCAAGGGGAATGCGGAAGGAGTACTTCCGTGGAGTCCTAAGTGTGACCTCCCCCCACATATCATCACACTCCCAAAGCAGCGCTCCCCTCCCCCACTGCCTCCCCTCCCCCACTGCCCCCCTCCCCCACTGCCCCCCTCCCCCACTGCCCCCCTCCCCCACTGCCTCCCCTCCCCCACTGCCTCCCCTCCCCCACTGCCTCCCTTTTCCCACTGTCCTCCCCTCCCCCACTGCCTCCCCTCCCCCACTGCCTCCCCTCCCCCACTGCCTCCCCTCCCCCACTGCCTCCCCTCCCCCACTGTCCTCCCTCCCCCACTGCCTCCCCTCCCCCACTGTCCTCCCTCCCCCACTGTCTCCCTTTTCCCACTGTCCTCCCTCCCCCACTGTCTCCCTTTTCCCACTGTCCTCCCTCCCCCACTGTCTCCCCTCCCCCACTGTCTCCCCTCTCCCACTGTCTCCTAACACACCCCCACCCCCTAGGGAACAGCCCAGGTGGCCTCAGCAGGTCTGCCCTGTGTGCCTGGCTCTGGGCTCTGCTGCTCTCAGCTGCGCCACCTCAGACAGCACTGCCCCACTCTGAGCCCCAGTCTCCTGACCTTCGAGGTGGTTCTGAGTGCCCTGCCAGCTCTGAAGTGCGGGGAGCATTTGGAGCTGAGGGCAAAGGTGCGAAGGCGCGTGCGGTCTGTTGTTTTGTTGCGTGATGATTCCATTGTGGTTGGACATCGTCAGAGGTTTTCAAGTACAACAAAGTGGGCCGGCAGGGGACACAGAGAGGAGGGAGGTGGGGGCAGGCTGCGTGAGGGTGTCTGCTGCCTGCTTGCCTCTGGGTGTGCTGTGAGGGGCGGGTGCCTGTAGTAAGTGTGGGGGAGGGGCATGTGCTTGGTACATATCTGGAGAAAGAGCGATGGCTTCAGTCAGTCAGTTTCCTAGGGTGATTCCTAAGCCTGGTCGTTCCCTGCCCACCACCCCGAAGCCCTAGGGGGTACAGATGTGAACCTGCCTTCAGGAGGCAGAGGAAGCGAGACCCCTTCCCACCAGGAGCGATTCACCTTCAGACCAGCCCAGGGGCTTGTGCATTAATTGGAATTATCCCTAATTCTCAGTGTGTACAGGGAGGAAGCATCAGTTCCACCTGAGACTTGTAGCGGGGGGACGGGGCGCATCCTGGAGGAGGAGACATTGAAACATAGAGTACACTCCATGGAACAGAGGAGGCTGGGCAAGCGGCTCACTGAAGGGATGGAGTGCCAGCCAGGTGCCCAGGGTGGGGGGCGGGTGGAGTTAGGTTATTGTATGACTGTGGCTCCGTTGGGTCTGAGATGAGAGGGCACAGAAAGGCTTCTCACAGGACGGGGGGCGTGGAAGAGACTTGGGTTTGTTTCCATGCAGGAGAGGACAGCTTGGCAGAGGGGGCCGGGGTGGGGAAGGAGTGGGACAGAGGGAGGGAGACAGGGTGTGGGTAAGGAGGGGACGGGCAGGCGGCCAGCAGAGTGGGCCCCTGCTGCCTGGTGGTCCAGAAGAAGGAAAGTCTGGGCTGGAGAGAAGACCCGGGCTCCGGCGGGGCCAAGCACCTATTCCCTGCATCATCCCCCGGACAGGCGTGCTCCCTGTTTATTCCTGTTCAAAGAGCGGGGAAGACCTACTTCCCTCCCAAGAGCCTATTTATGCTGCTTTCTCATTTTCCAGTCCAGTGACTTTACGGCTTTGTGTGTGTGTGTGTGTGTTTGGCTCCAACAAGGTTCCCCAACAACAAGAGGAACCATTCCCTCTCCCCGATCCCCTGCTGGGCACCCGCCAGATGGGGCGGGGCCTGCCATGTCCCCTCCAGGCCACTCAAGGCTGGATTGGAGCCCACACCAGGGCTGCAGGGGTGGTGGCCCTGGCAGCTCCCTCTCTCACTGCCTCACGGCCCAGGGGCCAGCAAGAAGTGGGGTTTGGGGAGCAGGGGCCGAGGGCCAGAGGTAGAGAGGGAGCCGGGGAGGGTGAGGGGCTGCAGAGGGTGGGCTGGGGCTCCCAGTGTGGCCATGGATGGTGGGCCTACGGGCTTCTTGTGGTTTGCGCCTGTCATGTCTTTCCACACGTGAGCATGATCCCTCCTCCCAGCCATTTCCTGGGTCCATGGCCCATGGATTTGCTCATGAAACCTACTGACTTCTTTCCATTATTTCATGGTCCCTCCGCTTCCAGCCATCCTTCTCACCACCACCTTAACAGAAGTAAGAGGTCACGCGCCTCCCACAGCTGTCTGCCCACCTCCCCTCCCTGCCTTTCTAGGGACGGAGACTCTGTGGGCAGCTATTTTCTGAGAGAGGAAGCTTGCAGGAGCACCAGGGTCTCGGGGAGCAAGAGCTGTTTTATGGCCCGATTATGGCTGGGTCGCCTGGTAGACATCCAGTGGAGACATCCTGAGAGTCTGGAGCGCAGGATGCAGCAGGGAGTGGGCACATGGACTCAGGACTTATGGGCATGGAGGAGGAGACATTGAAACATAGAGTACACTCCATGGAACAGAGGAGGCTGGGCAAACGGCTCACTGAAGGGATGGAGTGCCAGGCAGGTGCCCAGGGTGGGGGGGCGGGTGGAGGGTTAGGTTATATGTCCCCAAAGGAAAGGACAGAGATAGAGAGAAGGAAGGGCCAAGAATGGCCTCGAGCATGTCACTCTTTTGTTGAAAGAACCAGCAAAAGAGCCCTGACTGGTTTGGCTCAGTGGATAGAGCATCGGCCTGTGGACTGAAGGGTCCCAGGTTCAATTCCGGTCAAGGGCATGTACCTTGGTTGTAGGCACATCCCCAGTAGGAGGTGTGCAGGAGGCAGCTGATCAATGATTCTCTCTCATCCATGTTTCTAACTCTCTATCCCTCTCCCTTTTTCTCTGAAAAAAAAAAAAATCAATAAAATACTTAAAAAAAAAAAAAAAAAGAACCAGCAAAAGAGACAGGAGAGGAGAGAGGAGGGGGACCAGGAGCCCTGGCATCTCATGTTTCCAGGGTCTTCCCAGCTTGGCCACTTCACACATTAGGTCCATGTGCTCAGGGGACAGCCCAGAAAGAACGCAGATTGAACCAGAAGCCCAGCCCAGGCCCTGCCCAGCTCGGTGGCCCTGGGCAATGTTTACTTCGCCTTCAGAACCACATTTCCTCCTCCTGCATGCCGAACGTTCAAATCCAGAAAGCTGATGGAACACCTGGCACCTGGTAGCCACGTCACAAACGTCAGTCCCCCTCCCGCTCCTACTCTTGCTAAAATAAACCCCCCGTGGCATGCATCATCTCAGGAGGAAGTCCTGTAGAGCTGGAGCTATTTGTCTTTAAATACACCATCTTACACTTGCCCACACCGACTCTCATCTGGCACTTTCCCGCCCACACGCGCACAGGCGTGTGGGATTCTGTAGTGAGTCCCCCTGGGCTTGACATTTCACTTCTCCCCCAAAAAACTTAGCGCCCTTTGCAGACTCCCGGCTCCCCCTGTGCTCCCTCTTCTGGAGGATTTATTAAAACTTCAAACAAAGTCGCCCATCCTAACCTCAGGCGCTTCAGTTGGCCACTCTCCACCCAGGAAGTGCCTGGCAAGTCTTCCAGCCTCCTGCCCATTTCTACCCCTGGCACAGTGCCCTTGAGGTGCCCCCTGCCGTTACAGAGGCCCTCTGGGAGCCTGAAGGAGTCTGCCACAGGAGTCTGCTAAACTACTCAAGGAGTCCCGTGCTCTGGGGCTCTGGGCTCCTATGCTAGGAGATGCATTCAGCTTTGCCTGCAGGGTCAGAAAGTGAAACTCATCAGTCCCTGGGTCCCAGGACTCTTCTAAGTTTCCTGAGGGCTGTTGTCCCGCTGGGTTTTGCTCGCCTTCTGTGAAGCAGATGCTAGCCCCCAGACCCCACCATTATAGTTCCCACCAGCTCCCGCCACCCCCACTTGCATCTTTGAGGCAATGACCTCCCTTGGCTGCTGGAGCGAGCTCTGACGGGGAAGTGCAGGGGTCAGAAGTGCTGGGAACTCTGCCCTCAGGCTGCTCCCACCCACTGCTTCCACCCCTCCCGCTGCATCTCCTCCCCCCATAGGTGCTGATGGCACCCCTCAGCTCAGCAGCGAGAACTCTAATGTGGGTCCTGCACAGGCGCCCAGAGGTCCCAGCAAGACTGAGCTCCAGTTGCCACCTTTGTAACATCCTTGATAACCCACCTTTTATCAGCTGCCTCCTCTTCCCCATTGGACATCTCCAGCGCCCCTCCCAGTGTTTTCAGGGACCACCTCCCAAATTAACTGTGTGCTCTCAAATCTTTGTCTCAGAGTCTCCTTCTGGGGCAACTTCAACCAAGACGTTCCAGCACTCAGCCACTCAGCCCATGATAGCCACATGTCCCCTCCCAGCTCTGGTCAGCAGCCACCAGTCCAAGAGCTGGTGGGGTGCTGGGCCAGAGAGACTGCTCCTAGTCCCATCATTTCTGAGTGTCGCTGTCCATGGTGGAGGAGTCTGTCTTGCCAACCAGTGCACAGTCTGCTGATTTATCTCCGTCCAGCCAAGTGGGGCCCAGCTGCAGACAGCAAGCACATTGAGCAAAATCCTCAGCTTCGCATTTCCACCGCAGCACGAAGCACCTTCTCACCCTCATAAACACGCGGAACTACTGAAGGGATTACGGCTCTTAGCCCGGCCACTGTGTCACTGAGAGAAATTAATCTCCACGTTTAATCAAAGCCAGAAGGACCAACTGCAGCTGGGAGGGGTTTTTATCTGTCCGTGGTGCCCAGCAGATGGCAGGGAATTCATAGAATCCTCCGACTTGGCAGTGACCTTGAGATGTCATCTGATCCACCCTCCTATGCCTGGGTGCACACAGGCCTCCTTGGCCTGATGGTTGAAAGCTTTCTAGACATGACCTGGCTGAGAAATGCCCCTTTCGTGAGGGATGGGTAAACCCGAGATGAAGTGGGTTGATGTCCTTTCCTACGAAAGATCGGAGCGCAGTGCTTTGCCTCTTCTGTTCGTGGTTCCCTGCCACCCTCTGGTCCTCACCCAGGGGCTTCCGAGTGGCCACGGCTACATTTGGACTCTCGTTGTGTCTTCCCTGAGCTTTTTCGCTTCCTGAACTCTGTCAGCCTCTGTGACCAGGCTGGGGAGTGAGTGCGGAGGGCAAATCCCATCTGGGCCACTCTCTGGGCATGCTTGCCGGTGTGTGAGGCTGGAGCTTCTGTGAGGATCGCATTCCTCCAGGGGAGGGACCAGGTGCTGTATGTCATGGCTCGAAGCCCATGGCCGTAGGTTGGACGAGCTCTGGGCCGGCCTGCAGGACGGTTAAGCTGCAGCTGAGAACAGTTTCTGTGCTCAGTGCCTGAAGGAGAGACCCCAGAGAAGCCCACGGAGGGCCTGGGGGCCCCAGAGGGCCCTAAACCCTTGACTCCCAAGGTCTGCTTTTAGGAGGCAGTCCTGGCTCATCGGAGCCCTCATTCCTCCCCAGCGATGTGCAGACAGCTGGAAGAGCCGCATCTCAGGCCCCGCCCAGCCCTCCTGGATCAGGAGCTGCTGTCGTCGGGGCCACACATGCTTGGTGTATGTGGCACTGACATAAGCGTCCAGAGAGGCTGCTGGGAGAGAACTGGACTCAGCCGGTGGGTGGGATCCAGCCAGGGGAGGGGCCTCCACCCCCAGTTTGGGCCAGCAGTCCAGCAGGTGAGAATTAGAGAGCAGCCAGCAGACAGGAAGTGGAGGGAAAACCTGATGAGCAGCAGCTGGGCAGAGGCCTCTAGAAATGTGCTCTCAGCCAGGCCAGGCCTGTCCTGCCACCTGTTGCCATGGTCCCTGTCAGGGATACTGCCTGCCCCCAGGAATGAGATAGTTTCCTTGACAGCAGCACTTGGTGCAGCCTCCCTGCTGAGAGAGGTGCGGGGGGGGGGGGGGGGGCGCGGGGTGCTGGTCACAGGCCTCGGAGCTGGCCTGTTGGGCAGGAAGCCTCCCACTTAACCCCTTGGTAAAGGTTTTGCCGGAGGAGATTGAGAATTCGGTCTGCTGTGCTGCTGAGATGGCCGCACTCCCGGCGGGGAGCGTGGACAGGGACGACCACCGTCCTGTCTGAGCCGCAGGCTGAGCGCCTCGGGAGGAGGGTGTGGGAAAGGCTCGTGGGTGAACTTGGACCAGTGACGCAGTCCGGGTTCCAATGCTCCTCGGGGCAGACCCGTCTCAAGGCTGAGACCTGAGAGGAAGGGAAGGACGACCCTGCCGGTGTCTGAGCTGCCAGGTATCTTCCTCGTGTCCCCCCTCGTGTCTCACGCCCTGGAATTGCTGCTCCTCACTCCTGCCACGCTGGCCGTGGTTCCTCTGGGGGTGAGATGGTGTGGGGGCAGTAAGCATGGCATAGGGGTGATGTGATGATTAACGAGCTGACGTGGGAGAGCTCCTCAGATAGAGGCTGGCATGTGGCACCTGCTCAGTAAACGGTGTCCATTGCTGTTACTGTCCTCGGGCTCTCACCGGCTTCCCAGCAGAGGTCTGGGCTGGCCCTTCTGGAGGCTGAGCGCCTCCATCCCCACCTTCCCTGAGAAGCCCTGGGTCCCCAGGAAGAATGAATGGGTGAACTCCGGGCAGAGGCGTGAGGGTGCTGCAGGCTTGGCCTGGTAGACAGCCAGTAAGCCTTAAGATAAATCCTACTCACCCACTTTGCAGATGAGGAAAGTGAGACTCCGCATGCTGAAAGGACTTGCCCAGGGCCAGGCCAACCAGTTTTCAGAGTCCTTCTTCTTAATCACCTTCTGGGCTTTTGTGGAAGAAGAGAGAGCCTCAGAGGCCAGAAGAACAGGCCGGACCGAGGCAGCAGTGGGGACAGGGAGCTGCTGTGGGGTGGGCACGGCCCCTTCAGGCAGGTCAGTCATGCCCAGGCACCCCTGGCAGGCTTGTGCCACCCGGGAGCTCATGACTGTCACTTACCTGCCTGTGCATTGGGTTCCTCTGAGGATCTCCCCCCTTGCCTCGGGTGTCGTCCCCTCCGCCCGTGGCGTCCAAGCCCGCCTGGGTAGGAGGAACGGAAGGCTGGGCCTGGGGACCTGTGGGGGCATTGGGGAGGCTCTGAGATGGATGGGGCAGGGGGCCAGGGGTGGCAGGAGGAGGGGCAGTGGGGGAAGCTGTCAAGGCCACTGGAGGGAGCTGAGTGCTGACTTCAGAGGGGCTGGCAGGTGTAGCCATGGCAACCACAGACCTGTGACATCTTTGAAAAAGAATAAGGACAAGCTTGGAGATTTTTGTTTGCTGCCTTTGCACCCTTTGCCAGGAGGCGACTGGAGATTTGGGGAGGGGGCTGCTGTAGAAGGCTGGGCATCTGGTGGGTGGATATCAGAGGCAGGAGCTCAGGGGAGAGGGTGTGATGCCCCCCGAAGATGGCAGAGGCTCCTCCTTGGGGTCCTCAGGGCCTCCAGGCCCTGGCATCCTCTGCTGATGCCAGTCCACCTATCCTCTGCCTCCCGGCCCTGTTTGGAGAATGGAGGACCTCCCTGGGGCTGTCATCCTGGCCTGGTCCCATCAGGCCCTGCAGGGTGACCAGCGAGGAAACCCTCTTCAGACTCGGGCCTCCCAGGAGGAGCAAGTTCAGGGACCAAGTAGATTTTCAATGCCCCATCCTCCACTCACGCCTAAAAGCACCCCTTCATTTGCGTGACATTTGACCAGCATTCCAGGGGCACATGGAATAGATTCAGACTCCAGAGTCACACTGCCTGGCTCCACAACTCCAGGTCCCTTCCAGCTGCTTGGGCAAGCCAGCTCACACCCCCCTGCCTCAGATCCCCTGCTGTGAATGGGACAATAGTAAGACGGCCCCTCAGGATAGCTGGCGGCAATAAATGAGTTAGTGTCCGTAAAATGCTTAGGGCAGTCACGGCTAGGCCCGGCCTGGTGCTGTGGGGCTTCTCTGTCTTCAGCCTTTGGCCGTGGAGCGGTGGCTTTGGATGGCAGGGCCGTGGGACCGAGTCCCCAGCCAGCCCCTCCCGTGCCCGCGCACAGGGACCCCTCAGTCCTGGGCGTGGCCACCTAGTCTCTGCTGCAGGGCCTCCGGCACACTCCCAGGTGTCTGGACAGTCCCCTCGCCTTAGGGCTGCCTTTCCAGGCTACGCTAGGCCTGGAGGCACTCCCAGATCCCCTGGGCCTCAGTTTCTCCGAGGTGCTGTTCGTCTGCGGCACGTCTAGGATCCTGAACAGGAAAAGTAAGGAAACCCGAAGCAAACCGGGTTTGTTCCGAGGGGAGGGCCTGCCTACAGGGATGCGGGTCGGAACCAGAGGCTGCCTTCAATGAGCAGTTTCCTTACTTCAAAGTCAGGCCCTCGGGAGCCCCGCCTTCCAGAGCCGACCCAGACTCCAGTGGGGGCCCATCAGCAACTGGTACTCATCAAATTAGCCTGGCGGCTGCTGATTCATGGAAGTCTCTAGAAAGCGTCCCTGTGGATGTCCTCCCCAGAATTTATTTTTTAACCTTCCCTCCAGATGTATAGATGCCATAATTTCAGGCTCCTTCTTGGCTACTATGAATTTCCGCGTAATTAGGTCTCGCAGGAAGTGCCCAGTCAGCAGTCTGATAGTCTTTAAACCACAAATAATCCCCACCATTAGCGAGTCCCATGTCCCACCAGGCCCCGTCTGAGGCTTGGTTCTATGCACCATCGAAGTCCCCGGTCACAGCTCTGCAGGCAGCTGTCCTGTCCTTATTTCGGGGGAGGAATGTGAGGCCCAGAGAGGGTGAGGGACTCATTCAAAGTCACAGTGAGCCGGTCAGTCAGGCTTCCAGCTAAGAGCCGCTAACTCTCAGGCGCTGTCCCTGACTTTGGGGGCAGCCGGAACAGTGAGCGGGAGCCTGGACTGACCTTCCAAGCCCCCGTGTGCTCGCCTGAGAAACAGCGATGATACTAACTTGGTGCTGTTCAAATTAACGAGCTAATCTATGCAGCACTCTCAGAACAGGGCCTGGTATGCAGCAAGCACCAAATCACTGCTTACCTTTATCCTTTCTGCTGGGCTTCCTATATGGACTCGGCACAGGGGAATTCAATACACATCTCTACCCAAACATCAATCCCTGAGCCCTTGAAATTTTCCTAGAAGCAGGCTTTTAAAAATCACAGGTTTTAAGGCCAAATGATTTTCCTAAACATATTTCACAGCTGGCAGGGCCTCGTGTGGTGGGGAGGAGAGGAGTGTGGGGCCAGAGGCCTGGAGTTAGAATTCAGGCTCCGCCCTTCACAGGAGTGCGACTCCTCACAGCCTTCAATGCCCTGGAGCCCCGGCGGGCTCTGTGCTGGGGACAGAGAGCCAGCAGCCCCACCCGGCAGGCCGGTCCTGTCCTAACTTGATTGGGTTTCCGCCCTGGGTCTCAGCTTCCTCACTCTTAAAGTGAGGGTCGTGCGCCACATGGTTTTAGCAGCAGGCTCAGGTCCCTCCCCCAGCCCCCAAAGCACCCCTCAGGATCCTGGGTGGGAACACTGGGCACTCACAACAGGAAGGAGACAGGAGATTGGCTCCTAGAAATTCTAGAAATTACATCGTACACTCCCCATTTCACAGACGGGGGTGGCCAAGGAGGGCGTCGTCCAATGTCAGAGCTGGGACTAGAGTCCATGTGTCCCGTCTTGCAGGCCCAGTGCCCTTGACACTATAGCTGCTGCCAGCGCAGGATGGGACGCCTGACAGCCTCTTGTGCGCTTTTACTTGTCAGCTTGAGCACAAAGGATCTTCCTAAGTGTGCTTCCAACAAAGACTGGGAGACACGTCCTATTAATTGCAATGATGATGATGATGATAGCTGCAATTTATTGAGCGCTGCGTGCCAGGCATTGTTCTAAGTGCTTTCTAGTCCTTTGATCCTGGGAGGGGGGGAACCGTTCCGTCTCCCTTTGCAATGAGAACGCTGCGGCACGGAGAAGTTAAGCAGTTTGCCCAAGGTGAACCAGCTGGTATGTGTAGGAACGTGCTCTTGAGCCAAACAAAATTCAAGAGTCTGCCCTTCAGCTCACTGTCTTTATCGACTCCTTGGAGTATAATGTTTCGGCATCTCCAGTCTGTAGGAGTGTAGGGAATTACACGGTGCTGCATTCAATTCCGGTTAGCTCCATTAGTAGATTTGACACCTACGATGCGATCAGCTGGATAGCCAAACACAATGTCTGGTTCTAAATTAAAAGTGTCAGTATCTAGTAGATTTCAGGATTGTTCTGTCACACATTACACACATGTGCGTGCATGTGCACACAAACACATGCATACACCCACTCACATGCACACACACACATGCATTAGAAAGGGCCCAGAGCATGGTCAAGCAGGAAGTATGCTGAACAGAGCACCTCGCTCAAGCCCTGGCCCACCTGGTGTCCAGCTGAAGGGGGCGCCGCAGGCTCATGTGCCTGCTCCATGAGGGATGCAGGTTGTGAGGATGGGGCTGTGCTGACACTATTTGCCCCTGAATGTCCAGTTGTTCTCACTCAGCAAATGAAGGGGTTATTTCCTCACTTCTACTTTCTAGCTGTGTGACCATGGGCAGGTTACTCAATCTCTCTGTTCCCTAGTTTCCCTGTTTATAAAATAAAAATAATATCTGTACTATTCCTAGGGCTATTACAAGGGCTAAATGAATTGATATGTGTGGAAGACTTAGAGCTTGGCTCAAAGTAAATACACACAAATATTAACCACTGTGCGAGTGATCACGGTGATAATATTATAATTTTTGTCTGGAAAATGGGCCAAGCATAGCATTTACCTCTAGAGCTATTCTGGGGACCAGATAAAATAGTTGTACAGATCTCGGCTCAGCTCCCAACTCAGGGCTTAGGGGCGGTGGAAGGAAGGGTGTGTAGGGAATGGGAGGAAGAGGAGGACAGCAGGGGGCCTGGAGCCTGGCACAGCCGCGGGCAGACCTTTCGTCCCCGTGCCCCAGCGTAGCTCCCTGGCTTCCTGTCCTGATGCTGCCACTTTGCACGTGTGACCCGAACTGCCTCTTTAATTCTCACGGAGGAGCCGCAAACAGGCTTACGATATTCATGGTTTGCTGCCTCCGTGCGACATCCGCGTGCATGTAAACAACATCTTGTGGCATTGTCTGATAAATTAAACATCTCTGCTTCCCGGGCTTGGCGAGGAGCACTGGGTCCCCAAAGAGGGGTGAGGGTGACTCGCCGCCTCAGCCCCTGAAGAGCCTGAGTGGGGCTCCTGGAGCAAAATGCTCTGGAAGGCACAGGGGTGTGCAGCTCCCACTGGGGGGAGGGGGGTTTATTGGGAGGAACGGCAGGAGGTGCCCAAAGCTGGCCACGTACACAGGGCCAGGGAGTCCTCATAGAGGGAGACAGAGCATGAGTGCCTCTGTGGCCCAGGCAGGGGGGATGGGGGTGTGAGAGGTTGGGGAGAGCACACTCCACACCACCCCAGAGGCTCATGTGTCCCCTCGTGCGAGCCCCTGTCCCCAGCCCATCACCAACCACTTGTTGAAAGAAGCGGACTTATCAGCGCAGCCAGGCCATGCGCTCGCCGTGTGAGCTCCTGACAGAGGCCTAATCTCTCTGGGCTTGTTTTTCTCATGGGACCCAGGCCATGGGGACAGCCTGGTTGAAGGCAGGCGGCGAATCACACCACTCCCACCAGACCTCAGAGCCCGGAGCCTCTTCCCAGCCCGGCTTCCAGGAGGTCCCTTGACTCAGAAAATGAGCCCAAACGCATCATGAGAACAAAAGGGGGGACCTTGGATGAGCAGACCCACCAGGGAGATGAGTGCTTTCCCACCCACCGAGAATTAGCATCGCCGAGAGCCTTCTAAAAAGTACCCAAAGCCCAAAGCACTGACGCGCTCCCCTCCCTGGAATTGCTGATGTAAGTGATCCGCGGGGAGCCAGGCTCTGGGATTTGGCAAAAGCTTCCCGTAAGTCTACCGTGCAGCCTGGGCTGGGAAGCGCTGACCTGGATAATCCATCCCCCGGTCATCAAGCCGAAGGTGATTTTACCTAATGAAGAAGGGAGGAGAGATTCTGGGGCACCAGACCTGAGGAGGTCCTTGGGGTCCAGGCAGGCTGGACACAGGATGCTGATCCTGACTCCCCTTCCCACCGAGTGCGATGGAACAATGCCATGGGGCCGCCGATGACTGCTGACCGGAGAGCCAGCATGCGGGGTGAGGGGGCGGGGTAATCTGTCCTTCCGTCTCTGTGCACTGGAACTAGGGGAGCAGACAAGGGAGAGGCAGGTTCTGTCTAGACGGAGAGGAGGCCTTCTGGAGGCAGGAGGGCTTCTGGAGCTGAGGCGTTGAAGGCTGTATACAAGTTTACCAGGTAGAAGGCAGGGACAGAGCAAGGTTTCCAAGCATGTGCTTCGGAGCATCTAGCCCGGGCTGCCCCTGCTAACTCAGCACTTCTGGGACTCCCTGTGTGCCCAGCTGTGAGCCAGGCTTGGCTGGGGTGTGGGAGGTGGTGCCCACAGGAGGGCAGGGCCCTGCTTGTAAGACGTACAGAGAGGCTGGTTCAAAGGAATGTCATGATGGCTCCATACAACAGAGATTCCTAGTGGGGCTTCCTTGCAGGCCTGTTATCACGGAAGGCTGCCTGGAAGAGGGGGTTCTGGAGACATGTGCAGGCAGATGGAGGCAGGTGCCATCTCAGGGGGCTGAAGTGAATCTGGTAGGCCTGTGTATGTGATGACCCAGCACCTGGCATGGCCAGGGTGTGGGCAGGGCAGGGAGGTCTGTGATGGAGGGACAGGGCAGTGGCTGGGCAGAGCAGCCTGGGGCCAGTCTGGGGCCAGGTTGGCTGACTGGACTCATTCTGAATTTTTAGGGTAGAAGAAAACATTTTATTTTTAACCCAGCAGGGCGTATACTCATGCCTATACCAGTGCAATCATAAAATATGCTTTTTAATATGTTTTTATGGAGGAAGGAGCCAACCAAGGCAAACATGCCGAGGGCCCAGGAGATTCGCAACGGGGCCCTGGGGCACCCGCTCGGCTGGGATTCTACACCCCTGGGTGGTCCCCTGAGCCCTACCTTCGGTTAGCTGTGTGTTTTTGGGCAAATCCCAATCCTCTTTGAATCTCAGTTTCCCCTTCTGTAACCAGGGAGCAATAGACCCATCTCAGGGTGGCACACTGCAGGGGGCGCTGTGGGCCTGGGAGCCGCGGAGAGCGGGCCCCCGGGAGTGCGCAGCATGGCAGAAAGCCCACAGGAGCGAGGAGGCCACCAAGTGGGGGCGTGAAACAGCTTTTAGAAAGAGCAGCTAAGAGATCATTTAGACAGAGAAAGACAAATACCGTTTGATTTCTCTTATATGTGGAATCTGAAAAAACAAACAAAAAACGAACAAACAAAGCAAATCCGAAACAGACTCCCCGGTACAGAGAACAGACTGATGGCTGTCAGCGGGGCCCGGGGGGGAGTGGGGGGGGGGGTGCCGGTGATGAAACAAGCCTCTTACCTGGATGTCATGCACAGCCAGGGAGTACAGTCAGTGGCATCATGACAGGCTCGCCAGTGGCAGATGGTCACCAGACTTGGTGCAATGATCGCATCGTACGGGATACAAATGTCCCGAAGGTACTGCAGTATTGTATGTCAGCGATACGTTAATTAACTAAGGAGCGCCATGAGGAGAGCCTCATCTGTGCACTTGGGGAAGGGATCGGAACCCGGCTCAGCCCTGCTGTTCCTTCCCCTGTACCTCCACCCAGTCTTCCCAGGGAACAAAGAGGACCTCCCGGTTGCCAGTGCTGATAACACTCAGAGCACACCCTGCACCGCACACGTGCACACTCCCCGGCCCTCACGCCACCCCGCCAGCCCCAAGGCCATGAGGGATCCCCACCCCTCGCCCATGCACGCAGCTCCGCTTCAGCCAGAAGCCTGCGGCTGGTGGGCCGCCAGCTGTGCTGGTCTGGTTGTGCTGAGCAGAACCCCAGTTCCTTCCCTCACTTTCCCTCCAGGGCCCCTGCTGGGCTCCCGTCCTGGTCTTCTCCCTGCCATGTTCTTCTGGTCCTGCTGCCATCTCTGTGCAGGACGGCGACAGTAGTCAGAAGGCTGTCTCAGTCTCAGCCCGGTGCCTGGGTCCCCAGCCCAGCCCAGCCGCTGGCTTCCACACCCTCTGGGGGTCATGCAGACCTCTGGCTGCTCCTCCTCCATGTGTGGGTGCATGCGCCGTTCATGCATGAAGCTCCAGGCTCCAGCCCCGGGGAGTGAGAAGGTAGCTGGGCTGCCTCCACTGCCGCCCCGCCTCAGGGTGACTGCTGTGGTGCCCTGCTCTTCTGCCTCCGAGACCCGGGAGAACACAGGCGCCCTGAGCTTCCCCTTCTCTTTTTGGAGCAGAAGCTGGGACCAAAAGAGTGCGTAATGGGTTGAATAGTGTCCCTCAAAAGCCAAGTGCACCCAGAACCCCAGAATGTAACCTTATTTGGAATAAAGATTTCGAGATGAAATCATCCTACGTTAAGCTTGGTCCTAATCCCAAAGTGGGTGTCCTCCTAAGAGAGAAATAAAGCATCATTTCTTCACGCCTCATGCGGCACAGAGGCCGAGAAGACAGCCGTGTGACAGAGGCGGGGTCTGGAGTGATGCAGCCACAGGAGCCAGGAGGGGCAGGGGGTGGGGATTCTTCCCTGGCATCTTCGGAGGGAGCACGCCGCCTGCATACACCCGGTTTCAGACCCCGGCTTCAGAGCTGGGCAAGAACAAACCCCCGGTGCGGGGAGCCAGCCCGTCCATGGCCATTGGAGCGGCAGCCAGGAAGCTACTGCAGAAGAGTCACAGCTCGGCTGAAGGGCCTGGCTCCCCCGTCCCATCCCAGCACCTGTGGTCCTGCCCGAAGACCCCAGGTCTAAATGACCACCAAGACCGTCTGGCATTTACCGAGCGCCTGTTGTGTGTGTGCCGGGACTAGCTGGGTGTCTGCATCCCCGTGAGCTCGGAGATCACGTGTGAGAGACCATGTGTGACAGGGATCAAGGGCACGGCAGATCCAGGCAGCTCCCATCTAGTTCCGTATCCCTGGGCAAGTGACTTAACCCCTCCGTGCCTCAGTTTCCTCATCTCCATCTGGGCTGTCATGAGGATTAAACGAATTGGCATGTATGACGCTCTTGGCACCCTGCCTAGTACCCTGTGAGGGCTGACCATCACCGCTTCCCCATGGCTCTGGGGAGGAAACGGAAGCCCCGTGGGGTGGCGGGGGCGGCGGGTGCACCACTTTTCCCGCGCAGCTAGCAGATGGCTGGGCTGGATTTGCACCCCAGTCTTCCTGCCTTTGAGGCAGAGTCACTTTCTAGTTTGACACACCGTCTCCCTTCCAGGAGTTCCCCTGACACTTGGCACTTACGCTGGGAGGAAGCATGGTGTTACCTGAGATGCTTCCCGGGTCTTCTCCCCCAGGGCTGGCAGCCAGGGGCTGATTGTCACTTCATAACCATCACCCCTGGCCACCACCTGGCAGAGAGGAGCCCTGGAGCTGGGCTGGAGCCCGGAGATCAGCTTTGATGAGGAGAAAGAATGGAGAGGCGGGGACTGAAGGCGTGAACTGGCAGATGAGATGGGAGGAAAGGAGGGTGGGACTCAGAGGGGCAGGGACCGGCTAGGTGTGTGTTGTGTGTTCTCTGGTGACACAGAGAGCATCTCTGTCCCAGCACCTCACCCAGTGAGATCCGTTTCCGTAGCAACCTGGGAAACAGGTGCTTAAGAATCTGCTGGGGAGGCAGCCTGGAGGGAATGAAGGGTGTGAGAGAGAGCCAAGGTGAGGAGACAGGAATAACAGTCCTGGAAAGTTGAGAGCCAATGAGAGTGAGGTTTGGGGAATGACATGGCTCTTGCCTGCCAGCCTGCCAGGGTACCTGCAGGTCAGGGGGCAGCCACAGGCGGGGAGAGCCGAGGGGGAAGACGCTTCCATGTGACACATCCAGGCCTCCCACAAGATCTCCCTGCGCCCGCGGGGTGCAGTATCTCAGATGACGTGTAACAGCCCCAGTGCCGGCAGGAGGGAGGTCGAGCGCATGGGGTGCCGAGCCTGAGGAACAGGCTGTGGTTCAGGCAGGTGCGCTGGAAGCTGTATGGGGACCAGGGGGCACTTCCAGGCCTTTTGCAAAGGTCATTTAGAAGGACCCCCGGAATCCTCATTAGATGACAAATGATCACAGTGGACCCCCTGCTCCCCTGCCCTGAGGGCCTCCCACTTCTGCTGAGTCGCTGCTGTGGCCAACAGCTTGGGGTCTTCAGATGCCGACTCAGCGGGCAGAAAAGTGAAAGGTTCAGGCAGGCGTGGGGTTGTTCTCATGCCACGAGAATAAATCCTCAGATTTCTGCTTTTCAGAGACACCTGCCTGCTAGGTTCCTGAATTGGCAGAGGCAACCAGTTGCTCTGACCTGGGGACACCCATCCAGCCCTGGGGAGGAAAGAGACCAGAGAACTGAAGGGGCTGGAGGGAGGGCAGAGGGAGGACAGAAGCAGGCGGGGGGGTGGGGGGCGCGGCAGGGTGGGGAAGCTGTGTTTCTGTTTAGCCACCCCTGATTTTCTTTGTCCTGTGTGTGCGCGCGCATCTTCAAACCCCACACGTGGGCATCCTTTCGTGCAACTTGCCAGGTCCCTGTGACCGTGCCCACCAGCAGGTGGGATACCTGGGGACAGAGGTTCACTAAGTAAGTGTGACTAAGTGGGCCTCACTGCTTCTGGGTATGAGGGCACCCTCTTGTGGGCCTTGCTACAAGCAAGTATATGCTGGCTGGGGTGTGCCTTTGAGGGGCCCTTTCTTTCCATCCCCATTTGCAGCAGGGGCTTCAGTGAGCTGCTCTGGCACCTCGATAACAGAGCAGGGACTCGAACCCCGGCCAGCTGCCTCCAGAGCCTGGAATCCACACCACACCACCTGTCACAGGTACCTCGGGTGTGTTAGGGAGAGATGTTAGCAGCCAAAGTGATGCCTCCTTAACAGAGCTCCCTGGACAGTGTCCCTGAGCGATGACAGTCCAGCCTGCTCATTCTTTTGCCAGGAGCCAGACCCACCTTCCAACAGTTTGGATTTGGAGGAAAGTCGTTTGGAGGTGGAGCCCCAGACTTGCCCCCTGGCGCCCTCCTGCCCTGGTTTCAGTTCTAGAGCCACTGAGAAATCCAGGCCTCTGCCTGGTGCCCTCAGATCTTTGTCCTGGCCTCTGCCTGGTGCCCTCAGATCTTTGCTGGCCAGCCTCATACCTGCCCTGCAGACCTGGGTTGCACAAGTGGGGTCCCCTGGCCCCTCTGTCTTTCCTCCTTCTTAGCCATCAGTTCCCACACCCCCACCTGTCAGGCCCAGACCCGCTGGACACGCTCTGGTTTGCCAAAATCCTTCTCAGCCTGCTGCCACCAGGCTTGGGCAGGCGTGATCCTGCCACTCCTGGTCACTCAGCCTCATCTGCAGCTTGATGGGTTGGGTCAGGCGGCTCCTACACTATGTCCAGCTCTGACATTCCAGGGTACAGCCTCCACCCCGTCCTGGTCCTGTCTCTGTCTTTCACACTCAACCCCACCCCACCCCCATGCTCCCTGCAGGTGGGCTCCAGGCCAGGAAGGGGATGACTCTGGGGTGACAAGTCTGTAAGTGAGGTGGACACTGGCTGGCAGGGACCCAGCTGCAAGTGGACAACTAACTCCCAGAGTTTACGAAAGAGATGAGTGCAGGGACTGTTTGCAGAGAGAGGCATGGGCAGGGGAGGTGAAGCCGAGGGGGCTGTGCCCTCCCAGGGGCACTACAAGGCAGGAGGCAGTTACGGTACCATCCCTGGGGCAGCAGAGAGGGGGCAGAGGCACCACTGGGAGCTGCAGCCAGGGAGAGACCGGGAAGCAGGTGCCATGTCAGGGCGGAGGGAGAAACGCCCTGCCCTCTCCTCCAGCCAGTCCTCCAGTGTCCTGTGGGTGCTGCCCAGTGACCAAGCCCCAGAAAACACGCAGGAGGGTGGTGGGGGAGCCTGAGACATGCAGACACTGGGGCCCAGCTCCCAGGGGGCAGAGCAGAGCAGAGGACGGATTGAAGACAAAGTGAACTCCTGGAGAGTCAACCGCAGGGCATCGAAGATGGTGCTTGTGTCCGTTTCCTGGGGCTAGGGTAACACATTCCCTCACACTGGGTGGCTTGGGACAGCAGAGGTTTGGAGGCCAGGAGGCTGAAACCAAGGCGCCCCCGCTCTAGGGGAGGACCCTCTGCCTCTCGGGCTTCTGTGGCTCCGGGCGTTCCTTGGATGGTGGCGGCATCACTCCCATCTCTGCCTCTGTCTTCACTGGGCAGCTCCCCGGCGTCTCTGTATCCTCTCCTCTTCGTCTTACAAGGACACGTGTCCCTGTAATTTGGGGCCACCCAAATGGTCATCTCAGCTGAGCTCCTGTCCCTCCTCAAAGTCCCCTACACATGGCACCTAGGCACACTTGAAGACTGGCCAGGAAGGAAGGTAGGCTGACATTCTGTCCCTTTTACAGGTGAAACCAGGCGGGAGTGCACCTGGGAGGACTGGAGGAAGCAGTGGCGGTGGGAAGGGAGCGGGGGCGGGGGGGGGGGTGGCTGTCCTGTGCCGTGTCCCCACCCCGCCACAGACACTTTGTCCACTCCTCCATTAGTACTATGTTCACTGTATAATTTTTCCTCTTTGAATTCTGGTTTAATATCACACCTCATTGGTCTCATATGACCCATTTTTTCATTTGGGTATTTAATTAGTTTCCTTTATTAATGGAAGTACAAATTCAGTAGGTACAAATTCACCACCCACAAAACAGCCTGACCATATAACATACATGTGAGCTCAGCCCCACCTCATCCCACACCCCTAACCCCAAATCTGCATCCCCGTCACTAGACCATGGCTGTATCCCTTTGTGGGGAAAAAGGGTTTTACGGCATGCTTTTCTCGCCATGTTTCCTTTCTTAAATTATGAATATTTCAGGCATGCAGGAAGGTGTAAAAATACTGCACTGATACCTGCCTCGCCGTTTTAAATACAGCGAATCAGGTTTGAGTGCCTCCTTCAGGGCCAGACTCAGAGCTGGACACAGGTTGCAGAGAGGGCCAAGGCAAACCCCTTAGCCAGAGAGGCTGGAACAGAGAGAGGGCGTCAGGGGACCTCCGGTGTGTGTGTGGCGGGGGGGGGGGGGGGGGGGGGGGAGCGAGGAAGGGCAAGGGGGTGAGGACTTGCTAACCTACCCATTTACAATACTGGACTGGGAATTTCTGGAAGGCAGAGGCCAAATTCAAAGAGTTTCATCTCTGAACCCCTACTAGCTGGCTCTGAGCGAGTGCTCAGTAAACATTTCTGGAATTAATGACAGAGAGTTTTTGGAATAGACAGGAAACACCATTCTAGTTCAAGAGGGCGTGTGGCCTACTAAGAAAGTCATGAGCAGGGTCTGGGTTTGCAAGGCAGCCCTCACCCTGGTCTGATCCAGGGGACTCATTACCTACGGAGCCCAGTCTATGCCTCTCCGCGCTGTGCTGCAGTGCGCTGTGCTGTGACAGGCACTTGCTCCCCATCTCCTCTCACTAGGGGCTCCCTAAGACCAGGCTTTGGGGTTCTGAGGTCAGGGGCTGAGTGCCCTGCCTCAGAGTTACAGATTCCTGAGGCATCTACCTTCATTAGAGTGGGGGTGCCTATGGCAGGGACTAGGTCCTTTCCATCCTGGTAGGAGAGGCCACAAGTCAGGCCTGACTCCCCTTTCAGACTGGAGCATCCCAAGGTTCAGGTGTCTCACACGATGGCTCTTCCTGAAATCACAGGCTGTTTCCCTCCTCTGCTAGGAGGCTTCAAAAGACAGAGCTGCATCTCCATCGGGCCAGAAAGTCCAGAAGGCTGGGCTGGTGTTCTTCCCATCGGAACCTCTTGCGGTCAGAGCTGTCTCCTCATCATTGCACAGAGGGACCACCCTTTCCCGTGTGCTTCTGGGGAGAGGAGCCAGCAACCACTTGCCTCTTGCCCCTGAGATGTCCTTGATCACTGCCTGACCTCTCTGAGATGTCTCTGCTTTCTCTTCTTATCACCCAACCTGGAAATAACTCACCTGCAAAATTCCTGTTGCATTGCTCTGGACTTGGCCAAAAGTCACTTACTGTGGCCCCCAGACACTGTCTCCCAGACACTGTGTCTCCAGGTCTGAGCAGCTGAGATGTGAACATGGCCTGACTTCAGGAGGGTTGTCATCGCAGGAGAAGATGTCATATCCCTAATCCAGGTCTTGATTCTGGCTCAGAGTCTGCTGCAGTGTCTAAGGCTGAGTCTGGCCTCTGGAGACATAGGCAGCTGTGCCTGCCCCCAAATGGGATCTGGAGGGAGCTCTTCCCCTCAGCTCACCAGTGATATCCAAGAAAGAGCATCAGGGTCCTAGGAAGAGGGCAGGTGAGAGAGGGAGATGGCCTACATATACCACACCACCAACAACACCTTCATCATCAACATCATCATCATCATCTCATTCAAATTTCCAAATACTGAGATAAGTACAACACATGTTGTCTTTATTTTGCAAATGAGAAATTAAGCGGGAGAGAGAAGGGGCTTGCCTGAGTGATGCGAGTGGGCAGTAAAGCAGAAGTGTGTTGCGTACATTCTTCCTGTAAATCTCATGCTATGTCCAGTCCAAGACCTGTGGCTTTGCCCTCTAGAGGGAGTGGTCCTCATAGGTTCTTGAGTGGGGTCCTCTCCACTGTGTCTACATCACCTCATGGTGGAGACACCTGCTGATACAGGGTTCTGTTGGTGGGTGGCCAATTGGTGTCTTTCAGGTGGTGTCCTGCCCCCGTCCCCCCTGTGACATCAGGGGCTCCTTAAAGACAAGCCTGAGACTCTTCCTTCAGGCTGGCACTCCCCAATGCAGAGCTCTGTTCCCCCAATGGGGCCCTTCCCTATAGAGGGGTAAATTTCAGAAGGACACCTGACTACACTGGGAAGGCCTTTACTTAGTGTATTTATAGGCTCTGATTTTGGCCTTGCTGCCTTCTCCCTGGGGTGGTCTGGTCATCTTGTCTTAAGGTCATAAAATCTCCAAACTTGATATTTTAATGGGCCTACAAAGGCCATCCCATTTATTATAGCTCCCATTCAAGATTGGTTATGGGGGAGCTAATTTCTTAGCATTTCTGGCCCATCCACTCTAATCCAATGAGCTCTGGGGCCAGAGAAAACCTTTAGGCAGAGTTATAGATTCTTGAAATAGGAACCCATCAGTGTGCATGGTGTTGACCTTAAACAAATAGCCAGCAAACTGGGTTTATTCAGGAACAACAAAGAGTTGCAATTTGGGACATACAGTCTAATGGCAAACCTTGAGTAAGTTAAGAGAAACAAAGGAGAGGACCTCTTTTCATGGACTTGAGAGGGGCTGTTGTAAGGAGTCCATTGGAGGACACTGAAAGTTTGAAGTATAGTGACTTTTCATTGGTTGACATATGGCAGTCTCCCATTGGCTGAGCTGTTACTGGGCAAGAAGGAATCTTTTCTTCCTCTTGCTGAGATAGTAAAATGATATTTCTTTCTGTCCCAGATGCAAGGTACTTCTATCCCTGATGGGGTCAGTAGTGTCTGTTGAGTGACACGTGCATGAGGATTCTCTCTTGTAGCTTCTAAACTCCATTTTTAAATGAGATTTCTGTTTATTAACTTTCACAATGGGAATGATGAGCAATGAGGGGATATGGGTGGCTCACCAACAGCGTATGCTACAATTAATTAATCTATTTATCAAAAACTTGAATGTCTGGTTTGGTCGGGCCTTTACCAGGTTCTGGGGAGAGAATGATGAAATAGATGCCAGTCCTTGCTCTGGAGGTTTCACAGTCTGGTGGAGGGGACAGACACACAGGAGATAATTATAACGCGGTGAGATGAGTGTAGCCGTAGACCAGAGTCTGGAGTGGGGATAAGGGGTAATCAGAGAAGGCATCCTGCATGGCTACAGCCGGAGTTAACACTGCAGAATACTTGGGCATTGGCCAGACAACAAGGGTGGTCACTGTTCAGGGTGGAAGAGATGGTATGAGCAGCACACCTGGGCAAGAAATGGTGTGATGTGTGCAGGAAGCACGGAGTGGAGTGAGTAGCCTGGCTTTGAACACTGGACAGGGAAGGGTGGGATTCCTCTGGAGAACTAGGCCGAGGCATGGTCGTAGGGCACTAGCACCCATAGGAACAGGTTGGAACACCATCTTGAAGCAAAGGAGAATCCATTGAAGGTTTTGAGCTGGGAAGGGTTTTAGCCAGATTAACTTGATAGGAAATCCTGTCCCTAGTGTGGAAATCGGTATGAGTTAGTGAGACTAGAAGCAGGGGAGACCAGGGAGCAATTATCACAGTAGTCCAGGGAGAGAAGAAGGGCCTCTGAATTAGGAGTGTGGTTGCAGAAATAGAAAGGATCTGCCTGTGTTCTAAGGCCAGCTCTGTTTGTAGTAAAATACTATTGTATTACTAAGACAAAGTATGACTTAGAATGAAAAAAAAATTGGACAACAGAAGTTTACTTTCATCTTACATAAAAGCCAAGCTGGGCATTCTGAGCTCTTTCTCTCTTGTTGGCCTGCTGGGTATGGCCTCCCTTCCCAAATTCACCTCATGGTCCAAGATGGCCAGCGCAACGCCCCTATCACACGCACATTCTGGCCAGCAGGAAGGGAAAGAGGAAGAGCCCAGCCCTTCCTGTAAGGACACTTCCCAGAAGCTGCCCATACCTTTGCCACTTTCACCTCATGGCCAGGCGTAGTCACATGGCCAAACCTAGTTGCAAGATAGGCTGGAAAACCATGTCTTCCTTCTGGAAGCCACATGCTCAGCCACAATTCTGTGCTACAGGAGAAGGGCACAATGGGCCCTGGAGGCAACGGGGTGTGATGAGGTAATGGTGGACCTGTGCATTGTGTCCAGAAAGACCTGGCTTCTTTCATTCTTTCTTACTTTGGGCACCTCCTCTGAGCATTTGTACCTTCATCCATAAACAGAGATGTAGAATTCTGGTGTGATAATGGACACAAAATAATTTATACATTGTAAAGTGGTGTCACTTGTGAGGTATCACTGTGGTGGTGTTCATTGTGGTCCCACTGATGAGTTGGAATTGCTTAACAAGGACTAAATGAGATGCACAGATGTCAGTAAAAAGCACGAGATAGAAGAGGGAAGAGTAAGGTAATGACAGGGCTTTACCAGACAGAGAGGGCTTGGAAGAGGGAGACTGTGGACCAAGTACTCAGGGAAACTGTGGGCTGTCCTGGCATGTTATCCGCGTGTCTCTAGAGGAGACATCTTCAGCCAAAGCCCAGGAGTGGTACCTGGAACTCTGCAGGAGAGTAAGGAGGAATTTCCATAGCTTCCTTTGTAACCCATGCACTCCTGCCAGCAGCCCTCCTGGGCTCTCCTCCATCTGCCAGGGCCCTCCTTTGCTTCTCTCCTTGGACCAAGACAGGGGTAAGAACCCAACACAGGGCAACCATCCCAGATTCATTGCTTGGGCCCCGTTCTTCTCTTCCCTGGCAAATGAAGTTATTTCTTGTTTTAGCCGAGATACCCTTAGTTCTTTACAGTAATTATTGCTCTATCAGTAAACGGAAAGGTTTAATTTCACAAGGGTATGTGCAAATTGCATGTTTTGCATTTGCTCAGCCTTAATCAATACTGTAACAGAATTAAGAGGTCCCAGCAAGACTTGTGATCTTACCCAAGCTAATAAAAAATAAGCCTTACATAACCACAACAAGATCTTAACTAACACACTTGTAGATAGCTGGTGACCACATTTTTTTCTGCCTTACACCAAATTTTCTCTAGTTTATCCAGGTGTTGACTGAAGTAATGAGTTTTTTGTTTTGTGTTAGAGGCAGGGGCAGTCTATGGTTGCTACCACAGTGGAAGGTTTTGTGTATTCTACCATGTCAACAGACACATCAAATGTCAACCCGAGCCTGGTAATCAATCAGTAATCTTCACCCCCAATCCTGCTTTATTTTTCTGCTCAGCACTTACCACCTTCTATTACATTTTTCATTGGTTTATCTCATGTATTCTCTGTCTCCCCAAACTAGAATGTCAACTCGGAAGGCAGGGATTTTTTTTTTCATCTGACTTATTTACTGCTATATTCCCAGAGCGTAGAACAGTGTCTGGCATGTGGTCAAAGTTCAACTAATTATTTGCTACAGGAAGGAGTAAAATCACCTGGTACAATGGTTGTACTATAGTTTTACTAATTTCTAACGTCATTTTTTGGCTCTAAAATTCTGTGTTTCCAGATGCTTGCTAAATAGTGTATGCTTCCTGAGTGCCTGGCTGGTTGATTAAATAAATGGGCCAATCAAATGTTACATTACAATGATGGAAAGTAATGTCACACCATCCAATAGCTCCGTCCCCTCTTCCCTAGCAGTTCCATAGACCCAGCTGGCCAGAAGGAAGAAGGCATGGAGAACAAGCATATATCCTCTGTCCTTATCTCTCCAGCACACAGCCAATTTTTAAAATAGCATTTAATGACAGTTGCATAAAGATGCCACTGCGTCAGCGTTGTCCCCAAGCAGTTGGAAGACTGCAACGTCCCCTTGTCTTTCTGTGGTGAGCAGTCTCAGGGACCACAGAGGGGGCTTCCAGGGCCAGTTTACCTATTTCATTTCTCACCCAACTCCCTGGATAGGGTATTCTGCTAAATACACCCTCTCCGTTATTGGCCTCTCCTATGGTAATGCACTTGCTACATGAGTCAGACAATTAGAGGTAATTGGGATAATCGGCATTTATTATGGCAATTTGCATTTCTACAGCAGGCAGCACAGAACTCATCACCCAGCTTGGGAATGGGCTATTTGGTTCTGGACTGAATTGGCTCTCCATTCTCACACACATTTTAGAGCCCAAGGGGTTTGCCCTTCCTTTGTTCCCTGGAGATGCTTAGGGCTGCGTTAGGTGTGAGTCTCACCAACCAATCAGACGAGAGTATGCAGATTAGGGTCTGGGAATTAGGACTGCATCTCTTTCATCATCTGGGGCCTGGGGACCTAGGGAGGAATCTACCACCTGGAAGGAGCTCTGGGTCTGTGGCCAGACCCCTGATTTTTCGCTACATTGACCATATATTTGATTTAATTGACAGAATTGTTTCACCACCTCTGCTGAGTAACTCACAGCTCAAGCCTGCTGTTGATAGAGACCTACGCAAGGGAGCCCACACAGAGGCTTTAGAAGTGGCACCTGCTCCTGTTCACAGCCACCTTCTCTGGTGTGGACACTTTCCCATGTGCCCAGCTTCTCAGGCACCCACTTGTCCATCTCATGAATGAGAGCAGTGTTGTGCAGGGACTGTAACTGTCAGCTCTCCACTGCAGCTCACGAGGTTGGAATCTCTTCTCCACCAGTTGTTAGCTGACCAGGAGTTACTTACCCTCATTGTGCTGCAGTTTCCTCATCATTAAAGCACCTGACTCATAGGGTTGACATAAGAATCAAGTGAGATCATGTCTCTGAGACCCCTAGCAGAATGCTGTAGACAAACCTTGATGTGCTCAGTGGAAGGTCCTCTCTCCAGCCACTCCACAGCCTTCATTATGCATCTTCACCAACCCATCTACAAGGTCCAAAGCACCAAGAGTCCCCAAAGAAGCTCAGATAAAAGGCCTTAGCAGTTTGGAGAAAGAGTAATTGATCTGATTGTAGGGGACATGCAGGTTTTTTGAGGGGAGGAGTTTGCCTTTGTTCTGGACCCTGAAAGACCGGTAAGATGGAGAAATGAAATGTAGACCATTAGGAAGCAGGAAAGGGTGGGTGTGCATGAAGAGAAGTTCACAGCAAAGGGCACATTTTGTATCTGTACCTAAACTATCTCTATCCTATATAATAAAAGCGTAACATGCTAAGTATCCAGTCGTCCGGTTGTCCATTCAACCAATCAAAGAGTAATATGCTAATGATATTCTAAGGCCACTCAACCACCCGCTATGATGTGCACTGACCACCAGGAGGCAGACAGTCAACTGGTCAACCCGTCACTATGACATGCACTGACCACCAGAGGACAGATGGTCTGATGGGTAGGTTAGCTTGCTGCTGGGGTCTGGCCAATCAGGACTGAGCGAGACAGGCTGGACACACCCTGGAGCCCTCCCACGGTCTCTCCCTGGCTAGCCAACCTCCCGCTTCCCTCCCCAGCCCTGATCATGCACCGATGATGTCCCTCAGCCTGGCCTGCGCCCTCTCGCAATCTGGGACCCCTTGGGGGATGTCAGAGAGCTGGTTTTGGCCCGATCCCACAGGCCAGGCTGAGGGACCCCACTGGTGCACGAATTTGTGCACTGGGCCTCTAGTTTACATATAAAGACAGTTTACAGTCTAACTGCAATTTACAAGGGAGTTATACATTACACACAGCCTCCCCTTACGTTATTCCATCACCCCCTGGGCAGGGAGACCTGTCATCACCTTCACTGATAGCTACTCTGGTACAAGATTTTACTCCTGTGACTATCATAGACTTTGTGCACTTTGTTGAGAATGTGGTGGCCAAGGTAGAAGACCATTTCCTTGGATTATTGGGGAAAATAAGGAGTATTAAATGGTGGTAGCAACAGATTGCTAGACCCTTAGGACTCCCAGCCTGCCTTCCCAGGACAGGAACCTGGTTTTCCTTCCTAGGGAAGGCAGAGATCATTAGCCAGACTTACAATCAAGAAAGATTGCTTTTGTTGCTGTGGGTCCTTCGGGTTCTTGGGGAAAATGTGTGAAATAAACTAAGACATTTGCAGCAGCATCTTTTTATCCAGTGTATTAATTAGGGTAAAGGTGAAATTTCTGTAACAGAGTCCCAAAAGAGATTAGTTTAAATAAGATGGGAGTGTATTTTACTTTTACATAGCAGGCTAGCTAGTTCAGGCTGTTGGGGCAGCTGTGATTGACAGTCATTCAGACCCAGGTTCCTTCTATCTTGTGGTTCCATACTCCCCTTGGGTGTTGTGCTTATCTGCATGGTTGGAGCTGTGTGGCTGGCACATCTGCTTTCCAACAGATGGGAACTGATAAGAGAAGCTGAGCATAAGGGCCCACCCCAGCATGAAGGCTGGCAGGTTTTTTCCACATGTTATTGAAGAGAAGACAGGCTCAGTGAAGTTAAATAATGTGCTAGTTACAATAAACTAGTTTTGATTTAGTAACAAGCAGCCCTTAATCTCAGTACCACAACACGATAAAGGTTTACTTCTCACCCACACTAAATCCACTGGGGGACTATTCAGGGCAACTGTCCACATCATCCTCAAAGATTCAGGCTAATAATGCTCTGTCTTCCTGTAGCCTCACCATCTGGAACATGCAGGCTCCTGGGTCCTCATGTCAGGGCAAGAGAGAGACTGGATAATCACGTCTGGCTATGACACACATTGTCTGCTAACACTCCATTGGCCAGACGGAGTCATAGAGCTCACAAACCAGCAAGGGGCTGACAAGTGTTGTCTGGAAGGGGCAGAGGGGAGAGCTGGATATCGGTGAACACCAGATATATCACCACAAATGTTTGGCTAAAGATCCATGGCAAACCATGGCACCTTAAGCTTTTTAAAGAGGTTTCTCATTTCTGATGTAACCCTAGACTGACAATAAGGCAAGCTCCACCTCCTTCTCCCCAGGAATACCAACAAATATTTACTTATGTGACTGATATGATAGTCATTCTGGGGAGAGGAAGGCTAATCTCATACCCAGAACCTCCTTGTGAGATGCTGGGCTTTCTTCCAGAGGAGGCAGCTTCTTATATTTCAAGGCCCCAAACCCACATAATTAGTATCCCTCCTTTGGATTCAGGCTGTGGGAAAACCCTCTTAAAATGCACACTTTCTCTTGGCTTGGAGACAGAAATGTACAGCCATCATTACTCATTCATGCCTCCATATGGCGATGGTATTCTTAGTGGGCAGAAACTGGGAATTAGAACATGTCCGTTTCAATAGAGGAAAAGGAGGAGGAGGGAAAAAAAGGAAAGGGTGGTAGGAGGAGATGCAGAGGGGAGAGTATGGGATGGCTGGAGGGGAGGGATGATGACCAGCCTAATTTTTCACAGAGTAAAAAGCTGAAGAGCTGTACGGTTGACCTGTTATGGGTTAGAGAAAAGTGTGTATGGGGTGAGGGGAATCCTGGAATGCCATTTTCCCCAAGTGCCAAAATTACTATAAGTATGAGTAAGGCTGCATTTGAGGCTTGTTTTTGTGGCTTTGATCCAAGGAGCAGCTGCTCCTCTTTCATCCTTCTCTTTTCTGTCCTTCCTTGGAGGGAGCCATGAGCCTTAGGTCTTGGTCCTGGACACTGAATAGCTGTAACTGTAGAGAGGCTTTGATGATCTGTTTTTATTTTATTTATTTGTAAAGTACAGATAAAAAATTATTCTCTACAGGGTTCTGGGAGAATCAAACATGTCAATAAATATACCAGTTTTGTTACTAATACAAAGGCTTACTATTGTATCATCATCATCATCATCATCATCCCCTTCATTATCATCACCATCAACATCATCACCATCATCATCATCTTCATCGTTAGTTTATTCCACACATGAGAACACAAGATACAGTGATAGCAGCAATTACAAGTAACTAGAGTGGCTACAGAATCAAGCTATTTCCAACTTAGGAAACAAATCTTGTTGGCATATCTAGGTCTAGTTTCTCTCAGTCTCTCTTTCCTAGACCCACTTCTCCATAATGCAGTGTCTTTTTCCTCTGGCTTTCTGTGCAGTGAACTGCCTCCTCCTTTGAGTCTGAAGTGAATTCCCACTTCTGGACATCTGTATTAGTTTTATATTGCTGCATAATAAATTACCACAGACATTGTGGCTTAAAACAACACAGCTGCATTGCCTCACTGCTTCTGTTGATTCTTTGCTCGGTGTCTCATATGGCTGAAATCAAGAAATCTGTATCTGGAGGCTCATCTATGGAAATATCCACTCTTAAGCTTTCAGAATGTTGGCAGAATTCAGCTCCTTGTGGTTGTAGGACTGAGGCCCCGCTCCCTTGTTGGTTATCACCTGGGGGTCTCCCTTAACTCCTAGAGGCAGCCACCTATTCCCTGCCAGATGGCCTTCTCCACACATGGTCCTTTTATTTTCCAAGGCTAGGAGGAAAACCTGTTCTTTGATTTTAGGAAAGGCTAAGTCCCTTTAAAAGGCCTGATTAAGTAAGTCATTTTGATGAACTCAAAGTCTTTCTTAATAATCTCCCTTTTGATTAACTCAAAACCTTCCTTAATAACATCTGCAATGCTTTCTGCCATATTTTATGTAATAAAAGAGTAATATGCAAATTGACTGTCACTCCAACACACAAGATGGCTGCACCCATGTGGTCAAAGATGGCTGCCCCCATGTGGACACAAGATGGCCGCCACAACAAGGCCAGCAGGGGAGGGCAGTTGGGAGGGACCAGGCCTGCAAGGGAGGGCAGTTGGGGGCGATCAAGCCTACAGGGGAAGGCAGTTAGGGGTGACCAGGCTGTCAGAGGAGGGAAGGTGGGGGCGACTGGGCCTGCAGGGAAGGGAAGTTGGGGCGGGACCCAGGCCTGCAGTGGAGGGCAGTTAGGGGCAATCAGGCTGGCAGGGGAGCAGTTAGGCATCAATCAGGCTGGCAGGGGAGTGGTTAGGGGCAATCAGGAAGGAAGGCAGGCGAGCCTAAATGGGCAGTCGGACATCCCTCGAGGGGTCCCAAATTGGAGAGGGTGCAGACTGGGCTGAGGGACACACACCCTCATGCACGAATTTCATGCACCGGGCCTCTAGTAAAGTAACATAATCACAGGAGTGTTATCCTGTCATATTCACAAGTCCCCATGACCTACTTCCTCACACTCATTGTGAGGGGATTCTTCATGGGGTAGGACTCTTGGAGATCATCATAGAATTCTTCCTACCAAGAAGTTTCTTTATCCAAGTATCCAGGAAGTTTCTGTTTCTGGTCCTCAATTCTCTCAGACCAAGCTGAGCTCCAGTCCAAAGGTTGAGTCTCTTCTGGTACCTAATGGTGCAAGACAAAAAAGAGGCCTAGGAGCAAGTAGAATGTCTGAGCGGTTGTCTTAGCCTGGAGTTCTAGAAATGGGAGCCTGGGGCAGGAATTGAGTGCGGATGCATAATTGGGAGGTAAAGTCCCAGGGCAGTGAGAGTGAGGGCAAAGGGGCGAAAGACAGGGAGGGATGGGCAGCCCTGCATGGTCATGTGTCACTGGTTATTGTGATGGCCCTTGCTCCACCAAAGCCACAAGAAAGTAAAGCTGATCATTTATCAGTGCACCCGCTCAGCCAAGCAAAATTCTCTGGTCAGGTTGTACGGAGAACTCATGTCCTGGAGGGAAGAAGAAATGAAGCTATCTGCCTGGCTTCCTCCTCTCTCCTGTATTCCATTGGCCGTAGTTTGACCAAGTTAATTGCGCTGCACTTCCAGGTTGTGTCATTGGCCCCTTTATGGAGCTGCTCTAGAAGCCAGACCCCACGCCCTGGGAGGTGGAGTCTTGTTTCAGGCCATGCTTGTCTGCATGAAAGTGTTCTGCACGTCGCTGACGATTTCGGAAGCAGGTGAGGCCACGAGATTACAGTGTGGTCAGTAGAAGGAAGTGAACTCATGTCATGGAGTAACAAAGCAACCACACATCAAGCAACCGTAGAAAGGGGCACCAGAGAGCTCCTGCCGTCGACAAGTGGAAGAAATGGCTCGAAGGCAGGGATAATGGGAATATGGATGAGGTAGAAGCATCTAAGTGAATTCATTTATTTAAGATATTCATAATGGCCTTTTTATTATAAAGGTAGTACATTTAAATAAAAAGTGAAAACAGTACAAAAGTGTGTATAATGAAATGTAAGTCTTTTATATGCTCTCAATTCCCAGTTATGGTTTCCAGAGAAACCACAAATTTTCTGTTCCTTTCAAAAACTTTCTGCTTTATAAATCAAAGGTAGATGCTAGATAGAGTGTTTTATTTATTTATTTGTGTGTGTGTGTGTGTGTGTGTGTGTGTGTGTGTGTGTGTGCGTGTGTTCTTTTCAAGTGTACATGTAGGCTCCCACGATACACTAGGTTTTGGCATATTCGGGTATGGTGTAGGTGAACATCGAACCTACATACAGTCCTTGGCTATTGTAAATAATGCTGCAATGAATTCCTTTTATCTTTATCTTTGTGCATATGCATAAGTATCTGTGTAGAATATCTTCCTAAATGTGGAACAGTGGGTGTTATTTAAATTGCTATAGATATTGCCAAAGTGTCTTCCAACAGGTCTTTCCTAACTTGTAACCCTCCTCTCTCTAACCTCAATGGTATTTGGTTCTTATTTACTTACAGCCCCACCAGCACTGGGTATTACTAGCCTTTGCCAACCTCTTAACAAAAAACAATATTGAAGTGTTTTCATTTGCATTTCCTTAATTATGAATAAGATTGAGCATGTTAGACATTGAGGGAGCTTTAAAATAATGAAATTCTGGCTTTTTACTTGTTCAGTGAATCTGTCAGTCTGTCCCCTTGGCTTGGGGCATCCCAGCTGCACAGGGAACCCTACTTCAGGAACCCTGGGGTCACTCCTCACAGAACGAGTGGAGCCGAGGAAGAGTCCAACACAAAAGCACACAGGGGACTGAGGGTTAATCCCAAGTGAGAGAGGCTGGGCAGTATCTTGAACCTGATGAACCATGGACAGGCTGGCTATTTATGGGGACATTTGCTTTGAGTGTCGGCTTGTCTGGATAAACCTCAGAATTAGTTTGTTGTAGAGGATGGTCAGTATGAGTGACTTTCTGGTCATGAAACATGCCCTCAGCAAATCAAAGACCCCATGAGAGGTTTGTGAAACACCCAGTCCTGACCACACTTCCTTCGGAGAAATACTTCTTGGGGAAAAGAGGGGTGTTTGAACCCAGAGGGAAGAAACATCAGAACATCAAAGCCAACTCAAAGAGAGCTCTGTGTATGTTCGGGTGCGGGGAAGGGTGGGTTTCTCACTATTGTGGGTGTTATGGTGGGAGTGGCATTGCTGAGGGTGGGGGTCGTGGGTGTTGTGGGGTGATGCTCATCTTGATGATGCTTCCCTCTTATGTCCCTAAGGTTAGAAAGGGTTGGGAGATCATTCATCCATCCCTCCACAGTGGGATGCAGATAAGCTCATTGATGCCAGCCAATCCGTTTCCCTTTCCCTCATCCTCACTCCCCAATTCTCCTTTTCTCCTCTTGCCACTTCCTTCCAACCTAATGACACAGCCAATGATGTTTCCAGGGTGGCAGGCTTTACAGGACACACAGGACCACTGCTGGTTGCCTGCTGGAGTGACCTGGGGTCTTCCCCGAAGTGGTGATTACAGTGGGGCAGGGCCACAGCACATTCTCCCTGGGGAAGAAATCACCCACTGTGTCATCTCCAATACTTGGCAAGGGGTCACTCTTATTTTGCATAAGTAGTTCAAGGTTACAACCAAGTCTCTTGCCTTAAGGGGGCTGATGTGAAATACTGTTTCTAAAATTCCATGTTTTCTTCCTTCCTTTCTTCCTTCCTTCCTTTCTTCCTTCCTTCCTTCTTTCCTTCTTTCCTTCCTTCCTTTCTTCCTTCCTTCCTTCCTTTCTTTCATTCTCTCCTCTCTCTCCTCCCTCCCTCTTTCCCTTTCTCTCTCTTCCTCTTTCTCCCTCTCCCCACCCCTCTCTCTGTGTCTGGGTTTCTTTCCTGTGATAAGGAAGTATTGAGGAGAAGAATTATTCCATATTGCTCACACGATTAGCTTCAGGGCATCTCCCTCACTAGTCAGTGAGTCATTTCTCTCCTCTTTGTGGTCTGTGTGGCTCCTCTCAGAGCCCTGTCACCCACCCGGGACAATGGAACCTGGGTCTAGTCCCTCAGTTCTTCTAGCTTCTGACAAGGAGAATTTAGTGAGGGCTGCCCTCCCACACCACAAACAGAAATGCGCTTCTCTCTCCCCTTGTCACTATGCGTTGGGTAATAATCGAGTGAGCTCAGGAATGGCCAATGCTGCAGACAGTGACATTGTAATCCTGGCTGGTGGCACCATTGGCTAGTGTGGTTTTGACAGCTGTGGTTAATTCTGGATCATTGTTAGCCTCAGGTTTCCATTGCATCATGGGAGCAAATCAATGGCATGGTTGACCCAGGATGTGGTTGGCCTTGGACGTATGATGTTAATTCAGAGTCAAAGCCATCATTGTGGCTTTGAGACCTACTGACACCATGGATGTCAAGCAGCTGGACCTAGAGAAACTGACGTGCATTGTCACCTTACACAGCAAACCTGGCCCATGCTTCGCCCTTTGTTTCCAGAAAACATTCACTGGGGAGGTATGATTGGAAACTTTGGAGGTCCTCTCAGAGTCTTCTACTAACTCCCCTGGCCTTTATCCTGTGCCTTTGTTTCTCTTCGTGCAAGAGGGAAGACAATGGTGATCCCAATAGTGATCTGGGGTGTCCATAGTATCCGTTTAATTGGAGGAGGTACCCTTGGAAGTGACAAGATGGAGAGATGGTTCCTGGAAGATTGTCCACCAGCATCCTATGGAGTTCATTCTCATTCCTAATCTGGCAGGGAGCAGTGATGTATCTTCTCATCATCTCTGCAGCCAGGGTGGTCCACCCCAGGGGCACATCCAACAAGGCCCCCCTTCTTGTACTTTGGGATCTCCTGTAAGGGACGTCTGGCTTCTCCTGGTAACATAGAGCTACATGTGCTACTAGGGAGTGGGGGACAGTGTATGATGTTTTGAACATGGTGAGGCTCACACAAGGATGCCACTCGGCACTCTGGCTCCTTCTAATAATTGTCAGGAAACCAAGATCAACACAGCGCCACTGAATCTGGTAATGAAATGTCTGCTCTCCCCAACACAGGCGTGTGGCCAGGCCAGAGAGATGCTCATTAAGTGAAAGGGCTGGTGATTCAATCACCGCAGAGCCAGACATAAGCAGAGGATGCTGCTTCCCCAGGGAAGAAATTGTCTCGCCCTCCCTCCCAGTTCTCGGCCTCCTGCTCACCCTCTTGAGCTGGGGCTGGTTTAGTCTCCCCGTATTAGGCAGTAACGCATGTCGGAGAAATCAGAGTTTGTGAAGGAAGAGCCACGTGTAAAGTCTCCAACTTCTCTTCATGGAGCGGATTCACTCACACCAGTAATAGTCCCAGGTCCAACAAGGCCTCGCCAACTTCTAGGCTAGCGCTTCAATTTTGGGAGAAATCACCTCCACCTTGAAGAATTTATTGAAAAATGTGGCATTCTTCCTAGAAAAATGCACGATCACACAAAACTCAGCACAAAATTTCAGTAAGTCCACAGACCCCAGAAACCCTTCCTGTGCCAGATTATGTCACACGTCTTGCTCTTTTAGGTGCACATCCCTCCAGTTTGGGGAAAATAATGGTAGCGAAGCTCACAGTAATGTGGGTAAAGATGCCTGATACTTGCTATCTTTGAGATGAAGGGCACCTTCACCCCACATCTGTGCATGTCCATCCTTCAGGCTTCATGACAAAGTCTCTGAAATGTGTCCCTTGCTCTTTTCCCTTCCTAATCTGAGGCCCCAAAGGACTTCTACACCAAACGATGACGATCATTTTCTTCTTACATTATATGTTTGCACACCTCCTGTCCTCTCTAACGGGGAGCCTTTCCCAGGAGGTGAGGAGCAGCCATATTTGTTCCGCTGCTGGTTGCCCTCAGCGCCTCCTGCAGAGTTTTTGTCTGTAGGGAGGGCTAGTCATGTTCTCTGGATGAATAAATCAGTGATGAATGAGTGTCCTCAATTGGGGACTGCCCACTGCCCACAGTGGGATGAAGCTGGACATGGACGGACACTGCACGTGGACTTCCTTACAGACTCCCAGCAGAGCTGCATCTCCCCCGCACACCGCTCAGGGACATGGAGAAGGCTGTCCCCAAGAGGAGATGCCCCCTCCTCCCTCCCTTGCAATACGCTTGGGAGCCTTTGACATTTAGCTCCAGTGCAATTTGTTTGTTTTTACCTGAGTTGAAAATACCAACAAATGTCACCTGCCTTCACTTCCCTCTCCTGACATGTGACTTCGATGGGCCAGGAGCCAGCAACACTAATGAGCATCTTAAGTTTCCATGAATTAGCAGGAGGGTGCAGAGCTCTGGGTAGGTAGGTGGTGAGTCATTAAGAAAGATGGAACCCTTCCCAAATAAAGGCACACTCTTTCTTTAAGGACATTTCTAGGGTATCACATACTAAGAATTTACCTCTAGCCCATTGGCTAGAAAATAGTCATATGACCACACCTAGGTACAAGGGAGGCTGGGAAATGTAGTCTTTTTCTGTGTGGCCTTGTGACCAAATGACACTTGGGGATTCCTGCTGGGGAAGAAGGAGAAAATGGACATTAGAGGACAATCAGGAGGCTCTGTGTACTGTCACCTGTTGGAGAAAGAGCACAATGCTGGGTGTCAAGGAAGAGCTGGTTGATGTGATTGCCTACCCAGCTCTCCAGCCTGAGTTCCCCATTATCCCAACTATGGCAGGAGGTGCCTTGTTTCCTTCCTTTAGCAAAATAGTCTCAGTCCTCCTTCACTGGTCCAGGGATCCTCCAGCCAATTTCCTCGGCTCCTCTATGTGGGAACCTAAGCCAGAGGCATTCATCTTCCCCGGCTCTGCTTTATGTTCAACTGCAGGAGGCACTTATGTGATGTGAATTAGGAGAAGTGATTATATCCTCCCAGCCTTGCAGTCTCTCCAAATACCACCCCCACAAGTCAGGGGATAGTGCCCACAATTTCATTAGGGATTCAGCTCCTTGGTTAAGGTGGTACAAAAAAAAAAAACACCTCATTTATTCTAATCAGCCATTACTATCTTAGCTGTTGATTGATTCGATCTTTTTAAGTGTTGTGGCAAGATAAGGGTCCTGAAAGGTTAGGGTGGCAAGAGAATTCAGAGATCTCACTGCCCCTAACCACCCACCTTTGTACATTTGAGGCCATTGAGACCACACCAGTTAGCTTCAAGCTCACCCTAATCTGCTGACCAGCGGAATAATTTTTTCACTCTTCCAGATGTTGGTTGAGGTGGGGTCTGGAGGGGAATGCTTGCTGGCTGAGTACTAAACTCCCCACCCCGAGCGGGAGGGTGCAGGAGAAACAAAGCTCTCTGCCTCAGCTTCTCCCATCCACATGGGAAGGTGTGAGCCCCTTCCCCAAATCAGCCAGGCCCCCGAGTCCTGAGGCCTCAGACGGTGTGAGTGGAGGGCGCTCACACTCCCTCCCCCACCGGATGGTGTGAAGGACACCACTCAGGAGCCCCCAGCCCGATCTCTCACCTGCTTGTGTTCTAACACTGGGAGCACTCCGGCCTTCCACACGTCAGGCCTCCCCATCCCGAAACTCGGCGGTGAGCTCCCATTCCCTCCCAATGAAGTGCTCGATCATATAGTGAGTGTGGCTTCTGTTCGGCGAGAGCATTCTATAGATTCTGTTGGTTGACTGTCCTGGAAGAACATAGGTGAGCCCTGGTGTCCAGGTGCTGACGGTATCTACGAGCTGTCGGAGCCAGAGGGGCGAGTGGTCACGCACTAGCCGGGGGGACTCTGGTCAAGTCGCCCAAACGCCTCTCCAAGCCTCGCTTGCCTCGTCTATACAGCGGGGATCATTGTCACACGCCACGCAGTCCCCACCCTGCAGGCGTCCCCCGAGATGACGGTGACAGGGATGGCCAGGTCATCTACATTTGAAGTGACAGAGAGCAGGATTTACTGAAGCCGAACTCTAGTCTTCTGCCTTCTGAGAAGTTCACGGTAAAATGTAGGTTTGGGGACAAGCGTGTGAAGATCGAGCTCAGGCCCCCGTTAGTAGAGGCGGGAGCGGACCGCCAGGCAGCGGCAGGTGTGCCAAGGCGAGGCTAACAGGCAGTCCCATTGGGGAAAGGGGGAGCCAGAGGGTGAGGCGCACCCCTGCATCTGTGGCTAACATCACAGCAACTTTCAAATGAATTCATGGGCACGTTTTCATGGGGGAAACTGAGGCACAGGGTGGAGCCATGCTTAGCCTAAGATCAATGAGAAGGTCAGAAGGGTTTGTATCCCTGTAGAGAGCAAGTATAAATGTTGTGTTCATGAGGAACAACTATCGTGATGAGCAAATACTGGCCCTTGTTACCAGGGAGCCCCAGTCTGAGGGGGACATAGCCCTGCCCTCAGGGAGCCCCAGTCTGAGGGGGACACAGCCCTGTCCTCAGGGAGCCCCAGTCTGAAGGAGACACAGTCCTGTCCTCAGGGAGCCCCAGTCTGAGGGGGACACAGCCCTGTCCTCAGGGAGCCCCAGTCTGAGGGGGACACAGCCCTGTCCTCAGGGAGCCCCAGTCTGAGGGGGACACAGCCCTGTCCTCAGGGAGCCCCAGTCTGAGGGGGACACAGCCCTGCCCTCAGGGAGCCCTAGTCTGAGGGGGACACAGCCCTGCCCTCAGGGAGCCCCAGTCTGAGGGGGACACAGCCCTGTCCTCAGGGAGCCCCAGTCTGAGGGGGACACAGCCCTGTCCTCAGGGAGCCCCAGTCTGAGGGGAGATAGGGCCCCACTTCTGGGACTCCAGCCTGAGGAGGGAGGCAGGGCAGTGTTGCGTGTCCCCTGCCCGCACACCCTGCCTCCCTCTGTGCTGGCTCTAATAGGCTGCAGTGTCCAGAGGACAGAAGGGAACTTTTTATCAGACTGTACGGCGCCCAGCACAGCCGCTGCTCAGTGAATGCGTGTTGCTGCTAATGAATGAGCACAGTGGACACATGTAAGCCACGTGCCGGGAGCCTAATGAACAACCATAGCACCTGTGCTACGGGTTCTGGGTCTTCATTGCTGTCCCCCCAAATCTCACCAAACTGGGGCTGGGAATGGACTTGAAGAGAGGAACCCCCTCATACCACCCACCTATACACACACATGCACACACACACACACGCACACACACACAGGCATACACACACACACACACTGTCCACATGAGGAAACTGAGGCACAAAGAGAAGCGGCTTGCTGAGGCCCAGGCGGGCCAGGGCGGAGGGCAGGTCACGGAGCCCCCTCGGCCTGTCCCTGCTGAGTCAGGCTAGCGCTGGGAGTCGGACTCACATTCCAACACGAAGAAAGACAATATTAGGAATGCAGAGAGCAAATCTCGGGGTAATGGAGCCTGGTGTTTGCAATAAAAATTTAAATGTGCTGTCCTGGTGGCAACAGCGACTTTTATCTGATCCGACCGGCAGCGCTTAAGCAGGCGGGTTGTGTAAATGCAAAACCAAATTGAATTCATATTTACTGCCCTTGAGTCTGTGGGCTTTGTGGTTTCCAGTGGATTAGTCTCTCTCCTCTTCCTCCTTCTTCCTCCTCCCTCTCTCTCTCCCTTTCTCTCTCTCTCTCTCTCTCTCTCTCTCTCTCTCTCTCTCTCTCTCTCCCTCTCTCTCTCCCTCCCTCTCTCTCTCTCTCCCTCTTTCTCTCCCCCTCTCTCTCCCTCTCTCTCTCCCTCCCTCTCTCTCTCTCTCCCTCTCTCTCCCCCCCCCCTCCTTTCGAGTGGCTTTCTTATCCAACAACTCGCTGGGAAAGCTGAGAGAGCAGGTGCTCTCTGTGTGGGTTATTTCCCATTTGCTCCTCCGAGTATACACTCCACCTCCATCCGCCTGCCCTCGCCCCAGGCGGCTGATTGGGAAGCTCCTGGTGGGCTCCCGTGCCCCCCCCCCAGCTTCCAGGTTTTGGCTTTGAGGGGCCCCAGCAGGATGACAGGGAGGGGCCTACCCCTTGGCCATAGTTTGCCTGTGGGTTATATCCATCCAGCTACTGAGGCAGCGCTCCTGTCGGCCCTCTGCCTTCTCTCTGCCCCTTTAGGCCCAGGGTGGAGGGGTAGAGGCTCCCCCTGATCCAGCCCCGGGGCCGCCCCACCCGACCGCTTCCCAACATGCCCACAGGGCTGTACAGGGTGGGGGTCCCCTCACTGAACTCCCTTCAGGGACCCCTCCCGCTCTGTCCTGTCCTGTCTCCTCCCAGGACCCTGACTGATGATGACTGTGTCTCCTCCCTGGAACTGAGAGGACAGGAGAGAGCAAGGCAGCGAAGGAGCCGGAGGGCCGGTTCCCTGTGCTCGTACAGGATGGGAGCGCTGCGGGCTGTGCACTGGGCTGAGCGGGGCAGAGCTGGCATGCGGCCCCGCACCTGACCCCCAACGGCCAGACGGTCCTGCCGCCTCCCTGATGACCCCTTTAGGGCCGCTCTGCTGGGGCCTGAGGGATGGGACAGCTGTGGTGGGACCCCACAGACAGACTGTGCCCGTGTGCGGAAGGTGCCCCACTGAGAGTCCTCTTGCAAGTCGAGGGTGGCTAATGGGAGCATTCTGTTCCCCGGCCAAGTGTAGACCAGACGTGGGAGGGGCAGCAGGGATTTCCTCCCTGGGGCTGTGTCCTCCCTCCTCCCTGGGGCTGTGTGCTCCCTCCTCCCTGGGGCTGTGTGCTCCCTCCTCCCTGGGGCTGTGTCCTCCCTCGTCCCTGGGGCTGTCCTCCCTCCTCCCTGGGGCTGTGTCCTCCCTCCTCCCTGGGGCTGTGTGCTCCCTCCTCCCTGGGGCTGTGTCCTCCCTCCTCCCTGGGGCTGTGTGCTCCCTCCTCCCTGGGGCTGTGTGCTCCCTCCTCCCTGGGGCTGTGTCCTCCCTCCTACCTGGGGCTGTGTCCTCCCTCCTCCCTGGGGCTGTGTCCTCCCTCCTCCCTGGGGCTGTGTCCTCCCTCCTCCCTGGGGCTGTGTCCTCCCTCCTCCCTGGGGCTGTGTCCTCCTTCCTCCCTGGGGCTGTGTGCTCCCTCCTCCCTGGGGCTGTGTCCTCCTTCCTCCCTGGGGCTGTGTGCTCCCTCCTACCTGGGGCTGTGTCCTCCTTCCTCCCTGGGGCTGTGTGCTCCCTCCTACCTGGGGCTGTGCCCTCCTTCCTCCCTGGGGCTGTGTGCTCCCTCCTACCTGGGGCTGTGTCCTCCATCCTCCCTGGGGCTGTGTGCTCCCTCCTCCCTGGGGCTGTGTCCTCCCTCCTACCTGGGGCTGTGTCCTCCCTCCTACCTGGGGCTGTGTCCACCTCCTACCTGGGGCTGTGTGCTCCCTCCTCCCTGGGGCTGTGTGCTCCCTCCTCCCTGGGGCTGTGTGCTCCCTCCTCCCTGGGGCTGTGTCCTCCCTCCTACCTGGGGCTGTGTCCTCCCTCCTCCCTGGGGCTGTGTCCTCCCTCCTCCCTGGGGCTGTGTCCTCCCTCCTCCCTGGGGCTGTGTCCTCCTTCCTCCCTGGGGCTGTGTGCTCCCTCCTCCCTGGGGCTGTGTGCTCCCTCCTCCCTGGGGCTGTGTCCTCCTTCCTCCCTGGGGCTGTGTGCTCCCTCCTACCTGGGGCTGTGTCCTCCTTCCTACCTGGGGCTGTGTCCTCCTTCCTCCCTGGGGCTGTGTGCTCCCTCCTCCCTGGGGCTGTGTCCTCCCTCCTACCTGGGGCTGTGTCCTCCCTCCTACCTGGGGCTGTGTCCACCTCCTACCTGGGGCTGTGTGCTCCCTCCTCCCTGGGGCTGTGTGCTCCCTCCTCCCTGGGGCTGTGTGCTCCCTCCTCCCTGGGGCTGTGTCCTCCCTCCTCCCTGGGGCTGTGTGCTCCCTCCTCCCTGGGGCTGTGTGCTCCCTCCTCCCTGGGGCTGTGTCCTCCCTCCTCCCTGGGGCTGTGTTCTCCCTCCTCACTGGGGCTGTGTCCACCTCCTACCTGGGGCTGTGTCCTCCCTCCTCCCTGGGGCTGTGTCCACCTCCTACCTGGGGCTGTGTCCTCCCTTCTACCTGGGGCTGTGTGCTCCCTCCTCCCTGGGGCTGTGTGCTCCCTCCTCCCTGGGGCTGTGTGCTCCCTCCTCCCGGGGGCTGTGTCCTCCCTCCTCCCTGGGGCTGTGTGCTCCCTCCTCCCTGGGGCTGTGTGCTCCCTCCTCCCTCGGGCTGTGTCCTCCCTCCTCCCTGGGGCTGTGTCCACCTCCTACCTGGGGCTGTGTGCTCCCTCCTCCCTGGGGCTGTGTGCTCCCTCCTCCCTGGGGCTGTGTCCTCCCTCCTCCCTGGGGCTGTGTCCTCCCTCCTCCCTGGGGCTGTGTCCTCCTTCCTCCCTGGGGCTGTGTCCTCTCTTCTACCTGGGGCTGTGTGCTCCCTCCTCCCAGGGGCTGTGTCCTCCCTCCTCCCTGGGGCTGTGTGCTCCCTCCTCCCTGGGGCTGTGTCCTCCCTCCTCCCTGGGGCTGTGTCCTCCCTCCTCCCTGGGGCTGTGTGCTCCCTCCTACCTGGGGCTGTGTGCTCCCTCCTCCCTGGGGCTGTGTCCTCCCTCCTCCCTGGGGCTGTGTGCTCCCTCCTCCCTGGGGCTGTGTGCTCCCTCCTCCCTGGGGCTGTGTCCTCCCTCCTCCCTGGGGCTGTGTCCTCCCTCCTCCCTGGGGCTGTGTGCTCCCTCCTCCCTGGGGCTGTGTCCTCCCTCCTCCCTGGGGCTGTGTGCTCCCTCCTCCCTGGGGCTGTGTCCTCCCTCCTCCCTGGGGCTGTGTCCTCCTTCCTCCCTGGGGCTGTGTCCTCCTTCCTCCCTGGGGCTGTGTCCTCCCTTCTACCTGGGGCTGTGTCCTCCCTCCTCCCTGGGGCTGTGTCCTCCCTCCGCCCTGGGGCTGTGTGCTCCCTCCTCCCTGGGGCTGTGTCCTCCTTCCTCCCTGGGGCTGTGTCCTCCCTCCTCCCTGGGGCTGTGTCCTCCTTCCTCCCTGGGGCTGTGTCCTCCTTCCTCCCTGGGGCTGTGTCCTCCCTTCTACCTGGGGCTGTGTCCTCCCTCCTCCCTGGGGCTGTGTCCTCCCTCCTCCCTGGGGCTGTGTGCTCCCTCCTCCCTGGGGCTGTGTCCTCCCTCCTCCCTGGGGCTGTGTCCTCCCTCCTCCCTGGGGCTGTGTCCTCCTTCCTCCCTGGGGCTGTGTCCTCTCTTCTACCTGGGGCTGTGTGCTCCCTCCTCCCAGGGGCTGTGTCCTCCCTCCTCCCTGGGGCTGTGTGCTCCCTCCTCCCTGGGGCTGTGTCCTCCCTCCTCCCTGGGGCTGTGTCCTCCCTCCTCCCTGGGGCTGTGTGCTCCCTCCTACCTGGGGCTGTGTGCTCCCTCCTCCCTGGGGCTGTGTCCTCCCTCCTCCCTGGGGCTGTGTGCTCCCTCCTCCCTGGGGCTGTGTGCTCCCTCCTCCCTGGGGCTGTGTCCTCCCTCCTCCCTGGGGCTGTGTCCTCCCTCCTCCCTGGGGCTGTGTGCTCCCTCCTCCCTGGGGCTGTGTCCTCCCTCCTCCCTGGGGCTGTGTGCTCCCTCCTCCCTGGGGCTGTGTCCTCCCTCCTCCCTGGGGCTGTGTCCTCCTTCCTCCCTGGGGCTGTGTCCTCCTTCCTCCCTGGGGCTGTGTCCTCCCTTCTACCTGGGGCTGTGTCCTCCCTCCTCCCTGGGGCTGTGTCCTCCCTCCGCCCTGGGGCTGTGTGCTCCCTCCTCCCTGGGGCTGTGTCCTCCTTCCTCCCTGGGGCTGTGTCCTCCCTCCTCCCTGGGGCTGTGTCCTCCTTCCTCCCTGGGGCTGTGTGCTCCCTCCTACCTGGGGCTGTGTCCTCCCTCCTACCTGGGGCTGTGTCCACCTCCTACCTGGGGCTGTGTGCTCCCTCCTCCCTGGGGCTGTGTGCTCCCTCCTCCCTGGGGCTGTGTGCTCCCTCCTCCCTGGGGCTGTGTCCTCCCTCCTACCTGGGGCTGTGTCCTCCCTCCTCCCTGGGGCTGTGTCCTCCCTCCTCCCTGGGGCTGTGTCCTCCCTCCTCCCTGGGGCTGTGTCCTCCTTCCTCCCTGGGGCTGTGTGCTCCCTCCTCCCTGGGGCTGTGTGCTCCCTCCTCCCTGGGGCTGTGTCCTCCTTCCTCCCTGGGGCTGTGTGCTCCCTCCTACCTGGGGCTGTGTCCTCCTTCCTACCTGGGGCTGTGTCCTCCTTCCTCCCTGGGGCTGTGTGCTCCCTCCTCCCTGGGGCTGTGTCCTCCCTCCTACCTGGGGCTGTGTCCTCCCTCCTACCTGGGGCTGTGTCCACCTCCTACCTGGGGCTGTGTGCTCCCTCCTCCCTGGGGCTGTGTGCTCCCTCCTCCCTGGGGCTGTGTGCTCCCTCCTCCCTGGGGCTGTGTCCTCCCTCCTCCCTGGGGCTGTGTGCTCCCTCCTCCCTGGGGCTGTGTGCTCCCTCCTCCCTGGGGCTGTGTCCTCCCTCCTCCCTGGGGCTGTGTTCTCCCTCCTCACTGGGGCTGTGTCCACCTCCTACCTGGGGCTGTGTCCTCCCTCCTCCCTGGGGCTGTGTCCACCTCCTACCTGGGGCTGTGTCCTCCCTTCTACCTGGGGCTGTGTGCTCCCTCCTCCCTGGGGCTGTGTGCTCCCTCCTCCCTGGGGCTGTGTGCTCCCTCCTCCCGGGGGCTGTGTCCTCCCTCCTCCCTGGGGCTGTGTGCTCCCTCCTCCCTGGGGCTGTGTGCTCCCTCCTCCCTCGGGCTGTGTCCTCCCTCCTCCCTGGGGCTGTGTCCACCTCCTACCTGGGGCTGTGTGCTCCCTCCTCCCTGGGGCTGTGTGCTCCCTCCTCCCTGGGGCTGTGTCCTCCCTCCTCCCTGGGGCTGTGTCCTCCCTCCTCCCTGGGGCTGTGTCCTCCTTCCTCCCTGGGGCTGTGTCCTCTCTTCTACCTGGGGCTGTGTGCTCCCTCCTCCCAGGGGCTGTGTCCTCCCTCCTCCCTGGGGCTGTGTGCTCCCTCCTCCCTGGGGCTGTGTCCTCCCTCCTCCCTGGGGCTGTGTCCTCCCTCCTCCCTGGGGCTGTGTGCTCCCTCCTACCTGGGGCTGTGTGCTCCCTCCTCCCTGGGGCTGTGTCCTCCCTCCTCCCTGGGGCTGTGTGCTCCCTCCTCCCTGGGGCTGTGTGCTCCCTCCTCCCTGGGGCTGTGTCCTCCCTCCTCCCTGGGGCTGTGTCCTCCCTCCTCCCTGGGGCTGTGTGCTCCCTCCTCCCTGGGGCTGTGTCCTCCCTCCTCCCTGGGGCTGTGTGCTCCCTCCTCCCTGGGGCTGTGTCCTCCCTCCTCCCTGGGGCTGTGTCCTCCTTCCTCCCTGGGGCTGTGTCCTCCTTCCTCCCTGGGGCTGTGTCCTCCCTTCTACCTGGGGCTGTGTCCTCCCTCCTCCCTGGGGCTGTGTCCTCCCTCCGCCCTGGGGCTGTGTGCTCCCTCCTCCCTGGGGCTGTGTCCTCCTTCCTCCCTGGGGCTGTGTCCTCCCTCCTCCCTGGGGCTGTGTCCTCCTTCCTCCCTGGGGCTGTGTGCTCCCTCCTACCTGGGGCTGTGTCCTCCCTCCTCCCTGGGGCTGTGTCCTCCTTCCTCCCTGGGGCTGTGTGCTCCCTCCTCCCTGGGGCTGTGTCCTCCTTCCTCCCTGGGGCTGTGTCCTCCCTCCTACCTGGGGCTGTGTGCTCCCTCCTCCCTGGGGCTGTGTGCTCCCTCCTCCCTGGGGCTGTGTCCTCCCTCCTCCCTGGGGCTGTGTCCTCCTTCCTCCCTGGGGCTGTGTCCTCCTTCCTCCCTGGGGCTGTGTCCTCCTTCCTCCCTGGGGCTGTGTCCTCCCTCCGCCCTGGGGCTGTGTGCTCCCTCCTCCCTGGGGCTGTGTCCTCCTTCCTCCCTGGGGCTGTGTCCTCCCTCCTCCCTGGGGCTGTGTCCTCCTTCCTCCCTGGGGCTGTGTGCTCCCTCCTACCTGGGGCTGTGTCCTCCCTCCTCCCTGGGGCTGTGTCCTCCTTCCTCCCTGGGGCTGTGTGCTCCCTCCTCCCTGGGGCTGTGTCCTCCTTCCTCCCTGGGGCTGTGTCCTCCCTCCTCCCTGGGGCTGTGTCCTCCCTCCTCCCTGGGGCTGTGTCCTCCTTCCTACCTGGGGCTGTGTCCTCCCTCCTCCCTGGGGCTGTGTCCTCCTTCCTCCATGGGGCTGTGTCCTCCCTCCTACCTGGGGCTGTGTGCTCCCTCCTCCCTGGGGCTGTGTCCTCCCTCCTACCTGGGGCTGTGTCCTCCTTCCTCCCTGGGGCTGTGTCCTCCCTCCTACCTGGGGCTGTGTGCTCCCTCCTACCTGGGGCTGTGTCCTCCTTCCTCCCTGGGGCTGTGTGCTCCCTCCTCCCTGGGGCTGTGTGCTCCCTCCTACCTGGGGCTGTGTCCTCCTTCCTCCCTGGGGCTGTGTGCTCCCTCCTACCTGGGGCTGTGTCCTCCTTCCTCCCTGGGACTGTGTCCTCCCTCCTCCCTGGGGCTGTGTGCTCCCTCCTACCTTGGGCTGTGTCCTCCCTCCTCCCTGGGGCTGTATCCTCCCTCCTCCCTGGGGCTGTGTCCTCCTTCCTCCCTGGGGCTGTGTCCTCCCTCCTACCTGGGGCTGTGTCCTCCCTCCTACCTGGGGCTGTGTCCTCCTTCCTCCCTGGGGCTGTGTCCTCCTTCCTCCCTGGGGCTGTGTCCTCCTTCCTCCCTGGGGCTGTGTCCTCCCTCCTACCTGGGGCTGTGTCCTCCTTCCTCCCTGGGGCTGTGTGCTCCCTCCTCCCTGGGGCTGTGTCCTCCTTCCTCCCTGGGGCTGTGTGCTCCCTCCTACCTGGGGCTGTGTCCTCCTTCCTCCCTTGGGCTGTGTCCTCCCTCCTCCCTGGTGCTGTGTGCTCCCTCCTCCCTGGGGCTGTGTCCTCCTTCCTCCCTGGGGCTGTGTGCTCCCTCCTCCCTGGGGCTGTGTCCTCCTTCCTTCCTGGGGCTGTGTGCTCCCTCCTACCTGGGGCTGTGTCCTCCTTCCTCCCTGGGGCTGTGTCCTCCTTCCTCCCTGGGGCTGTGTCCTCCCTCCTACCTGGGGCTGTGTCCTCCTTCCTCCCTGGGGCTGTGTGCTCCCTCCTCCCTGGGGCTGTGTCCTCCCTCCTACCTGGGGCTGTGTCCTCCTTCCTCCCTGGGGCTGTGACCACCCTCCTACCTGGGGCTGTGTCCTCCTTCCTCCCTGGGGCTGTGTGCTCCCTCCTCCCTGGGGCTGTGTCCTCCTTCCTCCCTGGGGCTGTGTGCTCCCTCCTCCCTGGGGCTGTGTGCTCCCTCCTCCCTGGGGCTGTGTGCTCCCTCCTCCCTGGGGCTGTGTGCTCCCTCCTACCTGGGGCTGTGTCCTCCCTCCTCCCTGGGGCTGTGTCCTCCTTCCTCCCTGGGGCTGTGTGCTCCCTCCTCCCTGGGGCTGTGTGCTCCTTCCTCCCTGGGGCTGTGTCCTCCTTCCTCCCTGGGGCTGTGTCCTCCTTCCTTCCTGGGGCTGTGTGCTCCCTCCTCCCTGGGGCTGTGTCCTCCCTCCTCCCTGGGGCTGTGTCCTCCTTCCTCCCTGGGGCTGTGTCCTCCTTCCTCCCTGGGGCTGTGTGCTCCCTCCTACCTGGGGCTGTGTCCTCCTTCCTCCCTGGGGCTGTGTGCTCCCTCCTACCTGGGGCTGTGTGCTCCCTCCTACCTGGGACTGTGTCCTCCCTCCTACCTGGGGCTGTGTCCTCCCTCCTACCTGGGACTGTGTCCTCCCTCCTACCTGGGGCTGCGTGCTCCCTCCTCCCTGGGGCTGTGTGCTCCCTCCTCCCTGGGGCTGTGTCCTCCCTCCTCCCTGGGGCTATGTCCTCCCTCCTCCCTGGGGCTGTGTGCTCCCTCCTCCCTGGGGCTGTGTCCTCCTTCCTCCCTGGGGCTGTGTGCTCCCTCCTCCCTGGGGCTGTGTCCTCCCTCCTACCTGGGGCTGTGTGCTCCCTCCTACCTGGGGCTGTGTCCTCCTTCCTCCCTGGGGCTGTGTGCTCCCTCCTACCTGGGGCTGTGTCCTCCTTCCTCCCTGGGGCTGTGTGCTCCCTCCTCCCTGGGGCTGTGTGCTCCCTCCTACCTGGGGCTGTGTCCTCCCTCCTACCTGGGGCTGTGACCACCCTCCTCCCTGGGGCTGTGTGCTCCCTCCTCCCTGGGGCTTTGTGCTCCCTCCTACCTGGGGCTGTGTCCTCCCTCCTACCTGGGGCTGTGACCACCCTCCTCCCTGGGGCTGTGTGCTCCCTCCTCCCTGGGGCTGTGTGCTCCCTCCTACCTGGGGCTGTGGCCTCCTTCCTACCTGGGGCTGTGTCCTCCTTCCTCACTGGGCTTTGTGCTTCCTCCTCCCTGGGGCTGTGTCCTCCCTCCTCCCTGGGGCTGTGTCCTCCCTCCTCCCTGGGGCTGTGACCACCCTCCTACCTGGGGCTGTGTCCTCCCTCCTCCCTGGGGCTGTGACCACCCTCCTACCTGGGGCTGTGGCCTCCTTCCTACCTGGGGCTGTGTCCTCCTTCCTCCCTGGGCTTTGTGCTTCCTCCTCCCTGGGGCTGTGTCCTCCCTCCTCCCTGGGGCTGTGTCCTCCCTCCTCCCTGGGGCTGTGACCACCCTCCTACCTGGGGCTGTGTCCTCCCTCCTACCTGGGCTATGTCCTCCATTGCAGCAGCTCCTCCCACCATCCATAAACAGGAAGCTGAAACAAGCAAATGAAGCTAACTTGCTTTTCTAGGTTCCTTTTGTTTAATGGTCAGAAGCTTCATGTCATACTGAACACATCGCGGCAGGATGGCAGCCCCAGGCCTCTGCAGTGACACTGCCCTCAGAGTGGCCTGTGAGCCTGGTGACACTCCCTCCGAGTTGCCCCTGCCCAGGCCCCGCTGCAGACTCGGAGAGGGACTGTGACAGGGAGGCGTGGCCCCCACCTGGGCCCCCGAGGGTGTAAGGAGAGGAGAGGAGGACACAGCTAATGTCAGCCTCAGAGCCCGGAGGCAAGACCATGGCTGCTGCCTGGATATAGAGACTAGACAGGCCCTGCTCAGAGAGCCGCAGTCTGAGGGGGACACAGCCTGCCTCAGGGAGCCCCCCTCTAAGGGGAGATGTAACCCCCAGGTCCAGCAGCTTCTGAGTCTAATACTCTGTTTGGATGTTGGCCCCTAATTATGTCCTCCAGCGGAGTGAACTTGAATGCTACCTGGCCATTGCCTACCCTGTAGCCTCGGTGACTTGATAAAGAAAAGCCAATTTTAATTTTAGCCTGAGCCAGACATAATGAGGAGAGTAAATCATAGCTCGAACATTCCCCAGCCAAATGGAAATGAGTTCGGATGATCTGCCGCTTTGAATTACCCGCCCCAGTGCTCCCTTCATGAGCGCAGCCCTGGGGGGCCGGCTGGGGCTGGCCCCTGCCTGTGGGCACAGGGAAAGGCCAGGGAGGAGGGGTGCTGAGGAGTCAGTGAGGCTGGGGTGCCTGTGGTCCAGAGCAGGGAGGATGGGCGGTGAGGATGGAGGGCTGGGTCCCCGGATCTGCATCGCTGGGGCAGAGCTCTGGACCAAAGAGAGGACCAGGAAGGCCCTGAGGCTGGAAGCGCATGCCTCTGTGTGGCTTCTCCACACCACCCCCGAGGGGGAAGGGCGTGGCCCCCAAGTTCCCAGAGCTGAGTGCTTGCTGGAGGCTTCAGGTAGGAGGACCTCAAAGATGCTTGGAATGTTGGGGTAGGGTGGGTGGTTAGAGAGAGAATTGTGAAAGTCGTAATTAAATTCAAGCAAACCTCTCCCTGTGTGAAGCCAGAGCCCCCACACTCACACTGGGGCTGCAGTGGAGGTGACAGGCGGATGGGAGGAGCCAGGCCCCAAGGGGATGCTGAGAGCTGCCAGCCCATGGTGTCTGTGTCCCAGCCGGACAGATCACAGGCACCAAGGAGATGAAGGCATTTGCGGTGGACAACAGGGCAGCAAACAGCATTTGTTTCCATCAAAGCTGAGCAAACAAGCTTGCTGCTCCCATCCCCACACACCCGCAACTCCCAGGCAGCCTCATTCCCATCCGGGCCCGGTTCATAAAGCCAGGCCCTCCCTCCCCCACAGCCTCCATTCACACACACCCACCCACTCACTCACTCACTCCCTTACTCACTCACCTCCACTCAGGGACACCCCTCATCCCACAGCCTCCATTCACACACACCCACCCACTCACTCACTCACTCCCTTACTCACTCACCTCCACTCAGGGACACCCCTCATCCCACAGCCTCCATTCACACACACACACCCACTCACTCACTCACTCCCTTACTCACTCACCTCCACTCAGGGACACCCCTCATCCCACAGCCTCCATTCACACACACACACCCACTCACTCACTCACTCACTCACTCACTCACTCCCTTACTCACTCACCTCCACTCAGGGACACCCTTCACCCCACAGCCTCCATTCATACACACCCACCCACTCACTCACTCACTCACTCACTCCCTCCCTTACTCACTCACCTCCACTCAGGGACACCCCTCACCCCACAGCCTCCATTCACACACACCCACCCACTCACTCACTCACTCACTCCCTTACTCACTCACCTCCACTCAGGGACACCCCTCACCCCACAGCCTCCATTCACACACACACACACACACACACACACACACTCACTCACTTACTCCCTTACTCACTCACCTCCATTCAAGGACACCCCTCACCCCACAGCCTCCATTCACACACACCCACCCACTCACTCACTCACTCCCTTACTCACTCACCTCCACTCAGGGACACCCCTCACCCCACAGCCTCCATTCACACACACACACACACACACACACACACACACACTCACTCACTTACTCCCTTACTCACTCACCTCCATTCAAGGACACCCCTCACCCCACAGCCTCCATTCACACACACCCACCCACTCACTCACCTCCATGCAGGTGATACCCCTCACCTCACAACCTCCATTCACACAAATAACCCATTCATGCACTCACTCACTCACCTCCATGCCAGGGACACACACCATCCCACAACCTCCATTCACACAAATACCCCATTCATGCACTCACTCACTCACCTCCATGCAGGGGACACCCCCTCACCCACACAGGCGCCTGCCATCAGACACCTGCTTCCTCACACACACCTCTCCACTCACGCCCACCCTCCATCACACTCCACACGACCCTGACAGGGGCCTCCCTCACTCGCGCACACTCCCTCACACACTGGCTCTCAGACATCTCAGCACACAGAGGGCCAGTGCTCTGCAGCCGGCAGTGAGCGCACTGGTAGGAGACATTTCACTCAGCGGTTACTGGTTCCTGCCCATCGTTCATGTGGGGCGTGAGCTCTCCTTCCTCCACCAACTGCTAGTTTTTGTTAGTCATCGACAAGAATGTGCACGGTTTTCAGATCACTTTTTGCTTTTATGCATCTGCCATTTCCACGGTGGCCCAGGCCCAGGTGGGACTGTATGTGATGAGAGTTATGATGAAGACGTGTGCCCAAGGCTGGGTCTCCCAGAGGTGGGCCTGGGATAAGAACTTGAGTGTAAGAGGCTTATGGGGCTGGTGATGACAGGACTCACAGGGAGGGGAGGGGAGGGGAGGGGAGGGAAAGGGAGGGGAGGGGAGGGGAGGAGAGGGGAGGGGAGGGGAGGGGAGGGGAGGGGAGGGGAGGGGAGGGGAGGGGAGGGGATTAAGGAGGAGAGGGCAGCCAGTGCAGGGTGTGTTAGGGGCCCCTGGGCTCAGTGCCACTTGGGAGCTCTAGGGGGCTGTACAGGGTGCCTCAGAGTCATCCCACCAAGAGGGGAGGAGGTGAGGTATCGATCCTCCATCCCCTCACTAGTCCTGCCCTCCGGGCCTTGCCTCTCCAGCAGCCTGGCCTGCCCCAGACGAGGCGGCGAGCCTGCTCCTTCGGGGAGGCGGCCTGCACAGGCTGACTCGGGTGCGGAAGGGTCTGACTCTCCAAGCTGGAGCACTTATCCATTCACTCCTTCACTCGTTTTGGTATCGATCATGTCCCAGGTGCCTGCTCTGTGCCAGGGACTGGGCTTCTCCTGGGGATTCAGAGATGAATAGAATACGGTTCCTGCCAAGATGGGGTTCCCAGGTGAATGGGGTAGAAGACAGGGAAACGCACACGTACACTGCAGCACAATAAAAGCTATCATGGTTGCATTAACACGGAGGCATAATGCTGTCTGAGAACAGAGAGGAAGCTGCTCTGAGCTTAAGCTTAATAACTTACGATAACAACTGTTTATCTCTCACCAGACATTTAAACGCAGCCTAAACGGCTTCATTCTACCCTTTTGATGTTGAGACATTGTTTCCCCTTTCTTTCCTGCTACCTCTGCTCTCTAAGAGACTCTTTTAGCTGGAGTGTGTAGAAGCTTGGTGACTGGGGATGGGGCTTTGTTTGGGGGCCGCACAGGGGATGCTTTTGTTCATCCTGCGTGGGTGTCATTCTGTAAGCGCGGAGCTAGGACCTCCTGAGGGAATTTGGCTTCTCTCTCTCTCTCTCTCTCTCTCTCTCTCTCTCTCTCTCTCTCTCTCTCTCTCTCTCTCTCCCCCTCTGCTGTTAAACTGGAAGCCAACTGTAGGACGGCTACCAGGTCCCAGGGGGGTGGCATAGCCACCACAATGAGCTCAGAAGGCAGAGCATCAAGTCAAAGAGGATGATTCTCGAGCCTTACAAGCAAATGCCTTCGCCCTGCTCTAGGCTTAGACCTGCCTGGGACCAGCCATCCCCGCCCCCTCCCTTACTTCTCCCTTAGAGTTGATGCTGGAATGGATTAAGACTTCTGGGATGGAGCGAAATTAATTTTGCATATAAGAAGAACACGAGACTGCGGAGTGGGCAGAGGGAAACATGTTATGCTGAACCCTTCCAAATTCATATGTTGAAGCCCTGACCCCAGTACCTCAGAATGTGGCTATGTTTGGAGACAAGACTTTAAAGAGGTGACTAAAAACGGAACTGCCATTTGACCCAGTGACCCTGCTTCTAGGAATGTATCCTAAGAAACCCAAAACACCAAACTGATGAATCTCAGAGGGAAGGCGGGGAGGGGCACCAGGTTGAGGGGGGATTAACCAAAGAACTTGTATGCATATGTGCATTGCCCATGGACACAGACAATAGTGTGGTGAGGGCCTGGGAGGGGCAGGGGTGGGGTGGAGGGACCAGTGGGGGAAAGGGGACATCTGTAATACTTTCAACAATAAAGATACATTTAAAAAGAGGCAATTGCATTAAAATGAGGCCATTAGGGTAGGCCCTAATGCACACTGACGAGTCTCCCTATAAGCAGAGGGAATGTGGACGCACAGGGCGCCAGCAGGAGGGAGCACAGGCCCGGGGTGGGGGGCCAGGTGAGGGCACAGTGGGAAGGTGGCCAAGGAGAGAGTCCCCACAGAAGAAACCAGCCCTGATGGTGCCTGGAGCCCCCTGTACTTCTACCCTCTGGAGCTGTGAGAAAATCAATTGCTATTGTTTAGCCCTCCCCACCCCCCCACCCCCCAAAATAAAATAAAATAGCTGCCTGAGGTCAAAGCTCTGCCCTCCCTGTGGGACTGGGAGCTCTTTGAGGTCAGGGCTCCCTCCCTCTCCAACACGCACCCCCAGCCTGGCCCTTCCTCTTTCTCAGGGTGCTCCAGGGACCCTGGGCAGGGCAGCATCCGGAGGGCGCGTGGGAAACCAGCTGTCTGATGCTACTGCTTTCTGCTTTCTCTTACCCGTAGAAGAAGCCTCAGACTGTTACTTCCTGGGGGTCTGGGAGGCGGAGGCCTGCAGATGGCAGGGCAGGGCTGGAGCCTCCTACTGGAGCCACACCTGGGGCTGCTGGGCCATCACCTGGCAACTCCTGGACCAGAAAGGCGGCCCCACCAGTGGAGTCTGAAGTCCAGGCTCCTTCCCGACCCGCTGGCTCCCGAGGTGTGATGTATGGGAGCAGGGAGTGCTCTGGGAGGGCAAGCCTGCCAAGCAGGTGCAGGCCTGCCTCTCCTGGCGGCTCGAACCCCTCCCTCCCTTATTAATTCACACTTTCCCAGCCTGGAGCCCCCTGGAGGGGCCATTTCTTTGTACCTGAAGCCGAGACAGGCATCTTACTTGATTTACAGGCTCCAGGGGCAGGTGGCTCCTGGCTGGTTGCTAGGGTATCTTTTAAATGGAAATCAGGGTGGAGAGATATCACATAGATCTTGCCAGCCATCTGCTAAATGTTGCTGCTTCTGTCTGGAGCAGCCCGGGAGGCTCTGGCAGGGAGGCAGGCCCAGGCTGGGGGAGGACGGGGACGTCTCTGGCCTCATCCTCCAGTGGAGGAATAGGAACTGGCCTTTTCTGCCGAAACCTCTTCACTTTCCACATTCTGTCCTCATCTTCCTTTTTTCTCTTTTGTTTTACATATGAAATTCCATCTGTTGCCTCTGATTACAAACCATCAGCCGGTTTCCACAACTCTATATATTGCCAGTGTATATAAGTGTGTGTGCGTGTGCTTGTGCGTGTGTGTGTGTGTGTGTGTGTGTGTGTGTGTGACTCGCCACCATCAGGGCCTGGCAGGTGGATATTTCTGAGCCAATTAGGCCTCTGCTTCGGAGAAAACCAGTCCCCAAGAAGGAAACACAAGTGCCCGCATTTAGCGGAGCAGCCGGGCGTCGCTGGTTTCCCAGCAGTCCCTGCGGAGGCAGCAGCTTTCTCAGAGTCACCCGACGCATGGAAGCTTCCAGGGCCTCCTCTACTCCCCGGACAGCCTGAAGCCAGGCAAGCCTGAGTTCAAATGGTGCTTCTTCTCGGGGAGCTGGGCGAGGTTGGGCAGGCCCCACCTGCTTTGGCCCTCACTTCCCAGTGGTGAAGATGCCGGTAAATACTCAGGGTCTTAGGGTACATGGGGCAGGTTGCTCGCTGCACAAGGCTGTTCAGATAAGGGGCCCTACAAATACCCAGCAGGTCCCCCCTTTCTCCTTAGAGAGGAGCACCCAGCAGGCCCCACTTTCTCCTTGGAGGGGAGCACCCAGCAGGTTCCCCTTTCTCCTTGGAGAGGAGCACCCAGCGGGTCCCTCTTTCTCCTTGGAGAGGAGCACCCAGCAGGCCCCACTTTCTCCTTGGAGGGGAGCACCCAGCGGGTCCCCCTTTCTCCTTGGAGGGGAGCACCCAGCGGGTCCCCCTGTGGCGGTGGCAGCACTCCCCTTGCGGAGTTGCTGGGGAGGCTGCATGGAGAGGCCGAGGGCAGAGACAGGCTCCTCCCTGGACCAGCTCCCAGAGACCCTGGGGCCCTGAGGTCCAGGGAGAGGTTTCTCTTCCTCTCCCCACCCCCCTGTTGCTGTCTCTCCTGGCACCGCCCCTCCTCTCGCCCTCCCCAACGGGCTCCTAGACACTCCACAGACAAGCAAAGGCTCCCCTGGGCGGACTCTGACACTTGCTGCTGGTGGCCACTTCACGGCCTGGCCTCTGATCCCCCCGCACCCCTCTCAGCTCTGCCCCCAGCAATCCGGTGGCCCTCCTGCCACTTGGTTGGGGCTCTTTGTTCTGATGCCAGCCCCTCCGGCTCCCTGCACCTCTCCTCGCGCTCCTCCCGCACCTACAAGGCTGCTCCTTCCAGCATCTGCTGAAGTTCCTGCTCAGAAGAGAGTGCCTCTGCCCATTGGTACCAGTGACAGGCCGCCACACAGTCCCCCCCTTCCCCACTCAGTTTAAGCCGCTTTTCGTTGGGCTGTGAGTAATATTTTAAGTGACAGTTCTCAGAATACAATTTTAATTGAGATTCAATAGTCACTTCTCCGTCAGTAATCTTCCATGCTGATTACTTAAAACATATTTACCCAGCTCTATTATGTCACAGATTGGAATTCATTAGACATTTGCTAATCCGCCACCAACTTTTTTAAATGCGATTTGTTTAGCATGATTTACAAGGACAAACTGTTTAAAACAATGGGCCCTGTGCAGGGTGTGCATCCCAACGAGCCCGGTCTCCCGCTGCCGCCACGGCCAAGGTTGTCTGCGAGCAGACGACAGGCCCGAGGACGGAAAGGCCCCAGGATGCTGCAGGCGGGCAGTGCACCGTATTGTGCTGATGCAGCTCATACTGGGCAGCCTCCCAGGACTCGGGAGGGCAGAGAGAAGATCTGGAGGGACAGACGGAAGCTGCCCAGCACAGGCCGCCGACAGCCCCAGCCTGGACTCAGCTGTGCCTGCCAAGGAGCAGCATTTCCTACGGGCGGTGACGGGAAAGGGTCGGGAAGCACTGATAACCCGAGATCACTAATCACCGCAGCGCTGACTTGACAAGAGCGCACGGAGGCACCTTTCTCCTGGGGCCCTGGGCTCTCAGAACACTGCTCTCCTCCACACACACCCAAACACATGCAGGCATGTACACTCTCACACATGTATGCATGTGCACACACATGCACACACATATGTGTGTACATGCACACATGTGTGTGCACACAGTCACCTCCAGCTTAACTAACAAGGAGCATCCTTGGGTGTGTCTGGCCCTGTGTCCTGGGCGAGGGTAGGGGTACCACTCACCTCCACTTGAGCAGCTGAGGGGCCGGAGAAACACGGCTCCTTGACGCACTGCCGCGGTGAGTCATGCTGGAAAATACAATGGGTGTTTAGCGGACGCTGCTTCGGAAGCTTCTGCCGTGACCAGCCCACTCTGTAAAGGTGGTTTTCTCAGCTGATTAGCCAAATGCACTCTGCCAGTGCTGAGACAGAACCCAGAGCCTCAGTGCCAATGCCAGAAACTCCCTTTGCTCAGCACTGCGTTTCATTCATTCAGCTGATATTTATTGGGTACTTACTGTACTGGTAAGTCAGGTGCGGTGCTGGGTGCTGGGGATACTGAGATGGGTGGGCAAGACAGGTAAGTTCCCTGCCTTTTGGAACCTATGCCGAGTTTTGGAGTTTACAGACTAGGAAGGCAGACAGGTAAGTAATTAAGGAATTATAATTCAAAGGGTGACCATCAGTGTGCAGGACAAGTAGAGGGCTGGGGGTAACCGGCAGGATAAAGGGCCTGCTTTGGTGAAGGTGTCACAGAGCTCCCTGGAATCGGTGTTGTTTCGTCTGAGACCCTGAGATAGGACAGCAGCTTGGCCTGGCAGGAGTGGAGGTGGGGAGAAGCCAGGACGAACACAGAGCTTGTTGGAAGTCCTGGAGGACCAGCAAGCATGGATTTATAAGACAGAGGTGGAGTGTAGCTGGGACAGGACGAGCAACGGGGGACAGAGTGGTAAGAGATAAGCTGGGCTAGTGGGCAGGACCAGCTCTTGCAAAGACTTGTTCTTGTGCTAAAAAATAGGAGAAGGGTCGATGCAAATGGAGAAGAGTCCTGTCTGTTTCATCAGGCCCCACCCAGCTAAATGTGGCCCCAGGGGCCAGGATACACCTGGGCATGGAGGTGGGGGTGGATGGGAAGCTTCCACGTGTGGCCGCCTCTGGGACGGGTGCTCCTGCTGGGACCTGGGTCGGGTGGGCTGGGACCTGGGTCAGGTGGGCTGGGATCCTCAGTTAGGAGGTTGGTGAGAGCAGGGGCTGGCAGGGAGGGATGGCCTGGCCACTGCTGGGAGCCCAGAGCAGAACTATGTAGAATTAGTACATTGGCAAAGGCTTTTAATGACAATGACTACAATGAAGAAGATAAAAAGTAAAAGCATCTCCTAGAACAGAGGTCAGCCGACTTTTTCTGTAAAGGGCAAAATAGCAAATGTTTTAGGCTTTGCTGGCCACATCGTATTTGCTGGACTTTCTCACCTCTGCATGAGAAAAGCCATAGACAGCATGTAACTGAATGAGCATGGCCATGTTCTAAGAAAACTTTATTTATAAAAACAGGCGGCAGGCTGGACTTGGCCCTCAGGCTGTAGGTAGCCAACACCTGCTCTCACAGCGCAGTCCACAGGGCAGCCAGTGGCCACGTGTGCCGAGCGAGCACTTGAAATGCGCTCTGAGTGTTAAATACATGCTGACTTTGAAAATGTAGAACAAATTAAAGAAGGTTAACTTCCTCATTAACAATTGTTTGTGTCAACTGCACGTTGAAATCATATTTTGGATATGGCGGTTTACATAAAATATATTATCCAAACTGATTTCACCTGTTTCCTTTTACTTTAAAAAAATATATGGCCACTAGAAAATTTACAATTACATTTATGGCTAGTATTATATTTCCAGTGGACAGCGCTGCTCAGAAATAGCATTCTCTACAGATGAAATACAGGGCAAGTCTCTGGCCCTGAAGGCTCTCAGGTGGGAGATTTACCCTTAAAGAGACACCGTAATGGAATTCAAACCTTTACAATAAAATAGTACCCGATTGGAATAGGTTTTTAAGTTTACAACATACCTTTGTTTTATTAGCTAGTTGCTTTGTCTGTATCTGTGTGCCTCAACGTGGGAGCTAGGGAGCTCTACTTCCTCAAGATATTAATAGCTGCTGCTCAGAAAAGTGAGCATCTTCAGCTAAAACAGAAAAAGGGAGTCAATGCAGAATTAAACGTTAACCCAGTTTCTCTCCTGCAGCAGAATTTCTCAACCCTTCTGAACTGACGATGTGTCTAGAGCTTTTGCAAGAGTAAGGGGGAGTAGGCAACACTTCCCCAGCTCCCTGGCTTCAGACGCCTCTCCTGCAGACCTCTAACTAGCACTCCTGGAAGGCAGTTTGAGAGCTGCTGGCCTGCGTGATGCCACATAACCAGAGCGTGTGATTTTCCAAAAGTTCAACTCAATTGATGTGATTTTTGGCACTCCATAAATAGAGCCACAGTCAGTCCAGCATGGCTAGTGAGAAAACTGTCAGATTTGGAGGCACAAGGACCCAAGCCAAATTCCTGTTCCTTCCCTTTCCAGATATTCATTCATGTGAAAACACCTACTGTGTGTCCGGGGGTGTTTGAGACTTTGAGAATATAACGGTGAACGAAAACAAGTCCCAACCTCTTGGGGCTTTGTTGCTGGTACAGAAGACACAATAGGATGCCGGGTACGGCATAGGGAACAGTCAATGATATTGTAATAACTATATATGGTGTCAGATGGGTACACACTTACCAGGAGATCCCTTCTTAGGCATATAAATGCCCAAGCTCTATGTTGTACACCCGAAACTGATATAATATTGTATGCAAACTCTAATGGAAAGATAAGAAGCCCTTACCCTGTCATGCTGGATGTGCCCCTGTGAACTTGGCTTCCTTCCACTTGGGTAGCATGCGACAGAAATCGCCCCTCAGAGATGGTCTTCGTTCTTTTTTACAGCAGTATAACACTCCATTGTGCTGATGCGGCATAATTTATTCCAGCACACTCCTATGTATAGACATTTAGGTTGTTTCCAGTATTTGCCACTTACAAACTATGCTGCAAACCAAAAAATACATAAAAATAAATAAAAAGTAAAATGAAAAAAGAGAAACAATAAGTAAGACAAGGAGGTAAAATATATACAGTACTTACGTAGCGATCAATTTCAAGGAGAAAACACAAGCAGGGGAGAGGGAATGCACAGTCCGGTGGGGCCTGGGGCCGGAGGTGACTTTTGAGTAAAGACCTGAGCGTTAGGCCATGGACAAGTCCTCATCTACACACAGATAAGCCCTTCCTGTGAAGCCCAGGTGAGATGACGTGTTTGAAATTCCGGGCAGAGGACCCAGCACCTCCGAATACTCAGAAGTTCGTGTCCCACCACCTTCTCTACTTCCCTGAGCTCCCATAGAGGCATCTGCCCTCGGGTTCTCCATGGTGAAGCGTTTATCCAAAGCCAGTTCCCCACTAACCGTGGTGTCTCTCAGAGCCAACTCTCTCCTGGACCGCGTCCTTGTTCTTAAGGATGCTGGTCCTATTTCATTTCATGCCGAGTCTAAACCAATTAAGAAGGTGAAACTGCTTCAAAGCGCAGCCAGAACACACTTTTCAAATCCAATGATCACAAATGAACCACTAGTGTGAGATCATCCATCCACCCATCCATCCATCCATCTGAAAAATACGTATTGAGCAGCTACTGTGTCCCAGGCCCTGTGCCAGATGCGTGGGATATAGTGATGTTCAAAGAAGACACGAGCACCTGCCCTCATGGAGCTGACATCCTGGTGGGGAGAGAGGAAGCATCCCATGGCCACAGTTAATACGTAAATGCAGTAGTCTGTTAGAACGTGATAAGAGCTAGGGAAAGAAGAAAAAGTAGAACTGTATTAGAGGGGTTGGTAGGAGAGATTACACCTTGCAATGAGCAGGTGCCATTCATGGCTGCTCCCCAAGGCCATGGTCGTATGAGGGAGAAAGCCCTGGACGGGGGCCTTGGTAAGTCGCCTCCTGACCCTGACCTGTCTCCCTCCCTTCCAGGCGCTGCAGCCTGAGTGACCAGACCATGGAGACCCTGCTTGGCGGCCTGCTGGCGTTTGGCATGGCGTTTGCCGTGGTCGACGCCTGCCCCAAGTACTGCGTCTGCCAGAACCTGTCTGAGTCGCTGGGGACCCTGTGCCCGTCCAAGGGGCTGCTCTTCGTGCCCCCGGACATCGACCGGAGGACGGTGGAGCTGCGCCTGGGCGGCAACTTCATCATCCACATCGGCCGCCAGGACTTCGCCAACATGACGGGGCTGGTGGACCTGACCCTGTCCAGGAACACCATCAGCCACATCCAGCCCTTCTCCTTCCTGGACCTCGAGAGCCTGCGCTCCCTGCACCTCGACAGCAACCGGCTGCCCAGCCTCGGGGAGGACACGCTGCGCGGCCTGGTCAACCTGCAGCACCTCATCGTGAACAACAACCAGCTGGGCGGCGTGGCCGACGAGGCCTTCGAGGACTTCCTGCTGACGCTGGAGGACCTGGACCTCTCCTACAACAACCTCCACGGCCTGCCCTGGGGCTCCGTGCGCCGCATGGTCAACCTGCACCAGCTGAGCCTGGACCACAACCTGCTGGACCACATCGCCGAGGGCACCTTTGCCGACCTGCAGAAGCTGGCCCGCCTGGACCTCACCTCCAACCGGCTGCAGAAGCTGCCCCCGGACCCCATCTTCGCCCGCTCCCAGGCCTCCGCGCTGGCCGCCACGCCCTTCGCCCCACCCTTGTCCTTCAGTTTCGGGGGGAACCCACTGCACTGCAATTGTGAGCTCCTCTGGCTGCGGAGGCTGGAGCGGGACGATGACCTGGAGACCTGTGGCTCCCCGGGCGGCCTCAAGGGCCGCTACTTCTGGCACGTGCGCGAGGAGGAGTTTGTGTGCGAGCCGCCTCTCATCACCCAGCACACGCACAGGCTGTTGGTTCTGGAGGGCCAGGCGGCCACACTCAAGTGCAAGGCCATTGGGGACCCCAGCCCGCTCATCCACTGGGTGGCCCCGGATGACCGCCTGGTGGGGAACTCCTCAAGGACGGCCGTGTATGACAACGGCACCCTGGACATCCTCATCACCACGTCTCAGGACAGTGGTGCCTTCACCTGCATCGCCGCCAACGCCGCCGGGGAGGCCACGGCCACGGTGGAGGTCTCCATCGTCCAGCTGCCACACCTCAGCAACAGCACCAGCCGCACGGCGCCCCCCAAGTCCCGCCTCTCGGACATCACTGGCTCCAGCAAGACCAGCCGGGGAGGGGCAGGCAGCGAGGGTGGGGAGCCTCCCAAAAGCCCCCCAGAACGGGCTGTGCTTGTGTCTGATGTGACCACCACCTCGGCCCTGGTCAAGTGGTCGGTCAGCAAGTCGGCGCCCCGGGTGAAGATGTATCAGCTGCAGTACAACTGCTCCGACGATGAGGTACTGATTTACAGGTGAGCCGGGGCTGCGCGAGGCAGGGAGGGGTCTGGCTGGGGGAGGAGGAGGGGAGGGGAGGGCTTTGAGCTGTTCCCACCTGAAGCCCTCCTCCCCAAAGTTGCCTGTGGGAATCATGGGCAAACCGTGCTATGCGTGTAGATGAAAGAACATCATCTACCAGTTGAAGAAGAGAGGAACCCGCACGGGCAGCCCCAGGAGATGTGTGTGTAGGTGAACCAGGCCCCCTAGGGGCGTGGCAGGGTAGGTGGTCATATGGCTCTGAGCCTCGGAACTTTCCGTTTTAGCCACAGCTAGAGGGCATGCAGGAACATGAGTGGACCTCTTGGCTGAATTGTCTGACTCCTCCAAGGAGGAGCAGGTCTGGCCTCACCTGGACTCAGATGAAGTCGTGATTAAGGCTTTGAGGTCAGGAAGAGTAGAATTCATGGCTTGGCCACTTGCTGGCTATGCAATTCTCCTGGCTGCCTCAGCTTTCCTCATCTGGAAAATGGGGGTAATCCATACATAACTTAGTCTGGACACTTGGTTGCAGGTAATGGAACCCAAGTCAAACAGGCTTAAAAAAAGAAGAAGAAGAAGAAGAAAAAAAGCAATGTGTTGGGTCATGTTGCTTCCGGCCCAGCTAGACCAAAAGCCCCACAACCACCTGCATTCTCAGAGTTTCTTCCCTTCCCCAGGTTCCATTTCTTCTGGGTTGGCTTCACCCGCAGGCAGCCTCTTCCCCTGAACAGCCCTAGAAGGATTAGTGTCTTTTTCTGGGTTTGTCCCACTGAAGTCCTGGTGAGCTTTGATTGGTTAGAGCAGGTCACGTGACACCCGAGGTAATCCTGCCCACCTGCACTGACCTCTCTGGTGTCAGTCTCCTCACCTGGAAATGGAGACAACGACGTTGACCTTGTGAATTTGCTGTGACAATCTAGGGGCCGTTGCCCAGGCCTGGTACAAAGGGGCCAAAAGGCTGCCCAGAATTGCCGGAGCCATTCAGAGGAGGGAGGAGCTCACAGCATGATGGGTACAACCCAAGGGGCTGGAGGTCTGACCCCACAGGAGTTTCCTTCTCCGTTTGTGCCTCGTTTGTGCCACAGATGAAGGGCATGGCCTAGAATCTTACCACTCAAAGAATGCATGGTGTCTTTGAAATCCTGTGTTCCCTTCTATGCATGTAAAACGGGCATTCTGGGAAGAAATCCTGTAGGCTTCACCTACAGCCCAGGGGTCCATGGGTCAAGAGGTCAAGTACCCTTGATCTAGCGTTGAGGTTTCTTCCAGCTCTGACCTCCTGAGTTGATGAGTCTCTGCCTGGGCAGGTGTGGGAGGGAAGCGGAGGTTCCCTTACCTGGCACATGCTTACCTGGAATTTCCTTTACCTGTTTTACCTGGAGAGCAGCTTCATTTCTCAGGATGGAGAGAAAGCATTAGAACAAACATATGCATATGTGCATGTGTAGGCAGATATATAGACAGAGATATTTAATTAAACTTAAATATGCATATGTGCATTTTTCTAATTATAAAAGTAATAGTCTTTATAGCAAATTTGGAAAATATGAGAAATGATAAAGAGGGAAATAAGAATTATCTGTAACCACTCAAAATTGACCCAAGGCCTTTGGCCTCTCCATTTTATTTCAATTCAAAACAATATTTATGGTCATTCTAGCGTGTGCTTTTGTTTCTTAATTCCTCCACTCAACATTATAGCTGCTTAGTTCCCATCATATTCAAGTATTTTTCACTTGCTGTCCCATAATTTATTTAACCAATCTTCCATTGTTGGACATTTAAGTCATTTACCATTTTTTAATATTAAAAGTAATGCTGCAATGACTATCTTTGTACATCAATTTATTGGTGCAGCTTCGGTGATTTCCTTAGCATATTTTCCTAGGAATTGAATTACTGGCTTAGCGAGCAAAGTATAACCTTTATATGTTGCATATGAATATTTATTTACTCTCTCGCCAGGGGAAGGTGACAGTGGCCACTTTGACCACTCCTTTGCCAGTTATTGAATATCTAATTACTTGCATCTTTGCCAATTTTATAGGTGGAAAATGGAACTTGTTTTCATTTGCATTTCTTTGATAACTTCTGAGATTGACCTTTGAAAAATATGTACTATTTCTTCCCTTGTGCATTTGTGATATGGTCTGACTTTGATAAGAAGTGTAAAGGTGGCCGCTCCCAGCGCGGGGACTGGCAAGGCCCGGGATGAGGGGGACTGAAGTCTGCGAGGCGGTGACATTTCATCCAGGTGGCAGCAAGATGAGGGTCTCAGAAACTCCGGGAGGGTCACCGGAGGCGCTGGGACAACACTCCTGAAGTCACTCAGGGTGGGAATTCAAACTGCTTTATTTGGTGATTGTCATCCTGGAGACACTCGGTTTATAAATATAAATAAAATGGAAGCATCAGCAACCTCGGAATTAAAAAAAAAAATGCTGAGTTCCTTTTAGGGCGTCATGAGGATTAGAAGAGATACAGCATGGAATGCTCTCCAAATAGCGAGGACACATAGTACGTGCTCAAGGAATACAAATCATTACTATTGTTGGTAGTGATAGTAACCACAGTAATGGTGAGAGTAAGACCATGACCTATCTGCCAACCTGGGGCAGGAAATGGAAGAGGAAGGTGAGATACACAATTCAGTCTTCAAGAAGACAGGTTTCCAAAATTTTAGAGCAGATGGTCAAAGTGCCAGATAATAACAATAGCAGTCACTAGCCAACATTACTGCCACTTATATGCATATGATGTGTAGCTCCACAGGCAATATCTCATTTAATTCTCCTAGACATACCGAGAAGTGTGGAGGCTGAGCGAATTAGACAACTCTCCGAGGTCACATCGCCGGAAGCAGGCAGGATGACTTGAGCCCAGGCCTTCTGGCTTCAGCTCTGGTGGCATTGCCCTGACCATGAATCTGACTCCAGAGAAACAGGGTACTCAAAGAAAGAAACTGTGGATTTTTATTTAATTTTTAAATAAAATTTTTATTGATTTCAGAGAGGAAGGGGGAGAGAGAACATCAATGATGAGAATCATTGATGGGCTGCCTTCTTCACGCCCCCTACTGGGGGCATGTGCCCTGACTGTGAATCGAGGAATCAAACCTGTGACCTCTTGGTTCATGGGTTGATGCTCAACCACTGCACCACACCAGCCAGGGCTGAAACTGCGGATTTTTAGAAAGGAATTGAACCCATGAGAAAGAAAAGACAGCAGCCGCTGCACAGTGGCTCTGTGGTATGCTCAGACTTGGACAAGAACATGTATAAAAGAAGGGAAGGAAGGATTGTATGCAAAAGTGAATATTAAAGAGGGGCACACACTGTGCAGAGAGCTCAAGGCGGCCAATAAGGGCTTTCAATCCATGGCCAGAGCACAAAGAGAAAAATGACAAAGGTCGCTGTTTGGGAAGGAGGTTGTGGGAGACGGGACAAGAGCCAGCAGGCAAAGCTGAGCAATTTCCAATTTGCCTCCACCCTCCCCAGCAAGCACAATAGCAACAATATAATCAGTCCTCACTTAACATCATCCGCAGGTTCTTCGACTTTGAGCAATAGGACACATAACCAAGCCAATTTCCCCTAGGCTAATGGATACACACAAGTTCCTCCCACATCCATCAACGTGATAACGAAACGACATTATTATTGGAGGATCTGCGTGGAGAGCTTACTGGCACCCGGCACTCTTCTAGGGCGTTATGCGTACTAACTCCTTTAGTTTTCTCAGACCCCTCTGCCCTCCCCCCGAGGCCAGGACTCCGCTTATCCCACATTTCACATGAGAAATTTGCTCCAAGTATTACACATGGGGTAAGCAGCAGAGACGGAATTAGAATCCAGGCAACTTGGGGAGGACAAGACTGATACTACAGAGAGGACACCGGAGCCCAGCAGAGATGCATCATATGGCGGACTGGTCTCAGGCCCCAGGGACGCGTCCAGGACTAAAGGAAACTGGATGAGTTTCCCAAGCCCCGGGAGTGCTCCTGGGACAGCAGGGACAGAAAGGGAAGTGCCTGAGATGGGAAATGGGCACATACTCTACTTTCCATGGAACAGACGCAGAGAGCCAGAGCAAGCACGGCTGGGCGGGGCATTCTGAATTCCAGGGAGAATTTTTCAGCAGATGCTGTAAGCCCCTGGAAAGGAAGACTGATCGCCGGGATCCGAAGTGGGTTCACAGGGAGCAAATCCTGCCAAGTTGTCGAGCTGTCTTCGGGGGACACTGTGGCCAGGAGTTCTCAACCTCTTAGTCTGCCTCCTCGTCATTCAGGAGGGCAGCCTGCTCAGTGACGTCCCTCCTTGCTCTGTGATTCTCCGCTGGGCCCTGTCCCCGTGCGTCTCCGCGGGGAGGTGGGCCGGACGCTCTGGGTGGTAAGTGCACTTGGAAAACGTCCTAGGAGTTTCCACCGCCTGTGACTCACTGCCATAAACGGAGCACATCACCGCTGCACGGGGCGGTTGACAAAATCTCACACTGTTTTTGGAATGAAATGGAGAAATGGAAAGGGTGGTGGACTTACACTTGGCCAGAGAGGCAGACTGATGAATAAACGGACGTGAATATGCCGTGTGCCTCAGTACCTGCCTCCATTCCTGTGCTGCTCAGTGTATTTCCTGTTGGCATGGATGACAGCACAGAGAAAGCGTGTTCAGGACTCAACTGCCCGAGTTCAAGGTGGAGAAAATCTGGCTTCACTGGAATTTTGTGTGGCCGGTTCAGAGTTTTAGTTGATCTCAAAGGCATAATGGCTACAAAGTAATGGAGCTGCTCAGAGACACCTATAGTGTTCAGTTGTGTTAACTAAGTAAGGTGCTCAGATCATGGGTGGGAAGTTACCGCTCTGATCACTGAATCATTCAAGCAGGCTGTGATATGCTTAACACAGAAGACACAACCTTAGGAGTCATCTTTCCAACTGCAGTGTACCCAGTGATCAGGTGATGAGGATGGGGTTTGGGAGCTTGTGTGTGATGGGCCAAGGTTACCTTGGAGACAACAGGACTTAGAAAAGATGTCATAGCAACCTTAACCTATTCAAAGAACTTACATGAGTAGAAGGGAAACACACACACACACACACACACACACACACACACACACACACTCATGCACACACACGCACACACACGTAGCCATTGGCCCAATACCAAAAATTTCCAGCAGCAACAGCTGTCCATACCTCTCCCATAGCCTTTCCAGTTGTGGGATGCTTGGCTTTGTGTCTCTAGCATGTGCTCCTCGTCTCTGGACCCTGCAGCTCCTAGTAAGTCCTGGCCCACCACAGCTATCAAGTCACTATTTGGTGAACTGAACAGAATGGAAATGAGCATCCGTGCTGCCCAACGGCAGAGTAAGTCAGAGCTGCCACTAAGCCGTGAGCTGCCCACGCCAGGAGGGTTCAGGCAGAACCTGGCTGACTGTCCCGGGCTACCGGTGGGCAGCCTGACTTTAACATGTGACTTGAATGAGTCCAGCCCTGATAGTCTACTAGTATGACTCTGTTTGAGACTTTTATAATCCCAGGTTTAAGACAATATGGTGATCTATGGTTGGGGCCACTAAGCCTCTTTCCTCTCAGGGGTAGGGGGCCCTGTCTCACCAGGTTTTGAGTCCCAGGACCTATGGTCACTTTGGCATTGGCTCAGGTTGTCCCACCAGACCTGGACACTGGTCACTGACAGGTCACCACGACCCACGCCAAGGCCCCACAGAAGCCTGGGAGCTGCAAGCAGCGTCTGAAGGCATCAGGTTCTGTTCCGCTGCAGGATGGGGGAGTGGCCCCCAAGTCATGGGAAACTTGGGTTTGAATCTGGCTATGAAATAGTGCCCTGCTTTTACCAAATAATTAGCTCTCTCATGCTCTGAGGGTTCTTGCTGACTTCCCAAGGCCTTCGCCTTCCCTGAATGCACCCAGCCGAGCCCAGCAGGCAGGCCTGGGACACGGGACCCAGACGATCCTCAGGTGGGGCCTATTTCCCATATGAGCAGGGAGGGTGGACTGCCCCATCTCTCAGCCCCAGAACCTGCCCTTGCAGGAACTGGCCAGCATTAGTGGGGACAGTGTCAGAGGGAGGAGGGGCCAATAAGGGGAAGAGGAAGGGTGGCGAGAATGGAGTCAGAAAGAAGAGGTCCCCCCTACCCACCCAGGAAAATCAGCAGCCCATCCAGCTCAGCCTCCTCCCTGGTGCGACCTGGGAAGTTAAGTGGCCTGTATGTCATTATCAGTACAAGTGACATTCACAAACACTTGTCTCCAGGAGTCATCAGGAACGTCTGTCAGCAGGCGTGATGCTGGAACGGTCCTCAGGAGGGCCAGGGCCCCACAAACTCGCCTCCACAGCAGAGGGTGGGATTAGCCAGATGCAGCCTCGCCCTCGTGGTGCCTATTATGTGCCATCGTCTCCACGTTGGGAGAGTGAGGGATTATGGGAAGAGAAACCTGTGGGTCCTTTTCCAGGCCACGTTCTTCCATGATTCCCAAGCACGCCCCCCACCCTGGGGCACTGAGCTACCCACTGAGCTTTGCAGGGCTGTGGGGAAGCAGCTTTACTGTGGCTACGTCTCCCGTCTGGGGAAAGGATGAGAGGGCAGAGCCAGCTCCCACCCTTTGTCAATCAACATTTCAGTGGAGATCTGCCCCGCCCCTGGAAAATACATACGGTGAAACCTTGGTTCTCAAAGTTAATTCATTCCAGAAGGCTGTTCAAGAAGCAAATTGTTCGAAAACTGAGTCATTTCCCCCCATTATAAACAATGTAAATTGAATAATCCGTTCCAGACCCCCAAATGATTCCCTGTTTTAACCTTTCTCAATTGCCTGTGATTGTTGTTTTGTGAGCAGTTGCACACCTTTAGCACCATCAGCACTTTTGATGGCCTCGTTGTGTTTTAAAATTGTGCTAATTGTTGATTGCGTCATGCCATACTCAGTAACCAACCAGATCAGACATGCGAACACTCTCTCATACTTTGCAATTATTTATGTTGTTCTCATGACTTTCCTTTTCACTTTGCTGCTATCACTAACCTCCTTAGGACCCGTGGTGTGTGTATGTATCTTTAATAATAAAAGGGTAATATGCTAATTAGACCTGACGTCCTTCCGATGAAGGCAGGGCTTCGAGGGAAGCCCGGGTCCCAGGTGCCAGAGGGAAGCAGGTGCCAACAGCTGGGGGAAGGAAGGCCTACTGTTGCACGAATTTCGTGCATCCGGCCTCTAGTTTAATAATAATAAGTAGCATCATAAGCAAAAAATCAAAAATATTCATAGCACAATTTCCTGAGATGTTAATAAAGCGTGGTTTAGTAGTAAACTGACTCATACTCACGGGTTCTCTCCTTTGTTCCCTGAGAGATGTGTGACTGATCATACAGGTATCAGCATGAAAGGGTTGTCAGGTCAAGAACTGTAGTTTTGTTTGACAACCGATACATTTTTCTGTGAACAATTTGGTCGAGCACTAAATTGTTTGAGATGGGAGACGTTTGAGAACTGAGATCTGACTGTGCATATCTTCCATGAGGTGGAGGGAAATTTATTGATGAACCTGAGATCTTATGGATATGCAGAGAAATGATAGGGACAGGTGTTCCTTAAAGAGAGGGGGCCGGCCAGGTCCAGGACCTGCTCCTATTCAGGAAGATTCTTTGACTCAGCTACTTCCACAGACATCCCAACTTCTACTTGAAAGGGTGGATTGAGCCTCCACAGTCAGAGGAAGGCAAAGGTATAAAGGAGGAAATTGGGGTGGATGCGGGGGGCGGGGAGGAGGAGAACTCCCCAGCAGTTCCGTGGTTGGATCCAAAATCAAAATCAGCCTACCTTGGATTTTATTTTTCTAATACTTCTAAGGGTGTGTTTTTTTCCATGCTGTTTGATTATTGGAACCTGACATCCACAAGCGGGGATGGAGAGGGCAAATAGGACAGTATGCCCATTGCATGGTTGGTAAAACTAAGTCTCAAATGAACTGAGTTGATTTCCTAAGGTTCGACAAAACAGACTGGGGATGCGGTCTCCTAATCCAGGTCCCACTCTGGAGCACATCCCACTGACACCCCGCGGGTTTTTGTGAAGACTGACGAGTCGGCTAAGGCACTAACTGTCATTTCTCTGTGGGGAAGGATGCCTTGGCCACTGGGAGTTTGATGGACTTTCTCTTTCTGCTTTAGTTGCTTCCGTCACGGTTTTAAGGTCCAGCAACGTTAGGGAAAAGGGGAGCAGGTGTGCCAGTGAGTACCTTGGGTCCCGCTCAGAAATAGTCCCCTGGGACCAGCCAGCAGAAAAGATGACTAGGGTGAGAATCCCTGGGTTCCACGTCTCCTCAGGCGAGCCGCTGTGCAAACCCATGTTGTCAGAGGCATCAGAGAGAGAAAGGACCTGGAGGCAGAGGGGGCACCTAACGTGACTTACACTCACAGGGCACATGTCTCTCGGGGAAAAGACGTCCAGTGGGAGAGAGTTTAGGTCTCGTCTCTGGGCAGCATGACCCCCAGGGGACCCACCTATCTCTCTGCTCTGCCATCCTCAGCTCAGTTACTGCCTTAAGGTCGCCTCGTAGTGCAAAAGGGCTGCTGGAGCTCCAGCTATCGCATCTCCTTTCTGCACATCAGCATTTATGGATGGCTAAAGGGCAACAGGGCTCAGGGGAGGGGATTCTCAGAAGCTCTACCCATCACTTCGTCTTACGTCTAATCGGCCACACCTGTCTGCAAGGAAGTTGGGGAGTGTAATTTTTTTTAAGGTAGGCATAATACACTGCCAGAAATATAGAGAAAAAGGGAGGCAGCTAGCAGCCCTAGAATTCAAGTTTGCACCCAGCTTCCCCATTTACTTGTCCTTGTTCCATGGGCAAATCATTTCACTGCTTTCAGTCTCCGTCTTCTCATCTGTAAAGTGGGAGCAGAGATTCCTTTCTGACTATTCATACATTGTGTTATAAATTGAATGAGATCAGGTATTTGAAGGTACATCTTTCGTAGTCAACTATGCAGTACTTGATTCATGTAAGTACATGTAAGTACTTACTGTGATTTAGGAGACCGCCCCCTCTCCCTTCCCTGTTCTGACTGCTGTTCTCCAGGCTGCCTGGTGTGGCGCATTCCTCAAAGCCTTACTCCCAGAGAGCTGTCAACCAGGAAAAGGATCTGCTAGAGTTTTAAGAGATCAAGGTATAAGGTGTAACCCCTTCCAGAAATGTTGTAGTTCAATTGGGAACTCTGTAAGACCCAAACAAGTGAATCTCTAATGGTGGAATTTCAAAACTCGCAGCAGGTTTGTGTATAGGAGAGACGTTTTTAAGGGGTGCCTTCTAAGGGTGTCTCAAATCGTAGCACTACCTCCCCTTCCTGCCCTCTTGCTCCACACGGGAAGATGACACACTCGGATTCCAAAGCCTCAGGGTGTCTGTCTAGAGGTGACTAATTTCTCCACTTGTCATTTCCTCATCATTCTCAGAAAGCTCTGCGGGAGACGTCTCCCAAGATAGCAATGATTAGCAGAGCAAAGGGATTCTCGTGCATCAGAGTACCGGCCCCCCGTTGACTTTGTATATGTTTGGTTAGTTTGCAGGTGGGGTGGGGATATTGTTTGTTTCAAACCAGAAAAACGCCAAGGAAGGTTTGCAGAGAGGGGCCTGGGAGAGTAGTGTCTGGGACTTGGGGGTCAGGGCTCCTGGTGGCGGCCATCAGAATGACAGCCAACACTCTCTGGCAACTAGACTTTTACTAGCGCGTTCCGGGCAGCCAGCTCCTGGCAGCCTCAGTACAGCTCGAGTGGACCTGGGTAGCAAGGGCTGAAGCCAGGCTCTGAGACCAAGCCCGAGGTTTCCCACCAGCCCGGCGTTTCCCACCTGGCTTTGCAGTTTCCCACTGCAATCCCCTGGGAGCTGTGTGCTCCCTCCTGGAGACCCCGATCAGCCTGGGGTGGCGCCCGCCGGAGCACCGGCATTTTAAAGCACCCCAGGGATTCTGGCGCGCATTCAGCGTCATGCCACTGTACCACACACCAGTGAAACCAGGGGTGTGGGAGCGCTGGTGGGTGGACCCCTGCAAATCCCACAGCTGGGGTTTGGTCTCTGGACTTCTGGTGAGGGGAGAAGCTGGAGGTCTGGATTCTAGTCCCAGCTGTTCTAGGCACTAGTCCCCTCACGTGCCTGCGACGTGGCTCTATCTGCGGCATTAAAAGAAAACCCCTTCCAATGGGGATATCGCCAAAGAGATAAAGTGTGGGAAACACAAGCATCTCGTGCATTTATGTGCTGGAGCCATTTTCCTAATGCCCAGCTGAGCCTGGGTGATGGATATGGCAGAGTTTCATTGTGCTTTGCAGATACCGTGCTTTTCACAAGTTGAAGGTCTGTGGCAACCCTGCCTCGAGCAAGTCCAGAGGCGCCCGTTTTCTACCAGCATCTGCTCACTTCCTGTCTCTGTGTCGCATGTTGGTAATTCTCACAGCATTTCAGCATTTTTATTATTATTATATGTGTTATTGTGATCTGTGATCAGTGATCTTTGATGTTACTATCATAATTGTTTTGGGGTACCACAAACCGCGCCCATAAAAGATGGCAAGTTTAATCGATAAATGTGTGCGTCTGCCTGTTCCACCGACCAGCTGTTCACCCACCTCTTTCCCTTTCCTCAGGCCTCCCTAATCCCTGAGACTCAGTTATATTGATTATTATTAATTGGGCCAATTAATAACCTTACAATGGCCTCTAAGTGTTCAAATGAAAAAGTCACATGTCTCTCACTTTAAATCAAAAGCTAGAAATAAGTAAGCTTAGTGGGGAAGACGTGTCAAAAGCCAAGATAGGCCAACAGCTAGGCCTCTGCACCAATTAGCCAAGTTGTGAATGCAAAGGGAAAGTTCTGGAAGGAAACTAAACGTGCGGCTCCAGTGAACAGTAAGCAAGTGAAACAGCCTTACTGCTGATATAGAGAATGTCTTAGTGATCTGGAGAGAAGATCAAACAGACCAGCCACAATGTCCCCTTAAGCCAAAGCCTAATCCAGAGAGCAAGGCCCCAACTCTCTTCAATTCTATGAAGGCGGAGGTAGGTGAGGCAGCTGCAGAAGAAAAGTCTGAAGCTGGCAGGGGTTGGTTTAAGGAAAGAGCCATCTCCATAATATAAAAGGGCAAGGAGAAGCAGCAAGTGATGATGTAGAAGCTGCTGCAAGTCATCCAGATCTGGCTAAGGTGATTAATGAAGTGGCTACACTAAACCACAGGTTTCCAATGTAGACGACCCTTCTGGGACTTTCCTAGCCAGAGAGAAGAGGTCAATGCTTGGCCTCAAAGCTTCAAAGGACAGGCTGACTCTCTTGTTAGAGACTAATGCACCTGCTGACTTTAAGTTGAAGCCAATGCTCATTTACCATCTGAAACCCGTAGGGCCCTTAGAATTATGCTAAGTCTACTCTGCCTGTGCTCTATAGATGGCACAACAAAGCCCGGATGACAGCACATCTGTTTACAACATGGTTTCCTGAATATTTTAAGCCCACTGTTGAGACCTAGTACTCAGAAAAAAAGATTCCTTTCAAAATATTACTGCTCATTGGCAATGCAGCCAAGAGCTCCGATGGAGATGTTCAATGAGATGAATGTTGTTTTCATGCCTGCTAACACAACATCCATTCTGCAGCCTATGGATCAAGGAGTAATTTTGATTTTTGAGTCTTCTTATTTAAGAAATACATTTTGTACGGCTACAGCTGCCACAGATAGTGATTCCTCTGATGAATCTGAGCAAAGTAAATTGAAAACCTCTGGAAAGAAATTACCATTCCAGATGCCATTGAGCACATGTGTGAATCATGGGAAGAGGTGGAAATATTAACATTAACAGACGTTTGCAAGATGTTGAGTCCAACCCTCATGGATGATTTGAGGGGTTCAAGTCTTCAGTGGAAGAATAACTGCAAATGTGCAGGAAACAGCAAGAGGACTAGAGTTAGAAGTGGAGCCTGATGTGGCTGAATTGCTGCATCTCATGATAAAACTTTAACGGATGAGGGGTTGCTTCTTGTGGATGAGCAGAGAGAATAGATTCTTGAGATGGAACCTACTCTGGTGGAGATGCTGTGAAGAATATTTGAAAAGACAACAACGGGTTTAGACTATTACATAACTTAGCTGGTCAAGCAGCAGGAGGGTTTGAGAGGACTGACCCCTATTCTGAAGGCCAGCTGTGGGTACAGTGCCATGGCACAGCATCGCATGCTACAGAGCTTGCTCATGAGAGGGAGAGTCATTAGGGTTGAAGACTTCACTGTTGTCTCATTTAATAAACTGCCAGCCACCCCAGCCTTCATCAACCAGCACCCGGATCCGTCAGCAGCCATCGACATAGGGGCAAGACCCTCCACCAGCCAAAAGATCACGACTCACTGAAGGCTCAGATGATGGTTAGCATTTTGGGGCAATAAAGTATGTTTAACTAAGGTATGTACATGTTTTGTATATAATGCTATTGTACACCCAGTGGACTACAGTATGGTATAAACATAACTTTTATATGTCTCGGGAAACCAAAAAATCCGTGTGACTCGGTTTATGGCAATGGTCTGCAAACAAACCCGCAGTATCTCCAAGGCAGACCTGTACAAGGAGGATGGAATCAGGGGCTCCAGACAGGAGCTGCTGTTATCTCCCTGTCTTTTACGTTTCTGAGCCTCAGGCTTCTTGTCTGCAGAATGGGGATAAAGGTAACTGTCCTGCCTATAAAGTAGGAAGTGTTTCTAGCAGCAGAGATCTACTACAAACCCTTAACCACGTCTGGGGGTAGGTTTCTGTCATGTGACACAGCCCCAGAGGGAGGTAATTCAGGGCTCCTTCTGCAGGTCAACTGCACCGTCGCTAACGTGGGGCTCACTGCTCCCACTCGGGGACCTACTCTGGGTTGTCCAGCCCACAGGAGGACTTGAAGTCCCCAAAAGCAGTCCCAGCCTATGACAGGGAAGATGGAAAGTTAATCTCCCGCTTCCTCCCCTTGCGGGGAAGAAAGAGGAGGACAACGAGTCATGTTCTATGCTGTCTCCCAGAGGGTCCCAGAGGAATTGAACCCCATTTGCCCACCATGGCAACTTGCTTAGCCAAACAGCCTGTGTGGATTTCCTTCCCCATTCCCTTACCCGAGGGTCCCGAGTCCACCTCCCCGGATAAACCACTGGTCCTGGAATCCTGGTCTCAAGGTCTGCCTCCGGGGAACGCAGACTGAACCAGGCCGGGCCTCCCAGATGAGCCAGCCCCTTCAGGAGCCTCCCAGGGTCGGCTTCCCTCTCCCTGCACTTCCTCCAGCTGCGCTGGAGGCTGAGACGGGGTCGTGCGTTCAGGCGTGTTGCCTCCCCAAGTAGAATCAGCGCTCTGCTGGAAGGTAGGGGAGGAGGATGGGCATTGCAGGTGTGTAAACACCACTGAGCTGTGGCAAAAGCGTCAGGCATAACGTTCCTTGGCACCTGCCTCACAGTCCCAGAACTCAGTAGCTAGCCTGGCGCCGAGGCCAGCCGGGAAGGACGCCAGTCCAGGCTGCTCCTCTGCCTCACTGCGGGCTCTGTTCTCACCTCCGGAGACACCAAGCAGCCAAAAGGGATGTGTTAGTTATTGCCAATTAAGCCTGTGATGGGCCTGGGCACCCGATGGGTGGCAGAAGGGTTCAGGACGTGAAGTCAATTAAAGCCCATCATCTTCAGAGTCTCCGGGGTGGGCGCTAGGCAGGCAGAATCGCACAAAACCACAGAGGGATGGGCGAGCCCAGGGTGAAAGCCGGGCCACCGAGACGTGCGATATGGATGGACGCGCTCATTAACTATTTACGAAGGAGAGCTATTTCGAGCCGGGGTGGGCTGCGGGGATGGGCTCCGACTTGCTCTGCGGGGCTGATGCCGTGGGTGGGAGAACGGATTCAGATGTGGGCAGCAACTTCCAATGCATCGAAAAGAAGATAGTGGTCGGAAATTAAACATCACAGGGAACTATTTAACACTTAACCTTCTAACTAGCTAATTAGCTAGTGATGGTAGTAAGTTAAGGGGCTTTTCAGTTGAGTAATTAGCCACCTAAAAGGTTAAAATGTAAATGAATTGCTTGGAGAACTCCATTCGCGTGAGCTTTTTCATGAGCTGAGTGAAGCTAATTCACAGGCCTGGGTCAGGAGGGGTATGCTGTGGGGCTTCCTGGCCCAGGTGGGGTGGAGTGTCAGCTGTGTCCCCGTGCAGGTGGGGTTGGGAAGGCAGAGGAAGAGGCGGCTGCTTTGGGCAGAAGAAAGAGGCAGAGGCCGAAAGGAACAGGCCTGGTCAGGGACCTGCCACAATAATGCTGCATGACAAGCAGCCTCGAAATCCAGGTGGCTCACAACCACTGATACTTAATTTTCTTATCTGTGGGTCTGCAGGTTGCTTGGAGTTCAACTGGACTTGGTTGGGCTGGGCTGGGCTGGGCTCCGGGCTCCAGGTCGGTTTAGATCTTCTCTGTGCATCTCATTCCGAGCCTAGGCAGAGGGACGTGGCTACGCGGGTATGTTCTTCTTTGGCGACAGCAGAAACGTGGGAGGGTGAGCCCAACCGAACAGCCAATGCCAGGCCTCTGCAGGCATCACGTCGCTGACTCCCATCAGCCTGAGTGACACGGCCAAGCCCGCGGTTAAGGGGCAGGGCATGTACCTCTCACACCGTCAGGCCACTTTATGTCATCTGGCACCACTGTATTACAGGGAGTGAAGAGGCAGGCTGTCTCCCACACCTGGCATACCTGGTGGAACGGCTACCTCTAGGGCGTGGTGCTCAGGCCCGAGCATGGCCTGCAAGCTGGTGGACTTGTTAGCACACAGATGCGGGGTTTCTGGCTCAGTGTGTGTGGAGTGGGCTCTGAGAAGCTGCTGTTCTGATCACTGAGCAGATGCTGTCTGTCTGGGGACCACACTTTGAGACCCTCTGGTCTAGGGAAATGATAGGAGTCTTGTTCAGAGGATGGGAGAGCGCAGCCTGCGGGTGGCTCTGAATGGCAAACAAAATAGCTGTACTCACGGAGCCCTTCCTACACCGCAGTTATTGCTTTAAAAACGTCTGTGTGTTCTCCTAGTTGGCAAGTCAACTGTGTGAGCTACGGTATTGCCACTCAACAGTTGAGGACTCTGAGCCATGGGGGTGGGGGTGGGGGCCGTGACTTAGGAGGCCCCACAGCTTGGAGGTGGTGGGACTGCAGCTGGCAGCCAGTGCTCCGTCCTGACTCCGGGCTTCCCTCTGTGGCGTGGGGAGGCAGGGTTGAGTTCTGAGGGCAGGCGCCATCTGTGGAGGAAAAATCTCTGGATTTGGAACTGGATGCTCTTAGGCACAGACCACACTTTGACTTCTGGTAGCTGGGTTTTCTTTGCCCAGTCAACAAATATGTACTGAGTGTTTGCTTTGGGGTAGACTCTGGTCCAGACCCTAGGGTTAGAACAAGATAGGCAAAGCCTTTGCCTTCAAGGAGCTTACATTCTTATTGGGGAGAGGGTTTCTCATTTTAAAATGTACACTACGTATAAAAAATAATTAGTGTAAGGAGACAGAGATGGGGTGGGAGGGGTCTACTGTTTTATATCTGTGGTCAGGGATGGCCCCTCTGAGGAGTGACATTGGATGGAATGAAAGAAAGAGCCAGGCAGGGGGAGAAGCATGTGCAAAGGCCCTGGGGTAGAAACAGGCTGCTTTTGTTGGAGAACCAGCAAGGAATCCAGTGCCTCTGGAGGAAAAGTAACAGTAAATGAGGGTAGAGGACTGGACAGGGCTGGATCGTGTAGGGCCCTGTAGGCCATGAGGAGGCCTTGGATTTTATCCTGAAGGAGATGGGGGCTACTAGGAGGTTGAACACAGGAGAGTGGCAGGATGTGCTTAGAAGGAAGATTCTGGCTGCTGGATGAAGAATAGACTGCAGGGGCATAGGAGTGGAAGCAGGGAGACCAGTTACAGGGGGGCTGCAGGGGTCTTAGCTATGTCTTGAGACCCTCCTGCTCCTTACTGTCCACATCCATAAAGTGGGAGAAGGACCCCTCTAATCTCTTCCCCTCAGGCTCATTATGAGAGCAGAAGGAGGTCAGGGTGGGGGCCTGTGGGGAGCAGGCAGTACTCAGGTAAAGATCAAAGCAGCATGTGATGGCTTTGCTGGCAGAATGTTTGGACCTGCATCTGTCGGGCCCGAGAAGCTCACAGCCCCCAGCCAGGAGTGGAGAGGAGCCTCCTCTCCCCCTCGAGCAGCACCTGCCACCCATCACTGCCCCAGCTCCTCAGTCAGCCCGCACCCTCCGCCCCAAGCCCTCTTACTCTGATAGGGAGCAGTTATTTATGCTCTTGTTTAACGAGCTCATTAGACATGTGCTGCGGCGTTTCCTTCCCTCGTGACTCTCAGTGCATTTGCTGAGCGTGGCCGTGACGAGGGAGGTGGCAGTGGGTGTGAGGGTGGCTGGTGGTCGGGGGTGAGGGGGGGGCTTGGTGACCTGCAGTCTCTCTCCCGGGGTGCGTGTGGGCAGGCAGGTGGCAAAGCTGCCGAGGCCCTGGCATGGAGGCAGGATCTGGAAGCTGAGATGGTGGCAGCAGCCGGCATGAACACCAGACATTCTTACCGCCCTTCAAAATGCCACTGTGTGTGAGGCAGTGCCAAGGGCTGCTTCTCAAGGCGGCTTTGACTGTCGCTCAAAACAAGGTCTGAGTGGAACAAGGGGGCATTTAAAATTCCTGGGGTGGCTAGGCAGGGGCTGGAAGGATGCGTGTCATCCGGCAAATGTGAGTGGGTGGCACCTGCCTCCCTGATGCTGGGAAAGCACCCATGCCCAGGTTCAGACCCACACCCCACTCTCCCCCATCCTGCCTAGAGCGGGCCTAGGGCCAGGACTCCAGCCAAAAGCACTTCCTTCCCAGATTAGAGGCCTGGAATTCTACCATTAGAGGTGCATTTCTTTGCATCTGTCATTGGTAGAGACCAGGGAGATGCTGAAGTGGTTTCCTCTGGGACTGTCCAACAGAGGGTATAAGTGATAGAGGACATGAGGGAGGTCCCAAAACAGGAGGGAGGAGGCCAGGAAGGGGTCATAAGTCTGTCTCAAAGCCCATTTCCCCTGTGTTGACATGGCCAAGGGCTTGAGAGAGCACGGGGAGAGGGAGGGAAAGCCAAGGTCTTGGGACCAGTCCAGCTATTTTACTCACCACAACTCTCTTGGACTCTGTTCTTCTATCTTTAAAATGGGCCCACTTCTTGCTACTCTCTTAGATTGAAAAAAAAGATCAAGAGTGAGAAAGAGACAGTTCAAGGTCACCCAGGCCAGCCCTCTCCTTTCTTTGTGAATCTTATGTGCCCACACACCTCTTACCCATCACCACCACTCTTCCCTTCCCTGGGATGCTGACTGGCCCCATGTGGAGATAACTTCCAACACAAGGCACCTCCCCCCCCCTCCCCCGCCGCCTCCTGTTCTTCCAGAGCCTACAGCATGGTGAGTGCTCTAGCTGAGAAGGTTTCCTTATCACAGAGCCCAGATCCATCTCGTTCCCTGCGATTCTGCCTTCCCTCTCACCAGGAAGAAGCCAAATTCTCCTTCCATAGCGTGGCCATGTAATTTTTGCAGATGATTCTCATGGCTCATCTAATGCTATATATTTTTTCCAGATTCAACATCCTCACTTCCTGCCTTCCTCCATTCTTTGCCTTTCACCTTTAGTCATTCAGGAGGTATTTATTTTAGGTTTACAATGTCAGGTCTGGGCAGCTCAGGGAAGATGGCCCTGAGCAGGACAGGCATGGCCTCCTGCAGCTCCCATTTCCCGGGGCAGACATTAAAGGACTATCTACTTGACTAGTGAAAGATTCAGTACCTGCAGCTGTGATAAGTGGTGTATATGTGTTTGTGTGTGTGTGTGTGTGTGTGTGTGTGTGTGTGTGAGAGAGAGAGAGAGAGAGAGAGAGAGAGAGAGAGAGAGACAGTGAGAAAGAGAGAGAGAGAGAGAGAGAGAGAGAGAGAGAGAGAAAGAGAGAGAGAGAGAGAGAGAGAGAGAGAGAGAGAGAGAGAGAGAGCGCGCAGGTCCTGGGGCCTGACCTAGACCAGAAGACCAGGGAAGCCTTCCTGGAGGAGGTGACTCAGAAGGGAGAAGGAGCTCAGTCAGTGGAGAGATGTGAGAGGCACTGCATGTACAGGCTGCTGTGTTTCTCTCTGGAGCTGGAGAGGGTGTGTCCTATGGTGCATTGCCTGGCCCGGTGCCTCCGATGAGTGCCAGGTCTGCCATCCCCCTGTGCGTGTGGGGTCCATCAGTGGACATGTGCTGGATGTGGCCTGGCCAGAGCAAAGTGGACTGGGGCTCTCCCTCCTGGGCGGAGGGGGCCCTTCGGCTGAAGGCAGCCTCAGCCCACTCTGCCATCCCAGGGTTCAGGTCCTGCACAGACAGCGTGCCTCTAGCAAAGCGGCCCCTTCGCATCGCTCTGAGGCCGTCACACCCTCCTACCTCCACTGCTTCCGAGATGAAGTCACAAGACTACGGAGAGGCTCAGTGGGTAGGTGGGAGTTATAGCGAACTTAGCACGTGGATGTCACACTCACCAGCCTGGGGCCCGGGCCTTTAGCTCAGCCTTCTTCTTTCTTTATTCTTTGTGTGTGTGTGATCTGTCACGTAACATTTTAAACACTTACTTGTCTCATTTTACACAGATTTGTTTGTTGCAAGTCACCTCCTATCTGTGGCTGAAAGTAAATGGATTATAAATCACAAACCAATTGATGGAAATTAGGTCAAAGTGCCAAGTGAATGCAGGTGGTTTCTCCTCCCCTAATGAGGATGCTGATAAGAGCCAACCCTTCTGAGAAGTTAGCGCGTGCCAGGCACTACGCTAAGTGGTTGCCACTTATTAACTCATTTGATTCTTTCCGCATCCTGATCAAGAAGGTGCAGTTATTATTGTGATTTTATGGATGAGAAAACTGAGGTACAAACTGGTTACGTAGCCTGCCCGAGGTGTCCTGCCTGGGCTGTGAACCCAGGTGGGCGGGCTGGCCCCAGGGTCAGCACCTTCACACACTGGTCCTGTACCTTAGCGTCTGAGAGCTTGCTGTGCGTTTTCCCAGTGCGCCCACCACGCAAGCTCCCTCGGGAGGCAGCTGCTACTCTTAAGCCCTCTTCACAGGGTAGGAATCTCCGGGTTCAGGAAGGGGGGTCAGCCACACGAGCCCTCCCAGCTTGGAAGTGGCAGAACCAGATCACAAACCCAGGCTCGCTGTGCTCCAGAGAGAGCACCTGGCCGCTCCTCTTCCTCCTGACACGCGTTGGGATGGAGAGCAGAGAGATGCTGCCTGCCCTGCCCAGCTGCCTCATTATTAGCGAGCCCACACCTTCAGCCACTGTCACTCAGAACCCCCGTAAGAACACAGGGGGAGTGGGAACCAACCCACACGGAAGGGGGAGCAAGAGGAAACAGTGGGTGCATGGGGAGGGGCTGCAGTGGACAGTGGGAGACCCTCTGGGCAGTGCAGGCAACGTCTGAGGAGCAAAACCATGGCTTTTGTGAAAGTGGAAGGCTCAGCTGCCCGAGGGCCTGCAGGACTCCATGGAGGTGGGCGGGCGGATGCATGTCTTTCATCTCTTATCTGCGCTGAATCCCTTCTCCGTGCTGAGAAAACTGATGGCCATGCGCTGGGCGTTCTAATTTACAAACTGCCATTTGAAACCTAGCTGCTTAGCCTCCCCACGGCTGCCTGCTCCCAGGACTGAAATGAAACCTGGGTCCTGGGTTCAATCCTAGGGATGGGGTGTGTTCAGGGGAGAGGGCAGAGATGTCTGTCTTGGTCTCTGCCCTCACTGAGCCATCATCCCCCAGGGCCACCGCCAGGCCCAGTGCTGAGGGGCAGGCAGGTGAGCAGGGCTGGAGGGTGGCACCTGGATCTCTGACAGCCACCGGGCTCCCTGGCTCATGGATGTCCAGTGGAGGGAGCAGCTGATAGATCACAGCTGGGCCGTTGACCTTGAGTCTTAAGTAAAGTGAAGAATGAGCGGTCATAGTTATCCCATCAGAGCCCGGGAGCCGTGAACTATTGCAGTGTGAATAGGACAGCAGCACATCACTCACCACTCCTGGAAAGGGGGCTGATCTGTCTTCTGGCCCTGTCACCTGCTGGGCAGCCTGGAGCAGGGTGCTCAGAGACGCGGCGAAGGAAGACCCAGGGACTCCCCGGGCCCAAACAGTGCTCTCTCTGGGACTGGGCAAGAATCACTGAGATTCATAGGTTCCTAGAATGTAGGCCCTCACCTCAAATGTCACCCTTTTAGCCTGGCCGGGTCGCTCAGTTGGTTGGAGTGTCATCCCGTACCAAAAGATTGCAGGTTCGATTCCCAATCAGGGTACATACTAGGCTGCGGGTTTGATCCCTGGTCAGGGTGTATAAAGGAGGCAACTAATCGATGTTTCTCTCTCACATCCATATTTCCTTCTCTCTCTCTTCCTCCCTCCCTCCCTGACTCCTTTCCTCCCTCCTTCTCTCCCTTCTTCTCTCTAAAGTCAATAAAAAACATCCTTGGGTGAGGACTTAAAAAATAAAAATAAATAAATAAATAAATAAATAAGTCACCCTTTTAATGAGGTTACCCCCGACCACCCACTTAGAGCTGAGCCTGCCCTCCCTACGCCTTAGCACGTCCACCGTCTCTCACCCTGTGATGCTTTGCCTTTTGTCCGTAGCCCGCTCCACTTTTTCACATACGTAATAACTCACTAGCTGTGGTTCTCATTTGCTGTCCCCCCTCTCCCCACCAAGGTCAGCTCGCGGGGCAGGGGCTTGCGCCCCGTGGTCATGGCTCTATCCCATTCCTGGGGCAGCGCTGAGACATGCTAGGGGCCCCATGGAAACTTGGTGGATGAATGGATGAGCCTGGAGAAAGCTTAGAATGGCCCAATCCTGGCCCCTCACTCAGGAAGAGCAGAGACCCAGACGGGGACAGCGCTGGGTCATGCAGCCTGTTGGTGTTGGGAGCCGCAGAGCTGGGGGGAGAATCAGGCACTGGAGTCCTAGGCCAGCGCTGGGCCCTGCGCAGTCCAAGCTGCAGTCATCCCCCTTCCCCCCGGAGAAAGGGCTTGTCAGTCAAGGTCACGTTCCGCTAACTACCTAGAGGACCAGGAAGCTGTGCAGCCCTGGGTGGGGCAGGCTGGGGGCTTGCTTCCTCCCTGATTTTTAAAAATATATTTATTGATTGATTTCAGGGAGGAAGGGAGAGGGAGAGAGAGATAGAGACATTAATGATGAGAGAGAATTATTGATCGGCTGCCTCCTGCACGCTCCACACTGGGGATGGAGCCCACAACCTGGGCATGTGCCCTGACCGGGAATCAAATCGTGACCTCCTGGTTCATAGGTCGATGCTCAACCCCTGAGCCACGTTGACTGGACCTCCTGATTTTTTGAAAAGTACTAAATGTCCTGATTACCAACGTCCTAACCCCAAGGGCATCCAGAAAGATGGGTTCCAGGACTGGGGAAGGCCAGAGGATTTTCCTTCCTGGGAACTTAAGGGCTGGGGTGGGAGTGATGTGAGAAGTGTTTATGAGGCATCGCCACCCGCCTGACCGCCCCGTGCTGGGGCCTCCCCACGGGTCACTCACTTCACCCTCGCGTCCAGGCTGTGATGAGGGGGAATGACAGCTGACAGTACTGATCTGGGTGCCGGGTGCTGTTCTCGGCGCTCGCAGTATTCATTCACTGAATCTGCCCAGCAACTCTGTGGAGTGGATGGCTTCTGTTCTTGTCTCCACGTTACAAATGTGAAACCAGAGGCAGATGTGCCGCAAAATCAGTAAGTGCTGCCATTCTAGGTGCTTGGGATGCATCTGAGAACAAAACAACTTGCAGAACCTCGTCCTGTGGGGACCGGGCACAGGCCTAAGAAATGAGTCAGTTACAGAGGTGTGGGGAGGCCATACGCGCCCTGCAAAGAAGAAACAGCAGCGCGGGGCCAGGCTCGGGGTGGTGGGCAAATGGCAGTTTCACAGAGTGAGCTGGGCGGGCCTCACTGAGGGGAGACTTGGCAAAGACTTGAAGGAGATGAGCCAAGCAGAGCTCTGTGGGGAGGGCATTCGAGGCAGAGGGAACAGCCAAGGCGAGGCCCCAAGGCTGGAGTGTGTCTAAGGAGCAGCCAGGGCCCGGGTGGCTGCAGCAGAGAGGGCGAGGGGCAGAGTCTAGGAGACGGGGCAGGGGCTGGTGGGGCCCGATCACAGCCGTGCAGGCCCCTGTGAGGACCTTTTCTCCAGCACACGGGCTCGTTCAGATGCCCACCTCATTACAGAGCTCGCACACACTCCCAGCCTCCAGCCAACACCCTCCCCTCAGCTTTGCTCACACACCAGGGTTGCTTCTACTCATACTCACACACACTAGACTCACTCACACTGGCCAATAGGCACACTCATACTCACACACACTAGACTCACTCACACTGGCCAATAGGCACACTCATACTCACACACACTATACTCACTCACACTGGCCAATAGGCACACACATACTCACACACACTGAACTCTTCACACACTGGCCAATAGACACACTCATACTCACTCACACTGGCCAATGGGCACACTCATACTCACACACACTGAACTCTTCACACACTGGCCAATAGACACACTCATAGTCATTCACACTATACTCTCACACATTGGCCCATGGGCACTCACTCATACACACCCACGGAACTCACTCACACACTGGCCAATGGCTCCTGCTGGGCTTCACCCTCAGCTGCCTGTGTGCGGAGGGGCAGGAGTGGTCCTCCTCACCCTGCTCCCTGTGGTCCCGGCATGGCCTCTCCCCAGCCTGACCAGGAGCAGGAGAGAGGCCAGTCCTGAGGCCTCAGATCCATACCCCCAAGCAAAGTGCTGGAGAGACTCCCAAAAAGCACAGATGCGAGCGTCCATGATTGATTCACACATGGTTTACTCACACATGACTGACTCACACGATTACGTCCACACTAAGATCCCAGACCCACGTGGCCATCCTGCAGGGACACTGAGTGCATTCAGTGGCTCCACTCTGTGCTGATTGTCCCCACAGGAGCTGGCTGTCCTCAGGCTTGGACGGGACTAGGAAAGGGGAAGAGAGTGAAACTGCGATTTTTAGTTATTCCCAGTCAAAACCAGGGCAGGCACCTCCCGGCCAGGCCAGCCTCACCTGCAGCTCCTGGCTAACAAGTAAACCCCATAGTGAGGCTCTCCTTCCTGCTCCGCACAGAGACCCTGAACCCCAAGGCGACCGACCGGTGCCCTCAGGCAGCTCACCTGCCACCGCAAGAGATCCTGCCAGGAGACGGGGGTTGGATGGTGTTAGTGCTCCCTACAAAAAAGATGACGATAATGATGGACAGATGATCGATAGACAGACAGACAGACAGGTAGGCAGATGATAGGTGATAAAGTAGGTAAACATTCACCACGTACAGTAAGCCCTCGCTTAACGTTGTCCATAGGTTCTGCAATGAGTGAAATGATGCCTAACAATCCCATTTCCCCGCAGGCGAGTGGATATAAATAAAGAGTTAAGTCCCCGCAGCACCTCCTGAACGTTAGAGCGAAGCAGCGTTAGAGGAAGTGGCATTCTGCAATGACCTGCCGTATAGCTATGACTTATTGGGCCTGTGTCGCATGCCGGGGCTTCGCGGGCATCATTTCTAATCCTCACATGCGTCTGGAAATTAGGTTTGCAAACTGCTTTTACAAACGAGACTGAATCCCTGGGAAATTGAGTCCTGAAGGTGAGACCAGGAACTTGGGCGTCGGCAGTTGAGCCCAGAGCCCAGGTCACTCTGGTGTCAGATCCTGTGTGCTCTGAGGGCTGGGCACCCGCTGCCCCAACTCCCTCAACCCTTTGCTGGCTGTGCCCCGCCTGCCCTGCTGCTGCACCCCCTTGCTCCTGTCACCCCCCCTTCGGGTGATGCTCTGGTGGAATTCTCGGATGTCAGAATTGGGCACAGAAGCATGGAGAAGGAAAGTGATTGGCCCACGGCCACACAGCAAGTGTGTGACAGAGCCGGGCCCGGAGCCTTGTCCCTTCGGCTTGGACCTGAGGATATTTGGAGGGTGGGCACAGCTCTGCTCCGCCGTCCTCCCTCCCTCTGGCGCCAGGGTTGGTATGGGGTCAGAGCCCTGACTTGGTGGGACAGAGCAGCCTCCGCACTGCCCACCTGAGGCCTCTCACCGAGGTCATGCCTGTCCCCAGCCCGTTGAGTCCCTTCCTGGCCAGCTGCTCGGAGAGGCCCTGGTGTCCAGGGAGGATCCGCAGAAGCACAGCCCAGAGAAGTGCTGAGCGGGCGCCTCCTGACCACCGGCGGGAAGGGCTTCTGTCTGCCGGTGAGGCGACGGGCAAGTGCCCCGCAGCTCAGCGCACCGGGCGTCGGCAGGCCACTCTCGGGGGTCCGGCCTCCAGGTGTGAGGCATGGAGCAGCCCTCGGGGACGTGCCTGTTGGTGTCCCGGTCACTCGCTCATGCATGTGCAGAGTGCCCCGTTATGAAAAATGACAGTTCCCATCTGTGAGCGCTTTACCTCCATATTGCGTCCAAGGAGACACATCTGTGCAGGTTTCCCCAACCATCCTCTGGCCTGGGCCGCAGTGTCATCACTCCCATTTGACAGATGAGAGAGCTGAGAATCCGAGGAGGCCAGCTCCTTGTTCAGAATGGCTCAGCTGGCGGATGGTGGGCCCGGATTTGAACCTGGTCTTTCAGACAGACACCAAATCAAACGTCACCATGGCTGCTTTCTCTTGCATAAACACATTGCAAGCCCTGAACTCATTACTGAACAAATATTGTATTTAATTCCATGAGGATGCCATGTGATCAATATTATTAACCCATTTTGCAGGCGAGAAAACTGAGTGAGGCCCAGAGATGCACGGTGACTTACCTACTTTGCACAGTCAGTAAGCTTTTGTCACCATAGCACAAATTCAACCCAGGGGTTGATCCCATTCATTTCTTCAGGGAGCTTCTGATTGGACAGAGGAGGGGGTTGATCCCATTCATTTCTTCAGGGAGCTTCTGATTGGACAGAGGAGGGGGTTATGACTGTGGGAAAAGGCGGGTCCCCAAAACACATCCATGCGATGAACGAAGGCTTCGTCTCATCTTGGTTGGTTTCTTGTGTAGGGGTCATCGGCGACTCGACCATTGTCACTGAAACAAAGCTTAGTGTTCGCTCATTGATGGCCAAGCATTGTGCCAAGTGTTTAACACACTTTCCCTCAGAATCCTGACAACAATCCTCCAAGTGGGTCCCAGAATTCCTAGTAACTGAGGCAGAGAGGGCTGAGTAATCTGTCTCAGGCCACACAGCTGGTCATTGGTAGGGCGGGATTTGAACCCAGGCCCAGCTGAAACCATGTGGATGCTGTGAACCACCATGCTTTATTTTCCGCAACCTCTTTGCCCAAGCATTTGACTCGTGCCACACTCTGCTCCAGAACTGCCCTATTCTTCAGCCAAGAGGACAGGCATATGGCCAGGGGCCACCCTCCCTGCCCCCCGTCCTCCCCAGTGCTGCCTACCAGCCCTCATCTGACAGGCCAACCAAGCCCACGGGCAGCAGGACCAAGAAGCCCCTGCTGAGGGCGACTGAGCGACAAATGTGTTCCCAGCAGCCTCTGCTCTTCCTGCCCACCTGGCGGAATTTGCTTTGTGATGAATTTTTTTGCCATTTTGAAAGTTGTGCTAAAATGTACATAACATAAATTTTACTGTTTTAACCATTTTTAAGTGTGTTTTTCAGTGGCATTAAGTTCATTCACATTGTTATGCACCATCACCACCATCCATCTCCACGACTTTCTCATCCTCCCAAACTGAAACTCGGTGCCCATTAAACACCAGCTCCCCTCCCCCACAACCCCCTCCTTCTGTCTCTGTGAATATGACCACCCTGGTGCCTTACATAAGTGGAGACATACCGTGCGTGCCTTTTGCGTCTGTCTTATTTCACTTCACACAACGTCCTCCAGTTATCCGAATGTGGTAACGTGCATCAGAACGCGGCATTATGGGACATGGACCGCTTCTGGACTTTGCTTGTGATCCATGTGCAGCGCCTGCAATCTCTGTGTTGTTCCAATGTTAGTGTGTGTGCAGCTGGGAGAGCCTGTGACAGCATTTGGAGGAGGTTGGTGCTGCAGGTGAGTTTGCCCCTGGGTGGCGCCCTCACGACATTATGGACCTGCCGACTGGGGAGAGCTGTCTGGTCAGGCTCCTCATTGGGTGTAAGGACTCGGCTCTGTGTGTTCTGGGCGCGGCTGGTGGGGATTCTTTATTCTGCATACTCCTCAGTTTCCAACGACGTGTAGTGTAATTGGTCTGACACCTTCTGCACTTTTCCTGTAAGTGGTGAGTTGTAATTGAGCAGGCTTTTCTCAGCTCCTTGGGGAGAGACAGGACAACTCTCGTTGTCATCATCATAGTCGTCGGGGCACCAAATGGGCCTGGGAGGGGAGCAGAAGGGGCCGCCGTGTCCACCACACTATACTTATTTCTCACACTTAGCCCAGGAGGTTGGCACTGCTATCCCCATTTTACAGGTGAGCAAACTGAGGTTCCGAGAGAGGGAAAATGATCCCGAGGCACGGGGGCCATCAGGGGCATAACCTGCCTTCAGAGAGATTCCGGTTTGATTGCAAAGCCCACCCCCTTCCCCTGAGACCTGCCGTCCCAGTTCTTGGGGACTGGGAGCTAAAGACAGTTAAATACAGAGAAAAGTTCCACATTCGTAGAGACTTGGATGAGGAGAGATAGAGAGGGAGAGAGGGAGAGAGAGAGAGAGAGAGAGAGAGAGAGAGAGAGAGAGAGCGAGCTGCCTTGTGGGGGAGCTCGCCTGCCGTGGTAGAAATGCCACTTGAGGGAACAGAGTGGTTGCAAATGGCTGGATAGCAACCCCAGGGACATCCCAGGGCGTGTCCATTGACAGCCCGCTCGCTCGTTCGGTGGAAGCCCGGATGGGATGCAGCTTCCCGTGGGGCCTCACCAGAAGTGTGATGTCTGTTTGGGGGAATGTGGGGTCTGACTCGGTTCTCTGTGCTCAGACCTCCTCAGAAAGGAGGGCCAAAGACACACTGGTGTGTGATGAGAGGGGACGCAGCCTGGCAGCTGTGGCCGAGGAATGATGGGGAGGAATGGAAGCGGTAACGGGGGAGAATGGAAGGCTCACAGTGGGTTAAGAGAGCTGCGCAATGTGGGATTCACCGACACGTGTTAAAGCAAGAAACACCTTGTTCCGGGTGTCCCCATGGGGTTGGGTTGGGGAGTTGGAGGAGGCAGCAGCTGTCACCAGGCCCCATGTGAGCGGGGAATCTGTGCCAGGAGGGGTGTGTGCAGCTGGGGTGGGCTGCCTGGCATGCCCCTGGGAGCGGGGGGCATGCTGACAGCCAGAGGAGCCTGTTAGGGAGGGACTGGCGGGCCCTCACAGCCCAGCGTCCTGTGCTCTGTGAATGGAGGTGGCGGAGAGAATGGAAAGAGCCGGCGGACGTCCTGGAGAGTCAGGCAGAGCAGCACCTGGGCTGGGGGAGGCTGGGGCAGCAGCCTGTGCCCAGACACACAGCCAGATCACACCTGTGTGCCTGCCTGCTGGTCAGTATGCCATTGACCCTCACGCCTGCTGGACGCATCTCTGTGCGCGCTGGGACGCGGTGACTCCTGCACTCACAGTCACTGGCACACGTAGCGCTCACTGTGGGCCAGGCACCGACTCATTTCGTCCTCACAGCAACCCTGTGAGGGAGGCCTGTCACCCCTTCCCCTTTGCAGAGAAGCCGAGGTCACAGGGCTGGTAAGTGAGCGTTCTGGGCCTGGAACCCTGCCATCAGTGCCAGCACGCACGCTCTGACCCCCTGGCATTATCCTCTCCGTGCAGGAGCGACACTGTTGTCTCAGCCACACAGGGGCTGGCCACCACCCTTCTCTCCCCCACCTCCCCCGGGCCGCTGGATCTGCCACAGCCTGAGGCAGGGGCACAGGCAGTGCCTCTGCAGTCACTTCCTCACCTGTCACCAGGGAGTCCTCACTCTGGGAGGTGGCACCCTGAGGCCTGACTTCCTGTCTAATGTGAGCCAGGGATCCACTAACACTGTCTCCACGTGTCTTCTGGGAGAGACTTCTGGACCCACGGGGGCAGAAAGCACGTCCTGCTTTGGGGGTGAAGCCACGATGCGTCCTGCTGCAGCCAGGACCGGTGCTGCCCACGCCCCCTGTCTAGCTGGCTCAGCGCTGCCAGCCTCCAGGCCCGAGGCCTGGATCTCCAGGATCAGAGGTGCGTTTCCTTTGGCTCAGCGGCACCCTCTGCTTCATACAGCACCCCTCCCGTGAGCCCCTCTGCAGACCTGACCTGGGCCTGTGGGAGGGGTGCTGGGCGCTGCCTCAGCATGTCCACGTGCTGAGTGTGGCTCCTCTGCTTGCCGGCGGGGCGAGGCCATCCCTCGTAGATTTGCGTGAGGATTAAGTTAGTGGATACATGCAGACTACTCAAAGCTGCTTGACATATAGTAAGAGTTCGATAAATGTTAGCTGTCATCGCAGGAAGATAAATATTTGTAGTCGCCATCAAACAGTTAGCCTAACGCTGAGAGCTGCTTCCGGCTAAAACCCGATTCCTCTCCATTCAGTTCAAGGCAGTGCAGTCTGGGGGAGACCAAGCTCCGCGCCTGGCAGACCTGGCTTTCAGCGCTAGCTCAGCCACGTTCCAGCATGAACTGGAGCTGGTGAGCCACCTGCCTTGGCCTCAGTTTCTTCATCTGTGAAGTGGGGTAGTTATTCCTACCTCAGAGTCAGGGTGCAGAAGCGAAGAGGCCTGCCGGTCAAGCACTCAGCACATGGTAAGAGCTCAATAAACTGTGTGCAAGACAGACCAGCCATGCCTGCACCCCTCCCGCAGCCCGAGCAGGGAAAGAGCAGGCCCTCTGGGCTCTCAGGAAAAGGGCAGGCTGGCCAGCCGGGGTCTAACGAGGCCTTTTCATGTGCCCGGAGATCTCATCCGGCCGAAGAGCTTGGCAGGCCTGAGAGTCTTGAAGAGCCAGTAATGAGGGTGCAGAGCCAGGGAAGTGGGGTGGGGAAGCCGGACGGGCCTTCTACAAATTGGGGCTGGGGCAGTGGGCAGCTCTGGTGCGTCCCTGATGGGGGAGGGAGGGAAGGGCACCTGAGGAGTGGCTGTGCTGGGGCAGCCGAGGGGGTGGAGGCTGAGATGACAGAGGTGGCATTTGCTGACTACTCCAGGGAAGCAAGACCAGCCTTTCTTGTGTAGACATCAATTCTTCCACAAATACACAGTCATCGGCTCCTATCTGTCACTCGCCATGCGTATCAGACTCCTCGGGTTCCCTGTCTTATCTGCAGGGGCCGTGTTAGTCAGAAGAGCTAATTACTGTGAGCGCATAAAGGCCGAAGCACAACCGAATCTGAGTCCTGGTCCTAGGAGCCCAGCAGGACACCCTTAGTCAGGAAGCCCTCCTCACTGCAGACGCAGGCGCCAGGCGTCCACCCCGCCCCCTGGCCTTGTCCTCTGCGGGGTCAGGAGGGCCACACGCCCAGGGTGCAGCCAGCAGAGGGGAAGGAGGAGGAGAGGCAGGCGCTCCCTCTCTCTGAAGGCCTGGCCAGAGGTCGCACACACTGCTGCCACCTCATCCACTTGCCAGGAGTTGGCACGTGGGCACCCCGACCTGCAAGGGAGCCTGGGAATGGGTCTGAGAGGGGAGAGTGGACTTGGGAGTCGGCTCACAGGCTTTGGGTGGCCACTCCTAAATCTCTCCTGTTCCCATTCCGGGAGCCCCAACCGCCTTTAATGGTAGCAATTAGGAAGGAGCAGGCTTGGCCTGCAGGTGTCTCTGGAAGAGGTCACAAGGGGAGTCACCTCAGAAGTGAAGTGTCAGGAGAGGCGTGGGAGCCTGAGGGGAGGGGAGAGGACTGGGATGGGACGGGAGAGGGGCAGAGCAGGGACTAGCATTGCCTGGGGTCTGAACCTTTCCCGACCATATATATGTGAACACAACACCCATTCTCTCTCGCTCTCTCTCTCTCTCTCTCTCTCTCTCTCTCTCTCTCACACACACACACACACACACACACTCAGCTCTCAAATGATACTTAGACACACAGACATACCACCGCACACTGTGCCACACACACACACATTCATCTACACACCCACACTCACACACCCCACACACCCACATCACATCCATAAATGCTGTCAGGAGCCCCTGCAGGGAACCTCGGGGATATAGAAACAGGCCTCTCTGGGAAAACCTCTGTACGACCGTGCCTGAGAGTCACCAGTAGCCAGCCATCGGACTGAAATAAGAACCTCTTACATTCCTATAGATAGGCCTTCAGGTTTAACAAAGCACCCCTCATTCACTGCGCAACCGCAGGGTAAATATTTGCTCAGCGGTGACTCCAAGTCAGACATCATGATTGTCAGTGGAGATACAAGGATGAATAGGACGCAGAGCGTGGCCTCCTGGGAGACACAGCATGGACGAGGGCTCCGCCAAAGGCAATGGCTGTGGGAGGAGAGCGCAGGAGTGGGTCTGGGCAGGGTCAGGCCTCAAAGGAGGGACGAGGTCACCAGGTGGAGGAGAGATCAGAGGTTTCCAGGAAGGGGGGCTGCCCCGTGCAAAGGCTCCAGGGGGGTGGTTGGGGGAGTGAGGAGGGATTCAGAGAGGGCTTCCTAAGGCCCCAGGTAAGGCCATGATGTGCTGCTGACATGAAGTGAGGATAGTCTTTTCCCAGAGTGTGGGGAGAAGAGGATAAATTAATAGGTAGCGGAGTCTTCTTTTTCTTTTAATCCTCACCCAAGGATATGTTTCCATTGATTTTCACACAGATTGGAAGGGAGGGAGGAGGGGGAAAGATGGAAAAAAGGAGGGAAACAGTGATGTGAGAGAGACACATTGATTGGCCGCCTCCCTCACGTGCCCCAACCGAGGGTGGGGATCGAACCCACAACACAAGTACATGCCTTTGACTGGAATCAAACCCGAGACCTTTGGCTCCGAGGCTGATGCTCTAACCACTGAGTGACCTGGCTAGGGCAATAGGTAGAATATTCTTGTCCTGTGACGGTTAATTAAATTTAACACATCTCCTTGTGTCACCCAGGGTGCAGTCGGGATAAAAGAACCCTCCACGTCTAAGGGGGAATTCAGTGTGTGTGTGTGTGGGGGGGGGGGGGTTGGATTGTATGGGGGATGGAATTGCTGAGGGGTCAGCCAGGGGGACAGTATGAGGACATAACTACAGCCCAAAGCCACCAGCACCCACCACTCCTGCCGAGGATGGAGGGACATGGAGGAGATGGTGTGACCAGAGCCTGAGCTCCAACTCCATTTGGAAGGAGGAAGAACCCCGGAAACTGGGGTCAGAGAGGAGTTTTCAGCAGCCAGCAGGGAGCCTCCCCTCTTCCTACCCTCCAGTCTTCCTCCAGGGCTTCCACCGGCCAACTCTATCTGGAAGCCTGAGGGCAAAGGAGCCTGGGAACAGGCAAGGGGGCCTGGGAAATGTAGTTCCTTATCAGGCCGATGGGGCAGGGAAAGGAAGCCGGGTCTGAGAGCAAGCAGTAGAATAGCCGGTATGCTGTGATTTCTTCTTAAACCTCTGGTATCAGCTGTAGCTATCACCTGTAGATGTGTTTGCTAGTGTTAAATTGAATGAAGAAATGCCAAATGAACATTAATAGGGGGAAAAAACACAAGAAAAAGACACTCAGAAGCAGCCTCTTACGCTCGTGTTGTTTTCCCTGGGCAAGTCTTGGGGTTGCCGTTTTAAATTGTGTTTTAGAGCATGTAAGCTTAATTAAATTTAACACATCGGAGCAACTTAACTCAAAATAGCAATTCCTGGTTTCCGCTAACAGAAATGTCACCAGTTTGTGTGACGGGAAGGAGCCTCTCATAATTTGAGGCTGTGACGGGGGGTTGTGCCAGAGATCATCGCTTGCCTCTCCGTCCACTCCGCTCCTCCACCCTGCGGGTGCCCTGGGAGGCTGGCCAGTATGCAGCCATGAACTCTGGCTTCCGGCTGGGTTCAGCCCTGGGGACAGGAGCAGAGGAGTGGGCGGAGGGAAGAGAGTGGGGTCAGGGTCCTTTGTGTCTGGTTCCCATGCTGTAAGATTGCCCCTGGCTGCCCCTGCCCCTCGTCTAAATTCCCCAGACCAATGTGTCTCCACAGGGTGATTCTCCCCCAGAGGACATTGGGCAGTGCCTGGAGACACCTCAGGCTGTCACAGCTGGAGATGCTACTGGCATCCTGGGGGGCGGGGCCGGGATGCTGAGACACTCTCCAGCCGCCAAGACCAAGAACCCGTCAGCCGAGGTACCAATCGTGCTCCGGCTGAGAAACACTGCCCGGTCGGCGCTGCTCCAGCTGCTCGTGGTGAAGGGCAGCCCAGTGGTCTTGTAAGAATATAATAGAAGTAAACTACCAGGAAAGGGGTCGTGCACTTGGATGTCACCATCAGTGCCGAATGGCGGTGCCCCTTTCTCAGTGCTCGCTCTCCATTTCTGTACCGCCTGTTCATGGACCAGGAAGTGACAGCCCAGGGACCAGCATCCGGCTGTGGGCTGCACCGAGTAGGGTGGAGCTGCATGATTCTCTCCCCTTTCTGGGTTTGGTGACCCCCCCGGTGTGCTCAGGCCTAGAGAGGGTGACAGCTTGGCGCTGCCAACCATGAGTTATGGCACATTCCCTCGTGGTCCCCCACCTCCTACCCACCCCCCGCCCCCTTGGTAATGATTCCTCTTGTAAGTAAAGTCTTGTATCCCTCTGGGAGTGGGCCTTCTGCCCTGAAAAGCCTGACCGATGTGCAGTGTTTCCCTAAAGCCGTGGTCGGCAAACTGCGGCTCGCGAGCCACATGTGGCTCTTTGGCCCCTTGAGTGTGGCTCTTCCACAAAATACCACGGCCTGGGCGAGTCTATTTTGAAGAAGTGGCGTTAGAAGAAGTTTAAGTTTAAAAAATTTGGCTCTCCAAAGAAATTTCAGTCATTGTACTGTTGATATTTGGCTCTGTTGACTAATGAGTTTGCCGACCACTGCCCTAAAGACTGTGCACCAAGTTAGAGGGTGTGTGGGTGGAAGGCCGAGGATGTGATGGGCCGCCAGGTGTGGGAGCTCAGCTCAGGAGCTTGGGCTGTGCCTCCGAGGTCATGGGCAGCCCTTGGAGCGGGTCTCCGGGGCGAGGGCAGGGCCGAAGGTGTGCTTCATTCAGTCAGACGCAGCTCTCTGGAGGAGATGGTGCTGAGCACACCCAGAGGCGGGGAAGCTGGCGGGAGGCTGCGGCATTCATCCAGACCAGAGGCGTGAGGCCTGAGCCAGTGTGAGTGCGGAGGAGTCCGGAGGGGGACTGCCAGCCAGGGAGCGGGGGGATGTGGGTGGGCAGGGAGGTCGATCCAGGATCCAGATCTGGCCCGGGATTCAGTGGTTGGTCCAGTGGGGGCCCATGAGGGGTGGACAAGACCACGTGGGCAGGAGAGAGTGGGGGTCTGTCCTGGAGTCGGCGGAGTGCCCATTTCACATGGCATTCTGTGCAGTGTGTTCTTTCTGCTGCCTCGGGAGGGAGCAGTCTGCTTCTAGGTGTGTGAGCTCTGAGTCCCAGGGGGTCCAGAGCTGCCCTCAGCTCCCCCAGGGCCCCAGAGAGTGAGAGCTGCTGAGCTCCCTCCTCCCCTAAATGGGAATGACTCCCTCCTCAGGGCTGGTGGGAGAGGAAAGCATGTAAACTTCAGAGCACAAGGTTAGCACGTGGCGCATGTCATCACCGGTTAGTGCTATTATTTGTAAAGGCAAACTTGACTGCCAGAGGCTGTATTGAGCCACCTGGCTGCCACTCTCCTGTAAGGGCGAGCGAGCGCGCACATACACACACACACACACGCACGCACACGCACATGCACACGCACACGCACACACACACACACAGGAACCAGGAGCAGCTTTCTCCTAAAGGCCAATTCTTGTGTGGGGCTTTTCCAAACCTGACCCTTCACCCCTGGTGCCAAGGATCAGCCCTGTCACACCATCATTGGTAGCACAGCCCAGCTGTGCTCCATCACGGCATGATTTCTCTGACTGGGAGGCAATGGGGAGAGAGGCCAGGCCGAGCCCCTCGCAGAGACCTGCGGAGGCAGGGAACAGGCAGTGGCTGCGTGGCACAGCAGTCAGGAGCAGAGGTGCTGGGGGCAGGCTGCCTGCCCAGACCCAGCTCTGCCACTTACTGGAGTGTCACTAGGCAGACGGCTAGCCTTTCTGTTCAGGTTCTTTATCCGTAAAAGGGAGAGGATAGTAACAGGAACAACGTCCCCGACAACTGTAGGGAGGATTAAATGAGGATTAATCATCTTACAGATCTCAGGAAATTGCTTGGCACAGAGCCAGGTCACAGTGTTAACTACTCCTCTTCATCAGTATTAATATTAGTATTAGTATTAGTATTAGTATTAGTATTAGTATTAGAATTGGTATTGGTATTTGTGTTGGTGTTGGTGTTGGTATGGTATTGGTATTGTTATTAGTATTAGTAATAGCATTAGTATTGGTATTAGAATTGGTATTGGTATTAGTATTAGTATTAGTATTAGTATTAGAATTGGTATTGGTATTGGTGTTGATGTTGGTATTAGTATGTATTGGTATTTTTATTAGTATTAGTATTAGCGTTAGTATTGGTATTGGTATTGGTATTAGTATTAGTATTAGTATTAGTATTAGTATTAGTATTAGCATTAGGATCAGGCCCTGCTTCCTAAGAGAAGACGGTTTAAACAGTGAGATGATTTCTGGGCCCGTGGTTCACCTCCTGAGTCCTGAGGTTGTTGTGAACAATAAATGCAACAGAATGTGGCAACCTTGTCACATAACAGGGGTTCAATAACAAGTGGACCATCCCCATCCCCAATGGACCTGCTCTCACATTGCTCGTGCCCCGTGAGGGGCAGAGTGCGGTGACTCATTGGACAAGAGCCAGGCTGCCTGGGCTTGAGTGCCAGCTCTGCCAGTTATGTCCGCTTCCTGCCCCTGGGTCTGTCCCCTTATGTCCGCTTCCTGCCCCTGGGTCTGTCCCCTTATGTCCGCTTCCTGCCCCTGGGTCTGTCCCTTATGTCTGCTTCCTGCCCCTGGGTCTGTCCCCTTATGTCCGCTTCCTGCCCCTGGGTCTGTTCCCTTATGTCCGCTTCCTGCCCCTGGATCTGTCCCCTTATGTCCGCTTCCTGCCCCTGGGTCTGTCCCTTTATGTCCGCTTCCTGCCCCTGGGTCTGTCCCCTTATGTCCGCTTCCTGCCCCTGGGTCTGTCCCCTTATGTCCGCTTCCTGCCCCTGGGTCTGTCCCCTTATGTCCGCTTCCTGCCCCTGGGTCTGTCCCCTTATGTCCGCTTCCTGCCCCTGGGTCTGTCCCCTTATGTCCGCTTCCTGCCCCTGGGTCTGTCCCCTTATGTCTGCTTCCTGCCCCTGGGTCTGTCCCTTTATGTCCGCTTCCTGCCCCTGGGTCTGTCCCCTTATGTCCGCTTCCTGCCTCTGGGTCTGGCCCCTTATGTCTGCTTCCTGCCTCTGGGTCTGTCCCCTTATGTCCGCTTCCTGCCCCTGGGTCTGGCCCCTTATGTCTGCTTCCTGCCTCTGGGTCTGTCCCCTTATGTCTGCTTCCTGCCCCTGGGTCTGGCCCCTTATGTCCGCTTCCTGCCCCTGGGTCTATCCCCTTATGTCCGCTTCCAGCCCCTGGGTCTGTCCCTTATGTCTGCTTCCTGCCCCTGGGTCTGTCCCCTTATGTCCGCTTCCTGCCCCTGGGTCTGTCCCCTTATGTCCGCTTCCTGCCCCTGTGTCTGTCCCCTTATGTCCGCTTCCTGCCCCCAGAGTTGGTTCCATCTGCAGGAGGAAAAGCCCACCAGGGGCCACCCCAGGAAGTTGCTGCCAGACTCAGCGAGGTGGCAGGCACAGGGCACTGACAGCCTGGCCCCCAGCTGCCCTGGGCGTTTGCCACTGTTCTGGGTGTGGTGGCTCCCGCCTCTCTAACTTGCAACGTGACCCCGAGGGGAGGGAAGTGGGCCTGTAGCACTGGCCACAGAGGGCTCCTGCGGCTCTGCCCAGAGATGGCCCCGCAGGCCGGGGACCTGCTGGTGGAGGAGTGCGAGGCACAGGGGCCGCTGAGCCAGGAAGGAGGTGGCTGACAGGCCGCAGGAGGCAGCTTCTCACAAAGATGAGGAAAATGCCCCTGGTTGTCCTGTGGGGAGGAGCAAGCCCAGGCTATGGAACTACAAGCTGGGGTTAAAATCCCAACTGCCCCACTCAGCCGTTCAGCTGTGTGACCTCGGGCTAGACACTTAGCCTCTCTGAGTCTTGGTCGGTCAGCTTCCCTGACATGAGAGCACAGGGTTCCGCAGTGTCCACAGGCTCTGGCTGGATCATGCCTCTTCCGCCCCTAGCTCTGTAGCTATGGGCTCAGGGTGAGGGGGGGACAAAAGGCCCTCCATGTGGCGTCCCCAGCAGAGCAGCTGGGCGGGTGAGGAGGGAGGCAGAGCTCCTGGCCGTGCTGACTGGACGTCAATACCTGCCTGTCAGCTCCCCTCCCCCACACGGGCTTCCCTGGTGGAAGTTCTCAGCCCCGGAATTTCATATTTGAGGTCTCAATTAAGCTGCCTGGCTCTGGGAGTGAGGAGTTGACGGCCGCTGATGGAGCCCTTGAATAGCAGAGGCAGGAGAATGGAGGGCCCCTGGGAGCAGGGGGCTCTGTGAAGGCTGTAGAGGGGACAGGGCACCCTCAGGCTGAGGACAGTGTGTATCCCGCAGGAGCGTTTATGGGTAACATAGGCATCCTCTCTGGAAACAGCAGAGGTGTGATACCTGAACGAGGGCTCAGAGATCAGGGTTGGCGTGGAGGTAGGAACAGCCCAGGCTACCGTGGATGGGCCCCACTGTGGGGAGACCGCTGCTCATCGGACCCTCCCCTAGGGTGGAGGGACACTGGGAGGCCTCCCCGGCCAGAGCACCTCTTTCTGCAGATCTCAGCGCCCCGCCGGCTATGGCTGTGAGGACCGTCCTTCCCTCCGGGAAGCAGAATCACCCTCTCGTCTTCAACACTGCCCCCACCCCCACTTTGCCTGGCACACCTCCCCTGCCCAGGCATGACGGCCATCTGGAGATGAGCACGGCCGAGGCCTGAGGTCAGGGCCTTGTCAGGACCCCGAGAGGAGTCTTCGTCAACGTTGATGAGCCTCCAAGGACAGGGCAAGGGGGGACCGAGCCTTCTGGTGGGCTGGCCCAGGGCCAGGGCCGCCCTGACTCTCACCCCCTCCCCTTCCCAGGAGCCTCGGGGATATTTGCAGCAGACCAGGCAGAAGCGGGGCTGGGGCAGGAGGCAGGAGGGGGGGTCCCTTTGTTTAATTTCTGCTGCTTCTCAGGCCTTTAACCTCTGCCTCTGTGTCTCCCTCTGCCCTCCCTGTGTTTCCTTCCTCATCTCTGCTGGCTCTGCTTTCCTCTCTGTGCCTCCATCTCTAAACGCCTTCCCTGCCTCTGCTTCCACTCACCTGCCTCCACTCCCCCCTCTGCTGGGTGGTTCCCACGTTGACGGCTGATGTCTGTGGACATCTCCCTCCGGCACGCCTACCCTTGACTCTCCCTCACTGCCCTCTTCACTCCGCCTGTCTCTCCCGGGTTCTTACCTGGGGCCCTCTCCTCGCATCTAACTCCTTCACTATGTCCTATGCTCCCCTCCCCTGCTTGCCCCTCCACTTCTCGCCCCCTCCCCCTCCTCTCCACCCCATCTCTCCCTTCCCTGTCTCTTCACCTATTCCTCTCCTGCGCTGCCACATACTGTGTCACTGTGTCGTCTGTCTTTCTCACCCCCACTTCTCCGCCTGTCCTGTGTCAATCCCCCTCTATTTCTGCCTCTGACCCCCACCACTCTGCTGTCCCTCCCATCACTCCCTTCTGTGTCCCCCCACCCACCCCAGGATGATCCCAGCTTCCAACAAGGCCTTTGTGGTCAACAACCTGGTGTCCGGGACCGGCTATGACCTGTGCGTGCTGGCCATGTGGGACGACACGGCCACGACGCTCACGGCCACCAACATCGTGGGCTGCGCCCAGTTCTTCACCAAGGCCGACTACCCGCAGTGCCAGTCCATGCACAGCCAGATCCTGGGCGGCACCATGATCCTGGTCATCGGCGGCATCATCGTGGCCACGCTGCTGGTCTTCATCATCATCCTCCTGGTGCGCTACAAGGTCTGCAACCACGACGCCCCTGGCAAGATGGTGGCCGCCACGGTCAGCAACGTGCACTCGCAGACCAACGGGGCGCAGCTGCCCGCCGTGGGTGGCGTGCCCAGCGGGGCCCCCGCCCCGGCCCCGGGGCCGCCCAAGGTGGTGGTGCGCAATGAGCTGCTGGACTTCAGTCCCAGCCTGGCCCGTGGCAGTGACTCCTCTTCCTCCAGCTCCCTAGGCAGTGGGGAGGCCGGGGCGCTGGGGCGGGGCCCCTGGAGGCTCCCACCCCCTGCCCCACGTCCCAAGCCCAACCTTGACCGCCTGATGGGGGCCTTCGCCTCCCTGGACCTCAAGAGTCAGAGAAGGGAGGAGCTGCTGGACTCCAGGACTCCAGGCGGGAGAGGGTCTGGGACACCGGCCAGGGGCCACCACTCGGACCGAGAGCCGCTGCTGGGACCACCTGCGGCCCGGGCCAGGAGCCTGCTCCCCCTGCCCCTGGAGGGCAAGGCCAAACGCAGCCATTCCTTCGACATGGGGGACTTCGCAGCTGCAGCGGTGGCGGCAGGAGGGGGCGCCCCGGGTGGCTACAGCCCCCCTCGGAGGGTCTCGAACATCTGGACGAAGCGCAGCCTCTCTGTCAATGGCATGCTCTTGCCCTTCGAGGAGAGTGACCTTGTGGGGGCCCGGGGCACGTTTGGCAGCTCCGAGTGGGTGATGGAGAGCACGGTGTAGGCTCGGGGTGTCCTCCTCCTCCTGCAGGTGGAAGGGGAATCTTTACTGGCAAGTCTTTGTGGGGTTTCCATGGTGATGTTTACATCCAGGGACAGTTGAGTCTCGCAGTGGACTCCCCCAGCACCTCCCAGGCCTGCCCCACCCCCTGCCCAGCAGGGTGTGCTCAGGGAACAGGACTTGACCACCAAGTGTCAGATGAGCCCTGAGGGTCTGGAGAGGCCGATGCCTTTCCAATCACAAATGCAGCGTCTAAGCAAGCGCTTTGATTGCTTCCGGTTCCGGTGTTGTTTTATTGCTTAATTTACTTTCTCCCACTTCCCAAGCACCCACTCTTCACTCACACAGATAACGGGGAGTTCGCTCTCCATCTGAAAGCCAGTGCCGGGGCCCTGCATGGCCGTCACTGCCAATGGAGAGAAGGGGCGGATGCTGGTTCCACACGTGTTTGGGGGAGACCCCTTATTATTCACAGCCGTCCCCACAGTTGGAGGGTTGAGTGACCCCCATAACTGACCCAGCTTCCTTTGCTCTCAAACATGACTGTCCACATCCATCACATCAGCTTAAACCCCAGGCGGCTCCCCGGACTCCCCGTGTCCGGGAGAGGGGCTGGGGGTCTGAGGCTCAGGGCCTGAGGGATATAAACTCTTGGAGTTCCTTTGGGATTTGTGCCTCTTCGGGTGGGAGCTGGGAGGAAGTCCCCATGAGCATGTGGTGGGCCAAGAGGACTTCGTAAGGAAGGCAGGGTGGGTTGCCATAGGAGCTGGACTCTGAGTCCAACGCTCTGAGTCGGGGTCCCAGAGCCATGACCGAATCAACCTGCTGAAAACACTGGGGCTCGGGCCTTTCCTCTCTTTGGCCTTCAGTCCCCTGAATCACAAAATACTGGGTTGCACCGGGCCTCCTGTTCCTTTCCAGTTCCAAGGACGCATGAACTCCTGAGCTTTAAATGTGGGGTCTCCAGCTCGGCGCCCCGGGGTGCACAGGCTGGTAGAGCAGCCCCTCCCCCTCCCGCTGGGCATGGGGGATCCTGGAGGCTTTGCAGGGAGAGCTGAGCCTTTCCAGTGCCGCAGTTTGGAAGCTGGAAGCGGTGCTTGCATTATCTCCATGACCCTCTCTCCCCGCCCCCAGAGTAGAAGGACTTGCCCAAGGTCACACTGTGAGCAAGTGGCCGCGTCAGCACAGAGGCCAAGGCCGCCTTCCTCCTGGGGGTGGGGGGTCTGTTCCCAGGCCTGCACCCTGTCCAGGGCATTTCTGTGTCTAGAGTCTGTCCTCTGTTTGTTCCTGAAGGAGCTGGCTCAGGGTGGGGCGTGGGCGGCCTTCCATGGATGCCGTCTCTGACCGGGATCCGTCTGTGGAAATGACACGATGGTGATGGGAGGGGCACGTGCGCTCCCTCCAGGTGGGGTCAACCCCACTCTCCCACAGAGACTGCCCTCGGAGCCTCTGAAGGACTTGCCCGCATCTGTCTCTCCTGGCCTCTGTTCCAGGCCTCTCTGCATTGCCAACGCACTACCTCTCACTGGTCTCCCCAACTCATTCTCCCCCTCCCAAGCCTCCGCCACAATTCTAGCCTCTCTTGTCCCTCTCCCTCCTTCTTCTACTTGCCAACCACACAGCAGAGAGCACACAGGTGAGTCTATCTGGGGCTGCAAAGTCCTGATAGGCTCAGGCCTGGAGCTGAGCTGTGGCCCCCACCCCAGCCCAGAGCGCACAGGAGGGTGGGGACTGTCTATGCAGGATTGCCTTCCGGCTCCAGCCCAGGAGCCTCCGAACCCCATGCCTTCACCCTTCCCTCCCATGCCCTCCCGTTCCCTCGCCTCATCTTCCCTCTACTTCCTGTTTTCACTCTTTTCTTCCTGTGACTCTCTGCCTTCCCCAGTCCCTGTCAGGTCATTCACAGACCAGGCCAGTCTCCTCCTGAGACCGCAGGTGAATTTCCCAGGCCAGTCCCTGTGCCGGAGCACAGGCCGTCCCCGCTCACGAGGCGCCTAAGAGGGGACCTGGACTCTCTCCCGCCTCCCCGCCCCTTTTTCCTCCTCTCCCTCTCCTCTGCACCTTTCTCACTCAGCCTTTCAAAATGTAGCCATTGAAGAAGTGACCCCAAACACCACCTTTCTTTCTGCCTTTGGGTTCAGACACCTGAGGGAACGTGGTGGACACGGGGAGGGGGAACCCGACGTCTGTTCCCGTCAGTGGCTCGGAGCTCTGTCGTGACATGATATGTACTTGCGTGTGTCTGTCATGTTTCTGACTTGGGGTTTTGGAAAGCGTCATTCCTGTGGTCAGAATACAAATGCCAATCTTCTCCTTTGCTAAAAAAAAAAAAATGTACAGTAAAATGTACAGTTTTAAAAACAACCAACCAATCACACTTCTTGGGAGAGAGAAAAAAGAATATTCTCGTGTCTGTGAGTGTCTGCTGTCCATTTCTCTGGCAACGCTGCCGTCTTCTCACGGGGCTTCGCAGTGGCATTTGCCCTCACACCTGTTTGTCACTGCCTGGCTGGAACCTGCTTCCTGTCAAGTTCACGTATAAGATGGAAACCTGTAAAAAAGAGAATGAGGCCGTCCTCCGGAGTACAGGGAAGTAGAGGGATCTGGAGTGAAGCTCCGGGTTAAAACAGACTAGCCCATCCCCAGCTACCCGCCTGTCCCACCTGGTAACAGATTCTCACCTACCACCTGCCTCTTCTTTCCTGGGCCAGGGCCACACCACACTGAGCCACTAGGGGCGCACGTGTGCCTTCCACCCATTTTGGTTGAGCCTGGAGGGCACTTTTGCACAAAGTGTCTCTTACTGGGGACGCAGTACAGCCCAAAGCACAAACCCAAAGTGTACACACAAATGAGCTTCTGGAACACAGCTTCCCAGCCTGCTTTCATCTAACGTCTACATCAGCATGAACAATAGGCACGACGTGGGAGCCACAGGGGCATCTGACATTTTCCTTGGCCACATTAAAGCAAGTTTAAGAAACAGGTGAAATTAATTTTCATTATATACGTTATCTAACTGAATATATCCAAAATGTTATAATTTCAACACCTAATCACTACAAAATTATTAATAGGACATTTAACTTTTGTGGCACAAAGTTTTGTATGTTTTGCACGGATGCCACGTCTCAGTTCAGACCAGCCACTTTTGGAGGCACCTGAGGCCCCATTGGACAGCACAGCTCTAGACATACAATGATGGACGCGGAAGCCCAGCTTTTGGGAAGGAACTGCTGTTAGGGAGCACCTGCGTTTTCCGGGACTGTGTTGGGGTTTCACATGCATTCCTCACTGAATCCTCACTGCAGCCTTTCTACGCAATTGTTATGCCGATTTTACAAATGAAAGGATTTAGGCTCAGAGGGGTTAAGTCACTTGCCCAAGGTCACACAGTAAGTCTGGCTGCAAAGCCTTAGATCTGTCCACAATCTCAGTGCTGCTTCTGCTAGCCTTTCTCCCTCCCTTCAACCAGTTACAGAGGGCAGTTCACACTGGCTGAAATATGCAAATGCATAGCCAGGCCTAGAAGCCCTTGGTTTGACCTCCAGGTCTGGTAAGATTCTCAGTGTTGACTCCCGCAGGGCTTCAGTGGTTCCTTGTGTCCTCACTGGCCTTTCTGGCCCTTCTCGGCTGATAGCACGTTCCCTCAAGGGCCAGGACGCTCCCTGCAGGCTTCACACAGCCCTGCCCAGACCACTCTGGTGGTCATCCCTTCTCCTAACCTGGGAACTTGTTGAACAGCTTTCCACTTCCAGCCTCATCTGTTCCCTCTGCCCCGATAGCCTGTAACTTCATCCCCTTAAGATAGAAAGCCTCAGCCCTGGCCGGTGTGGCTCAGTGGGTGGAGAATCGGCTCATGCACTGAAGAGTCATGGGTTTGAATCCCGGGCAAGGACACATACCTGGGTTGCAGGTTCAATTTCTAGGCCCTGCCCAGGGTGTGTGTGGGAGGCAGCCAATCTCTCTCCCTCCCTACCTTCCACTCTCTCTAAAAATCAATGGAGAAAGTGTCTTCGGGTGAGGATTAACAAACACGCAAAAACAAAAAGATAGGACGCTTCATACCAGCTTGCTGCCATGACCAGGCCCATCTCCCACCTCTTCCGACTCCAAAACCCTTGTCCCCATCAGGAAAGGTGTTTGCCCACCCAGCCCCTCTTTGCTGACGGAGAGGAGCCGTCCACCTCTGGTCTTTTGCAGGAGCAGGTAGCGCGTACACTCCGAGCCGCTTGAATCATTAAGCTTCATAAAAAGTCATTCACCCCCCTGTCTCCAAGTCCTTAAGAATGACACGTCCTTCAGGCTCTCCTCAGAGGAGATGTTTTTTCACGTTCATAATAGTGTTGACATTCCCAAAGAACTTAAACACACGCACTGCTTTTTTGAGGGCCATCATTTCCAGCCAGGTAAGGGGAAGGTCGCTGTCTTAGATTCAGTCCTTTCAAAACGAGCAGTGACTTTCTCCCGGAGCCTGTGGCATTGATGTTTGCGGGCACAGAGTACAGCCTGGCACTTCGGAGCCTTCCGTTCTCTGTTCTCAGCGTGTCGCCGTGAAGGTCTCGGGGCTTCGCGAGCTGGTGGCACTCCTCTGCTTGCAGCCGCTGGGGTCTCTGCGAACTGCCGCTGGGAGAAAAGACACTATTGGGGAGAACAGGCAGCAGTCAGGGCCTGAGCACAGTTCTCATGCCACACCGGGGTTCCCGGCCATTCCCTGACATGCGCGGGCAGCCAGGAAGATCTGTGTGACAAGAGGGCTTCTCCAGGTAAATACCTGAGCTTCCTCCCTTGGCCTTACAATAGAAGCCGACCCGTCCAGATTGCTCTCCCGACGTCTAGAAGGAACACTGCCTCCTTCACCGTTTAAAATACCTGTTTGTGCTTTGAGTCTTTAAACCAGAGATCTTAATTTCTGAGCCTCCATGACCTCATTTAAGGTTCCCCAGCTCACAGCCAGCCCGTGTTTACAACAAGGCTCATTGGTTTCCCTTCATTGCAGCCTCTAGTGGAGGGCAACAGATGAGCTTCCCAACAGACCAAAGCGGAGCTGGCCCTGCCTCCTGACTGCCCGTGCCCTGTGGCCCTAGCCCTTCAGCCTCTCCCACAGGCAGAGTGGCCGTGCCAGGTCTTCATCTCGGACAATGTGCGGCACCTTTCTTCTGCTCGCCAGCTCTGGGGAAATGGGCCTGGATGGCAAGCTCTGGGTTGGTGATTTTCCTTGTTGAGATAACTGAGTATCTGGTCCCTGTAGCCACCAGCCGAATGGCTCCTGATAGTATTCTCCTCCACCATCTTGTGCAGGAGTTTCTCTGGGGCTGGAGGCAGACAGACCTCATTCTCTAGTTCCTCTCTGAGATGTCAGTGCAGCCTGCAGTTGCCGGCTTGGCTCCTACTGATGAGGGGGTGAAGCTGGAATTTTACCCATCTCCATGGGATCCCAACACCCATCTGGCCCACACCCAGTCGGCCCACTGTCCAGCCTCCCACAGCCCGGCCTCTCTGTCCAGCTGCCTGTCTGGTGAGGTGATGATGGCCGCCCCCTTCTTTTGCCACCTCCTCTGTAACATGTGCTTGTTGGTGCTCCTGGCACACCCAGCACCAACTCTACCATCTATATACTTTGCAAGGGTGAGTTTTCTTTCCCTGGACTCCCTTATGTCACATCCACGATGTCCCCTGTCCTCCAAGCTGTGGTTACCTGTGGTGACCTTCCCGATACTGTTCCCACTCTCTCATGAAGAAAATCTCAGATCCCCACCTCTGTCTCCTCCATCACTGACCTGGCATGTCCTGGTCACTGCAGGTATCTTGCTCACCATTTGAGAAGGAATATGGCAAAGAAGAAGAGATTTAAGTTCTCAGTTATACCAAATGCTCCTCAATGCTCCCCTCCTGGGGTCCCCGTCACGCTCTCTCCACCCTTTCCTTGGGGATCTCTCAGGATACAATTCTGCTGTCCATGAAGGATGGGCTGTTTGGCTTCCTACCCAGACTAATTGCAGGAAAGTTCTTTTCCCTTCCTTAAGTTGCCAGAGGATTGGCATTTTTCAAGTGGATATTGAATTGCAACATGAATTTGATAATAATAGCTGACTTTCATTGAGAGTTTCTTATGTTCCACGCACTGTTCCAAGAACTTTATATAGATCACCTCAATTTAGCATCAAAACAACACAATGAAGCAGGCATTATCCCATTGCCATGGGCAAAGCTAAGGTAGAGAGGGGTTATCTCAGTTGCCCAGGTCTCCGCAAGTGAGAGGCAGAGTTGGGTAAACCGTTAATAACTGGATTGGCCTGGCGTTGCCTGCAGAGCTGCGGAGTGATGAGAAACACAGTTTTCTGGGTTTCATGTAGAAAACCTAATCTTGGTGTGTGAACCTTGAATTTGAGAAGACTGAGCCCCGCAGAGAAAGTGAGAGAGTAGAGAAGTCAGTGCTGCGTGTGGTCCACATGCATTTGCCGACCAGCTATGTCCCCACACTGAGCCTGATTTTGAGAGAAATCCAAATAAAAATGAAGGACACTGTGCACGCCCTTGGCTTCACATGCTCCCCTGCGGGGCAGCAATGTAAACTGGTGTCTAGATCTCTGGTTTTACAAAGATGGGTCTGTGTTCACTCGTTTCAAGATGATATATATAGCTTTGGGGAACCTACTATATAAGAGAAGGTGGCTGTGGGGTTGGCCAGGGCCACAAGCCCAAGGTGGCACCTCTGGCTGGAAGAATTCACTAGATTTTAAGTTCCAAAGGGACCTGGTATTAGGAAATGACTGGCTTTGGGCCAAATGGGGGCCCAGCCAGGGACTGAAGTCCCCAGCTGGGACCTGCACTGGATGAGAGGTAAGAGGAGGAAACTCTAGCTGGGAGCTCTGGGGAGGGATGGGAGGTGGGATAGAGCACAAAGCAGGCCTAGAAGGGGCAGCTGCAGAGAACGGGGGTCCTGAGTCACTCAGGCAGGCGCAGCCATTCCTGGAGGGAGGCGCCATTCCTTACAAAGAGCTGGATTTATAGCCTGTCTCTTGGCCTCAGTTTCCTTCCCGTGAAGTATCGATGGTAAGTATTGACTTCGGTAAGTACGCCTGAGCAGTACCATGCGGTTCCATAGCTCACACATCGAATTGAAAAAGGCAGAGTGATAACAGCCATTATTATGAATGCTATGCATCACTGAAAACATTATTATAAATTATAGTGGATTAGTGATAATATTCGGTAGCTCAGGCTCAGAGCAGCTCAGGGCTGGCACAGCTCTCAAAGGTCATCCGATCCAGCCTCCCCTGATGGGTATTAGAATCCCCTGTTCAATATCCATGGACTGTGATTAATATTATTACAAGCAAGCGTGTGTGATGGATTTCAGCATTCACCCCAGGCGGGGAGTGGCTCCCTGTACTCCAGTCAGACAAGGGCCTGATGGCTATGGCTCCACACTCCTGTCGGCTCTTGCGGACCCAGCATTCCTGCCTCTGGAGTAACCAGAGCCCAGACAGAAGGCAGCTCCCACAGACTCCTGTGGCCAAAATAGTGGTGGAACTCTAGGTGCGAGCCTGGGGGAATCTCAGGGCAGGAGGTGGGGTACGGGGTGGGGGTGCTGTTCCCTTGGCAAATCAGCCCTGGTGTCTGTGGCGCTGAGAGAAGGAAGGGCAGGAAAGGAGCAGAAAGCACATGGCAGCCTCAAGCCCCTGATGCTCCTTTATGTTCTGAGACCCACAGTCCCAGCAGCAGCTGAAAGGACCCAGAACAGTCCAGACCTCACCCTTGGGCTCTCTACTCATCTGCTCCCCAGTCCCTGCTCACCCTTCACCCTTATTCCAGGTCCTGGCCAAACAGCCAAAACCTAGCAACCAAGACTCTGGAATGACACAAATGCTGCCTCCAGAAACCTCCACGGCTTTCCTTCACCCCTTTGGGCTCACAGACATCCTCCCTCCTAGGATGTAAATGTTCTGGTGCCAGGTGAGTCACCTGGTGAGAAGCTGGCTCTACTGGGAAGACTGAGAGGAGGCCGAGGGTCCCAACTTGAGTTAGGAGGGGAGAACTTTGCAAGGGGTGGTAGGGTGACCCAGGGCAGCCCACTGACCAGCCCTCTCCACCTCTCCTAACATCCAGGTTCCCTCTAACACAAACACCATCCATCTGCTTGAGGTGACTAAAATTGGGTCCCAGTTTAGTCTTTACTTCTGTCTTTGTTTGTTTTCCTCTTTTTATTGATTTCAGAGAGAGGAAGGGAGAAGGGGCAAGAGATAGAAACATCAGTGATGAGAGAGAATCATTGATAGCCTCCTGCACACCCCCTACTGGGGATTGAGCCTGCAACCAGGCCTGTGCCCTATCCAGGAATTGAACCGTGATCTTTTGGTTCATGGGTCAATGCTCAACCACTGAGCCACATCAGTCAGGCTGATCTTTACCTCATAATCATCACGTTAATCCCAAAGGGAATGAAGAAATGTCAGAGAAGTGTTCACCTTAGCTGGGGGTCGGAGGGGGTTGGCTGGAGGGTGCATGGCTGGGCAGGCCGCTTGGGTAGAGCTGACACTTCCCAGTTGCTGCAGAGAGAGCTGTGAGGTAAGATATGTTGTCAGGGACAGTGCATCCACACATATGAAGAGCTTGGCTTCCATGTTGAAGGTAAATGGAGCCAACTGTGAGTCACCCCAGGATCTTGGAGGAGGTTGGGAAAACCTCACCAGCAATCAAGTAAAGGGGCCCAATTGTCCCTTGATCTTTACACTTTTAAGAGATTTTATGTGATTCCACCTTCGGAGGAATCCTGCAAACAGCTTTATGTTGGTTCAGCCTTCACCTATTGGGGAAGCAGAGGCTGGGGTTTTCTTGGGACGTTTCCTTAAGCCATAGGGCTTTACATTCTCCCTGAGGTTTATGGGGAATGGGGCCTGTGCCAGACATACAAAAATAAGATACTCTCGCCCGAGCCCCCCTATCTTTAGTTTTGGGTAGAAAACAAGATGGTGGGGGCTTAAGCAAGAATATCGAATTCCAGAGTGGTCAACTGAGGCTCATTCCCTGCGTCAGCCTTGTCTGCAGAATGGTGAGGAGGAACCCTAGCAGGAGACCTTTGAGACAGGCAAGGTCAGCAGCTGAGCTAGAGCGACTGTACACATCTCACTGGTCCAAGTACATTCTTTCACGTGGATTTACCACTCCTTCCATTCTGTACCTAAAATCTCCAATTTGTGCATCACTGCTTTCCCAATTTACAGATTTTCCAAACTGAGGATAAAAGGTGTTTGGTCCCCCACGCCCACACCCTGTCAAATGCTTATGGAACAGAATCTGATTCTGACCACAGAAATGGAGTTCCCTCACTCCCCACCCCAATTCTTAGCCATGATGGTGAGGGCTGGCAGCCACAGAAGGAAGAAGGCGAGGTTGAGAAGACTGTCAGAGTTGGAAAGAAAACATCCACACAGGCAGGAGGAAAGTCAGGGCTGGGTGAGGTGGATAAAGAATGCCAGACCCTGGAGAATTGAGGGATGGGGCTGAGAAGGGTGGCTCTGCCTGGAATTCTCCGTGGACATGAGGCTTTGCCAGTCCTCCAGGGCTAGGCCAGCTGGGACTAGGGTCAGACACCATCATCTACTGTGGGCTCAGCAATAGAAAAGGGGTGGGGGAGTGAGAGGGGTCCAGGCAAGAACAATACGGAAGAGGTAAGGGCAGAACCAAAGAAACATAGGACCCAACTGCAGGTCCAGGGTACCGGTCCAGCCCACCCACCACCCAAGACTAGAAGAGGAGAAAGGAACAGAGGCCAGGACAGGGCTCCACCTGGAGTGTCCTTGTAGACCCTCTCTCTTCCCAGTGAAGCCCCAGGCAAGTGGGGCCTACCCAGGGGTTGAGGTCCTTTTCAGGATTCAAGTTTTTCCCATATGCTTTCAGGCTCTTGTTCCTCCCTGGGGGAAGGTAAATACTCTTGACCCCAGGTAGGAAGAGAGGTGCAGTGAGAAATCATGGCTGTGTCTACACCTGCATTTCAAGGTCTAGTGAAAGAAGGAAGGGCTGGCTTCTCTATGAATATTGGAGGCTCAGTGCATAGCCTCACCCATCAAATCCATTTGTCTCTCCCAGGAATGGCTGGACACTAAATGAGTGGAGAATAATTCAGGGTGATGAGCTCCAGGCATGCCAGATTATTTAAGGGTAGACTAATCTGCTATAGCCAGTCTCTTTGGGAAGAGATTGTTGCATAGAATGGTGGAGCTTTCAGAGACTTCTATAGAATCTGGATTGGCCTTGAAGCAGCTAAGGAGAGGACAACAGGATGCTCCCCTGTTGGTTGTGAATCACCATGAATAGGAAGGTTCTTCGAAGAACCCTAAGAACTATCCAAGCAGGGAAGGGGGACTGGTGCTATTTAATGAAGAGTCTGGTAAGTATCTCATATACTTGGTTAGTGCTCATAATCCTCACCCATCCTTGTGACCTAGAGGTTAGAGCATCCGCCGAGAAAACAGGCACAAAGAGGTTAAATAATTTTCAGAAGTTCATATAACACATATGGGGAGAGCTGGGTGGTCAATAACTGGATTTGTTCCTAAGTTACCTACGGAGCAGCAAGGACATACTTTCAGCTAATTTTCTGGAAGAAATGTGAGCAATGAGAGTAAATATATTTAAAAATGGGATACATGGGGAAATGTATTGAGCAAATAGTGACCTCTCAGTGCCTGCCCCAGTGCCTCATGGTAAGAAAAGGCTTCTCCTAAGGCCCTCAGACTTTGTCCTGACAAACAGGGCATTGAATCATTCCAAGGTCCCTGTTGGCTTCGTTTTTGTCTTCTATGGTGTGGGGTTGGAGAGAGCAGAGGAGTAAGATAGGCCTAATGAGGCGAGTGAACCGCATGTCCTCTCATGAAAGGGAATTGTTTTTCCTGGTTTCAGTATCATCTGTAAAATGACCAAAGTATCTACCTCCAAAGATCATTGTGTTTGTAAATTTTAGAATTCTGCATAGCTATATAAGTAACCCATAAGATTTGAGAATCACCAATTCATGATGATTAATGATGTGGATCCATGACAACACTGTTATAAAATTATAGGATTTTATAGGCCCAGAGTCTCAGGATTAGAAAGATCAAAGGTCTCCAAATAAGCCCACCTCTGCGCATAAGTATCCTGCCAGGTGGTACCAGTACACATGACTCCATACTTTTAAGTCTTCCAAGGAAAAGAGCACACGAGGAATCCATGCCTTGTGCTCCAAGGAGCTCAGCACTGGATGGTTTTGGCTCTAGAGTTGTACAGACTCTGCCATTCCTGTTCCTAAAAGACCCAGAGCCGCTACAGAAGACAACTCCAAGAATATTCTGTGGTCATCATTGGGGTAGAAAAACAGAATGGGGGCTCCAGCTGAGGTAGGGATGCCTGTTCTCTTGATAAATCAGCTCTGGTCTTCATGACACACTGGGGGAAATAGAGGCAGGGTACTGGGAAACCTCCGAGGTCCCAGTAAGTGGATGTGTTCTGCTAGGATTTCCACTACCAATTGTGAGATCCAGAAAAGTTGCCCACCACTTCCCAGGTGCATGGCACAGGCCAATGATGGGATACCAGTACTTTCACAGTCTAATAGGGACAACCACCCCCACCCACCAATAATTTGTTCCTTAATTCTCCCTTGACCAGCATTCAAGGGTTAGAAAAACAAGGTTATGAAAATAGTATCTCATAAAGTTCCAGGACCTCAGTACAAATCACTCCCACCTCCTTCCTAATGCTCTGCCATTGGGTGGATAAATTTGTTCTTGCCCTATTACAGTGTAAATGCTCAGAGGAAACTCTGCCAGGTGTCTTGTAAACCAACCGGTTTTTAGGTCCCAGATAGGGATGAGCATTATTCAAAGGGGTGTGTGGGAGGACCCCCCTGCCACGCTCCCTCCATTCCCATTTCCATGCAGCACAGACACCACCACGTTTGGATGGGAAAAAAAAAAATAAAAGGGAGGCCCAAACCTTTACTTCTGAGTCAGCACACCAGTCACAAGTTTCGGGAGGCAAGAATGACCTGGAGCCTTTATTAAATGTTTCCACTTCACCTCAGAGCTGAGGGGTTTTCTGAGGCCTGGGTGACTGGCCAGGCCTTCTGAGCCCTCCAAGCCTCCTTCATGGAAGGCCAGCTCTGAGGAGCAAGATTGTGCATAAAAGGGGGAGAATATACCCATACGAAAAGCCAAGTTTCCATGTTGATGGTAACTGGAAAAGCCTTTGGGTCAGAGCTGAGCGCTGGGACAAACTAAAGCTACAGGGATGAAGGGACGGGACCTGATCTGAAAACCCACAGCTCACAACCTCATCCTTTCTACTGAGGAGTCACGTGGACCTTGACTTTGGGGAACCATGACCTGTAAGGACTAGGCTTTTCTCCCCTGCCTAGAGCTCAAATCTCCTCCCTGCCAGGGAGTATACAGTACTGGGTGTCTTGAGAGGAAAAGAGGGTGACAAAAATGCAAACCAAGTCCCAGAGGCTGCCAGCAGACCCTTTTCCAGATAGCTGAAGCCCTGCAGAGCCTAGGAAGGAAAGAGACAGGGCAACGTCCTCCGGGATGGCTGCTGCTAAAAAGGTTGGCTTCCTAGTTCCCAAACAATGGCGGTGGGGACAAAGACAGTGCCCCCGTATTCTTTGTTAGGGCTGGACCGATGACCACCAGCAGCCTTCAAACCTGCGAAAGTAAAAGAAAATTGAGACACAGTAAGGCAGCGGCCAGCAGAGTTAAAACCACAATAAGGAATGTGTCGCAAGACATTCACATAATCACGCCCGTCCTCGCTCACACTGTGAATTGGGCATGATTACTTGGTCACTTTTCAGGTGAGAGGACACGCTCCAAAGGGCTCGTGTGTCTCCCGCGATTACCCAGAGCTTAGACAGGAGACCTTGGGCTTGAGAATGAGATCTCCTGACCCCAGGTCTGGGTTCCATCCACCCACCCTCCGCCAGCCACGGCAGGAAGGGAGGTGAGGAATGGGGTAGAGAAAGAAGCCATAGAAGAAAATACCTCTATATCAAGAGGGCGAGTCAGTCCTGGGAGAGGCCGGCAGGGGGCGAACTGGTCCTGGTTGTACTGTAGTCTCTCAGGGCGCTCAGAAGACCTCTCACTTGGGATAGAAGAATGGACCGACTCCTTCTTCCATGAAAGAGAAAACACGGAGGCAAAGGGAGAGATGCCAAGGTGAGGACCAAGGCAATGGAGCAGGGTCACGAGGGGGGCTTTGGGGTGCTCCTGTCAATGACCCATCTGAGTGGGGAGAACCAAGGTAGGACCCCAGGTAGCAGAGGTTCCTGCCAGCTCCCCCCGCCCTGAGTGAGCCATTGGGGAGAAGGGGGAGGGCACCCCAGTTCCCATGGCCATTGGGCAGCTGGTGCCAGCCAGCTGGGTGGCCCGGGGTGCAGGGTGGAGAAGGCAGCGGAGAGGGTGCGGCCCAGGCCAAGGACCGGGTTGGTTGGGGAGCTCCCAGCAGCCCACCCGCAGGACAGGACCCCACACTGCGAGGGGGAGGGCAGTGGTCCTGGGCCACAACTGCAACCAACCTGGGGTGAGGGATAGGGCGCCCCGGTTTCCACATCCTGGGCCTGGGGGTTTCCTGAGTCCTTACAGCAATTCTTATTTCACTGGGGAGCCTCCCCTAAGCTGGTTTACCAACTGAATCAGCGAGAGCCATCGTGGAACGACCCACCCGCTGCGGCCGCTGCTGGAAATTAACTGCCACTGCTTCTCTGGCCGTTGGCCACACCCACTCCCAGGCCTCGTCCAATCACAGCCCTGGGGGGCTGGGGAGGGGCCCTGGCCTTCCAGAAAGTTCCACAGCCTCCGAATGGTCCTGGACCAGCCTATTCGTGGGGGGTAGGAGCCACCTTGAGTTCTTGGAACGCAAGGGCTTCTGGGAAACCCCTGGGGCCTAGGAGGGAGGGCATCATCTGGGGAAGGTGGGGAAGTTGTGGGAGGGGAGTCCCAGGCCTGGGGGTCCTGGGAGAGTCACCTGGGGAAGGTGATGAGGGTGTGAGAGGGGAGTCCCAGGCCTGGGGGTCCTGGGAGGGTCACCTGGGGAAGGTGATGAGGGTGTGAGAGGGGAGTCCCAGGCCTGGGGGTCCTGGGAGGGTCACCTGGGGAAGGTGATGAGGGTGTGGGAGGGGAGTCCCAGGCCTGGGGGTCCTGGGAGGGTGGGCATCACCCGGGGAAGGTGATGAGGGTGTGGGAGGTCAGCCAACGGCCTGGCCTTGGGGGGCAGAGGCCGGGTGCCGCCTGCTGGGCGTGCTCCTGCTTCATGTTCACCAGGCCCTAACTTAATCCCAGGCACCTGCAATCCTGAGCCCTCACTTCCATTTACCTCAAAGGAAAGCACTATCCAGGAGGCACTGCCGAACTCATAAGAATCAGGGGCCCGGGAGCAATTCAGACTCTCCTGATGCCAACTTCTGACATTTCCCCGCCAACCAAAGACCTCTCACTAGAGAAAAATGCTTGCGCAGGCGCAGCCAGCTTCTGGGAGCCCAGAACCCTTAAGGAGGGTTTGCCATTAGGTACCTGTTGCAGGGCCTGAGGCCCGGTTCCCCAGGCACCAGAATCCAGCCAATAGGAGAGGGTTGCTGAGCAGATGAGAATGCCCCTGACCAATGAGAAGCGGGGAATGTCTTACAGACTAGTTGTTGGAGTACCATGTGTTAATATTTATTGGGCACTTATTTTGAAAGACTTTTTCCTGGAGAAGTTCAAAATGCACCTTCATATTTTAGCATTCGGTATCATATTTCGAAAAGTAGACATAGAATTCACGTTACATAAGATTCCTCATTTTAACCATTGTAAAGTGTACTATTCAATAGCTTTTTAGAACATGCACAATGTTGTATAACCGTTGTCACTAATTCAAGAACATTTTATCACCCCCAAAAGAAGTCCCATACACCTTAAGCTGTCACTCCCCATTCTTTCCTCTCCACCTCTGGCAACCACTAATCAGCTTTCTGTTTTGATGAATTTGTCTATTCTGGACATGTCATGTAAATGGAATCAAACAATATAAGACCTTTTGTGTCTGGCTTCTTTCACTTAGCATAGTATTTTCAAGGTTTGCCTGTGCTGTAACATGTATTGGTACTTTATTCTTTTAAGGCTAAATAGTAGTCCACTGTATAAATACACTACATTTTGTTTATTCATTCATGTTGATAAACATTTAGGTTGTTTCCACTTTTGGGTTATTATGAATAATTCTCTATAAAATGTATATACACTTTTTGTTTGTTTGAACCTATATTTTTAATTCTCAATACTTAGGAGTGGAATTGCTGGGTCATATGGTAACTCTATGTTTAACTTTTTGAGAAAAATACTTCCCACACAGTTGACGTACCATTTTACATTTCTACCAGAAATGTATGAGGCTTCTAGTTTCTCCACATTATCATTGATACTTGTTATTTTCACTTTTTAAAAAATTAAAGCCATTATAGTGGGTGTGGAGTGGTATCTCATAGTGGTTTTGATTTGCATTTCTCTTGTTATTTGTGACTTTTCTGAACTAGTTTTGTACAGTTTGTATCCTTTGTCATGTGTCGTCATCAAAGTTTGTTCTGTTAGACTAATGGTCAGCTAGTGATTCAACAGAAATTTCCTTGAACTCCTAGAACTAAAAGAAAAAATACCCCAATCTTTGCAGATGGACTGTGTGTATGTGTGTGTGTTGGGACATGCATTCAACACACAGCCAGACAGCCGAGCCTTCACTTCCTGCTTGTGCAGAGCCTGATGGTAAGCCAGAGGGAAGCATATTCTCGGGTCTTTTCTGAGCATGTGCCCAGCCTGCGTATGTGCATGGCCTTCTAAATTCCCAGAAACACGGGGTAACTTTGCAAACTCCTATTTCCCAAGCATCTCATACTGCAGCCTTTCCTCCCAGGCTTTGGGGCTGGTCTATTGTTTTCCCCAACTGTTCTTCCTTGCCTGGAATACATTGGCCTTTAAATGTTTCTGACAAACTCTCCCTAGGTAGCTGTCTCAACTCTGGGAATTTTCTAGGTGAAGTAAGTCAAGCCCTTTGAGACAGTTCTTCAAGGAGCCACCAGACAGGTCAAAACAAAAGCGCAGTTGTTTGAGAACAAGCTGTTTTGCTTCTGCTGATACCAGGTACGCACTGGGAATGCCACAGATTTGCTGTATTGTCCATGACAACTGGGGCGTGGGAGATGGTGCCAGGGTAAGTTAAATTGCCTCGCTTACTGAGGCTCATCTGGTTTTCCTTGATTAATCATTTACCTGCTTACTGTAAAATTTTGATATTGATATTAGAACTTAAAAGTGCTGTGGAATAAAGAAATTGAGATACTTATAGGGTATAAATACAAATTTTTATTCTGTCTTAGTTGCCAATTTATAGAAAAGTTTCAAGAAGAGTACATGAATTCCTATATATGTTTATTCAGATCTAGTCATGGTTGTTAGCATTTTGCTACATTGGCCTCATTTTCATTCTCACTCCCTCCTTCCCTCCCAGCCTCCCTCCACGAAGTTGCAATAACTTGTGCCTGTTTATGCCTTCATAATAAGGAAATTTTCTTATGGAAGCATGGAGTTACCAATCAGGAAAATTAATGTCTGTACAATATTATTATCTTACCAACAGTTTATATTCTAATTCCCCCTATTGTTCAAATAATGTTTTGTAGCCTAGGATTCAATCCTGCATCATCCTTTTTAAAAATATATGTGTTTTATTGATATCAGAGAGGAAGGGAGAGGGAGAGAGAGAGATAAACACATCAATGATGAGAGAGAATCATTGATTGACTGCCTCCTGCATGCCCCATACTGGGATCGAGCCCACAATGCAGGCATATGTCCTGACTGAGAATTTAACCATGACCTCCGGGTTCATAGGTTGACCCTCAACCATGGAGCCACGCTGGTTGGGCTAACATTGATATCCTTAAAGACTACAGCATAGTTTAGGATGTCCATTATTTGGGTTGGCCTGGTGCTTCCTGTGGATTAGATCCCGTTAATGCAGTTTGGGCAGAAACACCACTTCAGTGATTTTTATCCTTGTCAGTGAAATACATAAGGGGGCCATGATGTTGCTTTGTCTCATTATTGATCATGCTAACATTGATTATTTCATTAAGATGTTTTAAGCCAGATTTGTCCATTATAATGTTACTAGAGGCCCGATGCATGAAGATTCATGCAAGAATGGGCCTTCCTTCCCCTGGCTGCTGGCACCGCCTTTGCTCTGGCCAGAGCCGCCTCTCCCCTCCAGCCCGGAGCCACCTTTCTGCCTTCCCACGCTGCCTAGATACCCTGAGTGGCTGGGGTGGTGCAGAACACCTGCGTCCCGCCCCACCCCCAGCCACTTGGCACCTGCCATCTTTGTTGGGTTAATTTGCATACTCACTCCTGATTGGCTGGTATGTATCTCAAAGGTACAGTCAATTAGCATGTTACTCTTTTATTAGGTAGATTTTTTTCTTTTATACTTAATAAGAAATGTTGGGAGATACTTAAGAGATGGATAAGTATATTTCCCTCATGTTGATTCGGTTTTATTCTTTGAATATGTAAAATAGTAACATGATTCTAATTTAAAAACACATAAAATGCATAATCACTGAACTTTTATTCAGTCTCCTAGTCTTTCCAGCCAGTTTATTTGCATATATGTGTGGAAAGTAGCTACATTTTAAAAATTTTTTCCTAAATGTTAATGGTTATTTCCTCCTAGTTAATTTTTACATACATTTATGTTTTCTTGTTTTTAATCTGAATTAGATTAGCTAATGTCTTATCTATATTGTTAATTTCCAAAAAACAAAGATTTTAATTTATTGTTTAGATTTTCTACTTTCCTGTTCTCTCTCTCAACTATTTATATACTAAGATTTATTATTCCTTTCCTTGTGCTTTTTTTCTTTTGAGAAAATTCATTTTTTGGTTGTTGTTGTTTTTGAGGTAAACAATTGATTAAATTATTTTTATTCTTCTATCTTTAGAGATTCAGGTGTTTAGGGCCCTGAAATTTCCTCAAATCACTGCTTTAAATATAATATGTGGGATACTGGGTGTTCTGGTTATCCTTTTTTTTCAGTATCCTCTATTTTTTGTTTATATTTTATTATTACCCAAGATTGTTTAATAAAATATTATTTTTAAATTCTAGTTGGAAGGGCATCTTTAAAAATATTTTTTCATGTGAAAATCTTTTCTTATTAGCTTTAGTGAGAAATACTTGACACACAAGAAACTGCACATATTTAAAGTGTACAGTTTGATGAATTCTGACATTTATAAACACCAGTGAAATCATCACCATCACCACAATCAAGTTAGTGAATATCAGGTAAACCCAAGTTTGTGTCCCTTTGTAATCTTTCTCTCCCACCCTGTATTCTCCTCAAGCAACCATTGCCCTGCTATCACTGCAGGTTAATTTGCATTTCATAGAATTTTATATAAATGAAATAATATAATATGTACTCTCATTGTCTGGCTTCCTTCATCAGCATATTTATTTTGGGATTCTTCAATGTTTTAGAGTTAATTTCTTTGTATTGTAGAATAGAATTTCATTGTATGTATGTGCAATAATTTATCTATCAGCTGAGTATGAGCATTTGTGTTATTTCCAGTTTCTGGCAAATACAAATAAAGCTGCTAGGAACATCAGTGTACATTTTCATGGACATAGGCTTTCATTCCCATGGATAAATACCTAGGAGTAGAATGACTCGGTAATATGGCATGTGACTATCTTAAGAACTTTCCAAAGTAACTGGGCTTTTACATTCCCAAAAGCAGTATATAAGTTTCATCTTCTCCACATTCTCACCAAAATTTGACATGGTCATTATTTTACATTTCAGTCATTCTGAAAGATGTGTATTAGTAAACCACAATTTAAATCTTATTGTGATTTTAACTTGTTTTCCATAATGACTTTTTATAGTTAGTGTCTTTTTATGTGCTTACTAGAGGCCCAGTGCACGAATTCATGCACGGGTGGGGGCCCTCGGCTTGGCCAGTGATCAGGGCTGATCGGGGCCAGCCGGCTGAGGGGAGGGACCACAGGAGGTTGGCTGTGGGAGTGCACAGACCACTAGAGGGCAGCTCCTGCGTTGAGCATCTACCCCCTGGTGGTCAGTGCACATCATAGCTACCGGCTGGTCATCCAGTCATCCCATCATTAGGTTGTAATGGTTGCTTAGTCTTTTATATATATAGACTAGAGGCCTGGTGCACGAATTCATGCAAAGGTGGGGTCTGGCCGGCCCGCCCCGATTGAGGCTGATCGGGGCTGATTGGGGCCAGCAGTGGGGAGTGACTGCGGGAGGTTGGCCAGTCGGCCCGCCCGCATCAGGCTGGTTGGCCTGCCGCAGTGCACGTCATAGTGACGGGTCGTTCCGGTCACTTGGCTTTTATATATATAGATTTGCCATTCATATGTCTTCTTTGATGAAGTGTCTGGTAAATCTGTTGTTTTTTTCTATAAATTTATAAGGTTTATTTTATCAAATTTTTAGAGTTTTTATATATTCTGGATATAAATCCTTTGTCAGAAATGTAATTTATAAACATTTTATCCCATAGCTTATCATTTTATTCCCTTAAGAGTATGAAGAACAGAAGTTTTTCATTTTGATGAAGTCTAATTTATCAATTTATTCTTTTATGGGGCATGATTTGGGTATTACACCTGAAAATTTTTTGCCTAACTCAAGGTTGCAAATGCTTTCTTTAGAAATTTATGCTTTAAGATTTTACATTTAGTTGTGCAATCTATTTTAACTCAATTTTTATATATGGTGCAAGGTTTAGATGGAAAATTATTATTGCTTTGCATATGGATATCTGGTTGTTTTAGGACTCTTTGTTGAAAAGATTATCCTTTCTCCACTGAATTGTCATTGCACCTTTGAAAATTGTCCATGTATATGTAGGCCTACTTCTAGACTCTATTCTGTTCCATTGACTTATTTGCCTGTTTATGTCAGTCCTGCACTGTATTGATTACTATAACTTTATAATCAGGCTGGAAGCCAAGTACCATTAATCAAAGTTGTTTTGACTATTTTTGGTCCTTTGATTCCCATATGAATTTTAAGGTCAGCTTTCCAAAAAGCTCTGTTGACATTTTGGTTCAGAGTGTATTGAATATAACTGTAAATTTGAGAAGCTACATCTTAACAATATTGAGCTTTCTAAATTATGAACATGGCATATCTCTTTATTTATATCTACTTTAATTTCTCTATTCTTATATATTTTATATTTTATGCTCTTATAAATACTATTTATGTAATTTTAATTTCCTGTTGTTCAGTGCTAATATATAGAAATAAAATTGATTTTTGTCTACTGTCGTTTATCATGCAAACTTGCTAAATTCACTTATTGGTTCTAGTAACATTTTTGTGGATTTCATAGAAATTTCTGCATAGAAAATTATGTCATCTGAAAACAAAGGTAGTTCTTTTTTTATAATCTGGATACGTTTTATTTCTTCCAACCTTGTCTTATTGCTCTGACTAGAATCTTCAATAAATATTGAATAGAAATAGTAAGTGCAAACTTCCTTATCTTGTTGCTTCTCTTTTGGGGAAAGTATTTAATCTTTCCCTAGTAAATGTAATAATATTTGTAGGTTTTCCAAAAATACCCTTTATCAGGTTGAGAAAGTTCCTTTCCATTCCCACTTTGCTGATAGATTTATTCAGTAATGGATATCGTGTTTTTGTTGTTTTTCTAGATGATTTTTCTGAATCCATAGAGATGATCACATAGCTTTTATTTGTGGTTTCTTATTGTATTAAATTATATTAATCAATTATTTTAATTGTTAAACCAACCATGAACCCCTGAAATAAATCCCACCTGGTCATGAAATATTATTATTTTAATATTTTGTTGTATTTAATTTCACTTGCTAAAATTATATTAAGAATTTTTGCATCTATGTTCATGACAGATACTGGTCTTTAGTTTTCTTTTCTTATACTCTCCTTGCCTGAGTTTGTTACCAAGGTTATCCTGGCATCATAAAATATGCTGCGGAGTATTCTTTTCTTTCAATTTTCTGGAAAAGTTGATGTTAAATTGGTATTATCTCCTCCCTGGATGTTTGTTTGAGTGTACCTAGGTATAAAGTTTTGTAGGGAGTGGCTTTAGAGTTAAGCCTCAGATTGACCTGTGGCAGAGCCACAAACAAGTCCCAGTTTAGAGGGCAGAGCCCTCTTAGCATAATTAAGCTTGACCTTATGGCCACCCCCTAGTTCCTTCCTAGGTAGCTAATGGGCTGTGGGAGATGCAGCAAGTGCTGCCAAAACAAGTGAAACTCATAAGAACATTGTAACTATGTTGACCACTACCTTGTTTTTCTCTGACTATAAAATAAAGGCTCAGCTTGCCGGCTGGATCCTTCTCTGTGGCCTCATCTAGGCACAGGAGATCTACTGAGCCCCATCTATATTCTCTTTGTCTTTTCTTCAATCCTTCACCACCCCTCCTCAGGCTCACCCAACCCTTGGCTGTGCTGGCATGGCACAAAGTTTTTTGTTTTTCTTCCTGTTTGAAGGTTTCTAATTATAAATTAAATTTAAAATATAGACATAGGACAATTCATGTGATTTATTTCTTCTTGCATAGAGTTTGTGTCTTTCAGTGAATTTGCCCATCTTATCTAAGTTGTCACGTTTATTTGGCATAAAATTGTTCAAAATATTTTCCTATTATCTTTTAATATTAGTGGATCAGTTCAAAATATTTTTATTTCCCTTTTTTATTTCTTATTTGATTTGCAGCTTACTTAGAAGTATGTTATTTCATTTCCAGATATATGAAGATCTTCAATGATTTTTCTGTTTCTGATTTTCTTTTAATTTGATTGTGTCCAGGAAATATATTTTGTATAATGTGAATCCTTTTAAATGTATGTTGACTTTATTTGTGGCCCAGAATATATTGGTAAATATTTAAGATGCACTTGAGAAGAATACATATTTTTCTGTTGTTGAACTGTTTTATAAATATCCACTAATTCAAATTGGTTGATTGTGTTAAAATCTCACATCTTTACTGATTTTCTATTTGTTGTATCGATTATTGAGAAAGGGGTATTAAAATTGCCAACTACAGCCGTGGCTGGTGTGACCCAGTTGGTTGGGCATTGTTCTATGCACCAAAAGGTTGCCGGTTTGATTCCCAGTCAGGGCACATGTCCAAGTTTGGGGCTTGATCCTCAGTATGAGGCAGCCAATTGATGTTTCGCTCTCACATTGATGTTTCTCTCTCTCCTTCCCCCTTCCTCTCTCTGTAAATACCAATAAAAAGTGTTTTTAAAACATTTCAACTACAGGCTCTGGCTGTTAGCTCAGTTATTTAGAGAATCAACCCAATATGCTAAGGTTATGTGTTTAATGTCTAGTCAGGGCACATACAAGAATCAACGAATGAGTGCATAAATAAGTGGAACAACAACTCAATGTTTACCTCTCTCTCTTTCTCACTTCCTTTCTCTCTCTCTAAAAATAAATAAATAAACAAATAAGTAAGTAAATAACTTTTTCAACTACAACTTCTCCCAAACTCTTATTTTTTAGCTCTTGAATCACTTTGTTTTAAACTTTTCTCCTAAATGTGGAAGAGATTGAAGTTTTGAAAATCTATTTACTTTGCTAGACAAGTTAATCTCATTTATATTTATTGATATGACTAATATATTGGATGTCAACGCATACCATCTTATATTATAATTAGTCTATGCATTGTGTTATTTTTGCTTTGTTCTCTATATAAATTGTCTTTCTTGCTCTTTTAAAATATTTCTTTGATATTTACAATAGTACATATTCTTGCTCTCATAGTTACTGATATCTTTTAAAATATTCTTTTTACTATCTCGATTGTCAATTCTAAATGGTATCATTTGATTCTTACCTGTTCCCTATGCAATGAAGACATAAATCTCGATTTTCTTTTTACTATCTCGATTGTCAATTCTAAATGGTATCATTTGATTCCTACCTGTTCCCTATGCAATGAAGACATAAATCTTCTTTCCTCTTCCTGTCTCCCTTTTTGGCTCCACTTTTAAGTTGCAATCTTTCTACTTTGTCAGAACATATGACATTTACACGTTATTTTTTACTCTTGTCCTGGCTCCTTGTTGCAATTTTAGATCTCCACTTAAATACACTGCATGCGCACCATCATTCTTTTGCCAAAATGTCCCTCCCCCCCCTCACCCACCTAACACCTCCTCTTAATTGGATAGAATGTATGCTCCAGCCGGTTATCCAAGAAGGGCTCATGTGTACAGCACTCTCACTCTCTGCATATATGATTTGCTTTTCCGTAGGCTTGACAATTGAGTGATTGCTTTGCTGCATACAAAGTCCTTGGTTCACAATATATTTCCTTTTTATAGATTTCTTGAAAATAATGCTCCACTCTTGCTTTCAGGTTGCTCTTGAATACCCTAATGCCAATATAATTTCCATACTCTCATATGTATCATGGGTGCTGTAACTAAAGGTCTTGAGTATTGTTTCTCTGTCTCTAAAGTCTAATAATTTTATTGCCTATGTCTCCAAGTTGATCATTCTCAGTCAGTTTTTCCAGGAACATGGTTGGCCTTTACATAAATGTAGGTTTTCTCTTTCTTTTATAAAGGATCCTTGAATCTCTTAACAATATTAGTTCTGCTCCATTGTTTTCTCAAATTTGCCATGTTCTTGAATATGTGGGAAGGGATGAGATACAGCGGGAAAGTGGAGGGATTAGCTTTTGATAGGGGCAGGAAAGCAGAGAGTGTGGACATGGACACTGGTGGGGAGATGTGGAGGGTGCTAAGGGAACACTCCTCTAGTTGCTTTGAATTTCTCAATGGTAAGGAAGCAAGATCTAAGCTAGCTCTCGAGTTCCCCTCACCCCCTTCACCTAGACAGAAGAATGGTGTTGAGAGAAAAACTTAGATCTGTGGTCTGAATATGAGTCATTTATCAAAATCTGTGATAAGGCAATAAGTCTCCAGTTACCTGGTAGAAGACCTGTAAGTGCCTCCTCCTGGGAGTTGTTCGTGTGCAAAGGGGCTGGAAACTGCACTGATGGGATATGAGTGGAGGGAGGGCCAGGCCCATCGCTGTCAGGAGACTGGAGGGCTGTCTTTAGAGCTGGTGGAGGCCTGGCCGGTATTGCCCGAGGAGCCATGAGCGAAGGATAAAGGGACACGGGGTTGGAGCGAGTGTCAGGAAAAGCTTTAAAGGACTGGATAAAGCTGTGGGTGAGGTGGTGAGTCCTCTCGCCCAGGCAGTATCCATTAAGTCACTAATATGATGATGTCCGGGATATTGGGTTGCAGATTCCTGGGTCAGCAGAGTGATTGCTGGATGGTCTCCATAGCAACTCGAAATGGACCATTCACCTTCTCTCTCTATGCAAACTCTGTCAACAACTCTTGTCCACTCTACCTTTAACATATATTCAGAACCCAAACATTTCTAGCTTCCTTCATCTGAATTGCTCGGAACCAAAACATGGCTTCCTCGCTTCTGAATTTGTTCATAGCCTTCGGATGGCTTCTCTGCGTCCTTCTTGGTCCCCACTCCCCTACCCCAGTCCATTCTCAAAACAGCAGTCAGGTTGATCCTGTTAAATTAAGTCAGATAATGTCCCTCTTCTGTGTCAAACTTCACATGCCCCAAAGTCCCGACAGCGCTGCTCATCATGGAGTGGGACCTGCCTCCCCACCAGCCCCCCAACCTCTGGCTTCATCCCCCTGCGCCCTCCCGCAGCGTGATGCTCTGGCTGAGAGGCCTCCTGGCTCCTCCTCAGACATGCCAGTCTCTCTCTCTCTCTCTCTCTCTCTCTCTCTCTCTCTCTCTCTCTCTCTCCCCCCCCCCCCCCCGCCTCCCCCTCCAAGGCTCTTGGCAATTTCTTCTTCCTGGAACAATTTCTTTCTTCTGCCTCGGAGACTGAGAGAGCGCACTTTTTCTACCTCCTCCTCAGACTTCATTACCCCCTTAGAGAGGCTCAGCCTATCTACCCTTTATTTTATTTTTTAAGAAGCACTCCCGGCCTTCCACCTTCCTTTATTTCTCATAATAGTGCTTATCGGCTACCTGGTGTATATTTAATTATTTGTGAATATTCGGACTCCTTTGTCTGGCGGCGGCTTTGTCTGCTTTCCCACGGCTGCTCTCCCAGCGTCTAGGAGAGCCGGGCGGCGTCGGTGCTCAAGAATATCGGTTACCGGGGAGAATGAGTGAGTGGGCCTGAGTGGGATCAGGACAAAGAGACGCCCCGGAGCTTGTCTCCTTCCTCTCGGAGGGAAGAGAGGACCTCGGGTTTCTAACGTGATGGGTTTCACATCTTATTGTGTCCTGCTCCCCGCACCACCAGGTGCGCACCAGCAGCCCCTCACCCCGCACAGGCTGCGCGATGCGGCTCTTGGCTGTCTCTGAACAGCAAGTACCAGCGAGTAAAGTGGGGGCGGGGGAGCCAGGGTCCCCAGTACCACCCAACTGGTGGTGCATGGAGCATCGTTTTCCGTGGGTCTCCCCCAGCAGAGCTCAGCACAGCCTGAACCGGAAGCGAGCGCTGGGTACAGAGACCCAGGAGGAGCCCTCTGGTTCTGCTGAGAGCAGAGGAATCGGGACTCCTAACACTCAGGGCATGGGGTGTCCCCAGTCTCTTCATTCCCCTTTTCTCCATTCTGTGTCCCCCGAGGGAGTCCGTGCAGGAGAGGCAGGGCTGGGGGTGAGGGAGGAGAGCTGTGTTAGGCCTCAGGGCGTTCCTCCTCCTGTTGGGGGCCGGGCTCCTGCCACCTCTCCCTCTTTAACCGGGGTCAGTGCACCTGCTCTCCATGAGACCGCAGTTGTCACATCTGGGACCAGTCCAGGAGCCTGGCTTCCGCCCCCCCCCCCCCCCGAACATCTGGGCAGGCCCTGCCTAGCACCCCGCCCAGGTCCTGGCCTCCTCAAATGAGGAGCTGAGGTCCCCCAGGTCAAAGTGCAGAAGGAAGAGGCAGTGAGTCACTGGCCTTCTAAAAGCTGACCTGGTCCCGGGTCAGCCATGACAGCCCTGGATGTCGAGGGTGGGGATAAGGTGGAGCTCAGGGCGGGGAACAGGGGGGAGGGGGGCGCTGAGATCTGGCCTTAGGACTGTTCCCGGGGTGCGGGATGGCACATCCATGGCACCCGTGTTGAGAGATCGCAGCCCTGCTAACCTTTCCTGACTGATCCATGAAGAGGAAGATTCTTAGCACTGTAGACAGGAAGCTGTGTGTCTTTACACCGCCCCCCAAGCACCTCATAAGTGCTATGCCAACTAGTCCCCACTAAGCCTGTGGCATGTGTAGGCACCCACTTTTCAGATGAGTAAGCTGAGGCAAAAAGAGCTTAACAAACCTCTGTGTCAGAGGTCCTAGTCCTAGTAAGCGACAGGGCCCAGTAAGCCTTCTGTAAACCCATTTGCCTCTATTGGAACTGAATATGCCTGAAAATGCCTGAATTCCTAAAGTCCTGAATCTAACACATGGGCCAAAAACTGTAGGCGGCAGAGGCCCGCGGCTGTGGAGAGAGACGTAGAAATCGGAACAATTCACATCCAGGGACTTGCTGGGGAGAAGACGCTCTGCCCACGTCATGAGAAATGAACGAACTTGGCCCGTGCCCTTGAGGTCTTCACAGGTCTCCCCGAGGAGCTGGTCTCTGGTTGACAGAGACAGGTGTGTCTTTCACCCATCTGCCCGGCCCCTTTGTGCTGGGGCACGCCCTGCCTGGGGGAGGATGGATAGGCAGAGGACCGCGCCGTGCAAGTGGCTGTCACCGCGGAGAACTCATGGGGTCTCAGGGTTCCCCGCTGCACGCCTCACTTATCAGAGAAGGCGACCAAGGCCTTCAAAGGCGGAGAGATTTGCTTTGAGTCCAACCGGGATCTGTCAAGACTGGCTGTCTGTCCTGAGAATGAGGCTGAGGGGCAGGCTCCAGCTCAGGAGTTCGGGGGGCTGTGTGGGACAGCCAAGAGAGTGAGCAAAAGCGGGGAGTGAGGGCTGCCCAACTCGGCATGCGTGAGGGGAGGGAGCTTCACTTGGTGACCTCAGTTCCTTAATTTGTAAAACAGCAGTGGAGAAAGATTTAGCTCAGGGGCTGTGTATTTATAAACTGAAAAGCACTCGGTAATTAAATACATAACACGTATAACTAAAGAAGTGGAAGTGCTAAGAGTCTCAGTTACACTAATTATATGCACCACTGAGCACATTGTAATCAATTACATAATAATAATAATAAAAATAATAATAATATAAAGTTAACCCTTGAACAACGCGGGGGTTATGGGTGCCACGCCCCCTGCTCCCCACATGGTCAAAAATCCAGAGAACATTTGACTTCCAGAAAACCTAACTGCAGTTGCCCCTCGGTATTGTGGGGGGTTGGTCCAGGACCCCCTGAACACCCGATCACAGATACTCAAGACCCTCTAGAAAAAGGCCCAGAACAATGCACACCATCTGCCCTTCGCATGCACGGACTCCCACCCGCAGACGGAAACACTGGGTTTAATCTGTGGTCGATTGAATCCACAGATGCAAAGCCCAGGGATAAGAGGGCCGACTGTATATTTACGGAAAAATTTCCCCACATAAGTGGCCCGTGCAGTTCCAATCCTGTTGTTCAAAGACCACCTGCCTTGAGTTCTAGCATCTGGGGACCAGCAGTCAGTCCTCAGAGGCCCTCCAGCCCAGGCTCCTTGCCTTACCTGCTGCTGGAATTCCCTGCTCAGTATGTGCCCCGAGCTGACCTTCTCCTGAGCCATGACGGCATGCGTTCACCCCAGACTGGAAGAGGGGGCTCTCGTGGCCCCGCTCCCGGGGCCCGGGTTGACCAGACCCATCCCCTCCTAGGCCGGGAGCACAGGCAGGCTCTGCATCCGGGTGGTCTGTGCTCACCAGGTGAATAGGGAAACCAGCTCTGGGTGAGGGTGCTGCTGGGAAACTCCATGGTGTCGGCTGTCCTTTCACCCCAGCACTGCGGCGAGGGAAGGAGTGGGTGAAGGGGCAGCCCCATTTCCCAGGCCCAGGAGGGTGATCCCGCCCAAGCCACTCGCGGTACTTCTAGGGTAAGCCCCTCCTACACCGACCTGTGAGGACAGTGTATTTACCGTCTTGGCCTAACCGTGCAAGGAGCTAGGTATTCTGCTCCTACTTCATGAATCACTACCACTGCCACCCCTACACACACACACACACATGCACACATACATACATACACACACGCACATGCACACACACATACACACATACACACATGCATGCACACATACATACACACACATACACACACACACACACACTCAGGGGTTGGAGTGGCATTGAAATTGGTGAGGCCCGAGTGCCTGGAACAAGGGCCTTGTCTGCTAGAGTTTGGTGGTACCTCAGTCACCACAGACCACGTGTGGTGTCTGATTCTGCATTTCGCAGACACCGCTGTCCAGAACGGATGCTCTGTCAGGTCAGTCACTGGGTCAGAACATCCATGGCTTAGATCCCGGCTACCCCTGCCCTTCCGTCTTCTCTCAGAGAGGAGGTGCAGCCCCTTTGCCCTCTCCGCTTGGTCCTGGGATGGGAATGGTAAGTCCGGGGCCAGGGAGCTGGGTGAGAGGGGAGACCCCTTCACCCCATCTGATCTCAGGCCTGCCCCCTCTGTGCCCGGTCCCTGGCCGGCTATATTTCGCAAACATAACTGGGAAGTAGAGCGACTGGGCCCTCCAGCCCCTCCCCTTCTGAGGACTCTGGAGGGCCTTTTCCTTACAACCTTTAATCAAGTCTTCCTTTTCTCCCGCTGACACCAAAGGCCTGGTCCCGGTGGGGGAGGCGGTCCGGCCTGCACAGAGGTCCTGTTTTCTGTTCTGCAGTCATCCCGGCCAGGGGTTATGGGTCTGTCCTCAGAGGCATCTTATCACGCTGTGAGAAAGCCCATGTAGGTGGGGCAGCTCCCTGATGCGATATGGCCAAGTTCTAATCACAGCACGCGGCCGCTCGTCTGAGTGCGCAGGAGTGCATGCCAGTGCACAGACTCGAGTGTGTGTGTGTGTGTGTGTGTGTGTGTGTGTGTGTGTATGAACAGAGCTCACTGATCACTAAGTCTCTATCGAGGGTGCAGCATGTGCCAGGCCCTGGCGGTCTAGGTGCAGGGCGCCTGCATTGAAGCAGAAGGGCAGGCTCGCTGTGCCCGGGGAGTGCACATTTTAGTGCAGAATCAGTAAACTGCAACGTAAGGTCATTTCAGTGAGAAATGCTGGAGGAAAGGAAGCAGGCGGGTGCACAGCGGCTGCAAGGTGCAGGTGTGGCTCAGGGTTGTCAGGTTAGGCCTCTCTGAGGAGACAGGAAGGTCTGGAGGCCAAACACCCCAGGCAGAGGGGACAGGAAGGACAGCCCCCTGTGAGGGGTGGGGGTTCTGGTAGCTGGACAGGGTGTGAGGTCAGAGATATCAGCAGGGACCCGACCCTGAAGGGCTCAAGGCGGCAGACCTGGGACTCCACAGTCAAACTCCCTAGGCCCAGTTCCCTACTGTGCCATTTACTAGCTGTGTGACTTGGAGTGAATTACTTAACTTCTCTGGGTCTCCTGGGGGGGGTGGGGGGATGTGGTAATGACAGTAACTTCTTTAACGTATGTAAAGGGCTTAGGACAGTGCCCGTCATAGATGCCATATGTGTCTGCTGTCCTTTGTAATAAGTATTTGCTATTATGATCAGCTTTATTGTTATATTTTAAAAAAAGAAGCATGTGATCAGTATGGCTCAGAGGTTGAGTGTGGACCCATGAACCAGGAAGTCACGGTTTGATTCCCAGTCAGGGCACATGCCTGGGTTTCTGGCTCAATCCCCAGTAGGGGGTGTGCAGGAGGCAGCCAATCAATGTTTCCTGTCATTGATGTTTCTCTCTCTCCCTCACCCTTCCTCTCTGAAATCAACTTTTAAAAATGAGTTTAGATTTTAAGGGGTGTGTGTCTGTCTCGTGGGACAAGGTCTAGACTGAATATTAGGGGAGACCTGAGCCTTACTCCTTGTTCTGTCTTCAAGTCCCTGGTGTTCAGCCCCCCGAAGGGCATAGCAGGACTGTCCTGTGGGACCCCACCTAGATGCTGAAATAGCCGTTGGCTCTGAAGGGTGAGGTCTTTATAAGAAGATGGGGTTGTTACCCAGGGAGTAAGTTCAAATCTCATCCGAGAGGGTGTCATAGGCCAGCTAAAGCGCAGGGGACACATCTGTGCTCTGGAGAAGGGAAGGGGGGAAGGCAGAGGGTGGGAGGAGCCTGGACAGCAAGGCTGGCCTCCTGCAGGTCTTCTCCTCTGGTTTGGGCCCCGCCATGCACTGTGGGGGTGGCTGGGATAGTAGCACGAACGGCTTAAGTCAGGGGCCACTGCCTATATTTTCCTCTGTCAGGTGAGGGAATTGCTTGACCTGACTAATCCCCTCTTTTCTAGCTACTCCCCTCAAAACGGGGTGCTGCCCCATTACAGGGCTGGAGTAAACAAGGGGAGCATCAGAGATGTGGCATTTGAAGGACAAGAGCGGGGTCTAAGGTGGTCGTGGGGTAAAGTGACAGTCCCCTCTTTACCAGCTGGAGGCGGAGGAGGAGCTGGTGTTTGTGGTCCTGGTGAGGGGCCGCCCTGCGACCAGATTTCTTAGGCTGTGGCCACCCTGCTCTGGGGAGGACAGCCACCAGGAATGCCCGCCCCCGTCCCCAGCTGGATGGAGGGAGGCACTGGCAAGTTGTGCATATTAATGAGCACACGGACACCCTTACCGTGCACGAGCGTCTGAAACTTTCAGCTAAGTCCCATTCCTTAAACCAAACCATGTGCAGTGCACTGTGGCTCATGCTGTTTAAAGACGCCCTGCCGCAAATCCTTTTGTGAAGCAAACATCTCTCCCCTGATACTTACCAATACTCACATCTAGGTTTTCAGAGGACGGGAGTCCCCGTCCGTTCCTGTGTGCGCGCGCACGTGAGCACCCGCATTCGTGCTGGCACAAAAAGGCTCCGTGAATAAAATGTTCACTTTCTCTCCCAGGCTTTGTTGTGCTGTGTTACTGGGGAGAAAAAAACAAAAACAAAACACCGCTCCAGCAAAGGGCAGGCTCTGAGTGGCTCAGAACTCTGTCTTCCTAGCATCTGACTGCTCCCCACGGATGTAACGCCACGTGGGCCACCCCAGGGCGAGGCAGAGAGGAGCTTTAATAATCTGGGAGAGTGGGAAGTCTGCCTGCTGCCCAGAAGGGGGTGAGGAAGGGGAGACAGACGTGGAAGTGAAATGGAGTGACTGGGCTTCTCCTGGAATTCATTCACGGATCGCATTCCCCCATCAACTGTTCCTCAGAGCATCCAGGGACCACCGTGGTCTGCTTCCGCTGTCTGCCGGTAAGGACAGTGGCTTGACGTCCCCTGGCGGATCCTGGCTCCTCCCTGGCACCTCCTGGTGCCTCCCGCCCACGCCTCTGAACTCCCCAGCCTGCTGCAGGCTGGTGCGGGGCCATCGAGGCGCTCTGGACAGACTCCCTCATCATTTATTAATGCTCCCTGGCCTCTTCCCTGAAATAATTAGGGTCGGATATTTTCATATCATGCAGTTAATTGCCATCTGCAGTGCGTAACAAGTCAGGGCTCTGGGTAGCAATCTGGAGGCCCATCAAGGGTGGTGGACAGGCATGAGTCACTGTGAGGGCTGCCACAGCCGGGGGTGGGAGGCGGGGAGGGGGCCAGCAGTGGGAGGTGGGTGGTGCAGGGGTTCCAGTTTACAGGGAAGGGGCCAAAAAAGCCTGGTCTCACCACCACAGACACCCCCGGATGCCCCAGGGAGGGCCCAGGAGCACACGGATTCGGGATCAGAAGCCCCTGCTCTAGCCCTTCTGTGTCCTAGGAGTGGAGGACTCCAGTGTGTGTGTGTGTGTGTGTGTGTGTGTGTGTGAGTGTGTGTGTGCCTATTTGCATGTGCATGTGTGTGTGTGCATGTGAGATTTGTTGAGCGGGACTCAGGAGAAACTGGGAGGGGGTGAGAGACCAGGAGAGGCAGGAGAGGAGGAATCTAGGCCAAGATGCCACTTCAGGTGAGGTCTAACCGCCTGATCCCAGGGGAGTTCTGGAGCAAGGATGACCCAGCAGGTTGTTCCATCTTAAGACAAAGGGGCTGGTTCTCTGGCCTGACAGTGTCATTAGCCCCGGGCCAGTCCAGGGAGGGGTGTGATGGGCCTGCTGGATACCTCCTTGGGAGCGGCTCCTGTCCTGTCAGCCTAGGACACCCCATTGGAGAAGGTGGTTACCAGCCACTGGCAGCTAACTCTGCAGCCGCTGGGGGGTGAGGGGTGCTGACTGGCGCAGGAGGTCTGGGGGCACCAGTGACATCTGATCCTCCTCCCAGGCTGAGAGAGGCCAGGCATCCCCTTGCTCAGAGGGGAGGCTGGCTCCCTCCCGCGTGGGAGAGGGTGGGGCAGCCTCAGGGCCCTCCTGTAGCGCAGAGGGTAGCAAGCCGGTGGGTGAGGAAGGGGTGTTAGCTGGGATGTGCTGTGTGCCTACCCGCTGTTGCCACCGCATGACCCCTGCTGCTCAGCGAGGAAGCGAGGAAGCGCCCGGTCTAACTGCCTGTGGCTGCACTTAGGAGGCTCCTCTCACCCCCCTCTCCGGCCTGGGCTCCCTCCACCAGACAAAGGCTTTTTGGGGAGGTATTATCCTTGGGGGTGATTGACAGAGAAAGCAGGGAGGGGTTCATGCTAGGTTCTCGGTCAGAATGCCAGGGTGAAGGTCCTGTCCCAGCCCTGTTATATGGAGCAGGGGAGAGGAATGCGGGCTGAGGGCAGGGCTCGGGCGCCAGAGGGCCGCCAGGAGGGGCCTCCTCCCCTCCTCATCCACAGGGGCAGGCTGACTGAGGGGCTAGAAAGGGCTGAGCCAGGGCTGGTGACAACGGCCAATGAGTGCAAAGGAAGTGTCCCCCCCTGCCCTGCTGCACCCCTTCCTGCCCAGCTCATAGGAGAAAGGGGGACCCCCACCAAGGTGGCCCCTGTGGCATGAGTGATGTTGTCTCTGCCCAGGGTGCACCCCAGAAAGTGAGGTCCCCTGGGGGAGGCAGGGCGGCGGGGGAGCCCTGCATGTGACAGCTCCGGGGGAGCCAGGCCAGCCCAGCCTGGCCAGGGGGGTGTGCGCTGGGGAGGGATCCGGGGAGAGAGGGGCCGTCAGCAGGGCCCTTGGATGGGCCTGGGCTGAGTGTGGCCTGGGGACAGAGTGTTAACAGCACCGGGTCAGACAGCTGCCCTGCTGTCTGTGGGCTTTCAGAGGAGGGAAAAGCATGACTCAGGTGCTTCTTTCTGCCTGCAGACAAGGCGGCAGCGGTCCAAGGTAGGCCCTTGCCCTGGGGGTGGGACTTGGTGCCCCCCCTAAAACAGCCTGCCCAGCCCCCCCTGGCCTCCTGGGTGTGCCCCACTTCCCAGGGCGCGGGAGGCATACGGGCCTGTTCCTCTGTTGGGCGGGAAAATCCAGAAAATGGCTGGGCTTAGGGAAAGCGCACTTTGGTTGTCATCAGTGGGAACTCGGTACTATTTCTGGGGAAACAACTAGGCTTCACCTACAGGGCACAAACAGTGCACGTGGGAGTGGGAGTGAGTGGGAGTGAGTGTGAGTGTGAGTGTGAGTGAGTGTGCGTGGGAGTGAGTGCGCGTGTGAGTGAGTGGGAGTGGGAGTGGGAGTGAGTGTGATGGGAGTGTGCATGTGAGTGTGAGTGAGTGTGAGTGTGAGTGTGAGTGAGTGGGAGTAGGAGTGGGAGTGAGTGTGATGGGAGTGTGCATGTGAGTGTGAGTGAGTGTGAGTGGGTGTGAGTGAGTGTGAGTGGGTGTGAGTGTGAATGGGAGTGTGCATGTGAGTGAGTGGGAGTGGGAGTGAGTGTGAATGGGAGTGTGCATGTGAGTGGGAGTGAGTGTGAGTGAGTGTGAGTGGGAGTGGGTGTGAGTGTGTGTCTGTCTGCTGGGGGCCAGGGCGCACTCCCCCATCCCAGGAACACAGAGCCTGCCTGGAGCAGAGGACCAGGCTCAGCAAAGACAGGTCTGACGGTGCCTCTGCTGTCCGCCCAGCTCAGAGCTGGACTCTGTGCTCTGAGGGCTGGAGAGGTGAGCTAGGCGGAGCATGTTTCAGGGTTCAGACTCTCTGTTTACTCTGAGGAGTCCCGCTGGGCGTCAGGCATCAGGGATTAGAGAAGGGAGGCAGTGGAAAGCCCAGTGAATGATCAGGGAAGGCTGCATGGAGGAGGTGGAGCCTGAAACTAATTCTGAGGCATGTGAACTGGGAGGGAAGAGGAAAGAGAGAGTGGGAGGGAGAGCAATGGTGCCAGCTACGTGTGGAGGCAGGAAGCAGAGGGGGATGTCTGGCTGGAGGGAAATCTTGCCCAAATAATCATGATCATCATCAGAGCTAAAACTAACTGACCACCTACTGTGTGCCAGGCACCATTCTTAGAGCTTTACGCACTAACTCATTTAATCCTCGCAACAGCCTCGTGTGGCAGGTGCTGTCATTCCCACCTTCTGGAGGAAGACACCGAGGCCCAGAAACATCAATAATGGGCACGAGGTCACTCAGCCAGCGAGTGGCAGACTCAGGGTTTGAACCTCTGCAGCCTGGCTCTGGGCCTCTCCTCCTCGCCAATAAACCTTTCTACCCAGGTTAGCACCCATTGAGCGCTATGTGCCAGGCACCATTCTGAGCCTTTTATTCATGCAGTCCTCATTGTAAACCTCATTATATAGATGAGAAAACTGAGACAGTTTCCCATAAGATTACTAAAAGTCATGCAGAGAGCACTGACAGAGAGAGATTGCTCAAGGTCACGCAGAGAGCACTGACAGAGAAAGGTTTCTCAAGGTCACGCAGAGAGCGCTGACAGAGAAAGGTTTCTCAAGGTCACACAGAGAGCGCTGACAGAGAAAGGTTTCTCAAGGTCACGCAGAGAGCGCTGACAGAGAAAGGTTTCTCAAGGTCACGCAGAGAGCGCTGACAGAGAAAGGTTTCTCAAGGTCACGCAGAGAGCGCTGACAGAGAAAGGTTTCTCAAGGTCACGCAGAGGACAGTGGAGCCCACACTGGCCCCAGGGGGTCTGAGTCCTCAGTGACCAGACCACACATCCACGTGAAGCGGTGGGGAGATGGGTGGATGAGGCCTTGGCCGTTGTACTTGACCCCAGGCACTGGGAGCTGCTGTGCAGTTTGGTCAGAGAGGGAAAGAGTCTTGGGAAGAGGCACTCAGCTGGCACATGTGCCAAGGGACCACTCATTATGTGAAGGCAGGAGACGCAGCCAGAGACGAGCTTATTATGGGCACCTGAAGCCCTTTCTGGGAAGCCCACTCTCCCAGGGGTTGGGCAGTTTCCTAGCTGGGGCAGAGGGGCTCTCTCCTCTGTCCCTAACTTGGGTGCCACTCCCTGGGACCTTCCTGGCTGGGAGGCGGGGGCAGGGGGCAGGGCCGGCTTCCTCCCCCGGCTCCTGTGGCCTAGTTTCCAGCGGCCTCCAGGTACCAGGCCAGGCAGGCAGGTTATAAATATCCCCCAGTGACAGCGAGGCCTTCACTGTGACACGATGCGGATTAAGCTGGATGTGCAGCCGCAAGGTCATTGGCATGGCTGTAGCTCCAACTGCTCTTGGAGGGTTTAGGTGAGGGGCTGCCAAGGAAGCCACAGCGGGAGGAGGGGGGCAGGGGCCTGAGCCCCAGGGCCTGCCCAGCTCCGACTTTTCCTCCCAGGTGGTCCAAGTTCTTCACTCCTGCTCTTCCCTGCCCTGTCTCTCTGTAAACCCCCCCAGCCCTCATCTGCCCTCCCCAACACCTGCCCTCAGCGGTTTCCTCAGCCCAGTCTGGGCCTGAAGGACCTCAGCCACCACCTTGGTGGGAGGGTGGGTTATCAGGTAGGGGGTGGTCGTCAGGTGGGGATGGGCTGTCAGGTGGGGGGATGGGCTGTCAGGTGGAGGGATGGGTGGCCAGGTAGGGCAGTTCCTGGCCTGTCTACCTTCTGCTCCTGCCGCACCTCCCTCCCAGCCCCATCCTCCCACCCCCTTTTTAAGTGAGTTGGCCAGTGACTGAGCTGACCCGGCAAAGATGCGCCCAGCTCCCTGGGGACCTTGCATGTGTACTGTTTATGTGAAGCCATGTGCATTCTGCTGCTTTAACAGAAGGAAAGGGCAGTTGGAAACTTCAGAGTCTCAGGGTGAGGTAGATAGATGCCCTCTAGGAGGCGGCTCGGGAGGGCAGGTGAGGTTGCCAGGCTGCCGCCCGGCTCTCAGAGCTTCCTGGCTCTAGGCAGTGCCCTCCTCTGGCAGCGGCTCTGGATTTGGTGCCAAAGGAGCCGGGGGCCCAGGGACCAGGCTGGGGATAAGAAGACCGCGGTTTAAGGAGGTGGGTGAGGGGTGGGGGATGGGTGGGCTGTGGCAGTCCCCTGCCCCGTGGACTGTGAGGACATCCCAGCAGAGGCGAGTTTGGGGCAGAGACCACAGGCTTCGATGGGACCACAGCCCGGCTGAAGTTCAAAGGAGTTCCAGGGGGTGGGGCAGGTGGCTGGACAGTGTCTGCAGGCACTTGGCACCGTGCACACCCTCTTCTCTGTTCCTTCTGTATCCTAGGAGCCAGAGGGTGTAAGAGTGACATTCCCAGAGTCCCATGCTGCTGGCATTCTGGCTGCAATGTCAGTTTTGCCCACAAGAGGCATCACCATGCGCTCTGGACCGTGCCCTGGAGCCAGAGGCTATTTCCTCTGCCGGGGTATTGGCCCTGAGTGGGCTCCGGTCAACGTGAGGATTTGCAGCAACTGTTGTATCCCTGTTGTCCCAGCTCCCTGGGTGCAGAGCAGCTCGGGCAACGTTGGGGGTCCTAGCAGTGACAGCAGCTGGTGTCAGGTGTGCAGGTGTGATCTTCAGCCAAAGCCTAGCAGTGGGCCCCGACTTCCATTTGTCTAGCCCCTATGATGATTTTGTACGTCCCCATTTCCCTTACTCAATTCATTCATTCATTCATTCATTCATTCATTCATTTCTCTCTCCTCTCCCTTCCTTCCTCCCTCCCTCCCTCCTTCCCTCGCTCCCTTCCTTCCTTTCTTTATTCCTTCCTTCTGTGGACGAAAGGGGCCACATGCTAACCTGAAGTACATGCCGGTCTTGCAAACTCAAGAGACATAAAGCAGTGGTCGGCAAACTCATTAGTCAACAGAGCGGCAAACCGCGGCTCACGAGCCCCATGTGGCTCGCGAGCCGTGGTTTGCCGACCACTGACCTAAAGGAACCACAAAGGATGGTCTGAAATGGAACTTTAACTAAAAGCAGCTATGATGGGTAGTTACCTCCTAGGCCAGTATCTTCCCCGACAAGGTCAACCTTTACCTTAACTGAGCCTATCTGTCTTTTTGCATCTATGATAACATACCCTTGAAATGTCTGGGTAACTTGTAGCTTCCCTTTTTCCGGACCCCTCAGGGCATAACCTAATGTGCCTGGGCACCAGGACAGACACCACAGATTCCTTCATTGCTATCATGTTAATTGTTGACTGTTGGCTATCCTGACCCACCTAAGTGTGTGTCCATCATTTTACTTTTTATCCAATTCAAGAAGTTTCACCGCTTTACTTTCTCCCATCTCTCTAATCTATCACCAATGGATTTCATGTAACCCACCTATGCCCCCTCCTTTGATTGCAATGTATAAAAATAGATGAAAAAAAACACGCATTCTCTGGAGCATTATCCCAATCTGCTCAAATTTTGCTTCCTGGCAATTATCGTCAGTTTGGCTCAAATAAACTCACAAAAATTCTTTACAGGTTTGAATGTTTTTACGTTAACCCTTTCTTCCTTCCTTCCTTCCTTCCTTCCTTCCTTCCTTCCTTCCTTCCTCCCTTCCTTCCTTCCTTCCTTCCTTCCTTCCTTCCTTCCTTCCTTCCTTCCTCCCTTCCTTCCTTCCTTCCTTCCTCCCTTCCTTCCTTCCTTCCCTCCTTTCCTCCCTCCCTTCCTTCCTTCCTTCCTTCCTTCCTTCCTTCCTTCCTTCCTTCCTTCCTTCCTTCTTTCCTTCCTTCCTTCCTCCCTTCCTTCCTTCCTCCCTCCCCCCTCCCTCCCTCCCTCCCTCCCTCCCTCCCTCCCTCCTTCCTTCCTTCCTTCCTTCCTTCCTTCCTTCCTTCCTTCCTAGGAACCTCAGGTATTTTCTAAGTGGAATGCTGATTGACATGGGATGCAGCTGGGGCAGGTGGGTGCTGGGCTGAACGGAGGAGAGCTGAACTTGGGTCTGATTCAGAGGCCAAGGTGGACGCTGAGCCTGGTGTCTGTGATGAGGATGTAATGTGCGGAAGAACAGCAAACCGCAGGTATTTGGAGAGCCAGGGCAGAGGCTGTCTGGGTGGCCACCTGGTCCTCCGTGGCCCAGTTGCTGTGGATGCTGGAGGAGAGATGGTGGCGAGGGGAGGCAGGGTTTGCCACCCTAGAATATGACTTGCAGGACACTGGTTATTTTAAACTGGTTATTTTTAAGAAACAAAAGACTCAGAAAGAAGCTTTGACCCTCTCTCCTTACCAGCCTATGGGAATTCAGATAGAAATACCTGATAAAAGGAAGGGAGCTGTCACCATAGCATAATGTAATCTCCGTGTGGCAGACGGGGAGGAAGCTGCAAAGTCTGTGTGTTGGACTCCTCTCTGCACCCCATTGTTTCTGGGTGGCCCAGCAAGCATGCTTCCCACCTGTTTGCTCTCTCATCTACCTGGGAATTGCCTGCTTTCCCTTCGAAGTCCTAGTCCCTCCATCTCCCTCCCTGAGACCAGAATGGCATAAAGTGTCAACCACCTAGGGTATCTGGGGTCCCATATTCTGATGGAATCCCTGTGTGTACATATGTAATGAATACGACCATTTCCTCCTGTTAATCTGCCTCAAGTCAATTTGATTACTAGAGAAGCACAGGGATTTAGGAGGGAGGAAGGAAAGGTATGTTTCTTCCTCCACAGAGGAAATCCCAGCATAGCCTTTCCAAAGACAACCTACCCCTGCCCTGGTTCAGGACCAAGGCCTGGTCCCTCCTGCAGCGTGGAAGGGAATGGGAAGCACATTCAGGCAGAGCTGACGGGGACCCAGCAGGGCCAGGCTGCAAACAATTCTCGCACACCCCACACCCGGGAGAGTGTGCAATGCCTGTGAGCAACCCCCTCAGGAAGGCGGCTGGAAAAGTGCACCAGGTGTTGAGAACGTTCCCTGGGGGACTCGCCCAGGTTATCCTGGCCCCACGGGACTCATCTTCACCATCTCTCTGCCTCCAGGAAGCCCAGATGCAGGTCACCAGGAAAGAGGAGGTGCCGCAGCAGGTGGCTCAGAGGTGAGGCCCAGGCCCAGGTCCTGGCCTGCCTGCCTCCTGAGGCCTGCACCCATGGGGAAGGAAAGGCTAGGTGCCCTGGAGAGGGCCCAAGTGCCTGCCAGACCACATGTGAGCACACACACTCCGACGGTAGAAGACAGATAAAGACTGCGAGAGGCCAGGTGACCGGGAGTGCAGCCTGGCCTACGGCATTGCTCCTGCCCCGGCTCCTGACAAGCTGACTGGTCTAGAACCAGCAGTCGCCAACCTTTCGGACCTCACGGACCATTGGTTGGCGACCGCTGGTCTAGATGCCCTTGTCATAGAGCCCTCCCACCGCACTGGACATGTGAGCTCCCCACACAGCCCCTCACTGTGTACATTCCCCATCTGGAAAGTGGGGTAACAGCAAAACCCATGCACTGGATTAAACCTCAGGGTTAAAGGTTCAGGGTGTAAGCAGTACCAGCATGTAGGTGCCTGGTAAATGTGAGCTGCTGTTAGAGCTACTGTTATTAATTTAACCCATGAATCAGATGACTGCCCTACCTCTCCAGTGTCCACAACCAGAAAAGTCATAGTGTTTAAACATGTTTTTACTTTTTGTTCCTAAGACTCCAAACCTCACATCTGAGGTCAAAGATTAAGGCTCAGTGTTCTCACCCAGCACTGGGTGGCCATCACAGCACAGGTGACCTTGCCCGGAGTTGGTGGGGGCAGCCTTGCCGTCTGTGGAAATCAGAGTCTATTTGAGGAATATGGCTGCCTGTTGAGTGACCTACAGCACCGCCCCACTTGGCCCTAAGTGGAGTTATCATCACTACAATGTTACCGACGGGGAAACTGAGGCTCAGGGAGGCTGAAGAGGCAGCTAGGGAAGCAGCTGGGATTTGAACCTAGTCTGTCTAGGTCAGAGCCATGGGTACAACCACTGGATGTACTGCCCAATGGAGCAGGTGCCTCCTGGGGCCCTCCTTGGGAGTGTGAGCTGGGTCAGCCCCACCTCCCACCTCTCCCCGCCCCTCCCTGCCCAGCTCCCGCCCCAGGGCAAGTCAGAGGCGGAGTTACTGTGGATGCACAGGGCTTTGCTCCCCACCTGGCTTGGCTTGATCATTCTGGGTGTTTTTGTTTTTCCCCTCCTCTCTCTCTTTAATCTGGCTCCAGTACCGTCCACTGACAGGTAAGTCCCAACTCTTTCTGTATGAGGAAAGGGCAGATGGGCCTGGACTTGTGCTGGGGCAGGTGGCCACTGGTGGCGGGCCTTCCCACAGCAGCATCTGCGGGAGGGGCACCAACCCCTGGGCCAGCTGTTGGGCTCCCTGGGAGAGGAGCAGGGGGAGCCAGCTTTCTCCCCTGGTGTAGACTTGGAGCCACCTACAGTGACATGAGGGCTGAGAAGTGACCGACTCCACCCATTCTCACTCCACCCTCAGCCTGAATTCCACCATGCCGGCCACCATTGTTTCGGGTGGCGAGTTGGGGAACATAGACAACATAGCTCACAATTTTGAGTTTGAATGCTGTTTCCCTCAATTCTTCTGCCCGATCAATCCCTATTGCCCCACTTGCTACCATAAACGCTCACTTTACCTGCTCGTACCTGTCCTTGTGCCATCTCCAAACTTCTGTCTTGTCAATGCGGGTGGCCCTGGGAAGCAGTGGCCAATGGCCACAGAGGCAGTTAGTGAAGGGGCCTGTGACTTCCCACCAATCACACTCTGGTTGCCTAGGGCCCTGGGGGCTGGGGCTGGCCTGGGTCACTTTGGGCTGGAGCAGGGCTTCAGGAGTTGGAAGTAGGGCCTGGGCCTGGAAAGGCGAGAGATTATTCACCATCTGCATCATTTTCCCCAGGTACTGTCCCAGCCACTGTCATGTAACCACCCACCATGGCCGGGACTGTGCTAGATATTTCAGGGACGGCATCTAAGTCTGCTCTTCAAGGTAAAAGAAGAGTGAGGCTCAGAGGAAGAGCCACTTGCCCCAGTCCTCACAGTGGATGAGAGACCCCGGGGTCTTGCTGATTTCCAGAGCCCGTGCACCTTCATGTCAGCGCAAGGACACATTATCTTCCCAGGGAAGGGTCTCTCACAGACTCTCCAGAGGTGGGTTCCTGGACGTCCCCTCCCTGAAGGATCCAGGCCGGACGCAGCCTGGGCCTCTGACCGGTTCCCAGCTGATGGGAGAGGCAGGACAGGCAGCCAGGAACCTCATAACTCATGCGGGTGGACCCTGGAACGCTCCCCACCGCCCCCAACATCTCCTGGGGGTGCACTGTGCACCGGGCTGTCCTAAGGCTCCGCAGGGGTTAACCCTCTCAAAGCCCCACAGGTAGGAACTGTCACCATCTTCATTTTAGTCAAGAGCCACCTGGGTCTCAGAGACCCAGTCGTTTGCCCAATGCCACAAGCTAGCAGGAGCAGGGCCAGGGTTCTTACCACGGCATTACCCAGCAGGTAAGAACAACGTGCCTGGAAGCAAAGAAGATGCACAGCCCCACTGAGAACCCCACGTGCTGCTGGCAACAGGTCCACATGCCAGACAGGTCAACTGAGACCAGAGCGGTAGGTGAGCTGCCCTCTGCTGGTAGACATGGAGCTGGGTTTTCCACCCCGGGGCTGTGTCTCTGGGACTTGTTCATCCTTTACCTGCCCTGGCCGGAAGAACTTGTTAGTGGCAGGGAGGAGGTGATGAGGAATGCTACCACAAAAAGGAGGCAGCTCAGGAATCCTCAGATTTGAGGGGGAAGGCGTCTGTTATTTAGTTTATGAAGTCCCCGGGCTGTTGGAGGGCTTCGCCGGCAGCCTCGGTCCCGATGGTGTTGTGCAGCCTCCGCTGACTGACGGCCTGAGCCTGTCCATCCAGAGAGCGTCATCGCAGGGATGAGAGCCTCCGGCATGTCGACATCTGTACCTGTCGGGCGACCAGTCCCCACGCGCTCCCTGTCTGCTTAGAGATGCCTCAGGCCCGATTAGGCCCAGGAACCTGCCTGCTGCTCCTGGATCCCTTTCCCTGAAAGCCGAAAAGATAAATGGGAATCGGGAGCAACCCACGCCCCGAGTGGCCTGGTCACATGCTGTGACATGGGGAGAGGGGAGAGTGGAGACATGGGGAGAGGACACCACCCACCACTTACCACTCACGTGACACTGGGGTGGAATGAATGACCGGCCACCTGTACAAACAGAAGGGGCCCCCGCCCCCCACCCCCAGTCCCTCCCAGGTGCTAAAAGTCCCAGCACAAATGCCATCCGCCTCCGGGCTGCAGGGGGCGTTCTTGTCCTTTAGGACCTGCTCCCGGCCCTGTGGGAGGCACAGCTCAGCCGATGCGCAGAGGCATCCCCCGAGAACAGGTGGCGTGGCCAGCCTGCCTGCGTCCTGCCTTCGGTTTGGATGCCAAGTCTTCCCTGAGGTTCCCCTTCAGCCATGCACACACACCCCCTGCCACTTCCGCCCACGAGCCCCTTCCCAGCAGGACCAGGTGGCTCCCAGGCACAAGGCGAGCTGCAGGTGGAAAGACACCTGGTGTATCTTACCTGCTTCCCCGCGAGGCTCTGCTCACCTCCCTGTTGTTGGCTGCCCTGTTCTACCTGATCACACGTGCCCGCTCCCCTGCTGTGCCTCCAGTGCGGCAGCCGCCAATGAGCGGCACCTCCACATCCATAGTCACTGCCGCGGGCTCTGCCAGCACCGAAACGCATCCATGAAGAAGCCTCTCTCTGCCTCTCCCCGCCCCACACTCCACCTGGACCGTCTTCCTGTTCTCTCTTCCCCTCCCCTCCCCCTCTCCCTGCATTTATCCCACATCACCCCCTTTTCCTCCCTCCCTTCTGCCCTCCACCCCTTACCTTTCCCCCACCTCTCTTGGCCACTTCTCTGCCACCTACTTTTCTTGCCACTTGGCCCCCAAACCTCTCCTGCTCTTCCCACCGGGCCATTCTCTCCCAGGAGCCCCTACCTGGCCACACTTCTCACCCCCTGTCCACCATCAGCTGCAGGAACTCCAGCGCTGGGCAGCTACCTCCGCCAGCTGACAGGCATCACTCCCTCGCAGGCCCCGCCCTCAGCCCTGCAGGGCCATGCCTGAGCTCTCCGTGTGCTGGGGACTGGACAGTGCAGGTGGGCAGCATAAGGAACGGGGGTGGGGGGTGGGGAATGGTGGGGATTCAATCACAGAGACACGGAGGGCTTCTCTTCTCCTGGACAGCGAGCAGGGACCTCAGTGCGAAGGCTAGGGGGGACGGAGGGGTGGGGAGGCAGAGGAGGCCTGTGGGGAAACCTCCCCTCCTGGCCCATGCAAGTCTGCCTCACTCTTTCTCTCTCCATCTCTCTTCTCTCTGTCTCTCTGTCTCAGAGTTCCTCTTGCTCTCTGTCTGTCTAGCTCAGTGCATGAAAAAGAGTGATTTGCAATAACTTCTCAGCATTAACCACTTCTCACCACTTCTGTGCAGTAACGTTATCTTAATTGAGTCACTTGTTCACCGCCACTCAGCTGCCATAAATAATGGATGTCCAGATGGACTGCAAACCTGAGGCCCGAGCGATGCTGCGAGCACTCGCCACCGTCCTCTCTTCTGCAAGGAGCCGGCCTCCTGCTTACTAATGCGTGGTCCAGGCCGCCGCGACAGACACCCAGGTCCCAGCCAGGAGGCTGTTGTGCTGGGACCAAAGTGGACTGTGGGAGGAATTGGGGACTGGCCACCCTCCGGTCCTTTTAGGTGAGGGCAGCACACGCCCCACAGAGAGGTTTCTGGGGTCTGGGCTAACCCCCTGCCGATGACAACGTCACTGAAACATGGAACTGACCCGCTCCCTCTCCCAGGAGCACTGTCTCTGATCTTTTGTTTGTGGCTTTGATCTGGGTCTGAATCCTGTGGTTGGCCGTCTGCTCACCGGGTCCCTGATGACGGCACGTCCTCTGTGTACAGAGCAAGCTGCTGTTTAGAGTCTGAAACTGCTTAACACACTTGTGCTGTTTGCAGAGCCTCCCTCTGTTTGCACAGCCTGCTGGACCTGCAGAAGGAGGGCTGTTTGCACACTGAGGCTGGTGGCTACCTCGGCCCGGGTTCACAGTCAAGGCCTTTGCTCCCACAGGGAGGGCCTCCCTCATTCCCAAATCCCAGTTCCCCCTGGGCCCCCTCCTCTGGCTGCTCTGCCTGCTCCAGGGTCTTCAACTCTGACCACCCATGTCAACAGAATCCCCACGCACTGTCCCCCTGTCTGCCCCTGTGTCCTGGCTGTGCTCGGAAATGCTCTCTAATAAAGGGTCCTGAAAATTAGCCTCAGACCTCAAGGTTTCTGCGGTGAGGATGTTCTGAGGGGACCACTGCTGCTCATTGGTGCCTGGGGGTTGGGGGGGGGCGATGTTCTCAATGCCCAGGGCTGGTCTCACAGCTCTGGGCAAACACAGGTGTTGGTAAATCTCAGCGTCCACTTTGTTCTCACGCTGTCTTGGTTTGCTCTGCATGCCTGCGGGTGGGCTATGGGGAGCAAGCGGTGGTTGTTCAGTGGGTTTTAACTTGAACAGCTTTGCTAATGGAGTTAAAGCCTGTTCAGCTTCTGTGTTGCTGGTGCCCAAATGCTTTGGGCAAATCACCGCCGGGTCTCCTGGTTCTCTCCCCAATAGGTTGGCCTGGACCCACGCGGTCATCAGGACCTTTGAGGTCTTCGGAGAGTCAGGGGTTGACCCCTCAGAGGTTGCTTTTGCTCAGGGATGGCCAAGCTGTGCCTTAGACAGAGTGGCTTTTCCTTAGAGTCCCCTCAGTGTCCACGGACTCGTTTCGTCACAGACAGGTTTTGAAATCGCCACCATAGCGGCCAGTGATGCTACTAATAACATCAGCACCCATGACGCCGTGAGGGAGAGCCTCTCACACACTGTGCACAGGTGGTCCTAAAACAGGCGAGGAGGCGAGCTGCAGGGATGTGCGGTGGCTTCTTCGGCACCTGACTCCACGCTGGGCCTTCTCCCTCTGCACCAGGGTGCTCAGCGCCAAACGGGATTTCAGCCCCAGCAATGTCTGCGAATGCCCCGCAGTCATTTGCAAACCTGGAAGGTGTGTGCACTGTTCTTCCTGGAGCGGGTCCAGCATGTTCCGGAGACACTCACAGGGCGCAGATGCCAGGGAGCCCTGGGGCGCACCATGCTGTCTCCCACAGGCAGCCCACAGAGCCAGGCTTCCCTCATCCACTCCGCTCCAAATCGGGTGTTTATGGAGCAGCAGGAGGCGCAGGCACTGTTTTAGGGCCTGGGGGAAGCGATGAGCAGGGCAGACAAGGTGCCTGTCCCCATGGGGCATTCGTCCTGTGGAGGAGAAGACAGGCAAGTGAGTGAAAATAAAATAACTGCAAAGGAAAACGTCTCATTGTGAGAAGTGATATGAGGGAAATAAATACAATGATGGGACTCAGAGAGACTGGGGTGGGGGTGGGGAAAGTGACTGAAAGAGGATCTCCCTCCTTTGTCAGACTAGGAGCTCCATGAGGCAGGGCTTTGTCTCCCCCATCAGACTAGGAGCTCCATGAGGCAGGGCTGTGTCTCCCCCATCAGACTAGGAGCTCCATGAGGGGCATGTGCTGTGTCTCCCCCATCGGACTAGGAGCTCCATGAGGCAGGGCTGTGTCTCCCCCATCAGACTAGGAGCTCCATGAGGCAGGGCTGTGTCTCCCCCATCGGACTAGGCGCTCCATGAGGCAGGGCTGTGTCTCCCCCATCGGACTAGGAGCTCCATGAGGCAGGGCTGTGTCTACCCCATCAGACTAGGCACTCCATGAGGCAGGGCTGTGTCTCCCCCATCAGACTAGGAGCTCCATGAGGGGCATGTGCTGTGTCTCCCCCATCGGACTAGGAGCTCCATGAGGCAGGGCTGTGTCTCCCCCATCAGACTAGGCACTCCATGAGGCAGGGCTGTGTCTCCCCCATCAGACTAGGAGCTCCATGAGGCAGGGCTGTGTCTCCCCCATCAGACTAGGAGCTCCATGAGGGGCATGTGCTTTGTCTCCCCCATTGGACTAGGAGCTCCATGAGGCAGGGCTGTGTCTCCCCCATCAGACTAGGCACTCCATGAGGCAGGGCTGTGTCTCCCCCATTGGACTAGGTGCTCCATGAGTCAGGGCTGTGTCTCCCCCATCAGACTAGGAGCTCCATGAGGGGCATGTGCTATGTCTCCCCCATCAGACTAGAAGCTCCATGAGGCAGGGCTGTGTCTCCCCCATCAGACTAGGAGCTCCATGAGGGGCATGTGCTGTGTCTCCCCCATTGGACTAGGAGCTCCATGAGGCAGGGCTGTGTCTCCCCCATCAGACTAGGAGCTCCATGAGGGCCATGTGCTGTGTCTCCCCCATCAGACTAGGAGCTCCATGAGGCAGGGCTGTGTCTCCCCCATCAGACTAGGAGCTCCATGAGAGGCATGTGCTGTGTCTCCCCCATTGGACTAGGAGCTCCATGAGGCAGGGCTGTGTCTCCCCCATCAGACTAGGAGCTCCATGAGGGCCATGTGCTGTGTCTTCCCCATCGGACTAGGCGCTCCATGAGGCAGGGCTGTGTCTCCCCCATCAGACTAGGAGCTCCATGAGGCAGGGCTGTGTCTCCCCCATCAGACTAGGAGCTCCATGAGGGGCATGTGCTGTGTCTCCCCCATCGGACTAGGAGCTCCATGAGGCAGGGCTGTGTCTCCCCCATTGGACTAGGTGCTCCATGAGGCAGGGCTGTGTCTCCCCCATCAGACTAGGAGCTCCATGAGGCAGGGCTGTGTCTCCCCCATCAGACTAGGAGCTCCATGAGGCTGGGCTGTGTCTCCCCCATCAGACTAGGAGCTCCATGAGGCAGGGCTGTGTCTCCCCCATCAGACTAGGAGCTCCATGAGGCTGGGCTGTGTCTCCCCCATCAGACTAGGCGCTCCATGAGGCAGGGCTGTGTCTCCCCCATCAGACTAGGAGCTCCATGAGGCAGGGCTGTGTCTCCCCCATTGGACTAGGTGCTCCATGAGGCAGGGCTGTGTCTCCCCCATCAGACTAGGAGCTCCATGAGGCAGGGCTGTGTCTCCCCCATCAGACTAGGAGCTCCATGAGGCAGGGCTGTGTCTCCCCCATCAGACTAGGAGCTCCATGAGGGGCATGTGCTGTGTCTCCCCCATCAGACTAGGAGCTCCATGAGGCAGGGCTGTGTCTCCCCCATCAGACTAGGAGCTCCATGAGGGGCATGTGCTGTGTCTCCCCCATCGGACTAGGAGCTCCATGAGGCAGGGCTGTGTCTCCCCCATCAGACTAGGAGCTCCATGAGGCAGGGCTGTGTCTCCCCCATCAGACTAGGAGCTCCATGAGGCAGGGCTGTGTCTCCCCCATCAGACTAGGAGCTCCATGAGGCAGGGCTGTGTCTCCCCCATCGGACTAGGCGCTCCATGAGGCAGGGCTGTGTCTCCCCCATCAGACTAGGAGCTCCATGAGGCAGGGCTGTGTCTCCCCCATCGGACTAGGCGCTCCATGAGGCAGGGCTGTGTCTCCCCCATCGGACTAGGAGCTCCATGAAGGGCATGTGCTGTGTCTCCCCCATCAGACTTGGAGATCTGAAAAAGAAGATGCCATAAGTCCTCCAACTGGGTCCAGCACGTGACATAGCAGGTAGGAATGTGTGACAACTCAGTGGTCTTAACAAGTCTGAAATGTTCTTTAATTTGGAGGTTGTTCGCTTAGTTATTTAACAAAGGCTTTCTCACTACTGGCATCTGCAGCCTCAAAACCCTGCTCTCCGCCCTCCCCACCTTTCAAAAAACAGTTGCATCTCTTTTCAGTCCTTATAATTTCCCTCCCAGCATTATATTCTAAGAACAAAGACATATGGGCCAGTGCCAGTCAGCTCACCCTCCCTCTGCCTCCCACACCTCTGCCTCTGGCCCAGCAACCCCTCCTCCCACCCACGGCTCCAGGTTTCAGAAAGCTCCAGCAGCCTGGCCCATTTCCCTTCACAGCTGAGCATATAACCAAAATTGGCTGTTGTAATGGCAACTAAACGATGCCCTAATACCCAGATCAATCTTCCTGTGAAATAACTCATTATTCAGGCTCCAATTGCAGGGGATGGAATTAAGACAGGAACAGTTAAGGAGAAACTGTAGCCGCAGGTAGCATTTGGGAAATGCAGGGTGAGTGTTGGGAGCGAGGGGAGGGGGGCGAGAAACACAGGGGAGTGGGGCTGAGCTGGCAAGGAGAGCCCTAGGCTGGGCTTTGGGGGAGGAGTGTAGGGTCAAGCTATCCCCCCTTTCTTTGAGAGGAGAGGAGGCCGGGATGGGGCACCACCTTTGCAGTGAAAACAGGCAGAGCCAGCAACAAGCCATCGGTTCCAACAGGAGTCCCCTCACTCCTGTCGGCCGAGCTGAGGCCGGAACATATGGCTCTGAGGAGGGACAGGAGCCCAGGCCACCAGGGCCCTGGGGTGAGGCTTAATCCCAGAGAATGGCCCCCAGACCTCCAAACATCATCCACGGAGAACAGGGACAGTGGCCTTTACACACACCAGAGCGAGTAGCGGGAGAGAAGGGACGAGGTGGAGAGGTGGCATAAGACTGCGTCAAGGTGAGCAGCGGGACAGGGCCTCCTCCGGGGACCATGGCCCTGTTCCCCACTGCCCTGTGCTCTTATGTTGATGGGAAGTTCAGGAGAGGCTCCAAAAACAGAGAATGGGTGCAGTTCCAGCAACTCTTCCCTCCCAATACATCATTCATTCATTCATTCATTCCAGTGACAGTCCATGGCCTCCCAGTCTCCACAAGTCCCCCTCGGGAATGCCGCTGCGGAAGGAATTCGGGGCGCGAGTCGGGAAGTGCAGGTCCTAACCCGCTAGGACAAGCTGGCTCAGCCTGGGAGGCAGTCTCCCCTGTTTCTGGACTTTGGCCTCCTTATCTGAAAGCGAGGAGGTTGGAGTGGAGCGGGGGCAGCAAGGGTCCCAGCCAGCCCCGACGTGGCGGGTCTTCAACCCAGCATGGGAGGCCTCCTCTCAGGCCTGAGTGCGCAGGCGTTTAGAGCAGGAGGCCGTGTGCTGTGCGGGTGGGAAACTGGGGAAGGGTGTGGGGGCCAGTTTGAAGGCTGGAGAGGGAAAGTGTTTGAAAGAAAGAGAGACAGATAGTGCACGTGTATGAAATAGAAAGGAAGGTGGTGGAGGGAACAGAGAGAGAGACAAACAGCCAGACCGAGACAGAGGGAGCAGAACGAGCACTCTGGAGCCAGGAGGGGAGCGAGGAGGAGGCCCTCCTGCAGGAGGAGGAGGCAGTGCCATCTGCCCAGCGGTCCCACACCTTCCCACTGAGTGCCTGCCATGGGGGCAGTGTCCTCAGCACGCAAAGAACCCGCTAAGATAGGCCTCCCTGCCACCAAGGAACCAGTGACCACGCGGCCTGTGAAAATGAGCAGGATGACACCATGCTGGCCATGCCCGAGTTTCTGTGCCAGGGAATCTTAACCCGAAATCCATGAAAAATAGTAATAGCTAACCCTTACTTAGGCTCCTACTAACTCAATCGTCACCATAACCCTCCCAGGTTGGTATAAATTATCATCTTTTATAGGTGGGGAAACTGAGGCATGGGGAGGTTAAGCAATTCTCCCAAGGTCATGCAGTCAGCAAGTGGTGGGGGCAGGATTCGAACCAGAGCAGCGGGGTCTTAGAGCCGGTGCTTCCCCGTCCGTCCATCGCCCTCCCTGGACACACTAGGAAGCTGGGTATGGAGGATGGGAGTGGCCTGCCTCCAGCCCCAGACAGGTAGCAGCAGCTCCCTCCTACCAGGCAGCTTCCCCCACAAAGAGGGTTGATTCTCCCCTACTCCACTTGGTGTGATAATAAGAAGTCCAGTGCCGTATAAACACATGCGCCTCGCAAGGAGAGGGGGGAGAGAGGGCTTACCTCCAGGACCAGCCATGGCGGGCTGGAAAGCACCCCAGGCTTCCTCTGATGTTGTCCAAGCTCTCTCAGTGGCAGGGGAGCGTGGGTTGAGTCGTGACTGTGGACTAATGATTAATTCTCTCTGCAGCTCAGCCTTTTCACCTGTTAAGTGAGCAGATTGAATGATATCCACAAGCTCCCATTTCTGTGTCCCAGACCCCATTTTCCCTCCTGTCCTTCATTCCTATCGGTGTCACATCCATAAACATCGCATCAGAAACTGATTCAGGCAGAGGGCTCGGCAGGCAAGCAGTTCCCATCAGGCAGAATAAGGAACAGGTAAATGGCTGTGTCTTCGTCAATTAGGCATCAATTTGCCTACTTGTGTCTGAAAGATACAAAATAGGAGCAGCTAAAACAAGATGGAAGCTTGCTGCTAGTGCAAAAGAAATTCAGCAATGAGCCCACCACACAACAGGGCGGATCTTCAGTGTCAGGGACCTGGGGTCCTTCTGTCCTGTGTTCCCTTCTATTCAGCATGAGGCTGCTCCTCGTGGTGCAAAACGCCTGCTGAGCTCCAGCCTTTGCATCCACACTCCAACTAGCGATAAGAGAAGAGAGCTCAGGAAAACTGTGCCTTCCCCTGTTTAGAAAGGCTTCGCGGACGTCCCACACCACACCTTCACTTAGCTCTCATTGGCCAGAACCTAGGCATATGGACACACGTAGCTACAAGGGAGCCTGGGAAATATTATTTTGTTCTAGTATGTAAGCTGAGTTTTAAGCCCAGTGCTCAGTTAGGGATTTTGCTGCTACAAACGAGGGTTAGGTAGAGTGGATGTTTTGCGGACACTTAGCAGTCTTTTCCATCTTTTCTAGACTTCAAAGGGGCTGATATCCAGGACGAGAGAAATCGTCACCCGGGGATCTATCACAGAGGGTGGGCCTTGCATAAGCCTTCAGAGACAGGAGTCTAAGGCTCTAGAATTGTCCAGACTCCGGGAAGTTGGAGATGTGGTCCATGGCATGAGGCAGGAATTCGAAGGTCCTTACATGACAGCTGCGTCACCCAACCAGGACCCTCCGACTGCCTGTGTCCCAGACAGGAGCACCCCATCTGGGGTGTGTGGCCTGAGGCAGGTCCAAACCTGTCGGGACCACGTTTCCCAGCTGTGGGGTTTGGGGCCAGGTGCCCGGGAGCCAGGCACGAGGCCTGGGAGGAAGGGAGGAGAGAAAATGTCAGGCGCTTGGACCAAGGACAGAAAAGTCTGGACTCCTTGTCAGGAGCTGAAGCTGATTCACACCCAGGGTGGGTCCCACAGGAGGCACAGCTGGGCCACCCTTGGGGACCGGCGGGGAAGGAGAGTCCTGGAAGCTGGCTAGGAGCAAGCCCCCCTGCAATGGAAATGGGATTCTAAACAGAAAAGGCTTGGGAGGCAAAACAAAGCTCTTGCACTGAATAAATGTTCTGCGTTAAGGCAGCCAGAGCAGCGATGAATTAAACATCAGGTCTGAAGAGAGGAAAATGCCGTGATTTATAATTGCTTCAGGCAGGAGGCGGCCTGGGGGCCTGTCAGAGGCTCCACCAGGGACCCAGTTTCCCCACAGAGCTGCGGAGGCACGGAGAGGAGATGTGGCCTGCCTCCAGGGTGGGGAGGCCGGAGTGGGGTCTTCTAGAAAGGGGGGCAGACTGGGGAGATGAAAGGAACGTGCTCAGGCAGCCGGCGGCCCAGCTCACAGTCTAAGCTCCGTGTGACCTTGGCTAAGTCACTGGGCGTCCCTGGCTTCCTTTCCCCGTCCGTCTGGGGGATAAGAACACCCGCCTCATCTTGCTTGGTTCTCGGGAGGATAAAGGGAGATAATGGATGGTGAAGGGCTTTGCAAACATAATGTGCCGCTGCTACTTGTTGGTCTCGGCCTCCCTGTGAAACAACAGTGAGGCTAATGCTGAGCTCCGGCGGCTGCTTTAAGATGATTAGTCTTCGGGAACAGAAGGGGGGTTGGAATAGCACAAGATGCCTTGGCGCTCAGAGATGCCGCTCTGCTCCGGAGGTGCCTGCCAGAACAGCTCCATGTCAGGGCTCACACTCCTGCAGGCAGCGTGGGGTCCTGGGGGCCTGGCTTGGAGTCCCAGCTCACCTGCGTGTGAGCATGTGACCAAAGGCAAGTCAGGTAACTTCTCTGCACCTCAGTTTATTCCTCCACACGTTCAACACAGTCATGAAACCGCATCTCAGAGAGTCCTTGGGAACATTAAATGAGTTCACACAAGTAAAACACGTGCAGTGATGCCTGGCACATGGAGACTTCCGTGTAATTGCTGGCTCTTCTCATGTTTCTAATACTGAGCACATCAACGGAAAAGCAGCCGTGGGCTGGCGTCCCAGGCCCCGGCGCACCGCCCAGGCCTTGCTCTCACACGGAGCTCTGCACAGGAATGCCCTGGAGGTCTTGTTAGGCTCAGACTCTGAGTCAGCGGGTCCGGGGCGGGGCCTGAGAGTCTGCATTTCTAACCATCTCCCAGGTGAGGCTGGGACCACACGTTGCACAGCAGGCGGCGAATGAAGGCTGCTGATCGAATCCCAGGGCACCTGCCTTCTCGGCCCATGTCTGGCGGTTTCAGGAAGCTGGTGGGTCAGAGGTCTGCGCTGCTCACTCTGCTCCCCACTCCCCACCCGACAGGAGCCGCTGCCCAAAGCTGCCATCCCCAGGAAGGCATCAGCGACACACGAGAGGGATGAGCCTTGATCTTCAACTGACAGAACTTTATCAGCTGCCCTGCTGCGATATTCCTGATCTATTGCAAACGACACAGAAATCCATCCCTAAAATCTCCAGCAGCTAATGATGGTGCCAAGGCTGCTGGGAGCAAAGTGGTGAGTGGGCGGGTAGCTGCAGCAGCTCCGCTGGACACCCCGGTTCCTCTGGGGCTGACAAGCCTGTCCCTGGGGGCTGTGTGCCCGGGGCAACCTACCTTCCCTGAGCCCGGCTTCCTCAAAGATAAATGGGGATCACAAGAGACCCCGTTTTATAGAGCAATATGTATGGGTATGAAAAATTATCCAAGATTGGCTGCTAAGAAAGCAAATAGAAAAGCTTGAGTCTGTGCTGTAAAATGTATAATAATATATATTTGCACATTCATGGGAAAGTCTAGAGGAATATATACCAACCTGCTAACAGGACTTATCTTGAGAAGGGAGAGGTATGATTATGAGGGACTTTTACTGTCAATATTGTGAGTTTCTATAGTTTGATTCTAAAATAATGAGCATGCACTATTTTTGTCATAAAAATATCCATTATATTTTTTGCTTAAAAATGGCTAGTGGCAGCCTCATAGGCCACGTGGAAAGAGAGCATTGGGCAAGGCCCCTCACCCAGCCAGCACCGACTGGAGATCTGGGGTCAGGGGCCTGCAGGAGAGCTGCACCTTCACTCACTAGCTATGCAACTTGAGCAGGTCCCTGAGCCCTGGGGTCCTCATCAGCAGATGGGAACGACAGTGGTACCTGAACCAGGAGGTCAGCATCCTGAGCACAAGTGAGGACTGAGGGGCAGCCTCGCCCACAGAAAGGAGAAGGAGGGGGGCAGTGGTATGGGGGGGGGGGCTGAGATCCCCACTGGGCTTCTTAGGGTAACAGTGGAGGTTTCCTCCAACCAGCAAGGAGCGGAGCAGGGCCTGTTGCTGAAAGTATGACCCAGCTCTAATCAACCTGCTTCCCAGTCTGAAAACCTTCATGCCTCTGAGCATCCGTTCATGCTGTTCCTGATCTCTTTGATGGCCTTCCTCCTCCATCTGACTACTTCTTGCTCACCCATCAAGACTTGGCTCCTCCCGGACTCATCCCTGAGCCCCTGCTACAGCTGGAGGTCAGGGGCCCCTACTGGGTGTCCCTCAGCGGGCTGCATTTCTCTACCTCCCCGGCCTCAGCCTACTGCCTCATAAGGACCTGTTTTCTTGTCCATTTCCCATTTAAGACAGAACTGGACAGTTATGGGTCTTATTCAGCTTCTAATCTCTGGCACCTGGCACAGTGCCCAGCACCTATTTTTATCTATCTTTAAGCTTTTGTACACCTTTTGATTTAAGCGCCTTAGATTATCTGGGATTTCCTAGTTGATTCCTTTCTGCCAAGGCAATCTGGTCTATGAGGAAGGGGCATAGAAAGGGGAGGGGTATTGGGGTGATGGAGAGGGCATGGTGCCCTCTAATGTCCAGGTGCAGGGGTGGCTGCAGGAAATAAGGCAGGAGAAAGAGGGTAGGGGCCAGGTCGGACTCAGGAAGACCAATGCACAACCCTAGGGGTAAGTATATGAGTGAAGGGCCACTGCATCTGTCTCCCCATCTGGGAGCAGTCCGCCTCCATGGACCCACATGGGGCTGTGGCTGGCTTAAAAGCATTAGAAAAACAAGAGGAGGCTCGGAGACTGCCCCCTTGTGGAGAGAAGAAGTTAGCTACCTAGAGGTGCCTCAGGGCACCTTAGAGCTAGAGGATGGACAGGGAGATCTAGAAATGGGTGACCTGGGAGGGGACACCCGTGCATGTCTCCTGCTCTGACGCTGACGTAGCCTGAGAATAGACAGGCCCCTCAGTTAGGCGGACAGACCGGTTTTCTCTTGCAGGGAAATCATATTTGAAAGCCTCTTGCTCCTCGCAGCATCCTTCTAGTCCTAAGGCTCCCTTACTCCTCCCTGTCCCTTCGGGAAAGCCTGTTCCAGGGCTGATGTCAACAGCCGTACCCGACAAAAGACATTTCCTAGGGACATGGCCACACAGGAAGTAACTGAGGGGAAAGTGTAAGTCAAACTCCAGGAACACTGCTCTTCCCCAGGCTGCGTGAGGAATTCCCAGCCCAGAGTCATCTGGGTCAGCCCCTGCCTCAGACCCAGAAACCAGAGCAGGCAGGCGCTGGCCAGTCCCCTCCCTTTCTTGTCACATGACACCGGGGACATGATCAGAGGCCTCTGCCTCTCAGCACCTCTCGGTCCTCACCCTTCCCAGTCGCCCTCTGTGCCTGGCCCTTTGTGGGACCAGGGAGGGCCCTTCAGGCTCCTGAGAACATGGGCAGCCAAGGGAAAGGCTGGGTCCACAGAAGCCAGACTGCCTCCTCCAGCATCTCACTCCCTTTCAGTGACGTTTCCTCGCCTGGAGTCTAACTTAAGTCTTTCTTGCTGCTGTATAAACCCATGTCCGCCAGTTCTGTTCCCCCCTCCCTCCCTCACTTTCTCCCCAAGATAAAGAGGTTCTCATTAGCATCTGCCTGCCTCCTTCAGCCCATTTAACTCCCACCTCCCTTAGGTTTTTCCTGCAGGTTCTCCCCCACCCCAACTTTTCATCATTTCTCCCATTGGCTCTGATTCCTCTCTGGAACCTCCAAATCTTTCTTAAATGTGACCGTTAAAATAAGATGCCAGGAGAAGGCCATGTGCAGGGATGGCCCCACCCTGGCTTGCGTGTGCGGAAGGCGCAAGGGACCCTGCACTGAGGATATCCGGCTCCTGGTCCCGCATAATCCTGGGTCCCCTTGGGACTTCCCCCACCTCCCCCTGGATCGGCGGGGCTGGTGTTTAACTCCTAAAGCCTCGCCTTCTATTTCATCCATCCTAATCGTCATTTTTTTAATCCAATAATTTTCAGCCTTTCCGTCTCATGGCACACGTCAACTAATTACTGAAATTCAGCGGCACACCAAAATATAGATATTTTTGCCCATCTGACAAAAAAATAAGGTATAATTTTGACTCATTCACACTAGGTGGCTATTGCTGTGTTGGCTGTTGTCATTTTTTATTTGACAATTTAAGGGAAAAGAGATCAGTGCCCCTGTCTAAATAGGCAGGTATTGGACGTTTTAACAATTCTTGTGGCACACCTGTTGAAAATCACTGTTCTAAACCATCCAGCTTCTCCTGAAATATAGTCCTACTCCGGGGTCTGCTTCTACGATGCTTTCAACTGCTCTTGGCTTATACATGTGCTCATTCAATCACCTAGTTAGGCCACAACTCCTTCCTGACGGAGTCTCCCCCCTGTGCCAGCCACGGCGCTCGCTCGGGATCTGCCAGGCGTGAGGCAGTCCCAGACTTCATGCAGAGTCCCAGCAAGGAACCCCAAAGTGGGACAGGCCTGTCCAGGACACTGAAAGGATGGGAGAGGGAAGCTAACTCTTTCTGGGAGAAATCTTATAGCAAATAGCAATTGTATTTTGGTGATGCCAGGTGTGCTGTGGTTAAAAACAAAACAAAACAAAACAAAACAAAAACAAACATACAAACACCCCTCCAGATCTCAGCATTTTAGTGCTTTCTTCGTACATGCAAATTTCGGTGTAGGTTGTGTGACTCCAGGGCAGCCATCCTCTCTATGGGGGTCCTATCAGCACACGTCCACTTCCAGGAAGGGAAGGGAAGTGGCCTGTGGCAGGGAAAGAAGCTACGGAACTCACATCTGCTTTTAAGTGCCTTAGACTAGAAAAAAAACAATGTCACTACTGCCCACATGCCATTGGCCAGGACTGTTTCTATGGCCCCAGCTTAGCTGCAAGGGAGGCTGGGAGATACAACCTTGCCATGTGATCAGACAGAGGAGATGGGCTGGTCTTTCCCACGGTGACTCTCGTGGCTGAAGCCCAGAAAGAAAGGGTTGGCAAGTCACCGTCACCACAGTCACCCTCCCTCTCCTCAGCCACCATCTCCAAAGTGGTTATGGTCCTAAAGAAGAAGAGGGCCAGGGCGAAGGCCCGACCTGTTACCTGTTCTATTCAAGGAAGGCGTGCAACTAGTCCTATCCTCGGGCAGTCAGCCTATGCCTTGGCTCAAACCCAAACTAGTGGTGGCATCTTGGCTAAAGGGCCTCAGTCTCAGTACAGGGTGGTCTGGGACCCCATGCTCTTTGTCTTGGATCCATTGTCTTTCTCTTGCTCTGCATCTCAGGGGTCTGGTCCCTGCAAGCATTTTCCCCAGACTCCATGTCAGCCAGTTCCCTGTTCCTGGAGGGGACAGGGTCAGGGAGGAGGCAGCAGGGTATCAGCCCCCGTCTGCCTGCCTGGAGCCTGCTCTAGAGGCCGCCATGGTCCCAGCCGTCCCAGGTGACCAGCTCCCAGGCTGTGTCCACACCCCTCGTGCGGTTGCTAACTTCTAAGTTACTCCACTGCCCTGTTTGGCTCTTGGCTCCTCCCACATCTGTGTGGCCGGCCCTGAACTACACTCCCTGGACTACATACACTGTGTGTGCTTGACTTGATTTCTGTTTCCCATGTACATCTGGACGGATACACCATCTACTTGGCACAGGGTGAGGGATGGGGCGGGGCGCGGGAGAAGGGAGTGGGTGTTAAGTGAGGTAGAGAACATGAGACATAGAAATCAGGTATGAGTCATAGTCTCCTCATTCCCTCATCGTGGTCTTCGATACATATATTCGCACTCCCAAGGGCTGTGTCCTTTAAATTGATCCTTGAAGGTGGGGCAGGGGATACTCATGCTCAGATGGCCTCCCGCTTGTCTGAGACCAAGGAAACAATAGGCAGAGCTGAGACCTCCGAGTCAGAACGAAATTGTTCAAGAGCCTCCTGCAGGCCAGACCCGTGTCGCCCATCCATCGCAAGCCCGCCGCTGGGAAAGCTGTGGGGGAGAGGGCCGCGGGCAGGGCCTGGCCACAGCACATAGATCACCCGCGGAAAGCGACCGGCCTCTCAGCCAAGGCGACGGGCTGGCCTCTGCCATCCATCCGGGCCGCTCTCAGCAGCCTGGGGCAGGCAGCAGCCCACCGAGCTGAAGAACGGCTCTGGCTCCGCAGCGGGGAGATAAATACAATCAGAAACCACTGGGTGAACAAGCCGCCCCGGGGAGCGGGGCTCTGCTCCCCAGGAGGCAATTAAATTCCAAACCAGCCATCTCCATCTTGGGAAGGCAGGGCCAGGGCTCTCACCTCACAACACTAGAAACCAGGGATTTCAGCGTGACAACCAGAACTTCAAAACTGCAAGGGACTTCCTGGTGGCCCTGCACCCTGGCTGCACACTGGCGTGGCCTGCGGTGCCTTTTTAAACAAGGAAGGACTGACTCCCCGCTCCCCAGGCCGCTGACTCAGCAAGGCTGGCTGGGGGCCTGCTCCCAGGGTTCTGACCCGCCTCCCTCCAGGGCTCCAGGCTGCTGACAGGAACCCGGGGCTCTGAGGCAATGGCCAAGGGTTCCTCACTTGCACCGAAGAAATCAAGGCAGTGAATACAAGGTTCTGTATTTGAAGTCCCTCCCCCCGCCCCCCATACATCTTTCCCCTCCTTCTGGCACCTGCCGCTGTGCGCCGGCCAGTGATCGGTAAGAGACTGACAAGAACATAGAATCTCAGGAGCTATTGATCATGTTGACTTAGATGACTTTTTTGTGTGAGCCCGTGTGCTCGAGCTTATGTTTTTGCATTGTTTCTAGTACAAATTTAATTAAAGGTAGTATTTCTAGGCAACTTAAGCTTTGGGTAAGAAAATCAGCTCTTCCCTCAAATCTTCTGTAGAACAATGTAGGTTCGGGGCAAATGAGACTCCATCTCTTGATGACCCTCAGGTGTCCATCACTTAGTGGTACAGCCACCACCATCCCCTGCCAGGGGGCAAGACCACAAATCCCAGAACTAGGCGGGTGGGAGCGACTGCCAACCCCGCTGCTCACTAGGCGTGTGGCCTTGAATAAGGCAGTTTACCTGCCTGTGCCTTGGTTTCCTCACATGGGGAGCAGGGGTAATAAATAGTACCCACCTCGTGTGCTGTTCTGAGGACTAAATAAGTCTGGATATTTACAGGCTTCCGCAGCACCTGGCGCTCAGTAATGCTGTCAGGCACATTGAGAGCTCGGCGGGGGTGTGGGATGGGAGTTAGGATCTTTAAAGAGGATGCTCTCATCAAAGGAATAGTCCTTTGTGCATTTTTTAGACTTAATATTTTTTTAATCCTCACCCGAGGATATTTTTCCCATTGAGTTTTAGAGAGAGTGGAGGGTAGGGAAGAGAAGGAAAGAGAAAGATAGACACATCAATGGGAGAGAGACACATGGATTGGTTGCCTTCCATGTGTGTCCCAACCAGGGCCAGGAATCAAACCTGCAACCAAGGTACGCAACCCACGCCCCTTCAGTCCATGGGCCGGTGCTCTAACCACAGAGCAAGCCAGCCAGGGCACAGACTTAATTGTTTTAGAGAAGTTTTAGGTTCAGAGCAAAATTGGGAGGAAGGTTCAGAGATTTCTCACACACCCCTGCCCCCACACATGCATAACCTCCCCCGTTACCAACATTTCCACCAGAGTGGGACAGTTGTTGCAGCTGATAAACCTACACTGACACATCAGAATCACCCGAAGTCCACGGTTTCCATTAGGGTTCACTCCTGGTGTACATTCCATGGGTTTGGACAATTGTATAAGGACATGTATCCATCGTTATAGTATCATACGGAGAATTTTCACTGCCCTACAAATCCTCTGTGCTCGGCCTAGTCAGCCCTCCCTCCCCAACACCCTGACAACCACTGATCTTTTTACTGTCTCCGTAGTTTTGCCTTTTCCAGAATGTCATATATTTTAGAATCATACAGTAGGTAGACATTTTATGCTGGCTTCTTTAATATGCATTTAAAGTTGTTCCATGTCTTTTCATTGCTTGATGGCTCATTTCTTTTAAGCACTGAATGCTATTCCATTGTCTGAATGTACCAGTTTATTTATCCACTCACCTACTGAAGGACATCTTGGTTGCTTCCAAGTTTTGGCAATTATGACTAAAGCTGCTATAAACATTCATGTGCAGATTTTTATGTAGAGGTAAGTTTTCAACTCCTTTGGGTGAATAGAAAGGAGTGTGATTGCTGGATTGTATGGTAGGAATATGCTGAGCTTTATAAGAAGCCACCATGCTGTCTTCCAAAGTGGCTGGACCATTTTGCATTCCCACCAGCAATGGGTGAGAATTCCTGTTGCTCCACATCCTCGCTGGCACTTGGCGCTGTCAGTGTTCCGGGTTTTGGCCCTGCTGATGGGTATGCAGTGGTGCCTCACTGCTGTTTTCGCTTGGGGTTCCCTGGTGACCTAAGATGTGGAGCATCTTTTCATGTGCTGATTTGCCGTCTACCCATCACCTTTGGGGAGGTGTCTGTTAGAACCTTTGGCCACTTTTCAATCAGGTTGCATGTGTTCTTATTGTTGAGCTTTAAGAGTTTTTGTGTGGTTTGAATGACCTTCACAAGCTGTGTCTTTCACAAGTATTTTCTCATGGTCTATGGCTTATTTTCTTACTCTCTTGACTTGATTTTTTAATCACACGACAATACATGAATCATTCTCTCTTTAAAAGTCAAATAATAGAGCCCAGCTGGTGTGGCTCAATGACTGAGCTTTGACCTATGAACCAGGAAGTCATGGTTCAATTCCTGGTCAAGGGCACATGCCCAGGTTGTGGGCATGCAGGAGGCAGCCAATCAATGATTCTCTCTCATCATTGATGTTTTTATCTCTCTCTCCCTCTCCCTTCCTCTATGAAATCAATAAAAAATATATTTTTTAAAAAAAGATTAAAAAAGTAATGTCCCTTTTTAAAAGCCACCCACCCCAATGGCACTTCTTCCCAGAGAGATGCTCACTGCTCTCTGAGCCCTTGGAGTGCTGCGAAGTCTTTTCTTGTGAATCCACAGGTAACTAGGACTCATATGCTATCTTTTAGGGACCCTCTGGAAGGGCAGACAGATTGGAAGTAAAGCAGAGCAGAGAGTGGTGACTAGAAGGCATTGGGAGGAAGAAGCGCATGTACTTTTCCAGCATCACCTGGGAGGAAGGCTGCAGAGATGCTCTGGTGCCAGGTAAGGAGCTAGACTGTGTTTACCCGTGGTCCTCAGACTGGGGAGCAGGGCCCTCGTGGACGCTAGAAATGAGGAGGGTCCAAGCAAAAGGTGAAAGTCAGCCTGACACTCAGCATCAATTCCACATGGAAACCTGTTAGAAATAAAATCCTCAGGCCCCCAGACCTGTGAACCAGACTCTCTGGGGCAGCAATCTGAGTTTCGATAAGTTCTCCAGGGGGTTCTGATGAACCGCTGCCCTAGAAGAACAAATCCCTTGAAACTCACCCCTGAGACTCCCTGCTCTTCTGCTAGGAAACCAAGAAGGGCTACCCACAAAATGCCCCGAGCTGCCCAGGGCAGGGGATGCTGCAGACCCTGAGCTCAGCAGCAGGGTCGGTGAGCGCAGGCATGGATGGTGCAGAGCTGCCCGCTGGGTGGGGGTGGCAGGGAGACCGATGGGTGGTTCAGGCACCAGAACCCCTGCATTTTAGCTGTTCCCACGGCAGTCCTGACCTTTCCCGGGGAGACAAGTTTGAGCCCCTTTTCTTCACTTCAGGAAAGTGTCACTGCAAACAGCTTAGCTGATGCCTCAGGAGGACGCGGCAAAGTGCACACACCATCCATAATGAATGAGCCTTTTCCTGTGCGCGTCAGGTGGGAGTTGGGGCAGATTAGCCCCGGTAATGGAGTTAAAGTCAAGCTCATTCGTTTGCAAGATGATTGGGAAGTCAGAGTCCCCATGGGCTGTCTGTCAGGAGAGGAGCGGGAAGTCGGCCGGATGATCCCCTGGCTGAGAATGTGTGCTGCAGGCGTGCATGCCCGGGCCCCTTCATGCGTGTGTATGTGTAGTTGCATGCAGGCATTTTTAGGATAAAAAGAGGACTCTGAATCAGAGTCTGAGACCTTGACTTGGTCCAGGCATGGCTGGGACCCCTCTGCTTCCTGCTTTCCACCCTGCCCCACCCAGAGCCCAGTTCTGGCCCTGACCCCTCGCCTGGAGGGTAGGTGTGGGGAGCCCTGCCACTTTCTCAACATGAACTAATGCTTCATTCTTGCCAGGTTCACCTATTCTGGATTCTCACAGGTAAGATCACAAGAACCACATTTCTCACTAAACCCGCTTCTTCCTCCCAGGAACCTGTCTGGGAGAGGGCGACTGACCAGGGCGAAAGTCAGGGACCCCCAGAGCACTGCCTGCCCCCGGGTCACCCTCCCCAGAGTCCTGCCTGTCATTGCTGGTGCCACCTGGCTCGCCGGCGGAGCACCAGGGCTCCCTACAGGCTGCTCCCCAGTCAACCACCTTTTTTTCCTTCCTGCCTAGGCTGAGCGTTAAACAAGGCGTTAGGTTTACTGGGAGCTCGGGGATATGATGAGGAAGGTATACACACACATACAGAACATCACGTGCAGCTGGCCAATCTGGCTCACAGGGGCTCTCCTGCTCTGGGCGGCTGGACCCATGCCCTCTACACCCCTGCCAGCCTCCTGGTGTGGGTGTCCTCTTGGTTCCCACTCCTGAGGCCTCCTGCCTGGACAACAGCCCCCATGTGGTAGGGAGGGGTTCCCTCTGGCTGACCTGGAGCTGCCTCCAGAGCCCTGGGTTTCTGACTGAGGACCCTTCTCTTCCAGGGATGGCTGAAGAGGACTGAAAGAAGGACACCCTCTTTAGGGGGATCCTCTCTCTTCCCAAAAAGGTGGGGTCCCAACAGATGCCAATCTAGGTTTAGGGGCTAACACAGTTAACCCCAAAGATAAACCAAGGGCCATGACCCTGGAGATACGCCCACCCCGCTGGTCCCTGATGGCCAGCAGTGGCCTTTACAGCGGCTGTGCCCTCTGACACTGGCCTCTGCTTTGGACCGATGCCCAGCAATGCCCCCTCCTCCTTCCACCCTCCCCTCAGGGTAGGAAGTCTTGCCCCCACCCTAGCCTTAGTCTCCTTCCCCAGCTGAGCTTAACCTCCCCATTCCTGAGCCAGGACGGGCAAGGCTGCAGGGAAGGTTTCCAGAAAGACTAGAAGGCATGTAGGAATCTGTGGCAATGGGAGCCTAAACCTGCAGGGAACAGGGCCCGGGATCGGGTGGACTTCCAGGCCCCGGCCACCAGTGTCAGCCAGGCCCTCGTCCCAGGAGGCCAGGCCCGGAGGAGGACCCTGTGGCTCCTTCCTCACTGGGGAAGTCCCTGCCTTTGCTGAGATCTCCCGCGGCTCCAACACCCACTTTACATCCCAGGGCTGCCACAGGCCCCCGAGGCCCCCATCCCTGCCTGGCGTCTAGTCTGTCCATTGGGAACCCGCCCCAGGCCCCTCGGCTGTATCCGCACCTCCCTCGGCTTGTGGGCTCTGACCCACCCTGCAGGCCCCGCTCAAATGTGGCCTCCCCGGGGCCCTCCTGAGCATGCAATAGGAGTCTCACTCTCATGTGCATCCCCAAGCACCGAGTCCCACTTCCCCCACAGGACTTGTGGCATCCCTGGGTAGTGATCTATGAGCCTGACTCCCACAGCGGGCTGTGGGCTCCTGGAGGGAGGGGGTGTTTCCTGGACCTCTTTGCTCCCCCATGGCCCACACACTGGGGAACACATGAGAGACACCAATAAACAAGGGGCTGCAGAGGCCAGCCTGAGCCCTGGCCAGGAAAGCTGGGGAGCTCACGGAATGTGGGAGTCCCAGGGACCCAGCCCTGAGAAGGCAGCTCTGTTCTCCTAGCGGGTCCTGCTTCATCTCCAGAATGCCCTTTTCTCCCAACATGCTAAAGCAGAAGGAAGTGTGTGGAAGCCACTGGATGGCTCTCCTGATGTCTCTAAGCCAGGCATCCCCAGAGGAGTTAGAGCCGCTCCTCCCACCTGCCAGATGGCTCCTTTGAAACCAGTGGGTCCAATTTTATAGCCAGAGGGTGGCTGCCAGGACGGAGAGCTCCATGTCAGGGACTTTCATACCCTTGCACCATGCAGGATAAAACTCCCGCCCCAGAGCAGGACCTCAGAGCATAGCTCGAGACCATCTTCGGGCGTGGGAGAAGAGAGCGTGCGGGATGCTGAGGGAGGGGGCTGTCCTGGGAGTGGCGACACCCCTCCATCCCTCAGATACAGCTCTGCCCGTGATGGTGACGCTGCTCAGCGGCCCGTCAGGAGTACACCACTTGGGGGGTTTGGTCTAGACTCTGGAATGCGAATGTCCCTGGGAGGGATAATAGCCTAGCAATTACCAGAAAGCTCTTTAGGGAACGTTCCTTGAACAGATAATGAGACCTGTCTGAGACGGCTCTGGATGCCATAACCAAACGCCATAGGCTGGGTGACCTGAACCACAGACAGCTGTAAGTCAGAGACGCCACATGGTCGGGTTTCAGTGGGGACGTCCCTGGCTTGCAGGCAGCCTGCTGCCTGCTGTGTCCTCATGGGGCCGAGAGAGCTCTGATGTCTCTGCCTCTTCTTATAAAGATGCAAATCCCATCGTGGGGCTCCACCTCATGCGCTAATCGCCTCCCTAAAGCCCCGCCCAGGACTACCATCTCTAGGACTTCAACATATGAATTTTGGGGACACACAAGTATTCAATCCATAGCATTCCACACCTGGTCCTCCAGAATTCATGTCCTTCTCACATGCAAACTAAACTCATTCCATTCCAACAATCCCCAAAGTCTTAATTCGTTCCAGCATCAACTCTGAGTCTAAAGTCCAAAATCTCACCTAAATGTCGTCTAAATAAGACATGGGTGACACTCTGGGTGTGATTGCTTTATCCTGAGGCATAATTTCTCTTCAGCTGTGAACCTTCGAATCCAGAGAAGCTACGTGCCTCTAAGACACAGTGCGGAGATGGGTGCAGGATAGACATTCCTGTTCCAAAAGGGAGAACGAAGGAAGGGTGATGGGTCCCCAGCGAGTGTAAACCCCAGCATGGCAAACTCCACGAAATCTATGGCTCAAGAGGAGTCCTCTTTGGTTTAATGCTCTGCCTTCTGGACCCATTGTGGTTCCCACTTTCATGGCTCTGCTAAGCAAGGTCATGTCCCCAAGGCTCTGGGTGGCCCTGCCCACAAGGCTGTGCATGTTGTTCCTGGCCCCATGGGTGGCACCATCTTCATTTTCTTGAAGACCAGTGCATGTTTACAGTCTATTAGCTCCATGACCCAGTCCCGCACAATCATCTAAGCAGTTTGACAGCTTTCCTTCACATCACCTTAATTCTGCCCCCTTTAGTTCAAACTGGCTGTGCCATTGTGGTACAATCTCATCTCTATTCCTGCCTCCTGTTGAAATAGCTGATTAGGTCCATGAGTCACACCCAACTTTTTATCAAATGGTTATTCAGCCACACTGTTCAGAGCCAGATTTCTCACTTTTCACAATATAAATAGGCTGAGGATTTCCCAAATCTTCAAGTTCAGTCCCTTTTTGCTTCACAATTGCTTCTTCAATTCATCGCTCCTTTTTTACATTTCACTAAAAGCATCAGAAGGAGCCAAACTCCTTCAAAGGTTTGCTTAGAAATCTTCCAGCTAATGATCCAGTGTCATCGCTCACAAGCATTACCTTCCACAAAACAATTGACCACTCAGCCGAGCTATTTTTCACGTTATAACAAGGACCACGCCTTTCCTCTAGTTTCCAATAACATGTCTCATGTCCACTTGAGACCTCACCAAAGTCCTCCTTAATGTTTAGAATGCAGCTCGAAACTCTTCTAGTCTGTACATTACCACTTTCCAAAGTCACTTCCGCCGTTTTAGCGTTTTAGCTATTTGTAACAGCCACAGCCCACTTCTTAGTACTGAACTCTGTGTTAGCTGGGGCTGCCATAACAAAAGACCATAGTCTGGTGGCTTAAAAAACAGAAATTTATTTCTGCCAGGAGGCTCGAAGCCCACGATCAGAGCGCTACCATGGTTGGTTCATGGTGAGGGAACTTTTTGTGGCTTGCAATTAGCTGCCTTCTTGCTATGCCCTCACAGAGAGAGAGAGAGAGAGAGAGAGAGAGAGAGAGAGAGCGCTCCGCTGTCTCTTTCTCTTCTCATAGAGGTGCTAACCTCATCATTAAGGCTTCATCCTCATGACCTCATCTAAACCTAATTATTTCCCAAAGGGTTTCCTCTCCAATTAGGGCTTCAGCATATTAATATCGGTGACACACAACTAAGTCAATAGCAAGAACGATGCCCTGCAAGAATGAGTAGCTACCCAAGGCTCCTGGCCAGAAAAATACGCAAGCCTCCTATATTTTCACAGTGCCTCACATCCTGCAAACAGTGACATTGCATATGACTTCTCAGGTTGTGCACTGCACAGCCCTCATGGTCACCAGTCACATGGGAGACCTTGTAGTTTAGAAAGCTGAGTATGATCGTTTTATGACAGATGGCTGTGATGTATCTTGTTCTAAGAAAATCAGTATTGGTGGTAAATTGCCAAAGGATGGCAGTAAAATGTCTTGCAGAAGAGTTCTTTTCATTGTAATCCACACAAAAGGCACTCTATAAACTAGATCAATCATCTGCTGAGTCTCCGTTGATATCTAACTCAAAATAGCCCTATAAGTAGGTCTTTGGGGTCCCTTTACCGGTGAGGAAGTTGAAATGTGCAGGATCTAAGTCATCCACTTGGTAGGTAAGGGACCTTTCTCACCATGTCCTGGTCACTGAGTCATGGTCCTGTGCCTGGATCCTTTGCCTTCTATGAAGACATGTCTACTTGTGGTCCTCCTTCCGGGGAAGCTGTTGGGGGACTAATCTCTCCACATCCTGCTTCCACCAGGCATCTTCTCCTCCAGCTCCTCCTGGTCACAGAATTACCCAGGTGAGGACGGTGTGCTGAGAGCTGGCATCCCCAACCCCAACTCACCATGATGGAGCCCAGAAAGGGAGGAGGACCCTTTGGAACTTGGAGGTTTATTGGAGCTTGGAAGCTGGGGGAAGAGAGAGGAGGGAACTCCAGAATGGTCTCTCAAGTGAGGTCTCTCTAAATCACCTGCAGGGAGGTACACAGAGAAACGAATAGAGGCAGCTACCTCAAACCTAGATGGGGAATCCTTGGGTTCTTTTGACTCAATCAATCAAGCAATCACAGATTTGATTAAATGCAGATTTGAAGGGCTTGGAACTCTAAATGAAATCAGTGACTGAATCGTTCATTTTTAAAAAATTGAGGTATGATATATATACAATAAAATACACAGATCTTAAGTGTACAGCCTGATGAGTTCTCCTCTTTGGATCCACCCGAGTAACCAATTTTTTCAGCATCCCCCACCCCCGTCCCCGCAAGACTTCTTGGTGCTCCTTCCTGTCTCTATCCCACTCCAGAGTTCATTGCTATTCTGATCTTTTCAAGATTAGCTTTGCCTATCCTTAAACATCACATAAATGGACTCAGAGAGTATGGTTTTGCTTGTGTCTGTTTCTTTCATTCAACAAAGTATCTGTGATATTCATCCATGCTGTTGCATGTAACAGCCTTTTCTTCCTTTTCAGTGTTGGGTAGTATTCCATAAATTATGTGTAAATAGTCCACAAATTATTTATCCGTTGGGGCCGTTATGAGTAAAGTTGTTGGAAACGTTCTTATTTTTGCTGTTTAACGGACAGGAGCCCTCATTCCTCTAGGGAAGATGCCCAGTGGTGGAATTGCTGGGGATTGGAGAGGCCTCCACAGTAGGGCTAGATTACTTTGGGGAGTGGGACAGAGAGACTTGTCCCACCACTGTGTGACCTTAGGTAACTCACTTTCCCTTTCTAGCCCTCAGCATTCTTCATCTGTTAAGTGGGGCTAAGAATACATTCCTCAGTGGTCAATGTAAGACTTCAAAGAGAGAATACTTATTAAGCACTTTGTGGGGGCCTAGCACACTTAAGAAAATAATAGTCCCTGTCTACTCACCCCTCATTTCACTAGCCTCAGTCCAGCCTCCTCCTTTCAGGAAAAGAGTGGCTTAAAATTCACACTTGTGCTCATCACCCTTAAGGTAGGTAAGGCATGTAGGTGAGATCCTGCCTACAAAGCTGTCCCTTGTGCTAGAACGAGTCCACTCTCTGTTCTGTCCAGAATGCTGTCCTCCTCTTTTGGAAATGCTCCTGTGAACCACGTGGTTCTGATGAGAACTGCTAACCATGGACCCCATTCCTGCCCCACACCTCCAACTCCAGCCACCAACTTAGGGTTGATCATGTGACTCAGGCCTGGCCAAACAAGTCCCTAGGACTTTTCAAACAAGATCTCAGAAGAGAGAGCCCTTTCCTCTCTGGTTACCTGACATCTGTGAGGTGGTCTCCACCTACAATGTGAAGAGAAAAGGTCAGCGAGCTTCGAGTTTACACAGAGGAAAGCTGGGAAGCAGAGGAGAGAGAGGGAAAGAGGCAGAACTGCTGACACTCGGGTGTGTGGTTCCAAGTACTCCTGAGGCCAGCCTCCTAAATTATTTGCTCACAGGAGACAATAAATCCCCCATCCTTTTTAAGCTACCTTGAGCTAGGTTTCTGTCACTTGATCCCATGAGAGTCCTGACAAATATACCAAAGGTCCCTGTGGATCTCCACCTAATCTCTCTCAGGCTATCCCCACCTGGCCCTTCTCTTCACCCCAAAAGGTCACAAGCATGCTTACAAAGCCAAGGCCAGTGGTCAGGTATTAAGCACACACCTCATGCCCAGCCCTGGAGTGGGCTCTATGTGCACAGAAGACATTTTTGCAGCATCCTTGCTCAATTTCTCACAACTGCTCTCTGATGTATGCTCCTTTCCTTGGCATGGTAATGACAAATGAAAGATTTGATAGATTGTCTCCAGGTCATCTATTTAAAGTATCTTCAGTGAATACAGTAAATAGAGAATATGGAAATGGTATAAGTAATCAAACTCCAGCCATATATATATTTTTTCCCAGCAATACACCCAGAGACCTGAGTGAATACTCTGGCCTGAACTGAGGAGTGGACGTGTTGGCCCTGGGAAGATTGGCCCTGCTTGACTTCTCCCTCCACATGGGACTCTGGGTTATTTGGGCTTCCTCACAACATGGCGGTTGAATCTTCAAAGAGAAGGCAGGAGGGCATGGCATTTTTATTACCTAGCTTCTGCTGGTATCATTTAATCGTTAGTCAAGGCAGTCAGTCACAAAGATCTGCTTGGGTTCAAGCAGGAGGGTAGTGGGAAGATTCTAGAAGAGCATGAGAGATACTGTTGCACCATCTTTGAAAAATACAATCTGCCACAGGTGATGCCAATCCAAGTGATGGCAATCCAGGATCAGATGATGGTCAGAGATCTAGTCAGGCCATATATCAAGGCCTGCATATCAATCTGTCATTGCTAGGCTGGAGTTCAGGGGCAGAATTATCACCTCTGAGAGGGGAGGTTTACAAGAGTGAGACCAAGCTGGGAGTTTATTAGCAGACTAGAGAACCGGTGCACGAATTCATGCACGGGTGGGGTCCCTTAGTGTGGCCTGTGGGGATCCAGCCAAAACAGGCAATCCAACGCCGCCTGCTGCTCCTGCCTGCTGCTCCCGCTCATCCTGGCCCCACTGTGCCTGCCACAGGCTCGCACCCAGTCAGTCCTCATCGGGAGAGGCTCGCACCACCATTCGCCAGCTGTGAGTCCTGTGTGTGGTGCCCATCCTGGGGGAGGGGAGAGGGGGAGTGGGACGCAATGGGCACTCTGGGTGGGCAGTGGGACGCCCTTGCTGGCCCAGGATCCGGATCCGTCCCACTGATGTTCGCGCCAGTTGTGGGGAGCAGCCGCAGTGCCCAAGGCTGTGGTGCCCAAGGCACTGGTCCATAGGTGCCTGGCTCGTTCTCTGGAGATTGGACCTGCAGGACTACTGAGGGAATGAGTTGTTGCCACCGGGCTGGTTGGTTAGCTGAGCGGCACTCCCACTGTGGGAGCACACTGACCACCAGGGGGCAGCTCCTGTGTTGAGCATCTGCCCCCTGGTGGTCAGTGCACATCATAGTGACCAGTTGTAAAGGTCACTTAGGCTTTTATATATATAGACTAGAGGCCCAGTACATGAAATTCGTGCGGGGGGGGGGGGGGAGTACCTCAGCCCAGCCTGCACCCTCTCCAATCTGGGACCCCTCGAGGGATGTCCGACTGCCCATTTAGGCCTTATCCCGGTAGTATCAAGCCTAAATAGCCAGTCAGACATCCCTCTCACAATCCAGGACTGCTGGCTCCCAACTGCTCGCCTGCCTGCCTTCCTGATTGCCCCTAACCGCTTCTGCCTGCCAGCCTGATCACCCCCTAACCACTCCCCTGCCAGCCTGATTGATGCCTAACTGCTCCCCTGCCAGCCTTATTGCCCCTAACTGCCCTCCCCTGCAGGCCTGGTCCCCCCACAACTGCCCTCCCCTGCAGGCCTGGGTCCCCCCCAACTGCCCTTCCCTGCAGGCCTGGTCACCCCTAACTGCCCTCCCCTGCAGGCTTGATCGCCACCAACTGCCCTCCACTGCTGGCCTGATCATCCACAACTGCCCTCCTTTGCAGGCCTGGTCCTTCCCAACTGCCCTCCCCTGCTGGCCATCTTGTGGCAGCCATCTTGTGTCCACATGGGGGCTTCCATCATTGGCCACATGGGGGCAGCCATCTTGTGTGTTGGAGTGATGGTCAATTTGCATATTACTCTTTTATTAGATAGGATAGAGGCCTGGTGCATGGGTGGGGGCAGGCTGGTTTGCCCTGAAGGGTGTCCCGGATCAGGGTGGGGGTTCCCTTGGGGCATGGGGCATAGGGCAGCCTGGGAGAGGGGCATGTGGTGGTTTGCAGGCCGGCCTCACCCCCCGGTGACCCAAGGGGAGGCCCTGGTATCTGAGATTTATTTATCTTTGTAATTGAAACTTTGTAGCCTTGAGCGGAGGCCAGGGCCGGCCAGGGTGAGTGGGAAGTTTGGCTTCCTCCATCACTGGGGGCAACCCAAGCCTCCAGCTGGCTCCAGCTCTGTGGCCGCCACCATATTTGTTGGGTTGATTTGCATACTCGTTCCTGATTGGCTGGTGGACGTGGCTTGTGGGCATAGCGGAAGTACGATCAATTTGCATGTTTCTCTTTTATTAGATAGGACTAGAGGCCCGGTACATGAAAATTCATGCACTGGAGGTGGGCCCCCTCAGTCCGGCCTGCCCCCTGTCACAGTCCAGGAGTCCTCAGGGGATGTTCTACTGCAGGATGTCCTACTGCAGGATGTCCTCCCTCTGCAGGGAGGCAACCAGGCCAATCAGGGGAAGGTACCGCCCCTATCACCCCACCACTGCTGCTGCCACTGCCGGCCTTCCTTGGCCCTCACAGTCACTGTGGCTTTGTCCAGAAGATATCCGTCTATATGGTCTAATTAGCATATTACCCTTTTATTATAGATGGTATGACACAGTGGTTAAGAGCAGACTGCCTGTGTTTGATTCCTGGCTTCACGAACTAGTAGTTTATGACCTTGGGCAAGGAACTTATTTGCCTCAGTTTCCTAATCTATTAAATGGGATAACAACTGTACTTAGGGGTTTGTTATGAGGATTCAGTGAGTTAATATGGGTAAAGAGCTTAGAACAGTGTCTGGCTCAGGGCAAGTGCAATGTCAGGATAAGCTAATCCTGTTAATAGGCTGTTTCACAGAAAAGCACTGGGAACAAAACAGGGAATGAAACTGCCAAATGGTGGGTATGAGCTCTGAAGTGAGGCGACTTCTCAGAGTAATGAGAGCTTCCCTAGTGAGAAGGAAGCTCCGGGGGAGGAGGGGTCACACTGGGGTGGGGGGAGGAGGGGGGAGCTGGTCCTTGGTGCCTGGAGGAGATGTCTTTGGAGCAGAGATGGGCCTGTAAGCCCTGGCCTGGAGGTCCCGCCGGCTCGAACACTATCAAATCCTCCGCAGTGTCGGTGTCGGGAGCTATAAAAATCCTGAGGAGTCCCGAGGCTACTTAGAAAGACAACAACTGTTTCCTCCGTAATGAGCTGCCACTGCAGCATTTAATTAAAACTGCGGGAGACTCCCAGGAACATGGACGGCGGAGTGTGGCGGGCTGTGGTGGCAGGCATTTGTTTGTCAGGGCTTGGGGGGGGGGCAGGGACAGGGGACGGGTGTTCCTCAGAAGCTGGGCACAGCCACCCCCACCCCAGCTCCTTTCCTGCGAGCCCACCTATCAGCCTCCTGGTTCCCCTCATCCTTGTCGTCACCCTCATCACTGTGGGAAGTGTCACACTCTACCTGACCCCAGGATCTGTGGGGCAGCACAGAGCGAAGGTCTTGCCTCCCTGAGCCTCAGTTTCCCGTCTGGAAAATGAGGGGCTGGGTCCTCCTTCACAGGGTTGTGGTGAGAGCTAATGAGACACGCCCGAAGGGCCTGACACTCGTCCCCTAACCCCTCGGACCTTCCTGGTCAGAACCATGAGCCCAGTCTTGGTGCTCGGAGGGTTTCAGGCCTCGTTTTCCGAGCCCTGTCCTGGGAGATGCTCCTTGAAACAGGGGTTCCAAAGTCAAATAAGTTTGGGAAACCCTGTGCTGTCTGCACACTGCTCCTCGCTTGCGGATGACAGTGCACCTGGGTGTTGTAAAGGTTCTGAGAAGTCGTGCAGTGAAGAATCCTGCTGGTTTCACCCAGTATTCTCTAAGGTTCCTCATACAGAAACTCTTCTTCATTTGTGTCACGTGAAGTTTTCTTTATTTTTTTCACCCACTGTTAGCATCATGGGGGACAGTCTCTAGGAAACACTGGGGCCCAGAAATCATGAGCAAAATTGCTTAATCGCTCTGAACCCATTTCTCATCTGACATGAGCGTAGGGAACACCCACCTTGCAGGCTGCTGTGATGATTAGAGGTAGCGCATACACCTAACCAGGCCTGGCACACCATGGCAGGCAGGAAGTGAGGCCACGGTGCCTTAGGCAGGTGCCCAGAGGCAGGGAGTGGCACTGAGGGATGCAGACACTACAGGTGAACTGAGGCGGGGCTTGACAGGAAGGGCGAGGCCAGCACAGGCTGGCTGGGCTGAGCCCAGGGGTCCTCACATCTCTGGACCAGCACGGGGATTGTGCCCAGTGCCAGGGCAAAGCTGGGCCTGCGGGTGAGGGACATGTGGCCTCCTAGGGGTTGGAGGACTATTGGGAACCGGGGCAAACAAGGGAGTCATTTATTAACACCTTCATTTTGCTATTATTTATTGAGCACCTACTATACCAGACATTCTTAGGCACAGAGATACATCAGTAAACAAAACAAAGTCCCTGCCCTCATGGGGATAACATTATCAACAAATTTTAAAAAATAATAATAACTTGTTAAACGAGGATCAGTGCTATTAAAAATAGAGCAAGGTAAAGTGGTAGAGAGTGATGGGTGGGGGTTATTTTAAAGAGGATGGTCAGGAAAAGCCTCTTTGAGGAGGTGATGTGAGCAAAAAGTGGAAAAAGGCAAGTGATTTCAGACTCCCTGACTCCTCCTCCTCCTCCTTCTCCTCCTCCTCCTCCTCCTCCTCCTCCTCCTCATCATCATCATCATCATCATCATTATCAGCACCATCATCACCATCATCAATGACATCATCATTTCTAAGCCCCCCACAGGCCTCCTTATCAGCTGGGTTAGGCACTTCTCAGGTTGTTCCTTCCCAGGGTGCAGTTCCAGCGATGGCCACAAGGTGGAGGAGTGTCTCCAATGGGGTCCAGGGGCAGAGAGTTTGTGGATGAATTCAGAAGACTTGAATCCCAAGCACCCTCCTCTAGAGTCCCATCCAGTTGAGAGTAATCTCGGGCTGTCTGCAGACATAGGACTCCCGCATAATTGAGCTGCAGACAGAACTGAAGAGAACAGTGGGGGTCTTTAGCTAAATGGGAGGCTTGGGGGTGGGGGAGGCAGAGGGGCAGCCCCAAGGAACTTCCGGGAAGCTGAGGGTCCAGGGTCCCAGGCTGAGGTTGCATGGCCACTAAGAGGGCACTGCCAGCAGGACTTGCTCTCTTCATGCTGGGCGTGGGCGGGTTCAGACATACATCTGCCTCTAGCGATGGGAAGGCAGATGAGGAAGCAGGGAGTACAGAGGGAATTGGCTGTAAAGGCCGAGCCCTGCATGCAGCACAGCCAGGCTGGGGAGTCACAACCCGTTTGCAGTGTGCACCCCGCTAGCTGCTCCCGTGCATTCACTTAGCTTCCTACCCCCCAGGCAGCAGCTGCAGGACAGTCCCTGGTGGCAAAGCTGCCAAGCCCCTCTGTTTGGGTCCTCCCTGAGTGCCCGCTGAAAACAGCGAACTGGCTTGCTCCTCTTGGAAGGATGACCCCCGCTGTTCCCCCTCAGCCCAGGATTTGTCACCTCCTGCACTCGTGCCAGTAAGCGGAATCGCGGGATTTCCCATTTGCCTGGCATTTTGCTCCCCAATAACATGTGAACAGGTGCTGCAGGGTTCTCTCCCAGGAGGCCCAGGTAGTAGGGTGGAGTCTCCTCCGTGAGGCTCTTTGCTTTTCTCTGGGAGGAGGTAATCCGTTTCACCTTGCCCTGTGATTTCACTCACCTGCAGCGCCCTGCTGAGGGCTGAGGGCTGAGGGCTGAGGGCTGAGGCCTCCGGGGAGGGGTGCAAACAGGGCAAATAGTACTCACCTGGGAGTCATCTGGGCAACCCAGGAAGGGAATGCGTCCAATGGCACCTGCCCCTCCTCAGGGCTCAGCAGACAGTGACGACTTCTATGGCCCGTCGGGCCAGGGTGGCACCTGTTCATATTTGTGATCTCGTCTATTCCACGAACAGCCCCGATTGGTGCGTTCCTCCCTTTTCCCCTTATTTTATCAAAATGTTTTACCCAAGAACTCTCTGAAAACGTTCTCCTGCTACCAGAGCCGAGCCCCGCTTTGCATTTGGAGTAAAATACAAATGTCTTCCTCAATGTGCACCCCACTCCCACCCCCACTTCCCCGCGCAGCATGCTCCCCGGAGGCACATGCTGGTGGAAGTTTGCTATTTATCTTCCCAGACTTAAAAAATACAGACGTTTATTTTACCGAGACAGGGGCTGTAAGATTCGGTTCCACGGGGAGAGCGTCAGGCGGGGAGCGGCCTTTGCAGAAGCTGGCGGGAGGGGGGGCCCACCGCTGCCCTGGGCACACCTAGCTCCCCAGCAACACTCCGGTGCCCACTGCCCTGAGCTGCATTCAAAACGGGCCTCCGGGAAGTAGTTCCGCAACACTGGCCAATCGTTACTATCAAGGCCCAGAAAGTCACAGAGGTGTGTGTGTGTGTGAGTGTGTGTGTGTGAGAGAGAGTGTGTGTGTGTGAGAGAGAGTGTGTGTGTGTGAGTGTGTCGTGTGTGTGAGTGTGTGTGTGTGTGTGTGTGAGAGTGTGTGAGTGTGTGTGAGTGTGTCATGGGTGTGTGTGTGTGAGTGTGTGTGTGAGTGTGTGTGAATGTGTGTGTGAGTGTGTCATGTGAGTTTGTGTGTGTGTGTGAGTGTGTGTGAGTGTTGTGTATGTGAGTGTGTGTGTGAGTGAGTGTGTGTGGTGTATGTGGGGGGTGTGTGTGTGTGAGAGTGTGTGAGTGTGTGTGTGAGAGTGTGTGAGTGTGTGTGTGAGTGTGTGTGGTGTATATGTGTGTGTGTGTGTGTGTGTGTGTGTGTGTGTGTGTGTGTGGTTCTCAAACTCACCTCTCCACTAAGTGATGGCAGCCTCTGCTGTGAGCTCCCCTCAGGGAGTGTGGCTAAGAGCCCAGGGACACGGTCCTTCAGGCCATTTTTCGCTAAAATATTCCAAGTCCTAAACATTTATTATCTGGTGCTTTAAGGAAAATATTTGCTGACTTCGGACAGAAATACCTGCCATCTACAGTTGGTATAAATGAACTAATATATGTAGAGTTCTTAGGACCGTGCCTGATATATACAGGGTGGGGCAGAAGTAGGTTTCCAACTGTTCGCTTTCCAGCTGTTTGCATGGAAAAGGATACAGTAATTAAAACTAATGCCCGGGCCGGTGTGGCTCAGTGGGTTGGAGTCTCATTCAGTGCACAGGAAGGTCATGGGTTCGATTCTCAGTTGGGGTGCCTGTGGGGGGCAACAGATCGATGTAGCTCTCTCACATCAGCGTTTTTCTCTCTCTCCCTCTCTCCCCCTTGCTCCTTCTCTGAAATCAATTAAAATAATAATAATAAATAAATAAATAAATAAATAAATAAATAAACTCTGTTTTGTGTACTCACAACTGTAAGCCTACTGTTGCCCCACCCTGTATGTGTAGGTAGACCGGGAGAGGTGCAGGTGGATATCAGCGACACGAGGTCACTGGCCGTGTACACCAGCCTTCCCCCGACGCCTGTGCAGGGGAACCTCCGCGATGATGGACGCGCTCTGCCCGCATCGGCACCATCCCGGGAGGCAGCGCCAGCCGCCACGGCCACGGAGCACCTGCCATGTGGCCGGTGGAACCAAGGAACCGAATTTCCATCCTAATGGATAACAATTAATTTCAGTTTTAATTAAATGCCACTTGGGGCGAGTACCACCATATTGGAGAGCACTGCTCTGAACACCTGTCCCGTGAGGAAATGCGCGTCTGGCGTGTGGTAGGCGCTCAATGAACGACTGTGCTGTGCTCTCTCCTCTCCCAGCCACAACCCCGCCACCCTCTCACCCTCCACGCCTGTGCTTTTCCTCTCTCTTGGACCCACTTCTCTCCTTGGGACGGGTCCTCTTTACCCCCTGCGTCCTCTTTACCCCATTCCTACCTGCCTGGCCCCTCGCTGGGCAATGCCCATTGGCATCCAGGCCTCCTCCTTGGCCAACTCAGCTGTCACTGTAAATCAGCCCGATCATCCGCCATCTGGTCCAGCAGAGCGCAGAGCGCGGAGCCAGGCCAAGCAGACCCGGCTGGAGGCGGAGGGTAACCGGCTCTCAGGGCAGCATCCAGGACACTCCATCATTCCCGTGTCTGGTGCCAGGCGGCTGGGCCAGGCCTGAGTGGGGCTGCTGCACACGAGGAACCAGGGAGGGCGGAGAGCAGCCAGGGGCCTGGCTGCAGGTGCTCAGAGCCCGGCAGATGGCGGGTGTGGAGGCGGGAACGAGGGGAGGGCTGCGGGCAGTGTCCCCGAAGCGATGCTCCCTGCTTACGGGCCTTTTGTCACCATCACTGCAGCTGTGAGCCTCCCCACTGCGGGGAAGGGCATCGGGGAGGCGTCGTCTGTGAGTGAAGTTCCCATCCAGTGACTGCCCGTGCCAGGCTGCCTCGCGGCTGCCAGCCATGCCCTCACACAGAGCCCACAGCACGGGCCCCACGCCCACCCCCCAGAGGCCGGGACAGCAGAGAGGCCCGGGCAGCAGCACCAGGGCCACCCGCATGAGGACACACAGGGACCGAGCTCAGGGCTGACATTTACATACATTCTTATCAATAAAGGAGTAAGTACTGACCCTTCCATTCTTTGAGGAAACAAGCAAGTGTAAGAGCCCAGGAAGCTGGCCGTCCAGGCCTGGCGAGGCCTCCGCACCAGCTGTGTTGTTTGCCAGGTCACTCCCTTCCAATGGAGAGTGAAGGGGTGGACGGATCGGTGGCAGCTCCCTCCCTCCCCTCGCAGGGCGACTCAGACCCAGTGCACAGTCTGCAGGGTCCCCTGCGGCCGAGCCTCCGCTGCCCACAGGGACCTGGCATGGGTCTCAGCCCAGGGACATCCTCCCTTCCTGCCTCACTTCGCCTGCTCCCTCATCTTCACCCGAGCCCTTGTCTAGGGAAGCCCAGACTAAGTTGGGAGAGGCCGGGAGGTGAGGCCCTGTCCATGGGATGGGTGTGATCCAGCCCCACCCGAACCATTGCTGGGACTTTACCCTGAACCAATCCCTGGGGGGTGATCACCGAGGCTGGGTGTGCAGAGGGCAGGACCCCTCACTGCTCAGCACCCGGGTGTCCCAAGCAGACACAGGGACAGCAGTTGGAGACCCGGTGTCCTTCTCTCATCGGCACCCCTCTTTGGGTCCATCACGGGGTGAAATCGCCAGTGGCCAGAAGAGGGGAACAAATCCATCAGTATGCACCCTCTCGTCATGGCAGGGCCCAGTCGCCGAGGGAACGGGTCCTGCTCTCTGCACCTGCGCTGGGGCTTCTCCTTCTCTCAAGGGGAGATAAACGTAGAGGGAAAACGCAGCAACTCATGCTCATTTTCCTTCTCTCCCATCTGTTTGTCTCAGCGAAAAAGCCCAACATTCAGCCTAAATGGTCCCAAAGACCAGGGTCCCTGGGGCCAGGGTGAGTTATGAGCAACAGAGGAAGTGTAGGGGGGCAGGGGAGAAGCCAGCTGCTCTGCAAAGAGAAAGGAAAGGGGGCGTGTCACAACCCTTCTGGCCAATGAGCTGTAGCGACGTGTACTGGGCGGTTCCTGGGACAGCTGGTGCTAACCCGATAAAGATACTGCCTCTCCCGTTCCCCCACCCCATGCTTCCAGCTTCTTCCTGCTGGAGATGCAATCCAATGGCTGGAGCTGCAGCAGCCACCCTGTGTCCACAAGGGAAAGACTCTGGTGCTGATGTCCTGGGACTTGCACAGCAGCTACCCACCTCTGGGTTTCTCACTATGGAAGAAAATGGACTCTCTTTATTGGACACTGCAGTAGGGTTTTCTGCTCATTTCTCCCCAGCCGTTCCTCACTGACACAGTGCCCATGCCTTCTCGCCCTCTCTTGACTCAGTCATGTGCCAGATCCCCCTGCTCCCAGCCTCGCAGCCATTGCTGTGGGGACCGCTACTCCTGCCTCCTCTGGCCGCACCTCTCCTGGGCTGGCCCACCTTCTCCCTGCTCGTCGGGGTGGCCATGCTGACGTAGGCACAGCCTTGCAATTGCAAAGAGGTTAACACAGCTATGGCATGAGGCAGCCGCTGCTTAATGGTGACCAGAAACTAAAAGACTAATAGCGGCCTCTTTCCCACCCTCCACCCACTCTGAGGACACCCCGCTGAAGCACTCTGGACCCTGGTGTGATGTAAGCCACACTTGCATCACCTCACTCTTTCCTCTCTCACTAATACATTTCCTTTCATAAAATACTAGAGGCCCGATGCACAAAATTGGTACAAGGGGCTCGGCCCTCACAGCTGCAGTGGCTTGCCTCAGCCCACGGCCCTGGCTTCGTCCAGAAGGTCGTCTGGAAGGACATCTGGAAGGCCGTTTGGCTGTCCAGTTTAATTAGCATATTACACTTTTATTATTATAGACTAGAGGCCCAGTGCATGAAATTCGTGCACCGGGGGTGGGGGGGCTCAGCCCGGCCTGCATCTCTCTAATCTGGGACATCCCTCTCACAATCTGGGACTGCTGGCTCTTAACTGCTCACCCCTGCCTGACCGCCCCTAACCCTCTGCCTGCCTGCCTGATTGTCCCTAACTGCCCTCTTCTGCCAGCCTGATCACCCCTAACTGCTCCCCACTGCTGGCCTGATCGCCCCTAACCACCTCTGCCTCAGCCCCTGCCACCCGTGGCTTTGTCCGGAAGGAAGGCAGGACGACCGGAAGTTGTCCGATGTCCAGTTGACCCAGTCTAATTAGCATATTACCCTTTTATTAGTATAGATACTACTCACAGCCAAGCCCCCGTACCAGACTTTGCTTTGGAAGCAGGAGGGGAACCCAGGCTAAGACATGTTAAATCACTGGGTGATCTTGGACAGCTTGCTCACCCTCTCTGGGCCTCAGTCTTCCCATCTGCACAGTGGGTAGGCATTGGACCCGTGGCCTCTGGGGTCTCTCCCTCTGCGCACGCCTGACCCATGCTCACCCCCAAATGTCAGTATGTCAGCCCCGACGGGAGGTCCCCCAGGCAGGGCCCACAACTGCCTCGGCCTGTGGGGGACCCAGTCCAGCATCTCACAGTCATTGCAGGGGAAAGAGAAGAGCCAGAGGAAAGTGTTACTTACCAAGTGAAGCCGACCAGAGAGAAGGAAAACAAAAACACAAACCTGAGGCTGGAAGGTAAATCATGTGAAGGGATCAGGAATGGAGGTTGCCAGGTGGGCGCTGATCCCATTAATGAGGATGAGCGGGAGTGTGTGCACCAGCCAGGGGTAAAGGTCACACACACAGCTGGTGCTAATGAGCTGCAGTGGCCTTGGCCACAGGTCACCAAGGGCAGAAAACACTTAGTCCTGCCAGGGTATTGCTGAGGGAGCTTGGTGGGGGTGGGGGGGGGGAGTAGGAAGCAGACGGCTGAAGGGCTGGTGGAGGGGCAGGAGGCACAGGGCTGGGATCCATGCTGACACTGCGCTGTCCGGCCCCCCGAGAGCCACCCCACCCCTAGCTCTGCTCCTGTGGCTGCTCGGAGGTGATGCACAAGCCCTCCCCGAGCGAGCGCCCACCTGCACCCGGCTCCGCAGTGGAGAGGATGCAGGCCCTGACCTCACAGAGGCCGCAGCCCAGGGTGGGAAGAGCTTCAAGGTGGGGGAGCCTGGGCCGCCTCACCAGTGGGCGACACTTAAAGAAAGGTTTCCAGGGAAGGTGTCTTTTTGCTGAAATCTGGGAGGTGTGCTCCCTGCTTGCAAAATAAGGGTGCCGAGGGGCTGGGAACAGCCGTGCAAAGGCCAGCAGGCAAGCGCGATGGCAGATTCAAGTCCCTCTGGGTCACTCTCCTGGGCCAGGCGCAGCAAGCCACTGCTCTCGGGCGGGCGGGCGGGAGTCTCTGGAAGGCTCCCACCTCCGGCCAGGCCTCTGCCTCCCCTTCACCTCCAGGCCTCTGCAATAGAACCCACTGGTACAGGGTGTGGCCCATGCTGTGTGCTTGACCTGGGCCTCCAGCAGAGGAATTTAATTTGCTATCTCGAAATGGAACCAAACGGGAAGGTGTCAGGGCACCCCTCCAGGGGTCAGGTGAAAATGAAGATGTGTCACTCACTTATTCATTCAACAAACACTAAATGCCTACTCTGTGACAGCCTCCATGCTGGGTGAGAGAGCCTCAAAAATAACTAAGTTTTTCCGGGTGTCTACTCTCTCTGAGTCCCCAGCAGTAAGGAGATAGATACAAAAATAATTACAGACCCCCCGCCTCTGCCCCCGCCAAAAAGAAAACACACACAGGAGTTTATTTCTGCCTCACGTTAATCAATTACTGAAATATGCAGCCCCGGTCTGGTATGGTGGCTCTATGCTTATGTGAGACCTATCATCTTATCTTATTCCTTTCCTCTCCTCCACACATAGTTCCCTTCGTGATACAATATGGCTGCTGGAGCTCCAGCCATCGCATCCACATCCCAGCCAGCAGAGTAGGGGACACGAGAAAGAGAAGGACATTAAGGACACTTCCAAAGAGTTGTCTACACTGCTTCCGCTTATGTCCTATTTGCCAGAATTGATTCTAATAGCCATGCCTACGCACAAGACTGGGTGGGAGTTCAGACTATTCCAGGAGCCTGTGTGCCCGGCGAAGGATGGAGGCTTCTGTCATAGGCAGGTGGAGGACGGAGGTTTGAGGACACCTTCAGTCCCTGCCACACATCTGAATTCTTCTCCACCAGGATGGCGGAGTCCCGCGGTAGAACGTTTCACCGCTGCATCTGTTTGGGGCCAAGGGGACTCTGAGGTGTGATGTGTGACCCCATCACAGGGTGTTGCCAGGGATAGAAGGCTAGAGCTTGTAGGGTCTGGATGCCAAAGCAGACTCCACTGCCCAACCTGCTGTGTCTCTTTTTCCTTTTCAAGTATTACTTCCCAATAAACCTTTTGCATTCCTAAGTCTCTCTCAGCCCCTGCTCCTCTGAGGTCTGACCAGCAGGGGGCGCTGCAGACACGGAATCTGCTGGCCGCCCTCCCAGCTGCCAGCCTGGGATCTCAGGCTTACAGCAGCTTCTCCCCCTGCAGCCCTCAGCCCTCACCTCTGCCCGCGCTGCCCTCTGTCTCTTCCTGCCAGGGCTTCTCTGATGCCACAGGATGGTCTCCCGTGGGTACCTGCTTGGTGCAGCGGTGGTGAATGATATACTCTGTCTCCCTTTCCTGTCCCTGGTGCCAGGCGCTGAGACTTGTTCCTAAGGCTCCTGAGACGTCCCCTTGGACCACGCACCAGTTGCCCGCAGGGCACCCCAACCCCACAGTGCAAAGCTGGGTGGGCTCTCCTCCATTGCCCCTTCTTTCTCCCTCCTGCTCACGGGACCACTGCCCACGGAAACTGCTGGAAGGCAGCCTCTGTCCTGGACTGCTCTCAGGGCAACGCCGCCCAGACAGGAAGTGAGGGAGGCCTCGCGCTCTCTCCTGTCCACCTCCCCTCGGTGACCAGGAACTGCCCAGGGAGCTCTTGGCCTGAATTCAGAAGCCCAGGTTCAAACCCCGGTCCCGCTGCTGTTCCGCGGCGAGTCTGGGCTGAGCCGCACATGCTCCCTTGTCTGGTGGGTAAGTGGGCCTTGGGCACCCATACCCCAAGCCCACGCGCTGCACCCCTTCAGGGCGCCACCTTCCTCCTGTTCTCTGTGAATGGAGCCGGGGGGGTGCTGACTGCCCGCTTCACCACGGGCACAGTGAGGAGTGGGTGCAGCGAGCTTGTGCGGGCCTAATGGAGTTCACCTGTTCCTTCTGCCATGAGTCCAGGGCCCCCTCACGTTGAGAGATCTGTATTCCTCATCCTGCAGAGAACTTGCTGAGGACAGGGCCGTGTCCCCCTCAGACTGGGGCTCCCTGAGGACAGGGCCGTGTCCCCCTCAGACTGGGGCTCCCTGAGGACAGGGCTGTGTCCCCCTCAGACTGGGGCTCCCTGAGGACAGGGCTGTGTCCCCCTCAGACTGGGGCTCCCTGAGGATGGCTGTGTCCAACTCAGACTGGGGCTCCCTGAGGACAGGGCTGTGTTTCCCTCAGACAGGGGGTCCCTGAGGATGGGGCCATTTCTCCTTGAGACTCGGGTGTTCAGATGCAGGGCTATGACACCACCCCCCAGACTGGGGCCTCTGTGAGCAGGTGTTGGGAGTGCCCGTCGCCTGTCTGACTCCCAGCCTGCCCCCTCCCTGGCCTGCTTCTTCCCGATAATGATGTTTTCTCCCTCCCTGTCTCCGCGGACCCTGATCAGGCTGAATCTATTCCTGCTCATCCCTGCCCATGTCCCACCTGTGCGCATGAGCATGAACATGTTGCTAACCACGAGCTTACTCTCTGGTGATTAAAAGGAACATGATGCTGCAAGCAGAGCCATCGAGTTACAAGGCAGAAACTGCTGCTTTTTACTGGCAACCAGCAGGGATGGTCTTCTCCTTTCCCAGCACAGCCAGGTGCACACAGTCAGGGGCACACAGCCAGGTGCACACAGTCAGGGGCACACAGTCAGGGGCACACAGCCAGGTGCACACAGCCAGGTGCACACAGTCAGGGGCATACAGCCAGGGACACAGCCAGGTGCACACAGCTAGGTGCACACAGCCAGGTGCACACAGCTAGGTGCACACAGTCAGGTGTACACAGCAAGGGGTGAGTCCTGGGCTCACAGCCAGGGACACACAGGCAGGGGAACACAGTCACGGGCACCCAGCCAGGTGCACACAGTCAGGTGCACACAGCCAGGTGCACACAGTCAGGTGTACACAGTCAGGGGCACACAGTCAGGGGCACACAGTCAGGTGCACACAGCCAGGGGCACACAGTCAGGTGTACACAGTCAGGTGCACAGTCAGGTGTACACAGTCAGGTGCACAGTCAGGTGCACACAGCCAGGTGCACACAGTCAGGGGCACACAGTCAGGTGTACACAGCCAGGTGCACACAATCAGGTGCACACAGCCAGGTGTACACAGTCAGGGGCACACAGTCAGGGGCACACAGTCAGGTGTACACAGCCAGGTGCACACAGTCAGGTGCACACAGCCAGGTGCACACAGTCAGGGGCACACAGTCAGGGGCACACAGTCAGGGGCACACAGCCAGGGGCACACAGTCAGGGGTACACAGCCAGGTGCACACAGCCAGGGGCACACAGTCAGGTGCACACAGCCAGGGGCACACAGTCAGGGGCACACAGTCAGGTGCATACAGTCAGGTGCACACAGCCAGGGGCACACAGCCAGGGGCACACAGCAAGGGGCACACAGTCAGGTGCACACAGTCAGGTGCACACAGCCAGGGGCACACAGTCAGGGGCACACAGCCAGGGGCACACAGTCAGGTGCACACAGTCAGGTGCATACAGTCAGGTGCACACAGCCAGGGGCACACAGCCAGGGGCACACAGTCAGGGGCACACAGTCAGGTGTACACAGTCAGGGGCACACAGCCAGGTGCACACAGCCAGGGGCACAGCCAGGTGCACACAGCCAGTGCCACACAGTCAGGTGCACACAGCCAGGTGCATACAGCCAGGGGCACAGCCAGGTGCACACAGTAAGGGCACACAGTCAGGTGCACACAGCCAGGGCCACACAATCAGGTATACAGAGCCAGGGCCACACAGTCAGATGTACACAACCAGGTGCACAGCGGGGCCGCCTCTGCCTTGATAGCCAGGGCCACATACCCCCCACCCCTCCTCCTGTCGTCAATCTTGGAGCACCGCCTTTGTGACAGTACCAGGCCTGGAGACACACAGTGAGAGGGGACAGGACCCCACCCCCCGGAGCCTTATTCTAATAGAAGAGACAGGTGGTAAGCGAATGATTATGGAAATATTAGTGAATATCATTGTGGTTACAGGGATGTTACAAGAGAAAAGTACACATGCCTTCCCTAATCTGGGGTTATGGCTGGAAGTTACTCTGTATCAGGAGTTGTCACAATTCATCCACTCACTCACTCATTCACCCACTACTTACTGAGCACCCACAAACGCGCACACCCTGTCGCAGGGAAGGAAGAAAGCTCACGTCCACATGGGCCAGACAGTGACCCCTTCAGACAGCAGATGGTCTCAGTAACACCGGACTCCAGGCAATCGCTGTATTTTAGCTACTTTATAGCCTTTATTCCTTCTAACAGTTCTGGGAGTCATTGTTATTCTGCACCCCCAGGTGAGGAAGCGTCTCCAGGACGCTCAGAATGAGTTTTTGAATCTTGGTGCTGTCCAGCCTGCACGGGATAAAGAAAATACAAATCCCAGCAGGTCACGAGGGAAACTGTGAACACGCTGGTCATCGCCCCCTCCCGGGGACAGTGTCAGCGGGGACGGTGCCTGGCGACTCCATGGCGATTGGATGAGGAAGGCCGGGCCGGCCTGCAAGGGCCTCCCTTGCACATTTCCAGGCTCAACGGGGCGCCTCTGCCTTGATAGCGACAGTTCGGAGGCCGTGAGGGGAAATCACTATAAATGTAGTGGTTTCTTTTTACATATGTCTATTGACTTTTCTCCACGTTCCGTTGGCATTTCCAATACGAAGCCAACAGAATAGCCCAGGTACACCAATTCCAAGCAAACGAGGACATACTGGCCGCCACCGCTTTCTGCTCCCGGAACGCGGAGATGCAGTCTGTCCGGGCTCACCCCCGGGGACAAGCCTGGCTTTGCAGGTGGACATTCGTCCCGCTCTTCTCCTGCCTGCGAGCCTGGCCTTGCAGTGTCCCCTCTCAGTGGGGAGGAGAAGCCACAGACACAGGACTCCACTCACAGGTGTCTGCTGTGCTGCTCAAGGCCAAGGGTGGGGCGGGGCAGGACAGAGAAGCCCCTGAGTCAGGCGAGGTCTTTCTCTCTCCTTTGAGCACGAATCACCCACGGTCGCTGACAGTGTCTGTTCTGTGTTAGGACATGGGAGGTGCATGGAGTGAGGCTGCAGGGGCTCATCTGTAAGCCAGGGGCAGGGGGCGGGGACATTGCCCTGGGCACCAGGAACTTCAGATCTGTCATTGCTCACGTCCCTGGGTCCGCCTGTTTGGGTTTGTGAGCTGGTGGCGAGGATTCTCGTCCTCTCCTTCCATCTAGAAGGCTGGGCGGCCACACTGGGCAGTCAGTGCGCCACCTGTCACACCCGCTGGTCACACAGTGGCTTCCCAATGTCTGCAGGTGCTTTTATGTAGTTAGTTATTTTGGCGGAGGGCTCTCCTGGGCCTTGGGAGCCTTTTCTCATGCTGGTGGCAGGTTGAAGAGCCGAGGAATAAACCGCTCAGGAGCAGCTCAGCCCGCGGCTGACACGAGTGGGTGTGGAGATGCCCCAGCGCCCTCTCGCCAGGCGCGCGGAAGTCCAAGGTGCACGTTCTGTACCGGCCCCTCGGGCTCCTGGGAGGATGCTCTCTGGCTGGTGGTCTGTTCTCCGCTGCGCCCTGCATTGACCCCTCCCTTCCCTACCCACTTCCCGTCCTCTATCTGAGGCTCCTGGGTCAGCTCCGAAATGACCTACTGTACGCAAGCCCTGGCTCAGGCCTGTGTAGGGAGAACCCAGTTGAAGAGTGGCATCATTAAGTGTGTGGATCCAAATCCCATTTCTGCCACTTCCAGGCATCCTCAAACTAGGCCCGTGGGCCATATGCGGGTGTTTTTGCCGTTTTGTTTTTCTACTTCAAAATAAGATATGTGCAGTGTGCATAGGAATTTGTCCATAGGTTTTTTTTAACTATAGTCTGGCCCTCCAACGGTCTGAGGGACAGTGAACCGGCCCCCTGTTTAAAAAGTTTGAGGACCCCTGATTAAACCTTGGGGCAGTGGCTCAAGCGCTCTTTGCCTCAGTTTCTTCACCTATAAAATGGGCACAGCAATAGTCCCTAATGCACAGAGCTGTTCTGAAGATTAGGTGAGTGACTATATGGACAGCCTGACAGCAGGCCCGGGTATGTGGTGAATACACAACCCCACAAGGCCAGGGGCTGCCAGCTTCGCTCACCTTGTGTGCGCTATTGATACTTCGTGGACGGGCAGAGTCTTTAGTACCACTTACTGAATGGAATTCTTGTCCCAACTGACCCAGGGGTTCCTGGCCGTGGCTCCTCCTCCCCTCCTGACCACACCCTCTGTGTGAGTCAGTCTGGCTCTTGTTCCCAGCCTGGCCTGGCCCCTGCCCCCACGATGCCCTGCTGCATTTGCTGACATCAACTGTTGTGGGAGGCAGGGGAGCCTGAGACCTTCCCAGGTGACCCCACCCTCTGCACACAGGCCAGGGAGGTCAGCCCTGGGCTGACGTCTTCATAGTGAGTGAGTCCTGTTCTCCGGCTCCCCTCGCCTTCGCCCTGGGAGGGGCGCCAACAAGAGGCCCAGGGCAGCCTCTCTGACTGGTGGGACTGCAATTTCTAATGAGCCTCTGCGCTTTGGAAAGAGGAAAATGCGACACAACTGTGAGTTGTTAATAAAAACAGTTAATCTTGTTGGGGTTGCCCTTGTGGCCTCCAGGGCCTCTCTCCTCCCCTGGATGGAGGCAGAACAAGAGACAACAGTTCTAGAAGGAAGTGGACCAGAATGCTAGTCCGCCTGCTGCTAACTCACCCAGTGACCTTGGACAAAACACATCTTTTGGGGGGAGCCTCTGTATCTTCATGGTTAAAATGAGGTTTGTAAAATCCCCCCCCCCCCCATTTCTGACTCTAAGGTAGACCTCACCAAGTACAGACAGGGGCCAGGCATTTCATAACTATTACATGCCTGAGGATTTTCACCCATGGGCTAGTTTATTCTGTATGTGACCCAGTTATGTAAGGACTAGAGGCCCGGTGCATGAAAATTCGTGCACTCACGGGGGTGAGGGTGTCCCTCTCGCAGTCCAGGAACCCTCGGGGAATGTCCACCTGCCAGCTTAGGCCCACTCCCTGGGGGATCAGGCCTAAGCTGGCAGTCAGACATCCCTCTGGCAACTGGGGAGCCCTTGGGGGATGTCTGACTGTGGCTTAGGCCCACTCCCTGCCACAGTCGGACAGCCACTGCGCTCACAGCCCTCAGCCGGGCTTATGGCTGAGCGGAGATCCCCCTGTTGGAGCACACTGACCACCAGGGGACAGCTCCTGCGTTGAGCATCTGCCCCCTGGTGGTCAGTGCACGTCATAGCGACCAGTCGTTCCTGGTCATTCCATTAGGGTCAATTTGCATATTATGCTTTTATTATATAGGATTGCCTCCCGGTATTTAGATGAGGACACCAAGGTTGGGGGAAGTTATATAACTCCCCTAATGTCTCGAGTTATTAATAATGGAGCTGGTGTGTGTGTGCCTGTGTGTGTTTGTTCATTGCCCACAAACAAGTGTTTGTGGGTGAGTGGTTACATAAATGTGTGTACATGTGTGTACCCGTTGGAGTGTAGATGTGCTTATTTGTGTGCCCATGTGTGCTTATGTGTTGAGCTGCCATGTGTGTCTGTGTGTCTGTGTGTGCGTGTGCATACACATGTGTGGCATCTGATCACGTCCAGGCTCCTCTGAGATCCCTGGACGGCCCATCCTCTCTCCTCTCGCTGCCCCGCTCCTTCCTTGCTCCCCTCCTTCCTATGTCTCTAGGCAGAACCACCCACATTGGTTTTCTTTTGAAGCGAAACAAAGCCTGTTCTTTCCAAACTCCAAGAGCATCCACCTGCTGAAAATCCATGACAATTAACCAGATCTGTTGGAGGAAAGATGCCTGGGCCCGAGGAGAGGGCTCTGCCAGGGAGGTGGGCCTCCCGCCCTGGTTCAACATCCAGAAGGAGCATTGGAATGCGATAGGAGCACAGTCTCTTACTAAAGGATTTAATGGCCCACAATTCAATTTGAACTGAAGGAATCCCCGCAATGACTCCTGCTAAAGTCTTCCCGAGCACCCAGTCGATAGCTATGGGCTGGTGAGGAGCAGCTTTCGATTAGCTGTCTCTGCCAATGACCATTGCAAGCCAAGGAGGGTGGAGGGAGCCCTGGGCTCAGTTACCCGGGCAGCACCTCATAAAATGGGCACTCATTGACCGGCTGCCGTGCTGTCCAGGCTGGACGGAGAAGGGCTCAAGCAGGTCCTGGGAGCTCGTCAGATTCCCTGGGTCCCACTGGGAGGAAGGAATCCCGGTCCTCCCTCCGACCAGGCGGTACCTAACAGGGGTCTGGAAACACGTTTCTGACGCTCTTGGAGTTTGGAAAGAACAGGCTTTGTTTCATTTCAAAAGAAAACCAATGTGGGTGGTTCCGCCTAGAGACATCGGAAGGAGGGGAGCAAGGAAGGAGGGGGGCAGCGAGAGGAGAGAGGATGGGCCGTCCAGGGATCTCGGAGAAGCCTGGACGTGATCAGATGCCACACATGTGCACGCACACGCACACACAGACACGTTTCTAACCATTTCCAGCCATTTCCAGCCAGAAGAGCCGCAGGTGCAAGGTCAGACCGGAGCTTCCAGCTGCTGAGGTTTCGGTGTTCTAACCAGTCAGTTCACAAAAGAGAGGAGAGAAGTGACCTCGACACCACACTTACCCTTGGGCCTGATTGGCAGCCTCCGCCACAGAGGATCCTCCAACAAGGATTCCAGAGTAAGAGAAAGGGCTGTTTCAGAGCCTCATGACAGAGTCTCTGCATGTGAATCTGAGTCCAGAGAGGAGCTGGGAGTCTGTGCGCTGTCCATGGAGGAGCTGGTAGTCTGTGCGCTGTCCAGGGAGGAGCTGGGAGTCTGTGCCCTGACCAGGGAGGAGCTGGGAGTCTGTGCGCTGTCCAGGGAGGAGCTGAGAATCCAAGCCCTGTCCAGGGAGGAGCTGGGAGTCTGTGCCCTGTCCAGGGAGGAGCTGGGAGTCTGTGCCCTGTCCAGGGAGGAGTGGGGAGTCCCTGAGCTGTCCAGGGAGGAGCTGGGTGTCTGTGCCCTGTCCAGAGAAGAGCGGGGAGTCCCTGCCCTGTCCAGGGAGGAGCTGGGAACCCATGCCCTATCCAAGGAGGAGCTGAGAATCCTAGCCCTGTCCAGGGAGGAGCTGGGAATCTGAGGCCTGTCCAGGGAGAAGCAGGGAGTCCCTGTCCTGTCCAGGGAGGAGCTGGGAGTCTGTGCCCTCCCCTGCCTTGTCCAGGGAGGAGCTGGGAGTCTGGGCCCTGTTCAGGGAGGAGCGGGGAGTCTGTGCGCTGTCCAGGGAGGAGCCTCCAGGCCTCCTTCAGAACCATCACACCTGCTTCACCCACAGACCTAATAACTCGGCTTTTCTGGTCCACACGACACGTCAGTGCTAGAACACAACAAAAAGGATGTAAGTGGGTAAGGGAGGTCTCCGCTAAAGGTCGTGACCCTCTCAGCAGCAAGAAGGGCAAAGGCAAAGAACGTGTAAGCAGAGCGGGGCGGGCACTAGTGTGGGCCAGTTCCGGGCCAGGGCCAGCACTCCGGCCCTCGGAGTCTGTGAGTCTGTGCTCCGGAAGCCCAAACAGAAGGCCCCGGAAGGTGGCTTCAGCAGGCATGCACTTTCTCATAGAGTGGGAGCTGGAAGTCAAGGTCAGGGCGCCGGCAGGGCTGGTTTCTGGGGGCACTTCCTGGCTGCTGATGGCCATGTCCTCACGGTGTGCACACGGGCAGAGAACGCTCTGGGCTCTCACTCTCTTTATCAGGAAACCGGTCCCAGCAGATTAGGGACCAATGCTCACAACCTCACTTCACTGTAATTATCCCCTTAGACGTCCCCATCTCTAAATACAGCCACGTAGGAGTGTTGGGGGGTGGGGGGCACAATGCGGTCCATACAACCCCCCAAAGTCTGCAGGGCCCGGCAGGACCACACGGATGTTCACGACGTTATCAAGAGCAGCTTCTATGAAGCCTAGTTATGTCTCTTTAAGACGGCAAGGAAATAAGGGAGGCATTGTATAAAGTTTGACCTTAAAAGGAAAAGAATATTTGCCGGAATGGTGGTTTTTAAGGGAAAGACCACCATTAAAAAACAAGATCAATGTTGTGAAAAGCTGTTTTTTTTCAGGTCCTGACAGAGCTGTTAGGAAATGGCACCCTCAGATTAGGATCATCTGAGACCAGGTTAGTGAAGAGCTGTGGGCCGATGGCAATACCACGAAGGGGAGCGCTGCGGCAGGCTGGGACGGGTGGGACATTCCGGGCCTGGAGCTGAAGCCGGGCCCTGGAGCTGAGACAAAGAAGGCTGCGCGTGGAGCCCTGTCCAACAAGAGTCTTAGCTCTTGGGTCAGGCAGAGGGCAGCAAGGAAGCAGGAGGGAGACGGAGACTTCCCCCCTTCCCTCCCTCCCATCTCCTACAGAGCCCTCATGGGCTAAGTCCAACCGGAACCCAGGCATTACCTTTGCCCAGGGGCTGAGCATGGCTTTTGCCTCCTGGTTCGAGGGCAGGGTAGAGAGCGAACGCGTAAGAGTAAACCAAAGCTCCCCGGGGCCTTCCCTTTCCCAGGGGGCCCCTGGCTCCCGACGGGACTTGCCCATCGCACCGTGTATTGGGTGCTGCGGCTGCGGAGTTAGCTCATCTCCTCACCCAGCCCCCACCCCAGCTCTGGCCCCGTTTCATTCTCTTGTCTCCCCAAGACACGAGAGGGAGAGAACCCACCCAAAGTTTCTCCCCCGCTTCGGCCCTCTGCGTCCCACCATCAAACACACACATTCGTGTCTCCTCTTCGACAAGAAGAGAAACCTCTTCCACCCCATAAGCCATTTCAAAGCGGGGTTCCGTGGTGGGCCAAGGCCTGCCCAGCCTGAGGCTCTGAGCTGCAGCTGCCGCCACGGATGCTGCAAAGAACAGAGGCGCTTCTCGGCACCTGCCTGACGGACTGGCACCAAACCGCTCTCATTAGCACGTCCCATGCTATGACGAGGCTCACAGAGGACGCGTGCCCAAGGCCATTAATGAGGGATGTAATCTTACATTATTCACGTAGGGTGATTTTCCTTGATGTGGCCCTTTCATCTCCCACCGACTCTTCCTCACGTCCAAGAATAGATCCAATTAAGCTCCCAAAGCAGAAGTTTGTTATGTGAAAGGAAAGGTAAACCGAGAATTAATCACTTTCTTTTCTCCCCGGTGGCGGTGTTGATGGGGACCGGGAAGCAGGTGGAAAAGAAGACGTGGTTTTCTTCCCTCCCTGTTCCTTCTGCAGATCCTTGGCCCACGCGGCTCTCCAACGGCACCTTGCTCGCTCTTTTTATTTTTTCTATTTATTTTTATTTATTGTTAATGTTTAGGTGTGTTTTTTTTTCCATTTACAGTTTACATTCAATATCATTTTGCATTAGTGTCAGGTGTACACCTGGTGGTTAGTCGATCCTCGCTCATTCTTGTGGGAACCCGGATGGGGTAGTTCATGCTGGCTCCACAGAAGCAGGTGTTGAGGTGGGGATTCCCGTGCAAAGGGTGCATTTAGAAAGCTGGGGAAGAGCGCGGGAAGCAGGGCAGGGAGGTGAGGGCCGAGTCCGGCAGTGTCCAGCCTCAGCCGATCCTGGCGGAGCTCTAGGGTCTAAATGGCACTTACGTCTCCGCGGCAGCTGGGCTCCCAGGCCCCGGCACCAGTCAGTCCCTGAGGGGGGCGGGGTGCTGGAGGGGGGTAAACAGGCAGGCCCTGGCCTGCTGACAGCCAGTGAGGACCAACTTCCAAGGCAGTTCTCGGACGAGAATACCAGGCGTGGGCCTTTGGAACAGGGCGGAAGCTGGAGACGGGCCACACAGAGCTGCTGTCCCCACTCAGGGGGCTCAGCGGGCCCACAGACAGCAGAGAGGAAATGGAGAGGGCTCCTGCTTCAGGTCCCCGGTCAGCGTCCTGTGGTGTCACCTCACCCCCACCCTTCCACCCCCACCCCCAGCGCAGGTGCTCTGAGCTCACCTGGGGACCCAGCACGTGCCCTGTACTGTGGCAGGGACACAGGCAAACCCTGACTCAGGGTCGGAAACTGGTCGCACACAGACGCAGAGGAAAACCCGAGGGTTCCCAGGTTAAAGCCAGAGATGAGCAGCTCAGATGCAGCTGCTAGGAGGGTTCAAAAGCGGGAACCCGAGTGGGGCTCAGGGGAAAGAGAGGGAGAATAACGGTTCTTCCATGCAGTGCTTTGTGCTTTACGAAAAGCACTCTCCGATCCGCTTCTCATTTAAGCCTTGGAATAGGACCCGGAGGTCGTGCATAGCAGCCCCATCTTACAAACGAGAAAAACGGAGGCTCAGGAGGGTCACGGGCTGACCTGTCAGGTGCCGTGTGGCGAAGGCCCCCGCGAGTTCACTGCTGTTGACTGAGGATCTGTTCTCTCCGCTCTGCACACTGTCTCCCAGAGAACAGGCCTTCGGGGCAGAGAGGTGGAGGAAAGGGGTTCTAGACGGAGGGACAGCGTGAGCAAGGCCTGGGGACTGACACGCTTGTGAAGACTGGAGAGAGTGCTGCTTTGCTTCATCTCCCTGTGGGGTAGCATCGGAGGCCAGTTGCTCCCACCCCTTGACTTGCTGCTACCGTGTCAGAGTAGAATGAAACAGTCTCTCTGTGGAGGAATCCAGGCCTGGAAGCAAACCCCACCCAGCCTTCAGAGTGGGCAGGAGCCACGCAGGGGGCCTGAGGGCCAGGAGCGGACATGCTGAGACAACACGCAGGAAGCCAGGGGCCTGCCCTGTGCACAGGCAGGGAGGGCACTTCCTGGTCCAGGGCAGCTGCCCCACGCGTCCCAGAGAGGCCAGAGCCTGAGCAGAATCGCTCAGCCCCAGACGCCTAAGGACAGTGCTGCCCAGGGCCAGGGCTGCTATTCTCCGTCCCATCTCAGCGCAGTGACCTTAGGGAGAGACAGGATGTCAGCCCAGTTGCCTGACATGTAGTTTCCCATGTACCAGACACTGGCACCCAGCCTCCCATACACCACGACCAGGGTCCTTTACATGTGCCCACAGAATCACGGGCACTCCTCCCTCCAAAGGCAGAGCCAGGTGCCCCGCACGTGGGCTGGACTTGTGATTTTTCCTAGTCACAGAACATGGTGGAATGACACTGTGTGGCCGCTTAGTCTGTCTGTCTGTCTCTCCCCTCCCCCTCCCTCCCTCTCTCGGCTCACTCTGGGGGAGCCCGCGTTGTGAGGCACTGATGCCAGCCTGAAGCCTGAAGGAGGCTGGCGTGCAGGTGCCCAGCGTCACCGTGGCAGCGCGAGAGGAGCTGGGCTGGAAGCCTGGGAGCCTTTGCCCCAGATTTCTGACCCAGAAACCACGAGAGGGAACATTCACAGTCGTCAGCCTTGAGTTTTAGGGTGATTTGTTGGGCAGAGTCTCAGCACCCCGCTGAAGAAGGGCCTCTTGATTGTATCTAAGGCTGGACACCGGCGCAGCGTTACCATAAAAACACAGCACACCCTGAATCCGGAAGCTTCGGGGAATAACGGGCAGTTTTGCTGAAGAGTCTCTGGGAGGGGGAGGAGACTCAAACTCCTAAAAATCTTCGTTATTTCCCTCTTCCTTCCGGAACACCCTCCCACATGGAACTCCTTTCCCAGGACCCCCGCCCACCTGGGAGGTACCTCCCGCCCTCCCTCCCCGCCCCAGCAGCATGGCCTTCCTGCCTGTTACCTTGTCAGAGCAGCAGCATCGCCCAGCAGGACAAGGCGCTTGGAGGGTGGGGACAGCTGAAACCCTGTAATAAGTGGTCCTGTCACAGCAGTGAGGGCAGAGGTGGACACACAGGGGGAGTCACGGAGTCCAGAGGGGACAGGCCCACCCACTGGGTCCCCGGAGCGTCACCGAGGGATGAGTGAGGACAGACGCGGACAGCCAGGAGGGCAGAGGGCAGGGCTGGGTGAGACTCCAGGCTGTGCAGAGGCACGAAGGCACGGGCCCACAACGCTACGCCAGGGGACAGCGGGCTTGGAGGGGTGCCTCGTGGCTCCAGGGTTCAGAGGCTCCAGCCAACCTGACCCTGAGGTTTGGGGCTCCTGGAGCAACTCGAACTTGCCCTGACCTGGGACGGGCCTCCCTCTTGGAAAACAGCCTCGTCTGGGGTGCAGTTTGGTTACTAAATGGTGGTGAGGGCCTTGCCCAGCAAGCTCACCCCTCTGGACCTCAGTTCACCCCTCTGTAATAGAGGAGGCCACACCGTGTCACGCCTCTCACACTGTAATTCCTGTGGGATCCCCTGAGGGCTGGTTCAATGCTGGTGCCCAGGCCTCGCCCAGAGGTTCTGAGTGCTCAGAGCCAAGGCAGGCCTGAGAACCTGCATTTTAACAAAGGTCCCAGGTGCGGGGGTTGCAGGCAACCCTCCCATTTTAGTGGCTTCCTAAACCATCTTGATGCTAAGAATCACCTGGGAAGCTGTGAAAAAGCTTGCAGATCCCTCCCCTGGAGGTGCCAGTCCAGGGAGCCTGCCTAGGACAGCGATTCTCAAAGTGGGGTCCCCGGAGCAGCAGGTGCATCTGAGGATTTGTCATACATGCACTTTGTCGGCCTCACACTAGCTGCTGAATCAGAAACTCTAGGGGTAGCCCCCACACACACACACACTTGTTTGAACAAGCTCCCCAGGTGAGTCTGGCCACTGCTGCAGTAAGACGGCCCCGGCCTAGAGTCTGCATTGCTTCGCAACTCGCACAGCGTATTCCTAGCACTGGAACAGGTGGGAGGCCTGGCCATCCCGGACGGCAGCTCCTGGTACCCCAGGTTCCCGGAGGCCTGGGCTCTCCCCAGCTTGCCGTGGGCTTCTCCAGGACACAGCCAGTGTTTCCCTTTCTGAGCAAGTAATATTCAGAAGCGCCAGAGGTCAGGCCTGAAAACCCCCGCATTATTCACACTTTATTTACTCACTCCGTGCACCTGGCCTGCCGCTGCTCCCCGGAGCAGTGGGAGCCACGGAACTCCCTGAACCCAAGACTTACCGAGAATGAGGCTGGGTCAGCAGGACCACTTCCTTTTATTAATTCATTCCCCGGCTGATATCTCATTTTCTGGAAGGTGACCTGTGCGCCTGGCTCCCTGCCCTCTCCCCAGCTGCTCCCCCGCGCCTCCTCCCCACCAGGCAGGAAGTCCTTCTCAGAATGACAAGGGGATTAGAGCAGGCGCTGGGCCCCAGTCAAACATGAAATTTGCTCTGGCCGGCGTGACTCAGTCAGCTGGGTGTCATCCTGTGCACCAGAAGGTCTCGGTTCACTTCCAGGTCAGGGCACATGCCCTGGTGGTGGGCTCACTCCACAGTGGGGGGCGTGCAGGAGGAGCCGATCGATGCTTCACTCTCACACCGATGTTTCTCTTTCTTTTCCACTGTCTCTAAAAATTGATTTTTTAAAAATCTTTAAAAAAAAAGAAAAATGAAATGATGAAATGCTCCCTTGCTTCCCTTTCAACCCGATGTTTAATTCTGGGGCTGACCCATTATCTCTAGGCTGTGACGGGGAGGGGGAGACCTGGCCTCTCCCACCAGTGCTCAGTACTGTGGCTCCTTCCCTTTACAGGGGGCCTCAAATCCCACCATCACTGCAACATTTCTTCCATCCTCTCACCTACATGCATGCGCACGCGCGCCCGCGGACACACACACACACACTTTGTTTACTTATCCATCCATCCATTCAACATTTATGTATAGAGCACACCTGTGCCAGGTGATGTGCTAGAAGTTGAGGGTGCTTGCGAGGGAATAGGACCTGGAACAATATTTGAAGCCTTGTCAGACAAAGCTGGACCCTAGGAGCTTTGTACCAGCTCCCCAGCGGCTGAGGAGGAGACCCTGTAGATAGAAGGGATGGGACTTTGGAGGATAGAGTGAGAGAAGGCATTTGAAAGAAATAATAGACTTGTCTGACTTTAATTAAGTGTAGAAACCTGTTTATTGAGCAGTTATTGTGTTCCAAGAGCTTTACCAGGCTGAAGAGAGGCATTCCCTGTGTGACCTGCATATCTGGGGGGCGGGGGGAACCAGCCAGTGGATGTTCTTACCTTTTCCAAGAGGCAGGTATTGGGGCAGAGTCCTGGCTAATCTGGCAGGTTCTCCTTGTAGCTGTGACCTGGGAGAAACCACCTTTCCCTAAGCCTCCCATCATCTGTGGTGAGGAAGAGGTGCTCTGTAGAATGGGAGTCTTTGAAGCCTGCCCCCCCACCCCACCCCCGTCTGTTAAGAACAGATGATGAGGTAACAAGTGTGGCTGCACCTGCCCACAATGGAGAGCTGTAGACAGTTAGTCATTCTGCAAACATGTATTTCGCACCTACTGTCTGCCAGACAGGCTTTAACAAAGGGGTCTGTGGACACAATAGACAGAATCCCTGTCTTCATGGAGCTTTCGGTGGGGGACGACGGAGGGTGAATCAACAACTAGTGTGTCCCTGGTGTCAGTGCTCTGGACAAAGTACAGCGGGGGAGGGGTCAGGAAGTACGGAGGGAGGCGGTGCTGCTCCCTTCTGTCGAAGGGCCAGAGAAGGCTTTCAAAGCGACAAGGTGATGCCTGAGCAGGAGCTGAAGGAAGGAAGCGGCGGAAGTCACAGTTCTCTGGGGGAAGAGCACGCCGGGCAGGGGACATGCGCATGCCAAGGCCCGAGGTGTGTGTGCTGCAAAGAGCATCGGGTTCCTAAGGAAGGGACAGGCCGTTCAAGTTAAAGTTTCAGGAATTTTGACAGCCGCTTTGAAACACAACCATTATTTAACGTTATATAAACACGATTAAATATTATTCCATCTGAAAGAAAGGTCATGAATATTCAAAACCCATCACTTCCTAACTATTTAGCTACACTTTACTCTGATCCAAGCTCTTCCGGTGGTGTGCGTCTGTTGTAGGCAGACAGTGAGAATGCTGCACGTGGAGTGCCAGGCCTGTGCCTGCAGCCTAGAGGGATAATGACAATAACGACTGTACCCGTTTCCCTTAAAATCCTCCTCAGAACCCTATGAGGTAGACGTGGTTATCATCCTGCCTCATGGAAGGGGATCTAAGCACAGAGAGAGCTAGTAACCTGCGCAAAGTTGCACAGCCAGTCAGGAGCGGTCTGAAGTTGAGCCCAGGCCGCTGGCGCCAGAGCCTGCACTGTGGACCACAGTGACACTATGAGCGGCGGGGGCCCTGGCCTGGTGGAGCTGATGGCGCGCTGGGAAGAGCAGCCGTGCTGGGCCCTGAAGGGTAGATGGCATTTTTCCGGGAAGAGACAGGAAGAGACTGAGGTCAGGGGAGGGTGTTCCAGGTGGAGGCGTCTGCAAGGGCAGAGGTGCAGAGGGTGGGAAGGAAGAGGACGTGTTCAGGGAACAGCCAATGGCCCAGCCTGGCTGTCTTCTCCCACCTCCTTACCGACCGTGGAGAAGCCTGCCTCTGGGTGCCTCGAAATAACAATTTTCCAAAAATAATTCATCTCCAGCTTCGTCTGTGTCGAATACGTCTTTGCTCAGTGAGTCCTATTTTACTCAAGGTGGTAGTAAATTGAATTAGTTCTCGGAACACAGAGATTGGAGAAAGTGTGTGTGTGTGTGTGTGTGTGTGTGTGTGTGTGTGTGTGTGTGCTGTGGGAGGCAGCAGGAGGAGACCTGGCAGAGGGAACCTGGCCTGGAATTACGCATTTTCCTCAGGTCAGTTTGATGATCTGCTTTGAGCAAGGCTGGGCTGGTGGGAGGCAGCGCAAGAGGCGGGGGCGGGGATGGCTGTGCAGGGACGGCCCTGTCACTCTCGCCAAGCCCAGAAGCTGCTGTGCTGGTCACTCTCCTGCAGTTAAGGAGACAGGGACCAGCTCTGGGTCCACTGTTATGTTATCCAACAGGCTCCGTAAGAGCATCTCTGCGATAAATCCCTCCTGTGACAAATTGCTCCTCTGGAACTGAGCAAAAACCCCCCTCTTTGCAGAAGAAATTTCATCTCTCCAGATAAGCCCGTTGGCCTCTTTTATCTGCTACCAGGAACTATCTAACCTAGCCACGGCCTCTTAGAGATTGCATCCTGTAGGTCTAATCCTGCTCTGCGTAATGGGTTACAGCAAACAGAGAGGCCCAGCGGAAATGTCCATTGCCCCTGGACAAGATGGTAGAAGTCCTTCTGCTTCCCTGGCACATTAGAGAGAAGAGGACTGGTGGGAGAGGCCCAGACTCCTGCTTCTCCAGAAGGTTCGGGAGGTCTGAAGGATCTTGAGGGCACTGACTACTCTGGCAAGAAGCACAGACCTGCAGAACGGAGGGTTCATGTTTGAAAGATGCATGAACCCAGGCTGTGCGAGCACAGCAGAGGGGATGACAGGAATGAGTGAGCACACTGCACCCCGGGGCCTGAAGGTGGGAAGGCGCATGTGCCTGAGGCTGAGTAGGAAGGGGCTCCTGCCTGAGGGGCAGAGGTGACCCTGTTGCACAAGCAGTTACTGGGGGCTGCTGGTTCTGGATCTAAGACACCAGCCAACTTCCCAACAATCACAACTCTTAACTACAGTGTACTTTCCTTTTCGTCTGGGCTACCAGGACATTCAGAGGTCAAATCAGTGTTCGGAGAGTGACTAGACGTTCCAAGTTCCTGACACGCCTGTTTCTCAGTGGCTCTGTTTTTGATCCTTGTTAAGGTTCTGCAAGAAAAAAAAAAAAAAGATTGGAGGCAATATGTATCATCCTAAAGTAGAAGTGCTATTCACAACCAATCCTTATCTTCAATGCGTGGCTCTTTGTGGGGCCCTGGGGAGAAAGGGCCCTGGCGGAGAACCACACGGTTAGTAAGGGGGTGCTGCTCCCCTCTGGGTGTGCGTGGCTCTCCCACCTTCAGGACCCCCTGCTTCCCTCAGACTGATCCCCATATAGTGGCATTAATCAGTCCATGTACCAAACAATTCTAGCCTCTTCACATTTTTTAGGCTCTCTCCCATCCAAGTTCATCCATCCATCCATCCATCATCCATCCATCCATCATCCATCCATCCATCCATCCATCCATCATCCATCCATCCATCCATCCATCCATCATCCATCCATCCATCCATCCACCCATCATCCATCCATCCATCCATCCATCCATCATCCATCCATTCGTCCACCCTTCTGTCCATCCACCCATCCTCCCATCCTCCCATCACTCTCCCAGCAGACATTGAGTACCCTTCCTCTGGGCTAGGAATGAAGCTGTAAGGATGAGCAGGAATTGGGACCTGCCTTCCAGCAGACTTAGCACTGAGGAGGGGAGACAGACGGTTTGGCCGTGGGTAAGTTCCAGGTGTCAGGGTGGCTGGGAGAATAGTAACACGGGGTTCAGAGAGAGGAGGGAGCATGCACTTTGGGGCCACGCTGTCTGGGTTTCCAATCCTGGCCCCACCACCTAGCAGTTCAGTGGCCTTTCACACCACTTCCTCCTCTGTGCCTCGGTCTCCTCATCTGCCAGTGGCGTGCATGGTGCCTACCTCCGAAGGTTATTGTGCTGCCCACCTACTGCTGAGTAAGGAAGCACCCCAGCCACTGACTGTATCTCCGGATTGGGGGGTCCATCGCCGAGGCAGGGCTGGGCTGCTCGGTGCTTTTGTTCTGCCTGGTGTCAGCGGAAGCCACTCAAGGGCCATTCAGCGGGCCTGGAGGGGCCCCGAGGGCTTCACTCACATGCCTGGCACCTCAGTTGGCATGGCAACAGGCTGGGTCCAGCTGGGGCTGTGCACCGGAGCACTCGGAAGGGGCCTCTCCAGCATGGCCGACTTGGGCTGGTCAGATGCCTTAGGGAGGCCCAGGCTCCCAGGAGGCCTTGCAGAGATGGGAGCAGAGCTGCCGGTGTCAGGCACAACCTGGAACTGGCCCAGCTTCCCTCCACCACGTCCTAGTGGTCAGAGCAGACCCAGGCCCGGCCAGGTTCAGGGTGAGAGGACTTCGACCCCACCTCCTCGGTGGGGGGAGTGGAAGGATCTGCACCCATTTCCTAAGCCCAGTTACAGAAAGAGGGAATGAGTTAGCCCTGGAAAGTAGTGAGAGGGGTGACTGAGAGCAACGGCCCAGCAGTGCTTGCGGTTGTTGCCATCAGGATTATGGCCCTTGAGCCGAGCCTGAAAGGGAATCTGGGCCCTCTTGGGAGAGGCGGGAGCTGTGGGGAGCGGCAGGGCGGGTTCCGGACAGACTGTGGTGCTTGCACGTGCTGTGTTTTGGGCAATTTCGTGAGAGTCCTGGTCTTTGCTCATTCAAAGTCGATGATCAGACCAATTAATATATGCAAAACATGCAACTGACTAGTAACGAACAGGTCTCACATCGCTCCGGGCACCCCGGACCCAGTCTGGTGAGACAGCGGGCCAGGATGTCACTTGGACACCAGCCCGGTCGCCCAGGACAGGCAGGCTCAGCTCCTCTGAGGGGCTTAATCACACCAATGAGCAGTCCCGGCTCTGGGCTGCCTGCCCCCTCCCCCCCCCCCCCCCCCCCCCACCCCACTCTGCCCAGCTCACTGCCTAATTGGAAAAGGCCATTTCAACATCTTCGTAGAAAATGGAGTTTTTCTTTCCGTGATGTCGTGATTTGCCTGGGAGTTAGCAAAGCATCAGTAGAATCCTAAACATCCACTTAAAAGAATCAAGCCTTCATCTCAGCTTGGCACGGGCTCGGCCTCCCTTCGTGGGAGGGAGATAAAGCGCTTTCATGCGTGTGCCCTGCCTGTGAACCCGGCTGCTTACACGTCTCTGGGAACGGCTGAGCCGTGCCAAGGATTTTCTCTCTTCCCAGGGACGGCCCTGCTTTAAACGGCTGCCTAGGGACACTCACTGGCACACGCAGGACCGGGGCCGGTGGGCTTCGGGAGGAGGGGGCTTCTCAGAGGGGCGGGCGTGGCCATGGCGTGGCCTCTGGGCCCGGTGCCAAGCTAGGCCCTTTGCTGACATCACCCTGTGTAATCCTCACTCCACAGGGTCAGAGCATGGCGGAGGGAGGGGGGTTATTTTCACCCCCTTCTGTAGCTGAGAAATCTGGAGCCCAGACAGGCTGGGTAAACCGCCCACGGACGTGCCCAGGGCAGGGCGCAGAGCCACAATTTCTCTGCGCGTGTGCCCAACACCTGCATTTTCACTCTGCCAGGAGGCATGCGGTCTTTCCCATCGCCCCTTCACTGCCCTTCACTCCATTACCAACCCGAGACAAGCACCTCTGACCTCGTGGTCCCCGCTCTGTGCTGGACCAATGCTTGGCGCCCGGTGGGGATATGTGACAGGCCCCACGGCACAGTGGGCACCGAATCTGAATGAGAGATCTTGGTACTGCTCTGGGAGCCAACACTGTGGCTTCACATTCCAGCCACGTGTGAAGACACACCACTGCACAACCTTGCCAAGGTGTCCCCACCAGGAGCCCGTTTCCCCATGTTCAAGTTGAGACCATGCTTAGGCTTTCTGAGGCCCCTTGCAGCCGGAGACTCGGGGAGCAGGTCAAGGTTGTTGCATGTGTCTGTCCAGGTGTGCGCTATAACCCCAGGCAGGTGCCCACAGACTGCAAGGCGAGCTGTAGCCTGCAGTAGTCCTGGGCTCTAGAGGGCGATGTAGACAGAAAATGATAGGGGCAGAAACAGAACACTGGGGACCAGCTAGAACTGTAAGAAATATTAATCCTGCTCTGTTAACCGTGATTATTTTGTTCTGATTAAAGAAGGCACGTTCTAACCTGGCTGGGGCCTAGGAGCTCACCTGGAAATGCAGCCCATCCTCCCCATCAGGGAGCTGCCTATTATCATGGAAAGATTAACAAACTCCTTGCTGAAACCAGAATTGCCAGCCCTTTGAAGACCCCCAGCCCTTAGAAGACCCCCAGCCCTTTGCATATCACTAGCCCTTTGAAGACCCCAGCCTTTGAGTACCTGAAGGCCTTTGCATATCTCCAGCCCCCATCACCCAACTGCCCATTTGGCATACCCATCCCCATGTAATCTTTGTCCCCTACCCAATATCAGCAGCTGGCTTATGGGGAGGGGTAGAGCAGATTTTCCTGGATGACCTGCTGCTCTCCCATACTGCCCACATTATTGGAATAAACGCTCATATATGATTCAACCCTATCTCTGCTGAATTGGCTCAAGTAGTGACAGGCATCCTGGGCGCATTGATTGTCCGGTTACAAAAAGATAAAGACAGGATGCGAGACTGTGACTAAGAGGGCAGAGGTTGCAAGAGGAGAGAAGAAATGGCCCATGCCTGCTCTTTTCTCCAATCAGGAGGTAGACAAGTACTTGTGCTGCACAGGGCGTGGTCAGGTAGGTCCCCCTGGGAGGGGGACCCCTAGGGTTTGTCAGGAGGCACACTCACCACCCCCACCTGCTCGTCACCTCTTTGGCTCTGGTTTAGAGGAACAGAGCTGTCTACCCTTTGCTGGGTCTGAGGTGTGGAGCCCCGCGCTTTCAGAGGCAGCTTCCTATGGGACTGAGTCCCATCAGCCCACGGCTCCTCGGCCACCCGTCCTTCAGAATTTACAGGTTCCCATACTTGTGGATAAACTAATGCCTCAAGAAAAATGACTGTCTCTCTCAGACCAGAGCTGCCCGAGCGAGGGGCTGTGCCTTCTCCCTTACACTGAAGGTTTCCTAACAGAAGCTGTGTCTCCACCCTTCATTCATTGCTATGATATTTACTGAGGGCCTATTGAGTGCCATGCACTACTTCAGGCACTGGGAATATTATGTTGATAAACAACAAATACTGTTAAGGAATGGTAAGTGCAAAGAGGCATAAACAAGCTAGGAATTGATGCTGTGGGGTTTCATGGCTGTGTCAGCTGGGTGCTGGGGAAGGCTTCTGACCACCCACGGCAGAGGTGAGAAAGTGCCTGGCCCTGTCCTGATCCCCCAAAAGGGCCATGGAGAGGCCCGCTAGGAAGTCGCACTGACCCTGGCTGAAATCTGCAGGTTGTTTAACTGCTCAGGTCCTCGGTCTTCCCCGTCTGTGAAACGAGGATAATGCATGGGCTTGGCAGGACTGAAATTAGATAACAGCTACTCAGGAGGGGCTTTGGACATGGTGGTGGGTAACAATCATTATTTTACTCAGTGTAGGCGCGATGCTTCATGCTAATAGGTGACATTTCATCCTCACAGCCTGAAAGGAAGGGGGAGGTGGTTATGAGCTCCCTAGGGGACAGGTAGATGTATGGGCTTGGGGTTTGGGGTGGTCACAATGTCTGGAGCCACCTGGGAGTGGCAAGGGGAATTCCTACAAATGTGTCCGCCCTGGGCAATGTGTGGACTAATCCAAGTAGCACCTCCATTTTTAAAAACACGAATTCCAAAACAACCCCTCATTAGCAGATGAGGACTAAATCCCGGGTCAGGTGATTAGTCCAGGTTCACCTGGTGCATCAGGGCAGACCTAGGACCAGAACCATGTCCCCACCTCACCACCAACACCTTGGCCGGGCAGATGCCACACCAGCCTGAAACCGCCTCAGGTTCAGCCCCTCCAAAGCCACTGGGTGTGGCCCCGTGATGCCCGTCACCCAGCCCGGCCTGAGACATGAACATGGATATCTGGGATCTGGTTCTCAGATCTCCATCCCCACAGCCACCTCCCGTGAAGAAAAGGTGGTGATGATTACATTTCTGCTCTCTGCACTCCGTAATTAATAATTGCAATTCATCTCGCACCCTTAGTCAAATAGCACAGAGGCTAATTGGCTGTTACACCTTTCTCCTTTTGATTGAGACAATCAGATTCTAGGTGGTCCTGCGGTTTACTCAGCAAGACCCGATAAAGTCTGCCACAGGGCGATGTGTGTGCACGGCATTTGCAGAGAGGAAGCTGAGCCACGGGGTGAGGGAGCTGGGCCTCTTGAGCTGGGGGCAGAGGGGCAGAGGGGCCGAGGCCAGGAGTCCTGGGTCGGGGCAGTGTGTTGGAACGGGTCTTTTTAAGCCTTGAGTCACCCTGAATGCTGCATTCTGGCTCCTGATGCAGGTCAGCCCGCTCCCTCCTTTCACTCTGGGTGTGTGAGGGCGGTGGGCTGCTCACCTCTCCTCTTGCCCCAGGGGATTGGTGTGTTTCCCATCCAGCTCTCTCAGGTCAGGGTGGGTCCTGGGGCATCCAGCCCCCATGGGTTGGGGAATATCAGCTGCCTCTTCTGTCCCCAAATCTCCTCCTGAGGTTTCTTTGCCATCCATGGGCCTGAAATTCTGCCATTGGAGATTCATTTCTTTGTCACCTGGCAGGGGTGGGGTGGGGGCTCTTTTTCAGAGTCTCCTCATTGCATTGTTTGGGATTTTTTTTTTTTTATTGTAAATGATAGAATAAAAAATTAGCTTGGTCTTAGCCAACATAATTGAATGAATTAATTATTGAAAAGTTCGGAGTGTTGCTGGCTTCAGGCATGGTTTAATCCAAGGGTTCCTGTTGTCAGCAGGACTCTGGCCCATTCCTAGGCAGTTCCCTGGGCTCTGCTCTACTCCTGGGTCAATTTTCTCTTCTGGCCACCAGCCCCCCTCCCCACACAACAGTGGCTACGACACCATCTGGAGACAAACAGCTTCTCTCTGAGAGGTTCCTGCCAAAGAAGAACAAGTAGTTTTGGAGAACGCCCAACAAATGTCTTCCAACTCATTGGCCCACATTATGTGTTCCCTGCACTTCTCTCCCCAAATAATCACAGTGTCCAGGTGATGGAGCCGCCGGTTACCCTGGGGCAGCACTGTCATTTATCACACATTATGGGACTCAGCAACCTATGTCCCTTGGGCCAAGGACATGTGCTTATAGTTAGTGTTATTCTATAGTGTGTGCTTTTGTGCACAGTGGCAGAGTGGAGTAGCTACAACAGAGCCCTTAGGACCTGCAAACATAAAATATTTGCTATCTAGACCTTCTGAGAAAGAGTCTCCAGACTCCTGACACAGAATGTCGGTGTCAGAGGGAAATTAGGTGTGGGGCAACATGTCTGTGGATTTAGTCACTCTTCAAAACTACCCTACAAGGCAGGTGTGGCCATCAGCCCAATTTACAGATGAGAAAATGAAGGCCAGAGAGATTACTGGTCTTGTCCCAGGTTCCAGGTCATAGAGGTTGAGTCAGTTGGGTCCCTGGGAAGTAGACACTGGGAGTGATTGGGGTTCCTGAGAAGGATCGCCCGTGATAGGATGAAAGGGAGAGGGGCGGGTTGGACAGAGAGAGCCTCTGAGCATAATGCAGCCTGAGCTAGGAGAGGGAAGGGGCTGGAGCACCTCAGGCCACCTGGAGCCCATGTTCTGGACATATGGAACAGAGTGCTGCCTGAGGAGTCCTGCTCCGGACAGAAACAGCCGGGCCCTCACAACCCTCAGGCTTGGACATTGGCTGAGGCTGACAGGAGGGACTGGTCTTGGCTCCAGAGCCAGGGTTTACCCTACAAGTGCTGGGGCTTGAGGCTGTCGGCTAACTGCCCTGCTTCTCACTGGACAGCAACTTTCTCCTTGAAGAGCAGCTGAGGGGCATGCCCCCACATCCACCTCCCACTAGGAAATAAAGCAGGACTGAAACTCCAGCAGTCGGGGCCAGACACCTGCGGACCTAACCCCTCCATACCACCCCTCGGTATGGGGGTCTCAGGAGCATGGGGTCAGTGCTGGTCCTGGGTGTCCTGGCTCTGCCACCAGCAACCGTGTGTCCTTGGGCAAGTCACTCCGTTCATTCATCCATCTCCATTCATTCGTGCACTCATTCATTCCAACAGTTCCTGAGCATCTGCTGACTGTCACGACCTGTGGCAAGCCCTTGAGAATAAAGCGCAGGCCCTGGCCTCATGGGGCTCTTCACTTGGTTGGAGGACCACAGTGGCTCACATCAATGCTGGACAATGTTGCCAGGCTGGGATAGGAAGCCCTCAGGTCACACAGCGTCCATAGATATGGATGCCACCGTGGGCCTCAGTTCTCATCTGAAAAAGGGAGTGGTTAGACTCAATGCTCTCTAAGGATCTGGCTACTCTGTCAGTCAGCTTCTGGTCCGGTTTGGGGATCCAGGGTCTGCTCCAGCAGGTCACGAGTCTGAGACCACGGTGTAGGCTCAGCCAGAGAACCAGCTGGGGCCTGTGCAAGCCCGGATGTAGGCATGCTGCTCATCACTTTCTATAGAAGTGCCTGCTCCATCTCCCAACTACATGTCAATCATTGACCTTGGGAGGGGTCCATGCCCCTGGGGTCTGGACACAATGCTGGGGCAAGTCCTGTGTCTTTGCCTTGGTCCAGACATGGCTATTACAGGCCAAGAGCCAGGCAGCTGGGCAGGAAGCATCAGTTAAACAAGACACATTCATCAGCTGATGGATGTTCCAGAGAAGTCAGAAAACTCATTTAAAAAGCCAACCATCCAGACTATCCTGAGTCCTCAACCAGCCATGCCCAGACACATGACCTTGAAGTGGTCCCTGATCTTGTACAAATTATTGCCAGGGAAGTCGATGGCCAATTAAACAAGCAAATATGCCTCTTGCACCTTTAACTCACTCTCCTAAATGAGCTCTGCCCTGGCCTGGAGGCGGAGATGCTGCACTTGCCCGTCCTCTTCATCAGACTAAACATTTCCGCATGGCACAGGCTCCAGGGCTTGGTTATTAAATCAGCAAAACCCATATGCTCCCAAGATAAACTCCTGAGAATGCGATAAAGCACTCACCCTGGAGAATTCCAATTGGTGCGTGTGACAGGGCAATGGCGCCAGCAGCAAGCATCCCTGCTAAAACAGCCCAACAAGTAATTTGCTATTTTATGGCTCAAATGCTGACACAAATGTAATCATCCTCCAGTGGGCAAGGGATTTAACGCGGGTGGTCTTGATCCAGCATCTAGAAGGGTTCAGGAAACCTGGAGAAGGGGCTGTGCATAAATTAAGTAAGAGTCCAGAGACGAAACATAATTTTGAAAGGCATTTGGGGGGCAGAGGAGCTTGGCTGAAGAAACCAAGTTCTCCTAGTTTCAGGACCTCTTGCTTTTTATTAACACAAATTGTCCTAAGGCAAGGTGGAGATACACACATCAAAGGTTAGGGTTAGGTACAGAATCCATTGTCAGAATCGAAAATTGCCTTCAGCTGTTCAGGTGTTTGGCCAACAGCAGGCAATACCATGTAGATTAAGATGCCCTGAGCTGTCTGGCAGCAAGCAATCATCCTTGTCAGGTTTAGGGAAATGCCTTTAGCCATTCCAAACAGGCGATAACATATGTGACTCCACCCTTGTTGAGTCCCCAAGTTCCATCAACCTTTCAATGAAACTCTTGCAATTATGACATGCTGGGACTGGCTTCCGGCACAAGGGAAAAGCATGGACAGTGACAATCCCTTCGCTCACCTTCACCAGAGCCTGGAAGCATGTACCACCCCATCTGAGTAAGAGCAAGCCAGAATGCCCCTCATGTGGTCCTGTGGAGTTCCTGGAGGGACCATAAAAATATGAGCAGTTGCAAAACTCACGGACAAATGCCAGTCAGTTCTAAAATAAATGAACTCCCTCAAACACAAGGTTTGATGAAACAAGTCAGATGCAAAAGCATACAGGCTAGGCAATTTCATTTGGAGGCAGCCAATAGATGTTTCTCTCTCTCTTCCTCTCTCTCCCTTCCTCTCTCTAATATCCATAAACATATCCTCTGATGAGGGTGTTGTTTTTTTAATCACCCTTGGGTGGGTCTCTGTTCTTTTCCATCCTTCCCACTCAGCCTTGTGACTTCATTTCTTCCGCAGGCAGCCATGGATGGAATGATTTATAAACCAAGGTGTCCATTTCTCCTGGAGCACGGCCTGTTTCCCGTGTGATTCCCACGCGCAGTGGGGCTCCTGGGGGCAGGGGGCTTGATGGGCGCCCAGAGGAGACAGCTGGGGGGCTTCCTCTGCACCTGCAGCCATGACCCGGGCTGGACCCATGTCACCCCCTTTGCCCCTTTATTTCTCTCCTTAACAAACACTGCAGCTCCCTTCTCAGGACAGAGGAAGCCGGACACTCGGGCTGCCACTAACTGACTGCATCTCACTGGGGCCTCCGTTTCCTCACCTGGAAAATGGAAACAAGGGTAACTCCGTAGGGATGGCTGTGAAGTGGAGAAGTAAGGTTTGTAAAGGGCCTGGGCCAGGTCCGTGACCGGCCAGTCAGGTAGCTTCCTCCACAGATAACAGTCTGGCCACCCTCCCCATGCAGCGAGGTGCTTCCTCTGTAAGCGGCTCTGCAGAGTTGCAGGGATTGCCCGTCTGTGATTAAGAGCTGCTCCTGCTGCTGAAGGCCGCCTGCGGCTCTGCAGAGAGACACTGATAATTAGGCCTGGTGCTGGGGGAAGGCCGGGAGAAGGCTGCTTTGCAGGAGCCTCAAGCCCTGCCCCCTCGTCTGCATTAAGATCAGGGACGTCACGCACCTCCCAGCCACACACACAGGTCACAGGCCAGTGCGCAGGCGAGGCTGCCCAGCAGGCTGTGGTGGGTGCTCTGGTAACTGGTGAAGAGGGTGGGGGAGGGGGAGCTAGGAGCTCTGCCCTGAAAGGGATGACAAGCCGGTGGCTCAGAGGACGACTTTCACAACCGTACGGGGTGCTGGCTGAGAGCAGGGTTCCAGAACCAGACTGCTCAGGCTGGGCTCCAACCCAAGCTCTGACTCTTTCCAGCTGGGTGGCCTTGGGCCAGACGCTTAGCCTCTCTGTGCCTGGGTTTCTTTCACTGAAGATGGGGTAGAAGTATGTCATGATGAGAAACGCTGATGAGGGTTTCATGAGTCACGAGGCTAGAATAAGGGCTGGTGCAGAGTAAGCAGGTAGGCATGTGAGCGCCACCATCGGCTTCAGCTTCATCCTCATCATCCTCTCCCTGACAGCTGTATGGTGAGAGGAATCCTGCACCAGGGAAGGAAGAACTGAGGTTCATTTAGTTATTATGATTGTCTCCCCAATCACATTATTCCACCTGGGACGTGAAACAAGTCGTAAACATCCTTATGCTTCACCAAAATAGGATAAAGGGCATGAGAAAACGTGGGTGAGGGGAGAGTAAGAGCAAGCCAGAATGCCCCTCATGTGGTCCCGTGGAGTTCCCGGCAGGACCATAAAAATATGAGCAGTTGCAAAACTCACAGACACATGCCAGTCAGTTCTAAAATGAATGAACCCCCTCAAACACAAGGTTTGATGAAACAAGTCAGATGCAAAAGCGTACAGGCTGGGCAATTTCATTTCTATAATAAAGACAAACACAGGCAGAGCTCATCCATGCTGTGAAAGGCACGGCGATTGTCACTCTGGGGGCAGGGCCGTGCCTGGGCGGGTGGCAGGAGGGCCTGGTGCCGGGAGGTCCTGGTACCATCCTATTTCCTGATCTGGGTCTTGGGGGCAGAGGTGCGTTCAGTTTGTGAGACTCCATCAAGCCTCCCCTCTGGCATGTACGTATGTTTCACTGCAAATTTCAAATAAAAGCAGTTGCTTGGTAAGCATGGCTTTTCAGCACACCGAGTCTGTGAGCAACATTTATTGTTAATGACGGGAATAAATGGCTAATCCATATGTGTACATGCTGCCCCCTGCATGGATTTCCCTCACAGCCATTGAGGGGGCAGCTGAGTTTACTGAGGTTAAGTAACTTCCCTGCACCCTCAGATCCTTTCTCTCCCCCTTCTCCACCCCTACCCCCAGCACCCTTAAGGACAGAGCCCAGAATCTGGCACACAACGAATGCTCCATAAATGCTCGAAGGAGGTGGGGCAAGGCACGACATCACCCCGTCACCAGCCCCCATATTGGCCTTCTGAAATCATTTTTTGTCTCCAGAATTCTAATGCCCATTGCACTTATAAGTGGCTCCAAAAGGCACTTGATCGCTTTCTGTTTCGAGGTCTAAAACACTCGGTCACTCTGGCCGGGCCTCCACGCTGCACAGCTATTAGGTGTGACTGAGGAGTGAGGGGTCACTTCTGCTCCCAACAGGAGGCTACTGGGTGGGGAAGGGGGAGGGAGAAATGAACTAAGGTGGGGGACCGGGGAATGGAAGCCTACACCTGCTCCCTCCCACCTGTGCAAGGGCTTAGTTCTTAACCCAGCACCTCCTAAAAGTGAGCGGATGGCCCCCAAATGGAGCATCTCCTCCCCTCATCCCCCAGCCCTGGGCCTGGCTCTGCCCTGTCCTCTGCCATGGCCTTCCCACCCTACTGGGTTCTTTGTCTGAATGAAGGTCAACAAATAGCCCAGTTTGGGCCAATTCACCACCAAACCTGCATTACACTCTCCCTGCGGAGGGCCTGGCTCTCCGGGGGCGGGGGGGGGGGGTGAGGGAGGGCTCTGATGGACACCAGGAAGCTTGGGTGAGTCCCTGGGGCCCGCACCCTCTCCCGACCCCAGAGGCCCTCCATCTCCCCCTGGAATTGCCAGGGACCTGCCTCCCGCCCTTGGGGAGGACCGTGTCTTTCCGCCGCTGCATGTATTACACTGAGTCAACATTCAATGAATAATGAATTATAATAATAATAACTTGGGGAAATTTATGCCCTCTCTTCAACTAGGTCCCAAACATAAAGGGAAAACTCACTGTAATTTACACCCTGGGACCGGGGAGTGAATAACGCAGGCGTCGTTCCCCCGAGACCCGCAAATCAACTCATTAAATTAATAAATCCCAGTCTCCTCTGTGCCTGAACAACAGGCTTATTTATGTCTTCAAACTGGCCAATGTCTCAGCGAGTCAGGGAGCAGAGCAATTGGAGTCCCCCCTTCACCCAGAGTCTGAGCCACTGTCTGAGTTCGCTGACTCTTATTAGGGCTGAACGTAGGGAAAGAAAAAACCACCAGTATTGAATCCAGTCTGACACATGGATGGCTTCTAAATCTACGTGCTGCCAAACAAGCAAATCGACTGAATTTTTCCTTTCTCAGTCACTTACTTTGTATTTCCTGTGCACAGTCCTTATAGCGATGAAACCCTGATCTGCACTTTTTCCTGAAAAGGTATTTGCAGAACTCAAGTGCAGAATATGAAGCCTGCCTCTCGATGGATGCTCTGAGCAGCAGGGGTGGGGGGTGGGGGTAGGGGTGGGGTTTAGTCTGCCTTTTGTGGGCCCTTTCTGTTCTCTTTCCTCTAACCCGGTTCTTCTTAGCCTGTCCCTAATCAGTGTGCCATCCCCACCCAGCTTTGGGGGCAAGGCAGTTCTGATAATAACCAGCTGGAGTTAGGTCACATGCCAAGCTGAAGGGCCAGTCCCAACAAGGCTGCCCTTATGCCAGACACTAGCCGCAATTTTGGGGGGTCCCCTAGCACCCCCTGTGCTTCAGGCCAACTGGCTACAAATTCAGAGGTGCCTACTACCTCGTCAGGTTTGATAATTCACTAGAACTTCTCATAGAGCTAAAGAAAGCACTCTGCTTACAGTTTCATTATAAAGGGGTCAAACCAAGGAAGAGACACAGATGAGACCTGAGAGGGTTCCAGGTGTGAAGCCTCTGTGCCCTCGGGCCCCATCACCCCCACAGGCATCAATCTGTATCGCCAACCAGAGAAGCTCATCCAAGCCATGGTGGCCAGAAGCTTTACTGGGATTCCATTAGGCATGATTGACACAAGACTGAACTCAATCTGTAGCCCCGCCCATCCCAGGAGGCCAGGCTCATATTATGTCCCAACCATTTAATCGCATGTTTGGTCTTGCTGGCATGACCAGCCCCCAACCTGAGTTGTCTTGTTAGCATAAACTCAGATGTTGCGGGGGGTGGGCACCAGGAAGAACATGGGAAATTCCAAATTTAGAGGTTCTCTCCCAGGAACAAAGACCTGCCAAATTCTTTACAATATATGATTGAAATGAATATGCTTTAGTTGAGGCCTAGCTTCTGTGTCCATGGGGTAGGTTCGAGAATGCTGGTGTGTGTGTGAGCACACTCACGGAGGTCTCTGAGAAAGTGGAAAGAGGAAAGACCGAATGATGAGTAGAAGAAGCTGCGATTAGAAGTTGAGCCCTAGTCTCGGGTTGGGTGGGACATTATCCTCAGGGAGGACAAGGACAGTCAGTAGTGATTCTGCCACCAGAGCAGCCTGCATTCTTAGAGTGCACCCGTGGGCTGGAGGACAGAAAGTCTGAGAGAGGGCCAATGATGGAAAAGATTAGGGGGCTCAGTCTGGACATCTAATAGGAAATGAATGTCAGAGCTGGGAGAGGCCTCTGTCCACGGTGTTTGTGTGTGTGTGTGTGTGTGTGTGTGTGTGTGTACATGTACACGTATATCTGTGCCTGCGTGTGTGAAAGTGAAAGAGAAAGAAAGGTTAAGTTGGCAATATTCTTCAGATTTGGGGTGTCATCCCCTCAGATACCAGCTGGACCAATGGTTGATGAACGGTGCCCCTCTCACTGTCACTCCTAATGAACCACTTAGAGAATGTTTGCTTCCGTCCTCATAACCTTGGGCTCTGCCAGATCCCCAGGGACGGAGTACACTCCCACCAGGGCAGGAGCTATGATGGCAGCGTGGCCACTTTGGGCTCCTCCTGCCAGTTGACCAGCAGCAAAGAAAGTGTTACTATACACATGGAAGTGACTGGTCCTGACACCTCCCCTTCCCCCCGCCCCGCCCCCCCCCCCCCCCCCCCCAGGAGCTGAGGTTGCTGTCACATGTAGGGGCCGGGAGGAGCAGGTCTGGCGCTCAGGAATACGCTGAGCTGCCTCCCGGGCCTCCATGCCTGGCAATGGTGAAGACAACGGCCACGATCACAGCCTGATGCTGGCAAGGCCACTACGAGCTCAGACCCCTTGAGACAAGGCTCAACAGCCTCTCACCAGACAGGCGACCAAGGGAGAGGGATCCAGGATGTGCTGGAGGAGGAAGGTGATGGGTATCAGTTACCGTCTGGGGACCAGTTACAAACATGGCTATGGCTAGTTCCACTCACCCTCCTGCATTATTTGGGCAGAGACTGTAGGCAGCTGCCACCACGAAGGAAACTCTGTGATGGACTGAACACAGTGGAGGCCCAAGAAGGTTTGAGTGTTTCAGGGGTAGATTGTACCAGACACCTCTTATCCCACTTCACACCTTCCTGTCCCCACTCCTCGCTCCAGCCACTGCTGTGACAGTCAGTCCTGTGCAGGTGGCAACCAGCATCACGCAGGTTACCGTATTTTTCCGTGTATAAGACACTATTTTTTTCTAAAATCGTTAGACTGAAAATTGAGGGGTGTCTTATACATTGAAGTCAGCTGAGGAGGGAGCCATGTGGGTGCGTAGCTGCCCATACCTTGTCAAACAGGCTTTCTCCAATCACGAGTCTTATTGTTACTGACGTCAGCTGATGACATCATTGGAGGTGGAGGTGGAGAGTGCTCAGATACAACAGGGACTGGAGTGTTCTGAGCCCATAAAGATGTCAAAAAATATAAAGATAAATACTGGTAAGCAATTGTCTTACTCTGCAAAATCAAACTGAATGTAATCAGCTATGCAATAGAGCATAGAAATAGAGCTGCAGAGAGACCATTTGGACCTCCTCCCACTGAGTGGATGATCAGACAGTGGAGAAAACAGGAAGAACAACTCCATAAGATGCCAAAAAAGAAGAAGGTTTTAAGAGGAAAACCAGCAAAATGTTTAAAATATTGATTTCTTAATTTTGAGTTGGAAAAGTGGGGGGTGTCTTATACATGGGGGCATCTTATATACGGAAAAATATGGTACATTTCATAGCACCTTACATAAGTCCATGTCATATACCTCTCCCTTCCTGTGCTGGACTTCTCGGGCGCAGAGGTGTGGATCCAGGCAGAAGCCCACTCAGCGGGCACACAGGAGCACCCAGGAGTGTGCAGTGGTTACAGCCAGTGAGGCCACATGACCAACAGGAAAGGAAGACAGTGGGAGGGTGCTTCCCCCTTTTATGCTCTGAGCTGAGAGTTCTGAGATGCATGTCTCCCAGCAGCCTGTCAAAATCAAGCTCATGGCCAATGCTAGTGTCCACCTCATCCATGCATTCTCCTTCTGGCTTTCCTCCCTTTCAGCTTGCCTCTCCTGTCCTTCCCTCTTGCTCCATGGATTCACATCCTCCTATATAATAAAAGGCTAATATGCAAATCGACAGAACTGCGGAACGACCGGTCGCTATGACATGCACTGACCACCAGGGGGCAGACGCCCAATGCAGGAGCTGCCCCCTGGTGGTCAGTGTGCTCCCATAGGGGGGTGCCGCTCAGCCAGAAGCCAAGCTCACAGCTGGCAAGCACAGAGGCAGTGGCGGGAGCCTCTCCTGCCTCCGCAGCAGCACTAAAGATGTCCCACTGCCGGCTTAGGCCCGCTCCTCCAAGGACTCCTGGACATCCCCCAAGGGCTCCCAGACTGTGAGAGGGCACAGGCCAGGCTGAGGGACCCCCTGAGTGCACGAATTTCATGCACCAGGCCTCTAGTATCAAATAAACCACTTTGTATGCAAGCCTTTGTCTTAGATTCCCCACCGTGTGGGTAGCAGGGGAAGCAGTCTGACACCCCCCACTGTCTGTTCTCAATATAGAAGCTAGAACTATCGTATGTGAGTTCAATCATGAATCCTCTGCTCAAAATCTGCCAATGGATTCCAGAGCTCTAGAATGTACCCCCCTGCCCCCACTCTGCAGCAGCCACCCCAGCTCCTGAAGGTAGTTGGGGGCCAATTACCCCCACAGTAGCTGCTCCTTTTCCAGGAGGCCTGCCAGGATCTCCCCACCCCCATTACCTCTCTGACCTCGTGCCCAGCCCCTGTTTCTCCAGCCTCTTTCCTGTCCTCGAACACACAGGTGAGCGCTCACCTCCGGGGTTTTGCTCTGGCTATTTATTCCCTCCACCTGCAATGCTCCTCCTCAGGTGTCTGCACGGACAACTGCGTCACTCTTTCCAGTCTTTCTTCCAATATTGTCTCCACATAGGGTGACAACTGTGCCGATTTGCCTGGGACTCGGAAGCTCCCAGAATGTGGGACTGTCAGTGCTGAAACCACCAGCCCCAGACAACGTGGCATGGTTGGTCACCCCATTTCAATGAGACCTGACCCTTGTATTTAAAATGTCAGCCCCTCACATCCCTGACGCCCACTAACTGTGCTATTACACCAGTACTTACTTTCTGCTATAGCACTGCTCACCTCTGACCTCCTACATTGTTTACTTCTGTAGACAATGCTCACCACTAAGAGCATTTTGCTGTGTCCCCAGAACAGCTGAGCTCAGTGGTTCTCAGTATGGGCCCCGACCACCAGCATCAGCATCACTGGGGGGGACTGGTGAAAAATGCAGATTCTTGGGCTCCCCTACCGCTGAGTGAGACAGCCTGGGGTGAGCCAGGAGTGAGCGTTAGCACGCCCTCCAGAGGACTTCCAGGCACACCAAGATGGAGAGCCACAGCCCGAGCACCGAGGAAGCACTCACCACGTGTTTGCTGGGAGAATTAATGGTTCCCGTGGGGCGGACGCTCGTCATCCAATTTACAGAGGCAGGTTCCCTGTGGGCTCCGTCTCCAATAGGATCTGTCTCTGTGTTGAGGGTTTGTCACTTTGAGCCAGAGAGGGGTTTCTCTCCCAGTCCCGAGCCCGCTGGAGAGCTCGGGTCATCTCATTAACCCGACGCAGGCTGCCTGCCTGCAGTGAGAAGTGGCTCGGCGCTGGCTAATCTCGGCTTGGAGAAGGTGTGGGAGACGCAGAGCCGCCCTCCCATTTTCCCATGATACCTGAGCTGTTTTTCTCTTCTTTGACCTGGGAACCTCTATCAACAATATTCTGGTGAATCATTTCAAAGAGCCAGAAGGGGTGGGCTAGGAGAGAGACATCTGATTTCCACCCTTGTGGAGAAATCAAACCAGTTTGAACTGCAGCAGGAGAGATTAAGGCTAGCCCTCAGGAAGGACTTCCTGAAAGCCCAGGAAAGTGTCAGGGACCTAGGGGGATATGAAATCCTCTCCCGCAATGCCTGAGTCAGGGTTGGTCCTAAGTGTGCGTGGAGGAACCGACCCCAAGTCTCTCAGGACCCTGGGGACCAGCTGAGAGGAGCTGCCTTTTGATGGCCTGTCAGAGGGACAGAGGTTGTCCCTCACTCACCAGCATGTGGATGTGAACCCTTTTTCCTAATTTCTCTGCCTCAACCTGGACACGATGGATATTTTAGACAGTACGTCTTTATTAAGAGACTGACTTGTGCATTGTAGGACAGTTAGCAGCATCTCTTGCCTCTAACCTCTACCTATATATGTAAAAGGCTAAGCTACTGTCCAACCATGCCACCATTGACTGGCCTGTAGGTATGACACACATTGACCACCAGGGGGCAGACACTTAACGCAGGAGCTGCCGAGCTGAGGTGACTTGGCAGTGGTGGTTCTCGGGTGATGTACCCCAGAACCAGAGAGGAGGGAGCCCGATTCTTCATAGGGCCACGTGATTCCACCTTCGGCTGTGAGTTATGTTGTTGCTGGGGCCCTGAATCTGGTTAACTGCACACTTGCATTTGCCTTCCACACACTGTACAACAGCAACTTTGCAGAGTGCCCTCTCGCACTCCAGGACCCCTCGGGGATGTTGGAGAGCCGGTTTCGGCCCGATCCCCCCAGGCTTTCCAAGGGACCCCACCTGCTGGAGGGACCCTGCTCACGCCACAGATGCCCTTCGAGCCACGGTGCTGCCACAAGTGCAGCTGGCTGGGGAGGGACTGCGGGAGGTTGGCTCCAGGGCATATCCGGCCCATCTTGCCTAATCCCGCCCCACTGGCCACCTTCTAATTAATTTCCTTTCAATGTGCACGAATCTGTGCACTGTGCCCCTAGTATATTAATAATCAGCTCCTCCCCAGTTGTGATGATGAAAAATGTCTCCAGACATTGCCAACTGTCCCTGTGGTGGGAGCTCTAACTGCACCAGGAGGCCTGGAGGGTCCACACAGGCCTTCTCTGTACCAACACTGCAAACAGGGCACATACCACCACAGCACTCGGGGCAGCAGAATTCTGCCAGGGCCCGACTCCAAGAGATGGAATGTGTGGCCCCGCGTCACATGCTCTGTGGGCCACACGGTGCCAGCCTGGCTCTGGTGGCTCTCTTTAAAACGCCTGTCTTCCCGACCCGCGGGCAGCATCTTCAACGGCCACCTGGTCTGGGGAGTTCAGACTCTAACAGCTGGCGAGGGAGAGGGTGCTGATGTCACACACTGGAATCCCACTCTCATGTGAAGGCCAGTACCCCCAGGCCATGCTTTCTGAGGAAACCAAAGGCCCAAAGTCATAGCCAATAGATGGGGATGTTACCGTCGGAGATATTTTTGAGGCATCATCTCCAGAAAGACCCTTTTGGGTGAGGTGAGTGAGGCGGGCCCTTGCAAGTACAGGATCATATCCTGTCTTTATTTAAAACGTCTGTGTTTTATCTATCGTAGACGTGTTTGCATTAATTTTGATTTTTTTGACCTATTGCACTAATATGGGTTGATTACTGGGTTATTTGGAGTCGCTCTGAAACGTAGGACCCGAGCAAGTGTCTCGCTTGCCTCAGTGTCTTGTCTTGGCACTGACCGCCCAGGTTTTATGATGCAGAACAGCTGGTCTGGGGGTGAGGGGCATGGCAGAGGGAGCAACCCAGGCCCAGAACACCTGGGGTTGCAGAAGCCCCCAGCAGGGACTGCTCGGCGAGAATCACTGAAGATAAACTAGACAGAGCCACCCAGCCCTCACCCTCAGTGAGGGACTGGCTCTAGGACACTGCACATCATTCGCTCATTTATTCACAACCATTCTGCGAGGCCTGCTCTGGGGCAGACTTGGCAAGATCAATGGGGTGACGCTGTGGCCCGGGCAGGGAAGACAGGCTTGTAAACAAATGGAGCTGATGCCAGGGATAGGGACTGACAAAGCACAGGGGAGCCCCTTGGGCAGTGATTCCTCGAATCTGCTCTGCGGGGACCGAACCCAAATACCAGATTCATTCTCACCTCAAGAGAGATCTCGTCAGCCACAGGTCATTTCCACGGTTGCTAACGAGCCTGCCAGCGGCTCGGGGGTGAGATGTGAGCGGGGATTACTCAGCTTCGTTCCCTGAAACCCCAGGTAGCAGGCAAGGGACTGCCTACTCCCCTTCCTAGAGCTGGGCTCTGCCGGGCGGAAACAATTCATGAAATGGTTCCCACATAATTAGAGGACTTAATTGATGAAAAGCCAGAGTGTGGCTTTCCTCTGCCCACTCTCCTTTTTGTTTTGAGACTCAGGACAGCGGGAGGCGGGGAGGAAGGTCCTTTTGGGGAAGAAACAGGAGAACAAGATGCTTGTGGAGAAGGGTCTAACTCCCCATTTCACGGATGAAGGAACTGAGGCCCAGAGAGGGCAATTGACTTGTTCCGAGTGGCAGCCTGCGGGGAGACGTATCAGTAATGACAGTGCAGGCCACCGGTGGAGAGGATGGGGCTGAGGGCCGCGTCTGCCTCCATTTCTCCAGTTGCAGAGTTCCTTGCTAAGAAATTAAGCCGCAGACACTCTCTACTGCAGCAATAACCCGAGCTAATACGCAGCATTTGGTTTGTGGCAGGAGTCAGGGTCCCTAGCGGCTGCTGCCAGGTGTCCCACCCTCGGGGAGGAGGGGCTGGGTAGCTTAAAGAGGTGGCACGGGGGCCGGCGGGCCCCTGGCTCTGGTCCCCAGCAGCCCTGTGCACTCGCTGCCCTCCGAGTTGCCTGCCCAGAGGGCAGCCACGCTCATCCTGCTCCATCCTGGAAGGAGGGACGACAGGAAGCGCCCTCAGTCTCATTTCACGGTTGAGGAGACTGGCAGTCAGAAGTGTTTGGTGATTTGCCCAGGGGCATTAAGCTAAGCACATTGCTGGTGGACCCGGCCCTGGAGCCAGGCCCTCACCGTGCTTCCTGCCCAGTCCTGCGAGGCTCTGCTCAGGAACACGGCGGGCAGGGGTGCTGACCCCATCTCTGTGGACCCCGCCAGGGCCGGGAAGCCCAGCCAACCTATCCCTGCAGCCGCGGTTGCAAAGTCCTTTCTCATGGCTACCTGCGTGGTTTTCTTACATAGACAGAGCTCGTCTCCCTTCCAAGATCCCGGGCACTAGGGGCCGTGGCTTTCAAGTCTTGTTAGCCTGGCGCCTGGCATAGGGCCTGGCTAAGTGTGTTCTGGACACCGCTTCCCCTGCCAGGCCCTGGCGTGGCTGACCCTGTGATCCCCGGGAGGCGAGTCTGGGACGCTCCGTCACCCACACTGCTGCTGACACACTGCTCACTCGGGAGCTGCAGGGGAGGGCTTATCTCTGGGACAGGGGGGCAGACACAGATGCCTGGGGGCTTGGGCAGCCCCAGAAAGGAGCCAAGCCTGCCTGGGGGGCCTCGAGGGACCCGCAGGCGCTGCCTAAGTGGGCAGCTGGACTCAGCCCCAGCCCACCGGTGTCAGGACACGCTGGGCCCAGGGTGGCCAGAGCTTTGCTTGTCAAGGGAAGCAAGAGGCATCTGAATTTCTATAGGAGATTTCCTCACTTGATGGCATTGGCATTAAATTCATCTTCTTAAAAAGATACCGTGTGTTCAGATCAAATAAAACACCAGTCTTTTAGCCCTTCCTTAGGCACAAGGCTGGAAAGACCCCAGGAGGGGCAAGGTGGGTGAAGGTCTGCAGGGGGATCACCGTGCCCCCCCCCCCCCTGCTCCCTGCCCTGGGACCTCAGAGGGGAGCAGAGCTCCCGGTGCTGCGAGGCTTGACACTGTGCTTCACTGGCCCCTGGGGCTCTGCCATGTCCAGAACACTATCTCCCTTTCCTGGCGTCCCTGGCATCTCTGTCTCCCCCCCCCCCTTCCCCCCCTACCCCACACCCCTCTCTTCCTTCCTCATGGGTAAATGAGGGGAACCCTCACGTCCTGCGCTCCGCTCGGCAGTGTTCACTCTCAAAGGCCTTCTCCGGGAATCTCCATGTTTTCAGTCACCTCCCAGCTCTTCTCAGGGAGCCAGGCCAAACCAGAGCATTAGTAGAATAATGAGCTTAAATGATTTAGTCCTCCCCCGCCCCCCCCACCCCCCCCGCCCCCCCCCCGCCCCCCCCCCCCCGCCCCCGTCTGTATGCGGTGGCAATATTGAACCTAACCCAGGTCGAGATGCACTGGGTGATACAGGACAGGTCATGGCTAATAACTGATCTCATCTTTAAATTAGTAATTAGTATGCAAATTTCCGCTCACAGCTGAGGGATGAAAGAGGTAAGCTGTGACAGCCAGGAGAGAGGGTGTGAGCAGGGAGGGGGGAGGAGAGGAGGGGAGAGGAGGCTGCATGGGGCCTCTCCTCTGGGACTCTAATCACAATCTTCCCTGAGAGACAGGAAGGCAATGTGACCGCCTGCATCGTCCTCGCTGTGGGCACAGCCGAGTCCATTCTCATCTCCCTTTGCAGGGCGGCTGTGGGATCTCTGAGTCCACCCCCACTTTACAGGTGAAGGAACTGAAGCCTGAAGTTACAAAGCATGCTGGGAGCAAGGCTGTGGCCACAGACCAGGACAAGGGGGCCCTGTGCCAGCAGGGCGGCCAGAGAGGTCAGGCCTCCCTGCCGTGAGCAGTGGGAGGAGGGAGACTCCCTCCCCTCCCGGCTCTGAAGTCATCCCTTTCGTTCCAGAAGCAAGTCCTCCCTGTGTGGGGTCCTCGATAGGGCCACACGCAGGGCCTGGCTGGAGTGCTGACCCCTTCCGAGGATCCCAGCCAACCCTGAATTAGCCAAGGAGGCCATGAATATGGGACGCACGTGTGGGCTCCTACTGTGCGCCCGTCATTGTGTGGACACTACACAGGAGATTTTGTCCTAAACGTTGATTTCATCATCAGTGTCACACAACGAGTGGGAAAGCCAAGCCCCAGCAAGGGACCCAGGAGGGAGGTTTCACAGGGGAGGCGGTCTGGGTGCCGCGGCTCCGCTCTCTGTCCGGTGCTCGCTGTCCCCCAGGCCTGCTGCCTGCTGTTAGGCCGGGCACCCGTGCTCCCAGATGGTGGCCGTATCAGCCTGGATCCCCTCTGTTTAGTTGGGAAAGGCTCACGGAAAATGTGTTGGCATCTTCCCAGCTCACCCTGAAAGGTGGGTTGGTGGGAGGTCGGGGTCACTGGCTGCAGATGACCCTCGGCCAGTGAAGAGGACACGGTGGTTCCCTGGGAGGGAGTGGGTCCAGCCCGAGTGTGGGGTCCAAACACGGAGACCGGAGCTCACTGGGCAGCATTGCCCAGCAGGAACCTGCTCCTAATCACTGCATGTTGGTGCTGGTTTCCTTGCGTGTCTTTACCCTCCTGTCACTGCTGACCTTACAGCCATGGATGGGGGCAGATTGGGGGGCTGCTGGATCCTGGAGGAATGGAGGCAGTGTGGACTGAAGGGGGCAGCATGGACTGGGGATCAGGGAGGCAGCATGGACAGGAGTGTGAGGGAGGTGGTGTGGATGGCGGAGGGCAGCGTGGACAGACGGTGGCAGCTTGGACAAAGGGGGCGCAGCTTGGGTGGAGGGGGCAGCTTGGATGAAGGAGGCAGCTTGGATAGAGGGGGGCAGCTTGGGTGGAGGGGGAAGCTTGGATAGAGGGGGGCAGCTTGGATGAAGGAGGCAGCTTGAATGGAGGGGGCAGCTTGGGTGGAGGGGGGAAGCTTGGGTGGAGGGGGCAGCTTGGGTGGAGGGAGGAAGCTTGGGTGGATGGGGGCAGCTTGGATGGAGGGCGCAGCTTGGATGGAGGGGGCAGCTTGGATGGAGGAGGGCAGCTTGGATGGAGGAGGGCAGCTTGGATGGAGGGGGCAGCTTGGATGGAGGGGGCAGCTTGGATGGAGGGGGCAGCTTGGATGGAGGAGGGCAGCTTGGATGGAGGGGGCAGCTTGGATGGAGGGGGCAGCTTGGATGGAGGAGGGCAGCTTGGATGGAGGGGGCAGCTTGGATGGAGGGGGCAGCTTGGATGGAGGAGGGCAGCTTGGATGGAGGGGGCAGCTTGGATGGAGGGGGCAGCTTGGATGGAGGGGGCAGCTTGGATGGAGGAGGGCAGCTTGGATGGAGGGGGCAGCTTGGATGGAGGGGGCAGCTTGGATGGAGGAGGGCAGCTTGGATGGAGGGGGCAGCTTGGATGGAGGGGGCAGCTTGGATGGAGGAGGGCAGCTTGGATGGAGGGGGCAGCTTGGATGGAGGGGGCAGCTTGGATGGAGGAGGGCAGCTTGGATGGAGGGGGGCAGCTTGGATGGAGGAGGGCAGCTTGGATGGAGGAGGGCAGCTTGGATAGAGGGGGGCAGCTTGGATGGAGGAGGGCAGCTTGGATGGAGGAGGGCAGCTTGGATGGAGGAGGGCAGCTTGGATAGAGGGGGCAGCTTGGATGGAGGAGGGCAGCTTGGGTGGATGGGGGCAGCTTGGATGGAGGGGGGCAGCTTGGATGGAGGAGGGCAGCTTGGATAGAGGGGGAAGCTTGGATGGAGGGGGGCAGCTTGGGTGGATGGGGGCAGCTTGGATGGAGGGGGGCAGCTTGGATGGAGGGGGGCAGTGTTAAGGGAGAGCTTCAGAGGCCAGGGCACTGTGGCCCTGGAAACCTCCTTCCTCACCCACTCAGACTCAGGTCCTCCGTGGGAAGCAATGACTCAGAAGCCAGATCCCCGGGGAGCAGGGAAGAGGGTGAGATGGAGATTCTCAGGCTCTGCTAGCCAAGAGGACACCACTAGCCCCAGGTGGCTATTTACATCAAATTAATTCAAATTAAATAAACTAGAAGTTCAGTTCCTTGGTCATTCATGCCAGTATTGGATGGGCTGGTGGCTACTGTGTGAGCACAAATAGGGCATTTTCAGCATCACAGGGAGTCCGGTCGACAGTGACAGGCGAACGTGTCTGCTATGTCTTAAGCACCTGCTTCCTGGTTTGATTCCTAGGAGAGTCTTCCACCTGGACTCATATCCACCTGCAACACCCCGTTCGGAGCTCCGCCTGTGGTGGGGCTGGGATTGGCACCCGTTGTCCACACCCAGAGGAGGGGGGGATGTGATCTCCTCATTTATCCACCCACAAGTCAAGCCATTTATATTTCAACTAGAGCATCAATGCAAGAAGTTCGTGCAAGGATGGGCCTTCGCAGCCCTGGCTGTTGGGGGCTTTGCAGTCCCGGCTGCCTCCCATCCCCGGCTGTTGGGGCCCTCACAGCTCCGGCTGCCTTGCGACCCCACGGCCCCGCCCCCCACCTGTACCCACGTTGGCCTGGTGCTGCCCTAGTACACTACCACACACCCCTGGTTCCCTGGTTCCACGGAGCCCCCTGATCAATGGCCCCATAGAGGGTGGCCTGGGCCTCCCTCTTTGGGGCGATCGCGGAGCCCCCCTCTCCACCGATCGCCCCCCAGCCTCCCTCTGCGGGGGTGATGGTGAGGCAATGATGGGCCCCTTGACCAATCGCATCGCACCCGCCTTGGCTGGGATGGCGCCAGTGCGTGTCATAACGTGGTTGCCCAGATGGTCATTCTGCTGTTTGGCCGTTTGGTCGATTTGCATATTACGCTTTTATTATTATAGACTAGCGTTCCCGTTGCAGGAAAAATCCTGCAATAGGGTTTCCTGCTGCACTCTACCCCACCCTGCCTGCTCTCCTCCCTTGTCCCCCTCCCCGCGATCTCCGCCAGCCCCCGCGCTTTTCTAACTTCGCCACCAGCCTGCTCTCCTTCCTTCTTCCCTGGCCCCGCCTCCGCTCCTCCCTTCTCCCCCGGCCCGCCTTCTCTGCCAACCCACCTGCTGTTCCCTTCTCCCCCGGCCCCGCCTCCGCTCCTCCCTTCTCCCCCGGCCCCGCCTGCTCAACTTCCTTCTCCCCCAGCCCCGTCTCCGCTCCTCCCTTCTCCCCCGGCCCCACCCCTTCTCCCCCGGCCCCGCCTGCTCAACTTCCTTCTCCCCCGGCCCCGCCTCCGCTCCTCCCTTCTCCTCCCCCCCCCCACTTGCTTGCTTCTCTGCAGCTTTGCTCCCTTCTGCAGCTCTTGGCTTCTTTCTACGCTGTCGCGATATGCAAATTAGCCACCATCTTTGTTTTGATAATTTGCATATTCATCCTGATTGGTTGGTGGGCGTGGCTTGGCTGGTGGGCGTGGCTTGGGCGTAGCGAAGGTGTGGTCAATTTGCATATTTGTCTATTATTAGATTAGATAAGAGTAGCCCATATATACCAGGCCATTAAAAGTCAAGATGCGTTTCCATTGGTCTTACAAGCAACCAATTATAAGTCGGAGTGGTGGGGCCCATTGGCTCAGGGGAGGTTTCAAAGCAAGGAAACCAGAGGCACCAAAATGAGGTGGGGTTGGGTTTCCAGGGGGTGAGAGTTGTCCCCTGCTGGTCCTTCCCTTCCAAGATGAAAGTGCAGGACCACTGAGTATGGGAATCAACGGTTCTTAGATGGGCTGCTCTAAGGAGCACCGAGGAGACGAGGAAGAGGGGGGAGGAAGAGGGGAACAGAGAGACAGGGAGGGTCCTGAGGGGCACACCCCGTGAGCTCGCACAGCTCCTCTGGAGGACCGCACAGGGTTCGACGGTCACTTTATCACCTGATGCTTACAACACATCGATGAGGAGCCAGAACAATAATTATTTCCATGCCCATTGTGCAGATGAGGAAAGTGAGGCTCAGAGAGGGGAAGGAACGTGGCACCAAGTGGCAGCCCTCCGTCATGCCTTGTTGATGAGAGCCTGAGCAGGCAGGGGCTGTGGCCGCGCAGGCTGCAGGCGGCAGGAGCCCTGAGCCCGCTGAAGTGCCAGGAACGATTTGCTGGCTGAGAGAGAACGTCTATTATCAGTGGCAGCAGGTGAGAGGGCAGGAGAGGAGCCGCAGAACAGAAGCAGCGGGCGAAGGAGCGCAGATGGAGGAGCACAGGAGAAGCGAGCCGGCAGAGGAGAGGCTGGAGAGGGGAGGGTGCACAGCCAATACCAGGACACCTCACCTTCTGACACCGAGTCACCTGCAAAGCCAGACCAGCTGTGACCCCCCCCCCCCCTAGGGAGATGTAAATTCACCTCCCGGGTGACTCAGTTATTCTCACTCAAGTTCTTTTCTGTTACAAGTTGTAGAGCAGTCTGGTTATCAATGTGCCCCCACTCCAAATTAGGGGGGCTGGTTCCTTCATTACCATTTCACAAGCATTTTAGGCTAACGTTTTGGATCAGTTTGCTCACCCAAGTAATGTGCATTCCACACGGGACCCAGGACACACACACACACACACACACACACACACACACACACACGAACTAACAACAGTTTCTCAAAACAGTGGTCTTAATAAGTTGCACTTCACATTCTCTCCTGTCCTCCCATCTCGTCTCTTTTCTTTTTCCTTTCACTCAATTTCATCTGGAAAAATGCTGCTCACAACCCGCTCCATTGATTTTGCTCCTCACTAATGGGTCTTGGCCTACAGTTTAAACAACACTGATCCTGATGAATTATATAAAAGCCTCTTGCCGCCCTTCCTACTTACCATGCTGCCCGTGTGACCCCTTCTGTTGGGAGGTGTAATCTCTGGTAACATGTGCTGCATAGGAGACCAGGGTAGGTCTACCGGGGTCCCTTGAAGCATAGAGAGAGAAGCTCCTCACTTCTCCTCTCAAGCACAGCGATGCCGCTGATATTTACCTCAGGGACAGTGGGCGTCCTGGCGTGGGGATTGGCTGTTCCTGCAAATGCTTTAATCAGGACAACGGGGCGAGACAGTGGAGCCCCAGTGTGTGCCAGGCGTTGTGCCAGGGATTTTTCCAGGCTTATCCCATTTACTCTTGGCTCTCACCCTATGACGTCACTATCATTAGTCCCAGTTCATAGATGAAAAGACTGAGCTCAGAGAAGACAAGCAACTAGTCTAGGGCCACACAGTGACAGAGCCAGGATTTAAACCCAGGTCTGTGCCTAAACCAAACCCTCTATTATTTTGAGGACTTGCCATTATTTGAATAGTTGAACATCAACATTACTCCAGAGAACAAAAATGCCCATGTCTTGTGCATTTTCTCTCTCACACCATATAATTACTAAATCAAATCTGCATATAATTTATTGCCCAAATAGTCTTGACATGGGTACAAGGCATATGGGTTCTGCCCGATTGGGCCTCCATGTACCCCTTCTGAGAGGAGAATGGGGAAGGATGAGAGAATTGGCAAGCCCCGAGGAGATTTTACACAGGCGGCCGCCTCAGGCCAATGCAGCAGGCCTCCTGTAGAGGGCACTGTGGATCCCTTGCTCACCATCCATGGGCTCTATTTCCGACTATCTTCCTGCTCTGCAGAGGCTGCAAAGCTCAAGCCTGCAGTCCTGAGACTTCCTTGTAGCTCTTCTTTCGCAGGTTAATTAAGGGCTTCAATTAGATATTCTTGCACAAGACTGGGACGACAACGGTGAGGTGAGGAGACAAGGGTGCTGTTTTGGGGGGGCTATTTTTCTACTGGAAAGGAAGGCTGTGCAGATGTGTCCTCTCTCCCTTCAGCAGCATCCCGAGGCCCCTTCTTCAGCTCCTCAGTGTAGAGAAGCAGCCGTGGGGGACACAAGACTGAAAACCATATTTCAGTCCTGACCACCAGCACTGAGAGTAGCTCAGGACAGACGGGCCCGGGGCACAGCTGCAGGGCTGGTTTTCGGGTCTGACTCCTGTGATGGGGTATGATCTGAACCTCAAAGGTGCAGGGGCCCTCAGGGATCAGCTCCGTGATGGATCAGCCCCACCACCGTGTTCAGTGTTCAGTGTTCAGGGAGGCATCTGCGCCTGGCCTGCAACCCCATCAGTCCTCACCCTTCCCAAGACTTCTAGGCAACTAAGTCCATGTCTTAGACCCTTTCCATGTAAAATAGCTGGAGCTGCTTTCCACTCCTTGCATGGAACCTGGCTGGTGCCTTTCCTTCTCCTCCCTGAGTGCCCACCCCCTTCTGAACAGGTCCTGGAGGGGGCTCTCCCTTCAAGCAAGCAAGCCCCTTCTACCACCACTGCGGCTCGGTTCACACCCTGCCTGCTCAACTGATGGCTTTGGCTCAGTGATTTCTATGAAGTTATACGCATCCATTCTTCACAAAAATGTTCTGTCTCAAGGGCGGATTGGCTGGTCCTTCATTGATGTGACTGGTGGGCATGAGGAAGGGGACCTGCCACAGGAATCTTGGGCTGCAAGCATGGCCACCCACGCCATTGTACAGATGAACAAGCCGAGGGAAGGACTGTCCTAGGTCACACCGAGAGACAGTGGGAGGGTGGGTTCAGAGGACTAGCCCTCTCTTGCCTGGTCAGGAGCCTGGGTTTCCTGGGCCCTGCTCAGTGCTCTTTCTTCCCAGCACACCGACCGCCCTTTTCTCCACGGGGCACAGGACACTGGCATGTCTCCCGGAGGCGGTGCTGGGACCTGGCCATCACTGAGTTAGCTGGTAAATTGTCCCTGCCCCACTTTTAGGAGATGACGTGCATCCATCATGGTCCTGACAGTAAACAGATGGCGCCTCTAATTGGGTCCTTTGAGAGAGTTTAATAACAGGGCATTTACAGAGCTGTGGGCAGGGAGTGGGAAATGGTAGGAGACAGTACAGAACTGCGGGAGAGGGTTCCATTCCCATCCTCGGTCTGAAAGGCCAAGGGTAGGGAGAGAAACCCAGCGAGAATGAGGGCTCTGTGCAAGGCCTGCATGACAGGAGGTGGGAGCTATGACCTTCAGCTAAGGGACATGACCAGCCTACAGCAACGCCGCCACCGAGAGAGCCAAGGGGATAAATGCCCCGACATCTCTCCTGCTCCCCTGCTCTCCAAATCCCTGCCGGCGCCTCTCATTGGTGGAGCCCAGTTAGAAGTCAATGCATAGAGGTGCGCCTCTTAGGCACAGAGCAGGGTGGGGACTGGATCTGAAGGGCAAGTCTCTATCTAGCCCGAGGGGGTTCTTGGCTTTGGGAGCAGGGAGAGAACCAGTTCTCCAGATCCTCAGGGTGTCCGCCATGAGGGAGGGGGGTTCAGAGGACCAGCCCTCTCCTGCCTGGTCAGGAGCCCTACCCGCCTGTGGAGACATCCTTGAGAGGGATGCTCGGCTTAGCATGACCGTCAGGGAAGTTAAAAGGAATGGCTTCAAGGGCATCTGAAAAGCCTCCTTTCACCAGCTCTGTGTTTCTTGGGGAATCTAAACAATATGTTTTTCTGAAGAGGTGAGATCTAAAGTTCATCTCAGGGAGGGCATGGGAAGTGACCTGGGACACAGAGAGACAGCCCTGGAGCATCCCTGAAGCGGTTGGATTGGGGTTCAGAGGTGCTCTGTAGGCAAGGAACCTGCCATTTCTGCTCTGGGCAAACTCGTGGCCACCACCTGAAGAACTGCAAAGATGGACAGCAGTGTTGTCAGTCACTGGAGCGTATTTTTAAGATAGTGTGGGAGATTTCAGGGCACCAATCATGCAAGGTAGAGATAAGTTACTGAGTAATGAAGCACCTCACCCAGGTGACTTAATACCAATTTATGGATTGAATGTGCTTATCTCAACTGTGCCTATTTCTGGGGTCCTCTCAGTTGCTGGCTCCTTATCTCCCTCTGTCCTTGGGATTGTCCTCTCTTGCTGGTCACCTCCTTCTTGACCCAGGCCACACAAAGCCTCCTTTCTCCTTAAGGTGTCTGATGGAGTTTGGCCCATCTCCCCAACTCTGGGTCAAAATGAACATGCCACTGACGATGTCTAGTCCAGGTCCTCCCAAAAGCAGATGTTAAAATGGGATGAAATGAGGAAGGATTATAGGAGAGAAAACACCTGTACAAGAAAATGAGGGAACCAGGAGAGGCTGGGAGAGCCATCAGGCTACAAAGTAAGACTCACCTTGAATGAAAGAGAGAGAGAGAAGAGAAAGGCTAAAGGGAAACATCCTAGGCTTCCATACCATCCAAAAAAGGTTCCTGGAGCCAATGTCCCCAGTAAAGATGTCTGAGTGTCTCAGGGACCTGCTTACCCTCGTATCCTCACTGCACTCAGACAATGGTTGGGAGCTGGTGCCGTTGGACAATTAAGCTCCCTGTAGTTGGAGGTGTGCAAGGCACATTCTCAGGGCTGCCACAGCCCCCCACCATGCCCACCGGCTCACCCAGTTCTCTGCCCAAAGAAATCCCTTCACTAGCCTTGTTCAGTGGATGAGGACTAAGCCTTAATCTTGACCAATGTGTTCATTTTCTTCACCTTTCTTCCTCTTGTGTGGTCTTTTCTTTCTTTTTAATGTGCTCTTATCACTTCTCCAGCTCTTTCACTTATCACTAACTCATCCAGCTATTTCTCATCTTGTTGGATCCAGTTTTTCCTAGAAGTCTCAGTATTCTGCCTTGAATTTCTAGTTTATCATAACGATACCTAGTGCACCCGTGCTGGGCAGAAAACTACTCTCCCCTTCTCCCCACCTTCCTGAATTATCCAGTGATTTAATGTTCTTTCATGCAACATTTACAACATTTTCTTAGAAAACTCTCATCTCTCATGTTTATTATATCTTATTTTAGCTTGGGTTCCCCTGAAAGCAGAACCCGAGGTAAGATTTAGATTGTTTAGGAGGTGATCCTAGGATGCAGCAGTGAGGGAGTAGGGGGGTGGGGGGGAAGACTAGGAATAGGGAAAGCCAATAGAGAGCATTATTAGTGTGCGACCTGAGGGCTTCCCTAGTGAGATCTGCCAAACATTTAGAAAATAATTAACATCAATCCTCTCAAACTCTTCCAAAATGTAGACAAGAAGGGAACACCTTTCTTAAATCCTCACCTGAGGAGATGTTCTTCATTGATGAGAAAGAGAGAGAGAGAGAGAGAGAGAGAGAGAGAGAAAGCCCTATCTCCCTTCTGTACACTCTCAAACCGGATATTGAACCCACACAACCTGGGTGTGTGCCTTGACCATGAATTAAAACTGGGACCCTTCCATGCTCAGGATGCTCTAACCAACCAGTTAGGGTGAGGAGGGGACACTTTTTATGAGGTCAGCATTACCCTGATAACAAAACCACTTAAAGACATCACACAACAAAAGAAAATTACAGATTTAACATCTCCTATGAGTATAAATGTAGGTATTCTCAACAAAATCCTAGCAATCTGAATCTAAGAGCATAGTAGGATTATACACCACAACCATATGTGATTCATCATAAGAATACAAGGATGATTCAACATAAGATAATCAATCCATGTAATACAACACATTATTAGAACAAAGGAGGAAAAACACACATGATCATCTGAATTGTTACAGAAAAAAAAACATTTGACAAAAGACTTTCATGATTAAAAAACACACACACTTAGAGAACTAGAAATAGAAAGGAACTCCTCAACACAATAAAAAGCATTTATGAAAAACACACATCTAGCAATAGTGGAAGACTGAAAGCTTTCTAAGATCAGGAAAAAGACAAGAATGCCTACTTTCAACACTGTCTACAACATCTGCTGAAAGTTCTAGTCAAAGCAATCAGACATGAAAAATAAATAAAAAGCATTCAAATTGGCAAAATGTAAAACTATCCCTTATCACAAATAACATACCTTATATTAGAAAATCCCAAAGAAACTATAAAAAAAAGCTACTAGAGACAATAAACAAATTCAGTAAAATTGCAGAATATAAAATCAACACACAAATATCTGAAAAGGAATTTAAAAGTAATTCTATTGACAAAAGTACCTAAAAGAATAAAATACCTAGGAATAAATTTAACTAAGGAGGTGAAAGAGTTAGACACTAAAAACTAAAAACAACAACAACAAACACATTGCTGAAAGAAATTTTAAAAGACCTAAATAAATGGAAAGACATCCTTTGTTCATGGGTTTGAAGATTTAATATTGTTAAGATGGCACTATTACCCAAAGCATTCTAAAGATTCAATATAATCCCTATCAAAATTTCAAGACTTTTTTTTTTCAGAAATGGAAAAGTCCTCAAATTCATATAGGGGCTTAGAATAGCAAACAATCTTAAAAAAAGAACGAAGTTGGAAGATTAACACTTCATAATTTCAAAACTTGCTACAAAGATATAGTAATTAAAACAGGGTGGTACTGATATAAGACAGATGTACAGACCAATGGAATAAAATTGAGAATCCAGAAATAAACCCATTAATCTATAGGCAATTAATTTTCAACAAGGGTGCCAAATTAATTCAATGACTATAAAACAATCAATTCAACAGATGGTTTTAGAACAACTGAATTTCCAAATGCAAAGGAATGAAGCTTGTACTCCTACCTTATACTATATGCAAAACTTAACTCAAAATGGATGAATGACCTAAATGTAAGATGCAAAACCATGAAACTCTTAGAGAAAGAGAGTTAGAGGTAAGTCTCCAAGACCTTGGATTCAGTAATGGGTTCTTAGATATGAAACCAAAACACTGAAAAATACATAAATAAGACTTTATCAAAATTTAAAAAATTGTGCAAAGTACACTATTTAGGTTGTAAAAACATAACTTACAGAATGGGGAAAATATTTGCAAATCATACATCGCATACGTGTTTAGTATCCAAAGTAAATACAAAACTGAACTCAACAGCAAAAAGACAAACAACCCAATTTAAAAATGGACAAAGGACTGGAATAGACATTTTTTTCTAAAAATAATATACTAAAGGCCAATAAACACTTGAAAAGATGCTCAACTTCATTAGTTGTTAGGGAAATGCAAATCAAAATCACAAGATACCACTTCATACCTACTAGAATAGCAATATAACAATAACAATGATGATGAAAATAGGTGTTGGCAAGGATGTGAAAAATTAGAACCCTGATACATTGCTAGAAGGAATATAAAATGGTGTAGCTGCTATAAAAAACAGTTTGGCAATTACTCAAAAGGTTAACTCTAGAATTACCACACAGGATGGGATAAAAGTAGGTTTACAGTTGTGAGTACGCAAAACACATAGTTTATTCTTGTATTGTTATTAATTATTGTATCATTTTCCATACTGTGAACCTACTTTTGCCCCACCCTATATAACCCAGCAATTCCACTCCTTGATATATATCTAAAAAGATTAAAAAGAAGGACTCAACCAGATACTTTTATGCCACATTTATTGCAGCATTATTTACAATAGCCAAAAGGTGGAAACAACCCAAATGTTCATCAATAGATAAGTGGGTAAACAAAATGTGTCATATACACAGAGGAACATTAAAAAGAATGGAAATTCTTACACATGCTATAATGGAGATGAATCTTGAAGACTTGCTAAGTGAAATAAGTCAGTCATAAAAGAAGAAATATCTATGCACACAGTAGAATATTATTCGGCTATAAAATGATACTCTGATATGTCCTACAACATGAACAAAATTTGAAAACATTATGCTAAGTGCAATACACCAGGCCAAAAGGACAAATATTTTATGATTCTTTATATAAAATATCCAAAACAGACAAATTCATAGAGACAGATAGTAGATTAGAGGTTATCTGGGGCTGAGGGTAGAGGGGATGGGAGAATTTTTGCTTACTGGGTACAGAGTTTCTATTTAAGGTGATGGAAAGGTTCTGGAAATAGATAGTGGTGATAGTTGCACAACTTTGTGAATGTAATTAATACCTTGTAATTATATACTCAATGATAATTAAAGTGAGGTATATATATAATATAATAAAAGCGTAATATGCTAATTAGACTGGACAGACGAATGACCTTCCAGACGTCATTCTGGACATCCTTCTGGACAAAGCTGCCTCTGCGGGGGCCAAGGTAGAGGTGGTTAGGGGTGATCAGGTAGGCAGACAAGCAATTAGGGGTGATCAGGCAGGCAGGCATAGGCGGTTAGGGGCAATCAGGCAGGCAGGCAAGCAGTTAGGGGTGATCAGGCAGGCAGGCAGGCAGGCAGGTGAGCGGTTAGGAGCCAGCAGTCCCAGATTGCGAGAGGGTGCAGGCTGGGGTGAGGGACTCCCACCCCTGTGCACGAATTTTGTGCACCAGGCCTCTAGTGTGTGTGTGTGTGTGTGTGTGTGTGTGTGTGTGTGTGTGTGTATCACTTTAAGAGTGCATTGTTGAGCTGGGGACCTCTGTGCAAAACTGGGTTCAATCCTGGTAGGGCTGCCTAGGGAACCATGTAGATTGTGTGAGAATTGTTCCTTGGAAGATGGAAGGCTGGGATATTTGCCCATTGGCTCTGCCCACCATTAGTTGATGGTTGCCCGTGGTTTCCCCAGCAAAAGCTTTGCACATTCTTCTGAAGAAGATGACTGGGGACTTCCCATGGCTGCCAACATCTGAGGATGAGAGACTGATGGGCTGTATTGTCGGGGGAGCCTACCCAGGTTTCCCTGAGCAACATCACCAGCATGTGCTCACCAGGGTAACATCACCCAGTACAAATGGCGTCCAGCTGAAATCCAGCCCCTCCTGGAGTTCTGGTCCCTTGGTTGCCACTCTATGAGTTTTCTCTCACTTCTGAACACCTGCACTCAGAAATCCAACAATGTTTTTAATGATATCCAAGCCTGTGCTTGACCTTTGCTTCTGAAGGGACCCTGGACCCTGGAGATGTAGGCCATGTGACTTCCAGCTGCTGTGAGTGAGGCTCAAACAAGCTGGAGTGACCCCCTTCTCCTAATTCATGTAGCCTGAATAAGCCAGAGGGTGATTAATGGATGTTACCCCCTTCAACCCGTTTATCACTTGCAACTAGTCACTAGTTACGGGCCTGGTTGAGAAAAGATTGTAATCTACATTTTGTGTTCATTGATTTCTATGAGCCTCCATTATGCAAACTGCTCATCAATATCCATCACGTAGATAAATGGCATCACAGGTGTTCTTGTGTTGTGCCTTTGCATGACCCTTATTCCCTTAGAAAGCCAAGAGAATCCTACCACACAACATCCGACTTATCCAATGAGGTATCACAGTACTTCTAGACTTCCAAGTGTGAGCAGTGAATGGAGCCTCAGAGATCACCTGTTCCAGCTTCTCAATCCTAGGTGCACATTCGCATCATACGAGAGCTATAAATGTTGATGCCCAGTCCCCACCCCCAGAGATTCTGACTGGATTGGTCAGGGTAGGGTCCAGGAGCCAGTATTTTAAAACAGCTGCCAAGAGATTCTCATGTGCAGTAGAGGTTGAGTGGTACTGATTTGTTCCAAGCTTTATTTCACATACAGGTAAACTGAAGTTTAGTGAGGACATGTGTTAAAGTCATTTAACTGATTATTTGCTGAACTGGGACTTGAATCCAAGTGTCCTGATTGATTACCCATTCAGTGTTCTTTCTCTGTTGGTAATTGATTGCTCTTGTTCCATGAAGCGTTGGAAGGCTTCCAAACAGGGTTGTTAGATTTGGCAGGGAGTTGGGAGGGGGATTTAGTCCGAGGGAAACCAAGACTATGGCAAGCAATCCAGGGACCCTGGAAGAGCTGAGTCAGAAATGGGACCTTAAATGTTCAACATGCATTGTAAATTGTAGCACATCATTCCGTGACCGTTTCTGGTGTGAGAGTGACCATAAGCATGAGTGAGCAGTAGGCCATTGTTTTCAACCCTGTAGTGAAGTAGAAGAAAAAGGCTGCTACTCAACATCTAAAACAAAATGCATGGCTAAGAGTCCACTCAGCTCAGCTTCTCCTGGGACCCTTCGCATAACAGGGCCATGTTGCTTTTTTCTTACAGCAAGGTTTGTGCCTGATACTCATTTTAGGGATACATCATAGGTAGTAAAAAGAAAAGAAAAAAAAGCACAATAGTTGCATTTGGAGGTGGAGAGTATGGGATTGGGAAATTATATATGGGGGTTTGCTTAATTATTTGCTTAGGAAATGAAGAGATATGCCAGGTTTTCTCTCCAAGGAAAGAAGACTGCTGAGTTTATGTAGAGTTTTGGAGTCGGATTCTGTGGGGATTTTAGGGGTTTTTAGAGCTGGGAGGAGGCTGACACTAACCTTCAAAGGGTGCTTACTCATACAGGACTTCACTGCAGTAAGTGCACTGTTGACTGACTAACCTTCAAATGCTGTCATCAATTGGTTGGTTTTCAGAACTGTTTTTAATGAAGCAAGTTATCAATGATATAATACTGAGGAAAGTTGTCATTGATTAAACAGTTTTTAAATTGGTTCTGTAAGGATCAGTCTTTTGCTAGGGCTATAGAGGCTTTATTTTTATTCTCTGCTGTTGGTTCAAAAGTATTAGTTAAATGATTTGTGCTTCCAGATTGAAAAACCAATGAGATGCCTAGCATATTGGCTCAAAACAGACCCAGGGTAAAGTATATCATTGTGAAATTTCAGAACACTAGGGACAAGGAAAAGATTCCAGGGAAATTGTAAGTACTTGAAAGGGATCAGGAATCAGAATGGCCTTTGAGTTCTCAACAGCAACTGGGAGCTAGGAAGCAGTAAAGCAGGGTTTCAAAAATTCTGAAGGAAAATTGCCCTTGACCTAGAAATTCTAATGCAGCCAAACTATCACCCAAGAGTTAGGGCAGAATAAAACATTTCTAAATATGCAGAGTCTCAAACATTGCACCTCCCATGGATCCTTCCTCAGCAATATCCTTGGAGGATCTGCTTCACTCAAATGAGAAAATAGACTAAGAAAGAGGCAGATACGAAATACAAGGAGGAGAAGATCCATCATAAAAGAAAGGCAAAGGTGATAAGTTATGACAGCTGTACAGCAGGCAAAGAGGACAACTGGTCCAGATGTATGTGATGACTCGTGATACATTGGACACTTACGAAGGAGGATCCCAGCTGTCTAGCTTTTGTTTTTTAATCTACAGATGGCATTTTCTGGTGAGTGTGGCCCAGCTTCCTTTCTGTTCTAGACTGTGTTAACTGCATGCCCTGCTACCAGGCTGTGACCCAAAGCTTTCATCCAACAGGGGCCATGTTGCCCTTTCCTTACACACCTAGGTCTGTGCCTGGGACTCACGTAGGTGGTGAAACGTAAAAAAATAAAGGATGATTAAAACCAAACAGTATAATGGCTACCACGGGTGAGGGAGTATGCAGTTGGGGAGTAACACACGGGCTTCTAACGTACTGGTGTTTCTTAACATTAAATGATCTCATAATGTTTCTTTAAACTGTAACTGTGATTCTTATACCCTTCTGCAGGTGTAATACATTTCACAATTGAAAAAATCTTTATCATTTGATACAAATATACCAGCCGTCTAAGTCTAAGCTTAAGCTTTCTGAAGGGGAATTCTTTTTAACACTGTAAGAAGCTCAGGGAAAACTATAAGTGGGCAAGATGGATAGCTTCACTGTTCTCCTGGTGCTGCAGCAGAAGAGATTTTTTAAATAGACTGATGTCTGACTCTTAAAACCTAAACACAATGGAACGCTTTCTAATTGTTTTACTGTCTCCTATATTTATTAGCAGCTATAATGGCTAAATGAGTCTCTCTCTCTCTCTCCAGGATTTCCTAATAACTGTTACGTTGGAGAAAGTGGCAGAATCTCTTACCTTCATCAACTCTTACCTGGGACCCCCCTTTGGTAGTTGAACCAGGGGGAAACAGAAAGAGGAGAAGAAGGTTGTACTCAGGCTAAGTGTGTGCTTGTCTGTGCGGGAAGAAGAACGTGCCTCGCATGAGCAGGGGCCTTTGACAATGACCTCACCCAACAGTAGGACTGTGGTCAAAGGATGTCGTCACTCACCAATCAGATCGGTTGTCTTCTACCCGTGGGTCAGGGGTGAGGGGGGACTGAACAAGATAATGGGAAGAAAAGCCAGTAGTGGCCACTCTCACATTCAGCTGTCTCGGAGAATCTAGTAAAAGTCCCCAGTGGGAACCAGGAGGGAGAGTCAGCGCCCTGCCTTGTCTGCAGTGAGAAACCTGCGGATGGAAAAGGGAGGGACTGAGCCATCAGGGTTCAAACAAAGAAGCAGGTCCACCTCCAGCGGCCTTTAGAGTGAGCAGGACTGCTGCTTCATTCTGCCCCCAAACCTCCCTCCCTCACGGTTCTCGGGGCCAACTCTGGCCTGTAGCCATACGTTCTAGGAAATGCACTTCCAACACAGCGAGCGAGGTTAACACCGTGCAAAGCCACCACAGTCCACACTTTAAGGACTGGATATTTCTCTCTCTCTCTCTCTCTCTCCTCTCTCTCTCTCTCTCTCTCTCTCTCTCTCTCTCTCTCTCTCTCTCTCTCTCCCTGTCACAAACATATTACTTATAATGTCTAACAGTAAACAACGTGTTTTTCTGTACATGATTGCATTTGACCCTGTGCTTCCTCCCAACATTCTGTTACTAATAAAAATAAGATACCATTCATTGAGGGCCTCTTAAATGTCTTAAGCCCTGTCACTTTAATCTTTACAAGTCTATTGGAAATGTAGGGTGTTTCATCATTTTTAGATAAGGAAATTGGTGCCCAGGGGATATACAGCTCTTTAAACTATACCCAACTTCCAAATACAGATAATAAGAAAGTTGTGCTTCTGCCTAACATGAGGCAACTCTGCTCTTCATACACTGAAAACACACGGGCTGTGCTCAAAAGAGGAGTCACTTCTTTTATCCAGCTTTGGGTTGTGTTAATTCCCTTCCAGCTGTGTCATAGTGCCCCTCTTTTTTGGGGGAGGGGGAGGGAGGGGAGACATTGATGTGAGAGCGGAACATTGATTGGCTGCTTCCTGCACGCCCCCACCTGGGATCAAGCCCACAACCCGGCCATGTGCCCTGACCGGGAATGGGAATCAAACCGGCAATCCCTCAGTCGCAGGATGTCACCCAACCAACGGAGCCACACTGGTCAGAGCCATGTCTCCTTTTTAATAGTGTATAATTTAAACACTAAGATATAAAGTTTATTATTATTAATATATCTTAACTTAGATGATAGGAGGGAGGAAATGGGTTAATATATTCAAATCAAAATAAGGAAGTTACTCATGACTGCTTGTATTTTCATTTCTGAATCTAATTGTGTAGCTAATAGCTGGTATTTATAACTTAACTTCTTCCACTATTCATTTTACATTCTCTTTGCCCCCCAGCAAGAACCTCAATTGGTTGTGGTTCTTTGCTTGGTGGGGTGGCCCAAACATTTCTTCCCCAAGATTCTGGATCATGTGTTGCTGACGTTTCCCATTTAATCACAGGACACGGGAGTATCAGGAGGCATGCCAGGACATTGCCCGCACTGCATATTCTGCTCCTTACCCCCTTATGTAGCACCAATCCCCCCTTGTTAGTCAGAGTTAATCACCCCAGCTGACCCCTCTTCTTTGAGAGTCCAGAGTGGCCAGGTGGCAGTCCCGGTGCCCAATTCGGCAGAACCATAGTTGTGTTCCTGGTAGAAATATTTCTCCCTTCACAATAGAGCTCAAAGTGATGGGAATGGGAAGAAATTTTTTTTTCTAGTGACTAACTAGGTGTCAATAACCGTGAGAGAAGTCATCGTTATTTTTTACTCCTTGATTCCTGTCCCCCTAAACCCTAAAAACCTATTGGTCACTGATTTGACGTGTATGCCACATCCTGGACAGCATTGCCTCAGCCCTGTGAGACATTGCCACCAGCTGGAGCAGTCACCACATCTTGAAATGACTATTTCACTGGTTTTCCCTTTTGGATAGCCCTTACTCCCAAGGTCAGGAACCACTGTGGGGGCTCTCTCAGCCTCAAAGATGTGTATTCCGATAGACATTCTTGAAATACCTATGAGGTGGGCTTGGGGAGCCACCAGCCCACTGCGGTCCCCTCCCCTCCAGGAGCTTCTACTCTGATTCATGAACCACAGGGGCATGCGGAGGCTTCAGGAACTAGTGTCCGTGTCCATTAACCCCGGAAGCCTGATTATTTTCCTTCCCCATTGCAAAGTCTCCCTGGTAAACGGCCATTGGTCCCTTCTGAGAAGACTGGAAGATGAGCAGTACACATTGTTGGTGTTATATTAGGGTCCTTTCTCCAGGCGACCTGGCCTCTTTTTCCTTCCAGAGGCTCTGGATCTGTGAATTGGCTCATGTCTGAGAACTGGTTCGGAGCTGGAGCTCCCCATTCTGGTCATTTCAGTTACACTTCTGTTGCCATGCTCACGGCTTTTCTACCTACATAAATCAAGTACAAAACACCATAGGCTGGCGCTCTATCTCTGATTTAGGGCCACCGTGATCAACTAGCTGACACCGAAGATCCCCGCAGGTCAAACCATTCTGGTTACAGCTTCAGTAACCGTGTCCCCCGTAGTCACTTGTGGGTAGGTGCCACCACCACTATCACCCATCACCCAGGGATTCATCAGTCTCACTGGATCCAGGGAGCCCCGTTTGTAGGCAGTATTTCCCATGGTCCTTCCTGGACTTTAGAGTGTAGTTCCTACAGAGCTCTTCAGCAATGCTGGGTTTCCCTTGTGAATATAATTTTTTACATCCTTAGTGAAGGGATTGTCCTCTAGGTGATATATTTAGGGGATGAGGGAGCAGATCTTCAATAAGAAGTCATTCATGCATTCTAGTCTCCCTAAGCCTTTGAATAGCTTCCTCTACAGTGTATCAGAGAAAGGCCAACATTTCAGGTTGACGTAGTGTAGAGCATCATGCGGCGCAGGTAGTAGTCAATCAACCAAGCAGGCTTTTGGAGCTAGTCCCAGCCACTACAAACCCAGGATCTCTGCTAAGTGGGCCCATTTCAATAACTTCTACCTATTTCATTATATTTCTCCCATCCTGATCTAATACCCTTAAGTTACATTCACACATATGTTATCCAGATTTCTGTTCATATAAATTGGAAAAAATATCATGCAATTCTTTTGGCATATGTGGCTCCTCCTAAAAGGTAACAATACATACCTTCCCTTCTGGGACCTGTTAGAACTTGAGTCTGGTTACAGGTCTAAGCAGTGAGAGGTGGGCATAGATCTTGAGGAGATTCCATAGCCCCCAGCAAGGCAACCTCAGGGGAAGCTGTTACAGGTTCCTCACTCAAGGGGAGACCGACCTTCTCAGACAGGAGTGGAAGGGGCTGCTTCTTTTAGAAAAAGAGACTCGGCTGGATTTAGGGGGTCCAGGTCCTCGGCTTCATCATAATCTCTCCATCTGTTCCCATTCATGTTTCACTTTTTCCCAAGTAAAGTCTTAAGTTGAACCTAAGAACCTGAGAGGTTAAAATTCAATTTTCATTGTAATTCAGCCACCTGGGAGATTAGACTTTGGGTTTAGTTTTCAGAAATCTTGGTGGCTACAGGTGATAAAGGTTTCTTTTCGGTTAGTCATGGACGTTTTCAGGCACCCTTCACAGACCTTGAGTGGGAATCTGAATCTCTGAGCATATCATTTTTTTTCCTCCAAGTCCTCAAGCATTGTTCGGAGAAACCAGTCAACCCCATTATGTTCTTTTTTGTCACTAAAATGGTCTAAGGCAGCCACCACCTGGTCACGCCAAGCCTTGCCTCCACAGACATTTGATTACAGGTGTCGTCTACAGGTGAGAATTTCAGCAGCTGTTAACCACTATTTGCCATGGGCTGCTGGGGCTGGTGTTGGGAAGGGGAAACGTTGTAAAGTGGGGGAGCAGAGACAGCTGGACCCCATGAGGAATAAGCTGAAATCTGTGACTGTCTCCCATCTCCAAGCTCTCTCCCTGGACCCTCTGTAGGAGAAACTTGTCCTCTCATTGCAGGGCCAACCTCACACCTGGCCCAGGGTTTGAGGAAGCTGAAGGAAGAGATTTCATGGGAGCTGGAGGAGATAAGGGCCCTATAACTGCCCATGCCAGCAAGAAGAGTGAGCAGATTTGCAAAACATGTGTGAGCTGAACACTGCCTGAGCATCATTCTTTAGGGAGTAAGCAGAGCAGCTACCTCACTTCTAGCATTCAAACCTCCTGTAAGTCTCTCCTGTGGCTCTAACCAAACACATGCGGGAATGCAGTTCAGCTTTGCTAAGCCCACTAGGTGTAAAGCCAGCACAGTATCCCAGGCAGCCAGAAATACATGTGCGAAGGGACACAAGAGAAGCAGCATGGTGCTCTGGGCAGTTGAATATTTATGTCTGTCCCAACCCTTCCCCCCTTTAAATGAACCCAGCTTATCTATGCTGGGACTATGAGGAAAACAGGATAAATAGCACGTTCTAAGCCATGTCCTAATCAGCTGCTCTGCCTGGACCTTCACGTTGCTGGTTTTCATTGCCCCAGGTCTTATCTCCTCCATACTCTGAACCATCAGATTGGTGACCTACTCTTGGGCTCCTGGCATTGGACTCTGGCTTCCCTGCAGGACCTAAAAGATGCCCAGTTGTTAAAGCCCCATGGGTTCCACCCAAACAGGTCTCTGGTTCTCCAACCCCCAAAAATGGGAAACAACAGAAAGTAGATTAAAAAAATCATGAAAATGAGTAATAATGATGGTGCAGCTGATGGTACATTGCTAGCATCTTATGGCTTTTAAATTTCTTTCTTTATCTGGGCCAAGTCTGGACTGGGTAGAATGAATCATGCCCCTTCCAAATTGCTTGAGGGACAGGAGGCTGTGAGTAATAGACCCCCATATGAGTTATGATTAAGAAAATCCTACAGTAGTTGGAAACCTAATGTGAAATTAGCCCATTTCCGCCTTCTTAGAAATGGTTTGTTTGGTTTTGCTCATTAAATGTGTATAATTACACCTCAAAGTTGTTTTCATTTGCATTTCTTTAATTGATAGTGTGAATACCTTTTCTCCTGAAATGATTTATCATCTACATTTCCTTGAGTGAGCATTTTCTTCTCATCTTTTCTGATCTTTTATTTTGTGGAATTTCAGCATCAACCTCATATATTTTATGAAGTATTTCTATATTTTGGACACTAAATTTTTCTGATGGTATTCAAATATATTTCCCTTTTCTGTTGCTTTCCCTCTGATACTTATTTGATTGATTTTTATTATACCAAAGTTCTTGGCTTTATGGATTTCAACACATCCATCTTGTTCCTGATGATATCCTCCATTTTTAATATTTGTAAATTTATTTCCCTCCAGAACTGAGATAAATATTCTGTTATATTTTCTTCTAGATAATTTTTTATGGATTGGATTTTATGTCTATCTCTGATTTATCTGGAGTCTGTAGAGAGCAGTATTTAAGAGCCTGGCTTTTGGTGTCAAGCACATATGAGTTCAAATTCTGTCTTTTCTCTTTATTCCACATGACCTTGGAAAAACATCATTTTTCTTATCCGAAGCTATTTTCGTAGATTACTTCACCATATTACTTTTTCTTTCTTCAATATTGTTAGTGGGGAAATATCACAGACAAGAAGTGCACAAAACTTACATGCATGTATTATCTAAATTATTTCTTCACCATTTATTCTCCCAATTGGATTCCACTCTAAGGTATCCTTAATCAATAAAGAAATTAAAAACACACACATTCAAATGGCATTAAATCTCACCTGTGCATTGTCCCAGTGCACCCGGGGCACCTCTAGCTAAACCAATACCAAGCAGGGGGTGTTTGGAGGCTGATCAATTAAGACACCACCACTGGTTGATCTGACCATGGGGATAAAACTCACCAAAGGATGATGACTTCAAATGAATAAGCAGAAAAGTGAGCCAAAAATTGGGACCTGAAATTCAATGATTGGGAATCAGAACTGGGGAGGTGATGGAGAGATGAACAAAGCAGAAAGGAAGGGGGCAAAATTGGTGATTAGGTCCACCTGACTGGCTATCGATGAGGTGCTCCTTTCACAATGATGTGGCACCCCTTGGCAGACAGAGGGAGAGCTCTAAGGGGCTGAGGGGCACGGGGAATATATAGGTGTGTTGTTACCTTACTGCATTTGGTATTCTTGGCATGAGGTAGTTTCTCTCTCTCCAGGCATTAATGTCTTCTTTTTGCCATTCAATATTTATAATATTATTTGAATAAATCTCTCATGGTGCAGGTTGATATTCAAATTTTTATTACCATAAATGGCCTATTCATTTCCATTTTATTTTCAGTGTGCTCCTAGTATATAACAACACAATTGATTTTTTTTTAGCCTTCATCTTATATCCCATAACTGTACCGAATTCATTTATTACCACTAATAATTTTTGCTTGATTTCTTTTGATTTTCTAGGTCACTGGTAGAAAGCAACATTTTTATTTCTTTTCTTCATATATCTATGTTTTTTATTGTCTTTCTTCTCAGTACTTATTGTGGGCTTGTCTAGTATACTATATTAAATAGATGCAATGCAGAAAACATCTTTGTTTTATTCTTCTTTTGTTTTGTAATTTTAAGGAAATGACTCTAACATTTCTCTAACATATATAATTAGTCTTGCATATAACTACATTTAGTATCTGTAGATTGAAATGAGATGAATAATCCTTTTTAAATAATTAATTTAAATAATTTAAAGACAGAAGCTAACCATCTAACCTTAAAGAATTGAATACAAAATGGATTTTTAAATGTGCCAAAGTCATATTTGGCACATATTCAGAAAAGAGAATGATACTTGCTATTTTCTTTTTCTATGAATACTCCAGTTATGTTAAGGCTTTTAGATTCTTTATAATCATTTTGAACTCCATGATTAAATGTGGTTTGTGTTTAGTGAATAATTCTCCTAAGGTGATATATTTTATTTTCTGTTTTGTTTGGGGAATTTTGCAATTATTTTCCCAAAGTGAAATTGTTCTAGTTTGTTTTTATGATTGGTAGGTGTCTGATGTGAGAATCCTATATAATAAAGAGGTAATATGCAAATTGACCATCATCCCAACACACAAGATGGCCGCCCCATGTGGTCAAAGATGGAGGACAGTTAGGGGTGACTGGGACAGCAGGGGAGGGCAGTTGGGGGCGACCAGGCCTGCAGGGGAGGACAGTTAGGGGCGACCAGGCCAGCAGGTGAGCAGTTAGGCATCAATCAGGCTGGCAGGGGAGTGGTTAGGGGGTGATCAGGCTGGCAGGCAGAAGCAGTTAGGGGCAATCAGGCAAGCAGGCAGGCAGGCGAGCAGTTGGGAGCCAGCAGTCCTGGATTGTGAAAGGGATGTCCAACTGCCCATTTAGGCCCAATCCTAGTGGGCAGTTAGACATCCCTCGAGGGGTCCCAGATTGGAGAGGGTGCAGGCTGGGCTGAGGGACATCCCCCGCCCCCCGCCATGCACAAATTTCGTGAACCAGGCCTATAGTTAGTCATATTTGCCTTAACAAATATTTCATCTTTTTTTATATTATTAAAGAGCACATAAAACTCGAGCATACCTGATTTTTCTGAAAGTTAAAAAAACCCTCTAGGGAATGCACCTAAAGTAGGTTCCTATTTCTTATTCTGTTATTAGGCTAATCACGTTCTCCTGTTCACAGTAGTTTTTGGAATTTAAAACCATATACGAAGGGTCCCACCGGAGTGGCTCAGTTGGTTGAACGTTGTCTCGTACACCAGGAGGTCACCAGTTTGATTCTACATCAGGGCACATGCCTGAGTCGCGGGCTTGATTCCCAGCAGGGCATGTGCCAATTGCTGTTTCTCTCACCTTCTCCCTCCCTCTCTCTGAACTTAATAAAAAACATATTTTAAAAAATATATGAAGGATTATGCACTTCCAGTCAGATGTCAACTTTATTACCATGAAACTGAGAAAAAGCCTACTAAATTATAATAAATACAAAATAAAAATATATTTTCTTTCTCATTTAGTGACTTTATTAATAATCTCACCAAGGCTGGAATGCTGACTGGTTCACCTGTTTTTCCACGGAGCCCGGTACAATGTCAAACTCACTGTGGGCATAAAAAAATGTGTATGAAATGAGTGGAATGAAGGGGGAGCCCCTTTCTGCATAAGGTAAAAATTTAGTTTTCAAAGTTGTCCCTCCTCAATTTTATTTCCAATTCAGACTTCATCTTTATATCTTGGGAGTCTGAACTACTTTAACGAATGATATATTTTTCAATGATTTATATCTTGCCTAGTCCAAAAAGGTGGATTGAAATATTAAATGGTATAAAGCTACTATAATTTTAAAGATAATAAAAAAAATTTAAGTGTTGAAAAGTAGAAAGGTTAGATATTTGCAATAAAAAGGTAAAATTTTCAGCTTTGCATCTTGTGGCCTCTCACAGTGTGTATTTCATTTCCTGACGGTGTGTATGTGATTGCGGGGATAGTGTCCAAGTTGAGATCTGCTTGCTTCTTCTAAATCTCTGTATTTCCACTCTCAGTTCATTATGTGCTCATGGCTCTCACTGCTTCCTACAATGGCCTTCTCACCTGGAGGTTTCGTCCTGGTTATACCTGGCCAGGTCGGGCCAAGTGTTCCAGTTCTCCACGCCCAGAAGCAATTTCTTCCCAGAGCGATGCCCTTGTTCCACAGTCTGAGAAAGCCGTCTAGATTTGTTTGAATTCTTCCAACTCTAAATATTATCTTTCTTTTCTCCTTGGTCCCTCTAAACATCGAGTCTTTGACTTTAAGGTCTTAAACAATTAACAAGGTGGCTTGGTTTTGGGGCGTCCGGTGGAGTGGAGGCATGGCAGGAGTTTTTTTTGGAGACCTGCACCCACTTGATGTATCCATTGAGATTATTTTTTCTTTCATGATATTTTTGTTCAATCTTGTATTTTATGTACTTTAAAATGTGTCTTATGTATTTTAAAATCTGCCTTATGTACTTAAGTTTTCTTTGCTTCTTTTGGCAACCCATACATTTACAGAGTAATTTTCTTGATCTATTTTCAAGCTCATAAGTTTCTCTTCATTTATCCTTTTTAAAATGTGCGGATGCCTGCTTCATACCGGTTTCTGATAGAGAGCCAATCCTGTAGCAGAAACACACGCAGGAGCCAGGTCTAGCACACGGTGCATTTCCAGACCTGGCTGTTGGAGGAAGTGATTTGGGGATGAGGAGTAAGGAGCTGGGCATGGGGGAGAGGTAGTACATGTGCATCATGGAGTGTGCCTCCAACTGGTTCCACCAAGAGCCTGAGAGGGGGCTGAGGCTCAGAGCTGTGAGGGCACCCCTGGAATTCACTAGACTTAGACTCAGTCAGTCTAAAGACTTGCACATAACGTATTGAGAGCTGGTCTTTGGTGTGTGGAAGCCAGATAATATAGAGGCTGAGACGGTTGAACTTTTCTCTGAAGATATGGTCAGGAGGGGAGTAGAGAGTCCATGCAAAAACGAGCTGCCAAGAGCCACAGACTTCCTTCCCTCCTCCTGTCGCTGGTCCCAGGCTGTGCACCACAGAGCCTGGACCAGTGTGTGCAGTAACTGAGACCTCAGGCGAATGGGACCTGACAGAGCTCGCTGGAGTCAGTGAGTGTCCACGTGGGGCCCCTGAATCATACACTTTTGTCAGGGTTCACTTTGTGATCAGGATGTAATTGTCCGCTGCTTTTCTTAATTGTGGGAACTGGTGTCCCGGGAAGCAGGTGCTGAGGCATCCACCACGGTGTGCGCAGGGTTCTTAGGGAGGCCCCAGGAGTCAGCACTGTGCAGGGAGGCGACACTGGGCTGGATGCCGCCCAGGAAGCCTCGCCGGCCCTGAGAGCTCTGGTCCTTCTGAGTTCCCTAACCCCCCACCATCAGGCGCTGGGTATGAGCTGCCTTGTGGGTGGTCCTTAAAGTGACTCTGCAGGTGTAGCAATCCCTGAAGGGCAGGGTCTGACAGCTGTGGGCACCTGCTGCCAGCACCCCCACTGCTGGAGCAACATTGAGGGGGGCTGAGGACAGCTTCCTGAAATCACGAGGGTGAAGAGACCCTACTTGCAGAGGGCTCAGCCTTGCTATGCGGCAGGGAGAGGACACTGCCCATTATTCTCCACTGCAATGGCTGTCATGGGAGCGTGCTTAGTGTCAGCACGGCTTGTGTGCAAGGACACAGGAAGGGCGACTTACAATTACATGTAACTGGTGTGAAATCTGTTTTTCCTAAGTCTACTCAACTACAATTCTTGTTATTCTATTTATAAACTTAGCAAATTTTGTAAATAAAAACGAAATGATTTTCCATTGGACTTTTGAATAATGTCCCGTCCATTCAAGATGAACACATTTAATTCCCTCTGAACAGTCTAATTTGCACACTTAGCTAAATGCACTAAACATTTTAAGCAATAGTCATATACTTAATATATTTTGTTTTTCCATTAAGGCCTTCAAATGGGAAAGCGAAAACGAACGACTCTAACAAGGAAAGCTTCCCAAGTCTTTAAACAACTGTAGTAAATCAGTTACAGTTAATTTATAAATATTAAGCTAATATTAACATTTCACTAAACTAACTCAAATGATGTTTACAAATTTCAACTTTAAAAATCACAGGCCTAAAGTCAATTGTTAGTTTTAAGTTGGGAATTTTAAAAAATATAAAGTGGTAACTCATGAAATTAAAAACTAAAGAATAAAACAAACATTATGTGTGAACCTTATTTGCTTCTTGATTTAAAAAAAAATCTTAACACAAAAAGGTTATGGCATTCATGAGACAGAAATTTCAACACTGACCGACGAACACGATGTTATTAGAAATGATTGTCCCCTTTTCTATGTCCATAATGTGCTGTGACATCTGGGACTTGCTTCTAAGTTCAATGGGAGGGGAGACACGGGTCTGGAGGAAGGCTTGTCCTTGAATCAGTAAATGTTGAAGTTGGGTGGTAGGTTCATGGGGGCTCATTGGATGATGCCATAAATATTTGCACTTGTTTGAAATCCAGCATCCTATATAATAAAAGGCTAATATGCAAATCAACCAAACAGCAGAACAACTGGTCGCTCTGATGCACACTGACCACCAGGGAGCAGATGCTCAATGGAGGAGCTGCCCCCTGGTGGTCAGTGCGCTCTCACAGGGCGAGCGCTGCTCAGCCAGAAGCTGGGTTCACGGCTGGCGAGCACAGCAACAGTTGCGGGAGTCTCTCCCACCTCTGTGGCAGTGCTAAGGATGTCCATGGGGAGTGGGCCTAAGTCGGCAGGCAGACATCCCCTAAGGGCTCCTGGACTGCAAGAGGGCGCAGGCTGGGCTGAGGGATGCCCCTGAGTGCATGAATTTTGTGCATCAGGCCTCTAGTATTCAATAAAAACCTATCAAATAACAAGTTCACAGATTGTCCCTGTGTTTGCAAAATGTATTCCTTAACTAATCCTCAAGTATAACTGTCATGGATTTCATTGGTTTCACCTTTTCTTCCAAAATTATTTAGGGTTGAAAAGACATCCACTAGGCAGTGGGTGTCAGCATGGTTTCAATGCCCCAGGTTATTCTAACATGCAGCCAAGGTTGGCAAGCACTGTACTAACACAGTTTGGGAAAACCTCCTAGAGGGCTTGTCAACACACAGGAGGCTGGGCGTGGCCCAGAGATTCTGACCAGTGGGGCTCGGGGGGAGTATGGGGGACCTGAAAATCTGCATTTCCCCAAGTTCCAGGTGATGCTCATGCTGCTGGGTCAAGGGCTTCAGTTTGAGAACCACTGTTGCAAGGTACTTAGAGAGTTAAAGGCAGGAGGTCAGCTATACTGCAATGTCTCATGGGGACTGAAGTTGCTTCCTGTCCTGACTTCTGACATTGATGTGCCTGGTCTTTGTTATAACTGCCATGATAATGAGGTGGGGTCCTCCTTTTCATTTAGGTTTTTGCAGTCCTTGTCCTCAGTGTTCAAATCCCACCTTTATGTAATGATATCCTCTAAGAAGAGTAGAGGGAAGGAAAGATGCCTTCCTTTACCCAGCTAGCTTCCTCCCCTCCCTCCTGCCTGGAGTGTCCATATTTTTAGCTCCCTTATGACATTTTTGTGTCTTCTGCTCTAGCTTGGAAGACATTAGAATGCACGTCTGTAGGGTCCTGAATTTCCTCACATTTTGTCTGATGTTGTGGCCAAAGCTCTAAGTTTTGTTAGCCATAGAGCTGCAGCACCAGAATCTGCCTCAGGGATCAGGGACGGCTTCACGGAGGAGGTGGTTTCAAGCAGAGTCTCAGGGATGAGCAGGAGTGTGGAAAGGGAACCAAGGAAGCAGGGGCAGAGAGAACTGCAGCCTGGTGTTTTCATGGTTTACTGGCCTGTCAAGGGGTGTGTGTTGGGGTTACAGGGGGAAGCTGGAGGGATGAGTAAGACATGAGGCTGAACAGACAGGTATTGTGAAGGGTGGGCCTTGTATGCCATGCAAGGGGAGAGTTAGGTGAGTAGCAGAGTGCCCTATGAAACCTGCGTGCTAGGAAGATTATCCTGGCAGCTGTGCGGAGGATGGACTGGGTTATGCCCAGAAGCAGGAATTGACGAGTTGGGAGGTTATTCGGGCAACAGTGATGCATGAGGACCTGGGTTGGGGCAGTCAAGGCAGGGATGGGAAGAGAGGGCGATAAGAGGTAGATACGTTTGCATGCTGAAGTGTGTGTAGGTATGTATTTGTCATCTGCCTTGTCTCAACAGGATTTAAGGCAGTTTCGATAAATGCATAAAACAAACTAAAAGAAAACCTTAAATCAATGTAGAAGGAAGCAGGGCAAATAGAAAAACGAAGCAGGAAAGATAAGATGAGGCCATGAAAGGAGTTCATGTTGGAGCATTGAGGTCCTTATGTTTGCTGGAGGTGGGTCATGAATTTCGCTGGCTTTACAAAAATCAATACTAAGGGAGGCTCCATCCATCACTGGATTCACAGAGCCCATAAGATAAAAGCACTCCAGCTGCCTGGGAGGAACACGGAGAGTGTTGGTTCTGAAAATAGAGCAATTTCTCCCAGGAAGCCTCAGAAAGAGCAGAAGAATTGATGTGCCAAACAAAACCCTCAACGTCTCAGAGTGAGAGGATCTTGTTTTTCCAAGAAATGCTCCCTCTGAGAGGAGATTCAAGAATTCAGACTGGGTCATATGGCCCCAGCAACCCCTCTTCTGAGTTATCTACTCCCCAAATTTGAAAATATTTATTTGCAAAGATATATGCACCCCTACATTCATTGTACGATTGTTCACAGTGACCAAGACATGGAAACAGCCAAAGTGACCTTTGATAGGTGATTGGATAAAGAAGATGTGGTACATATATACAATGCATATGCTATGCCGTATATACATATATACATACCATATATACAATGCATATGCCAGCCATAAGAAAATGAAATATCACCCAGCTGGTGTGGCTGTGTGGTTGAGCATTGACCTATGAACCAGGAGGTCAGGGTCCGATTCTCAGTCAGGGCACATGCCTGGGTTGTGGGCTCGATCTCCAGTAGGGGTGTGCAGGAGGCAGCTGATCAATGATTTTCTCTCATTATTGATGTTTCTATTTTTCCCCCTCCCTTCCTCTCTGAAATCAATAAAAAATATATTTTTTAAAAAAGAAAAGATGAAATACTGCCATTTGTGACAACCTGGATGGATTTTGAGAATATCATGCTAAGTGAAATAAGTCAGACATAAGTTAAGAACCATATGATTTCATTCAAATGTGGGATATAAAACTGAGAGCAACAAATGAACAAAGAAGAAAAACAAACAAAAACTCATAGACACAGACAAAAGCATGGTGGTTACCAGAGAGTTGGGTGTGGGGGTAGTAAAGGGTAAAGGGGGTCAAATATATGGTGACTTTGGGTGGCGGGCATACAATGCAATATACACATGATATATTATGGAAATGTACTCTGGAAACCGATATAACCTTATTAACCAATATCACCCTAATAATAATTTTAACAAAACAAAACTTCTCAGACTGAACAATGAGGCTTGGTCACAGCCTTTCCCCTAAGTGAGGGGCCTGGTGGGCCAGCTACCAGACCAGACTGTCTAATTGGCAAATATCTGTCTTGTCAAGGAAGTAGTAGATGCCATTGTATAAACAAACAAAACAATGACAATAAACAGCAGGAGGTTCTGGAGTAGGACAAACAGCAGCCAGGTAGACATGGAATGCGGTGAGAGCTCCCAGGCATGCTCAAAGACAAAGGGTTGAAAAGAGGACTTGGCGCCTCGTGATCTGAGGGAAGGAGGGGTTGCCCAGGTACTGGCGTGGGCCAACTGGTGGGCTGGGCATGCAAAAGGAAATGAAGCAGGAGAAGCAGCAGCAGCTTTGGGGTTGGGTGATTGTGAGGAAAATTGTGAGTTCTCTTTGGGGCCACACTAAGTAAGTGTGACGTGCCTGAAAACATCCCGCTGGCAATGCAATCATGTCTTGTGTGTGGTTTAGTTTTGTTTTTCACATGCAATTGGTACCTCCCAGGTTCTCTTGGCCTACCCGGGAGGCCACCTGTAACAGCTGCCTGGTTCCCTGCACTAGGGTATCCTTGTTGGAGCCGGGCAAGTCAGAAGTGTTAGGAGTTGGTGTCCCAGAGCAACCTCCAACCAATAATGGACAGAGTTAGTGGACAAACAGCAAACTTCTTGCCCTCCAAGCAGACATTTCTTAGGTGTGTCTCTCAAGTTTCTCAGAGAAGCCCAGCAGGATTGGGCGCCTGTTGCCCACAGGGGTGAGCTCCTAATTGGCTTTCTCCTTCCCTGCATCCCTTCCCATACTTTCCTGTACTTCTTAGAATCACTTTCCAATAACCCACTTGCACCCATATCCTTCTCTGAGGGGTGCCCCACCAGGTCAGCTTCTTATGGTGTCCATACACATTAGTCCTCCCTCAGCTAGGCTCCTGAACAACTGACACTGAGATGCAGCCTCTTGTTCTTGATTTCTTGGGGGAGGGCTCTCAGGAGAAGAGGAATGGGGGCGGGCAGAGGGGGGGGGGGGAAGCAGGAGACAGCAGGGGGTAAAAAGCTAAGTAAATATATGGTCTCAGGTATCAACTCACATCAGCCTGATCCCACAAGAGCAGACTTGAGGCCAGTAAGTCAGCCTTTTGTGTCCTCAGTGTTCGCTGGTCATTGGCTAAGGTCTGGGAGGTGGGTAGGGGGTGCCACCTCCTCTGCCAAGGCCCTCCCTCTTAGTCACTCTCCAGGTCAGTGCCCTCCTGGAGGCTCCCTTTGACCTTGGGCAAGTCTCCTGAATTGGCAAACACTGCCAGCAGGTAGGGGGACACAGCAGTGCCCTCTGCAGGCTTTCTAGAGTATTACAAGCTTGGTACACGCATTTTCTGCCATCATTTTTCTCTTGATCACTTCGGTGGACTCTACCAGGTACTGTAAAGAGAAGGAGTTAGATAAGGTCTGACCCCTGCACTCAAGGGGCTGACAGTCTAGGGGAGAACCAGGCTGGAAAACAATTGTGGAGGGAACAATACCCTCACACTGTATAGCAGTGAAAGCTAACTTCCGTGGGAGCTAAACCAGGAGATGGAGTTTCTAGCTGGGAAATGACATCCCCATAGGCCTCCTGGTGACAGCCCTCAGGAAGCAGCGCTCCATGGTACTGAGCATCATCTCGAAGGGCCTTACCGATGCTACAGTGCCCCGCAGTCTCTCAGGGGCTCAGACGGCTACTCGAGCTCCATCACCAGGAAGGCGTGCTGCCCTCCCCCCACCCTGCACTCACACCACACTCTTGCTCCTAATGTTGGAAAATTGGGCATTTGGCTGGAGTAGTGTTGTGTGGTGTGTTTTTTAAATTTTGTCTAATTTAATTCTTTTCTCTTTAAAATATTAGGTCTTCATTTTATGCTTTTGAGGTTGCTGTTGGTGTACTCTCCTTAGTCATCGTCCTATGCTAGGGTCCCCCTTCATAGCTGGACCAGCTCATCTCTCTCTCTCTCAGTGCCTACAAATATACCTGCTGTATCCTCCAGGCCCCCACAACCTGGCCAAGAATCCCCCCCTGGGAGGTAAGGTGTGGCTGGGATGTCAGTCAATAGGGACCCAGGCCTCCATTTCTTTGATAAAAGGGGAAACTATGAATAGTTCCCCCCAAAGCCCTCTTCCTGCCTCTGCCCTGTGTGGTCTGAAATAGTAGCACTCCCCAAGCAGCAAAGTCATCCACTTTCCACATCAGTGTTCAGTTCCCATTTCCTGTCTGGCCACAAGCCACCTAGTCCAGTTCTTAATAAGGCCCATATTTTAGATCCGACTTAAAGGATGGGCTGGGGGGTAGGGGGCTTTCAGCAGTTTGGGGATCTAATAAAAGAAATGGAGCTCTCCTGTCATTGTCCCTGCTGAGCCTGGGCCCCTGACCCTCCCCACCCCTGTGCCTCTGCTGAGGGTGAACACTCCGGGAGCCGGGGGAGGGGGTGGTGGGCTGGGAAGGCACAGCAATGCTCGATTCTCGATTCTTGAGGCAGGAGACGAAGATTCAATCTGGAAGCTCCTCTCCCTTTATTTATTTAATCTCTCAAGGTTTCAATCAACCAGCTCTTACCAAACATGCCTACGGACCAGAGAAAAATCCTATTTCCTCTGGAGTGAGGCATTCATTTTTCACAGCCCAGCTGCTGCCCGGGGTCTTCCGCAAAGATGGGGCAGTCCTGAAGTCCCCCCACTCTCCCAGCCTTCCTCCCAGAACACCCCCTTCTTCTCCTGCCTCCTTCCCTGGACCACCCACGCTGAGGGCCCACCTCTGTGCTGTGCCTCCCAGCCACGGGCTAGGAAGTTTGAGAGAAAGAAAGTGCCCAGTCTACAGGCTTCCTCTTCAGGAATCTGCCTGGGAGGGTGACATTTAGGGGGAGGGGGCTGTTCTCTCCTTAAGAAGCACTAGGAGGAGGGGCGATGGCTCCCCGGTCCTACTCCCTGGACCACATCCCTGCTATCTCCCCAAAGGACGGAAGCAAAGCAGGAGGTGAGCAAGCTGGAATTTTCCACAGTAACAGGAATCTTGTACACGTTAGTTCATTGAATCTTCTGTCATTATTCTCACTTCTCCAGCAAGAAACTGAGAGTGTCCAGGGCCACACAGCTAGTGAGTGCTGGCACAGGATTAAAGACAGCACGTGCCTGAGTCCAAAGCCTTCGGACTTGCCACTTCACCGCACTGATCAAGTGGATTATGCAAATAGTGCAGGACCTCATCCCAGGTTGCTTGGGTCTGGGATGCCCAGGACGAGGAGGGGTGGCACCCTCGGCAACACGTCCAGAGACCCAGTCCCTAAATGTGTCCTTCCTGTGCCAGGCTGGGGGCCCTGCTGGCTTAGAGACCCCAATACCACGGGAGAGATGTCGCACCAGGGAACACACGATGCCAGGGAGAAGCAGGGGCCTCCCTCCCGAGGTCCCCACACCGGAGCTGCACGCACAGGCCAGCTGCAGACAAAGGATTTCTACTTCATTTCTCAAAGTGCATGCGCGCGTGATACAGGGTGTGAGGCTCACAGCACCTGTATCAGCCTTGCAGGCAGGTGGCGTGCTTCCCTCACCCGCCTGGTGGTGATTAGCCCCTGGTCTCCTTCAGGAAGGGACCTTCCATTTCCCTGCCTACCAGACCCTCCGCTTGGCCTTCAATGAAGGGAGCTCCTGCCCAGGATCCCGCCCTACAGAGCAGCCACAGCCAGGGACCCGTGAGGCAGGGACAGGCCAAGCAGACTCCATCCCCTTCACAGGGCTGGCAGAGGCTTCCATGGAGACTGCGCCACAGCCTGGCCTCCCTCTGCCCACTCCCGATTCCCCCTCCCCTTCCCCAGGTGTTGACCCCTGATAAACCTGCTCACCTGAGTCTGCTCCCCAGGAATGCAACCCCCTGAGGCCTGGGATGTCCAGGAAGTGAGTGTGAGGTCACAGAGGGAGGGCCAGGTCTTCTGGTTCCTGTTTTGCCATCAGCAGGCTGTGTGAAGCATTGGCCTGTCTGGACCTCAGTTTTTCCATCTGTACCAGGAAGAGGGTTTGGACTGGACCATCTCAACCGTTGAGTTCTAAGATCACGTGACCTTAAGGAACGCGTACAAGATTAAAACTTGCACACTTTCGAGGATCTTCCCACTGGCCCTGACTGTGTAGCAGGACGTGGGCATGGTCGTGAGAGCTTAGGACATTATTCTCTAAGGTCTGCTCCTCCCAGAGCGTCCTCCTCCCCCTCCAGACTGGCATTTCATTCACCGAGAGGGTTGTGTCTGCAGCCACTGCCTCGCCTTACCCCCAAGCCCGGGTCATCCTTTGCCCTGATCAGATGAAGTGGGTGCCAGGGAGAGGCAGGGTGCTGCTCTTGTCACCTGTGGATGTATTTACACCTGAGAAGGCTGCTAGAGGCATGGATGCATGTGGTGGTGGGACTCCAAATGCCAGCCAGTGAGCCCTCCGCCCTCCCCCTGCCCTTCTCCAGGTGCCTCCACTCAGCTACCAAACTGCTCCAGCCCACAGGTGTTTCCAGCCTGCAGACCCGGGGCCACCTTGTTTCTGGCACCTGCCCAACGCCCCCCCCCCATGTGATCCTTACCTCCCTGCCATATTAATAGCCTATGGCTTCTCTCCCCTCCCCTCTCCCATCAGGGCCAGCTGAGCACCTGACCTTTAGTCCTCGGCTTATTTTTTCCAACTTGAACATGACAACTCGATTAGAGAATTAGACATGGTTGGCAACACCCCAAAAGCCCATATTGCAAACTGACCGTGCAAAATGATCGCCCGTGAGCAGAGCATCTGTGAGAGGCGCAGGCAGACAGGCACCGGGCCTCGGAGGGGCTCCTGAGAACGGAGCCTGGCCCCTGTGTCCGCCTCATGTGGTGGCTCCCGCAGCCCTTCCCCCTGCAATGTTGAGTGAGGACCTGGGCACCAATGAGGCGCTGTCCCTGCACTTGGCCTCCAGAGTGAAGGCAGCCAGCTCCCTACAGAACTGTGCTGAGTCTCATCTTCCTCACCGACAGGGGTGCTCAAGGGCAGGTCACCCTCTCACACAGGGGCCTGGGTGTGGGGGAATTCTGCAGTGAGACCAGACAGGCGGGACTCCCTGGGGACACGGTCTAGCTGAGGAGACAGACTGTGCACATACACGCATGCTCAGTGTTATGAAAGGGGAGAATGGGTCTCATGTGTTGTGTGACAAGGGGACCTAAACACCTGGCTGGCGTGGGGACAGTTAAGTCGACATTTTGTCTCCAATATGATGACCAAGCTTCTCCACAGAACTTGAACTCTGTTGATTCAGCTGAAAACGGAGCCCTGAGTTCTGGGTCAGACACAGCCCTAACCCCTGCACATGTCCACAGTCCCCTCGAACCCCAGAGGCCAGTGCCTAGGGTCGTGTTCCTCAGTTTGGCCCCCACTACCAGGCAGGCCAAAGCCTGGGAACCCCCAGAATATGCCTGTCCTTTCCAGTCTGCTTCCTGCACCTCTTGTCTGGGACTCAGAGGTTTTCTTCCAAAGGGCCTGGCTCTTCCCCCTTCAGGGCCCTAGTGTGTGGCCTCGGCACAGTGAGCCGTGGGTCCATCAGAGCGCATGTCCTCAGCCAGGGGAGCTGGCAGGATGCGCCTCAGCTACAAGGAAGCTGCAGGAGGAGGTGAACCCCTAAATCCAGCTTCACTCAGTATTCAGGCTTTGGAGACGCTGTCTCACCCCTAGATCCAGCCCCTCCTCCTCCCAGGTCGAAGCCAGCACCCTCTCTCCGCTCCCCTGGCTCCTGAGGAAGCAGATTCCCTGGGATTCTAGGTCCTGCCCGAAGGTTCCTCAGACCTCACTCCTGACGCCTGGAGCATGCCCACCTGCTGCTGCCTCAGAAGCGTCCTGCACTCACTCCACCCGCCCAGCAGCATCCTGCTCCAGCTCTGTAAGGCACGCTCTCATTAACCTTCACTGAACACGTTCATTGTTTCCTCATCTCTCCTACAAGGTTTGTGAATGTTCAGGTCCCCGGTGTTAATGGACAGGAAAATCAAATGGGGAGACCAATGAAGGGGTCCTTACAAAGGTATGGGTGGGGTGAGGTGCCTGTAGCATGGGTGTTAGCAACAGCAGGATGCTGTAACTCCCTGGGCCTGATGAGCCACAGACAGCAGCCGTAGGGAAAGAGGTAGACTCCAGCCATCAACCAGTGAGCTGGTGAGGAGGACTCCAGGCAACACATAGCTCAGCTCACGTTGCACCTTTCTCCGATCTGCTGCCGGTACTGCCCACTAACACAATCAGACGCCAGGACAAGGCACCCACTGACGCATCCCAACAGGGCAGCCTCTCTGGGACAGAGCGCAGTGAAGGGGTGCAGAGAGGGGCTGGGCAGATAAAGGAAGAGATCAGGGCAGGCTTATTTCCCCTCATCCTTTCTTGCCACTGGGATGTAGGTGCTCTCTCTGGCCAGTTCATTAATCACATTCTTGTTGGTACTCGACTGTGGCAGAGCCCCACCCTGGCCTACCAGGTCTGGTGGTAGCCCTCAGCACAGAGAGAGGGAACTCCTCCAGCCTGCTCCCTGGGAGCCCAGAGCTAGCTCCCTCCCAGCCAGACTCCAGCAGCAGGTGTGCTAAGGGAGGGGTGGGAGGGAAACTTCACTTACAAACTCAAACCTGCTAATCATAACAAGCCAACCCAGATCAGCACTTGGCTACACACTTTTCTACATGTCATTTCATCTACTTGTCCCAGTGACCTCATACTCACCATCTCCACCATCCTGCAGGCGAAGAGGACACAGCTCAGGGAGGCTCCGTGATGTGCTCACGATTGCACAGCTAATAAGCAGCAGACTCCGCAGAGCCAAAGAAGGCTCTCCCTCTGCGCTGCCCCACCCCCACCTCTGCCATCCGAGGAGCCACCTCACATTCCACTTTGCACCATGGTGATCTGTGCTCATGCTTTATCTCTCAACCCACAGGCAGCAGGACCAACATGCTCTGTCTGCCCACCGTGCCCAGCACAGAGCCCATCAGCACATGGGAACTGAAAGAAGGTGTCAGCAACGGGGCCCCAACTACCTCCGAGCCCTTTCGAGAACGCTCAGTGAAAACCAGGCTTGAACTTGACCCAGGAAGTCAGAACTCCCTGGGTCTGGTTGGCAATCAGATTTGACAAGGATCGTATTTGATTATGTAGCAGGAGTGGAGAACCTTGGCTCTGCCCAGGGCCATTTGGATGTTTATAACATCATTGTCGGGCCATACAAAATCATCAACCTAGAAGTCAGCCTGCTCTATTTAGTCAAACATTTAATAAACTCACCCTAATGCCTTGGCAGGGCCAGTCCAGATGACATCCCCACCCCTGACATACGGGCTAGCGTAAACTGAATGGGTAGGTCCTGAGCTTGGTGGTTTTCAGTCTTCAACATGCCTGGAGATTTTTGTGGGCTCATTTTACAGATGAGGAAAGAAGGTTCCAGAGATTAAGCAAGTAGCTTTGAGGCCTGGCATCTAGTAAGTGGCAGACCCAGGATCTGAAATCCTCATTTGTGTCCATGGAACCTGGACGCCCCCTGGTGGTAGCAGGACTCTTCCAGGGGAATGAGGAAGGATTCCCATTATAATTACATATTCATCTCCCACCCTCTCACCCATCCTGTTACCAGATGGGGACTGGGCCTGAGGTCTGCCTCGGGCCCACCAGCAGTGTGTAGGTTCTTGACTTACTGCAGGAAATATTTCACAATACAAGTCCAGGTGATTGAGAGTTTATTAAAGCTGGGGACAGTGAAACAGAGGAAGGGCTTAAGGTAGAAGAAGCAACAGGAGAGAGAGAGAATCAGATAAAACGGGGGCCTTGGAGGCAGGTTCAGGGGGTAAGCCTGGGACAAGCCGCTGCTGCCTGCTGCTCCCCTGGTTGTACGTCTCCTGGGGACCCTTAGAGTTTAGAAAAAGAGTAGAGATACAAGGTGTGGGTGTGCTCTAGCGAGAGGACACCGTGGGTCCTTTGCCCTGAGGCTTTTTATCTTTCTTTGGCTGGCAGGAATCCTAGGGGAGGGTCTTAATATTCATTAGCTTTTCAGCTGTGTCCTTCAATATGTTTATTCACCAAAATGTGCATATAGAAAGGTCAGGGTTATTTCCTGGCTAGTTTTATTTTTAAAGAACGTCGTGGAAGGACAGGGATCGAGGCCAGTCTATCTGGGGATGGTCTGGCATGTGTAAACCATTTGTTCCTAAGTGTCTTTGGCTAGGGAAGATGCAACCTTGTGATTCATTACCTGACTGCAAATTGATCAAGTCATTTGACCTTGTTTAATTGTTTTGTCTCACTCTCCCTTATTCCACTTGCCAAGGAATTTCCCTAGCTTCTTAATATCCTGCCGTAATCCCACCCCACCAGGGTATTCCTGTCCAAGGGGACACCAGTGGGCTGCGTCTTAATGAAGTCACAGAAAAGTGCGGGGAGGAAAAGCCAGGGAGTACTCCACAGATTCCAGGACATGGAGCACTTGCTGTCCTCCCAGGCTCCGCTCTTCCTTTGTGCCAGATTTTCTGAAACACACACGTTCTCACAGCCCGTGCTCCAGGGAGCAGACCTCAGGCTGCACACACAGCTGGCTCTGCAGAGGCACCATCGTCTGTGCCCTGTGGGCAAATAGAAACAAAATGTTGCTGCTAAAAACAAGTGCATTTCACATGTCATTTTACTTGAGAAAATGGGATTGCCAAGGAGCTGCACGGAGGTCAGGTTCCCCTGGCATTTTGCACTGACTCGGCTCCTGGAGCCCATCAACTCCCTGGTCCCCTGCTGACAACTCTCCAGTCACAGATTTCTCTTCCCAGGCCTGGTCTGAAGCACCCGGGAGCACATGCCCGCACATACCTACACACTGTCTCTATTTAGCCACATGCCAAGTCTCCATAATACAACAGACAAGCAGAGGCGACTTGCTAACTCCTGGTACTTCGGCCCGGCCTCTAGACACCCATTTCTGATCAGATCCTCAAACCTTGAACGAGGCACAGCCATAAAATGAGAAGGGGAGCCATTTATTTATAGTGTACAGAGTTTGCGCTTTTCTGAGGTTTCCACACAATCATCTTTTATGAGCTATAGTTAAATCACATGTTTATGCAGTCCCTCTCCCTAAGTCCCAAACATTTTAGCAACATTATCTTATGTAACACCTGGGCTTTGAGAAACGGGCTGAGCAGCCAGTGCATCGCTTATGCAAACAGTTTCATATTTTCCAGATGTATCCATTTCTTTTCCGGTTAGCAAAAAGCTTATTTGGGAGATATCGCCTCTCCCCATGCTCACCACCCCCAGTGCCTTGCCTTCCCCACCTGCAGGTAATTTTTGCTTCTAAAAAGAATCTCTGCTTTGCAGTAACATGGAAGCATTTTTTCTGATTTGTTTTGCAATCCCTGATGAATATCTTTATCTACATATCTCTTACAGAGCAGCAGGGCGCTGCCTAAAATTAAATCACAGAGCCACCCCTTTTCCCCCTCCTCCCCATGCTCTGATCTGGGATCCACTGTTAACTCTTCATCCACTTCATCTCCTGCATGAGTTTAGCTTCCAAGTCTCCATAACACAATAGACAAGCAGAGGCGACTTGCTCACTCCTAGTACTTCGGCCCGGCCTCTAGACACCCATTTCTGATCAGATCCTCAAACCTTGAACAAGGCACAGCCCTAAAATGAGTTCCTGCATTCCCTGTACAACGTAGTTTTTGCATCTCTTTTCATTTCCTGTTGCTGCCATGCTACTCAGACTTGTAAGTTCATAGTTGGGCTATTTCACCCAGCTCCCAACAAGTCTCCTGTTTCTGTCTCTCTGGCACAGTCTAGCCAGAGCATGTCAAACTCACGCCTGCGGGCCGCATGCCTCGTTTATGTCTAGCCTCATAAATGTCCTTTGCTGCTCTCCAAGGAACACTGCTGGGGGCACCCGTCCTCTGTGATGGACACGCAGCCTCTTGCCACGTCACAGGCTATTTCCCCTGGAACACAGCCATGCCCGCGCATTATACACTGTCCGTGGCCGCTTTTGTAACACCATCTGGTCCTTTACAGACAAAGCTTTGGGGCCCTGGCATACGGAATAAAGTCAGGGTCCCCGGCACAGCCAGCAGGACTGTATGACCTGGCCTCCACCCGTCTTCCTTGCCTTGTCTTGGTGTACGTCCTCTGCAGCCCCCTAAAGGCACGGGCCCTTGGCCAGCCCATGCCATGACTCTCTATTGCTGCTCTTGCCTGGAGCTCTCTTCTGAGCTCCCCAGCTCCCAACTAACACCAACCAGTCATCCAAAAGGTTGCACTGAAAGGTTACCGGTTCGATTCCTGCTCAGGGTGCGTATGGGAGGCAACTGATTGATGTTTCTCACATCGATGGTTCTCTCTCTCTCCCACACTCTCTGAAAAACAAATTAATAAAAACATATTTTTAAAAATTCAGCTCAAGACAGGACTCTTCAGTGATGCCATCTCTGCACCTCACCCACCCTCTTGACGCTCCCTCCCCGGAAGCTCGAGGCGTCTGTTTTTGCCCCTCCTGAGTTCTTGCAAACATTTCCCACAACTTCTGCTGGTGTCTGCTTCTCCGCCTCCAGACTACAAGTCCCTGGAGAGCAAAGGTTGTGTCTTAATCACTTTTCTATTCCCAGAGCTTGGTTTTTTACCTGGAATAGAGTAGACATTTAATACATGTTGACTGGATGAATAAATAAATGAGTGAATGAATGCAGAACCAGCTCCTAACTTCCCCTATTTTCCCTGCTCCCCCCATGCACTCATGGTCTGGCCTCATGGCCCAATCCCACCTCACGGACCCTGAGCCTGTCTTGTCCTGGCCATGCCCTTCCAGGCTCCAAACCTTCTCCTCCAGAGGCAGCCCCTGCTGCTCCTGCCCACACTCATGTCCGTCACAACCAGGTCAGTGTGGCTGCCAGCGACCCCTCACCCTGTCCTGCTGCATGACGGACTGGGTCCTGTGGGCACCTCTTGCCTGACAGGAGTTTGCAGGTGTCACAGCTGAGTCCTGCGCCGGAATCCGGGCTCCGTCATTTTCCATGTCTGTCACCCTGGGGAACTCAGCTTCTGTACTCCGGTTTCCTCATCCCTGAAACGGAAGTGATTTAATGTGCTTCATCGGCTGATATGAGGATGAGATAATATGTAAAAACACCCAGCATCAACCCAGGACATAGATGCGCATTTGTTCATTGAAACATTTATTTACTGATTGTTCATTAGATGCCAGGGAGTGAACAAGAGACAAACCTGACACCAAGTTCCTGCCCTCATGGGGCTGACTTTCCTGTCAAGGAGAGAGACAATAACAAGAGACCTATAAAGCTTAGACAGTGCGAGGAGCTTGGAGACTGAGAAAGCAGGGAAGGGGGAGGGATTGCACTGGTATTAGTAATTTTTTAAAAGATTTTTCTGTCTGCGCCGAAACTGGTTTGGCTCAGTGGATAGAGCGTCAGTCTGCGGACTGGAAGGTCCCAGGTTCAATTCCGGTCAAGGGCATATACATTGGTTGTGGGCACATCCCCAGTAGGGGTGTGTGCAGGAGGCAGCTGGTCGATGTCTCTCTCTCATCGATGTTTCTAGCACTCTATCCCTCTCCTCTCCTCTCTGTGAAAAATCAATAAAATATTTTTTTTTTTTAAAAAAAGGTTTTTCTGTCTGAAAGTCCCTTTCTTATAAATCTGAGGAGTCCCCATGTGGTGCTTATAATGCTAGCCAGTGGGGTAAGCATTTGATAAAAATACTAGTTGGGTGAATGAAGGAGAGAATGAGAGGAGGGGGAAGTGTGTCCCTCATTCCTCAACAAATACTTTCTAAACATTTCTAACACCAGCCAGGAGGGCCTTCCGCGCTCAGGCACAAAGCTGCAGGTGGTAGGAGTAGTTATGTGAGAGGAATCAGCGAGGGAGAATCTGAATTTGGAGAAAACAAGTCAGATGTTTCACCCAAACATCTGGGCTGATCCAGGGATACAGCTGTGGGACCCGGAGAAGGACTCAATGACATGGCATTTCACGGGAAAATTTGGAGACTAAACCCGTCGCCCTTCAGAGAAGAGATGGGGCCTTTTCTCATCCTCACTCCACACCAGAGTCACAGGGAGAATTCTGGATAAGGAGGTGGTGAGAAGTGATGGTGGAGGGAGAGATGAGGAGGGACCTAGGTTGGGCTTCTAGACATTTCTCCTCTCCATCTATTCTTTCTATCTTCACACACAAGCCCTTCTCCACAGCACTTCTGACTCCTCTTAGCTCATTCCTTACCTGTCAGTCCAGCATGTGAATTGCAGGGCCCAGAACTGTCTGACCCTTTCTTCCCCTTCATTCGCTCACAAAGCAATTACTCCCGAGGGAGGCCCAGGCCTTCCAGGACTCACAAAAGGCAGGAGAGAAAAGGTACAGACAAGAGTCAGTAGGACATGACACGCTGAGGCAGCTCCACCAAATGGAAAGAAACAAATAGATGCAAGGTCAAGGCCCAACTCAGAGAGCAACTCTATTGTTAGGGTCGCCAAAGGAGGAACGCAGGAGGCCAAGAGGGGTAGAGAATTATAAGTTTATTGTGACATCTACTAGCAGAAGGGCTGAGACCTAAATGGCATCAGCGGGGCAGAGTAGGGGGAGCAGGATATTTACCGTATGTCTCTTGTAAGGGTCACAGTAACCGGTGGGACCAGGTGCAGGTGGGGCCAGGTGGAGGCGGTTCGCTGGAAACTGGGTGAGGCAGTTTACTGGAAGCCGAAGGCTGTTAATCATGAGAATAACAAGACGATCGAGGGAGGGGCGAGAGCCCCAAGCAGAGCATAATGGAGTGCCAGAAAGTGCCTAACTTCTATGATCTTGGGTAAGGCTTCTATCAATTTTCTGATACGTACTATTAAAGGATAATATTAAAGGATAATTTTTTTAAGTTGAGCTAATGACTCATATGAACACAAAATGAGTATATAGTAAAGATTTTACTTAAGCCATTAATGAATGAGGGAACCATAAGCTATGACAACCAATTGAGAAGCGAATTCAAAGAACACACATCTGTAGGTGATCAGGAATTGTGAAATAAAGTTACAAATATCTGCAAAGCCGGTCAGTCACCATTGGAAAAAAACAGAGGCACCTCCACCACACTTCATTTGCACCTATCTCATTTCTGAGGATGAGAGTCTATCAGTTTCCCAGGATTAAGAGTTGGCCCCCACACAACCAGATAACCTGGCGGGCTGCACAAGAAAACACCCAACAGCTACGTTTCTGTTGTAGCTGGGTCCCCTCCCCCATTTCAAAGCCTTCCACAGATTTTCCTAACAGAAATAGGGGGAAATTGTCTGAAGTAATATATTCAGAACACCCAGCAGAGTTCTTGGCACAGACGGGCACTCAATATCTGGAAATGTCCTTCCCTGTCTTTCAGGCAGATCAAAGCACAGGGAGAGATGTTCATTAATGCCAACACTGCAGAGAAATGGGTAACAGGGGCCCCAGGGGCCAGAGGTGAGAATCCTCACATTTGGCTGGGAAAGTCCAAATTCTTTCCCCAGCAGCGCCTGTTCCGGAGAAAGTCACGGAGCGCCATCCCCACGCCACCTTTCTCTGTCATCACAGCACGTACACTATGGCCATGTCTGTGTCAAGCACGTTACAACTCAGTGAGGTGGACGGCTCCGTGCTGTACTCATTCCCTTTTCACAGTGGAGGACAGTGGCTCGGAGGTCAAATCACATAACTAAAGTCACGTGACTGGGAGAAACCAAGATGGCGGCATAGGTAAACACCTAAACTGCTGCCTCGCACGACAATTTCAAAACTACAATTAAAAGTCTATCACCCAGAAACACGAGAAAGCTGGCTGAGTGCAAGTTCTACAACTAGAAGGAAAGAGAAAAGAGCATTGAGACGTGCACAAGCACTGAAAAGCTGAGGTACGGAGGCGCATGAATTGGGCTGGCGGCGGGTGTCTAGGTGCGCTGCTTCTTTCAACCCAAAGGGAGACAAGCTCCCTATTACTCTGAACTCCAGTTTCTGGAGAGATGCTGAGGACCCAAACTCCTACGGGGAGAAGCTGGACTGTCTGCCATTGGGTCAGAAAGTGAGGGTGACTTTCTTGCAGAGGTGTGCCCAGCAATCATTGTTTACTGTGCTGGGGTGCGGGATGCGGGGATTTGGAAACGCGAAGATGCAGAGATGGCTGACTGGCAGCCATCACTGTTTGCCACGCCCTAGCCTAATAACTCCTTGAGACCCCGCCCTGCACAATCTACAAACCCACCCAAGCTTCGCTCAGCAGCTTTTGCATATAAATGGCCTGCCCTGTCGCAGCTTAACCTAACAAACTGCAGCTCTGGTCAGACAGCTCCAAAACCTCCAAACCCCAAGCAAAGAGGAGAAAACTGTAGTTCTCGCTGTAGCTCCTGCTGGATGGCCTCAGATAGTAGCTGACCTGCACCCCATTGGAGATCCAGAAGCTAGTGTATCTAGTGGTCAGTGTGAGATGACAGCAGATTTCAACTACTCACTTCCATAAGTGACACATTCAAGAGGCAGACTCAGTGAGCACCAAAGCCCCACTGAAGCAAGTCCTGCCCCATAAGCGTGTCTCCAGTGCAGCAGTTCTTCCATTATAGACACAGCGGGTCCTCACAGCCAATTGGCCTGGAGGTCAATTCCTCCCAGTGACACCAACAACAATCAAGACTTAACTACAACAAGACTGTACACACAGTCCACAAAGGGGTGCACCAAGAGTGTCCACCTCAGGTAACTGGGAGGCTGACCCACTGGCCCATATAGGACACCTAGCACACAAAGCCACCCTACCAACTCAGGTAAGCAGCGAAAATGCAGAGACAAAGAAACAGGTCACAAACAAAATAAATGGAGGAAAACAAATGACTAGATATAGAGTTCAAAACCACTGTTATAAGGTTTTTCAAGAATTTCCTAGAAAAGGCCGATAAATTCAATGAGACCCTTGAGGATTTGAAAAAGGACCAATTAGAAATTAAACATACACTGACTGAAATAACAAATAATATACAGAGACCCAACAGCAGACTAGAGGAACGCAAGAATCAAGTCAAAGATTTGAAATACAAAGAAGCAAAAAACACTCAACCGGAAAAGCAAAAAGAAAAAAGAATCCAAAAATTTGAAGATAGTGTAAGAAGCCTCTGGGACAACTTCAAGCATACCAACATCAGAATTATGGGGGTGCCAGAAGAAGAGAGAGAGCAAGATACTGAAAACCTATTTGAAGAAATAATGACTGAAAATTTCCCCCACCTGGTGAAAGAAATAGACTTACAAGTCCAGGAAGCGCACAGAACCCCAAACAAAAGGAATCCAAAGAGGACCACACCAAGACACATCATAATTAAAATGCCAAAGGCAAAAGACAAAGAGAGAATATTAAAAGCAGCAAGAGAAAAACAGTTAACTACCTACAAGGGAGCACCCATACGATTGTCAGCTGATTTCTCAACAGAAACTATGCAGGCCAGATGGGAGTGGCAAGAAATATTCAAAGTGATGAATAGCAAGAACCTACAACCAAGATTACTCTACCCAGCAAAGTTATCATTCAGAATTGAAGGTCAGATAAAGAGCTTCACAGACAAGAAAAAGCTAAAGGAATTCATCACCACCAAACCAGTATTATATGAAATGCTGAAAGGTATTCTTTAAGAAGAGGAGGAAGAAGAAAAAAGTAAAGATAAAAATTATGAACAAATACATATCTATCAACAAGTGAATCTAAAATCAAGTGAATTAAAAATCTGAGGAACAGAATAAACTGGTGAATATAATAGAATCTGGGGCATAGAATGGGAGTGGATTGATAATTCTCAGGGGGAAAGGGGTGTGGGGGTACGGGAATAGACTGGACAAAAATCGTACACCTATGGATGAGGACAGTGGGGGAGAGGTAAGGGCAGAGGGTGGGGTGGGAACTGGGTGGAGGGGAGCTATGGGGGGAAAAAGGAGAAACAATTGTAATAATCTGAACAATAACGATTTATTAAATTAAAAAAACATATTAGATAAGCAAAAAAAAAAAAAGAAAAGAAAATAAAGTCACATGACTGGTAAGTGATGGAGCCAGTATTGAACAGACTCATGTTTCAGGAGACTTTGAGAAAAGGTTTACATCAAAGACCCCTCCTTGGTCTTCAAGGCAGAGTGAATTGCTCCCTCTGTGCTTCTGGAAGCCTGTGAATCAAACACGTTTTCCTTGGACAGACAGGCTTAAGTCAGTAATACCTTTCATAGTGCAGATTATTAATCTACTAGAGGCCCGATGTATGAAGATTCGTGCAAGAATGGGCCTTCCTTCCCCTGGCTGCCAGCACCGCCTTCACTCAGGCCCAGAGCCGCCTTTCTGCCTTCCCACACTGCTCAGAGGCCCGGAGCGGCTGGGGCAGGGGCGGGTCCCACCCCACCCCCAGCCACTCGGCGCCTGCATATGCAAATTAACCCGCCATCTTTGTTGGGTTAATTTGCATACTCACTCCTGATTGACTGGTGGGCGTCACGAAGGTACAGTCCATTTGCCCTTTTATTAGTGTAGAGTATAGTGACTTCATCAGCCTGTGAAATAACTGTCCATATAGTGTAAATTTAATAGCTCCCTCTCCAAACCAAACTCACCAGCATTTTGTGAAGGCTGGGCCAGATTTCCGTGTCCCCAGGTTATACAGGGGCAGTTCTAGGGGACTTTAGGGAAGCTGTTTGCTGGATGCTGGAGGAACAGGCTCCTGCCCTTCAGACAGAACCTGTCCCAGGCAAAGGGCAAGGCTGGCGGGACAGTTGCCTGCAGTGACTGAGCCCCAACCCCTGCACCAAGACCTCTCCCCACACCCCATGCCAGACTCTCAGAGTCCTCCTCCTCCAGGCCCCTGGCTGTGACCTCCTGTCAACCCATTAGAGCAGAGCATCTAGACCCAGAATTCCCCCCAACAATCGCCTCCTCACCTGCATCTCTGTTTCACCTCTCTCCTCCCTTCAGTCACAGCCTCTAACGTGTGAGTCAGATGATGCCACTTCTCAGCTCAGAAACATCCAGTGGCTTCCTGTTGCAGATGGCCTTTCTGGAACAGATTGTACAAGGTAATTTGTTGTTCAGGATGTGCACTAGAAAGTGCATTTGGGGGGACTGACATCTGTGGGGAAGGAAGGAAGGAAGCAAGATTGAGTGGGGAGAGAAGTTAAACTGCAATTCAGGTTCCACCAATGACAGCTTCAGTCACCCCTGGAGGATTCTGGTCAACTCCATTCAGGGAGGCTCACATCTCCGCCTCCAGCCACCTCACCTCCACAATTACAGGAAAGGAAGACACAGACACAGGGTTTCCCTCCCCTACCCTCTTCCTTCTCATTATCCCAGGGACAAGTCACACTGAAGACAGGGCAATGTGGCTGCTGTCTCATTAATTCTCTGATTTCATGTCGATTAAATGTTTCCGTATTCCTATCCCTGGGCTTGAGGAGTAATATTAGCTTAATGTATTAAGAGGAAAGTAATTCAATGTTTGTTCTGGGGTAATTGTAGATAATTGCATGACAATTGAGCTGGTGATGTAATTAGTGGATCTTAATTGGAGGCCCCTTTATGATCAATGTTTAATTTACTAACAACTGTTTTGGCTTAAGGGCAAATAAAATGCTTGTCATTGGCCTTGCACACCCTTTACTTGCTGAACCAGCTCCCTTCCTGGTGCTCCCTTCCTGGCGGGCTGCAGTGAAATGGTTTCTACTGTCTGCAGGCTCTGTGATCTCTAGGAAGTTTTGTATCCCTCCTGGAACTCAGTTTTATTGTCTGTAAAATGGGAGCATTGAAAAGAATAGTACTGACAGCTAACATGTTGAGTATCTACTATGAGCAGGATACTCAACTCATAAGCACACGTGATTAACTCATTGTAGTTGACTAATTCATTATGTGTTCTAAGCAAATGGGGGTAACTTATATGTTTAGCCGCAACAACAACAACCCTATAGTTAGGTGTTGTTTTTATTACCTCTATTTGTGGAAGAGGAAACTGAAACACAGAGGAACCTGTCCAAGGAATAGAGGGAAAGAGATTTGGTTCCAGAGCCCATCCTGTCATCAGGTAAGGCCTACGCTGTCTCATTGTAATCCTTAGCTTCTCTTCTAGCTCAAAGGGATACACAAAGCCACATCACCGGGTCTATCAATAAATGGGGGATATATCATTTTCCCATTGTGAGGGGCAGGAAATACTCTGAACAGTAACAGACTCTACCACACATCCCTCCACTTTGTGTCCTGGCTTTCTGCCTTGAGCTACGTCATCATCACCCTGTCCCTGGACTCCAGAGCGCTGCTCCTGGGCATAAGATTCCTTCCTTCTTGTTGGCATGCTCTCTGGACGGGCATGGGGAATAGCCCCTTATAAACACCCGAAGTCTAAAAACAGAGCCACATGTTTCCTTACAGTGCCCAGTGCTGGGGAAGGAAAACATTTTCCCTTTTTCCCTCAACGTTCTTTTGGCTGGTCTAGTAATCAAATTGACACGTGGCAGATTAACAGAAGAAAATGAACAAGCTTAATTACATATGTACATCCAGGGGATTCTTAAGACTAAGGGAGCCCAGGACAAATTGGCTTATGTGCCAACTTGAGCTAAGGAGAAAGCAGGGTAGTGGTTTGGGACTTCAAAAGGCAGGAAGGCAATTCACATGGAGATGGAGAAGCAAATGTTTGCTTAACAAACATTAATAAACATTTGCAGGGCCATCTTTTTTTCTTTTCTTCTTTTTTTGTAATCCTCACCAGAGAATATATTTCTTTTTCTTTCTTTCTTTTTTTTTTTTTTTTTTTTTTTTTTGAGAGAGAGAGAGAGATATCAGTGTGAGAGGGATACCCTGATTGGTTTGCTTCCTGCACATGCCCCAGTGGGAGTCATGCTCTAACCACTTATCACATCAGCCAGGGCTGCAGGGCCATCTTTTTCAATGGGACACAGAGAGGACTTAGGTCTAATGGGCCTTGATGGTTCCTCCCTGTCTGTAACCATTACAGTTACCTGTGCAGATAGCTTGCTTCCTGGAGTAGGTCCTCTATCTAAATTCCTTTGGGCAGTTAGGGGGAAGGTCAAAGGTTCTTCCTAAGAGAGGGTCCTTGGAGAGCCTTTTAGAGGAAGCAGCATCTGTCCATTCACTCAGGTATTCATTTACCCTAGAAACAATGACTGACTTTCTTAAAAAATAATGAGTTTGAAATAATCAGTTCTCCTAAAAAGCACATTTGGGGGTGGCAAAATCTGCCACCCTCACCCGCAGCTTCCTACAGGATACCTCCCTCTCCTTCGCTCCTGGACTGCTTCCTTTTATGCCTCTTTCCTGCCCCCAAATTGCTGGGCACATATTTCCAGGGCCCTGCATAATTGAGGCTGGGAAATCCCATCAGTTTTTTCTTCCTCTCATAAGAGTCACAGTTGTTCTCACAGTCCCCTTGGGAGCAGAGATTTGAGAGGGGATCACCTGTCAGAATGATAAACCTCTCCCTTGATGATAATGATGATCTCTCACAGTGTAATAAGCTTGATCGACAGCAATGAATGCCTCACCTCCACCTCCCTTCCTGCCAACCAGAGTAAAGGTGGGAGGGAATAAGGCATAAAGATGATAAAGGGGTTAGAGACCCCCACCAGCTGTTTTCAGCTATCCCCTCAATCCTAACCCCAGTCAGAAAATCATCCTTTTCCTTCCCTCTTCTTAGCTTCTTTCTTTTCCATTCAATGCGCCTCTTCCTTCCTATTACCTACATTTTGACCTCTTGATATTCAACCCTCATTCTCCCCGTTTCTTTTGCCCCATTCCCTGTAATTCCCTTTAATCTCAATTTTTAATCTTTTTCATCTCCTGGTGCCCTGCCCCTATGATTCTGGAAGGCGGAATAGCAGGGGGCAGGGGACTTCATTTCTTGCCCCAGCTTAGCCACCAACTTGCAGGGTGATGCTGACAAACACCCTGGGGGAATGTTAGTCTGTCTTGCACCCAAAGGCACTCAGTCATTGTTTGCAGGGTAAATGAATAACTGAGTGAATGGACAGATGTTGCTTCCTCTAAAAGGCTCTCCACCGACCCTCTCAGCTCTGAGACTTCATGATCCCACGTGATTCTATAAAATTCCCACTTCCCCAGTGTCTCTGGGGACTGACAAGGCAAAGATACCAACTCAAATAGCAGTAAATGTCCAAGGGATTTTTATAGCTAATTGACAAATTGAATGTAGATGAACCACTAGGACCAGATGGCACTCACCCAAGAACAGTGAAGGAACTCGGGGGTGAAAACTGGGGAATTGTTGGCCAAAACGTGTAAGTGCTCATTACAAAGGAGTGTAGTGCCAGGGAAGGTGGCTGTGCCTCCACAGAGAACCCTGTAAAACCAGGGACATTATCCAAATTTAGCAGAAAGAATAGCATCACTAGCAAAAGCTACATCCCAGCAAGGAAGGCTTCTTGGGTAAAGGAAAATCATTCCTGGATAGATCTTCCAGAATGATGTGTGGAGACACATATGGGTAGTGGCTAAGGGGAAAATGGAGAGGAAATGAATCTAGGCTCTCAGAATTATACACTAAAATCTATTTTAAAAATGAATGATTTAAGATCAGCTGTCTTAGAAGAAGTTCTGACTTAATATAAACAACTTTATCAAACTAATAATTTATAATTGCAGAGGTTGCTTCAAATTCCCAAAAAACCCTTGAAATGTTGATCTTTAGAACAACCAGGTGAAATTGCTAGAAAAAAAAAAGTAATAGTTGTTATTTAAGAAGTGACACAGAAAATAAATGACTTTCTCAAGTCACATAGTCATAGGTAGGAGGTCTTGAAACCAGAATGCTGGTTTCCTCACTCCCAACCATGTGTTTTCTTTTTAAAAATTATGTTTTTATTGATTTTTAGAGAGAGTGAACTAGAAACATCAATGATAGATTGACCAGCTGCCTCCTGCATGCCCCCTACTGGGGATTGAGCCCACAACACGGGCATGTGCCCTGATCTGACATTGAACAATGACCTTTTGGTGCATGCGGTCGACAGCTGAGCCACACTAGCCGGGCATAAACAAGACATTTAAGAGGGAACCTGGGAAAAGTAGTTTTAAGCTTTTAAGCCTTCCCAGTAAAGGAAAATACTAGAGGTTGAGAATGAATTCTGAGGACTAATTATCTGTATGCACCATAGTTTGTAAAAGAGGAGGAGACATTCCAAAAGGTATTTTCAAAGGATGGGGTTACAATAGGGTATAATCTACCCATGGATCATCTTATTAAAATTTTTTTATTTATCACAAGGAAGCAGATGTATTAGTTATCCATTGCTTAATACTATGTAACAAATAACCCCAAAAACTTAGTGGCATGTAACAATAAGCATTTATTGCTTATGTAATAAATGGGGTCACTGTTTTCTTTGCATGTCTGGGATTCAGCTAAAGGTCAACTTGTCCAGCTAAGCTCAGCTGATTCGGTTTTGCTTTACTCCATGTGTCTCTCATTCTCCCCCAAGAACCAGCAGCTAGTTTGGGCGTGTTGTTTAGGCATAAGAACACATGTGGAAAAACACAACGCTTCCTGGGACCTAGGCTTGGGGTTGGCACACCATCACTTCTGCTTCATTCTCTTGGCAAAAGCAAGACATGTGGTCAATCCCAGAGTCAAGGGGTGGGTCAGGTTAATCGGCTCATGGAGGGAGGTCAGTCCAAAATTACATGGCAAAGGATGAGGACTCAGTTACTATCACAATCAACCGCAGAAGTCAATTCCAGTGTAATCTGAGTTCATACGTGACTCTAAGCTACTGCTGAGAGTTAGCATCTCTGCAGGTGTGCTCTGCAGGAGGTGTGCACCCACCGAGATAGAAAAGGGACAGAAAACTTGAGTGTGGATTCAGCTGAAAGTAATCAGTCCTAAATAACTGGCTTAAACAAGATGGAATCTTAGTCGTCTGTCATGTAAGTTTGGAAGTGAGCACTGTAGGGATGGTCTGGTGGCTCTGCTTCATAAAGATTTTAGACGTCTTCAGCTCTCTGCCCCACTATCCCTAGGGAGAGAACTCCTGCCACAAAATTAGTCAAATCTCCATGAACTTGCTTGCCACTTGAAACAGTCAAAGCAGCAAGAAAATGCTTCTGTGTCATTGGGGCACCTTTGAAAATTTCACAAAAGTGCATCTAGGGCCATGTGTGTGGTGGGGGGAGTAATTTGCATGCAGAATCATAGCCGCAAGGGAACCCGGGAAAAGTAGTTTTAAGCTTTTAAGCCTTTCCAGTAAAGGAAAATACTAGAGGTTGAGAATGAATTCTGAGGACTAATTATCTGTATGCACCATAGTTTGTAAAAGAGGGGGAAACATTCCAAAAGGTATTTTCAAAGGATGGTGTTACAATAGGGTATCATAGACTGGATGTTTGTGTTTCCCCAAAAATTCATATGTTAAAATCTAACCCCCAATGTGATGGTATTTGGAGGTGAGGCCTTTGGGAGGTGGGGCCTTTGGTGGATCACTCATGAATGGGATTAGTGCCCTCATAAAAGAAACCCTAGAGACCCCCTCATGAGAGACCCCCCTCCACCATGGGAGGCTATAGCAAGAAGATGACTGACAAGAAAGTGGAATCTCACCAGACACCACTCTTGGACTTCCTAGCCTCCAGAACTCTAAGAAATCAATGTTTGTTGTTTATAAGCCACCCAGTCTATGATATTTTTGTTACTGCAATTCTGAGGGATTAAGACACACAGGTTTGAAGAATCATGGCTCCTTGGCAAGACTAAAATATGGGCTCAGGCAACTGCTGCTTTCTCTGCCTCTCTTCCCTCCTCCCCTCTCTCTTTGGAAACATTGAGATTAGACCTAGTCCTGGTGGGAAGTGGAGGGACGGGGAGGGTATGGATTTCTTGTGAACAGGACACCTATTACTCCTAACTGGGAGGGAGGTGGGCAGGGAAGAGCTGATAGGACTAGAGAGATGGAGAACAAGTTGTTGCAATGAGCCACTGTGAGCTTCCCTAACCCACCCACGTGGGCTCTCTGCACCTCAGAGAGAAACAAATAAATACGAGGCACATACATTATTGAGTGTAATTACATTGTTACTTATAGGTTCAATTAAACACTCTGGGCATTTTTATAACGTAATTTGAGGTGTGATGTGTGCAGCAACAGCATTAACCTTGAATCATAGTTCTCTCCCTTCAGAATGCAGTAATGACCCTATTAATTAGTAATGAAATAATTAAATAGGACTAGAAGCCATCAGATCATGATTCCTCTCACTGGTCCCTCTCCCTAAATTTAAATGTGGCCTTTAGACCTTTCTCGCCAACCCCCCCCCCCCAAAAAAAAAAAAAAAAAAGAAAAAAACACATCTCAAGTTGTGGGTTTGTGTCTGAGGAGGAAATGTTGAATTTTCTCTCCCGGAGGCGTAGGGTACAAACATGAATTGAATGAGCATTGGGCATAGGCTGTGTTCAGTCTTGGGATGTTTATTTGCTCATTTGATTATTGATACTTGTCCCTTCTGATTCTATATTTGGGAATGTAGGGCGATATGAATTATGTGGTTCTTGCTGAAATCAGCTCAGCCCTGACCATTTCCTTCTACTCATTGCCTGCTCGCCCTGCCTAAGGCCTCCTAGAATCCCAAAGGGCCTTTAGAGAGTCCATTTGCCACTCATTCCCTGCGATGTCTGAGGCCCACACACCATGCTTTCAAACCATCCAATCACCCACCCACATTCCTCCATCTGGTCTTACCAGCTCCCACCATGTGTCAGGAATCATGGGAAACAGTGAGGGGATGAAGTGAAAGATTACTGCTCTTGGGGATCCCTATAAAACTCGGTCATAAACTGTGTTGCAGTGACTGCCATCCTATCATTGTTGTAGGATTAATAATAACTACAACAGAAGAACGTGGTCTAGGGGACGCTCTGAGGATGGTGTCACAGAGGGAATCCTGGAGAATATGACACCCAAGCAAGAACACAGAGGCGTAAACCGCTCCTACTTGCCCCTCTGTATCTTTAATCCAGTAGCATGCCCCATCGACAACCCTATGTCACGTAGCTCACCTGTGTCATGGGAATGATCCCAGATCCCGCCTGCTTGGCCCCATCTCAGTCTCTGACTCTTGGGTCTGGCTTTGATTTAGCATCTCGCTCTGGCGCTGTGGACTCAGTGCCTGCCTCAGGCTCTATGGTCAGGAACTAGTGGTTACCTTCAGTGTCTCCCGCTGGGCATCCTACACCAGCTTTCTGCCTTGGCTTCCTGTGAGGCACACCTCCAGTTCCTCTCCACCCAAGCTCCATCGTCAACTTGAGCCAACCAGTTCACAGTCAGCTCCATCCAGTTTGAAGATTCAATAGGACCACACCATAGTGTATCTAAACACACACATACTCTGTGCTCTGAGCCTATCCAACCCCCACCCTATGCCGATTATCCATCCTTGGCGCAACATATCCCTGGCATATCCTTCCCTTTTTCTCCTTCAGAACTGATCAGACTTACAGAGTGGTTCTGGTTTTGCTAAAATACAAGTTCAGCTGCTCTAACCCAGAGACAGTAACATGGGCTTAAAAAACAAAGTTTCTTTGTCTCTCACATTGAAGTCTCAGGGACGGGTCTGGTGCTGGCAGGTGGCTCTGTGGTCCTTAGGAGCCAGACACCTTTTATCTCATGGCCCGTGGTGGCCGCCCCAGCTCCTGCCTCCGAAGAACACAGCCCATTCCTTTAAGGACAGAATGTGTCATTTGCCCATATCCCTTCTGCTCGCAGACATCAGCCCTTAGTCATAAGGCGAACAGGAGACGAGGAAATGTATGTGTGCCCAACTATATACATTCTATGTAAGAGGGAAGAATGGTCTGGGGAGACAAGTAGTAGACTCTGGCATAATCTTTGTGCATCTGTAAATGTGACCCCCACCAGATTTCTCAGGATGCCAGGAGGCCTATATCTCTGCCTCTCTCCCCCACTTCAGTGTTTCACTCTCTCAAAATATATTGAGCAGCTACTAAGTGGCAGGCCCCGGGGTTCTGGAGAATGATTAACTTGCTCATTGTTGAGAGACAAGTTATGGACATAACTAACAATACTTGTTTGAAAATGAGACACTCCATTAAAAGGGTGCAGATAAAGGGCTACAGAAGTTCAGAGTATGTGTAGTCCATTTTGGAAGGACAATGAGACTTCCTGAAGGAAGTGGTGCTGGAGCCAAGGCTTGGAGGTCGAGGATGATTTGAAGTATCCTAATTGGGTTGGGCGACGCTTCACTTTTCATCATGGAGTTTTAGGAAGGCTGCCAGGAGCGTAGGTCTTACCTGTGGTTGGGAAGCCAGGCACAGAGAGAGGAAACCAGGCACAGAGAGAGGAAAGAGGGGCCTCCCCACGGTCTCAGGTGCTCAGGGGAAAGCTGTTGTGACTGAGGAGTTTGGGAGTCACAGAATTCAGGCTACACCCTAGGCTGGGTTCTATGGAGACTTAGGCACCGGCCCTGGCTTCAAGGTGTTTATAATCTTTAAGGGTTAGAATGGCACCCAGCAACTATATGCATCAATAACTGTTAGCTGTTATTGTTCACTGTTACTGTTGAGAAAAAATGAGTAGGGACCCCCTTTCTCTCTTACCAGCCTCCGTCAATCCTTCTCTCGTCTTCCCTTCCCATTACGTGCCCGCCACAAAGCTTCTCTTCAGGGATGCTGGGAGCTAGCGTTGCAGGAACGCCCTAGCATCAGAATGAGTTTCTGTGGAAGGTCCCAGGACCACTGCCTGCTTCCCCCCGGGCAAAGGACTTTTTCCAGGGCCCACCTTTGTTAGTGGAGAAAACGGCACCAGTTGTTACCGGCGATTGGACCTCAGTTCAGCACCCTCGGTACTTGAGTTCTTGCTAAGAAAGGATTCAGAGCCAAGACTCAAACTATAAGAGGAAGTTTATTTAGACAGTCACAGAGGCGGAAGATGTGAGCCGTGGGATAAATGCACTCAGGAACCAATTACAGAGGCAAAGGAAGAGCCCTTGGAGCGCAGGAGGAATCGAGAGGCTAGGAGCAGGTGCCTGGGGTGGAGGGGTGGGGGAGGCACAGGCCGCTCAGTAGGGGGAGCCGCCCTGGGTCCTGGCTTGAGGGTATTTATCTGGAGGTCTGAGGGGAGGATCCCAATAGAATATTCATCAGCTTTCCACGTGTGCTCTTTCAGGGTCCTGGTTTCTACTGATGGTCGACACGTGGGCGAAGGGGTCATTGTTCAATGCAGCTGACCCTGATGTCAGCCATGCCATCGCTTGTCTGGTTTTGCTGCTTTTCTGGGCCTGGAGCGGAAACACAACTGAGGCCTTGATGGTATCCCTACAGGTTCATGCTTAGGGCGTGGGCGTGCAAGGGCTTGTATGGGAGTCCTGGGAGGCCATTCTCTGGCCCCTTGTTCCTCCGCTAAGGCGGTCTACCACATGGTTAGTAACATGCCAGAGAGGAAAGGTCCAGGGAGGGTCTGACTGCATGACCAGCAATATGCTAAGAGAGGAAAGGTTACCCTGGGGGTGAGGCCGTAGTTTTCCTAATTTTGCCCGTTGCCAGGCGCCCAGAGCTTTTTGCCCTGGTGGCCTTCTGTACCTGGCCCATCTCCTCGCTCTGCTCATGCCTGTCCGCCTGCCTACCACAGCTGGAAGAGGGCTTGGCTCAGTATCTTCCTGGGCATGTCTCCTCCCCCTGGCATTCTGTGCCGGTTGAATGCCATTTTTTTGAAACCCTCACCTGTCCTTCCAATGAGATAGCTCCTGTATGCTCTACCACAGTGGTCCTCACACCTGAGCAGACACCAACGCTCCTGGAGGGCTTGTTTAAATAGAGCTGCTGCCTGAGGTGGGGCCTGTGAATCCACATTCCTAAAAGGCTACCTGGGGATGAAGATGCTGTTGGATACAAAAGCTGTGACCTTGTCATCCAAAGTTATGTTCCCAGGACCAGTATGACAATCACCTGGAAACATTTGGAAATGCAGAACCTCGGACTTCAACCTGAACCTACTGAATTAGAATCTACATTTTAACAAGGTCTCAGGGGAGGTGTGTGCACAGGGACATGTGAAACGCACTAGTTTAGAGACATGCTCTTGAGCTGCCAGGTGAGCAGGGAGTTTGGAGCAGGTGGGGAGGAATGACTGTCCCTATCCTGCCAGGGACATTGACGAAAAACTAGTGTCTTCAAAACAGCCTCTACCCTTCCCTGCTCACACACCCACACCCCCTACAGCCACCGCCAATGAGAATTACCTAATTGCCCATCGCTGCCATGCCCCAGCCTGGGGAAGGGTATTTTCCAGGGAATTTTGCTGGGTCTGAAAACTCCACCCACTTACTCTTAACAACTCTCTCCCCCAACAGATATTCACCTGCCAGGGCTGCCCCCATCCCATAATTGCTTGTCAGTCCCTTCTCTGGGACAGAGGCAATCAGCCATGTTACACCCCCTGTGCTCCCAGACTCTTCCAGAAACTAATCAGAGGCCAATAAGGTCATTGTGCCTTATTGTCATTATGCAAGGACAGCCGTTGTGCATCACAGAAAAAGCAATCATTTATAATTCATGTCATTTCTCTGCAAAGAAATGGCTGGTCATCTTCTCAGATAAGAACGTGGACACATCAGGCAGTTTCTTTCCCTGCGTCACACAGGTCCCCGGGTTCAGGACTCTGACTCTAACAGGAGCACGTGGATTAATTGGGGAAAGGCATGGGGCACGCTGAGGGGTTAGGAGCTATCACCAACAACCTTGAACTTCCCAGCAATTCTCGATATGCCTCTTTGCCTAGGTTTTTGTCTACGTCTATGTTGACTTTCCTTTTTTTTTTTTTTTTTTTTTTTTTTTTTTTTTTTTTTTTTTTTTTTTTTTAGTTAGAGCAAGCTAATCTTGTTGTGCTGTATATTATTATATTGTAGATGTTGATAATAATAAGTACATACTATGTGCCAGTCACTATTCCAAGTGCTTTCTATGTTTTCGCTCATTTAAACCTCACAGTAATCCTGGCAGGTGAGTACTATCATAATCGTAAGCATCCCCGTGTCACCTGTAAAGAAACTGGAGCCTAGGGTGAGTACATAACTTGTACAAGGTCACATAAGGTCACGTGACTAAAGACACTGAGCCAGGATATGAACCCCGAATCTGCATGTTTAACTACTGCACTATACCACACCCCAAGTCCTCAGAGCTGACTCAGCTGTGTCAGGGGGGATTTAAGCTCATAACCTTGTGGATAAGGGGGCCTAGGTTTTGCCCTGGAGAATCTTCACTCTACCTCTCTGGTACCATTTGCTCTTCCTGATCTTGCAGGCCAGCTTTATGCACTTGGAGCTGTTTCTAGAGCCCAAGGAAGTCCAGAACTTCCTCTCATGTCACCCCTCCGATCCTGCTCTAAGGCCACAGAAGACCCTGAAGGCGGCAGAACGTGTTTGATTTCCTTGCAGCCATCTCTTTTTCCTTCTCTCATGTATCCACTCAAAGGAACATGTTACACTTTATCACACCCACTCAAAGGAACATGTTACACTTTATCACACCCACTCAGAGAAACATGTTACACTTTATCACACCCACTCAGAGAAACATGTTACACTTTATCACACCCACTCAGAGAAACATGTTACACTTTATCACATTTGGGTGCAGAGTTGAAGAAGCCATAATGCTGTCCCCCCAGATGCTTACAATGTAGCCACATATATAAGAGCAGCTGAGCACCAGTGATGCTGGGATGGAGTAAAGCAAACTGCAATGTACTAATCGGGGTGCGAGGTTCTCCAGGGAGAAGTCCAGACCTTGGCCATCTCCAGTCCTTCACCACCGCCTCAGAAAGGACCTGACAAACACTTAGTGAGCAGGTGGGACCAATCTGGGAGATCAGAGGAGAATCCACAAAGACCCAGCATCTCAGCTGGGTCAAAAAAAATGGAGAGAATATTGTTGATGTGTGGCAGAAACTGAAGGGAAGGCTGGGGAACAGCAGGAGTAAAGACAGGAAGTTGGGGGGGGGGGGGGCGGGGAATGAAGCTGTTGAGAGAAGGAGGATATTGACAGTTATTTTGATGAGGAAACCAGAGATGTTTAACAAAAGCAACTTTCAAATGCACTGCAAGAAAAAGAAGTAACCACTGAGATTAACACATTTCCTTTCTTGGAGATTTTCTAACCCCAGAGTGGGTGTCTGATGTCAAGTTATGTCTCAGGTCAACCATGGTGCACAGAAGGCCACCTTCTTGCCCAGAGACTCCTGTGCGCCCCCTTCTGCTGGCTGCCAGGCCTGCCCCTGTGGACCTGAAACTTCCTCATGCCACTGGGCAGTAGCTCTGGTGAAAGCCGCCTGTCCTGCCCGTCTCCTTCCTCACGTCTAGAGGGGACCTGCAGCTGGGCCCACAGGCTGATTCAGGGGAATTGGCGTACAAAGGATGCCTCCCACCTGTGGCTCCTTTTTGAGGGGATCGGGAGGGCTGGGGCAGTGAAAATCAGGACCGGGCAGGGCCCTCTGAAACTCTGCGTTTTTCTTTCTTTCCCGGAAACAATGCTGATTTGCAGGAGCTGATGGAGAAACTCACATCCAAAGGAGTAACTCCAGGCAAATCGGCATGACCATACCCGTCTGTTAGCATTACGCCAACTTCCCTAAGACACGGGTCCTGGGGACGCTTATGGAAACCACAGACTCGAAGCTTCCAGACCTTCCGAATGATCACCTCCAGGGAAGAGTCCTGATAACCTGTGGGTGTAATCACTGCAGCTGATTCTTCACAACAAGATGAGCGAACACGGGGCAAAATCACACATTCTGCCTGCACAGCAGCTGGCCCCCTTTTCCCGTCCAGGGTGCTGCTGGGGGTTGGAGGGGAGGCACCTTCACTGCAGGGCTTGGGCGCTGCCTACCATGGAGACCTCCCTTCCTTTCCCTGCTATTGGTGACTTACAGATCAGGAAAGGAGTGAAGGGGCGGGTGCTAGCTACTGATGGAGAGGGAGGGAGCCAGTGAGAAAAGAGGACCAGCTGCCCACCCAGAGTGCTTTGGGGCAGGGTGTGGCTCAGTCTCCACAGCCTATAAAACCCGGGTGGGCAGGGGTGCTGCTCAGCCTAGTCTGTGTGACTGAGGGGAGCTGGGCGGGCGGTAGTGGCTGGGCTGGGAGGCTCCTCTGAGCTGCAGTGGGGCGAGCAGAAGAGCCCAGGAGGATGGGGGAAGCCTCTCTTTCTTTCAAAAGGGAAAGTGTCCTGGGTGGGGAGGCTGGGCTCTCAGTCTCCAAAAGCCGGTCTGTCGCTCTCTCCAAGAGCCGGGGTCTGGCTCGCTCTCTCTGAAAAAGCCGTGGTCTCGCTTGCTCTCTCCCTCAAAAAGCCGGGGTCTCGCTCGCTCTCTCCAAGAGCCAGGGTCTGGCTCGCTCTCTCTCAAAAAGCCGGGGTCTCGCTCGCTCTCTCCCTCGAAAAGCCGGGGTCTCGCTCGCTCTCTCCCTCAAAAAGCCGGGGTCTGGCTCGCTCTCTCTCAAAAAGCCGGGGTCTGGCTCTCTGCCTGGAAAAGCCGGGGGCTGGCGCTCTCTCCCTCGAAAAGCCGGGGGCTGGCTCTCTCTTCCTCGAAAAGCCGGGGGCTGGCTCTCTCTCCCTGGAAAAGCCGGGGGCTGGCTCTCTCTCCCTGGAAAAGCCGGGGGCTGGCTCTCTCTCCCTGGAAAAGCCGGGGGCTGGCTCTCTCTCCCTGGAAAAGCCGGGGGCTGGCTCTCTCTCCCTGGAAAAGCCGGGGGCTGGCTCTCTCTCCCTGGAAAAGCCGGGGGCTGGCTCTCTCTCCCTCGAAAAGCCGGGGGCTGGCTCTCTCTCCCTCGAAAAGCCGGGGGCTGGCTCGCTCTCCCTCGAAAAGCCGGGGGCTGGCTCGCTCTCCCTCAAAAGCCGGGGGCTGGCTCGCTCTCCCTCGAAAAGCCGGGGGCTGGCTCGCTCTCCCTCGAAAAGCCGGGGTCTCTCTTGGCAGCCTCCTGTGGGGTCTTCCTGTCCTCTTCACAGACGTCCTAGAGCCATAGAACACAGGCTCTCCAACAGACGTTTCCTCCTGCTTTCTTCGAAAACCTGTCTGTTTCCCTCAACTGGAGAAAAAGCCTGGCAAAGCTCTCAGGCAGCTCCCGTCTCTTCCTTGTGTGGGAAGCTCTTCCAGGAGCGCCCTTTCCCCAGGAACTGCTAGGCCTGTGGGTGGGGATGGGCGTGCAGGCAGGTGAGCTGCAGGCCACAGCTGCCCCAGCTGACAGAGCTTGGCCCCAGGGCCTGCACCGAATATGTGGCCCGAAGGAGGGTCTGCGTGCACTGGCCCCTGGAATTACCCACCTCCTTTGCAAATGTCAGGCCAGTGGTGTGGAGCTTGCCCACCTGAGCCCACCTTTGAGGGCTTCGCTGCTGTCTCCCACTCCTAAAAACCCAAACCCGCGGCTTCTGGCAGGCAGCCCCCTCTCCGGGCCTTGCCTCTGGCAGGTGATAAAACTGACTTTCCTGCTTTCACTGGTCAAAGTCCCTCTGACCCATGCCATGGCCTGGCGTCGGGGCCCGGCCTTGGAGATGGCAGTCCTGTTGGCTTATCTTTCTCTTGTGTCCTTCAACTTGGAAAGCCCCCCTCTGGGAAGAAGCGCCAGAGTAGGTGTGCGTTGTAAAAGCCGGAACAGGCAGATGAACTCAAATCTGCCAAAACCTCAAATGAGCCTGGAGACCCACGTGTTTCTCCTCAGCTGGGAAGAGGAAATGTCAATGGGGGTTGACCTGGGCCAGCAGGTGGAAGTTATTGGCATCAGCCCTTGAAGGTGAGGGCTTTCTCCTGTGGGTGGTTCCACTCAAATCCTTCTCAAGACTTCTGCCAGGCGGTGTCCAAGTAGGAACTGGACTGACTGGCGTTTCTCTGACGGAATTCTCTAATAAATGCTAGGTTCTCTAATTCAACCTATAGCTAAACAGCGCCTGGGCCTTCCCTGCTGACCTAGGCCTAAGATGCCACACCCTCCTGTACCTTACCGGAGAAAGGGCGTGGCTTGGGAACCCATCTCATAACTGGGCTATTGATTGCACCTACAGCATCGTGGCCATAAGCCTGGCCTGGTCCCATTGCTTGCATCCTCCTCCACCTCAGAGCTATAAGTCCACAACCTCCTGGCAGCTCCCAGGAACAATTTCTGGGTGCAGGTTCAATGCAGTGGGGTGCAGGCCAAATTCAGTAGTGGCCAGACTGCATGCTTAGTCTGGAGGGGCCCAGTATTAAACTCCTAAGAGGCTAAAGAGAAGCAAACGTTAAGCCTAAGTGCACACAGGGGAACTGGAGGGTGTGGAAAGGCAGCTGACCACATGATGTGGAGGCCTCCGTAGCAGGAGAACCTGAGGCTTGGAGGTGGCTCAACCTGCAGAACTGGGAACTGACTGGGAAATGCCGACCTCACTCGAAAATGGGGCAAGGCCAGTGGGTGTGAAGCTTGTCCACCTGAGCCCACCCTGATTGAGGGCTTAACTACAGGTTCCTGAGATAACCTTAGTAAAGTGGCTTTTCAGAGGAGCTATTTTGTGACATTACTACAGATGTCCCCTATTGATTGTGTTTAAACTGGAGGTGGGAGCGATGGGGTCTGGTTGCCAGGAGCTTTTATTCCAATAATGCCAGCAGTCCAGGAGAGCAGTCACCCTGGAAATCTTGCTCTGAGCCCCCTCGCCAGTTGGCTGATTATATATGGACTAGTGGTCTGGTGCATGAATTTGTGCACATTGAAAGGAAGTTAAATTTGCAGCAATTCCTGTAGATGCTGTGGGTAAAACAGTACCACCATGACTTCTAATATAATGTATTAAAATGTTATAAAGATATGTTTTTCCACTACCGCCTGGGCCATCCAAGAAAAAGCATTTGGGGTGTACAGTTTGATCTTTGATGGCTGAAGTTATAGTCTGAAAGGTTGTCAACTGTTCACCATTCAGAGAATTGTTTAAATTGCCAGTGTGCATCCTATGTGCTGGTTGGTCAGTCATCCGGTTGGATGGTTGTACAGTCGGTCACTTAGCCTCTTATAGACATAGAGAGCCTCTTATATAGAGATAGATGACGGAGAAGAGGTTACACTTGCCGCTTGCAGCTGCACGTAGCTATGGAAAAGGAAGGTGCCATCCAGCCTTCAGGAGCTCAAAGTCCCATAACCAGGTGGCTAAACTTCTATGATGTTACAACAGCTCAGACGGTTCCTGGAACTGGAGAAGGGTCAGAGTTCCTGAGCAGCTCCCCAAGGGAGTCAGGGGCCGGGCACAGCTACCGGTCAAAGCGTATTCCTTTCTGAATAATAGTCCTACTGAGGCATCTTGTCTCCTTACAGGCTTATTTTATCCTCCACTTCCCCCAGGTCTGTGTGTGTGTTGGGTGGGGGGAGGACAAAAAACTAACAAACAAAAAAAACACCTTAGTTAGCAAGGTGAATAATTGTTAGACAACTGTGGCTCTCTTCTCATTACGTCCCTTCCCCACTATCAGCGAGAGCTGATCTCTTTGCAGTGGAGGTGGGAGTGCCACTCTTGACCAGAGTCGCAATCTCTGATCCTTGATGTGGAAACCCTTTGTGTGGTATGTGACAGTGAGGAGATGGGCTTGAACTCGCCTGAGGTGTGTCCCTGGCTCTGTCACTTACTAGCTTTGAGATCTTGGACAAGTGCCTGATCCTGGAAACTTGTCTTCAACTCGGACGTTTTGTGGCTAGATGGCACTGTGCAGACCAGTGCCCATCACAGTATCTGCCCAGGAAGCATTAGCTCCTGACAGAGGACCCCCGGCCAGTGCAGAGCACGTGTGGTCCTGTGTCAATGGATTTCTAAAAAAATTTTGGCACTTACACTTTTCTGCAGCATGGAACAGCTGCTGTGCATCCGTCACACTTGCCACTTGAACATAAGTGCCTTAATAACCGCGCTGTAGCCTGGCAAGCTCTATGAACCCAGCTTGGTACCTCAGACTCGCAGAGCTCCCTCACCTGCCCAAGCAGACTCTGCAGTTAGGATTGCATGAGCCTGTCCTGAGCAATGGCGTCAATGACCTGTTTTGATGTCATTGTAAGGCATGGATAAAGTTGCCTTTTAATTGCTCGGTTCAAAGTATGGTTGGTGACAATGGATTTTACATGGTCAGATCGAGTCCTGTAGTCTGGCATTAGCTGCCTTAATGAAAGACTAAATCTAGGAGGGTGGGGAGAACCTTCCGAACTGGGTTGAGGGATGTTTGTCCGTTCTGTACTGTATTCTACAGGTGTCACTTGTTGGCAGCCTCTGAGTTCTTGACCTCAGTCTTTGTAGCGCCAGCTGCAACTTATCCAATTAAGGGCTGAAGATATCCAGAAACTCACACGGATGTTTACCTTCAGCACTAAGCGTAGCAAGTCCCTGGGGGAAGGGAGAAGATGGCCGAGTTGTGGGCATGCGGCTTAAGCCCAAGTCCAGCATGTGCCTCAGCCCCAAAGAGCCCAGGAACTTCCAGTCAGAACCAACTTTACTTGCGACATTAGGCTCTGCTCCAAGTCACAAGTCTGAAGTTAACATGAAAGTGACAGGGCATTCTAGCCTTGAAGGGGTCCCAGCCTACTCCGCTGGTGGTCAGGTAGGAGGTACGTGATTGGCAGCCCTTAGTTGGCTCCAATTTGCTGAGAATGGGCTGGGAAATCCAGTTGCTTGTCTTGGTTTTCCATATTTTTTTTGTCCTTAAAGTTGCATGTTATTAAATTTTTGAACACAACAAAGCATCAGAGTCCAGGGCAAGAAACAGAGTTGACATGAAAGGAAACAAGTATATGGCCAGGGCGTTCTCACAGTGAACCACTCCCCAAAGCCACACCACTGAGCTTTCTCAGCACAACCTTCTCCTAATTACCTTCAGTTTTTACAGCACTTTTTCTGGATTGTGGCTCTCTGCCTCCCTGGCCAACGCTTCCGCCCTCAAAGCCACAGCCATTCTTTTTTTAATTGTTCAAAGTATTATATATGTCTCCCTTTTCCCTGATTGACACCCCACTCCTGTCCTCCAGGACAACCCCCACCACCCACTGTCAATGTTCATTGCTTATGCTAATATGCCTGCATAGGAGTCCTTTGATCTCTTACCCTTTCCCCCCTGCCTTCTCTCTAAGATTCACGGTCTGTTCAGTGTTTCTTAGTCTCTGAATGTATTTTTGTTCATCAGTTTATTGTATCCCACATAAGAGTGAGAACATGTGATACATATATTTGTGCGACTGGCTTATTTCACTTAGCATAATGCTCTCCAGATCTATCCATGCTGTTGCAAATGGTAAAAATTCCTTCTATTACAGCAGCAGAATATTCCCTTGTGTAGATGTACCACTCATCTGCTGATGGCACTTAGGCTGTTTCCAAAACTTAGCTATTGTAAATTGTGCTGCTATGAACATAGGGGTGCATATGTCCTTTCTGATGTTTCTGGTTTCTTGGGATATAGTCCTAGAAGTGGGATCACTGGGTTAAAGGGAAGTTCCATTTTTAACTTTTTGAGGAAACTTCATACTGTTCTCCACAGTGGCTGCACCAGTCTGCATTCCCACCAACAGTGAAGGAGGCTTCCTTTTTCTCTGCATCCTCTCCAGCACTGTCCTTTGTTGATAGCCATTCTGACAGGTGTGAGATGGTACCTCATTGTTTGACTTGCATCCTCGGATGATTAGTGACTTTGAGCATGTTTTCATATCTCTAGGTCTCCTTTCTGTATGCTTTCACCTTCTTCGCCTCCTAGGAAGTTGAGACTTTCACAATGTCTCCCCTTGGTCTTGGATAAAAGGAGTTGTCTCTCCTTGGCATCCTATTTCTCTGGAGCTTTCCCAGAAAACTGGTTTGTATGCTAGATCAGTACAGGTTCCCCATGACTGCAGAGCTGTCTTGCTGACCCGCTCCTGAGATGCAGCCAGCCTGTGGCTTGCTGGAAGCTGCCTGCCCTATTCTTGACTCACACCTGAGAACAAGGCCTGTCTAAGTGGGGAGGAGGACGGGGCCATAATGAGGCAGAATCTGTACTGTAGACTTCCTACAAGGAAGCTGCTTGTGACAAAGGTTGGCTCCCAGCTCTCCCTAATAAGCCTTCAGTGGCAAAGAAATGTGGACCATGGAACCTAAAGGTTAGTCACAGGCTTTAGGGCCTGATAATAGCTTCAGCCTGAATCCTGCCACTTCTCATGTCTCCAGGGAGTTGCTGAAGCTGTGAGTGTTTAACCTGGTAAAATGGATAAACTGAAGGCCACTGAGCTATGAGGCCTCCACATGAGGTCACAGGAAGCTTGGCTTACTGCAGCCCTGGAACCAGGAACTACTGATTGACAGCTGTGAACATGCTTCCCTGCTGAGCTCACCTGGTCTGGTGTTGAAGACAAGTGCCTATCTGCACAGCCTCCTCCCTGAATGTCCGCTACCCTCAAGCCTTACCTGGGCAGCTTCTCCCTCTTCCCACTGCTTCCTGCTGTCCCCTCTTCATCACTAAGTGGCATAGCCTTTGGGTAACTGAGACTTGGATGAGAGAGATGGGAAAGGGGGGGTTCATGTAGCTGGGCCCTAAGTGGAGGCTTGCTGGTAGGAAGAACAGAATCTACTCCTTAAGGAATAAGGGGGAGCTCCCTTCTAGTGCCCTGGGCAGGAAGGCCCTCTGGAGGGCAGCTCTAGGTATGGGGCTCCCACCCCTCATCCTAACCCCTTGTTACAGCCCAGGGACGCCTACAGGCATGGCCTAGTCTCTGACCACTGACTCCGACTTCCCAGCCCATCAGGCTCCCTTCCTGGGCCTGGGGTAGATTTGGACCAGCTCACACCACTGAGCTTTTTCAGCACAACCTCCTCTTAATTTCCCTTCAGTTCTTAACAGCATTCTTCTTGGCTCCTGGCTCTCTGCCTCCCTGGCCAACCCTTCTGCTCTCAAAGCCACAGCCAGTCTCTCTTGCTTTTTTCTACTGAGTCTCTCTCTGGGTATCTCCCCGGGTAACTGGTTGCCTGCAGAGAAGCTGTGGGCCACAGAAACCTGCTGGGATCATCTCTGCCTAATCTAAAAAGTGTGCTGTGGTGGCCTGGGGCTAGTGTGTAGAGACTCAGGACCAGCAGGGCCCAGGGCAAGCATGTCAAACTGAAAGGCTAACACTGGCCAAATAAACAAGGCTTAAGTGTATGTGGGCTGCAAAGAAATAAAGCTTCGATTTTCATAGAAACATAGGTTAATTTTAAAGTATAGTATAAAAAACAAGCGCAGCAATAAAACTAATGTTTTCTGCCTGGCACTTGGCATTTCTTCTCTGCTACCATCTTTCCTACTTCGGGGGAAATGTTCGACTTGATTGTTCTCAGTGATGACTTCCAAAACTGACCCTGGGTCAGCTGCATTTTCAAGAGTCCAGTCACAAAAGGTGAATGTCAGTCATTCTGGATCTGACAGACTTGTTTCCTTTCAATAATTGTAAATAATTATATATAACTGCTCATACCGTTATATTAGCTGGTCCGCAAAAATATTCCTTATGGGCTGCATGGGGACCATGGGCCGAGAGTTTGACATGCTTGCCTAGGGTTTCACCCACACTTCCTGGTGCAATTTCATGGTGTTTGTGACATGGAAAGTACTTAAGTTCTCCTTCAGGGCTACAGACATGGAGACCCTGCAGTCTCCTCTATGCACAGATTGCTGGGGCTTCGCCCAGGTCTCCCCCCCCGCCTCGGCCCCCCTGCTGCTTTCTGCTGAGCACATTGTCAGGATAGGACGTTGTCTTTGTGACTGGACTTTTGAAACTGCAGCTGGTCAGCCTGCTAGGAAGTTGAGACTTTCACGATGTCTCCCCTTGGTCTTGGATAAAAGGAGTTGTCTCTTCTTGGCATCCTATTTCTCTGGAGCTTTCCCAGAAAACTGGTTTGTATGCTAGATCAGTACAGGTTCCCCATGACTGCAGAGCTGTCTTGCTGACCCGCTCCTGAGATGCAGCCAGCCTGTGGCTTGCTGGAAGCTGCCTGCCCTATTTTTTAAAAAATATTTTATTGATTTTTTTTTTTTTTTTTTTTTTTTTTTTTACAGAGGAAGGGAGAGGGACAAAGAGTTAGAAACATTGATCAGGTGCCTCCTTCACAACCCCCGCTGGGATGTGTCCGAAACCAAGGTACATGCCCCTGATCAGAATGGAAGCTGGGACCCTTCAGTCTGTAGGCTGACGCCCTATTCAGTGAACCAATCCAGTCAGGGCCTGCCCTATTCTTGACTCACACCTGAGAACAAGGCCTGTCTAAGTGGGGAGGAGGATGGGGCCGTAATGAGGCAGAATCTGTACTGTAGACTTCCTACAAGGAAGCTGCTTGTGACAAAGGTTGGCTCCCAGCTCTCCCTAATAGGCCTTCAGTGGCAAAGAAATGTGGACCATGGAACCTAAAGGTTAGTCACAGGCTTTAGGGCCTGATAATAGCTTCAGCCTGAATCCTGCCACTTCTCATGTCTCCAGGGAGTTGCTGAAGCTGTGAGTGTTTAACCTGGTAAAATGGATAAACTGAAGGCCACTGAGCTATGAGGCCTCTGTGGTGGTCATAGGAGCTTAGCTTATTGCAGCCCTGTAACCAGGAACTGATTGACAGCTGTGAACATGCTTTCCTGCTGAGCTCACCTGGTCTGGTGTTGAAGAGAAGTTCCTACTCCTACATAGCTCCCTCCTCTGAATGTCCACTACCCTCAAGCCTTACCTGGGCAGCTTCTCTCTCTTCAGACTGCTTCCTGCTGTCCCCTCTTCATCACTAAGTGGCATAGCCTTTGGGTAACTGAGACTTAAATGAGAGATAGATGAGATGTAGTGGAGAAGGGGGTTCATGTAGCTGGGACCTAAGTAGAGGCTTGCTGGCAGGAAGAACAGAAGCCACTCCTTAAGGAATAAGGGGGAGCTCCCTTCTAGGCAGGAAGGCCCTCTGGGGGTAGCTCTAGGTGTCAGGGTTCCCACGCCTCAGCCTAATCCCTTGTTACAATGCAGGGGCGCCTACAGAGATGGCCTAGTCTGTGACCTCTGACTCCTACTTTGCAGCCCATCAGGCTCCCATCCTAGGCCTGGGGTACATTTGGACCAGCTCATCGCATGTCAGGTCATTTGTTAATTTTTATTAAGGTATATGTCCTTGTCATTTTTGTCAGAAATGCTTGAGGTGACTTGCCGTAGATGGGGATTTGCATGGAGAACCATTTGTGGGGCTGGGGTAGGAAATGACCTCTTCTGCCTTCAAGAAGTTCTTCAGGAAATTTAAGATGAGGCAAACTCTGACCCTGGAGCTCTTGTTTCAGACTCTGTTCTTGGTTCTGTCTCCTCTCAGATCCCCAAGAATGACCTTGCTTTGTGGCAGCTCTGTAGGGTCAAGGCAAGATGTTTGCCTATTTTAACCACTTCCCAGAGGCCAAGACCTAATCACTCCTAGTAGCTGGCTTTCCCCACGTTTTCACTATTTCATGTACATTTTATCCTGACAATCATTATCTTAATTTGGTGTTGCCAAGAGGAAAACACCCATCTGTAACTTATCCAATTAAGGACTGAAGATATCCAAGAAGTCACAGATGTTCAGCTTGAGCACTCAAGTCCCTGGGGGAAGGGAAAAGAGAGCTGAGGTGTGGGCACACGACTTAAACCCAAGTGCAGCATGTGCCTCAGTCCAAAAGAGCCCAGGAACTGGGTCAGAACCACCTTGACTTGGGACATTAGGCTCTGCTCCAAGTCACAAGTCTGAAGTTCACATGAAGTTCACGGGGCATTCTAGTCCTGAAGGGGTCCCAGCCTACTCAGCTGGTGGTCAGGTAGGAGCTAAGTGATTGGCTGCCCTTAGTTGGCTCCCATTTGCCGAGAATGGGCTGGGAAATCCAATTGCTTGTCTTGGTTTTCCATGTTTTCTGTCCTTAAAGTCGCATGTTATTAACCCTTTGCACTCGCTTGCTTTTTTCTTGATTCCTTTATTCTACTCGGGATTTAATTTTTTAAATACCCCAGATTTTACAAAGTGCGGCAGTAGAATAAAAAACTGGAGTTTCTTTTCATACAAACTTATTTGGATTTTTTTATATTTCAAATTATTGATACATTAAAAGAGTAATTTTAATCTCTATAATTTTTCATGGTGTGATATTTTTTGAAACATTCACCCACATGAAGACCTGGTTTACATTCACATGTTTCGCAAATATAAATCGTATCTCTTCTTCTGATTTTTCTGTTAGAACAAAAAACACAATCTTTGTGGTTTTTGTTAGGGTGAGGTGTGATTATATGGAGCTTTCCATCTAAACGTTTCTCTAAGTTAGTGGATAATAATCTACCCCTGGAAGTTAGTGTACCATCTCTGAATTCTCCAACAAGATCATGTACTAGTTTCCTAATTTCACATGTGTTATTGGTTTTTCATTTTTTCTTTTTTGGCATTCTTTGTACAATATATAGGAATTTACAACACTGACCTCGAGCCCCCAGAAAAACAATTTACGCCACCATTTTAGAGTCTTCCTCATAAAACAGTATGTGTCTGTGTAGTGATCAGCTATATCAACACCCCCCATAAACTTTGTATAGTTGGTCACGACTTTGGGTTTGAGAACTATTTCCTTCCCACCACCACGCACTCTCCTTTCCACAGACTCAGTCTCTGAAGTGTCCCATGTACTGAGCATTGTGACTATCCTCTTGTCTTTTCACGCAAGAAGCATTACATTTTCATCCCTGAAAGCCACTATCTCTCCTTTCATTAGCTTTGGATGTTTGATAACAGGTGGATTATCTTTCCTATTGTGCATTATTGTCCCTGTCAAGTGTGTTTTTTCCTTGAACAATTCCTTTGCAAGAGTGACACTAGTGTAATACCTGTCAGTGAAGAAATGATAACCTTGAGAACCAGGTACTGAGTTCTTCAATCTTTCATGAAGCTCTAAAACTATTCTGCTAGTAAAAGGGAGATCAGGTCTCACCAACGTTTCAGATGTTATTCCTCCATAATAAGGGACAAATGAATGTACGTAACCACATTTTGAATCTGAGAGGACATATAAATGAATACCCCATTTTGTTGGCTTTTTAGGATTATATGTGATGAAGTGTATCTTTCCCTTGAAACCAACAACAGCCTCATCAACAGCAATCTCTCTTCCAGGACAGAATCTCTCCCTAAATTTATTTCAAGGTATGACAAGAAGCAGTTTACCTTCTCGGTTCTTGTTCTCAAATCTTTACTTGACTTTGGGTCGTTTTTCAAGTGTAATATCCAATATATTTGCAAGAACATTTCTCTTTTGAAAACAGATCGAAAAAATGGTATATGAGACTCAAAATCCATGGACCAATAACTCTGCAAGTTGGGGTGATTCAATACACCCATATTTAGTATTACACCAAGAAAAGCCTTCACTTCCTCTATCGTCACATCTTTCTAATTATTCCAAGTGGATCACTTGGATAGTTCTTTCTGGCTAATTTTATGCCTAGCATACTCATTTGTCTCATCCGTTATATTTTTTATCAACGTCTCAGTAAAAAAGTATTGGTGTGGCACACCCAGAAGGAACTTGAGGTCCAACATATAACTGACCAGTGGAGAAAGGGATTCTGCTAGGCTCTTTGTCATTCACAGATGTAGATGTCCACTTTTCTTTTTCCTGTTTTCCCCTAGAAACGTAACTTTCACTGGGTCTTATACCCGATTTCTCAATGATATCACCTATATCTCCATCACTCTCACTCGAATAAACAATTGTGCGTCTTCGTTTTGCCTTTATGAATTCAATGTCACTGTCACTGTCAGTACTTTCAGCCAGATCTTTGGGCAAAGCAAGGGACTTTTCCCTTTCTGTAGTTCCACTAGGACCAGCGATTTGTTCATCTCCACTCGCATCCTCGGAGAACTCACTTTTGTCACTATTACATTTTTCACTTTTTTCTTCGTTTTCGAAGTAAAATTCATCGCTGCTTTCTATGTCTTTGGAAAACTTATCCATCCTGAGAAGGGGAAATTCACTCAGAACGTGCGACTGCTAGGGGGAAAACCAATCATCCAGCTAAACCCTGTGTCATGACAACATCTGTGATATGCTAATAGAAACCTAAACAAACCTAGGAGACGAAAAGATAAGGAAGGTTCTTTACCAAGGGAAGATGATGCAAGCTCAAAAAGGCATGATGCAACGACTCATGCCTTGGACCCTCCTACTCAAGATTGCTGCCTATGCAAAAGATAAGCTTAGGTGGTGGCATCAGTTGAGACAGCATTTACATTTTACTTGTCCTTTCATGCTAATGAAAACAAAAGATACTGGAAAAATAGACAAAAATCCCCCTCCCCCCGCCCATGGTGAAACTATGTGTCGAGTGTGGCTCGACATACGAGCTGCTACCGATGCTAACCGTGTCGGGTCACACTCGACATCTGAGTACAAAAGGTTAAACTTCTGAATATAACAGAGCATCAGAGTCCAGGGCAAGAAACAGAATTGACATGAAAGGAAACCAGTATGGCCAGGGTATTCTCACAGTGAACCACTCCCCAAAGCCACACCACTGAGATTTTTCTGCACAACCTTCTAATTATCCTTCAGGTTTTACAACATTCTTCCTGGCTCCTGGCTCCTGGCTCCTGGCTCTCTGCCTCCCTGGCTAACCTGTCTGCCCTCAAAGCCACAGCCGATCTCTCTTGCTTTTTCCACTCTGAGTCTATCTCTCGATATCTGCCTGGGTAACTGCTGCCCGCAGAGAAGCTGTGACCCACAGAGACCTGTACCTGAGATCATCTCTGCCTAATTTAAAAATTGTGCTGTGGTGGGCTGGGGGCTGGTGTGTAGCGACCCAGGACCAACATGGCCCAGGGGTTCACCCACACTTCTGGATGCAATTAGTTTCATGGTATTTGTGTCATGGAAAGTACTTATGTTCTCCTTCAGGGCTACAGGCCTGGAGACCCTGCAGTCTCCTGTATGCACAGATTTGTGGGACTTCTCCCAGGTCTACCCCTGCTGCCTGCTGCTGAGCATGTTATCCGGATGGGACGTTGTCTTTGTGACTGGACTCTTGACAATGCAGCTGGTCAGCCTCCTAGGAAGTTGAGACTTTTCACGATATCTCTGGCTTGGTCTTGGATAAAATGAGTGTCTCTTCTTGGCTGAAGTTGTGGCATATTTCTTTCGAGCTTTCCCAGAAAAAGGCTGGTTTGTATTCTAGATGGATACAGGTTCCCCCATGGCTGTGGAGTTGTCTTGCTGACCCACTGCTGAGATGGTAGACAGCCTGTGGCTTTCTGAAAACTGCCTTCCCTAGTCTTTACTCAAATCAGGAGAATGATTCCTGTCTTAAGTGGGGAGGCAAAATCCGACCCTGGAGCTCCTGTTTAAGACTCTGTTCTTCGTCTGTCTCCTGAGTTTCCCCAGAATGGCCTTGCTTTGTGGCAGCTCTGCAGGGGCAAGGGAATATGTTTTCTTGTTTCAACTACTTTCCCCAGATCAAGACTTAACCACTAGATAAACTCCTAGGAGTTAACTTTGCCCACATTTACACGATTTCATGTACATTTTATCCTGACAATCATTATCTTAATTTTGTGTTCCTTTTAAGGAAAACCATAATTATCAGGAAGAAAATACCATTGAACAAGTGGTTCCTGATCTTAACTTTTCATCTCAAGATGAGCATCCAGGAAGTTTGAAATGCTGCAATCTGTTAGTCCATGTTTATAATCTCAGGACAAACTAATTTATCTTAATTTTAATGTCAAAAAAATTTCCCCCAATGTTTGGAGAGAAAGCCTTTGTATTAGGGAGGCTGCAGATTCTTGGTCATGAGTTGGCCTACCTCATAAATAGTTTAATATCTAGTCTGGCAATAATTTTCTTGGAGCTTCTAGAATTTCTCTTAAAAAGGATTCCTGCCTCAATAACAAGACTGAGCATTTGACAACTAAGGCTTTCATCCCTTTAAAAAAGGACAGCTAACTTGTTCTAAATTATTATAGAACTAGAGGCCAAGTGCACAAAATCTGTGCACGGATAGGGTCCCTAGCAGCTGCCAGCTGCCAGTCAGGTATTCTCTCCATTCCCCTGGTAGCCTGCCACCATTGCTGGTAGCAGCCAGGACCTTTCTCCCTCCCCCTGGACTGCTCCACCCCCTGGTTGAACTTAGGGTGAACTTCCAGTTGAGGGGACCATTTGCATACTACACTTTTATTATATAGGATGTTTCAATGACTTATTGGACTGTCAGCCTTTCCTTGACTGAATTGAGATGCTTTCATTCTAAATTATCCCAACTGGACTTCAACTTTCTGCCCCACCATGTAAGGACCTTGGAAGTCAGCCTTCTTCCTATAGGGACAGGAGTGATAATTGAATCCACAACTTATATCAACAACTTGTTCACAGGACAAACTTCTGCCCTGAAAATTGGATACAGAATCAGCCTGCCAGGGGCAAAAGCCACAGCTGAACCAGCAGTCAACCAGTAGGAAAAATTAAGGGATAATTGACAAATTGCTAGAGGCTCACTGTGAGGTATGCTTTAGAGTGCACTCTAGGGGACCCAGTTTTAGGGAATCCCCTAATTGAATTTTACTTCCTGGGTAGGGAATTGGAGATGGATAAAAGGGTCCAGGGTCTTCAAGAGAAGTAACTAGCCCAACAGAACCACCTCCTGAAGAGGTCTACCTTGGCAGGCTAGGAAGACACCCAAGCATTGCTCTCAAGCAGGAAGGAAGGGTAGAGAAGCCTAATGTCAACTTGATCTGAGGGTCCCTCCCAGCCTTGTTCTAGGACAGCATTGCACATTAGTGGGATGGGGGAATAGGATCTGTGAGGGGAACTGTAGAGACTGGTTCTCAAAGCTCTCAACATGCCTGCACTTCTAGCAACAAGGCTCTACCCTTGTGCTTTGTCATGTAGTCAGTACTATTTCTAATCTCCAACCAGTGGGTTTCCAGGCTCTATCCTGTCTTGCTTTGTGTAGAAAAGAGAATTTAAGCTTCTGAATCTTCACAAGTATGGCTGTCTTGTGTTGGTAGAGTGATCTCAGATGCCTACTCTCAGTTGCTAGCATATTGGATAGACAGTAAGTTGGGTGCTCATGCTTGGAGTCTAACTGGAGCAGAGGCTGGGAACTTTGACTTATGCTCCTCATGACACAGGTCTCCTGGGCCTTTAACTTTTCTTTTATGGACTTCATTGACTTAATTCCCCTCATCCAAAGAAGATGTCTTCTTGGTCAGTAGATAGTGGTTCTGGCCCTTAGTTCACAGCACACTTGGTTCATGCCAGGCCTCTGCATAGTTACTTTACCTCCATTTTTTCACCATCAGCTAATACTTTTATATTCTCAGGTAAAATTTGTAATGTTGAATGCATGGTCAGTTAAAAAGTAGAAACATGTTAACAGGCCTTATTTGGTTGGTTTTTGCATGTCTTCCTACTTAAGCTCCCATGGTGATAGACACCTAGGTTGGCTTCCTGACCCAGGTAATGCTATAAAAACTTGAATGGAGAGACTCTTTCTCAAGCAATTACAACATCCTTATGGAGTGGCTTAGCTTTTCTCACTACTTCCCCTGGAGAAAGCTCAACTCCAGACTTCAGTCTCATGAGCATCACTGTTGCTTAAGGACCTCTTGTGCACACACTTAGAGTGAGATCTACTTATCCTCATCCATCAGGCATTAGACATAAGATTGGACACAAGAGTTTTGTGATTACTTCTGAGAACTACCTTAGAATATGTCAAAGTGTAACATGTTTAGTTTGGCAGGATAGAAATAGCCCTCAGACGGGAGATGGGGATTCCTGTTCTGTGTTGTATGTTATACTCAGCTGAAAATTCATGACAAATGGCAGAAGTATGACAAACCCACCTGCTGGGGAACTGCTTAAGTGGGCAGATTGTCAGCATTACAGGTGACAGGTACCCTCCTGGTACTTTGGGACCAGTGCCAGCCAATGCCCCTCCTTGAGGGGCAACATGTGAGTAGAATCTGCCCTGACTTACCAAAGCAGTGGGAGACAGTTGCTGGAGACTTAGCTCACTTTTCAAAGGGTTGTTGGTAGAGCCTGACAGCACAGTGGGGAGAGGAAACAGTGTCTTCATCACAATTGCTAAACTCAAAGAATTGTGATGCTTGGCATTGGTCATTGTTAGAATTGTCCAGCTTCAACTACGTAAGTAACTAGGTACCACCTTCCACTTTGGACAAGCAGAGACGGGATTACAAGGACAACCTAAATTGTCCTAGTCGAAGCAATGCCCTCTCTAAAGAATGGTATCGGGCACTAGTGGCAAAGGCAAGGCAAAGCTGTGAGTGAATCACACAGAAACCAAGGGCCGAACAGATCAATAGCAGAATGTGTTTGAGAGACTAGGATAAATGCATCAATGTGTGTTAACAATCCAGGGATTCTGAGGCCCCCCTGCAGAGGCACTGGCTGTGTGGTGGGAAAATGGGTTAAAAATATTCTACTTGAAAATGTAGGAATGTACTAGCGAGAAACTTATAAATAAAACCTCATTTTGTTAGAAATGCTTTTTTAAAAAAATTTTGAACAGAAATCTTTATTACAATAAAGAGCATCCCTTTGTACTTTATTGCTTGAAAAACTTTTTATTTGTCACCGATGTCCCATTGAGGCCCAGACCTGTCTTTTCAGGGAAACCAGGGGGCTTTCTCTGTACCTACTCTGCCAGGCTGGGCTGCTGAGAGTTGTTTGGGCAAGGAAGTGAGCTAGGCTCCTACTCCTGCTAACTTGAGTCTTGACTAATGCTGCCCAGCATTTTTGGTCTTCCTCTGACCATTTTGGTGAGTTTTCATCTGTTCAGATTCACGAATTAAACCCTATGAAATTTCAAGATTAGAAAGGTGACTGTCGGGAGATAATGTGGTCACATTACAGTAACATTCAGAATGTATGAGCTTTCTGAGAACCAGATTCCATGAAACTAGTTGTATCTGGATGGACGTCTTTCCTAAGAGCTTCCTCAAATTGTACGTGCAATAGTCTCTCCTTATCTATAGTTTCCCTCTCCAGTTCCAGTGACTTGAGACCAACCAGTGTGAAGTTACTAAATGGAGAAGAGTTTTGAGTTGCATGCCATTCTGAGTAGTTGGCCCTGAACTGCTCCACCTGCCTGGGGTGTGGCTCCTTCCCTTTGTGCAGCCTGCCGCCCACAGCATGCGGGCCACCTGTCCACTAGTTACTTAGTAGCTGTCTAGATTAGCACCTTATCATGCCACATTCACATACCTCTTATTACAGTACATTATGTTAATCTCTTACTGCGCCTGACATAAATTAAACTCTTACCACAGGTACGTACAGGAAACATATATAAAGGGTTCAGAAAGGTTTCAGGCATCCATTGTGGGGTCTTGAACATGATCCCTGTGAATAAGAGGGTTACTATACCATGGACTTAGTTGTTAGCAGGTTTTCTTAGTGTTTGAAACCCCAAGAATTTTACCGCCCTGAGAACCCTTCTAGAAACTTTATTATATCACCCTGAGGACAAGGGTGTTCTACCAAAAGAGGTACTCATGCATGTCTAATGGGTCCTCACAGCCTCTGGCTTCAAGACCATTGCTTAGGAATCTAACAAATTTGGTTTACATTTACAATGCTCTGAATCTTGTTATTGAAGCCTTTCAGAGGTAGAAATGAACATTGCCACAGGTGTTCATTGCATAGGAGTTGGGTAACTTCAGGCTCTAAACACCTACTCATGCTTGCAAGCAATTCTCTGCACAGAACTGTCCCAATTTCTCCTTTAGGGACGTAAGCACAGATGACCAAGGGTGCCTCAGCCAGTCTCTAAACAGATACTGACACGTACGACCCAAGGTACTTACTTAATATTGGCTGAGCATAAATTACACAGGAGACAGACATGCAATGCACGAATCACTCACGGTTTATTTGCCAGAGTCCTGGTGGTTTCCAGACCTCGGCAGGCCACCCGGGGATCCGCGCCGACAGAAACACACACTGGATGTTGGACGTTGCAGCTGCAGCTCGGCGTCTTGCTTGAGGCCTCAGTTTCCGGCTCACTGTTTGGACTCACAGTCCACGGCAGAGCTTGAGCAGATTGGAGGAAGGGGGGTGGAGAGTGACCGTCTGTGGAGGAGCAGAGCAGGCCTCTCTGATCTTCCTCTGGTGCTTCCTCTTTTTATGTGCCTAGATGGGAGTCTTTAGTGTGTCTTATCAGGGGGTCCCAGGAGCCTTGCATACCTGGTTTTACACATGGGGAGCAGATCACTTTATCTATTTTCTACATACAGGCCACTCAGGGGTGTTTAATCAACCTGTTTATATTAGATTCAATACTTTTTAACATCATACTTTAATATCACACTGTAATTCCACACTTTGATACTTATTCTATATTATTCTTATCACTATTACTATAACAAGAACTACGAAAGGGAAAGATCAGGTCATGTCAAGGTGAACTTGCTTGACATGTATACGATATCGTTCTCCTGAGCCTTCCTCCTTGAAGTGCCTAAGTAGACCAGCTTAGCTCATCTTTTCTTGCACCCCCACCATCTGCTTCAAAACACACCTCTGAAGTTTGGAGTATGCATTTATCAAATGTTTATTTCCTGAAAAGGGATTAGAATCCTTTCTTCCCATGCATCTCACACCCAATTTGTGTTAGAAATTCTCTCAACAATGTGGCAGGAATGAGACACACTGGAACTGGATCAACAAGGCAGACGGAGTTCTATGCAGAAAGGCGCTCCTGCCAGCTGAAAATCATGGGCAAAAGCACACCGAACGGGAAGTCCATTCGGGTTTTATTTCCTGACGCAGGGTCTGCCCTGCCCCTCACTCTGAACTCTGACCTGATTGGCCAGGGTCCAGAGCTTGAATTCCCATTATTGCGAGCTTGGCTAATTCAGAGGAAGGGGAAGGTAAGGCAGAACCTAAGAAGGCAGCCCCCCTGAGAGCCTGAAGGTCATACCAAGATCACAGAACATAAGATGGTGGCCCCCTGAGGGATCTGAATGTCATATCAAAATGGCGGGACCTAAGATGGCGGTGAGCTCCTTTCTTTGACAGAAAAGATCAGTGGTTCACTCTCACAGTTGTGAGATGCATGGGAAGGCTTCCTAAATGGCCTTTGAAGAGAGGGTATCAGGTCTACAAGACAAAATGTACGGGAAGCTATTCCGTGTCCAATAACCAAGTAGCAAAGAACATGGGAGAAGCTAAAGAGGGTTGGGCGACACAGTGCCCCGTGTGGAGGGGGGAGTGCTGGAATGGACTCTTATCTTGTATGTCCTGAGCCTTGAGCAGCATTCAACTTGGGCACGTTCTCCTAGAACTCCTCTATTGCTCTACCACGGTGCCTGAGCAGTAGTAGGTAACCATGGATGGAAATGACCTTGAAGTGGAGGTCAAGTGACTTTCTTGCCTGAACCAAACACTTAGATTGAGAAAGTTCTCATTTTTAACTCCATAGTTCCCTTGGTTGTAAACCATATTCAACTGGCTCATGCTGAGCAAGGGGCTCATGCCGCACCTGGCTAGGTATAAATGAAACCGGACACAATGGGTCCGAGGCTGCCTGTCACCATTTGAGCCAAATTCAGCAGAGACGGGGTTGAAACACATATGAGCGTTTATTCTGATAATGCCAGCATTATGGGGAGAGCAGTCAGTCACCCTGGAATTCTGCTCTAAGCCCCCTTGCCCATTGGCTGATTATATACCCATGAGGGAGAAGATAGCTACTTGGCAGCTGCAAGCTGCAAGTGTAACATGAAAAGAGGGGCAGGGTCTGCAGTCTGGCCTTCAGGACCTCAAAGTCCCATAACAAGGTGGCTAATCTTCTAGGATATTACAACAGGTCTGACCAACCCTGAGACCAGAGAATGGTCAGCGTTCCTGAAACAAAACTCCCAGAGGGGGGTCAGGGTCTGGGCACAGCTCCCAAATCAAAGCGTTTCCTATCCTTGGTCTGTTCCCTAAAGGTGTTTCTTTTCCAATGGGCGCATGGAGGCATCTTGTCTTTTTACAGCCTTGTTTCACCCTTCAGTTTCCCAGGGTCTGTAAGAAAACTTACCTGCAGTTAGTAAGGTGAACAGTTATTAAACGACTGTGGCTCTAGTATTATTACATGCCCTTCCCCACTATCCTAAAGGCACCCTGTCTAGCCTGGATTCCGGTGAAAGCAGCTTGATATATAGGCGTGTATGGGAAACTTATTTGGGGTGTGACCTAAGGAAGTAGGAAAGAAACAGGTGTCAGTGGCCCTGCTGTTAGTGTCAGGGGTTTAATTCTGGGGAGACCTCCCACATCCATTTAAAACAACGCCAGAAATTATTTGCTTGAAGGCTAAGCCATCAGCTTTTGTGTTATTGAACAGAATTCTTCCCTAGATTGTGTGTCACAGAATCCAAGGGGAGATTCAAATGGGTTGCCCCTCCCTCCCCCAAAGCATTCTGCTCTTCCCCTCCTATCTGCTAGAGGTGCTCTTTGTCTGTGCCACTCTGATTGGTCCCTGGCCTTTTTGCAAAGTTCTTTCACTTCCAAGAAAAAACATCCTGTTTCTGCAAATCATTCTTTGTTTCAGCTAGCTCCAAGATTCCTTCTTCCCCTCACCCTAAGGCCCTAATTCTACTGTAACTCCTTTCAGGATGGGCTTCTTTAAGGTTTAGTGAGCTGCCTGCCTGCATCCACAAAACTGGGGAGCCCCAAAGCGGAAAGGAAATGCATGAGGGGCTCACTGGGGCAAAGTGCTGTCAGCCTGAAGTGAGCAGATGCCTGCATGTTGCTGCCTGAGATCTGAAGGCTCCAGATTCCGTCTATGGCTAGAACCAAGTAAGTCTGAGCTTAATGTTGAATGCATGGTCAGTTAAAAAGTGGAATTGTGAGGCAGGCTCCCGTGGCCTCGTTCCCGGGACGCTGTCTCAGTCATGCTCTCTGTCCGTCACAGCCGGCTCTCACAGGGCTGGGAAGGCTGGCCTCCAAGATGTCCAGGTGGGTCTGGAGGCTGCAGACCCAGGATGGAGCTTGCTTCCCGCTGAGAGCCGAGGGGCTGGTCTCACTACTGGGCGGCTTTCAGGCCCGATGACCCTCCTGGCTTCTGGGAGGGTCAGAATTCAGGAGGGCTCCCTGCTGCGCTCAGTCCCCGATTTAAATCCTCTCACCTCAGAATCCCCCCCCCCCCAAAAAAAAAAAAAAAAAACAGAATAACGTCTGACCAGGGATCCAGGCTCCTGGGGCCCAGACCCTTTGCCTCAGACATGACCCTCACCTCTCCTAGCGGCACTCAGTCCGCCTTTCCAGGCACAGAGATCAGCTGCCCTGCTCCTTTGTCAGTGCTGCCAGGACTAGGTGGCGGGAGTGTAACTGGAGCCAGGGGGCCGCTCTCGGCTCTGGGCCTAGTGAGTGCGTGGAGCACAGACCTGGGAGGGCCAGCTGGGTAACAGGAGGCACTGGCAGAGAGGTCCCTATGGAAAGGACTCACCTGGCCCTGCCTTCACCCTGCCCCTAAAGGGAGGAGTGGTTTCCCTTTGCATGTTCTGGCCTGAGCCTGCGGTGTGGGCATCGCCGCTGTCCCCGGCGAGGCGCTTCTGGAGGAAAACAGGATGAGGGGTTCATCTCCCATTGCGACAGCAGCCAGGCCATGGCCCACAGCACCCGCTGCAGGGAGGTGATGGCCTCGTTCTTGTACCCGATGGCCTTGTGCAGGGCCTCCATGGCCCCGCTGAGAAGAAATAGCATACGCTCCCCCTTGGGCGAGAGCAGGCTGCCCTGCCATAGTTTGCCGTCAATCTCCAGGCACTGCTTCAGCAACGAATCCTTCTCCTGGCGCAGGGCATCAATCTCCCAGTGGATCTGCTGCTGGCTCTGGGCACTGCCCTGGCGCAGCTGCCCACTCTTCTCTGACAGCTCCCTCTCCAGATGCTCCAGCCGGCTGGACATGTGCACGATGTCCTCACTCGGCCTGGCTGGGCCGCAGGTGCTTGCTCTCCAGCCCGGTCTTCTCCTGCACTAAGGGCTCCTTCTTGGCCAGGATGGCCGCCCTTTTGCGCATCCCCTCCCCCAGCTCCTCAGGCGCCCGCCACTGCTGCTGGACCTTCTCCATGTCCTGGCCCGACCACTTCTGCTCCTGGATCTGCTGCTGCTGCTCCAGGGTGAACACTGAGCCGCTGCAGCCGCTGTGCCTCGAATACTGCGATCTCCTCCTTGATGCGCAGGATCTTCTGCTGCTGCTCTTGCCTCAGCTCCAGCTCCTTGACCCTGTGCTGAGGCTTGCTCCTCTCCCTCTCCAGGCGCTACTTGTGCTCGGTCTACTCGCGCAGCCGCCACTGCTGCTGCCGCATGAGCTGCAGGTTCTGCTCTACCTCCCGCAGCTGCTTCTCGCTCTGGGCCTACAGCAACACCAGCTGCTCTGTCGCCTGCTTCTCCCTCAGCACCTGCACCTGGCTCTGGGCTGCAGCCACCCGCCTGCAGAACTCCTGCAGCTTCACTGTTCCGTGTCCTGGGGCTCCCTGCCCTCCAGCTCCCGCAGCTGCCTCTGGCCTTCGCTCAGCTGGGCCCGCACCTGCTCAGCCTCCTGCTCCAGCTCCTGGATGCTCTGGCTGTGCTGACGGTTCAGGGCCTGTGCTGCCTTCCCTGTGCGGACCAGATCGCCAGTGAGCTCCTCCTTCAGGCGGATGTTGATGGGCAGTTCCCGGATCTTCTGCTGGGCCTGGGCCTTGCTCCCCTGGACCACTGTCCCCCCAAGCTCACCTCTGGGCTCCAGGACTGCTGCACCTGCTCCTCGAGGCGAAGCTCTGGGTCCTTCCTGCTAGAGGGCTCCACACTCAGTTTGCTCTTTTTGTGCAGGATCCAGCACAGGGTCCTCAGGGGGGGTTCCTCCCCCTCCCCCTCCTCATCCTCCTGGTCCTCCTCTCCTGATGCAGCTGAAGTGCTGCTGTCCAGCCCTCTTCCTCTTCCAGCAGCTTGGCTCCAGCCTCTCCCCAGTTCTCCGGGCCAACTTCAGCTCCAGGAAGGCACTCGGGGTGCACCATGCCCAGTACGCGGGAATGGGCACCCGCCAGGGGGGCTGTGTGAGGCCAGGGCACAAAGGACCCTGGAGTCAGGCCCTGAAGGAGCCCTCCCCCCCACCCCCCAGCCTGGCTGCACCAGCTCCAGCCGCAGTTCCGCCATGTCCTCCTGCTGCTCACGCAGCTGGTTGCTCTGCAGTTTGTACTGCTCCATGGCGTCCTCCAGGGCTGCCAGGAAGTCTTCGTTCTCCTCTTCCAGGCAGGCCACCTGGCTCTGCAGGGCCAGCAGTGCCCCCTTGTTGTCCTTTCTGCCACAGGATCCCTGCATGGCCTGCTCCTTGGCGGTGGTGGAGGTGGAGATGCTCTAGATATTGTTGTCTGGCCTTAAGGCAGAGCTCAGGGCACTGGGCCCAGCATGCTGATTGCCGAGGGCCAGGGTGCTGCTGTTGTTCTGGGTGCTCTCCTCGAGACACTTGCAGGTGCTGCCTGTCTTGAGCACTAGTTCGGAGCCCACCAGGTCCAGGAGTCCTCCTGGGCTCGGGGGGCGCCCTCTACGAGGCGGGGCTGCCAGAGCTCATCTTCATTTCCAGAAGTCTAGCGGTTCTCAGGGCACAGGACCTTCTCCCCTCCCAGGTGTTGCCCCTGCTCAGCCTCTGCATCAGCTCCCTCTCCAGGGCCTGAATCCTGCCCTTGTACTGCTGCCCAAGCTGAGCCCCGGCCCCTCCTCCCACTGGAGGATAATGCGTCTCTAATCAGGATTGATTTATCACCTAATCTAACTCCATTAGGAAATGGAGATAGCTGGCCTCCCTGGTAATAGGACTAAGGAAATGAGATTAATCTTGTTTAGGAGCAAGAGTGTGTGTGTTGGAGCCGCACTGAGCCTGGAAGCCACGTGCGAAAAATATCCACCGGCTTAAGGCTGGTGCTGGCGAATTCCTCTGCCAGAGGCTCTCCACCTCTGCTAGCCTAGCCTATGGAAGTAGTACCAGATTTGGGGATGAACAAAACATTGCCGCTCTCGGCTCCAAAATGAGCCTGCAATGAATCCCCGGCTAGTGGGAGGTCCTCTGGGCTCCAGCACTGGCTCGCTCCAGCCTGTGTGGTCCTGCCACGGGGCCCTGTGTGAAGACGGGCTGCAGAGCCTTGTACTCTGTCCTCTCCCGAAGTGTCATATGGCGAATGCCTTCCCATGGCCTCACCTCCCCATTGGTCTCCAAGTGAGCTGGCTGTTCTTCCTTGCTCAGCACTGTTAACGGAAAAAAAAAAAAAACCATTGAAACCTGTAAAGAATTTTAGTGAGTTTATTTGAGCCAAACTGTCGACATATGCCGGGAAGCAGAACCTCAATGAATTGAGATAATGCTCCAAATTTATACATTGCCATCAAAGGAGGGACATAGGTGGGCTACATGAAACTCATTGGTGACGGATTAAGGAGGTGGGATAAAGTCAAACTGTGGGAAACCCCTGGGATTGGATAAAAAGTAAAATGATGGACACATACTTAGGTGGGTACAGGAACAATTAACAGGATAATGAAGGAATTTGAGGCATCTGTCCTGGCGCCTACCACATTTGGTTGTGCCCCAGGGGCTCCAGCAAAAGAAGGAAGTTACAAGTTACCCAGACATCTCACAGATGTTATCTTAGAGTCAAAAAAGGCAAATGGGCTCAGGAAAGATCTAAGTTGATCTTTGTCAGGGAAAATATCAGCTTAGGAATGACTGCCCACTATAACCTGTTTGTAGTTAAATATTTAATTTTCAGACCATCTTTTGTGGTTATTTTAGGTCTCTGAGTTTTCAAGACCGCCACACAGGCCTCCCCTGAGCTTGTCAGGTTAGCAGGTGGCTTCTTTCGTTCACAGCACCAATGCACCCTCCACTCTGCTCTGTGCCCCCAGAGGGTAGCAACCTATGGGCCATATCGCTTAATCTCCCTTGAAAGCTGATGGCCAGGTGGATCTGGCCACTGGGAAGACAATGGCTAGGAGATGAGAGGTTTGGGTTCCTGACCGCCCCCTCTGTCTTACAGCCACATCTCAGACAGCAGGTCTGTCCCTCCAAGCCCGCTGCTCCTGCCAGGTGGGACCCTTCCCATAGGCGTAGCTCTCTCTCTGCAGGGCCAGCAGTGCCCCCTTGTCCTTTCTGCCTGTAGTTGCAGTAGCTTCCTGCCATTGCTGGCCCCTGGTGCCTCCTCATCCCTCATTCCTGACTCCTTCCGTCCACTAAGGCTTTCTTTCATTAAAGTCTTCACTCAAACCATTTGAATTGGATTCAGTTTTATCTTGGTGAAACCAGACACAATGGGTCCAAGACTGCCTGTCGCTACTTGAACCAAATTAAGCAGAGACAGGGTTGAATCATATATTAACTTTTATTCTAATAACGCCGGCAGTATGGGGAGAGCAGTTGGTCACCCTGGAAATTCTGCTTTAACCCCTTCGCCCCCCTTGCCAGTTGGCTGATTATATACGGATGAGGGAAAAGACAGCTACGTGCAACTGCAAGAGTAACCTGAAAAGTGGGAGGATCTGCAGTCCTGCCTTAAGGAGCTCAAAGTCCCATAACAAGGTGGCTAATCTCTGATGCTACAACAGCTCAGACCGTTCCTAGGACAGGAGAATGGTCAGCCTTCATGAGAAAAACTCCCCGAGGGAGTCAGGATCCAGGCACAGCTCCCAAATCAAAGCGTTTCCTATCTTGGGCTCTTCTCAAAATGTATTTTCTGAGTAATGGGCACGCGGAGGGGAGAGATGGGGGGAGGAATCCTCATCTAGTATTTCTACTACTTCTAATTCAGTAGAAAACCCCAAGCCACAACGTGGTAAGTGGAGAAAGGGCTGGACTAGGGTCACATAAACTGGCTGATGCAGCATCTGAACGTTGGTGTGCACAGATGTGTGTCTACCTTTGAACGTCAACCTCACCTTTGAAGCTGCAAGCCTTCAGGTCACACTTGGAAAGGGCACACCCTACTAAGTTCGCTACTGATTAGACTTGTGGTCGAGCTTCAGCTCCCAATGCCCAACCTGGCTATCTGGTTCACTATCTTCAAACATCTATGCACTGCTCCAGAGGGACCCCAGGGGTCAAGCCCAAGGTTAATGGCCTTTGCTAAGGTTCTGAGCGATGGAAGTATGAAAGAATGAGATCTGTGCGCGTTGCCACCATCATAGACTTATCCAAATTCTTTCTCCCCAGTCTCCTTGTCTCACTTTGCAATCTGTCTCTTCCAAACCATTAGTTACTACCCAGGAGTCTGTAGCCTTTACCCTTCTCTACTCCCTCCTCACCAAGCAGATGACCAGACGTAGTGCTGGAGTCTCGGCCCCCTGGGAGGACTTCTCTGACCTCTGCTTTCAGGGCCATGAGTGAGACTGCACCTTCTCAAGGCTCTAGCTGACCATCTTGAGCCAGACCTGAGTCCCTACCTTCTTCCAAACTCAAGGAATCCTCCAAGTTTCTATGCGAGTTGGAGAATTCTATGTGACATGGGACTCCGAGCCCCTGTGAATTGTACCCTCTGTACCCTTTGTTGTGCAATGAATATTATGAGCTCAGACTTAGTCTAAAGTTCTGGGAAGAAAATGGCAGCTCAAGCTCAGTCACTTGCTGTCTTTAGTTGGACACTCTGCCCCTCTTGGAGCCGGGAGCATTTCGGGAGCTGCTTTCGTGAACAGCGCACATCTGTGCTGTGGGATGAGCCTGTTGTTACTGAACCCTATGTGGTGTGTTTACCGTGTGTACCTTTGGCACCACTAGCACGCAGATCATGGGGGCAACACTGCAGGGAACACTTTGAATTCTGGACCTGCTATGGAGCCCTCTCACTCTAGGCCCTACTCAAACTATTATTCCCAAGCATGTGACTATCTGTTCCTCAACTCCAAAGGGGCCTACCATGGGCTAGGAGGTGTAAGGTGCTATGGGATAACTAATAGAATAACTAGTCTTTACCTGGGAGTGAATGCCTTGGAGGGGATACCGCCAAATCACTGATTCTCCCCCACCCCCAAGTCAAATATGGCAGGTCTCTGAATATCTGAAGGGTTTATTTCCACCATTTGGCATGCATGTGTCCCAGTAATGGCATCACCACTTCCTGCTCATCAGGTTGAACACTTGCCATTAGAGTGGACCAGTGTGATCTTCAGAATCTCAAGACTATAAAAGCCACTTGAACTATTGTAGCAGAGCAGGGAAAACCTGCAGATCCTGGGATAAGGCAGTAGACTGCTACCCAAGAGAACACCCTCCACACCCCCGGGCTGCTTCTATGTCAGTGCCCTCACTAGTGCATTCTCTGTCCCTCTGGTGAAGGCCAGACTTTTCTAGGGAATATGGTCAGGTGGTGAGTTCTCTGGTCATATCCCTATCCCCTCCACACTGTCCGTGTATCCAGTGGCATGTTGGGCCTGGTTGTAGGCATTCTTTGCTCAGATGTTAAATGCTGACTGAAGAAGATACTCCTTATTGATGCTTTTGTTGCTAAGCCAGGGCTCATGGCCCAACACACCTAGCAGCCAATATTGCAGCACTGGCTTTTTGAGAAAAAGCTTCTGCTAAGTCGACTGCAAGGAGACAGAAGGCAAGGCTCAAGCCTATTTCCCTGAGTCAGAGTTTGGGTTTTAAAGGAAGAAGCCGGGAAAGCTATGCATATCCTGTGGAGTTGCATTGTAACATGACATCTTAGGGCTGGGGACCACGGCTTTTCATGTGTTGCATGTTCTAATTCGGGGTGGATAGTAGGTAGTCCACATTGGATTTTTGGCCTAGTGATGCATGTCTGACTGTCTGATTCATGATTTGCAGCCTTTTTATTATCTCTGAAAAACAACTTGTATCTTCTTAGAAAGGACAAGGCCAGTTTTTTTAAATCTTTGTTGAAAGTATTACAGATATCTCCCATTGACCTCTTCCAGCCTGTCCCTGCCTTCCGGGCCTTCACCACATTATTGTCTGTGTCCATGGGTTATGCTTACATGCATACAAGTTCTTTGGTTAATCCCCACCTTCCCTCTGAGATTCTACAGTCTGTTCCATGCTTCTATGTCACTGGATCCATTTTGTTCATCAGTTTTTGTTCAGACAAGGCCAGTTTAAGCTGGTTCTGCCCTTATATTGTATTCTGCCTTTCTTAGAATGAAAATTCTTGTGTTAGCAAGATCCTATAGTTCTTCCAGGGACTAACCCACTTTTCCCATTGCAGAGACATTTCCTGTTGAACCAATCTGATTAACTGGAACTTCCACCTGACTTTAGTTAATCCTGAGTGTTTAGATAGCACAGGGTAATGTATCCTGGTTAGCTGCCTGAGCTGGCATGTCTTCTAGACATTCAAGACCTGAACTTAACGGAAACTATTTCCATCATTCATTTCATCATGAGCCTTCAGGGACATGCATTCCTTGCATAACCATATGAGTTTCTCCAGCATGGTCAATGAAAGTTATTTTCTAATGGAACTTCTTACCTGCACCTACCTTTGGCAGCTATTTAGTTGACAATGTTCACATTTAGGTACTTATCTATGATGGAGGTTAAGTTGTGGGAGCCCCTTTTCACGTCCCGCGTGGTTCTGGGTTCGGGTTCTGGAGAAGGCCTAACATAAATGAAAGAGACTAGAAAAGTATTAATTTGGGAATAATGGGGGCCAGACGGGAGTCCACCTCTAGGGGGAGGACTATCCCTCACTCTGGCTTTTCTATCCCTTTTATTAAGGTTATGGGATACACTCATATCCTTTAGGCAGGAAATTCCAATAATAGCCAATCAGCAATAATTTAAGACTAACAGGTGGAGGCTGCTTTAGCTACCAATGTCTCAACTAAACAATGAGTGATTAGCTCCGACCTTTCAGAGCAATTAAGGTTGACCAGCCTTCCCGGTTCCTTGTCCATATCTTAGACAATGATCGGTTCCCGGCATCAAATAACTTGATAAAGTTATTTGAACACGAAGTGAGGATGCAGAGTGACTTTAAGCCTATGCATTTGTTGGCTTAAACAATTGAAAGCTGAGTTAGGGAGTGAAAGAGATCTAATACCATGAATTTTCTGTAGTAGAGCAGAGAACCCTCCAACCTATTACTGAACTAGAGGAGTCTTAGTTCAACTATGGGACAAGTCAGGAACTGTTCAAAATAAAGCCCAATCATAGGGGCAGATGTCTTGAGGTAGCCACTGAAATTGGGTCTAGGCTCAAGGCAATGGCCAACCATGGAGTGTAGAGACAGGTTCCAGAGTAAGAATGAAATAATACTAAGGGTTGGTAGTTGGGAATAGCAAAAGATGAAGAGACATGCCACCCAGCTTCTCTTGGTCACTTCCAGTGTCCTTTCCTTCCACCCCAGCCAGGATATAGAACGTAAGTACTGAGTTAACAGGGCCCTAAAGTACTGAGTTAACTGGGCCCTAAAACATTGAGGTCAAGATATTATATACAAGTTAGACCTTCAAGCTTCCAAGCCCATATACCAAGGCCTTGTAACTAGGACTCTGCTTGGATGACCCAGAATACTAGCTTCATATCCCTTTTAGGTAAGGAATTAAAACTCTTGGCTCCCCCAGACCTCGGATAAAGTCTGTCTTGAAATGTTGAATGGAAGGAAACGTTGTAGATTTAGTGGACTTGGTTAGTAGGCCAAGGCTCTCAATCAAGGGATCCCTGAGTCCTGTTTTTGGCTCGGCATATGTGCAGGAAAAGTAAAGCCATGGACTAGGAATTTCATGTGAAAGTAGGGAAACGAGCATATAGAGCCCTAAGTGGGTCACATGCATGCTGTCATTTTAAAATATCCTCACAATAGGATGCCCCGGAACAGAGCCTACTGACAGTGGCCGTCAGCAGAACTTGAGCATTACTCTTGTCAATACTGCATGAACCAGTGTGACATGACACCTTAATTGCTATCCAGTATTGATGTAAACTCACCATGCTTTATCCATCCTTCTATTGATAAATGTCAATTGTTTGCTGTATTGAACACCATGGATAAATCCTAGTGGCCTCTCTCTTAGGCCAGGTACTCATTCATCACATTTTCTTGGATGGAAATGTCTAACTTGATGAGCTCAGGTAGATTTAATGTGGTACTTATGTCACATTTAGCCTGCTTGACTAACTGGCTCATTTTTTAAATGATCTCTTCCCCTCTCAGGTAGAGTTTGAGATCTTTCAGACTAGATATTTCAGACTTGAACTCATGTATTCATTGTTGAAGGAACATAAGCATATCTTAGATGAAAGCTCTCCTTTTATGCCAGATTTGGGGCAATCTACTAGGTTGTAGGTTTCTCTAGCTGAATTCAGGTAGAACTTCCTAAAGTATTCTGGTCTCACTTCTGATCTTTGTAACTGATAAGGCATGGGGAATTTGTAAGACTAGTCTTCTGATGAACATGGAATTGATATACTGATGTCGTTTTCTTGTTAGAGATTCAGAACAATCAAACAATGCAGGAGAGTTTGGAGATACACTTTATTCACCATGGTGGGCTTAGAGAAAATGAATTCAAATTCTAAGCAAAGCTACAAGCAGAACTTCCCTTTTTATTAAGGAGCCAGTCCTCTGTGCAATTAGTGGTTATCTCGCTGCTGTCTTTAAAAACAAACACAGTTCTAAATTTATAGGCATACCTAGTCTTGACCTGCAAGGTCAGACAGCTAAATTTATGGGCATATCTAGTCTCTAAGATCAGATAGCTAAGTTTATGGTCCTCATTATTCAAGCAGGGTAAAGCAGGCTAGAAAGCAAAGCTATTTTTTTTTTTTTTTTAGAATAAGAGGCCTTCTAAGATAAACAGCAGAAAATTCCAAACAGCAGTTTTTACAAAATAGGAGTTTGCCTTCTCATTCTTAAGAGCCCACAGATCCAGCTGGACATAGAATAGGACAGTTTCTCCAGAAATAGTCCATGAATGACTTGTTGTAGGATTGCTTCTCCAATCCAGGTGCTTGATAATGCCCACCCATTCCGTAGTGTTGGGAAAGGCATCAAGATGTGACCCCCTGTTTGGCCCATGAGTTGGACCTAGGCAATTGGAGAGCTTCACCTCCCAATTCCCGCCCCTGTGCTTGGAATGTACACTCAGCTTGCCTTCCCCATGCTAGAAGCTGCCCAAGGACATATCTTTATGATAGTCCCATCACCATATTACTCTCTGGACTGGGTACATGGTTAAATCCAGTCAAGACCCCCTGTGTGTGAGACTGACTCCGTTAAGGCCCATACATAAACTTCTAAGATTTGGTGGTTGGGTAGAGGAAACGACTTGTTTTGCAGCCACTCAACACAAGCCTTGTATGTAAGTTTCCTTGCTTATTAAACCTGCCACCTACTTATCTGGAGTGGTCTACCTTTTTCTTCAGAGTCTCTATCTACCCTCTGCAAATGGGGCCAGTTTCATTTTGAGTTAATTCTTGTTCTAATTTTTTTCTGTGTGTGTATGTGTGTTTTCTTTCTTCTGGGTTGCTTTGGCTATTCATGGTCTTTTTTGGTTCTATACAAATCCTAGGACTTTTAAGGTCTATTTCTGTTTAAAATACCATTGGCATTTTGGTAGGAATTGGAATAATTAACATTGTTAAAACTTGTCCATATTACCTAAAGCAAACTACAGGTTCAATGTGAGATTGGTCTTGGCTTACACCCAGGAAGCTCCTGGCCAGGTTTAGGAAAGGCATGGGAATTGGGTCCTGAGACCTCTGGGTTCATGCAGTTCCTGGGGCCTCTGGGAATACATAAGCCTAGAAGTGAGGGATAGCTGGGTCCAAAAGGTGGTTTTAAGGAGTAGCACTCTGTAGGACTTCAGGAAAGGAGCTTTCCCTGAGGGCATGAGAAGTCGAATTCTTGATTGGTTTTCTCAAAGATGATTCTCGTGAGGGTACAAAATACTGTCATACAATACACTATCCCAGATGCAAACTGGAGCATCCGTGTTAGAAACAAGAGCTGGATCATCCAACACAGCCCAAACTTAAAGGCAGAGTTTAGCCATAAATCCAAGATCAATAATTAGGTGTCAGATTAGAAGAAGCCCGAATGGTATGTGATGTGTAGAAGAGAAACTCTGAAGACATCTGACTTTTTAAGACCCTATCAGCTCTACAGCTTTGGGAGCCAGCTGACCAGCTCAGGCTATCTCGTATCTCTTGAAGGATAAATACTTAAACAGTAAACCACAGCCCATTGACTATGCGAACTTGACCTGTTGCTCCTACTAGAATAGTAAATCAGACCATTGATACTAGTGTGGCTAGTCTACTTGTGCACTCACTTAATAAACTCTTATCTGGTCTATGGATCTACTTCTTGCTCTAAGACATGAGATCTGAAACTATCTGAATGTAAACAACTCTATCGTGAAGGGAGCATTGGTATCAAACGGGTAAAGGATTGATGATACGACAGATTGTTTAGCAGTGTACAAAGCAGTTTTCATATTTGCCTCCTAGTATACATTCTCTGATGATTTAAAGAAAAATTTAAAGTCTTGGACCAGAATACCTCACAAAGGCTTGGATATATGGTACCCTTTTTCACTTCTATATATTTGGTTAGGTAGCAAAATCTCAAAACACTAAATTTTGTACACCGCAGACACTTTTTTCTAAATTTCTCAGGATGGATCTAGGTGACCCATACAGGTAGGCATAATCCAGGGCCTTGTAGTCAAGACTAGTGACAAACTCACCAGGGGAGCTGGCGGTGTCCTGGGAAACGGCTGGAGCTCAACAGTAAGGACTTGAGGCAAATACGTTGAGCCAAGTAAAGCGGGTGCCATTAACCTGATGCTAAATGAAAGATGTATGCAGGTCATCTGTGCATAGAATTCCAACATCAATAGTGGTGTGTTACCAAAGTACTCTTTGGAAGCTGTGGTAACTATAAACACACAATCCTTGGCCCACCTTACTCTCTCCTAAATGGAAGTAGTGGGGCTGGGAAAAGGTAAAACTGCAATGTGTGCATTGTGACATTAGATTGGCCTGACTGAACAAACCATGGCATTCATTAGACTTCCCTAAAACACAATAAACTCAGTGATGATGGGACACACACGTGCTTGATGGTGGTGGGAGAGCCAAATGAAATGGCAGAATACTGACAATTACCCTGGACTTGAAATTACTGGACCCATTTCTTGAAATTCTGTGATAAGTTCTTAATAACAAAGTAAAATTAAGGAATCTTACTTTAGGACTTGGACTGACTTTACTAGTAGGCTGGCTGACAATGAGATAGGCCAGTAAGCCAGGATAAGTAGAATTAGGGAAATGGACACAGATAGCTGAACAAATTGGCTGAGCAATTTGCAGCCAGTTAATATCTAGGCTTCAGTTTATTTCGGCTCCAGACCCAGAAAAGCAGAAAAATCAGGTGGGGAATGCCAGGACCAGCTACAATGACTAATGATCTGCTGCCCTGGCCAATCAGTGGGGCCCATGACCCTGCAAAGATACACCTGGAAAAACAGAATATTTTGAGATCCTTCCCTAAGACCTGACCTCAACTCCCAGCCTTTAAAACCCCTCAAAACCAAGGTCCCAGGGCTCACTCACAGGCATGCATCTTCTAAACTCTATGGGATCTCACAAGACTTGGCAACCAGGAGAACAATGGGCAATGGCAGCTCTTCCCAGGCTAAACCCTTGAATGTGTCTCCAAGGCCCCCTTTTCTCGGACTTCCTACTGAGCCTAAGCAGCCCCACTTAGGGCTCTCCTGTTGCTTCTTCTATGCTAATTTGTTCCTTATTTCCCTGTCCCCAGCATTACTAAACGTGCTCTCAGGATTACCCATACTCCTGTTGTGAAATCTTCCCTGCATGAAGTCAAAAACCCACACACTACTGCTGGCCCTTGGCAGACCTGTTCAGGGCCACATCCCCTTTCTGGTAACAGTACTATCATCTAAACTGGCAACGAATGCCCTGAGAATTAGTCTGTTTAGGAATACCACTGCCTATGGGGTAGTTAGATGGATTCTATTGCCAGGACAAACCATTAACAAATAGTCACCAATCTATTTTCTGGCTCCTTGTCAGCTCCTTTTGGTTTCAGTCATATCCTTCCTTGTGTTGGCCTGGATGTCTAATCCTCCTGGTATGCCTATAACTTGGAATGTAGGTCCAGATTGAGTATGGCTGTTAGTCATCTTTATAGGACAGTTAAGGTCTTGAGAATCCCTGAACCAGACTCCTGAGTGAGGTGAGGTTCTATGCTTGACCTCTCAAAACATGCTCTGCTCACAAGTTCTGTGACTAGGTGTGTACTTACTTCTCTTTGCCTGGAGGGTCATTTTGAGGGAATCGGGATTGTAATTCCATTACAATAGTCCAGCATAGAAGTCTCCCAGGGTAGGTGCCTAGAACAGGATTTGGATGTTCTTATCTCCTTGGCAAAAGCACATTGAAAAGTGGAATGCACCCTTAAAAACATAGGGGTGTCGTGCTTCTATCTGTTTCTAGTATGTTCTTTGGTTGGACTATAGAGAAAATAACAAACAGATGCAACTATTATGACTAATATCATTGACAGGCAAAGACAAGCAATTGTTTTCTGAGTTTAACATAAATCTGTAGGTATACACGCCTTATTGATATTTTGGAGTAGCTGTCTACTGTTGGTGGCTTCTCCTTGAGGAGTCGTTGGTGTCTGCTTTAGCAGAAGAAGCAAGTGTAAGCGATAGATGTCTCTTCATGGTTAGGTGCTGTTAGAGCACCCTGCATGAGCTCTGGTGCTCTGAGTGGCTGTGAGTCCATGTATTCTTCTAAATTCTCCCATTCAATTACACCAAGGGAGGTTCCTCCTTGAACCCTGCCCACCACTGTATCAACTGTTGGGAACTTAGTCCAAGTTCTTTTATCTTCTGCTCACTAGACAAGGTCAATTCTCAGTGGCAGGGCAAACGGAGAAGTCATGAGAAGTTGTGGGTGTATAAGAATGACTCTTTTTTGCAGAAGCCAGTGGCCATAAATAGCCATCTGTGGTAACTATAGTTAGTATCTGAGCAGCCACACGCTGCCTCTAAACTCGCTGCCTTAAATCGTAGTGGTACGTGACTCCTGAGTGAGTTGGTTCATATGCCCCTCTGGCTCAGCAGCTTCTCCTGTCTCTCCCGTCCAGCTGCTCTCTCTAGCAGACTTCTTCACATGCTTCAGCTGACTAGCTGGTCAGTAGCCTCCTTTTACACTACTTGGACAAAGAAGGCTTCATGCAAACAGTTATTACATCAATCATATTTGCTACAAAGGGGCACAGTGTACTGTGTGTCCTTGCACCTGCTCATGGTATCTTGGCCCGATTATGATTACCAGGCTCAGAGCAGCCTTGACCAGCTGGTACACTCTAAACAGTGTCCCCACAGGGGCCTTTTTTTATTTTTATTTTTAAATGTTTACATTCAGTATTAGTTTCAGGTGTCCAACATGGTTGTCAGTCATACATATAAGTGTTCCCCCTGATATTTCCAGTACCCACCTGGCTCCATGCAAAGTTATTACAATACTAGTAGCCCTGCGCATGAAACCGTGCGACAGTAGGTCGCTGCCACCCTCCGGTAGCTCTCTGCCTGCTGCCCCGCCCTCCTGTAGCTCCCCGCCCTTCTGTAGCTCCCCCCCTCATAGCTTGCTGCCGGGCCCTCCAGTAGCTCTCCGCCTCCCACTTGCTTGCTGCCCTGCCCTGCCCTGTAGCTCTCTGCTGCCAGCTTGTAGTTCGCTGCCCCACCCTCCTGCAGATCCATGATCCAGTCATTACGAGGTCAGTCATTACACCTCACCTTAATGGATAATTTAGCATATTCCTCTCATTATATGGGATCATTGACAATATTCCCTACGCTGTACTTTATATCCCCATGACTATTTTATAACTACCAATTTGTGCTTGTTAATCTCTGTTTCACTCAGCTCCCCGCTCCCCAACCTTCTTTCCCTCTGGCAACCATTAGTCTGTTCTCTGTATCTAGGAGTTTGTTCCTATTTTATTTTGTTTTTTAGATTCAGCACACAGAACACCTGGGGGGCAGCTTCTGCGTTGAGTGTTTGTGCCCTGGTGGTCAGTGTGCATCATAGCTAGTGGTTGTTCCAGTCTCTTAGGCTTTTATATATATAGATTCTCTTCCCATAGACAAAATCTGGTTGTAGGCCATGATCTTTGAAGTCTTCATCTCCAGAGCACACTAAGAAATGAATCTGTTACTAACTTATCAGTTTCTTTAATAAGCTGGTAAATAAGTCCTTGACGATAATGGGGAGTCTCTCCTTTTAGTAGGGTTGGTTCATATGCCCCTTCATTCATAGGGCAACCAGAACTATTTCATAGAAGAGAAAAGCGATGTTTTCCTAAAGGGGCAAATCTCAGGTTGAGGAGCACTATAGCGAGAGCTTTTGGCCAAGGGAAATTAAAATCTTCTAAAAACTTAGCTAGTTGAGTTTTACTTGTAACATTGGTATGTTCCAATCCAAAAAAACTGGGAGTGATAAGCACAATGAAATGCTGTAGAACAGGCCAAATGTTACACAATGGATCGCATTATTTGCCCAGTGAATGAGTCACTCAGTCACTGTATGACTCACAGGGAACTCCCCAATGGGGCATTATTTTCCCCCAATAAAATTTTACCTACCATTAAGGCTGTTGCTCTCCTGCAAGGGAATACCTCCACCCAATGAGAGAGCACCCAAGTCATAACTAACATACTCATATTCTTGAGACAGTGGCATTCGGATAGAATCCAATTGCCATACCTCAAAGGGGCCTAAAGGGAGTGAAAAATGTCCCTGAGATCTATGGAGCAGTGTTCCAAGGCTATATTTTACAGAACATCTGCTATATACTTTATGATTTACAGTGAGAGAAGGTTTCTGGTAATGTGTACTCCATGAAATCACTTTTTTAGAACCCCAATGTGTTCATGTTGAAGTATAGGTAATTGAGCCCCGATAGGTAATATAGATCTCCCACTGGGTTCAAGCCATATTGGTTTGTCTGGGTCAGAGGTTTCCCATTTTTGTTGCCATATATTTTCTTCTGTAGCTGCTGTGGAACTATTAAGTCTTTTATTGATTTAGCAGAAACAAAATTCTCCAGATGAATAATTTCATTGCCTAGTGCTGCTTATTTAGCTGTAGCATCACCTAAATGATTTATTTTTGCTTTGAGGGTGGTAGCTTTAGAGTGCCCTGGAATCTTGATAATTGCCAATTGTCTTGGTTGCTGTACAGCAGCTAATTCTGCAACCTGTTTTTCATTCTTTATAGACCACCCTGAGGAACTTAAGAAGTGAAGCCTCGTTGCTTCCATAACATTCCAAAGTCATCAGCTACACCAGTGGCATAGGACTATCAGTATAATGTTGGCTATTTGATCTTTGGCCAATTGACAAGCTTGAATTAGAGAAATCTGCTCAACAAGCCAGATTATTTCAGGTAAATAAGAACTTTCTGTTAAATTGACCATGAAGTCATTGCGGGCCCAGCTAAATAATCTCTCTCATCTCATTTTTGAGATAAGATCTATCTGCAAACCAAAATAAGTTGCCATGGTTAATAGGAATTTCCTGTATAATTATTCCAGGAGCAATACAATATCAAGTAAAGCACAACCTTGTGTGCCTTCTTCCTGTAAAGAAGGTAACAGGGTTTCTGGTTAAGACTGTTACATTGGACTCACCCAATATTAGGCACAGAGAGCAGGAGTACTTTGTAAGAAACCAGGTGGCTGCCTGAGAAATGCTGAGTGTACAGTAAGAGTAAAGATTCCACAAAATGAACGTAAGTGATTAAAGGAGAGCCCATAACTGTTCTGTTTGCATAACATGGCCATAGCAGGGAGGGAACACTTTTGCTACTGAATCTAATTGTTGGCTACCATATCCTATAGTTCTAGGATGAGCTCCGTGTTTGAGTTAAAAACACTTAAAAGCATTTCCTTTATTTTCATGTATAAAAAGAGAGGACGTTTGTGGGAACCCCTTTCACGTCCCGCGTGGTTCAGGGTTCCCATTCAGGGTTCGGGTTCTGGAGAAGGCTGCACACAAATGAAAAGAGACTAGAAAAGTATTTGGGAATATTGGGGGCCAGGTGGGAGCCCACCTCTAGTGGGAGGACTACATCCTGCTCTGGCTTTGCTATCCCTTTTTTGAGACTATGGGATACACCCATAGCCCTTAGGCAAGAAACTCCAATAACAGAAATTTACATAAGACAAACAGAGGTGGAGGCTGCTTCAGCTAACAATGTTCAACTAAACAGTGAGTGATTAGCCTTGACCTTTCAGAGCAATTAAAGTTGACCTGCCTTCCAGATTCCCTGTCCACATCTTTCTATTAGTGAGACAATGATCGGTTTCGGCAGACGTTCATAATTAGGATGTCCACAAGGGGAGCTTTTAGATCATTCTTTTAGAGCTTCTCTGGCTTGTTTCCCTTTGAAGTTCCATTGCATTGGATCAGATATGACTTTAATATGGAATATAGAGGTTGAGCCATTAATAAAAAGTTTGGAACTCGGTTGCAACAGTATTCGGCCAGCCCTTGAAATCTCGTATGCCGTTTCTTAGTTCATGGTAAAGGAAAGGATAGTATGCTTAGGCTCTCAGGGTTAATTAGTAGCCCATCTTTAGGTATTTTACTTGGGGCAAAGAGAATTGCCTTGTGTGAACTTCTGTCCTTTCATAGCTGGAGTTATGCTCAGATTGTGGAATGGAATAGAGAAGTAGTGGGTATTGTACTCAAGCTGTGTTCACTTCATCTAGAAAAATGAACATAAGGGTGCTTACAAAGCCTTATTCCCAAAGTCAGTAGGTAAAGGTCCAGCAGGAATATCTCTGAACTAGTTTTGTGTGGCCTCTACCTTAATGAATTCTACCACCATGAGAACTGGTCTCATTATAGAGGTGAGGTGAAGTCAACAAAGCAGAGTTCTTCTTCCGAGGTCACTTGGGGGTGGTAAGTGATTATCCCACGGTTCTTCCCTTGAATTAAGGTCTTACCACCTTCTACACTCCACTGTTTGTATAGAACAGTGGTCAGCAGTGTGTCCATTGTGTCTGTGTGTCCATTGGTTATGCTAATATGCATGCATACTACAAGTCCTTTGGTTGATCTCTTACCAGCGCCCCCTCCTCTGCCTTCTGTGTCTTTTCTATATAGAAGTTCTATGTATCTACTGCAGTGAGCTAGTGAGTCATCCTTTCAGCCTCTATCTTGTGCTCCTCTTTCAAGGAAGTTAAGTTTTGGGGAATTTTCACTTAAATTTAAACAGACATAGTCCAGTAAGATACATTTTTAAAAGTCATTATGTACCATTCTGTCACAACTTCATGCTTTTGCTCTTATTTGCTTTATTCATTTCTTTTACTACTTTATTAGTACTTGGCATGTTTGGGCTGCTCCTGTTACTTCCAATTTTTTGTTACTATCAGGCATATTTATTTCAAATAAAAAAGTGAAATCCAAATGAAATATGTGACATAAGAAACATTGTCATTCTCATTTGAAATATTGTCATTCTCATTTGACTTACATCTTCAATATTGACCATAATCTTTTCTTTCCTTCATATTTTTTTAAATTTTCAATTACAGTTTATATTCAGTATTTTATATTAGTTTCAGGTGTACAGCATAGTGGTGAGCCCGTCATACTGGTATACCTTATGTACAAAGTGTTCCCCCTGATACTTCCAGGAAAATGTGAAGGGATTGAGAAATACAAATTGGTAGTTAAAAAATAGTCATGGAGTCCTGACCAGTGTGGCTCAGCTCGTTGGAGCATCATCCCATGCACTGAAAGTTTGCTCCTTCGATTTCCAGGTCAGGGCACATGCCCAGATTGTGGGTTTGATCCCCTGTAGGGGGCATGTAGGAGGCAGCCAATTGATATTACACTCTCAAATTCCCCTTCCTCTCTCTCTAAAAATCAAACTTCTTTAAAAAATAATGGTCATGGAGATATAAATACAACAAAGGAAATATCATCAATAAGGTTGTAATCTCTTTCTTAATGCTGGCTGGTGCACTGATTCCTCCCGAGTGCCGCGTCAGGTTCCCTCTGCCTCATCTCTTTATTTCAAATGTGGCTGCTGGTGTAACCCAACAACTCCTCAACTCAGTCTCATACCAGCTACCTCCCAAGGGCTTCTCTCTAAGTTGGAGGTATGGGATGCTCTTGGGAACCCACTCGGCATTTATGCCAAGCAACCTGTTAGTATGAGGTGGTTATTAGGGCAAACTTGACCGATTGGGAGCTGCGAGCCAATGGATAAAGGCATCCCTTTATCTTCCCTGGATCCTGAGATGGATTTCATAAGGCTTCTTGTGTACCTCTGCTAGAGGAGCAACCCGTGGCTGTAAACAGTGCAGCCTTCTATGGACCCCCCTCTGTCTCTGTCCTTCAGTCTTCCCTGAGTTCATGTCCACAAGTAAACAGCTGGCACATAAGCTTTTCCCAGTTTCCCTGAAGAGCAGAATTGAGAAAGTGGCTCAATCAAGTTTCTCTCCACTCTTCTTCCCCTGCTTGTCAACTTGAATCATTTACTTTATTACTAATAGCCCTGCGCACGAATCCTGCGCACGAATCCATGCACCAGTAGCTCTCTGCTGCCCTCCCCCTGCCCGCCTCCACCATAGCTTGCTGCCCTGCTCCCTCCTGTAGCTCTCAGCCTCCTGCAGCTCTCCGCTGCCCGCTTGTAGTTCGCTGCCCCACCCTCCTGCAGATCCCTGATCCAGTCATTACGAAGTCAGTCGTTATGCCTCACGGCATAAAGGATAATTAGCACATTCCTCTCTTATTATATAGGATTCTAGGGTTACTTTTCCATTCTTCATAGTTATATCTAATGCTGTATCTACCTTAAGAGCCAACAGGTAGATCTTCGGTTTCAACTACAAGATGTGGTTAGGAAGGTGGAGGGAGAGGGAAGCATGTTCATGGGACAATCCTGATACTGGGATGGGGGGTGGGGGGTGGGTGGGTAGATCTCAATCACAAGACTAGGTGTTGCTTAACAGTATCAGGCTGAAGGGCCATTATGGAGCTAGCATGCCATATTGGGCTTTTCAATAAGTTCAATATACAACCCTACCAAACTAAGAGGGAAGAAAAAGGGAAAAGGAAGACAAGACTTACCTTCAAGGAATTACCCTAAACTTGTATAAACCACCTCAATCTTATTAACTAGTGTCTAGTCATGTGTCCATAGCTAGCTGCAAGGAAGGCTGGGGAAAGCAGGCTCTAGCTGTGTCCCTGTGCCTGGAGCAAACCTATTATAAAAGGAAGGATATTGAAATGAGCAGTTTGTCATAGTGTGAACCTGACTTCAAAAATGTCTTGTCTTTCCAGAGAGGATGGAGTCCTAATCTCAAATCCATCTAATGAATGTATGACTCAGCCTGAGATGCAAGGGGTGGAAACAAGGGGTGGTCAAGACCAGTGCAACGCACGTGTCAATAACCTGTCACTGACCTGGGTTTGAAGCCGAGAGCAAGGTCTAAATTTTGTTCTGAGTTCCTTAAAATGCTTTTCAGGGTGACAAGGGTGACAAGGATGACCAATGTAGCAACATCGTCTCACTTGCTGGCTCTACTTGTGAGTTTGTGTCTCTGATTGGCCTATTTGTCTATTAGGTTCTTAGTACCTGCCAAGTTTTATGACTTCCTTAGTCATGGGGGAAAGGTCAAATATTGCTAGTGACTAGTCACTAATAACAGATTCATGCTGATGAAGAAACTGTAAATCTTTTTTTTTCTAAGTGTATATTACTTATTACACTGAAACAAAATCATGCCTTTTTGGCTTAATCCTACTGAGTTAAGAACAATAATTTGCATACAACAAAGTTCCCGAAACATAGCAGATGGATTACTTTACATATGTATTTTAAGCATACTAGGTATTTATGACTCAGAAGTAACCTTGTATATTTTTGCTGTTTAAAATATGTCCAAAAGTTACAACTGGAAATGATACTGGTCCAAGTGCCCCGTATTTTTATCCCAGAGACACACTACAGAAATCCCAAGTTAAGACAACTTCGCAACATGTTTTGAATATTAAGAATGTTTTCTGGGAGTGGACACGATTCTGAGGCAGGAGTCTAGTGAAGGAGCACACCCGTTCCTCCCCTCCCCTCGAGAAGTTCAGTTCAGGCTCCCACCGTGAAAGAGCTGCTGGAATCCCTTCTGTTTCAGATGGGTAATCGTTGGATGGTCTGACTTTTGCATCTTCACTGCAATGAATGATAGTTTGTGAAATGCATGTCTCTTTTAAAACATAACCATACCCCAGCAGACGAAGCAGCATAACGACTGACTTCGTAATGACTGTTGGTAGTCTGAGAGTAACATGTGCTCCCCACCCGTCTGGGCCCTGTAAGCAGGGAGCATGGAGGTGTCCAGCAGCCCGGAGTTGCTGTCAGTGGCACCGTGGAGTTGATTGTAGTCACCTTTCTACCATATTAATTACAATCATAGCCGTAGCCATTTTCTTCGCAATGGAAGCTTCTCGCTAATACCTTATTCCTATGAATGCATTTGGGGCACAACATATTATCCTCCAGGTGTGGGAGGGTGGTAAGTTGTGGGAAGGTATCAAGAAGAGGGCACACACTTGCCCCGGTTTCTCAGGAACCCAGGCTTGCCCAGCATAAAACTGGAGCTGAGCCCAACCCTCTGTGTCTGCAGGGAGACTTTGTCCATTCCCTCCAGGAGAGCAGCAGCACCCCCGTCAGGAGCTGCCCCCCCCCCCACACCACCACCAGGGGAGCAGTCAGTTCAGGAAGACCAAAACTGTCCAGACTCATTTCCCCCTTTTGCATCTTCAATTTCCTTTGTGCTAATGTCAATATCTTTGACTCAGAAGTAACCTTGAACATATTTTAAACAGCAAAAATATAAGAAACAGTTACAACTGGAAATGATACTGGTCCTCTGGTTTGACAGGAATATTCTTTTGATTAGGGTAAGCGTATGCACGCAGCCTATCATATGTTTCCCATTTCTGGCCGCTGGTGCTCAGCTGTAATTGTTGGCACTAACCCCTCACGACGTCTCGGTGAATCAGGTTAACTGGTGGCAAGTGAAGGGGCAACGGAGGAATTGGTATCTTCTTGTGAATTCTTACTCTTTTATTTTCTTGTGCCATCTTTTGTGGACAAGAAGCTTTGTCATCTTTCTTCGATCTCTTCCGTTTGGTCTCCATCTCTGAGGTTCTTTGTTGACTTGGTTCACCAGCAGTCCCGTGTTGGTACTGGTTGGGAGTTTGAAGCTTTTTGCCGCTCCCCTGGCTTCTTTGGGGATTTTTTGGGGCCTCACAAAAATTTTAAAAGTTGAGAGGGCAAAAATGACTCGCTTAAAGGAGGAGATTCCAAGAGTGATCAGGTTTCTTGGCAGAGTTGTTCAATTCTTCTGAACTGAAAGAAACCAAACTTTGGCCACCCTGCGGCTGCCTTCTTGCCTTTTGCATTTTCCATACTGAGAAAAGAATTCAAGGCTGACGAAGAAAATGTTCTTACTTCTGAAATGGCCCCTGACCCTGACACTGTAAATCTTAACTTCATGATCTAAGACATGAAAGGGCCAAAGATGTGACACAGTGATAAGAACTATGACACTCTGCATCGTTTGATCAATTGCGCATCTAGAAACCCATCTTAAGGAAAAATGGGAAAGTCGTGTATAAAGAACGCAAAGCTCTAATAGCAGTATCCTCCCCCAATAAAGGAAAACCTACTGTAATCATGACGCTATGGTAGCCTCTGTAGAGAGCATGCCACAGCTCACAGCCTATAGAACTTGATTGAAAAATCAGGTCATAAAACTATATGCTTTTTGCATTTTTCCTCATTCTTATCTTTAGATAGTAACTTGTAACCAAAAAACATTAGGATTCTGTGATTGTATGACTTATTTCTTAACATTTTTTGAAAATTAGCCGCGGTGTCCATGAAATCTAATCCATGGGCTTTAAATTTGCTTCTGATGTTACTATGAAGCCTTTTATTTCTGAGATTAGACTGATTGCCTTATCTCTCACATTCCTGAGTCTGGGATACTAAGTGAAAAAGATACTTTTAATAAATTCAAAATATTACTATAGGAGGGTTAGTGGAATGGCTACAACTCTGGCAGGAGTGTGTCCTGAGGTGATAATTGATACTCCCTCCTCTAGCACCCATTCTGCATCCCTTCATCTTCTGCCTGTACTTCTGAGTTGCTTGCCTATTCAGATAATCCAAGACCATTGTTCCAAGGGGAATGAGGGCCTAGTTAAGTCCTTGTCATGGAATCACCAAGAAGCATCCCAGGTGTTCCAGACACATTTATCCCCCTTATGTAGCAGCAAACTCAGTCTCAACATAATAGTGGCCCACTGCTCCCACCAATGAACTTCTCCTTCCCTTGCTGGTCTACCATGAGTTAAGATTTAGTAGACCCTTTACTGTGTCTGCTGGTAGAGGCATTTGTCTTCCACTTCCTCTCAGATACCCCAAACCTCGAGTCCAACAATGCTTAAAAGCATGTGGAAAAGAAGCATCAATGCCTCAAATAGATATAAGATGTTAGAAGCAGCAGCTATTCCTTCCACCCCTTGCCTCAAGGACCCATGTTCTCTTAACTCTTGGGAAGAAGACACCATGTAATAGCTATTGTTTTAAAGCCGTGGTCGGCAAACTGCAGCTCACGAGCCTGTGGAAGCCCCTTTCACGTCCAGTGTGGTTCAGGGTTCCGGTTCAGGGTTCGGGTTCTGGAGAAGGCCGCACACAAATGGAAAAAAAGACTTCAGAAAATATTTAATTTGGGAAATGGGGCCAGGCGGTAGTCCAACTCTAGTGGGAGAACTACTACTCGCTCTGACTTTTCCATCCCTTTTATTAAGATTAAAATTATAGGATACACCCATATCTCCTAGGCAGGAAACTCCAATAAAAGCCAATCAGTGAATTTAGGACTAACAGGTGGGGGCTTCTTCAACTACCAATATCTAGTAATTAGCTCTGACCCTTTAGAGCAAATAAGGTTGACCAATCCTCCGAATTCCCTGTCCACAGCTCTCTATTAATACAATGATCAGCTTCCGGCATGAGCCACATGCGGCTCTTTGGCCCCTTGAGTGTGGCTCTTCCACAAAATACCACGGCCTGGGTGAGTCTATGAAGTGGCGTTAGAAGAAGTTTAAGTTTAAAAAATTTGGCTCTCAAAAGAAATTTCAATCGTTGTACTGTTGATATTTGGCTCTGTTGACTAATGAGTTTGCTGCCCACTGGTTTAAAGCATACCTCATTCTTAAAGACTGTGCCCAAGTACAGAGGATTGTGTTCAGGTTGATTACTTGATGCCTTAGCTTTACCTTTAAGAGGCTATTCTCACATCCTATTGGGCTTGCAGTTTCCAACTGATCTGATAGAACCAATGACTTTCTTGACCATGTTCCTATTGTATATTTATTACTATAGGATGGATTCCTTAGTCTGAGACAAGTTACATAAGTGATTTCTGGTGAGCCTTTGGGTAGTGCTGCTGGCTGAGCACTGTGAGCAAGAAAGGCAAGCCCATACTCAGAGTATATATTTCCTATGAGGCTGATCATAGGCTGTTCCTTTCAAAATAGAAAAGGATCCAATATTCAACTTATCCCCAAGTGTCTGGTCAATCTCCTTGAGGGGGTAGTACTGTATAGAGAAGGTCACTATCAAGATATAAACCTATTCTGTTACAGGTTAGATCTTCAGCAATGGCAGCAGTGAGATAGTTCTTTGTGAGAAGAAGCTCATGCTGTCGGGCCCATGAAATAGCCGCCATTCAAACCACCATGAATTCTTCATTCATGGGTCATCTGAGAAAGCTCTAAAGTGGCCAAGAACAGAGGCTGGTTGCTGTCAAATAGACAAGTCAATTTTTTTGTCTTATTCTGTCTTAACATTGATGTAACACACACAGATCATTGGATGTCTTAGCATTGATGTAAGACACACAGATCATTTTCCATGACCCCTGTTATAGATTCAATAACACACTTTTCCCCTGAATTTTGTATTCTTATATTTCTCATTTCTTCCAGGCACTCGCCCAAACATCAGGGCCATTTGCTTAGAAGTTCTTGCTCATGTCACTCATGTCACTTCTTTCAATACATGACTTTAAGGACTATACATGATTCTTTTTCAGTAAGAGGCTTTCCGCTTGTCACTGTCCTTTGGGGCTATGTGCTCATAATCCAGCAGCAGCAGGCATTCTGCTAGCACCTTCACCGAGCTTCGCACCAAGAGTTGGGTTTTATCCTTCTGTTGGTTGGGTATAGGAAGCTAGTACTCATGAGTCAATAGGTGTGATCTAGGGAAAGAGGTGATGTGGGGTCTAGACCACCTTATACAACTTGTGCCCTCCAGACCTTAGACTTTACCTGATTGTACTATGTCCATTTTAAAAATACTTTTTAATTGTTCTCACCTGACCTTATGATTTAGTCTGTTTATACTAAGACATGATGACCAGCTCCAATCGTGTAGTCATTTGATATCCCCAGGCTAGACCCTCAGTCTCTAAGAGGGCCCAGCAGTATGTCAACAGCTGTGTTATGACTGAATAGTTCTATGCTGCAGTTAATATGGCCTTGTTCCAGAAACTTTAGGGCTCCCAAATTGTGGCTTTCTAGATGACATTCCTTATTGCCTTCTTTTGCACCAGAAACATCTCTGCTATCATTGAAATTGGTTGGACCAACTGGCAGAACAGCTGGCACAATAGCCTGAATCTCTCCTACAAAGCTGTCTTCCTTTGGGCTCCATTTGAAATTAGAAGCCTTTGGAATAACCTGGCAAATGTGTTGGAGCAAGGTTCCCAATTGTGTTATATGCTGACTCGATCCCAAAACCACCAAATTTGTGGGAAATTTTGGTAGTGGGGGTGTACAAGGTACTTTACCTTAGAGATGTCCTGGCATATAAAGGGTCACTAGAATTTAAAATCCTACCAACTCTTTGAGCACTCAATCTCTGTAGGGTTTCTCTCGCTACCTATCATATCTGTCTTTCTAGGGCAGACAGAAAACTTGCTATGCCTTTCCCCAGGTTTAATTAGTATGACATCAGTGTAGAGGATTAACATGGTATTTTGTGGTATGTCAAAGTAACCAAGATCTTGCAATCTATATAGCAAAAGGGAGAGTTAACAGACTTGCAAGGCTGTGAAGTTGTACTGTTGTCTTTTCCATGTAAGTATAAATTGATTCAGATCCTCTCAGTGGGGATTGAGAAGAACCTAATTGCCATACTTTGCTTTATGCACTTAATATGTTCGATATCAAGTGCATGTTGTGTTGGTATTATTATTACCACATCCAACAAAGCAGCTGCAATGGGAGATCACATAGATAACTATGTAATCCTTATCAACATTTGCCATAATGCAGTCATGTTTGTATAGTAGCCATAAATGTGAGAGGATGTGGTGCTAGGGGCCCCCCCACCTTGAGTCTTTGGTGTTATTTCTCAGCAATTTCATCCCAGGATTCAGTATTCCTAGCATATTAGTTCGAGGGCCAAGTTCTTGCAATTTTCTCCCTATGCTCTAACCCCCAGGCCAAAGAATCAATGGAAAGTTCTTTCAGATTCAAGTCTATCCATCCTAAGTATGCACTTGAGGACTCAGGAAATAATATGTCACTGGGTGGACGATATATTTTTGGACCCATTGGACTTGCTGAGACTACCTTGAGCTACAATTCTTATCTGACCCCTACTCTGAGGGACCATATGGCATCTTAAATCTCTTGATATGTGTTTCAGCTCAGACCTTCAGTAGCCTCTTGTGACTTCCCCATGCACAACTATATGATAAATGGCTTAGGCAAAGGATTATAAGAATAGTTATGGTGTATACTCGTAGTGGCATTCCAGAGTCATCCTTTAAAGGGATTCAGTTTATTATCTTCAAGCAATGGGGTCTGCATCTGAGAACTGCTTTAGATCTGAAAACTGTGTAAAGGGTTATGATTTCACATTGCTGTGGTTAACAGCATGCTTCCCAGCTCTGGGGTCTTTTATCTACCCCTACCCTAGTCTACAAGATAGTTGCTCATCTTCCTCATCCCCTAGGAACCTTATTGTGTATTAGCCATGGTCAAGAGATGCCTTCATGTCAATATACATCAGTGGCAATGCCAGACTCACTGCCCATTATAATCACATTCACTTTGCCTCTAAAGGCTAAGTGCCACTCCTGGTTGCTATCCTTCCTGTCTATACTAGGGAGCTCTGTTTCCGGGCAGCATCTCCCATTGTCATTCCTGACCTACCAAGGACAGACATCCCATACTGAGCTTAGATTTTTCTCTCATCAAATACATTCTGTATTGGCTGAGTGAAGGGAATGTCCTCTGAGCTCACTAGAGGGAATGTCGCTGGCTGGTGGGTTTTGTGTAAAAATGTGCCTATTTGGTAAGACTGTTCTCAGCCTGCAGAGCATTGAGCCTTCCTGCTATATTCTGCTGATAGTTCTGAAACTTATACCTCACTTGCTAAAGGTCACTATGATGTCCAAGTTTCAAAGGAAAACTCCCAGAAGTATGAAAGACCAGTTTCAGGCATCATCTCCAGAATGTTAAATATTAATCATGGGATGGTACCATCCTGTCCAGCCTTCTGTTCAGACCATCCCCTTTAACACCTTCAAGATCCATTTCCCAATTCATGTTATTATATGTCAGGTCCTGCTAATACTACTTCAGTGACTGTATACTTCTTCCTGAAGCAAGCATTATATTTCCCTCTTCATGTTATGCTCAGAACTGGCTCTAGTTATTTACTTTGATGCAGTGAGAAAGGAGAGGAATGATTTTCATAAGCATTACCTTGTAAGACATCTACCTCAGGTGAGATTTTAGCATGGTCCTCAGGCAATGGGCAGTGCTCTCCACTTGCAAATGGTAGGAGTCTGCTTTTGCCACCTTGTAGGTTTCAAAGGAATCTGGCCCAATATTGGGCTCATCGACTATAGGATAATTCTTCCCCAGGTCTTAGAGGCCTACTCCTTCTTTATAGGGTCCATGGCTTTGAATGAGAGACCTGCTAGTAATAATGCATTTGGGTTTTTGCACTTTTCAAGCCCAGGATCTAATTATTACAGAGCTTCAGCTGTAGGACATTATGGTCTCTCAAGGTTTTCATGGAAGCCTTCTGGGTATCATCACATGCCTTGAGTTGGTTAGTTGGCTGCTCTGAGTCTGTCAGCCTTTCTTTCAAAGTCTTCCTAAGCAGCCAGTGCCAGCCAACTTCACAACTTATCACCATTTTACCTACACTAGTGGCCCAGTGCACGAAATTTGGGGACATTAAAAGGGGGACCCAGAGTCAAGTTCCCGCCCACCCACATGCACCTCAAAATCGCGTGAGACCCAGACCCGGCGCACCCCCCCCCCATCCCGCCGCCGCAGCATTGGGCTAGATCCCAGACCCAGCCAGTCCCACCCTTATCAAGCCCTGCTGGGCAAGGGGCATAACTTCAGGTCCCCTGGCCTAGTGCCAAGATGAGGGGCGTGGCCTGAGGTCCCCCAGGCCAGACTGGGGCGGGGGATGTGCCTTGAGGTCCTCCGTCAAGCCCCGCCAGGTGGGGGACACAGCCTGAGATCCCCTGTCAAGCCCTGCTGGGAGGGGGGCATGGCCTGAGGTCTGCCGTCAAGCCCTGCCAGGCAAGAGGGCACAGCCTCAGGTACCCCGGCCCAGCACCGGGAGGGGGGGACACAGCCTCAGGTCCCCTGTCAAGCCCCGCTGGGCAGGGGTGCACCTTGAGGTCCCCCGTCAAGCCCCGCTGGGTGGGGGGCACAGCCTGAGGTCCCCTGTCAAGCCCCGCCAGGTGGGGGGTGCGGTCTGAGGTCCCCCAGCCTGGTGCTGGGGCGGGGGTAGCAGCCTGCAGTCTGCTAGGCCAGCACCAGTATGGAAAGAGCACCTTGAGGTCCCCTGTCAAGCCCTGCCAGGCGGGGGGCATGGCCTCAGGTCCCCTGGCCTGGCACTGGGGCGGGGGGTGCAGCCTGAGATCCCCCGGCCTGGCACCGGGGCAGGAGGTGAGGCCTGAGGTCCTCGTCAAGCCCCTCCAGGTGGGGGGCACTGCCTACAGGTCACCTGTCAAGCCCCAGGGGGGCAGGGGAGGGCATAGCCTCAGGTCCCTGCTGATTGCTCCTTAAGGGAACTTGGCCTCAGCTGTGGGTGCAGCCATCTTTGTGATGGAGTGATGGTCAATTAGCAAATTCCCTCTTTATTAGATAGGATTATATAAGGGCCAGAACTGTTTTATCACCAAAGTGAACCCTTCCTGAGTCTCATCCATTGTACCACAGGTAAGTCTCAGGAGTTGACATTGCAATAAGCTGGGGGTTCTCAAACCTCTCTGGCACCAGACCTATCTGGAGAGTGTGCTTTCTATGGCCTCTTCACACTGTCTTAGTTCAGCTTCTTTGAGAGAGCCCATGATAAGATCTTCGGTGAAAGTGGTCTGGTTGGGAATTAACACCCTAGAGAATGGAGGGAACCTGAAAAGTGATGAAGGATTTGAGGTTTCTGCCATGAGCAATGGGAGTTTCATGCCAGTAAAACTGCCCAAGAGATATACAGGGTGCCTTATAGCATTGTCAGCTAGAAGCTTCGGAAGCAGGGACATTGATCTAATGGATTTTTGCATTTTATTGGTGGATGGCTGCTTTTGGGTATTATTGGCCTGAGTGTTATTGCCTGCTCTCACTGTAGGCAGTTCTGGGGCAAGAAGTGGAGAATTTCACCTCACCTGGGTTCACTCTATATCAATCTCAGCCTCTATAAAATTGTTAGTGGTGAAAGGGTACCACATGTTAACTGATGGAGTCAGACCAGATCTAGGTTCCGCAACCTTGGTTCTTAAGTATGGCAAAGAAAAGAATTGAGACCCAAGAACTCAAATACAAGAGAGTTTATTTAGAAAGTCACAGAGCCAGAAAAAAAAGAGAGAGAGAACAGGTGGGCACTGAACCTTTAGTCCTGAGAGTTTTTATCTGGAGGTCTCAGGAGGATTTCAATGGAATACTCATCGGCTTTCCAGCTGTGTCCCGTCAAGGTCATGGTCTTGAGCCAGGGCAGGAAATCAGTAGTCATCATAGCTGATCCTAATGTCAGCCATAGTGTCATCCTGGCTGATCTTGCTGCTTTTCTGAGCCTAGAGCTGAAACACACCTGAGGCCTAGATGTTGTTTCTAGTTTGACCAAAACTCTGTGGTCAACAGACCCAAGACTTTGTTCCTGAGATTATTTGATGTAGGTCAGAACCTCATTATCCTGGGAGCTTAATGCTTAAGGGAGTGGTCATGCAAGGGCTTGTATGGGAGTCCTATGTGGCTATTCTCTGGCCCCTTGCTACTCCTCTAAGGGGGTCTACTGCATGACTAGAAACCTGCTAGGGAAGGAGAGGTCAAGGGAGGGTCCAAACCACATGACTAGTGATACAAAAGGTCAAGGGGTCTAAACCACGTGACCAGCAATATGTTAGAGGAGGAAAGATCATCCTGGGGGTGAGGGCCCACCTTATAATTGTCTTTTGCTAAGTACCTGGGGCTTTCTGCCCAGGTGACCCCTCAGTACCTGGCCTGTCATTCTTAACTCTGCTCATGTCTTAACTGCCTACTACATCAGACTGATAGCCATTAGCAATATGTAAGGGTACATGACAGCTGATGCTAGATGCATCTACAACAGCTAAAAGTATTAAACATTGGAATGCATTAAAGTCTACTTCCAAGTTTTACCCTCATTTCTCTGGCATGAGCTTTTTCGGGTAGCCTTGAGTTGGTTAGTTGAGTCTTTTTGTGCCAAGAAGTGCAGAGTTTCATCTCAGCTGGGTTCTTGAATAAGAAAATGTTTTCTTGGCCATTAGCAATATGTAAGCCAGTCACAGAAGAAATCAATGAGTTTGCTATTAGAGTGCTGTAAACATTACAATGAGAAGTATTTAAAGCCAAAGACTTCAGTTCTTGTGTTATGTAGAGTCATAAAAGTTTTCACCAACATTAATCTAGGAGGCAGGGCAGCTTATTAAAGAGTGACTAATAAAGTCAGCCCCATTAGTATATATGAAAAGATGCCTTAAATACATAGAAACTAGACAACTCACCTTGTATGTACCAGGTGTGAAGGAAACCTACTATAAACTAAGGCATTGGTCCACAGAGTCCTTCATTCCCTAAGGTGGAAGATTCCTTTTTTTAAGGATGGGGTATATTACGTATTGACAATTAGGGAGGTTAGATGTTTAGCTCCACAGAAACTTACAAAAGAAGAGAGGCTGTGAGCCTCGAGATTTCTCCAGTTCTCTTGATGGCAACGTCTAAATGAGTTATTTGGTGTAGTGTTGCAATAGGAAGGTTCCTTGCCATTTAGGGAAATTAGGTAAAAGTAGCCAAGGTCCCTCGGATCCCAGTGTGGCCCTTTCCAGAACCACTGCTCAGTGCCCAGAGAAGATGATAGGGAAGATAGGTGTGAAGAAGGCTCTGGAACCAGAGCAAAAGTCCCCTGCTTTGCTTCCCTGGTCCCCCAGGATGTGAGTGAGGCTGACCCAATGGGGGGTGGGGCAACAGGGTGAGGAGGCTAGAACTGGGAGAAAGATCCCCTGGCTCTCATTTAATCACTAATTTCTCCAAGTTCTGCCTATCTGTTTTGAGGCTTGCTCACAAGCAAGGGGGCTAGGATCTCAGTGAAAGGGCTGCCTGGAATAAGTATTCCTGTTCAAGCAGCCAATGCCCATGCTTACCTGGCCCACACTTCTTCCCTCAGCACTTCATCTGTCAGGTACGGAAAGTATTCCTGGGAGCTTCTGGAAAGCTCTGTAATTGAGGCACCCCTGTGCTCAGACTCTGGGGTGGCATGCATTGAAGGACCTTGGGGACATCCAACTGCATTCCTTCCTCTTAGTCCACTGGAGCAGAGGCTGTGGGTGCTAGAACTCAAGTCTGCAGCTTACCTGTTGTCTGGCTGCCTGCTCACTTCCCATGGGGTCAATAAGTACTTATAGCCATTAGTGGTTATAAGAAATAAACTTATTTCTTGTACTGGCTCTGACCTCTAACTTGGTGTTGGAGAGAAGTATGTAGGTATTGTTGCCTTCTAATCTTAGGGAAGAAAACACTTAATATTTTATAATACAGGATTATGTAAACTATAGGATTTTTATGAATGTCCTTTTAGGTTGAGAAAGTTGCCTTCTATTCCTAGGTTGCTGAATTTTTGCAGTAACGGAGTATTAAATTTTAAAATGCTTTCCCTGCATCTTTTGAGATTTCTCTCTTCTGTTCATGTTAATTACTGATTTTCTTTTTTGTTAATCTGACATTCCTGGAATACATTTCATGTTTGCTGGATTTGATTCACTAAATTTAAGGATCTTAGCCATATTTATGTTTATAAGGCATATAGGGCCTCTGCCATTCTGCTGGGGATTTATCTGAGCTGAAGCCACTAATATGGATTGACATGTTCTGAGCTGCCACCTCTTTAGTCAGTAGGTTAGATTGTAAAATTGTTTAGGTGGCTAAAATTGGGAAGTGGTTCAGACACTCTAACTTTAAGGCAACTATCCTTAGCCTACTGCTTATGCATTCTTGCTCTCTTGCATAAATATCTTTTTGGGGGTCTGCCAATTCTCTGTTGTCCAGGAGTGCCATATTCAGTTAATCATCTCTATGGCTCCCTGTGGGACAAGCCCCCTTGGCTACCCTTCCAGCCCTCCTAGTTGATGTAGTCATTGTAGCAGCCTGGCTTCTGGTGGTTCAGTGCTACCCGGCACTGATTGCTTTGAGGCTCTACCAATTTGAAGGCTACTAATGAACCCCAATTAGGGGACTGCCTCTCCTATATACCCCCTCCTATTGCAGGAGATATGGGCCTCTTGTAAGCCTCTTGGCCTGCAGAAGAGCCACCAATGAACTTAGTGATATGGAGCCCCTTTCACTGTAGATTGATGATAACCTGGATTAATGGTGTATCTATGTCCTCTCATGGAACATGATATCTGGTGAATTTTCTGCCCTTAATACAACTCATCCATAACCACATGCCTACCTCCCTGAGACAGCTAATGTCTTCTTTGTCTTATTAACTCAGAGGCTAGAGAAAGATGGTCCATTCTAAGCAAAACTAAAATGCCCCAGAGTCACCTAAGAACAGTGAATTTAGCCCACCCCTTGGGGTCCTTGCCATGCTTTAAATATAGTGTCCTGAGTGAGGGCTCTTACGTTTTACATGGTGACCCTTTGAACAAGCATCCCCCAAATCCAGTCCTAGAGGTGTTTCCCAGGCTCCTGCTGGTACTTGCTAGCTAGTTCTTGCATCTTGTTGGGGGTGTAATCACTTTCCTCCTTTATTCAGGCCCAATACATCCTGAGCTCAGCTATGCTGAGGTGTGCTGGGATTTAACTTAGTTATCAGCCTGGCATCTAGGAAAGGATGCCTCCTCGGGGGGAATCTGATATGTATGGGGTAGAAGCCTTTGCAGTGTCGTCCTGCGTGGGGGAGGGAAGGCTTGCTCCTAATAAAGAGGGGCATGTCTCCTCTGCTAGCTATGCGAGTATTGGTTCAGGGCTGTCTGCAGAATCAGCCTTCAGGAGTATCTACCCAGGTGTCCTCACCTAATGTTTCACAGTCTCCAGGTCTGTCCAGCTGGAGTTCTGACGTTGTAGCAGGCTTGCCTTGACAGAGCATTCAACTGTCTTTTAACCCTGTTAATTATCAGATCCTGAATTTGCTCCACCACCATGCCCTGAATGGGGTGTGTGTGTGGTGGTGGGGGGGGGGGGGGGGGCGGGGGGCGGAGATAAGGGCCTCTTGCAGGAGATTAAGGGCCTCTTGTAAGCTAGCTACCAAAGAGACCCTCTAGTTCTCTCACTTGGCCTTAACAATGAAAACTCCCAGTTTTGTATTCCTCTGCAGTAGGGCATCACAACAATGTAGTAATTAAACCAATTCTATTTCCCCTGTACTTAAAGGCCTGAATCATTGCACTGGCCAGAGAATCCCCCTCAACCAGAACATTCCCTTGAGTCCCTATTGGTGAAGCTTTTAGCAATTGATTTTCCACTTTGTGTCAGAAATTACTCAAGCCACGTGTCATTTTGGATCGAGTCCTCCTTGGCTATCTGGGGGACAGTGAGGTGGGGGACAGCGATTCAGTTCCCAAACCGCTTGGTATCTCAAATTACTTTCATCAACTACATGGGTCCTCTGGAAAGTCAATGCCAAGCAGAGTTGGAAGTGTGAGATTTATTGGGAATAACACCTAATAAAGGGGAGAAGGTGCAGGTATAGGCAAGGCAAGTCTTCAGATGATAATGCTGATCTGATGCCTGTGAAAGAAGAAGGAAAGGCTGGGAGATTAGGAACAACTCACGACTGCAGTGCAGCCCTGAGAGAGCCCTGGCAATCCCAAAAGGAAGCTCTGGTGCAAAAACACTTGCAGAGGAGGCCTTGGCAATGTCCTAGTCCCCCTACTGTGTGCTCTATACTCAAAAGTGTGGCCTTAGCTCAAATGCTGTGGTGAGTCCCAGAGGTACTGCAGATGGAAGCTGTTGGCTACTTCACTCTTTGCAGCTCAACAGCAAGTTCTTTCCTGACAATCTGGCAGCATTTCTCTGTGCCTGAATATTGGTCTAGTCAGGTGAAGTCCATTGGAACAGGGTCGTGTGCTCTTAAGGAGGAAATGGATGAGTCAAACTTGTTGTTTTCGGTGAATAAGTTATATAAAGGAAATAGAGTGAAACACCATTTGGCAGGAATTGTGAAGGTAGTGATAAAGTGGTCAGAAATATTTGAGATGAGATTAACACTTGCTCCATTTTTCCTAATCTTAAATTTTAGACCTGTAGGGGCCCTAACATAAATCATTTGATTGGAGGGCATGGCAAATAGAAGCCCTCAGGCAGAAGCACCTGGGCATGCTTTGAAAGACTGAAAGGAAGCAGTGTGGCTAATATTTAATGAGTGAAGGGCAGAGAGCTGCATCATGAAGAAGGCTGAACTCGATGGTAGGGAAGTTTCCTTCTATGGCTATGGAAAACCTCTAGGGAAGTTTTAAGCAGTAGAGCAATATGAGTTTCCCTTTTAAATCTTAAATAGCTCTGCCTTCATGATTGACCCCTGTAAACTGCTCATAGAGAAGCAGGAGTCTTGCTGGTACGAAGAGAAGGCCATAGAAATGGAAAAGTTGGATAGATTCAGAATATATTTAAAAAGTTGAACAGTTCTTTCTGATGGATTAGGCATGGGGAATGAAAGGTAAGGAGCAATCTAGGAAGATTCCTGGCTTTCTGACCTGATGGGTAGGCTTTGGTAACACCAAGATGGATTTGCCCAAAACTTTATCCTAGTCTTTACCCAAGTTTTTTGCATCTAAATCAAACCTGAGATGCCTTTTTTGGCACCCACATGAAAATGTGATGTAAATGCTTGGACATGAGTTAGGAGCTCAGGGCAGTATTTAGAGCAAGAATAAACAGGGAAAGTCATGTTTAATGTCCTTCATGGCCATGTGGGGAAGCTGTCTTAGAGCTGCAGATTGACTTCAGATCTTCAGGAAATTGGCCCAGTGGTAGTTTTTGAAAATAGCAGGTGGCAATTACATGGTTACAACCAATTTTATGTGGGAGGAGCAGAAATTCTCACTTCACTCATTAGCCAAAGATCTTGGATCACTTTATAAACTTGGGGGAATGGCAGGGAAGTCCTCCCAGAGAAGCAAAAGGGGAATGCTCAGGGTTGAAGGAGCACACAATCCCCCAAAGAGAACATAAGTGTCAAGATACAAGATGAGTGCCCTAGCTCCCACTGGACCTTCTACACGTGGTGCTTGATTTGGGGTGATAGAACCAAGAGACTGGTGGTTCCCGTAAAGTAAAATCTAGCTGGGTCATCAACTGTTTTCTTCATGTTGGTTAAGAGATAGACCTCAGGGCTTGAACAAGCCCAGTGTGAAGTTCCTTATTGGTTTAAAAAAGAGTCCAACAGATGCCCATATATGAATAGCCCAAGAACATTTCTCCAAGAAAGAACTATCCTGAGAGTGACAGGTAGAAAAACACATGGTCCACAGGGCCAGACTGGGACAAGATGCTATGATTTGTAAGAAATAACAAGTCAGATTTTCCTTGTGTGCCTCTCCTTCCCTATGAAAATGGCCATGTTGAAGACCCACCTCCACAACGAAACCCTTTCTACTTGTATAGCAACTATTATGGCTATGAATGATTTGGAGCTTGTGTTAAAGACAATAAGAGGCTGTGTCCTCTAAGGTAAGCATCAGTGTCTCAAACACTTTTATTTCTGGTCTATAGCAAAGACAACTACCAGAGCATCCTAGTAAATCCCAAGGCTACAATTCTTGACTTCCCTCTCCACAATATGGACACAGGTGTAGGGTACAGTTGAATTAGCCAGTAGAAACATTGGTGGAATGAGTAAACTAGAGGCTCTGAATTCAGGATAATAGTTAATGGCGTTGATAATCAGAGTGATGTGACAAATATTTCATCTGACTTCTTGGAGAGGCCGTTAGAATAGATGAAGTATTTATAAAAGGATGCCTTAGCTTTCCTTTCTTGGAGGCCTGCTAGCTGTCACTCTCAGGATGGTTCTTTCTGGAAGAAAGGTTCCCGAGCCTTCAATGTGTGTGCACCTGTGCCTACTGGGTTCCACCTGCTGATTAAATATTAGTAGACTTCAGGACTTGAATTAAATTAGAGCCTGAACTCCTGGAGGGTGCTCTGAGGATCAATCTAGTATATTCCCATCTTGAAAAAGCTTTGTCCCTAATATAGGTATTAAGCAGGTATTCAGTATTCTTGAAAGGTTGTTAGAGAAGGTTACCATTATCTGTTAAAATGTAAAGACCCTATGCTTCTGCAAGCTGACTTGGGCCTGTAGGGATACTTCTGTGCTACGAGTGCCTTGTTAGGGGATAAACTTCTGTGGTTTGGCACACCTAAAGTTACAGATCAATTTGTTCCTAGTTTGCTCTTAGATATATTACTTGCTATTTATGATTAATGGCTCAAGCATTAAGGTGCCTCTAAATATCCCATGCCCTAAACACTAGTACCCATGCCAACTGAAAGAGATGGCAATTCAGTGGCTTATTCTTAGTCTGGGTTCACTCAGGAAAGCAGAGCCAAAGTTAAATAGTTGAATGGGGGAAATTTAATGAGGGCAACAAGCTAGAAAGTTACTTTAAGAGCTGGAAGCCAAACAGGAAATGAAAACATCCTGACTAACAGCAAGAAGCTACTCCTATCTTTAGGTTTGAAGCATCAAAGGGAAGAAGTGGTATTATGATGACAGTAGCAGAGACTGCACAAAGAGTCTAGCACCATAGCAGGGAACACTTGAAGGAAACTGGGAGAAGAGAGGAGCTGACTCTTAGAACACTGCAAGTGAAATAGAGCCTGCTGGAGGTTCTGCTGAAGAGAGCTTCTGCCTTTTCATCCCTCCTCCACTGCCATTGTCATGAGAAAGAGCCTGCTAGAGAGGAGACCATGTGGAAAAAGGTTCTGTTGTCCCAACTGAGGCCATTCTAGACCAACCATAGGTGAGCTAACCTCCAAATATGGAAGTTGAGCCAGGGTCAGCAGAGTAGCCTACTCACCCATGTACAAAAGTATGCAAAAAGAAAGATGATTCACTGCAAAGGGTTGTTTAGAGAGACAGAGGATCCCCTTCAAGATCCTGTTAATGACTTGATAATTCAATCACTAGGCCTCAAGATACCTGATCACTTCCTGCTGCTGTTCATCCCCAAACAGGATAAGACAGGAATAAGGTATATGTGTGTTTGGGGGTGGGGGAGGTGGCTACCATTATAAAATGAATGTATCTGAGACCCAAAGTATTTAAACACAAGGCAAGTTCCCATTGTTTAAAATGCTCTCCCTGGCCATGTTTGCTAGGCAGGGATTCCAGGTCTAAGAGCCAAAGTAGAATCACAAATTTAAAATGTGTCCAAATGCTGGAGAAAGTATGCTAGTGGTTGCTTTAGGACATGTCTCCTTAGCCCCCAGCAAATTATGGCTCCCGGATGTTTTCCAATCTATATATATAAAAGGCTAATATGCTAAATGCCCCTCTGCCCATCCGACCGGTCGCTATGACATGCACTGACCACCAGGGGAAAGACGCTCAACACAGGAGCTCCCGTGACGCGCACTGGCCATTTACAGAGAAATGGCACCACGGATCTGGTGCACACAAAGCAACACTCAGCTTCCCCCAAGTGGGACACAGGCCCTGCCACCACCCTGGAGCAATAGCCCACCAAATTACATCCAACACTGCCATGGCACAAAGTGTGGCCCACAGCCCAGCCCAGCCTGGAAACGGTGGCTGTGGGCACCGGGTAATGACGTCATGTAGCAACACCTGGCTTCCTCTCCCTAGTGACTAGCCTCCTTGGAATTTCTTCAGCCCAGGAACACAACTTGCTTTATAACCAGGTGCAGATATTTTACACCTTAACCAAATGTTTGTGAAGCATTTTCCCATGCCTCATCTCATTTGATCCTCACAGAAGTCCTGGATTAGGTAGATAGGAGACTCAGTGGAATCCTATTTTCTCATTTAGCCGGAAAACGGAGATTTAGAAAGTTTAGAAATGACCCAACTGAGAAGTAAGAAATGGTGGACCTTGAAAATGACTTCAGGTTTTCTCATTGCGCAGAATATTGTCAAATACTGCTGCAGTTAAATATTTTACCCTTTGTTCTCCCTGTGTGATCTACAATAATAATCTGCTTTGTGTTGATATTTACTGCTGTGTTGCTGACAATTACCTGAAAGAGAAATTGGGGTGCTTCACTGGGCTGGAAAAAGTTTAGCTAAATCAGAAAGCAGGTCTAATTAAGCAAGTTTATATATATATATATATATATATATATATATATATATATATATATATATAAGTTGACTCTCTCATGTGCAATACATAAAGCTCCCGCTGACTCCAATCACATGCATGTGTTTCAATCTGTCATTGTCTATGGTGAATTTAATTGACACTTCTATTACAGAGAAAGGATGAATAGTGATATTAAAATATTTCTTCTAATTTCAGTGTGCACAAATTTATGCACTATGCCACTAATCCTATCTAATAAAGAGGGGATATGCTAATTGACCCTCACACCATCGCAAAGATGGCAGCACCCACAGCCAATAAGGAGGAAATATGCTAATTACTGCCATGCCCTCAAAGATGGCGGCACCCACAGCCACAAGATGGTGGCGCCCAGTCCCCTCAGCCCTACTTGGGCACCTGCCTCCGGAGTCCCCCAGTCCCCTCAGCCCCTCAGCCGCCCAGGGCTGGCCCGAGGCAAGCCTAAGATGGTGGCTGCCCAGCCAACGCCCAAGCCTGGGATGGCTAGCTGACCAACCATCCAGGGCTGGCCCGAGGTGCAGGCAAGCCTCCGATGGCAGCTGCTCAGCTGCCCAGGGCTGCCCAAGGCTCAGGTAACCAGGGCCAGCTGAGGCTTGCGCTGCCTGCAGTGGCAGCAGCAGGGGTGTGATGGGGGCTTCGCCTTCCTTGATCACCAGGTCGCCTCCTGCCTCTGAGGGCTCCCAAATCATGAGAGGGGGCAGGCCAGGCTGAGGGACGCCCCCCCTCCAGTACATGAATTTTCATGCACCAGGCCTCTAGTTTGATTAATAAAAGGATTCCTAATGGAAAGTTGGTTTGAACTACACAGACATACTGTTACATGAAAGGAATGTAGTATATAGTGTCTTGCCATTTGACCATCCTTCTCCCAGTAATCCCAGCATTCCAGGATATTCACTGGTGAAGGAACCTGTGATTTCAAACCACATTATTAGACATATACCTCCCAGAGCATGAGTAAGTGCTGCAGCTGATCTCCCACCATCCCTGTCCTCCCCTATGATGTCTGTCGTGATGGTGTTGCATGAGAATTGGGAAATGGTGTAATGATTCTAAAGCAGAACGGATTCAGCTAATATATCTTTAACTTGACCCATATGATGTGTGTATTTTTCATTTAGGGTGTTGGTAAGCCAGTTCCACTGCAGGTACCACCGCTGGTTGTCAGGGTCCCTAAATGCCAAGCAGACTCCTTCCAAGGAAGTTTCTTTAGGTGTTGCTGTGGATGGTATTTCAGAATTCAATGTTCTTGAATTGGCTCGGTGGTCTCATAAGAACACCCTGTCTACATCAAAATGAAGGATCAACTTTCCCTGACTATTGGTGGTAAATAGTTAAAGAACACTAGAATTATAGCAGATGTATTCTTGTCCCTGTCAAATTTCTTGTAGGAAACAGTAGGCAGGGTTAGGATTGGAATAAGCTCAGAAACACAGGCCTAGGTTGCTAGAGCCCTATTTCCTAGTTAATGAAGCGGCATGTTCTCTCTGTAGAATGGTAAGGAGAGTTCCATGTTACAATAGCTTTGGCAGATGAGCCTAGCAATCTGGAATCCTTTTACATTTTGGTGGATGCTATCAGCCTGCTAGGATCAGGGAGAGTTACTGGGTCAGTTAAGCTGAAGAGTTTCTTCTTTCTTTAAAAGGAAGTTTTTAGTTGTCAAGTAGCATGCTTTATTGGCATAGTGAGTTCTGAAATCGGGCCCAGATTTAACTCCCATTTCAGCTTCTTACCATGTGACATTTCAGTTTCTTAATCCTGAGTCTCATCTCCAATACTTTTGTAGATAATGTGTTCATTCTGAGTTGAACCTTACTTTAGCTTCTAAAGTTATTAAAATACCTAAACTCTCATAAAGACTACTGATGAATATAAAAATCTCACTGGAATTTTATGAATTAGTTAATTACCTTTAGTTTTAAATTAATTATGTTGAAAAGGAATTGAAGGAACAAACCTTATCCTGGTAACCACTATTATAGAGGTTTTAGCCACACAATTAAAAAAAGAAAAACACAGAATAGAGAATGCCAAAATCACACTTGTGATTTAAATTATTGATGTCAGAGACACCACAAATCAATGGACAATGCGAGGATTATTCAATTAGTGACACGGTTACAATGGTGAATAATGTGGAAAATGGGTTTAGCAGCTCTTGTTCCATATTATAAAACTATTGAGTAGAATGATGTGAAAAAAAGACTATAGAGAATCTAAAATTAACAGGAATGCTTATTATATCCCTGAACCTTAACAAAGACAACTTAAGGTAATAGAATACTGACCTTAACTTATATATATATTGAAATCAGCAGGAAATTTGTAACACAAATGCACTTTGGTGTGGTAGACCAGAACATGATTTTGTTGCAAATATTCCCCAAATATCAGTAGCTTAACAGAAAAGTTTTGCTTGCTCAGCTTGGGGTACTAAGGGTTGAGTGACTCATCCCGAAACAATGACTTGGGAATTTATATCCTTACATCTCAGATACTCCATGTGGAATAGGTCTCCAAGGTCTCCATGGATGTGATTTAACTCTAGAATTCTCTAGAATTCTCTAGAAGGTTTATGTGTATGTGACCAAACTAACATGTGTATGTGAATTCTCTGGAGAGTTTATGTGTATGTGACCAAAATTCAGGCCAGATTGCCTGCTGCAATGAAAGCCAAACTTGTGAGACGTGTGCTAGTGCAAAAGGAAAGACGGGTCACAACCTGGGAGAAGGGTAGACTCCTGTCTCAAAACCATCTCCACTTTCTGCTCAAGCCCATGGTTCTTATAGGGATAGGGAGGGAGGCCATTTATTTTCTATCCAATTATCTTTCTAGCCTTGCAATTGCTTGGTCCCTGTCTATTCATCTTTCTAGCTTTTGGCCCACTCAGTGTAAGAATCTCCCCCTTGCAGCATCTTGGCCAACAGGGAGACTCCCTGAATGTCTACAGTATCGGGGTCAGTGGAGAGGGGTGCTACAGGACCTGCTGTCAGGAAACCTGGAGATGTCACAGCCCTCAGCCCACCTCCCGATGCTGGACATGATGCCTTCACATCCAGGGGAGCCAGCTGCAGTCGTCCAGGCACCCCTGGATCCTGGTGTCCCACCCTCTGCACAGCCCCTGCACGCCAACCCTCCCAAAGGGGCCAGCTGGGCCTGCACTCACCCAGCCACCATCTTCCCATGTTCCAACTGATTGTCTATGGTAATAATTCTATACTTCAAAATTCTGGATCCTTGTCATCTTACAAGGGTAAATGGATGGAGACCTCATCTTCTGTAGTTTCTTCCTGCTGTCAAAGGGTGTAACCTTACCTGTCCCTGGGTCCAGAGGTTCTTTAGCTTCAAAAGGTATTAAAGGAAGAAGGGGGTCAAGAATGGAGAGAGGCTTTTATGTGAGGGAGAAGGATTGCTGTCTTCGGAAGGACGCATACATGGTGTCTAGAGGATGGCACTGCTGGACAAGTGAAGCTGATAGACTGCTTCATATTTTCAAGAGGCGATGTTACAGATGGGCTTCCAAAGGGAGACCTATTGCGTAGACAAGCAACACAGTGTTTAGTGATGGGTATGCCTAGTAGTGCAGGGGGAATTGTAGTGAAATTAGAAGCTGGAGAGACTAAAGGACCCCTATGATCTAATCCTGAGTGGGGCTTTGGGTGGCATACTGCCTGGGAAATGCATACAAAGATGGCATCAGTTCAAACATGGGCATAAAGTATAACAATTGTAAAAAAATAATAAAAAGTTACATTGTCACTTAGCTTTGGGAGATGCTGTCCATTTCCAAAAGAGGAATTTTAAATTTCTTTCAGGCGTGCGAGTCCAGCCTTCCCTTGCAGTATCAACAGCAGCAGCAAACTCCAAGTCCTCCTCAGGCAGCGCCCGCTTGATCCATGTGTAGTGGATACAAGGCTTGATTCCCATGAACTTTAGGGAAAAGTGTTGTCAGTAGGACGTCACAGGGACCAGTCCACTGCTTGGCTAACTGCTGTTCAGAACCTTAAGCCTTTGAAGTCTTTAGTAAGACTCTGTCTCCCTGTGTAAGGACTTGTCGGACAGGTAGATAATTCTGTGATGAGCAAACTTATGTAAAGTTGTTAGTGTTTGCCCTAAATGTTACAGATCTTGTTTGATCTTTTTATTCGTGTTCTGAATCTCATGGGGGTTGTTCTAAAACAGAAACTTGGAAGAGTCTCCCATAAATTATTTCGGAAGGGCTTACTTTAAGCTTGCTTCAGGTGCTGCTCTAATCCAGGGCAAGGCAATAAGAGGTAGTGCCTGGTCCCATTTCAAATGTGTTTCCTGGAGTTTTCACCAGGGTCTTCTTTATTGTGTGGCTCTTTTTCTCAGTCTTCCCCCATAGACGGGGGTATTCAAAATGCGTGTAGTTCCCATTGAATCTGAGTGCCTGTCCTATCTTCTGAGAGATGTTTGACGTGAACGATGGTCCATTGCTCCTTTGAATGCTATAAGGAACTCCACACCTACAAACTCTTTCCTTGAGCAGAAGTGTAGCTTACTCTCATTTCTACTGGAGTATGCCTCTCCGCATCCAGAAAAGATGTCTAACAAAACCAATAAGAAATTAGTTTCCTATGGTTTTAGGCACCTGTGTAAAGTTAGGTTTAATCCCTTTATATTGTACTCCCTTTCCTGTTGGGGCATGTTCTGTCTTAGGATTGTTTTTGGTGCAAATCTGACAGATTTGGTCATCTTCTGAATAGTCCTTGTAAATGAGGGCCCTTCATTCAGGTGTTGGAGGATGGGATGTATTGGAGCTTCAGGGAGTAAATCATACCATGAGTGCTGATAATCTTCCATATGAAAGGTTTGGAGTAGGCCGGGGTGGTGCACCTATGACATAAGGCCATAATGTATCAAAAAGGATTTTATTCCCAACACCTGGGTGCAGGTGGGCTGAGACCGAGAAAGGCATCAGCGAAGAGAGCAGTGAGAGGTTTTTATTAATCCTTGCTTGCTGCAAGCCGCTCTGCTGACGTAAGGGTCTGGTCCGTCCTTGGTTCCTCCCATGCCAGGTGTCTTCTGGTTATCTGAGCTATGCTGTGCTTAAGGCTGCAAGCTTTCTGCAAGATATCTGCTAAGCACAATGTTTTTCTCTGCCCCGTTTTATTCTCTTTAACCCTTTCACCATATAGAATTAGGGCCAGTGTTAGAGAATTACCATTCACAAGTCCATTCCTCATCTTGTTCTGTGTGATGGGGTTCAACTTCTGACAAATCCAAGTGGAGAATTAAAGCCCCAAGATGTGGCTGCCCTCGGGGGCTTGTCTTGCTGCTTTATTGGCAGTGTGATTTCCAGGCTTGTTTGGGAACTGTCCTTTTGGTGTCCTGGGCAGGGCATTATGGCAATCTGGTTCAGTAGAGTCACTGCCTCTAGCAATTATAAAACCTCTTTTGCATGTTTGATGTCCTTATTCCCTGAGGTTAAGAGTCCTCTTTCCTTCCAAATTGCCTCAATGGGCATGGACTATCATGAAGGCGGGTTTACTGTCATTGTAGATGTTAATTTCTTTCCTTGAGATAATTCTAAAGCTCTGGTGAGACTATCAGTTCAGCCTTTTGTGCTGAGGTTCCCTTCATAAATGTATAATTCCAGAGGTTTCTGTAAATTGGGCAATCCTAGTGTAGAGCCCAAAACTAGTTTTTCCTTCAAGGTGTCAAATGCTGTCTGACAGTCTCTTGTCCATTCAAGGGGTCCAAAGACTTATACAATGGTTTTGCTATAAGGCCAAAGTTGTGCATCCAAATTCAGCCAAACCCTATAATCCCTAAGAATCCACAAAGCTGCCACCAGTTCTCTGGGATTTTTATTGTGATGGCTTGTTTTCGGTCAGCCATCAAGCTCCTAGTGCCCTGTTTCAGGTGGAATCCCAGGTATGCCACCTCCTGTTTGCAAATTTGGGCCTTATGAGTCGATACTTTGTCTCCTTTTAGCCAAATGATTCAGGACTGTGGTAGTGTTGAGCAAACAGTCTTTGTCAGTATTGCTAGCTACTAGTATTAGTAAATTGTCTACATATTGTAGAAGAAGCCCCAATTTCAATTGAATATCCCTTAAATCTTTTGCTAATATTTCCCCAGATATGGTCAGGGAATTCTTAAATCCCTCTGGCAACATAGTCCAACAGTATAGGAGCTTGGCTTTAGTTTCTGAGTCCTGCCATTCAAAGGCAAATAATAGTTGAGCCTGTTCATCTATTGGGATGCAGAAAAAAGCATCCTTCAAGTCTAGGACTGAAAATTATTAGCTATCCCCGGGCATCGTGGTCAACAAAGTATAAGGGTTGAGCACCATAGGATGAATGTCCTGGACAGCGTCATTAAAGGCCCTAAGGTACTGGACAAATTGGTATTCATCTGAGTGAGTCTTCTTGACTGGCATGGCAGAATTAATCATGTTTTTAAGAATTTCTGCAGTATTGGTTGAATTTTCCTCTAAAGCTTCCTTTTTAAGGGGGTGTTTCTTCCATGAGATCTGCACCCCCTTTTCTAGGTTAATTTTTATGGCTTGGATGTTAACCACCCTACCTGGGGTTCTGTTAGCCCAAAAAGCTTGATTGATCTGCTCGTAGATCTTGGGTGGGAAGAATTTACCTCCAAGACCTTCTGGGCAAGTCAGGAGCAGCTGAGCTGGAGAGCATGTTCGGGCGGAACTCCTAAACAGCCAGTTTGCTTGCACTTCTTTGCATTTGTTCAAGTCTGAGTCCCGGGTGGAAGTCCAAGTAGGTGGCAAATAGTCTTGTCACACTTGCCTTTGAATCGGGCTGTGCTGTATTACAGGGTCTTCTATGGGGAATTTAGGCTCTGGTGCCACCACCTTTAAAGGTGGTTATCAATACCATTGTCTGTGTCCATGGGCAATTCATATATGTGTGGGGAGTGGCTACAGTGTTTGGACAGGTTCAAGCCTTGGACTGACGAGAGGGCACAGTCCTCTCATGGCCACGGGCAAGTCCCAGCTTGGAGGGCAGAGCTCTCCCAGCATCATTATAGCCAACAGCTGTAGTTGTGAGCTTGAACCTATGGTCTGAACACGTGGCCCCACATGCCTAAGTGATATAGGCTGCAAGTAAACAAAGCTTGATCAGGTGCATGTAATTGAGTAGGCACCAGAATGCTGTAAACATCTTGACCACGCCCTTACTTTGCCTCGTGGCATTGGCTATAAAATAAAGACACGGCTTGTAGTCCGTGGCGCTGCTGGGTCCCCATCAGGGAAGCAGTGTTCCACCGAGTCCCAGCTTTCCTTCTCTTGTCTATCTTCTCAATCCTTCACCGCCCCCACTCGGGTTCACCCTTGGCCGTGCTGGCGCGGCACATACATGCATATAAATTCTTTGGTTAATCGCTTCCTGCCCCCATTCCCTCTGAGATTTGTCAGTTTGTTCCATGCTTTCATATCTCTGGATCTATCTTGTCAGTTTATTTTGTTCATTAGATTCTACGTATGAGTGAGATCATGTGATATTTGTCTTTCTCTGCCTGGCTTATTTCACTTAGCATAATAATCTCTAGGTCTCTCCATGCTGTCTTTTTTTTATTTTAATTTTTTATTTCAGAGAGGAAGGGAGAGGGAGAGAGAGAGAGAAACATCAATGACGAGAATCATTGATAGGTTGCCTTCTGCAGACTCCCCAATGGGGATTGATTCCCACAACCCAGATATATGCCCTTGACCAGAATCAAACCCAGGACACTTCAGTCCACAGGCCAATGGTCTATTCACTGAGCCAAATTGGGTAGGGCCATGCTGTCTTTCTTGACTTAGTCTAACAGATTCATTGGGGGACAGGACTATTTGAAAAACTTGACTCACCGGCATACAATATATACTTGTGCAGGGTCTTTTCCCCCAACCCTTCCTTCCCTAAGACTCCTGTCTGACAAATTACATACTTCATGCGTGGATTTATATATATGCTTTCAATATTATTCGGGAGATATATTCCCTAAGTAAATATTGAACTCATATATCCTTGGTTTACAACCTCAGAGAAAATTGCATCTTAAGCCACTGAATTCCAAAGCCTGTTCCCAGGATTGGAGATGCTGAGAGAGCATCCTGCTCCTCAGCAGTTTGATGTCTTGAGGATAGGAAGTTTGGCTATGGGTGGGACTTTTCTACTGGAGGATGGGCCTTATTTTTCAAGGGTAAAACTACCTAGATCTGCAGCTGTAGGAAGCAATCAATGCCCTAGAAACTGGGCCTTTGACATGCAGACCCAAAGATCAGACAATGAACTGACACATTTTTCATAGGCCTTTACTTATTCTGGAGTTCTTGGATGAGTCTTGCCACCTTCTCTCTCTGGATCCATCATGTGGCAGGCTTAAATATTCTTCAATTCCGGTCTATGTCTGGGTTTGTTTCCCTCCCACCACCACTCAGGAAGCCAACAGTTTGTGTTTGGGGACTTCAATGATATGTCTCCAGCTCCTAGGTGAGTGGAATGGGAAAGGCATTCTTTGCAGGCAACACAAGTCTGGGGGTGGAGGGGTGCAATTGAGCCAAGCTCAGACTGCCATTGTATCAAGTAACATTGTAGATTCTATGATCATGCCGAGGCTCAGGAAATCACTGGAACAAGTAGAATATAATGTGCAAATGGGCAGGTCAAGGGTCAGTCTATGGATTAATCACTGAGCCAAAGCAGATTAAGTGCAGCAAGTGGCCTATGACCAAGGAGTTACATTAACCAAGACCCAGGAATTTGAGTCTGGAGATGAAAATGGAAGGAGCAAGTAGAACCCTGCTCTAAAAAAATGAACATACCAAATTCAGGAGCTATAAGATGGCTTGGGCAGTGTTAATACCACTGGCTGGTGTCACTCTCCAAGGAGGCCTTGTCCCCTGAACTTCTATATCAGTCAGGGTCCAGCCAGGAAAACAGTTCAATGATCATACCAGGTGCACAAGGTTATGAGAGAACTTTATTAAAGATGTTAGAAGGGCTGAAAGGCCAAATGGGAAAGCTTGAGGCACCCCAGAGATTAACAGCAGAGTAGCAGAGGAACCCTCTATCTGCTCTGTGGCTGCAGGAGCAAAGGGGAGAGGTGATATTAGCAGAGCCCAAGAGCAATGACTGTTCAGTGGGAGCTGGAACTTCAGAGAAAGGGGCAGGCTGGCAGATGCCACCCAAAACAGATGTAGAGATGGAGAAATGTGCTGGCTTCTTTCTTTCCTGCTTCCCCCAGTGCCTCCCATTGACCAAATCATTGCTAGAAGCCAGTATGCCAGAGAACTTGGAAATGCAGACCACCAGTGAGGGTCAACTCCTACTGTACAGAGCAAGGCAAAGAAGCACAGGAATAGATCTGTGTTCTTTATCCAGACAACAAACTTCCCATTAGGATGGACACTGGCCATGCAAAGTCCTATGTTCATCGTTATCATGATTATATTTCCTCCCAGACTCTCACAACCTTAGCCCCAATGGACTACCATTCAGGTAACATATCTACCTGTTCCAGTGATTTCCTAATATAAACTGAAGGAGGTACTATATAAATTGGGACATCTTGTCTCCCAGTTTCCTCCAGCTCCTGGATAGTAAGGCGTTAGATATCAGAAGGGATCTGTTCACTTATCCCTGGAGATGAAGCCCCACAATGGGCTTGCTCTTGGTGTGTAGAGTGGAATGAGGTTTTTGCCACTCTGGTATCCATGCCTGGGATAGATTGATGTCTAGGCTCAACCCAGGAAAATGAAGCTGTAGAATCCCCCTTGTTTTTTCTGCCCATCACCTGACAGTCCCTAGCATAGAATCCCATTGCTGCTGAGAATCAGGCTCTGTTGTCAACTAAACACCAGGCATACTATGACTCATGGTCACCTCATGAGACTTGTCTGCAGGTTCTTTATTATCTCCCTACCATTTATCACTGCAGAATAGAATCTCACCTGAGTTAACTACTGAATAAAAACTCTGAAGTGGTAATAAGCCCTGGTAGCTTTAGAGACGGGAGGACTATGTCCCAGTGAGGCAAGTGATCTTGACCAAAGAGACACAGGTACTCCAGGTTACCAAATATTTCTCAGAGCCTGTGTCTTTGGAAATTAACTGGATATTTTTATTATATTTTAAAAGTCACTTTAAACCACAGAAATTAGAGGAAGCAAAGATGGCGGCATAGGTTAAACACCTAACCTACAGCCGGGCACAACAATATCAAAAACACAACTAAAAGTCAAAACGGACATCATCCAGAACCACAGGAAAGCTGGCTGACTGAAATGCCCACAATTAGAAGGAAAAAGAAAACCACAAGGAAAATCAGAGAAGCCGTAAAAGCTTGAGGTATGGAGACACGGGCGGAGACACGAGCCCGCGAGCGTGCGGGGAAGACGGAGCCGGAGAGGAAGGGGCGGCTGACGGCCTGGCTGGCGTTCTCTGGCGGGAAGGAGATAAAAGCGCCAGATTGTGCTGAACCCCAGCTCCGACTGCACTGAACCCCATTTCCCGGCGAAACCCTGGGAAGCCGGGCTCATGCTGGGGGAGTCTGAGCTGTGGGACGGAGACACAGAGGAGCTGCGCCGGAGCCGCGCACGGGAATGCGCGCAGAGGAGGGTCTGTTGCCTGTGCCGCTGGATTGCCCTAGCGGGAAGGAGACAAAAGCTCCGGACTGTGCTGAACCCCCAGTTCCAACTGCACTGAACCCCAGTTCCGGGAAAGACCCGGGGAAGCCAGGCTCATACTGGGGAAAACTGGGCTGTGGGGCAGAGATGCAGAGAGGCGGCGAAGAACAGAGCACCGGAGGCGCGCAGGGGATTGTGCGCGGAGGATGGGCTGTTGACTGTGCCGCTGAGTCGCCCTGGAGGGAAGGAGACAAAAGCGCCAGACTGAGGTGAGCCCCAATTCTGACTACACGGAAACCCAGTTCCGGGAGAGAATCTGGGAATCCAGATTCATTGGGGGAGAGACTAGACTGTTTGGCAGCGCGCGAAACTCCAGGGCACTTTTCTCTCAGAGGTGTTTGCTGAGAGTACGGAGGGACACAGGAACCTCATAGGGCGGGGCTGACAGGAAGCCAAGGCGGTAGGCTCCGCCCTGTAACTCCGCCCCATCCAAGCTGAACACAGAGGCTTTTACAATTTTGCAAGTCTAGTTGAATGGGGCTGTCTCCCGGCATAGACACAGCTGATCCTCACAGCCAATTGGGCCGGAGGTCACATCCTCCCAGTGTACCAACAGCAATCAAGGCTTAACAACACCAAGACTTTGCACTCAGCCCACAAAGGGGGATATCAAGAGCGACCACCTAGGGAGATTGGGGAAGCTGAGCGATAGGGAGGCAGCCAAAAGGGGAAGGCACCGAAACAGGTCACGAATATAAGGGATGCTGTAATTCCTGCTGAGGGGCCACAGGCAGTAGCTGACCTACACTACATTGGAGACCCAGAAATGAGGGCATCTAGTGGTCGGTGTGAGATGACACCAGACTTCGACCACTCCCATAAGGGACACATTCAAGAGGCAGACGCAGTGAGCGCCGAAGCCTTGCTGCACCAAGACCCGGCACATAGGCGTGTCTTCCGCACAGCAACTCTTCCTTTATAGACACAGAGGGTCCGCACGGCCAATAGGCCTGGAGGACAATTCCTCCCAGTGACACCAACAACAATCAAGACTTAACTATACAAACAAGGACCAAGATGGAGGCATAGGGCAGAAGCCTGATTGCTGCCTACCACAACGGTTTTGAGACTACAACGGGAGAGCAGAGCAGACACCATCCAGAACCACCGGAGGGCTAACTGAGCGGATGCTATACAACTAGAATAAAAGAGAGGGGTACGCGGGATGAAGCTGATGCCGGTGACCCAAAGACCACACTTTAAAAACTACGGCTCAGGCGACACAATGGTGGCCTGGAACGTGCTCGGTGCAGTTCCCCCAGCGGTCTCAGGCTGAGGGGAAGGCTTCACTCGCTGCCGAGCACGGACAGACGAGCCCCTGGGAGACATGGGGCGGGAGACTACGCGTTTGCTGACCTCCGAGTCCTTCAAGAATCTCAACACCCCGGAAGCGGCCAGGTGCGCACGCTCGGCGACCGGCCACCGCTGCAGACCCAAGGGCCGACGCAGCCACCCCGGACCAGCCCGCCGCCGCGCACCGGGCACACCGGAGCTTCGCCGAGCCCGCCGCCCAACGAGTTCTGCGGTGGCTGCCCTGGAACTCTGAGAAAATGGCCGAAGGAATTGCTGAGAGGGAATTGACCAACAGGAATTGGGATCAAGAAGACGAAACCCCGCTGGGTCCCGGATCCGGGTGAAGCCGCGTGCCCCTGGGTATGGGTGAGGCTGGGAACTGGGTCAGGGTGAGGCTGGGCCCCGGGTCCGGGTGAGGCCACGTGCCCCTGGGTCCAGGCGAGGCCATGCGCCCCTGGGTCCGGGTGAAGCTGAATCCTGGGTCCGGGCGAGGCCGTGCGCCCCTGGGTCCGGGTGAGGATGAATCCTGGGTCCGGGCGAGGCCGCGGGCCCCTGGAGCCGGGTGAGCCCTGGGCCCCGGGTCCGGGCGAGGCCGCGGGCCCCTGGAGCCGGGTGAGCCCTGGGCCCCGGGCCCCGGGTCGGGGCGAGGCCGCGGGCCCCTGGAGCCGGGTGAGCCCTGGGCCCCGGGTCGGGGCGAGGCCGCGGGCCCCTGGAGCCGGGTGAGCCCTGGGCCCCGGGTCCGGGCGAGGCCGCGGGCCCCTGGAGCCGGGTGAGCCCTGGGCCCCGGGTCGGGGCGAGGCCGCGGGCCCCTGGAGCCGGGTGAGCCCTGGGCCCCGGGTCGGGGCGAGGCCGCGGGCCCCTGGAGCCGGGTGAGCCCTGGGCCCCGGGTCGGGGCGAGGCCGCGGGCCCCTGGAGCCGGGTGAGCCCTGGGCCCCGGGTCGGGGCGAGGCCGCGGGCCCCTGGAGCCGGGTGAGCCCTGGGCCCCGGGTCGGGGCGAGGCCGCGGGCCCCTGGAGCCGGGTGAGCCCTGGGCCCCGGGTCGGGGCGAGGCCGCGGGCCCCTGGAGCCGGGTGAGCCCTGGGCCCCGGGTCGGGGCGAGGCCGCGGGCCCCTGGAGCCGGGTGAGCCCTGGGCCCCGGGTCGGGGCGAGGCCGCGGGCCCCTGGAGCCGGGTGAGCCCTGGGCCCCGGGTCGGGGCGAGGCCGCGGGCCCCTGGAGCCGGGTGAGCCCTGGGCCCCGGGTCGGGGCGAGGCCGCGGGCCCCTGGAGCCGGGTGAGCCCTGGGCCCCGGGTCCGGGCGAGGCCGCGGGCCCCTGGAGCCGGGTGAGCCCTGGGCCCCGGGTCCGGGCGAGGCCGCGGGCCCCTGGAGCCGGGTGAGCCCTGGGCCCCGGGTCCGGGCGAGGCCGCGGGCCCCTGGAGCCGGGTGAGCCCTGGGCCCCGGGTCGGGGCGAGGCCGCGGGCCCCTGGAGCCGGGTGAGCCCTGGGCCCCGGGTCGGGGCGAGGCCGCGGGCCCCTGGAGCCGGGTGAGCCCTGGGCCCTGGATCCGGGTGAGCCTGGCCCCGGGTCCGGGCGAGGCCGTGGGCCCCTGGATCCAGGTGAAGCAGTGCCCCTGGGTCCAGCCGAGACCAAACCAGAGGGAGTCGGACCTGCATTACCACCATTTGTCCACCATCCAGAGCTGAGGGGTCAGTGCCGACATGTACTCATAGGGAACCGGTGGACATTGATATTGGGTCTCAAAAGAACTGTTGGTCCAGAAAGAAACTCACTACAGACTGATTCATTTGCCTGTCAGCATAACTATTTTTGCTCGTCGCACATTCAATTCTTATAAGTATATCTATAGTGACACATGATTTCGCTCATCTAGGGGAAATAATGAACAACATAGACTGATGAACAAGAACAGAACCAGAAACAAGGAGGCATTGATCGGACTATCGGGCCTCAGAGGGAGGATAGGGGAGGGTGGGGGGAGGGGGGAGAGATCAACCAAAGGTCTTGTGTGCATGCATATGAGCCTAACCAATGCTTAAGTTCAACAGAGGGTTGGGGCATCCAAGGGGAGGGGGGTGGGATGGGAATGGGGGGATGAGGACAAATATGTGACACCTTAATCAATAAAGAAATTTAAAAAAAAAAAAAAAGAAAAAAAAGAAAAAGAAAGTGGAAGGAATCAGCAAAAAAAAAAAAAAAAAAAAACCACAGAAATTAAATCTAGTTGAGAGCCATGTTGTGGGGCAGCAGACACCTCTAGTCTTCCCTGTACCTCTAACGTTGGTGAAAAGGAAGTGAGGAGGAAACTGGTCTTGAAGAATTTATCTAAATGCAGAGGCCATGGAACTGTGAACAGTGCACTGCCCTGGGTGGGGGAGGGGAGGGTTGTTATGCTGATGCCAGGATGGATCATCGGATGTGGCTTGACACCTGGGGGCCTTCCTCCAGAGCCACAAAGGGGCCAGAGGGCATATCTGCAAGACAAAGACCCCAGCGGGATATATATAGACAGGCTCTCTGCATGTTTCTTCACTCTGATTTGGAAATTATTCCCGGAGGCCACTAGTGTTAATAAACGGGGTCTCTCCCTTTCTCTAGGAAGTGTGCTTGGTATTTCTTTGGTCTTCTGTAACAGAAGGAATGATCACATGCCCCCTAGACCTGCTGGGTCTTCTCTCAAATGACTGATTTCCACCATAAGGTGGGCTGCTGCACCCACCCAACATCATGACGTAGTGGATATAACCAGGGCCTTGGCTGGCAGCTCCACTCAGTCTCTTGTTTTCCCATGGTTGGTGCTCAGGCTCTGAGAGGACCCAGTGGCAGCCCAGGAGCTGCTTTTCTGTTGTGGGTGACATCATTTTGCTTAGACTCCAGGGATCTATGTTGAAACTGTTCATTGGGACTTGCTGAAGGCTACACAGAGCGTGCTTAACTGTCCCTGGGACCTCCAACACCATTGGGACTGCTTGTTAATATGGTTCAACTTTGTACCACAGCCTTGAACCCAAGAAATATGTTAAAGCAACATTTCCCAAGGGTGTGATGTATACAATTCTGCCCTCACAGGAATGGGGCAGAAGCCAAGAATATTGTCTGCTGTCTCCCAAGTCCAAGGTCTGTGCTTAATTCTTAGTAGTGCCTGGTCAAAATGTAAAACTTGTCTTTCCCCTTAGAGGGGATGATGTGCCATGCCCCCAAAACGACTGTACTCCTGAAGACTCAATGATAGGATAATGTCCTAAATCTTCAAACGATTCATTGCCTACCCTCTGGTATGCATGTGTTTTACTTGGACATTCTGAAAACTTGCTACTCCTGTTCCCTGGGTCAAATTAACGTAATGTCCCCAAGATAGAGGACCAAAGCCATGTTCTGGAGAAAGTCCAAGATTATTTCTGTCCTTTCAGACTATAACAGAGCAGAAGACATTGCCTTGTGATAAGATAAAAAAGTTTTAGTCATCTTTATTGACAGGATTCTGAAAAAAAACACACAAAAATAACACATTTTCCAGACTAGTGTCAGAGCTCTGTTGATGCCTTCCAGTAAAGAAAATACATCTGGCCCAGCAGGGATTAGGGATACCACGCAGTTAAGTCTAGGATGGTCCATTTTTATCAGCCACATCTATCTGGTTTTTATAAGGATCAGACAAATGGATTGATGGGGTGATGACAGAGACCATTACCCCTGCATCCTTTAGGTATTTGGTACTAATCACTGTAGTTCTCCAGGGAAGCTATATTGCTCTTAGAGGTTGAAATGTATTAGGATGGTGATGCAATGTCAGGAGATTCTACTGGGCCTTCCCTACCTTAATATCTTTTATTCCACCAGTCGATGGGCCAGTGTGAGTTAACACACTGCTAAGTATAACTATACAAATTCTTTACTCAAGGGACTGGGAAGCACAGGGTGGATCCACTGAACCCCTGGTCCCACTGTGGCATGAAGTTGGACTATGACTTCATGGATCATCTGATCTCCATAAATCTGATGCTAACATGAGGTTCATAACTGTGTTTTAGGTTCCTTGGTATAGTTGTCACTTCAGACACTCTTATCCAGGGACCTTGAAAACCTGGGTGTTCTTTACCTAGTGTACAGTTATTCTGAAATCACTGTTTTTCTGAGGAAGAATTGGGGAAATATTACTTAGGTGATATTGTAGGCCTTTCTTCAGGGAGACCCATTCTCCTTCGATAAAGCAACTGTCTCAAACCTGGCAACTTCATAGGGATTGATTTTTTTTTCTATTGCAATAGCTGACATCAGACTTCTGTGTACTTTCTTGTGTTTCTTTCTAGTTGTACAAGTGAAGACATCCTTATTAGTTGCCCATCTGTCTCACCCCTAGAACACCATGGTGAAGGATTGGCTAATGGCACAGATCTCTGCAGGCCAAGATAACCCTGATGATCACTCAGATCTTGCCTGTTAGTTGCTACCAAAAAACATAGGGTAAAATGCTACCCGCCTAGCCTCTATGTGAATCCTACTATCCCCACTCATGCCAGAGCCTAATTCCATGTCAGCATCTCCTGTCAAACCTTAACTATGAAGGGTAGTTTTATCAATGGTGTTGCCACCCTAATGCATTCTTTGCTGCCTTTGTCTTTTAGAAGGATCCAGAAGACACCACCTTCTTAGTTAGGTGGTGGCTTTTCTGATCTTAAAAAAAAAAAAAATCCATTATATCAACATCCCTGCTTCTTATGACCCCTTTCTCAATACTCTGCTGAACATCGCTATCTCAGTTACTATAGATCATCGTTTCCAAGCTTCAAAAGGGCCATCTCCGCAGCATCTGATTAGGACAACTCCAGGTGTCCCAGCCAGGACATTAGGTTCTGAGTCCTGGGGAAATTCACATCACACGCTCCCTTATTCAGCCCCTCCATCCACACCCTCCAGTCAGAACTCCACGTATGTCCTCACGGGAGTCACAGCACATGCTGATCAGGCCCCGCAGTGCTTTCAGTGAAGAAGCTTCTCCCTGGGACAGAGACCAAATTCCTGGCTTGGGGAACTTGACCCTACTTATTTCCCATGAGATGAGAAGGGAGGGGTGGATTAGTAGGAGGGTATATAATAACTTTCAAAGTATGTGCCTCAGATGTGATCTCATGACCCCCAGGCAAAATGGAGTTGCTTCTCTCTAGCCTAGTGGAGCCTGGGGGGAGGGGGGGGGAGGGGGACGGGGAGTGAATACCTGAGAGTTCAAGAGTCTCAGGGGTATCTACCCAAATGAACCCATCCTAAGTCTCAGGGGCCCGTTCTTTCCCAGTAAGGCCACGAATCTAGCAAAGGAGACCTGGCAAGTTATCACATTCAATGTCCCTTGTATCTCTGGCATCTTCATGGTCAAATCCTTAGTGCAAATTTTCAGTAAGGTCTGTGATATGGCTGGAGAAGATAAAGGTCTCTTTAAATCAACTCACTGAAATTCTGGTCTTTATGGCATGTCCTGAATAGTAGGCTGATTTGAGCCTATCATTCTTTCTTCAAGGTTTCTAAACCTGTTTTTTAAAGCCAAGCTCTTCTACAATCCTTATAGTTTCCGTTACCTAATACTATCCAGGTGCCAGAGCCACTCCACTACCCAGTGATTCCCTTCTACCTGCACCTCACACCAGGAAAGGGGAGTTGTAAAGAGGGACGCATAGGGTCTTCTGCTGACACAGGAGAAACAAATGGACGTCTTCCAAAATCTGCATGAAGGATGGGCACCTGGGGCCTTGATTCAACATTTCCCCTCCCGTCAGTGGAGATCCGCCCTGAAGGTGTTAACACTCCCTCACTTTCAGCTGTGCTTGCTGAGCTGACTTCCGTGGCTTTAAAGGCTGACTTCAGAACCCTGAGACAGAAGCAGAAAGACACATAGCTCACTTGAGGCCAGACACTGTCAGCCTGAGTTCAAGTTCATTTAGAAGTGTCCAATATGTCTGCAGCTGAAATTACAGGTGAGCCAAGAGGGATGTGACTTGAAACAAAAGTGCCTGTTACACTCAGGGAAAGAGGGAGAAGTTGGTGCAACTGACTTCTCAATATTGTCAGACCCTCCTCAGAGGCTCTGCCTAATCCGTGTTCCTGACAGTTCATTCAGGGAGAGCAGGGAGAGAATTGATCTGCCAATTCCCCTCTCCCATGAGTTAGAAACTGACCCCATGCCTCCATGACCTTCCCCATACATCCCACTTGCACGTGCATGGGCACTGAGCGGGGATCTGGGGCACCCTATGCCTCCATCTGAACAGGGAAATGCAGGGGCAGGAGTTGAGGTGTCAGCATGAATGCAATGCAGTAAACTGCTAGATTATGTTAATGTGAACATATAATCAGTTGCTGGAACAAGGGACAGATGGGACTTAAAGATCTGAAGTGGTAACAGGTGTCCCATCCTGTGTAATAAAGAGGGAATATGCAAATTGACCATCACACTGTAACAAGATGGCTGAGCCCTCACCGTAGGCAGGGATTCCGTAACACAAGATGGATGCACCCACAGCAGAGGCCGAATTCCCGTAACGAGCCTTAATGAACAATCAGTAGAGACCTGAGGCTGTGCCCCTGCCTGGTGGGACTTGAAAGAGGACCTTGGGCCATGCCCCCTGTCCCAGTGCCTGGCCGGAGGACCTGGGGCCGTGGCTCTTGCACCAGCACCAAGACGGGGGCCTGAGGCCGCGCCACCCACCATACAAGGCTTGATGGGGGACCTCAGGCTGCGCCCCCCACCTGGTGGGGCTTGGTGGGGACCTCAAGGCATGCCCCCTGCCCTGGCCTGGGCCAGGGGACCTGAGGCTGCACCCGCCACCCAGTGAGGCTTGACAAGGGTGGGGCCGGCCAGGTCTGGATCTAGCCCAATGGGGGTGGGGCCAGCCAGGTCTGGGTCTCGCGCAATTTCAAGACGCACATGGGTGGGCAGGAACTTGACTCTGGTTCCTATGGTGCACCCCAGACTCTGACAGGAGGAAGATTTTCATATACATTTTTACTAATTTTCTTTCACCTCTGATACTTCTATTATAAAGGGCAAATAGCAAATTTAAAATATTTCCTCTAATCCCCTTTTAATGTGCACAAATTTTGTGCACCAGGTCACTAGTACAGTATATATGATGTGTCAAATAGGTAACAATAAGAATGTTGAAAATTGAACCAAAATACATTTAAATGACATGACATAAGGGATATACACACACACACACATCTCTGAGCCCAGTAATTTAGACTATATTCAGTTTCAGGTACACTTAAAGTGCTTGCAAAATGACCAGATACTAGGCCACAAAGCAAATTTCAGCAAACTTTAAGACATCTCTATCATTCTGTTTTGGTCTGATTTCCCCAGAAATTATAACCTGAGAAAACCAGTCGGGGCAGGTGATTTATCTGGGAGGTGATCCCTAGGAGCAAGAGAGGAATATGGAGAGTGTCAAGAAAAGCCAGTAAAGTAGTATTTAGTGAGTTTCTGCTGTGGGCAGACCCCAGTGGGGATCTCTGAGGAGCTGTGGAGAACGTGCTGCAGGTGTGCCTCTGTGGGATGGAGGCCAAAGTGTGTATCCATCACCTCTCATCCTCTGCTGATGGAGGGTGGCCCCCAGGAGTATCAACTCCCCCACTTTTGAGCTACGTGAATGCAAAAAGAGAAAGCCTGGAGGAAGAAAGTGGAGAGGGGTGGCAAATCCTTGGGATAGAACATGGTTAGCATGCTCAGACTGTGCTTCACCTGAAATCAGGGGTGCCAAGGAGGTGGATTAGCGTCAACATATCTGCTTTACATAGATCACCTTCTCTGACCAAAATACAATTCTACCTTCTTTGTTGATTTCAGTTTAACACCCACATGTTTGGAATTTAGGAAACACTGATAAATTATTGGTCTAAGAACAAACCATTATGTAAGTTCGATAACTAAGAATGAATGATAATAAATGCCATAAATCAAAGCATGTGGGACACACAAAGTAGAATGTAAAGAGGAAATTTAAACAATTTTAGCACTTTCTATGTGTTGGTGAGCAAATGTCAAAACATTGATTATTTGAAAGACAAGGAGATAGCAAATCTGGAAGACTGATATGGTGGCTCTCTTGGTGCCCACCCAGATCCTTCGGGTCTTAACACCTCAGTAGGCAGTATCATGTCTCTGCATGAGGGCTTTCCCCAAAGCCAAGGAAGACCCCTTTTCTATGCATAGGGCAGGTCCTATGTGCTGGGGAGTTACTCAATGACTGATTGGAGCCAACATGTGAATGCCCCCTTGGGCTTGCCCCTCTAATGAGATACATTCAGAATGTCCCCTTGTGATTAGGCTCCAGTCATTCTCCGTGATAAGAGGCTTAATAGCACATCATATATTTATTTGGCTCCCTGACTTCCCCACTCTGCCTACTTGTGTTTCCAAAATAATTTACTTGCACTTAAATGCTTGTCTTACATTTGTTTTCACAAAAGCAGACCCTAATATAATTGGTCAAAAGGCAAGATGCCCCAAGTATACAGCATTTGGACTTATGAAAAAGAATGTAACTACAGATATAGAATAAGAATATTGTAAACCACATTAGCCAATAACTTTGAAAACCTGGATGACATGAATACATTTCTAGAAAAACAGAATTACCATAAAAATGACTCACCTAAATAGCTCTATATTACATTGAGAGAAATAAAATCAGGCCAAGACTAGTTCATAAATAAGCTTTCTCAAATGGGTAACTCCAATCTTAAAAAGTCTTTTCAGAGAAAGGGGGCATTTTTCAACTCATTTCAAAGCCCAACCAACCTTATTTGTGAAACTAAATAAGGTGAGCACAGGAAAATGTTGGAGCTGGTATTCATGAACAATCTTAAACAAAAGACTAGCTGATCTGATTTAGCAAAATATACATATATAAAAACACTAAAATTGGCTTTTTTCTAGGAATGCAAGTTTGGCATTATCAGTCTGGGTCCAATCAGGAAAACGATCTTTTTGCTTCAAACATCAGAGTGGTTTCTAATACAACTGATTTTTACACGGATAATGGAAGACTGGAGAAGCTAAACGGGGAAAGTGAAGCAACCTTGAGATTAACAACAAAGATACACATTTTATAACTTTTTGTATGGAGTTTTAGAACAGTCAAAATGAATCTGAGAGAAATCAGATGAGTTGTCTCCTGGGTAAAAAAAAAAAAAAAAAATTCTGGGGTGATAGAAATGTTCTAATATTTCTATACCTTGCCCCATGGTTGGGTAGGTTTACATGTCAAAACTCATCAACTTTTACACTTAATATATGCATTTTATTGTGTATACCTTGTATATAAATGAAGACTTTAAGAAACACACAAATCTTTAGTTGAAGAATGAAATAAAACAAAAAATCTGTCACAATGGACCCACCAATTTGTTTCATTGCTACTCTTAATACCCACTTCCTGGTAACCTGTTTGGAATTGCTCATCAATTCCTTGTTATGTCATTGAACAATATGTTGTTAAGCACCCATGTATTTGTGATAGCTTTTCAGGTTTTTATATAAATGAACTACTACAATCCTTCCAAATTTATTTACTCATTGTTTGTGAAACTTATTCATGCATATACTATGCATGTTTCTATAATTCTCACATTTTTCTTCACCGAATTATTTCAGTAGATAACTTGATAGCTTCAGACTTTTTCCTGTTGGTGGGATTTTTGGCTTCAGACACTTGCCTTTATGATCAATGTTTTTTTTAACATTCTTCGAAACTTCTTGTACAGGTATACAATACTAGTATTTTTCTAGGTTATATACTTGGGATTGGTTTTAACTTTACTTACGTGAATATTTTTCTGCAGTTGTAGCACCAAACTATATTCTTACCAACAGAATAAAAAGATTTCCCTCTGCTCCACATCCTTGCCAACTCTTGGTACTGGCAAAAAAAAAAAAAAATTAAATGCAACAGAAGTACAATGATATACTACTGCAAACATAATTTTCATTGCTTTGATTATATTCATGAAAATGTGTTCAACTTCATTTGAATTTTTGCTGTCAAGGTTTTGGTCATTGTACCTTTTTTAAAAATACATTTTATATTGCTTTTAGACAGAGGAAGGGAGAAGGGAGAGAGAGAGGGAAACATTCATGAGAGAGAGAAAGATTGACTGGCTGCCTCCTCATACCCCCTACTGAGGATCGAGCCTGAAACCCAGACATGTGCCCTGACTGGGAATCAAACCAGTGACCTCTCAGTGCACAGGACAACACTCAACAAACTGAGCCTCAGATATATTGTATGTAAGTTAATATTGTGAATATGTCCTTTTCTGTCAAAATCTTAAGTGGCTCACATATACATGGAATTGACATCATAAACTCAGTTTTGCCCCAGAGCAGTGTAAACTCTTCAGCCTGAGATCAGGACCATCTGAATGTACTGAAGGACATCACATTGGTCCTCTCTATCGATGGCCTGCCCATGAGACTGAATGATCAGGAAGGGGTAACACACTGGAGGTGCTGGTAAAGCAATGTGCTTTGTGGGGTAGGAAACAAACCACTTAAAGATTCAAGGGCCTGCCATATCAGCAAAATTCCTACAAGTTCAATGGTCAAGGGTGTGTTGGGATAGTCCATGTGAAGTAAAAGATGAATTATTGCATCTTCCACCACGAAGAAGAAAGTGTAGCACCTGATGGATATCTCTAGATATAGAGGCAACATATTTCAAACTGGGATTACTGCTCTGACCAATATACTGAGTAGCAAAAAGTCCTGCAAACTCCAAGTGGGGCCCGGTGAAACAGGCTCTTCAGTAGTCCAGCCTATGGTGCTGGAGCCAGATAACCTAGCACACCTCATAGCATGGGTGAGTAAACCTCTTCTAAAAGGCCAAGGCACTAAGGCTTTGCAGGCCATATGGTTCTAAAAACACTCAACTCTGCCACTCCAGAAGGGAAGATTAATAGTCAACAACAGTCTTATAAAAGTTCAGTAGTTCCGTGGCTGGTGTAGCTCAATTGGTTGAGTGTCATCCCGTGCACCCAGAGGTCACCTGTTTGATTCCCAGTCAGGGCACATGCCCAGATTGTGGGCTCTATCCCCAGTCGGGAATGTGCAGGAGGCATCCAACTGCTGCTTCTCTTTCTGCCTCCCCCTTGCTCTCTCTCTAAAGTCAATAAACACACACACACACACACACACACACACACACACACACACACACACACACATATGTTCAAAGTTAGCCTTTATTTATAGATTGAGGTATAACTTGCAGAATATATGGTTAACTTTTCCATATGAATATCTACTTGTTTTTGTAATGTTTACTATAAAAGTATATTCTCTCTCCATTGAATTGTCAATGCCTTGTTAAAGACTGAATACATATGTGGGGCCTATTTCTGCGCTCCATATTCTACTGATGTACTCAGGAAGGGACTCAATGCTTGGGCACAAGGAGTGTGGTTATCTGACACCCTCCAAGTATTAGCTCTTCAGGGTCAGTTCTTCAGAGTTGCCCCCAATCCTGACTGTACCACCACCTTGGTCAATGATCCAGCTGTTTTTCTCCATTTTGGCCTCCCCTCTGAAGCAAACTTTCTTCACTGCAGAGACTTTGTCCTGTCTACATTGCAAAATGATAGATTCCCCTGCCCTAACTTCCCTCCCTATTCCTGTCACAGGTATTATACTCCCTCAAAAGCTTTGCATTCCCAACTCTTCCTCAGCATCTGCTTCCTAGAAAGCCTAACCTGACAAATCATCTACATGTCAATACCACACGACCTTGATTATTGTTGCCTTTCGTCTTGAAATCAGATACTAAAAGATAACTTTGTCCTTCCATATTAAAATTGCTTTGGCTGTTCTATTTCCATTTCGATATGAATTTTAGGATGTCAATTATAGAAAAATGCTGCTGGTATTTTGTTTGGTATTGTGTTGATAATATAAATCAATGGGGCAGAATGGGCACCTTAACAATGTGAATCATCCCATCCATAAATGACATATTACTCCGCTTAGATTCCTTGTATCTCAATATTTTAGATATATACTTTTATGATACTTTATTAAGAAATTGAGAACAAATCCATTGAAGATAAGGCCTTATGTCTGCCAATGTTGACTCAGTTTTCCTTACCGTGTCCTAGGTAATCCATTGAAAGGCTTAAAGAGAATAGTTTCATAGCTACCTCTAAAAAAAGAACAGTAACCCAGTGATTGAGAACAATTGGCAGCCACTAGTACTACATGTTAATGAGACAAAGTGAGGATATGGAGTCCAAGAGCCCAGGAGTCTGGGCTTACATGAAGGCTGCCTGGCAGAAGCAGGCAACAGGGAGTCACTGTGAGATGGTGCTCAAGTTGAGAGAGAAGGTAAATACTCGAGCTTCTGTTTCTCCACTGTCCAATATCACATTTGTGTGGGCCACGGGGTGAGCCTTGCAGGAGCTTATTGGCAGATGTGTTCGTTATCTATTGCTGCATAAGGACTTTATTATGAACTTTGCAGCCTGAGTCAACACACATTATCTCAGTTCCTCTGGGTGTCAAGAATCCAGGCGCAGCTTAACTAACTGGAACCTTGGCTTCAGGGTCTCAATCAAGGCCTTGGCTGGCTGCATTCTCATCTGGAGGCTATACTGGGGAAGAATCTATTCCTAACTCAGTTGGTTGTTAGTAAAACTCAATTCCTTGAGCTCAAGGCCTCGATTTCTAGAGGTTTTTCTACCATCTTTGCCATTTGGGTTCCCCCAACACAGATGCCTGCTTCGTTAAGCCCAAAGGGAAATTACTACGTTCATCTTGTGTAAGATAAGCATGGACATGGGAGGGTGCTAGGCAGTGATCAGGGATCCTGAGGGCTGTCTTAGAGATGGGCCTTCACAGCAGGGCCTGGAAAGTGTAGTTTGCAGGGAAAGGAGAAGGCAAAAGGTCTGAGAACAAAACAGCTGACTTGCATGAGCCTGATCGTTTAAGTATCAAACATTAAATGATATAAACTGGGACTATTGTAGCCTATCCTATTTCCTTTTCTCTCCTTATCCTTGATTCTTTACTCCCATCGCAACCTCTCCGTTAGATAATCCCTCTGTATCAAATGTCTGAAAATATGCATTTATACTTGGGTAATATAAAATGTTATATGTATTTTTCATTTACATAAAAGACATTATGCTATAGATCTTTCATTTTTTACTTAACACTCCAAGATTGGTGGTGGTTGTTATGCCGCATGTAGTTTATGGTTTCCAACTTCAGTAATTTTACTTTTCATTTCCTGTAATGAACATCTAGGTTCTTTGCCAACTTTTCTCAACACCAAAATGAATATTCTGGAATATTTATGAATCTGTGAGAAGACTCTGGGATATGTCCAGGAATGTGACTGTTGGCTTACATTTCTTCATCGCCTCTATGATTTTCTCAGAGTAGAGGAGCTCTGTGCTAAATTGATAATTATACATTGAACTTTATACCCTATTAACAGAGTATACATTTTCTAAGCAGCCATAAAAGACTAATAAAAAAAGATTGTATGTCAGGCCAGAGAACCTTAAATTTCAAAGAGCAGAAATTACATTGTCACAAGAGAATATAGCTTACACAACGGAAATGGAAAACAATTTCCCCTGCCCTTGCAATTAAAAGTGCTCTGCTTCATAGCTACTGAATCAAAGAACAAATCAAATATCAGAGGTAAACTTGTAGCCTTAGATAATATTTTAAACATGTTTTTAAAAACATTATAAGACATTTAAGTATAACTATAGCTTTAGCCAAATTCCATAAATATTTTTGTGATCAATAAAGAATAAGTAATAAAAACAGAAATTAATACATTATAACACAGTGCTGATAAAGAACTGGCTCTTCTAGGTACTGGGCTGTGCCAGGAAATAGACTTCCACTGGCTTTTTTCTTGGTTATGGGGTATACATGTGTGAATAATAAATGATGGGATTCAGTTCAGGAGACCTGGCCATTAACTAGCCCTTTAGCTTTGGACAAACTATTTTTAGTCTCACTTTAATCTCACCGTCTCTAAGCTCAAATGTAACTTGGTGATGGGGGCACATGGGAGGGGTAGGTTTTACTACATAAAGTTAAGTAAATACTAGCACTCATTTTGACTTTGAAACTAATGAGCCCGTGTGTCTGAGCTTATGGATGTCGAGAGGCCTACGCAACTAAGTCTATCTTGTTTGGTGCAGGTCCCTCCCGACTCCCCATCTTTCAGCCTGAAACACAGAGTTATCTCTGTACCTGTCCCCAGGGGGAGGCAGAAAGGGGGTGTCCATGGCAGGGCTGTCACCCACCACAACTAGGGTTCCTGAGTCAGGGGTCCCTTATAGAGCAGTGTCTTGAGTCTAACCCCTTTTAACCTCCTCATTTTAAGCATGGCTATGCTGCAGTTTATGAACTCTCTCTCATTCTAAAACGTTGACATCCTAATATATAAAAGAGCTAGGTGCCGTCATGACTGAACAAATGACCTGGTCTCCCCGCCCCCAAACCACTCACCATGAGGGGGGAGTGGTGGTGGGCGGGACTGGAGACTGTTGAGTGGCAGCAGTGGTGGTGGTGGAGGTGGGCTGCTTCCCGGGGCAGCAGTGAGCTTAGCGGAGCAGTCGCGGGGTGGGGGTGTTTCACGGAGAAGTCACCAGGCGGCAGCAGTCGCGGGGTGGGGGGAGCCTCAAGGAGCAGTGGCAGGGCGGGGGGCCTTTCATGGAGTGTCCAGCAGGGAGTTTCGCGGGGCGGCAGCAAGCTTCGTGGAGCAGTCAAGGGGCGGGGGAGCCTCGAGGAGCAGTGGCGGGGTGGTGGGGGGAGGGGGGTGTTGGGGGGGAGTTTCACGGAGCAGTGATGGGGTGGGAGGAATTTCGTGGAGTGTGGTGGGGCGGGAGGAGCCTTGCGGAGCAGTCAAGGGGCCACGAGCATCCCTGAGCGTCCTGGGGCGGGGAGCTTCATGTTGCAGGGCGGCAGAGGCCAGCACCAGAGGCCAGGCTAGGCCTAGGGACCCTAACCATGCACGATTTCATGTGCACTGGGCCTCTAGTACAAGATGAAAATAATAGGGGTGTTTTTAGCATGTACTCAGTTTATACCACCTTGAACTTGAAATATGATTATAGCTACAAGTATTTTTCCTGTTCTAATGTTAACATTATTCTTAATTTGCTGCAACAATATTATGATGGTGAATAAGTGGTGGTAATAACATTAATGCCATTTTTTTCTAACTAAATTAGATGCTTCTAATAGCTCTTTATTAAATGTGATGTTTGCTGTAAGCCTTTGGAGGATTCCCTGTATCGCATTACAGATGTTTCCTTTTATCCCTAGCTTGACAAAAATCGCCCATTTACAAAAGTTTGCAGATGCTTTTTAAAAATGAGATAATGTGCGTTTCCCCCCCTCCTTTAACGTGTTAATGCAGTGAGCTATTGATACCCTCCCCCCAAATATTGATCTAACCTTGCATTTCTGAGACAAATCCTACTTAATCCCTATACATTATTCTTCTAATACATTGCCATATTTGATCGTTCAATATTCTTAGACTCCTTGCATCTCTGTTAAGGTTGACATAAAGCTTGCCTTTTCCATTCTCCATGGTATCAGCTAAGGTACCTCGGTAAACGTATCAGGCAATCGTCCTCTTTATTTTGGCATTTTCTTTGTTTCAGGGCTCTTCTGTTAGCTCCCCAAACTCTCCTTTCTCTGCTGCCAGGGGCTGAGCTGAATGGCCTTCACCTCTCAGTCGCCCAGGCCCTCCGGTCTCCTGCTTGGTACCAACATGGGAAACATTGGCAAGAAATCAGAAGGAAGGTCCACCAGGATGCAGGTAACAGCTTCTCCCCTGGTTAGCACACTCCCCGGTGTGCTTCCCCTACACACGGCCAGTGCCGTGTGCAGGCACCTTGGCAGAAAAACCCTCCTCACACTCTAAACGGAGTGAGCCCTTTGCCTCCTGTAGGACTTGGGCTGATATAACCCGGCATGCTTTAGCGTTTTCATCGGTGCCAGTCGGTGCTTCAGTAATCTGGTGTTTAACTTCCATCCCCTGGTCCGTAGTGTCCTTGACCATCTTCATGATGACTAGTTATTTCTGTTTATGTGAAATCTGTGTACCACTTGCTATTGAGGTTTTTTTCCTTTCTTACTGATTTATAGGAATTTATCATATAACCTAAACACTAGACTCTTTTATTGTTTTGTTTTGTTTATATGGTACAAATATTTTTTTCCTAATTTACAATGTATTTTCCATCTGTGATGCCTCCTTAGTTCTTTAATATGGCAAAAATTAATCAATACTTTTTTAATGTGTACTTTTTACATACCAAAGAATTTCTTCTATGCTACCTCAAAGCCATAAAACAATTTTAGAAGAAAACCTAGAATAAGCTGGCTTGACATCTACATTTTAATACATCTGGAACTGAAATACATTTTGCACATGGTGAGCAGTGGTGTACAAACTCAAGTTTTTCCCCCATATAAATAATTTTCTGCCCTCAACTCATTTTTGAGGCACTCATTCATATCCCACCCCTTCTTGCTCTGAGGGAGCAGCTGTGTCATTTCAGACTTCTGCATACTTGAGTCTATTTCGGGTTCTTTGTTCTAGTCCATCCATTAGCCTTCATTCCGATATAAACCTTCAGAGACCGTGCCTGTACCCTGTTTTTTTTTTGTGTGTTTTTTTTTCAGCAGTGATTTAGCTATTCTTGTCCCCGTGGCTTTCCCATCTAAATTTAAAACTAACTTGTTAATTACTATGGAAAACAATACTTTTGGAGTTTAACATAATCACGTTAAATGAGATTATGGATATACTAGAGGCCCAATGCACAAAATTTGTGCAAAAGTAGGCCTTCCTTTCCCTGGCTGCCGGCACCAACTTCCCTCTGGCACCTGAAACCTGGGCTTCCCTTGCAGCCCCAGCTTCATCTGGAAGGACAGAAGGATGTCCGGAAGGAGGTCCAGTCTAATTAGCATATTACGCTTTTATTATTATAGATGCTGGCATTCTGCTTCTGTTCTTGGAACTTCCAGAATCTGTGTATTTCTGTTATTTTTTTTCAAGTTTTCAGTACCATTTCCCCTCCTGCTCTTTAATATAGACATTAAGAACAGTTTTAGGTTCATTGCAAAATTGAATAGAAATTGGAGTGTTCACATGATACCTCCTGCTTCCACCTGTCCATCTTTAAATATTCTCTGTCCTTTTTATTCTCCTCTCTCTCTGGCACTTCCGTAATGTTGAGCTGTGAGATACTGTTCACAATTCTTGGATTCTGTTTTTCTTTGTGTTTCAGCTGGATCATTGCTGGTAAACTGTCTTCAAGGTCACTTGTTTCTTCTTCTGAGTCCAGTTTTCTGATTTTTCTGATGAGACATTTGAAGGCCGTCTTTCTGATACCACAGGTTTTTTGATTGTTTGTTTGTTTGTTTGCCTTTCCTTTTAATAACTTTTATAGTTTCCATCTTTTCTGCTGAAATCCTCCATCTATTTATAAACATTGTCTACTCTCCCCACTAAGTCTTTTATCATCTAAACAGTTTTTTAAAGTCTGTCTGACATTCTAGCATTGGAGGCATCCCTAGTGGTTCTGTTGACTCTTTCATTCTTTTATAAGAAGTTATCATTTTCACATTCTCAAAATGTGTGCCAGCTGTTTGTGAACAAAACTAGATAAATAAAATTACACCTCAAAATGGGAGATTAGGCTATTAGTTGTATGTGTGGAGAGGTGAGGCAATGAGTCAATCTAATCAGATGTTAAGTTGAATTTGGGGTTTAGTGAGTTTTTTTACTTCCATTGCCTCTAATTTTTCCATTAGAATCTGCTTTTTTCTCTGTATATGGTGCCAGAGGTTTTTTGCTGTGTTCCTGCCCATCCTCAGCTTTCAGCTGTTTTTCCATGTCTGTGCCATAGAAAGGGACTCTCTCCATGATTTTGCAATTCCCATCAGTAGACTGTTGGGCTTGTTATCGGTTCTAGGCTTATAGTGGGGCCAGAAGTGCCCTCCGTTCTTAACTACCCTTAGTCTCTGGCTGGCTCTCTATTCCTGGGCCTCTGGGTGGTGGTTTCCAAGCAACTCTTCCCCATCACCATGGCAACCACATTTCCCCCTAGTCTTCTAGGAAAGCACCCCCTGTGCTTCCCCCAGCAGCAGCAGACCTGTTTGTATTAGTGTAAGACTTGGGGAAGGCTATGGGGCCTCCTGCTTCTCCTCTCCCAGAAGCCATGGCTCCTTCCTTTGGTCCTGGTAACAGAAGAGAGAATGCCTTCCCTCCTATACATTGCTTCGCTTCCTCATCCAAAAGTTTTACTAGTAGGTCTTTGCCAGGCTCCGGGAGGGAGAAAAATTTTCACCCATCCCCCAGGGCATAAGAGCCTTCTGAGAGAAGGTCCCTGGAATGAAAAGGTGCTTGTACCTGGCCTCAGCCACAGCCAACCCTGTCCTGCCTGTGTGCACCACCAAGCAGGGCTTTCTGATCTCTGTCCCAGGCTTTCTCATGAGCAGCTGGAGGGAGGCCCTTGCAAAGAGCTTGTACATCAGTGTAAACTTCTCGTGTGTTTTGGGGCCTGGCTATTGGAAACTGGAGCCCACACTAGGCCTTTAACAAGTCCTTAACATTCTTCTAACCCACCTGTAGGGACACTCCATCCCTTCCTTTTGTGCTCTGGCGGATGTGAGATGGGCATGTCCTGCCTCTCCCCCCAGGGCATTGGTACTCTGGAACTTAATTCACAGGCTTACCTTGTAAGCTCAAAAAAGGTTACATTTTTTAGATTTGTTTTTTTAAGTGAAGAGGCTTCCCTCTTGAGGCTTTCTACATTCTAAATAAATGGGGAGGGGGGGCAGAAGAGAGAGAGAGAGAAATCAATTAGTTGTTTCACTTATTTATGCATTCATTGGTTGATTCTTGTACGAACCCTGACCAGAGATTAAATCCGTACCTTGGTGTATTGGGACAACACTCCAACCAACTGAGCTACTGGGCCAGGGTTACAAGTGAGACTATTACTTTCCAAATACAGGATAATTTTCCAGTCACTTTTCTTACTGATTTCTAGTCTGTTTGCATTTAATCAAAGCTAACTCCATATAATTTGCCCTTTGAAATTTTATTTGCCTTTTTTTGCCAAAGTTATCCATGTGCTTGAATGCGTTCTGCATTTATTGGGTGTGGTTCCATATACGTGCTCCAGTTTATTTATTGTAGTGGTCAAATCGTTACTGATTTGTCTACTTTATATCAATGCTGATGGAAGTATACTAATAATCCAATGTGTTTATGGGATTGTCTTTCACATTGATGGAACTACAAATTTTGGTTGATATATTTTGAGATAGTCACTTGAAAAGGATATTGTCCAGTTTGTGTACACATAATAACTTCTCAGACAAAACAGACTTTGAGATCATGTTAATATGGCTTTTGGTATCTAATGGGTACCTTCCTACATCTTACCTTCAACTTTTCTGCATCTTGTGAAACACATTTCAGCATTTGGAACTAAAAATCAGGCCCATTATATGATCAGGACAAAGAGTAGAATTATAAGGGATGTTAAATTCTAACCCCTGGCAAATCTTGTAAATTCAAGTCGGCCCTTGATAAAGGAATAGGATGCTTATGAAGAGACACCTAGGCAGATACACTCAGACCTTGAGTCACGCAGTTCCCCTGAATCCTCTGGGCCTCTCCCCTTGCTTAAGGGTGAAGCAGAGGCCTCACTTCTGAGGCACATCTATCAAAAGTTATTTGCTGCTTGTAATACATGCCCCATCTCTCTCACACAGCTCCGAGGCCAATTATTAGTGTCAAGTTCAGCATGGCCCAAGCGGGGCAGTCTGTCCTCACAACAAAGAAGGGGTCATTTGCCAAGGGATCAATAGGAGCTGCCTACTCTGTGTCAATAGGAGCTGAGGGAACAGACTTAGGAATGGATCTTCAAGGTGCTGGAACAGGGTGCAGAATATAAGGCTGGATAATGGAGAGCTTATGGATACAGGGACACTTATAGGACTGACTAATGTCCTGGCAAACACATATAGAACCAGTCTCAGTATGCTGCTGGGATAGCCATCAGAGGCTCTGGGAAAGGGAGGGGGTGCAGAAAGATGGCCCATAGCAGCAATCCACAAATATTGCTGTGCACTGAAGCCATGTGGGGAGATATTTTTTAAAAATATTGACCCTTAAACTTCTCAATATTTTGCAAATAAATCAGAATCTCAGGATATAAGGCCAAACATCAGTATTTTTATAACTCCCCAGGTGATTTTAACTGCAGCCAAGCATGAGCGCTCCTGACATACAACAAATGAGGAGGGAGATGGACGAGTTACATCAGCAAAGTTTTGAGAAAGGTCTCAGGTGGACCCACTAAACAAGCTTTATTATATGTAAGCAAAGGAGCCAGAATGTTCCCAGGATGCCCCAGAGGTCAGTCCTTTCCCTAAAACAAGGAAAGCACTAGTGATGGGAGATACCAACCTCACTGAGAGGCAAGGGTGGTGGCCATCCATCAGCCAGGGTTGATGGTAGTAAATGTTCCTATTGAACTGGTATCTACGTGGCTGGTAGGATTCAGAAATAGCAGAGGCAGGAAATAGCACTTAATCATATCCATGATGCTCTGAAGCCAGAATAGCAAGCAGAAGGCCTTGGTTCACAAGGCAATCAGATCATGATTCATTTGGTGCTGTGAAAGATTGGTGGTCACAAAGTATTGCTTAGCCTATATAACAAAAGAGATCCAGAGTGGGTGAGAAGACTTACACCAACTGCCCCACTGGAAGCCACTCCTCCTTCCTCATTTCTCACATCCGAGCCAATTCTAGCTAAATCCCCTTGAGGGGAAAAAGCCCTAATACTATAAGAAGTACAGTATTTCCCCCAAGTTCATCCCAAAAGGAATATATGGTTACTTATCTGAAGAACTAGATACTGGGGAAAAGAGATAGTAAGATCATTAAGAGTTGTTGGGTAAAGGTTAAACTTGTTAGTGATAAGAAGGATAGAAAAAATGCTCATGAATTTCCAGTTAGACTGAGGATGCATGAGGCCAATTAATAAAGTCCTCAAACAAGGAGGATTCTTCATTAGTCCAAGTAGCCTCTGGTTCCACTGTTTATTTCCCTAGTCCTTGACACCTAAATGTGAGCATACATGGAAAACCATCATCATGATTTTTCAAATTCTGGGGTTTAAGTTGTAAAGGATATGAAGTAGATGGCCAGGATGGCTTGAATATTTGGCCAGAGCAGCCACACACTATGTTCTCCAGGAGGCCCCAGTGGTCACTCCTTTTTCTGGAACTAAAGGAGAGCCAAACTGAAAGGGATAGAGGGAATGAGCAAAAGTTTGAGATAGCTGCCCCACTGGAGTCATTATCCCTTGTTCAGTTATCTGAGAAACTCCATCCTGTGACAAGGGAACTCCTCAGATCATGCAGGAGCTGTTGAATACAGAATCAGATACGAAGGACCCGAAAACACTCATGGCCTTTCTATTAGAGTAAGGGGTAGTTGATAAAGTCCCCTCCCGAGTTAGTCTTGCTAGGTTCACTGAGTCTCTGAATCCACCCTGTATTCATTTCCCTTTGCATTTGAAGGCTTGAGTGGGTAGACCTACTTGCCATTGGTAAAGCCCTCATGCTGCTTCCTGGTATGTGGAATCTATAAGCCTAAGCGACTGTTACAACTGAAGACCGGATGACCGGCCGGTAGCTATGATGTGCACTGACCACCAGGGGGCAGATGCTCAATGCAGGAGCTGCCCCCTGGTGGTCAGTGCGTTCCTACAGTCAACCTCCCCCGCCCAGCCAACCTCCGGCAGTCCCTCCTCCTTGCCGGCCAACCTCCTGGCCCTGATCGGCTGGATCGGGACTGGGCAAGACAGGCCCTGACCAGCCCCAATGGCCAGCCAGGCAGAGGGACCCCACCCATGCATGAATTCGTGCACTGGGCCTATAGTCAATTATAAAGGTGGGAAAACCCTACCTTTCAAGGGACAAGTCCATAAAACTACACCCTGTACAAGAAAACAGAATTAATGCCAGATGTGGGAGGAATGGTAGATAACTATTGTTTCCTGAATGTCTTAGAGGAGATGGGAATTGTGACCCCTGTTAATCATATCCCTGTTCAATGACCATGTATGGCATCTGCAATAATCAGATGGACTCATGGTGGATAATGACTGAGCCTAATCACAGCACCAAAGGAACCAATTACTATAGTATACCATAGAGCCTAAAGGCTTCCAGCTTGACATTCCTGAGTGTAGCCTCTTGTCCAGAGCTGGTACATCAGTTTTGTTGCCTTTGGCACCTGACTGTCTGAACAATGCCTGCACACTTTAAACCAACAGCCACTACGCAAGGCCACCAATAGGTAGCACCTGAGAGTACCCTATACATGAGGGGAAAGGTAGGAGTGGAAACTCATATCATCCCTTTAGGGATTCACTTAGGGACTTATGCTTCCCCTGGACACAATCTTAGAAGTACTGGTTTCTAACAGAGAGAAGGATAGTGGATAATGTTCCCACCAATGGACACACAATCTCCATCAAACAAAGTATAAACACTGCCAGATCCTGTAGGATCAACAGGCAAAGAAGGTAATAACAAGGTGATGGACTCTCGCTGTGGTGAGGAGTCAGGGCTGCTGCTGCATAATGAGAGTGTGAGGGAGCATGTGTTGGATTTACCAGGCACCTTTGCTTCTTCCATGACCTGGCAAGCGACTGGTAAGCCAGGTCTCAGACTACCTAGGAATGAAAGCCTGAGTTTACCTTTCTGGGCAAATAAGTTAGACCATACAGGTGAAGTTGGAGTGAGAGAAATCTGCTATCTTGAAAATGTTGTACCACCTTTGTACCAACAGCTACTACTTGATGCCACCAATTGAAAGCTCTTGCCTTCTATCACCAAGGGGTAGATATGAGTGGCCACTCTTATATTCCCTACTCAGGACCCACCTGGGGAACTTGTGCTCATCTTTGCCACACCTTTGTGCTCTATTGGGAGGGGGTTTCTGATATTTTTCTATAGACGGAAAGAGGAAACTTCTCATCAAGGATACACAAGAAGGAAATTACTATATACATTTCTTTGTGATGAAGTGCTAGGGCTGATGTTACATAATGAGGGGAGGCAGGAGCACTCCTGGGGATCACTGGACCTCTTGGTGCTTCCAAGACTGGGGACAACCATGAATTTCAGTAACCAAGAGCTTTGTGACTAGGTTTGGACACCTTAGGAACAAAAGCCCGGTTACCTCTCTCTATAAGACCCTAGATCATGCAAATGAGATATGAGGGTTAAAAAAAAAATCTGGAATGGGGAGAAATATAATATAGATGGCACCTGTGAAAGGAACAGAAGGATGCAGATTGGGCAGATGGAGAAGGCAAACTGTGAGGCATGCCAGAGAAAGCTTCAACCAAACTGATGAGGTGCTCTGTGTGAGTTACCCATCTGTGTCCCATACTGCACCTTACATGGCCATGAATCTAGTTCACTTCTTCACCCAGTCAGAGTGTGTTGGGTCAGAACTTCACATTAAGCAGGGGGAGGCTCTAGGACTGGCTCAGACCCCAAAGGAGCTGGTGAACTTGCAGGCACCAATTCCAGGCTGGGTGACACCTGGAAACAGTTATGTTAGCCAGGCTAAGTCATCATATTAAGTCATTCAGGCAGAGGGGAGCTGAAGTTCTGTGGAAAAGCTGACATGGATGCAGATCACATCAGCAGACTTGACCATGTGCTTATACTTCCTTATTGCCTACCTTCCCACTTAGTGTGGCCTGCTCTCCCCTAAGTTACTGAGGCTGTCCACTTATTGCTGTCCTTTATTTATGGCCTGATAAATATGAGGCTGCCATCGGCCTCTCCCTGAAGTCAGCATATTTGTTCTCATTTATCTAGGACATCCTGTTGTCCTTACTTGGTAGTGGTTCTATTCCTACCACAGTTTGGATTCACTCCAGGGCTCAATGTTAGCAGAATCCCTTAGCCTAACTACAAGGGACCATCCTGATCATTGGGGTGAGGTGAGCTGGTAGGTAGCTAGATGGCTTCTAATAGTAGGGAGTAGGATACCCAGCTTCCTGCTAAGAACACACCCAAAGTTGAAGAACAGCTATCAACTCAGGCACCTGATGTCTGAGAAGACTGAAACACTGAAAATAGCCAACAACATGAATAAACCTTACAATTAAGGATTTACCAAAATCTTGTACCACAAAATGATGGTTCTAGAAAATAATCTTGAATGTCTTCTCTTGTCAAAAAAGGAGACACAACCAGATACTGTGTGCCTCCTGATTGAAGTGCACAACAGGTCTGAACTCAGACATGCAACATTCTGGACTCATTCACCTGCTCTGAGTCTGACTCCAGGGGCTCTAACACTGGTTGGTACTTTTCCTGCCATCTGGGAAGAGAGGTTGCTGCTGCTTCAGCAATTGCCACATAAGGAGGAATTTGTAAGGGCTGTATCATGAGTCTTCAGGTTGCTCCTGGCCTTGCTTTCTGGTGCCTCCCTCTGGGAATGTAGACCATGGAAGACCCTCTGAATTCACATCAAATGTGTTGTGGGAGTTAACAGACCCTGGGCAGCTTTGCCAGTGACAGAAAGGAGCTGGTGGATAAATTATTCTCTTCCTCACTCAATGGGATTTGGGGGAAATAACTTCCTTGGCCTCTATAAAGACTTTTGGGCAAACTGAGACAACAGCCACCGGTAGTTAGGCAGCTACAGTCAACTCAAACATACTTTGTCATATTTGCAATCTCTCCTTCCCTGGTTTTTCCCTTCCTGTTTTTCTTGAGATGGTACTTTCTTACACTAAAGTATCAGCAAATATTTTTGCCTCAGGCTCCATTCCCAGAATACCTGGCCTAAAATAGTCCTCTGTTAACTGTTCTTGCCAAAATACAGATTTGATCTGAAGTGTCTAGATCTAACATTCAATATACAGAAAATGGAAGGGGTAGAACATGATAAATGACACCCTGCAAAACCTAGATTCTGGAACCATTTACAGAGTAGGTTATCTAGTTTCAAGGAGCTATTTGTTAAAAAAGCACAATGGGTTTGGATTTGAATCCTGATGGAAATTAAAGGTTTCAAAGGTATAGGGAAAACTCTATTTTATATACATGAATTGTTTATAGACATAGGTATTTACTGATCTTTAAAGTTATCTCTTATATTGAATTTCATAAAATAAAATATTTAGAGCAGGTTAAGAATATAGGGGTGAAAAATCGGAGATCTGATGGCAATTGAGTGTTTAGTTAGGAGGAGGATTCTAAGGTTTCAGTGTTTGGAGAAATATACAGATTTGGTAAGATGTGCAACATTCAGAAATGTGTCCTGTTGAAGGTTTGAGGAAATGAAGATCTTAATGACTCCAAGTTCCTCAGAAGTGATCAACTCAGATGATGTGTGAACCCAGACTCTCCTTCTGGGTTCTTGTCCTTTGAAGTTTGAAGAATAAATTCATGGACTAAAATATTTTAAATAAAAATGTAGAAGTTTATTGAAAGAATATACAAACTCCCCCTAGGGGAGGGATCCCCAAAGGGGAATTCCTTGGGGAGAGGTCCCCAAAATGGGAAAAACCTGCTCTCTCTCTCTCTCTCTAAAATGGGAAAACATCTAAAATCCTCTTGAGTCTCTTTGTCTCCTGGTTTATAAAGGCTGTAGCTCTTTGTCTCTTCATGACCCTTTCTAATTGGACCCTTCCTTAATTTATGACCCCCATGCTTTCCTAACGGGTCATTCTTCTGCAGAGTATCAGTTTCAAAGGTCAAAGCCCACCTGGTGCCTCCCTCTTTTGCTCCTCCTTATCTTGCAACTTTCCTCTATCCTCTGTGAAAGTATGTTTTCCTTTTGTAACATGTCTCTATCCTCTGTGAATGTATGCCTCCCTCTTGTAACATTTCTCTGACCTCTCTAAAAATAAGATAAGGATTCTGCCGAAACCGGTTTGGCTCAGTGGATAGAGCGTCGGTCTGCGGACTGAAAGGTCCCAGGTTCGATTCCGGTCAAGGGCATGTACATTGATTGTGGGCACATCTCCGGTAGGGGGTGTGCAAGAGGCAGCTGGTTGATGTTTCTCTCTCATCGATGTTTCTAGCTCTCTGTCCCCCTCCTTTCCTCTCTGTAAAAAGTCAATAAAATATATTTAAAAAATAAATAAATAAATAAGATAAGATAAGGATTCTGGCATCTTGAAGCTATCTCTGCTCTTCACATATGCATTCCTCTCCCATGGACCACCCTCCCTAAAACTGCCTGTCCTGTCTCTAAAATTCATTTCAATAATAATTGGGAATATGGGAGTGTGGATGATCTTAGCCTTGGTCTCTAATGACACACCTTTGTCCTTAAAGATCTTTCCTAATTCTTTCCTTGCCCTTCTGGGTGTCAGCCTTCTCTTGAATTGATGCAGTCTCCATTTGAATTGATGACTGAACCAATTGATGAGCAAAACCTTTAACAATTTCCATATTTCCTTTGTCTATGCTAAAGTTGTGTATTTCTTCTGTGGTCATAATTTTTGTCTTCTTAATACTCAAATGAAGTAATGCTTTGGCACTTTCTGTTTTCACTTTCATCAGAAGTCATTTCAAATCATCAAGTAAGAGGGTGTCATCTGCATATCTTAAGTTATTGATATTTCTTCCACCAATTTTTACTTTTTCTTTCTTTGAGTATAACCTGATTTTTTGTATGATATATTCTGTGTACAGATTAAGCAAACAGGGAGATAAAATGCACTTTTGTCTGACACTTTTGCCTGTAGAAAACCATTCTGTCTCTCCATATTCTATCCTGACCATGGCTTCTGTCCACAATACAGGTTACACTTCAGGACAATCCAGTGCTGGGACACTCCAGTTAATTTTAGCAACTCAGAGCTTTTCAAGATCCACGCAGTAGAAGGCTTTACTGTGGTCTGTAATACATAGACTAACCTTCTCCTGAAATTCCCTGGAGCTCATCCATATCCAACAAATGTTCACAATGAGATCTCAACTGCCTCTTCCTTTTTAGAATCCAGTTTGAACATCTGATATTTCTTGCTCCATGTGAGGTATAGAGGCCTTTGTCATATCACCTGAAGCATCACTTTATTTTCTTGGGAAGTTACAGCAGCAGTCCTAAGGTTACTGCACTCCTTGGCATCTCCTTTCTTGAAAATTGGGATGTGTATAATTTTTAGTCTGTAGGCAACTGCTTTATTTTTCATATTTGTTGACATATTCTTGTTAGGATTTTGACAGATTCAGTCTCTGTGGCTGATGATGGTACCTCTTGCTAAAAATAAGGGTCCAGTTGAGAGAAAGACGTTTTATTCTGTTGGAGCCTGAGATTCCTGCAGCTCATTCAAGTAGAAATGGGCTTTGGCAATTAGAGAGCCTGGACAGAAGCCTAGGTGGAGAAGGGGACCTGCTGATGAGAAAGTACAAGGTTGTTAGCCACTGACCATACAGGATGGCTTTATTTCAGACCCTCCTTTGGGGGGGACCCAAGCTGAGGCTGATGTGCAGGTAGTTTATTGGGAATACAGCAGGAGCTAGATGTAGTGGGAAATGAGACAATATATGGATGCATCACTGATGGTGCTATCCCATGGGAACTTCAGGAAAGGCCTCAGAACTATCTTCCAGGGAAAGAAAGGGGAAAGCATCTATCTAGAAGGCTCTATTGCTTTGGCTTTCTGGGTTACATTTGCATAAGCACTGAGCAAATTCCCACAGGCATCTATCTGGGTGATGGTGTCAGAAGCTCCAGGATGCTGGTGGGGTGAGATGATTTCGGATTTCTCTTAGATGAAAAAGTTCACTGTCGCAAAGTCTTCAAGGAGAGGCAAGGTCAAAGAGTTTGAAGTAGTGCACAAACATTTCCAGTCCGCTCCAGCGGAGTTTATAGAGAAGTAAATACAGTTGAGCCCCTGGGCAACATCAACTTCTAAGAACAAGGTAAACAAGAAGCCTCGAGGAAGACTTCAAGGATTAATAGTAAAGAGGAAAGCTTACCACAAAACCCAAGAAAGAAGAGGAATTAGCAAAGTGGTATCAAATTTAGCAAAAAATCAAGCAAGGTAGATTGTGACCAGTAAATTTGGTGGGAAGTCATTAGCTAAAGTCTACCTCCTGAGATGAAAAAAATAAAAGCAAGGCTGCAACATACTGAGCAGTAAATGGATTGTGATCTGGGTAGTCTGGTGCCATTGTATACGTCTATCATATGTATACACTACTGTATTAATGCAGTATGTTTCTAAATATTCTCCAAAAAATAGTCACAATACAAAAAAAATGTTAATTTGTGAATAAAAGTGCTCTATTTTCTAAAGTTTTTTTAAACACTATATGATACTTTGAAGATCTATGCTTAGTTTGTTTTGATGCTTGATTTTAAGGATTGTTATAGCTGAGAAAGGTATTTTACAAAGGTTGGTAGCTCCAAATGAAGGAACTACACTTGTTTGCTGTTATTGAATTGTGAATTTCATAATTAGTTCATCTACCAATTATGTAAAGCTCTTTGTTTTTTAGACACTTTGGGAAAATTCCCATCTTCTCTGATGCCAATCACTTGTAAACTAATTGGAAGGTGTTACATTTCTGCATTTTTAACCAATTAGCCCAAACCTGCTGAAATTGTTTGAAAACATAATCTTCTAATCTGTTTAAAGCTCTCCCAGGTTTTAGTATGCAGACAAGACACCTTTTTTCCAGAACAAAATATCAACATTGGAAGCATGTCAAACTGTGCTTTCATAACACTCTTTCCATAGCATGAATTTTTTCAAGGCAGCCTGTCCCTTTCTCATCGCCAGCACTTCACTTTTACCTCCCCAAGAGAGCATCGGACTCTCCAGGGCAGCAAAGGTGGAGCATTTGAAGTTTTAAGACATGCATGACTCATCTTTCCTTTTCTCTCTTGAGGAAGAATTATTTCTCTCTTGAGGGAGAATTATTTCATACCACGGAGACATGTGGTTCTTGTATCCTAAAGAGTTGACTGTGGTTTTTAAGGTCTTGTTTTCATGAAATTAGTCCCATCAATGAACTCTTTTGGCATTACATACTCTGTTTTCATCTTCCTCCTGGCAACTCCTGTTTGTGAAAGATGAGATAGATGAATTGCATATGCTGTGTGATATCTATAAACTTACTCTGTAACAACAGTGGTCACACTTATATTTTCCATGAAGGGGTCATTTAATGTTAAATGTGGCTCACAAAAGTAATTTTCGGTGTATATCATTTTTGAAATAGAATCTGGCAGATACTGCAGCCTGAGACATGTTCAAAATATTTATACTTTCAGCCAACTGTAACACCTTCCAATTAGTTTACAAGTGATTGGCATCACTTATACTTTCAGCCAACTGTTCTTCTTCACAAGGCCTGCCCTCAGGGGAAGCTGTTAACCATTTGTTCTAAGCCTTGTATCTCCACATCTTCAGTATTTTCTGTGCATCTGCTGATAATGTTTGGTGATAAATACATTTGGTTCTATTGATTTCAGTGCATTCTGGAAATTTCTGTTATGGTAGAAAGAACCAAGTGTTTCCCCAGGGATAAATGAAATTTTATCTTTCACTCCTAATCTTTTATTGCTAAATTTAGTGAAATGTTGTGGAGTATTAAAATAGAATTGCATAACTTTACAGAGCATGGACAGAATTGTAGAGTTTATCTTATATGTTCTGCATGCTTAGTATGCATTTATCAGGATTAGAAAGACTTCAAAAATAACATTAACGTGCCAAAGTATATCAAGTATATACTTCGGAAAAGTTTTTTTTTCTGCTACAAATAACAAACATTACCCTAAAAGTCTTGATCATTTCAATTTAACAATCCTCTGACAGATTTCTTGAACTGATTGTTGTATCTCATAACATGGCTAGGAGTAGAAACTATCAGCTTTTCAAGTCTTATTCTCATGGTCTGAAATAGATCCTTCAATCTGTAGTTGCACTGTCACAGTCTAATTCACAGGCTCCCCAAGGTATGACGAAGTAAAACCCATCAATCCATTTAGGGCAGCACATTGTGGAGTGAAGGCAGAGCCATGTCTGAGGAACCTTGGTCAGCATCTCCAGGCTGAGAGCTCCCTCTCTGTCCATGTCTCATGTACCAGGCGCCCCCGACCATCCAATGCACAGATGAGCAGTGGTCAACCTGTGTGTCCAGAGTCCTTCTCAGAATTTTCCAACATTAACTGAGTTTTTTATTGGGGTTGATTGTGGGTACATCTATCTCAATATGGAATCTGCTAATGCAATGAACAAATAACTTTAAGGAGCTGATCTGTAAGGAAATCAGTAATATTAGAAAAAAGAAATTTAGGGAAGTTTTTATTTGTTTTTAATTAGATGGGTGAGACAGGCGTTTTGGGTTAAGAGGAAGAAACCGCTGGAAACAAAGTTGAAAGTGCAGGAGAAAAAGTAATTGATAGAGTGTGTCACAGAGAAAGAAGGGAAAGCCTGGGACTTGGGAAACACGAGGGAGAATTAACCTTCTACCTCAGACGACACCATAGCCTGCTAAGAAGTGTAAGGAAGAGGGTGAAGAGCCTAAGTAACTCTAGGGGTGAAGGTGGGGAGCTGGATGAGGCAGGGACATGTGTTCAAAGTGCAAAGAAGGTTTCATTCCATTGTGATAAGACATTTTGCATAATTTCAATCCCTTAAAATGTATTAAGACTTGTTTTGCAAGTCTTAATGTGGTCTACCATGAAGAGACTTTCATGCAAACTTGAGAAAATAAATGTGAGTTCTTTTGTTGGGTAGAGTGTTCTGTATAGGTAAGGAAAAAGTGGTCTGCAGTGTTCAAGTCCTCTGTTTCCTTATTGGTCTTCTTTCTTTATTATTCTATCCATTATAGAAAGTGGGGTATTAAAGTCCTCTCTTATGGCAGAACCATCTATTTCTCCCTTCAAATATGTCAATGTTTACTTCATATATTTAGGAACTCTGATGTTTGGTACATATGTTTGTAATCATTATAATTTCTTAGTGAATTAACCCTTTTATCATTGTATAATGTCCTTTTTTGTTTCCTGTAACAGTTTCTAACTTAGACTAACTTGTCTGATACTACTATAGCCATCTCTACTCCTTTGTTACTACTTGCATGACATCTTTTTTTCCCACCCTTTTCTTTTCAACCTATGCATGCCCTTGATCTAAAGTGAGTCTCAGGCTTCATGTGTCAGGATTTTAGAAGTCACTATCTCTTCCTGACAAGTGAAAAGCTAAATACTGAAAAGATTAACAACTCTTTTTGGATCAATAAAAGAGGGGAGGACACAGGGCAAACTGCTGTCCCCAAGATTTGCGAGACAAGAGAATACAGGTAGTCATGGCTTACCAGGGTCAAGACTCCCAAGCAGGAACTTGGGGAACCAGTGCTGGGCAGGAAAATTGGTACCACGTCCAGGGGACATGCTACATGGCATTGTGAGATTTACCTCTAGGAACTCCACAGGTTCCCACAGTATATATTGGAGAAAAACTCCTCACGCTTCCCACAGAGGGAGGGGGAAAGGGATCATTTTGAAATGTGCCAGAGCACGCTGTTCTTCTTCACAAGGCCTGCCCTCAGGGGAAGCTGTTAACCAGAGCCTGCCTGCTCAGCATTGTCAGAGCCTAAGGGAACTGGGGAAGGAATCCCTTACTCCAGCCCACTCAGCTCAACAGTCCCTCCTAAGGGTGGGAAAACTCTGACAGACATTTGTGAAATCTAATCCGAGACTCCCTAAAAGACCTAATCATAGCACTATAGGACACGCCCCTGCCTCGCCCCTCCCCCACCTACACCTCTACCCCAGCACCAGATGACTAAAGGCCTACTTACAGTAAGCAGTTCTTTTACCTGGTACAGCATGTCTCACTATAAAGTTATGTTGTGATCATTTCACAATATATACAAGTGTCAAATGATACTGTACACCTGAAACTAATGTCATGTCAATTATACCTCAATTTAAAAAAAATTACAAGGCATACCAAAAGCAAATAAAACACACAATTTTAAGAGACAGAGCAAGCATTAGAACCAGAAATGACATGGATGTTGAAAATATTAGGCTGGAAATTTAAAACAACTGATTAGTATGCTGAGGATTCTAATGGATAAAGTAGACAGCATACAAGAACAGATGAGCAATTTAGGTAAAGAAATTCGAAGAAAAATACTAAAAGAAAAACAAAAAGAAATTCTAGATAGAAAAAAGCAGAACACTAACAAAAATGAAGTATGGCTTTGAACTTAGACTAGACATAGCTAAGGAAATAATCTCTGAGCTGAAGGATATGTCAATAGAATCCTCAAACGAAATAGCAAAAACATAAGACTTAAAAAAACAACAACCATGCCCCAGCCAGGTCGCTCAATCAGTTGGAGCATCATTCCCTACACCAAAGAGGTTTTGGGTTTGATTCCTGGTCAGGGCACATAACCTAGGTTGCAGGTTTGATCCCTGTTTGGGGTGTGTAATGAGGGCTGTTAACGAAAACAAACAAACATTGAAACCTGTAAAGAATTTTTGTGAGCTTATTTGAGCCAAACTGTCGACATATGCCGGGAAGCAGAACCTCAATGAATTGAGATAATGATCCAAAGAATGGCGGGTTACATTTGTATTTATACATTGCAATCAAAGGAGGGACTTAGGTGGGTTACATGAAATTAATTGGTGATGGATTAAGGAGGTGGGATAAAGTCAAGCGGTGGGAAACCCCTGGGATTGGATAAAAAGTAAAATGATGAACACATATTTAGGTGGGTGCAGGAACAATTAACATGATAATGAAGGAATTTGTGGTATCTGTCCTGGCGCCCATCACATTTGGTTGTGCCCAAGGGTCTCCAGAAAAAGGGAAGTTACAAGTTACCCAGACACCTTGTTACAGAAAACCGAAGAACAAAGCAATCCCAGAGAGATGGAGTTACATTTATTACGCGCGGGTCCAGAGGAAAATGTCTCTCAAATACTGGGCCCCAACATGCAGGAATTCTCCCTATTTATATGATTTTACCTTCTTTGTCTCCCAAATATGGAGTGTTTCTGGCCCCTTTTGCAAGTTCTTAAAGAGCCCGTATGTGCTGGGCCTTCAGACCTCAACCAGAGGCCTAGCCTGGCGCCAGCACTGATAACCTTGTCTGGGGAAAGTTTAATGGCCTCACTAAAGTGGGAGTAGTCTTAGCAAGCAAGAATTTACAGAAGCCAATTAGCAGGTTTAAAATTTCAAACAGCAGTTTTCATATAAGATGGATGCTTCATTCCCCCACTGGTTTTATGTACATGCGTCAAATCATTGACTCTTAGTCATTGTAATATATTTACCCCTGAGGACTATAATCTTAATTTTCTGCCTAATAAACTTAGTGGGCCTGATTATAAGATAAGGGCCCGGAATGAGGGCCAGGAGTAATTGTTAGAGAGTCCAAAGAGTCCTGGACTCTCAATTTTCCCTGGGCTGTCTTAAGCCGGGTGTGATATAGCCATGTTGGGATTCCATTGACCTTGACTGCCGTGGAGGTGGTCCTTTCCAGGTAGGAGTCAGTCCTTGGATGGCAAATACCTTTACCCAAACAGAGTCACCAGGTTGGAAGGGATGAACCATATCAGAAGTTGGTACAGGCAGAGCATCTCAGGTGCTTCCTGGATAGACTGTAAAGCCTGTAAGAACTTGAATAAAGACTGGTTATGGATTTTATCTTTTCTAGATTGGGTAGGTCAGGATCTGAAAGCGTCACTAGAATCTGTAGAGGCCCCACTGGTTTTAGGGCAGCCTCCTGGGCTGCTTCATCTGTGGCCCAGTTCCCTCTTGCTTCTGTGGAGAACCCTTACCTTGTTGTAAATGCGTACATGCTATCAGTATAAATTGTTACTGATTTTTCTTTTGTCTACCAGAGAGCCTGAAACTGGGTGACTCGAGTGTTTGACATCCAGCACTCCAGTGTGTTCCAGAGTAAAGCCTTGACCTCATGTGGGGCAGTTAGGATTAGTTACTGACCTAGGGTTAACTTATTTGCTTTTTTGATAAGCATAGCTGTGGCTGCTACTGCCTGGAGGCAAGCATGTCACCCAAATGCAAAGGGGTCAAGTCTTTTGGTCAAATAGGTTACTGGCCTTTTCTAAGGGCTGAGACTTAGGGTGAATACCTCTTTGGCTATGCCCCTTGTCTTAAATACTTAGTTATATCTGGTAGCGCAAGTTGGCCCATCATCCTTACTCTGCTCATGTCTGTCTAATTGCCTAATATATTACCTCAAGGATCCTGGCTCTGAATACTTTTAGGGAAAATGGACGTTGCATTACTTCTGTAGCTGCTTCGTGTTGAGGAGGGACGAAGTTTTCTCTCAGAGCCAAGAGATCCTTGCTGTCTGTCACAGGGACGATGAGGCCTGGGCACAGAAGGAGGTGGGCTTGTGACCTGGCAGAGACAAACTGTAACAAATGATCCGGTGGAAGGGAAAGAAAACATTTCAGTTTTAATGACCTCTATTGAAATAGTATTTTTCTCCTCAAAATTACCTCTATGTTTATCAAAAGAGCCAAATAAAGACTAATTTACCTATTGTATTTAATTTGGCCTGATTGTTTGCATAAACACAACAAGAATGGTAACTGACTACCTTTGCTGGAATTTCATGATTGAATCTTATTGTGCCCCATCGGGCCAGGAAGCCAAGCCATCTAGCTGCTGTCCAGCCTGCCTGTAGTATCTGCTGAGTTAGGTGAATTCCGCACCTGCAGCAACTCCACCTGGGCCCACGCCCTAGGTTTTAAGGCCCATCGCAGTAGCCTTCCTATGCGTCACGGCTCAGAGTGCCTGGGGTTCTGCAGGGACGCAGAGTCGTCCTTATTGCTCCCCTTCTACTCTGACCAACCGCCAGTGATGGTAGGGCATGGGCCTGATGCTCCAGCGCCAGCCATTTTCAGGGCTCCCAAGCAAGATACCAGGCTTTTCCTTGGCACTCTTATTGGCTTCAAGTCTTCAGAGTTCAGACAAGGCTCTTTAAAACATGACACTCCAGTCAAAGTTTCCAGTCAATAAAACCACTATTAGAAACCAGTCTTATTGAATTTATGCAGAGAAACGTATTGCCATGATTTATTAAGCATTGCCAAATTTCAGAGGAATTATATAAGGAGAAAAATATACTGACCTGCTTTAAGATCTTCTGATTTTCCTTGTCAGTCCTTTCTATGGATTCTTCAGAGTAATATAACTGTCTTCAAATGACAAGGAGAAATTCACAATGTGTCTATATTCAAGTAGACAATTATAGCTGTCCTTGTAGTAGGGTTCCCCCTACTTAACTTGTCCTTAAAATTTCATATGGTCTCTGGGAGGGGTGACATGCCCTCTGAGAAAGGACTAAGGGAGCTTTATTGCTTTACAGGGTCTCACATGTCACAGGACCTCACGGGGTCTGTAATTTCTGTAACAAAGGCTGGTACTCACTACTTCCCTCTGTTCCAAACAGGCCTTCCCAAGTTTCCTAAAGTTGATGTTTTCACCATACCTGACATGGGCATAGTCACACAGGCCTGCAAGACAGTATATAGGCTGCCAACTGTCTTTCAATAGAGACTAAAACCAGATGGGTATTTTCCTTGGAATTTGGGTACCTGCCCTTTTGGCAACTGTATTCAAATCTGTAAGGTTAATGCAATATTATTAACACAATGAAGTACAATATTGGCACTGTGGCCACCTTAGGTAGCCAAATCTTCTGCTACCATATATGACACATGGTAGGGCTATACAAATATCTTAGGGAGGTGACTAAATTCTATTCTTGACCTTCCCACATAAAGCAAAATTGTCCTTGTCTTTCTGGAGTCATGTCCATGAAGTCACAGGTATCATCTAAGTCTATTATACAGTTTTCTGCATGTCACTGTCAGGGCTGTGCATGGTGGCCAATTCTTCTTTCTAGCCACAAACACAGCCTGTCTAATTTCCCTAAATTTTATTTTGGCACGGGAGAAAGTTGTTTTGCTGTAAACAGGCAGCTTAACCCCTACATATCTGGGCTTGGAAATTGCCTAGAAAGCCGTAATTTTTAAGTTTAACATGTGGCCTTAGGTCCTTCCAACCCAACAGGGTCTCTGCCATCCCTCAGTCAGACTCCTCCTCTCTTGGAGAATCTCAAAGTCCTGAAGGCTCCCCGGTCCAGGGAAAGTGCCTTTCCTTTGCCCTTTAACTTTAAGCTGCCATTCTAAAACAGCCAGAGTTGTAGTTAGAAACAGCTTTGCATATTGCAAAGCACTTCTGTGGCAGTGGCTTGGGTATTAGGCCCCTTGTCTTCCCGCCAGTCCCCTTTGTGGCAGAGCAGTTACCAGGCCTCTCCCAAGGGAGTGCACTGGAAGGGATCTCAGCCCCTCCTCTTCCAGCAGCAACAGGTACTGAACTCTTTCCGTACATTTGCAAACAGGGAGCTTTTACTAGCTCTATCTGCTGCTTTCACAAATCCAGGGCCACTCCAGGCAGCTCAGGCATCCAGCCCCCCTCACCCACTTCTTTCAGCTGGCTCTTGGGGGATGAGTCTGCCTAGCAACCAGTTTGAAATCACCAGGGCAGCTAGAAGTTCTGATAAGACACCTATGCCAGCAGAGTGGTCTGCAGCCAGTAAAAATAAACAAAAACCTATCTCTCCCAGCTTCATAATTAACTGCTGACACACACCGCCCCCCTTTTTTCTGAATTAACCATTTACTCTGTCCTTAGCAGGGGAAATAAGGCAAGTGGTCTGAGATCCTGTATAACCAGGCTTTTTACATTTAAGGATACTCTTTCTCATTCAAATCTGTAACCATTGTTTTCCCTCATAGATTTTTACTCTAAGCCCCTAGACTCCTAGAGCATCTTAAATCCTCCTCCTTTACCATTCTTGATTTCTCCGACCACCCCCTCCCCACCCGTCCCATCCCCCAGTTTAGTTGCTTATCTCCCTTTCTGATTTTGAGTCAGAGGAAGACAATTTCTACAGAGGGAGAAATAGAAACAGTGGGAGTTTCAGAGAAAACTACAGACTACAGCTGTAGCAGAAGGCTGAGGTCCGCCAACCTGTGGAGAAAAAATTACTCTTAGTCAGCCTGGAAAGATAGCGGATTGGATAAGGGTGTGTAGGGAGATTTCTTGTGAGCTGAAAGCCTGGATGGCCTCCTGAAAGAAAAGATCTTTAATCCAGTTACAGATGCTATCAGAATCAGGATGAGAGAGGAAGGGAAAGACCAGGTTATGTCCTCTATGAGGATCCTAATAAATAACTGAAAATAAGTCAAACAAAACATATAACCACGAAGACAAAAGACTACACAAGACACATAACTAGGGTTAACTTGGTCCATAGATAGTTAATAACTTCAGCCTTAGTTCCACGTTGGACTATGATGTCACAGGGCCTGTAAATCTCTCCGCCCTGCGGAGCTATAAGCCCTGTCCCTGGAAGTCTCCGACCACCAAAAGAGATAAGAAAACCATAAATAAAAGTTCTTTGTTCTTTGAAATATCACAAATTTATACTTTTAAATTAACCCTAAGACTTTAAAATTTCAATTTAATACAGCATATTCACAAATCAGAGCAAACTGAAACTCTTACTTATACAAACATAAAAACAGAGAAATTTTTATTAGCTAAATGGGATGATTCCCTCCCACTGTGGTAGAGAGCAAACGTCTCTGAGAAAAATAACTCAGCAGCGCTGCTTAAGACATTTGCAGACCATCACAGGAGGTCCACCCTATCTTTAAACAAATTAAACAAATGAAAGAGATAATAAATACTCTCATGTGTATAGCCAGACAGCACAAAATAGCTTTCACTTCACACAGACTCTTACACTTACATTTATACACCAAACAGTCGGAGTTTTTGACTCCTACCAGATATTTACCCAGAGTTTAAACAGTCACCTGATTCCTGACTCCTGATTAATTTGCCTGAGGAAGCTCTATGGCCTCCGGGGAGGTGATTAAGCTCCCCCTTCCACTCACTTGGAGTGGGCTGAACTGACGGGGCCCCTACCTTACAGATTCTGTCGACAGGTCCAGAAGTGTCCGTCCACTCTCTCCAGATGCCGGCCAGGTCCTGGGCTGAGGTCCGGGAGTGCCCAGAGTCCCCCAGTTCAATTCTACTAAATCAGCAGAGCGGTACTTTCCGGAGGCCTATCCGGCTCCCCCAGGCCCCAAACCTGGCCCATTCACCAGAGGCCAAAAGGCCAAGCTCAGTTATTCCCCGGTTCAGGGAACCAAAAATGTTACAGAAAACCGAAGAAGAATAAAGCAATACTTAGAGAGATGGAGTTACATTTATTACGCGCAGGTCCAGAGGAAAATGTCTCTCAAATACTGGGCCCCAACATGAAGGAATTCTCCCTGTTTATATGATTTTACCTTCTTTGTCTCCCAAATATGGAGTGTTTCCGGCCCCTTTTGCAAGTTCTTAAAGAGCCCATATGTGCTGGGCCTTGAGACCTCAACCAGAGGCCTAGCCTGGCGCCAGCACTGATAACCTTGTCTGGGGAAAGTTTAATGGCCTCGCTGAAGTGGGAGTAGTCTTAGCAAGCAAGAATTTACAGAAGCCAATTAGCAGGTTTAAAATTTCAAACAGTAGTTTTCATATAAGGTGGATGCTTCAGAATGACATCTGCTGGAGGACCTACCCCTGAGTCTGAGAGGCTGGCCTTGGGCAAGGACAGCTAGGAGAGTTGCTCAACTGCTTCCTGTAGAAACAGCCAAAATGGGGGAGGGGAGTCCTTTCCAGAGACATCTAAAAAGACCTCTGCAGGAGAGGAATAAGCCCCGAGAGATTTGGGACCTATTTCTCCTTAACTTTATGAAAGCTATATAGTTCCTAAGGTTTCTTCTCCAACTTTATGGAGGTATAATTGACATATGAAACTAATGTTTTTTAAAGTTCTTTTTCAAAAAATGATAGGTCAGAAACTCAGTTTTACATAAAAAGGGAAGAGCATTAAAGAAGAGTCTTTTGTAGGCAGCTTTATAGTTAGATCCTGTGTTTTTATTCATTCTACCAATTTGCCTTTGGACAAGTAGTTTAAGGCATTTGCATTTAAATTACTGATAGGGAAGGACTTAAGGAATTCCATTTTGTTTAGTATTTTCTGTATGTCTTAGCTTTCTTTAACCCCATTTCCTCCCTTACTCTCTGCCTCTGTGTCCAGTTGATTTCCTTTTTTCGTAGTGATTCCCTTCTCATTTTTTGTGTGTGAATAGTCTATAGATGTTTTTGTGGCTACCATGGGGGTTACCTAAAACATCTTAAAGCATGACAATATATTTTACACTTGATAACACAATTGAACATAAAACTACCTGTTTACAGTTTCACTTCCCATACTTGATCTTACATCCCAATGACATCTGTAGGTATTATTTACCAAATAACAGATTTAATTTTATGCTGTTTTCTTTTAAATCTGTTAACGTAAAAAAACCATTGAAACCTGTAAAGAATTTTTGTGAGTTTATTTGAGCCAAACTGTCGAAGTATGCCGGGAAGCAGAACCCCAATGAATTGAGATAATGCTCCGGAGAATGGAGGGTTACATCTGTATTTATACATTGCAATCAAAGGAAAGGGACATAGGGAAGTTACATGAAATTCATTGGTGATAGATTAAGGAGGTTGGATAGAGCAAAGCGGGGAAACCTCTGGGATAGGGTAAAAAGTGAAATGATGGACATGTGCTTCTTTTACAGAGATGGATACAGGATACTTTAATGGAATTAACAGTTGACAATTAACTTGATAACAACAATGAGGGAATGTCCTGGTGCCATTTGTTGTGCCCTGAGGGGCCCGGGGTAAAAAGGAAGGTTAAAAGTTACCCAGACATCTCACAAATATGTTATCTTAGAGGCAAAAAGGCAAATGGGCTCAGTAAAGATCTAAGTTGATCTTTGTCAGGGAAAATATCGGCCTAGGGCCGTGGTCCGCAAACTCTGGCCCCCAAGCCACATGCAGCTCTTTGGCCCCTTGAGTGTGGCTCTTCCACAAAATACCACGGCCTGGGTGAGTCTATTTTGAAGAAGTGGCATTAGAAGAAGTTTAAGTTTAAAAAATTTGGCTCTCAAAAGAAATTTCAGTCGTTGTACTGTTGATATTTGGCTCTGTTGACTAATGAGTTTGCCGACCACTGGCCTAGGACTTGACTATCCACTATAACCTGTTTGTAGTTAAATATTTAATTTTCAAACCATCTTTTGTGGTTCTTTTAGGTCTCTGAGTTTGCAAACTGCCACGCAGGCCTCCCCTGAGCTTGTCAGGTTAGCATGTGGCTCCTTTCATCCACAAGTCTTACAAAACAATTAAGAGTTATTGAAACAGTAATTTTAGGGGTAAAATAGGACAGGTTTAGGACATTTTAGAAATTTTGGAAATTAAGGGGACCATGGAGGAAAGCACTGGCTGCAGAACAGCAGAAAGTATATTTCCATAGAATGGGGGAGCTGGAAAGCTGCAACAGGTACATTTGCATAGAATGGGGGCGCTGAGAACAGCAAAAGGTCTATATTTACAGAATAAAGAGAAGGAAGCCCTTCATTCAGAAGGAGAAGAAGAAAGCCCAGGGGGAACAGGGAGCAATGGGGAAGGAGAGGGGGAGAACCTCACAGGTCCCATGTGAGGTTGGACCTTTGAGCTCAGGAGTTACTATAGTAACCAGTCTAAGGAAATAGTGACCAATCAGAGGGGATATCAAGGCACCAGGATCTGCAGCCTTTATAAGCCATAGGGAAAAGGAACTCTGTGGGACCCTTTCCCCCTCCCCATGTGGGAGTCCATTCTGTGGGACTCTTTCCCTCTCCCCATGTGGGAGTCTGTACTTGTTCTTCAATAAATTTCCACCTTTACTATACCACTTTCTGTCCATGGATTCATTCTTTGATTCTGGCGGACAAAGAATCCGGGTTCCAGTACAAAAATTCCATATCATTATGAACCAAAATTACAATAGTACAGATTTTTATATTTGCACATATACAGGGTGTTCCCAAAAATGTGCCAGTATACACAATTTAACAGCTGATAGTTCAATTTTGAAAATGAAATGTATTTTAATAAACACTGCCTTTATAATGAATGATTCCATGTGTGTAAATACTGAAAGGTTAAAGTTAGTGGTGCACAGGCAGGCTAAATAGCAATCTCAGATGGTGAATAAAGAAAAATGGAATTTATTTAAAGAAAAGGGGTTGAGGGGTGGGGATATCCAAAGGGAAGGACTACACAGCACCCAGCCAAGGAGAATTGGGTGATAAAGGCAGCCCCTAGGAGCTTCAGTCTCATCCTTATACGCAGCCACTGGCAGGAAGCTTTTGGCATCAGTGGGTTGTGGGGCTTGGGCAGTGGGGTTGGGTCAAAAGGCATGCAGATGTGCAATTGGGTGCTGCTTAGCAGTTTTAGTTCCTTACATGGTTTGATTCCTGATGTCTGGCATTTCCTGTCCTACAAGTCTTCCTGGTCTTTGTTCTCCTGTAGTGGGAAGCTTACAAAATAGCCATTAAGAATTATATCGCCCTCAAGTCCTAACATTTACATTTGGGGGGACACCCTATATTTACCTTTATCAGAGAACTTTAGGTTTTCATATGGCTTTGTGTTACGGTCTAGCACCCTTTCCTTTCAACTGGAAGGACTCCCTCCATTGTTTCTGTAGGGTAAGTCTAGTGGTCATGAACTCCCTCAACTTTTGTTTGTCTGAACATGTATCCCTCATTTCTGAGCGCAGGTGTGCTAGAAATAGTATTCCCTGATATTTATTTTTCTTTCAGTACTTTGAGTGAATCATCATGTTTCCTTTCGGCCTATAAATTTTCTGCTAAGAAATTTGTTGATATTCTTATTAAAAGTCAAAGGACAAGTATGGCAGACACAGGTACTCCTCTCAAGGGCAGGCTATTGCCCAGGTGTAGAGAGCCTTTCATCCAGGTCAAGCCTGTCCTGAAGCAGCCCACATTCAACAACGGAGGAGGTGGGGCTATAATGACCCAGCTGGGTCATCCCCACAGAGGACACTGAGATGCACAGACTTCAGAATTCCTGCCAGGCTGGCCAAAGTGTGTTGGGCCTGTTTTGCAGTTTGATCCTCTCTTAGTCCCACTTCCTCACCTCCCTTTCCCAAGGGTTGATATCTAGCAAACATCTGTATCCCAAACTCCATGTCAGTGTCTCCTTCTAGAGAAATCAACCGGTGAGAATGAGGGAGACAGTGGCTGCCATTGCACAGGTCAGCTCCTGTGTGCAGAGCAAAACAGAGATAAACACAGGATCCTATATAATAAAAGCCTAATATGCAAATTGTCCCCTCCACTGGGAGTTCAACCGGGTGTTCGACAGAGGGGCTGGCCCTGCCCCCAATCGCCTCCCCGCAATTGGGGTGGGCCGACCGGACCCCACCTGTGCACGAATTTGTGCACCAGGCCTTTAGTAACTAATAAATAACCAATGTATTTATACTTAACCTCCACTCCTGTGCACCCCACTCCTCCATCCTTTCTCTTAAAGTACAGAATTCAGTGAACCCGGTATCCTTTCATCTGTGAGGGCCTTCTCAGTTTAGGGACATGTATAGGGCTCTTGGAACTGTAACAAGAAGGTGTACACACCCATGCATCCCATCCCTGTCACACACTCCCCACGAAGCGTGTGAGAATCTGCCTGTACATTCTGTCACTGTGTCTACAGTGGCATGCGTGCATGTCAGCCCTATGTGGAGCTCCTCGCGTGCTGTCAAGGGAAACTCCAGGACAATTTTAAATGGTGCTGCTCTGAGTGAGGCGATTAATCAGTTCAGTGACAGCATCCTCTCGGGGAGGGGAGGCGGTATCTGAGAACATGCCTGTGTGAGTCAGAATGTGCTTCCCATGAAGGGAGCAGACTGACACCCCAACTTAAGGTGTAGTCAGTTCTCACCTCTGGCTCATTTGAGCAATTCTGCATTTCTTCCCAATCTGCTTGCATTTAAGCAATTTTTTAATTAACTCTACTCTGAATCCTATCTCCATCACACAGGGAACTCTGTTAAGGATGGGACTGTATCCCCTCTGTATGTCATAGGGATCAACACCTAGGAAAGGAAGAGAGGGGCATGATGGACAGAGAGAGAACTGACACAGACTAGACGATGCCTGAGCATCCGTGCAGAGAGCTCTGTATGCACTGGAGCCACTGGGCTGAATGACCAGGCCCTTATGCCCACACCCCTCTTTCACTGGGCACAAACTTCCCGGGAAGGAATGGTGAGGGGAAGGCCTTGTGGGCATCTCAGTGGTGCATCTCCATGTCTAAGACTCTCCAACATGAGGCTACACTGCCAATTCTGTTCTGGTTCCAGGCTATGGAGGGGTAGGATGACAACTCCTGGATCCCAGAGGCAGGAGCAGGTGGGCCTCTGCTGCTCCCACATGAGACAGTGGGCTCCTGCCATGAATCACAGTAGTTCCTACTAGTCATAGGTTCTGTGTGGTCTGGGTCAAGGTGTGACTTAAACTGGTCTTGAAAGGATTGGCTGGACCCATACTCAGTCTCAGTCTGCTCCCTCCTTCACAAAACAGCCAGACTCAGAGACTAAGACAGCGGGACAGAGGCCGGTGGGAATCCTTCTTAGACAGAGGGCTAGTGTTCACAGAGCAATGCACACAATAAGGAATGAAGTAATTAGATAAACACCAGTACTGCATTGAGAGTGAGCCCAACTTCCACGTTTCCAGGAGGGGAGAATGCTCTCCCTGTCTCGGCTCCTTTCCCCGCTGTGATTGTCTGGAAGGGCGGTTTTGCCATCCTGGAGCTGAGTGCCCCATCTGTCCTTCACCCACAAGTAAGCAAAGGTGCAGCTCTTGCCCATCTCCCAGCCCTGTGGATCCTGGGGGTTCCTGCTGATGTTTGAGTGTCAAGAGCAGGGGAGCCAGGCTCACCCTGCTGTCTGACCCAGAAGCTGAGGAACAGCCAACTGAGGTCAGAGCAGCTGCTATCACCTCAGGATGCCTACAGACAAACTCTGATGTTACACTTGGGGTGCTTGACTGGCGGCTGGGCTGTGTGGCAGGATGAGACCCCAGGGCATGTTTGCCTATGTCCTCTACCCGGTGCTAATTGCCGCCACTTGACCACCCTGTCACTTGTCTCCTGAGATGCTGTCTGGACATACGAGGCCTGCACTGCCTACTTCTTTAGCCTAGCTCTGGTCAGGAAGACAGCTGGAGGAGTGCCTGGGTGGGTAGACATTCCCAAATGCCCCTTAGGACTGAGCTAAGCCCATGCCCATAAGCGCCGACACTCTCCCCTGAGTCTCAGGATCCCACCTAGATGGGGATGCCAGCACACTGCCCCCAGAGCCATTGTTTCCCAGAAACTGCAGCTGGCCATTCTGATGCCCCCTCTCAGGTATGTCCTGAGACTGTCCGGAATGCCTTGCATGGCCTAAAATACTGCTTTATTAGAATAGGGTAATGCAACATCTAGCAGAGGATGGCTGTTCGTTTCACCTTCAGAGGTGCCTGTCAGCAGAGTTGTGACCAATTCCCAAATCCCCCTGCAGGGTCAGAGGGGAGCTGCCTGCCAGGTGAAGCTGCTGATGCTGAGGCCAGCAGTGTTTCACGCCTCTCACCTCTGCATCTCTGCCGGTGCGGTCCCAATAGGGAACAGGTAGCCCACTCAAGTTTAGATCAATCAGTGTGGGCTTATGTCCAAGAGAGCTCATTTCAGAGCTGTGGGTGGCTACAATGGGACCACAGGAGTAGTCAATATCAAGCAACAACGCCGTGACCACCTCTGGGCTGAAGATTGGAAGGGAGGAGGGAGAGACCTTACTAAACATGGGGAGTGAGTCCTGAAGAGAAAGCAGCCTTGAGAGGAGTCGTGACCTTTGGTCAAGGGGACAGCCAGCTGGAGGTGACTCCCTCCCTTACTCTGATATACCACCTGGCCTCCACATGGATTAAACTCAACCCAGAATCAGAGGGCAAGGGGAAAGTCCTTCCATTTACTCAGCCTCCCAGGGCAGAGAGAATAGGGAATGGTGAAGAAGGTAGCTCAAGGCACAAGGGAACACATGTGGGACAGAGTTCTAATTTTCTCTTCATTTGGTATGTGTCCTCATCAAAGCTCAATCCCAAGAGTTGGCTGAAAGGCTGATTGTTATTATGTGCTTAGATTCATTATCTATTGCTGTACAACAAATTACTCTAAAAGTTGGCAGCTTAACATTATGCTGTAGTTTCTGTGGGTCAGGAATCTAAGCCAGCTAAGCAGGTGGTGCCCGCTCAGACTACCTCGGGAGGATGCAGTCATCTGAAAGCTTGACTGGGGCCGGAGGGTGTGCTCCCAAGGTGGCTGGCATACACTTCTGGCTAGGGTCACCAACTCATTCTGGTTTGCCTGGGACTGTTTATATATTGGCTATGGCTCCCATGGCATTCTACAAAGGAAGAGTTGAATAATTCAGAGACCAGATGGCCCTCAAATCCTAAAATATTTAGAATCTTGCATTTTTACAGAAACATTCGCCAACCCTTGACATAGGCTGATGGTGAAAATCAACTCCAGATGAGACGTGAAGTCTTTCAGCTTTCACATTTGTAGCAGATGGTGTGCATGGTTGACTAGTGCCCCCAATGCCCCTCAGGACTGAGGTAAGACTACCCCACAGGTACAAGACCCAGACCCTAGGTGTCAAGATGTCACCAGGATAGGGATTCCAAGGCTGTAAAGCCAGGATATTTTAAATCCATGCTACAGTGCACTTTAAATAGGTGCTACCAAACTTGTCATCATATGTGAGAAACCCGCTTAAGTCACATGGTGGTGGTGGGCTGCCCACAACCCCTGGCTGTTACCCAGCAGCACACTCAAGTTCCCCTTGTAACTGCACCCAGGCTTCTTTGCCTGCAGGGGTTCTCTGGCTGCTGAAACCTGGCCCATGGCAGTCTCAAAGGGTCAGGGAATTCATCAGTGAAGGCAGCTTTCAGCCAGTGACTAACAGGAGTTTAGGTATAAACACCCCAGCTCCCTGATGTGTATGTACTATAGGGCTCTCCAAACACCCCAAGGAAATGTATTCCACCCACCATAGTGATGAACTTGACAACATACCACTCATTGACTGCCTTTTCTTCTTTGTGTCATTTCTCCTCCCCTTACCAGTATTTTCCTGGACACATCTCTGGAATACTAAGCAACTTTCTCTCAAATCCTTACCTTGGGGCTCCTTCTATAAGAATGCAACCTAAGACATGGTGGCTTAAGCAACCTTGAGACTTGGCCCAGGCAGCTGTTTTCAACAGCTGACTTTGCCATTCCATTGCTGCATGACTTTGGTTTAAAAGCAGAATGATTCTGCCCAGTATCATCTATAAAATGAGAAGGCCACATTTTGAAATCCTGTCTGAGACTAATAAGAGACCAGTCAGAAATCGCCAAGAGTTCTTCTGACATGAATCCCTCAAATCTGGACCCCCAGATGGTTCCTCTGCCTTAGTTCTTGCTCTGGACATAATAACCGCCAACCGTTTGCCTTCTGCTACCAGAGTTATTATGGTCAAGAGTGCTGCCCTGCAGGTGATTAAGTAGAACAAGCAAGAGAGGCCAATGATGAGGAAATAGCTCCTGAGAGTTTCCTCCTCCATGAGCCATAGGCTTATCTTCCCTCTCATGGGGCATGTAGCTGGGACCAGCTGGTGCATATGGTGCTCCTCTTGAATTCAAGGTACCAGGGGGTTCAAGGGAGCTCTTCAGGTGCCCAAGACTGAGGTCAACTCCATCAGCCAAATCTATCATCAGTTTTCCACGTGTGGTGATGCCAAATCTACTGGTGTCCTTCCTTAGGAAGAGGAATGTGGAAGGGAATTCTAGAACACAATGGAGAGATCTGTGAGCCAATCAGTGTGGGCTTATTTCCAAAAGAGCTCATTTCAGAGCTGTGGTGGAGGAAGAATCTGGTATGTCTGGAATATAATGGACCTTGATGGAATTATCGTATAGTGGGGATGGCTGGATTTGTATATATTAGATTTAAAGTGACTAGGGGATCTTAATTTCATTGTGCCAACCATCCACAATACATACTAATTTAATTTGACAGATGCTGATCTAACATTGTTCCATGATTTGAAGTCCAATAATGGGTAGAACCACATAATGTCTTCTTGGCACTGAGGTTAACATCCCATCTCAGGTCTAGGGTGAGGGCTGTAGGTAGTGGGTTTGGGAAGATAATGGCTTCACACAGGAGGAATGTCAGATAATTAGGGAGGCAAATGTGGATGGGTAAAGTAAAAGTCCAGATAAAAATTCCAGATAGGATACACTCCAAGGAGGTAAGGAATACTGAGCAAGGCTGCAATAGAAAGGGATGAGACCTGAGGGAGAAAGGTAGGCTGGCGGAAATAAGAGTATAACCAAAGGGCTTGTGAAGAGTGTAAGAGTCTCAGAAAGACTTCAGAAGATAATATTGGGTGGCCACGTAAGGCATGTGGCTTTCAAGTCAGTCTTGAGTTTGAATCTGTCCCAAACACTTAAAAGCTGGGAAAACTTGGGCAATTTTCATGGTTTCTATTCTAATAATTATTTTTTTAAGTATATAAAATGGGAATTTATAACTATCTCCTAAGGATGTAAGAGTATTACAGCAGCCAATGAATGTGGGTAGGCTGGCCAGCATGGTGCCTGGCACACAGCAAATGGTCAAGAAGTTATGGTCACTGCCATTATCACACCATGTGTGAAGGCCGGTCTATGGAAGAAAGTGACAGTGAGCCCTACCTGGTTTGGCTCAGTGGATAGAGCATTGGCCTGCAGACTGAAGGGTCCCAGGTTCAATTCCAGTCAAGGACACATGCCTGGGTTGCGGGCTCGATCCCCAGCAGGGGGCGTGCAGGAGGAAGCTGATCAATGATTCTCTCTCATCATTGATGTTTCTAATGTTTCTATCTCTCTCTCTTTCCCTCTCCCTTCCTCTCTGAAATCAATAAAAAATATATTTTAAAAAAAGAAAGTGACAGTGATCAGTGATTCTGTATGTCCCTGACAGTAAAAGAGGGAGACAGATTTGTTTGGTGTTAGAAGGCATTCTCTGGCTCTTCGGGTCATATGAATAAGGGGGGGGGGCCCTCTAGGAATCGGGGGACCCTCCTCTTTTATTGGAGCAGAAAATGCTGCAGGCTCACTCCTTGGCTGTATGGAGTATTGAGACAGCCTTGGCTGGGTGGTCGGACAAATGAGGAGACTCAGAGGCTGCTTCAGGTTCTGTGAGAGATGTGTGTTAATCTTGGTTTTTATCCTCGCTAGACCTCAAGTGGACCCTGTTCCAACCAAAAGCTCTGAAAACAATTTTGTTTCTAAATCTTTTCTGTTTAGACCTTATTGTATCTCATTACCTGACCAGGGATTTTCATTAGAAGAAGTGAGGTAGAAAATAGGTATGAAAAATGTTTTGCAGTCCTTTAAATCTAAGTAAAAATGAAATTACACTACAGCAAAGTTATTACAAATTGAGATTCTGTGAGTGGCCATGCCCAGCCTGGAAGTGTTCTTGAACCTGCGCAAATTAAATCATCTTCAATGCGCCAGGAGAGAGCTTGATGTTTAACTCACATCGGAGGATGGTTCTCATGGAACAGGATTTATAATAAGATGGCTGGATTTGTATATATTAGATTTAAAGTGACTAGGGAAAAGCAATTACTTCTTATTACAAAATGACTGTTGTGTTCCTGTGAGGAGATTTTTAGGATCATTGGCTAAGAGTGAGAGAGGGCGTTAGGAAAAGACCAACTCATCCAGCGTGCAGATCCTGGCTTTTCCAGGGAAGGTCTTACCTGAGTCCTCACAGGCTTCATCTTTGGGCATCGCTTGGTTATGTACACTGACTTGTTCCCACCTGAGGCAGAATCTGGGAATCCACCCATTTCCCTTGGAAGTTGAGGGTATTGGGGCTGACTTTCAACTGTCAGGATCAGCTCTGTGGATGACAGCATTTTTCTGAAATTGCCGGGCAATTGACAGCAGACCCCAAGCACTAAGCAATGCACATTCCCTAAGAGGTGCGCTCAACTGGTGATTGACGGGTATCAATACCCCACCTCCCACCCGCACACACCTGAGTGGCATCATTCTGAGGCCTTTGTTTTGTACCATTACTCGGGGTATCCACTTGCCTCTGTGGCTTTATTGGCGTCCTTCCTTTACCCCTGTCACTTCCCCAAGCTTCTATAAATTCCTCGGCACCATGTGGACAACTTGCACTGGATTCTTGTCCTCGGGCCTGTTTCTGGGGGAGTATAAACTGGGATCTGAGCTTTGTGAACTCCTTACCAGCCGCGTTGGATTGCTGAATCTGAGGCCCGTGTGCAGGAGCACGCAGGCGCCCTCTGTCTCCATAGTTCCTGGGAGAAGCAGTGCTGCTCTCAAGGCGGAGTTGGGAACGTGAGATCAGGCTGGTGTGTCCTGGAAGCTGTGCTCAGGGAAGGGCTGGTTTGGCTATTAGCTGAAGGCTCACCTCTAAAACCAAGGGCACAGACTGTGGTAGGGGGACAAGTTCCTAATGTCACATTACCCTGGAAACACTTGTTAATCAGCCCAGGTGCATTATTCCAGATTCTTAAGGTGAGTCTTTATCATCTGCGCCCTTGTGTACAGGGGTCAGCTGTGTGGGTGTCTGCCACTGCCTCCTTCGGAAGAACATTCTTCTAGTTTCCGGACAGTCCTGCCTCTCCCTATACCCACAGAATTTGGGGGAGGGGGAGGTTTTTTTCTGGCTGGTTGAAGGATTAGCAAAGTTATGGCTAGCTTTGAGTGAATTGTTTCTCCCAAGGGAGGTCACAGCCTGTCAGGAAGAGTTGTGGCAAACTTAGGCAGCTGAATCTTTGCATGGAAGTCCTTATCAAAATACCTTGCCTACTGACCTCTCTGTCTTTAATATTGGTTCTGCTCATGGTGCTCATCACTGTCAGCAAAGTGGGAAGCCTCTTGGTTCAAACCTGGAAGGCTCATTGGCTGCTCCCATTACAACACAAGTAAAACAGTCTGGAGCCAAGCCACTCTCTTCTGGGGAGGGCTGGGATTGGAATGCAGGCAGAAGAGCCTGGGCAGCTCATTGGGCTCCAGCTGGAACCTTGGCATGCCTGTGGTTCCACATGGTGCCCATGGATTCTCTCCACTTCCTCACCTCTCCTACTCCCAGCCATGGATGCGCAGTAGATCCCCTGGGGGAGGGGGTAGAATTTCATGAGGAGGAGAAGGTGGTGGTCTCCTAGGTGGTACAGTGGGCCTGTTTTGAAGGCTTCTTCTCCCCATCTGTGTGTGGCCACTGGTGTGGGGCTCACAGTGGTTTAGTGATGCTGAGCTGGTGGGGAAACGCAGAGGAGAAACAAGGGATCTTCTCAAGGGAAATTCTGAACTGGTCACTTGAAAATGGTTTCCAGGTCTTTACAAGTAAAGGCCAATTATAAATCATTTGTTACCAGGGGGTCAAATTATATTCAGTGGAACCAGATCTATCAGTCAGTTTCCATTGGTTTTCTGATTTATACTTTCACTGGGACTGGGAAGTGCTCTTCCAGCTTCCTTGCTTGGCACTAGGGGACTTCTAATAGGAGATGGCCCTTTAGGTGGCATTGTGGGAAGGAAGGAAGCAAAGTGAAGATAAAGGGCATAGATGGGATGCTGAGAGTATAATAGGATTCTATAAGCTTAGAATCCTTAGTTTAATTCCTTCAATATCCCCACCTGGGTAGCCTGGCTCGTGTGTGTGTGTGTGTGTGTGTGTGTGTGTGTGTGTGTGTGTTTTCTTCCTTAATTAAAAACAAAACACACAAAGAAAAAACTTCAGAGCAGGTGTTATTTTGGGTGGGAACATTGTGGGTGGGAAGAAAGGGAAAGATCAGTTTTGCAAAAGGCACACCTCTCGGGACCTAGAAGTGAAATTGTGTAGGATGACAAGGAGTTTACCACTTGTCACCAGACAAATGAACAAGATATATGTGACCAGGGTCACAAGGTGAGTCTTTAGCAACCACGCCCTCATGTGGGGAGGGGGCTGTGGTGAAGCTTTGTGGAGCTTAGCCAGGGATGATCAAATCACACATCAGCTCCAGGAAGCTGTGTCAGGCTGCAAACTTCAACGTAAGACTGTAAGCTGCCTCAAGGAAGGCAGGACTGTCCTATCCATCTTTAGACCTTGTGACAAGCAAGATGTTTTGATAAACGTGATATATGTCTGTGCTCAGAAAAATGCATGTTTGAACAAGTAAAGGAACTCCTGGGGCTGTCCGGCCTGTGGGAGGCAAGCTCAGAGAGCTGGGCTCTGCAAATGTCAGGGTCCTTGGAGGAGAGAAGTAATTATAGTCCTGACATTTGGAACATGAGGCAGAGCCTGCCTCAGTGAACTATTTTGGAAGCTACCAAGTGGAGTGGGCAGCCAAGTTTCATGGGAAAGGGGGATGGGTTCTTCATCTTCTGTTTATGCTCCTTTCCCTCTCAGCCTCCCCACCCATAAGGGTCCACATTGTTTTGGTTCTCATCAGCCCAGACATGCCCCATTTGTGAAAGGAGCTTTTAGCTCAGAATACCGTTAAAGTCCTGGGGGACCCTGGTTATTAGACCTCATTACTGACATGTCCCTGACCCCGGTGCTCAGTTCTATGTCATTGCTTCCCACCCTCTGACATTGGAAACACGTTGAAATGATCCTTGTGTTGAGGTCACTGAAGGCCCTGGGTTGGGGGCTCTAGATGCTCATGCCCCACCCACTGTCCCAAGGTCTGGGAGAAACTCTAACTCGGCTCCTCGGTAACAATTCCAGGCCTTCATTGGAAAGCTCCCCTCCAAGTAGTCTTCACCTTTGGTGGTTCCCACAACATCCCTATTCTCATGGAAAAAATAGAGGAAAGGCAACTACTCTCCCAGGCCAGACCTTGGAGAGAGAACTTCAGAGCTCATTCACTCAGTGAATGGGTTGGGCACCTTTAGTGAGCTCATGTAGAGACAGGAGAGTAACCAATGAGGCAGAGGAACAGACTCCTGGCCCTTAGAACAAGAAAACAGGCAGTTGTCACAGTATCGTGGGAAAGACCGTAAAAGAGGAGCTTGCAATGAGGCTTCCTGGGAGAAAGTCATGGTTATAAAGAAGAAAAATTCCCTCCCTTGAGTTTGTTCTAAACCCCAGACGTCAACAAATTTTTTCTTAAAGGGACAGAAATTGGTCCCTGTCATAAGTATTCATCCTCACCACTGTAGTCTAAATGCAGTCATAGACAGTGCAAGAAAGCATGGCTTTGGCCATGTTCTAAAATAACTTTACAAAAACAGGCAGCTCCTTCTCTAAACAATGCGAGAATAAATGTTTTAACAATCACCTTTGATTTAGAAACTACTAGGGGAAGGATTTCTGGAGAATTTTATCTAATGCAAGATGGAAAATTTAATTTTAAAGTTTCTATAGATCATCTATCTAGTTAAGAGTGAAGATTGTGGCAGAAGGCAGTTTAGGCAAGAACATTAGTATGTTTCTTTAAAAAAGCAAAATACTCACTCCATAGCATATTGTGGGGGTGAAAGAAATAAGTACCCATTGACCTTCATCTAGAAAGAGAAGGACAGGAGGAGACTTACAAGCGATGGTAGCAGATGGGTTGCCAGGGAAAGATGTCCAGTGAGGAACTTCCTAGGATGGTGCTGGCTGAGGATCTCAAGAAGGATCTTCATTTTGTTTCCAGATTTGCAAGAGTATAATCCCTCATCATACATGCTTAACTTGTCAGTAAAAGATAGGTAATAGGTAAGTTAGAGACAGCTAGTTTCCACCCAAGTACTCCATGTGCTCCCCGACATCCCCAGCCTCCCTTGCAATTAGGTTAGGACTATTTCTGCCCAATGGAATATGAGTGGCCATAACATATTACTTCTAGGGAGAGGTAGTTGATATGCTCTCCTTCCTCTGACCTCTTCTCCTGCCAAGGTAATCTTGAAGGCCAAGAATTTCAGATGGCCTAGCAAGGTTTAGAGTTGTGACTGAATTTACACTGCACTTTATGTGAGCAACAGTTAAAATTTTAATGTATTAAGTGAAAGATTTCAGGTTTGTCTGATATGACTGATAGTCTTGGTATCAGTGCTTTGGGAAATAAGAGAAGAACATGCATGGACAATTCAAGGTAAAGACACAGGAATTAAGACATTGAGTTGTTGATATCTAATTAGAATATTTAGAGTCTGATACTATGTATTTGGCAGAATATGCTTGAGTATGCTGTAGTAAGAAACATCTCCAAAATCTCAGGTTTTTGAAACAGAAAAAAGTTTTTGTGTGTTTTGTTTTGTTTTTTTAAACTTATGAAAAATACACTTTGGGACTCAGTGACTCTCCAGAGTAGCTCCCTTCTATGTGACATTGCATCTCCACATCAATACTGGCTTCCACTACTATGGAGGTGATGAGTCAATCATGGGCACTTAAATGCTTGTACCCAGAAGTAACACGAATCACATTTTATAGGCCGAATCATGTCACATGATCACACTTAGCTTTAAGTGGGATTGGAAGTACAATCCCCTTTTGCCCTTAAGAATATCAGTGTTTAGTGGTATTATCTGCTAGACATTTCCTGCTACAGAAGTTTCCAAAATGTTGGAAGGTATCGGACTTCTCAGAAGTCTGGAAGACTTAAGACTTAAGATGTAAAGAATGAGTAGCAGTTGGCCAAGAAAAAAAGGGTAAAGGAAGAGGGAAGAGATTATCTGTATAAAGGAACATGTAAAGGTCTGCATGAATTCAAGAAATGAGGTATTTAGTGTGGGTACCCACATTTGAACAACTGCACAAGACAATTTAAGGCAAAACTCTCTTCTAATAGTGCTTATACACAAGGTGAGGGTTTGGGAATAAAGGATACTTATGGTCATTTATTTTATGTTTTTGTTTTGTTTTATTTTTGTCCAGCTTATCATATGTGTCCATGTTAGCACCTGCTACATCAAAGATAAAGAGCTTAGCCAGAGAATGTCCAGGGCACTCAAACCCCTGATTTTCCTGTTGGCAATGGTGAGGAGTTTCCAATATTTTCCTCCAAGATATTTTAAGATTAGATACTAGGTTCCTGAGCTGATTAAATCCCTTTAAGGACTTATTTATAACCCTCAACCAAGATCATGGTGAAGATCTCTACCTAGCAACATCCTAAATGAAGGACAGCTAGGTGGAGATCTTCACCATGATCTTGAGGTAGGTAGTGTAGATGGCTATCTTTTTTTTTTTTTCCTGAATCAGGTTTACAACAGGAGGGAATCGATTAAAGTTGTAGCAGGAGAAAACATAATACTTTATTCAGACCCTAGATCTCTCATTTAGGTCCAGAAAACAGGGGCCAATGTTTAAATTATTTAAATTCTGGGAGCTAGAATTCCCAATCTTATCATCAAACCTAATATCCTGATGTCTGATCATACTTAGAGGGGCCCTGAAATACTAGTAATTTGTAGGCAGGACCTCATCTGAAATTAAGGCTGTCAGATAGTCTAGATTCTGTGACTATCCTCCAGACTAAAGAGATAGTGATCCTTTTAAACACGCCTAGCTTCCGTTTTCCCTCCTTCAGCCCACAGCACTGGTAGAACAGGTGTACCACAAATGCTTTGTTAAAATTCCATTTAGAAATCACAGGGCAAGAAAAGAGTGCGCCCCTTGGATTTTCAAAAGTAGCATTTTTATCATCAAAACTTTTTGTTGTTGGTAAGTGGGAATCTTTTGTGTTCTGATCACCCGTTTCAGAGGAGGGAGTTCCTCACATTGAAACGGGTGATCAGAACACAAAGGATTCCCACGTACCAACAAACAATACTCCAGACACCAGCTGGTGTCCAAGAATTCAACTCCATTCTGACACTATCTACTGGGGATAGAATCAAACTCCACAGATAAAGGGCTCATTTCCACAAGCCCACGGTCCACTTCAGGGCCGAACAAGCCCAGGTTGTGACCTGTGCTTCTGACCAACCAGCTGCAAATTGGAGGTTCCAACAACTCCTTCCAACTCAGAATGCCAACCACAAGTCCAGGTTGTCACCTGTATTTCTGACTGGCTATAAATAAGAGGTTCCCATGACCCTTGGATTTGCTTAATTTGCTAGAGCAGCTAACAGAAGTCAAATATTGTACTTACTGGGTCACCAGTTTATTATAAAAGGATGTAACTCAGGAACATTCAGATGGAAGAGAGGTAGAGGGCAAGGTATGGGGAAGAAGTGAAGGGCTTCCATGCCCTCGCCAGGTGCACCACTCTCCCCGAATCTCCATGTGTTTGCCAACGGACAAGCTCTCTGAACCCAGTCCTTTTGGGTTTATATGGAGGCTTCATTACAGAGTCATAAGTGATTGAATCATTGGCCATTGATTCAACTTCAGGTCTCCTCCCCAGAGGTTGTCTGTGTGTTGGGGGGCAGGGTGGAGAGACTGAAAGTTCCAACCCTCTAATCACTGGCATCCAGCCCCCATCGTAACGTCCTTTGCAAATGTCACCTAAGAAAAGACACCTTTATCACTCCCAGCACTGAGAAAATTCCAAAGGTTTTGGGAATTGTGAGCCAGGAACCTTGGATGAAGACAGAAGACATAGGAAAGGGAGTCAAATCATACTAATTAGGGCATCACCCAAGTCATTTCTTAAATAGCATGTGACTCCTGACATTTTCTGGTTGTCTTTGTGCCCATGTGCTCCCTTCTTCGTCTTCACTAGTCCAGCATTTCTCTCGGGTTCTATGGGCAGGTGATAAGTTAAGGTACCGGTGATCCTTGGACTGATATTTTATTAACCAGAACATCCCAGATACGAAGTTTTAGTTCATAAGAACAACTGTGAAGCCAGGAGTATAATCTGGGGTGTGAATGTGCATGTGGAGGCAGGTGTTGGAGCTTTTTCCCTATGGACTCCTAGCACCTGGAGGGTTGAAATAGTCAAATTTATCTTTCTATTTCCAGTGCCTGACATAAATATAAGAACTCAAATGATTGAATGAAATCTTGCAACACTATGATTCCCTGTCAGTTGCCTCTGACCATAAATAGAGTTGGTTTAAAAAATGAACTCACTGAGAGTGCTTTTCCCTTCACCCCCACTGCTCTGGGCCACCCTGTGCCAATAGCCCAAATCCCAGGGATCTAGTCTTGCTGACCTCCCAGAGGAGCAAGAGAGGCGTTACAGCTGTGACTAAGTCCACCAAAATGCCACAGTCTATTAAAAGCATCAGTTCATCAAATTCCATAATGTTAATTTGCTGGGAAAGAGTCACACTGGATTAGACTTTTAATTGGTATGAAATGCAGCCTATAATATGGGGGTCTTGGAGAAATTTTTCTCTGGCCTGGCAGTAATTAACGGGCCTCCTCCAGAGTGACTGCCCCCTGGAGTACTGAAGTTGTTAAATTACCAGGCAAAGGAAATTCTATTATCTAAACACTGAGCCCTTGCATATTCTCAGCACTCCCCTCCACTCCCTTTCTTTCTCAGAAGGAAGTTTTCATGCGCCATCTCTAACCTAAAGGCTCTCAGAGACGCTAGAGAACTGCATGATCATGAGCAAATCACCATCCTCTCGGGTGTTAGATTTCCAGCTTATTTTCAGGGACAATGGTGTGGGAATCCTTTGAACTCTGACAATTCAGGACTTCAACATTTTTCTGTAAGTCAGGATTGTGGGCCAGTGGTGTAGTCAAACAGTATGATAAAAATAACTATAAAATCATAGAAGATATTTATATTGATAATATAAAATCAGTAGAAGACAAATGGTGATATTTTTTTACAGTGGAATAAAAACAATATATAATCTATAATAATAAAAGCCTAAGCGACCATCACAACCGAATGGACGATGAACAGGCTGCGTGGGGCGACTAGGTCCTCAGGGGGAGCAGCTGGGAGCGACCAGGCCAGTGGGGTGGGGGGGCGGGCAGTGAGGGGCGGCCAAATGACTGAGCAGCAGGCTGTATGGGGCGACCAGGCCCGGGGGGGGGGGGGCAGTTGGGGGCAACCAGGGCGGGGGGGGGGCGCAGTTAGGGGTGACTAGGCTGGTGGGGGGAGACAGTTGGGGGCAACCAGGCCAGTGAAGAGGGGCAGCTGAGGGTGACCAGGTCGGCAGGGGGGGCAGTTGGGGTGACTAGGCCAGCAGGGGGGCGGCAGTTAGGGGCAATCAGGCAGGCAGGCAGGTGAGCAGTTAGGAGCCAGTGGTCCTGGATTGTGAGAGGGATGTCCTGGGGATCGGGCCTAAACCGGCAGTTGGACATCCCCTGAGGGGTCCTGGATTGAAGAGGATGCAGGCTTGGCTGAGGGGACCCCCTCCCCCCCTGCATGAATTTCGTGCACCGGGCCTCTAGTACAAATAATAAATATATAAGTTAACATAAAATCCTATATAATAAAAGCATAGTATGCAAATTGTCCCCTCAACTGGGAGGTTATCTGGGAGTTCGACCAGGGGGTGGGGTGGGCCAGGGGAATTGTGGGAGCCCCTGGCCGGCAATGGCGGCAGCGGTAGTGGTGGCAGGCGATTGTTGGAAGAGAGGGAGGCCCCAGTGGCGACAGTTGGCATCTGGCAGCCGGCAGCCACTAGGGACCCACCAGTGCACGAATTTCATGCACTGGGCCTATAGTATAAAATAAAGAAGAATGAACTGTGTATACATGTGACAATATGGATAAATCTGAAAAACATTAAGTTTGGTGAAAGAAGCCAGACACAAAAGAGAAAAGTTATATGGTTTCATATTTAGGAAGTTCAAGGACAGGCAAAACTAATCTATGGTAAAAGAAATCAGAACAGGTCTGCCTATGAAAGGTTGGGATAGGGACTGACTACTCAAAGGGGGCATGAAGGAACTTTCTTAGATGATGAAAATGATTTCTATTTTGAGCAGATGATAGTTAAACCTTTGTCAAATTTTATTGGGTTGGACACTTGAGAGCTGTGTGTAAATTTTACCCCAATAAAAGAAAATTAGGCTTGAAGGGAAAAAACTTCACATACCTCCTTAGCAAATTTCACTCAGAGAATTTCTTATGTCATTAGACAAGTGTATAAAAGCAGTCATTGCAGTGCTTATAATAGAAAAACTAGAAATACAATGTAAATGCTCAGCAATGTGATTAAATTATGGTAGCTCTCTACTCTAGAATATACTACAGCCATGGAGGAATGTCAAAAAGTACTTTGATGTGAAAATACAAAATGTGATGAATTAAAGCATTATAGAGTACAATCTCATTTTTGTGAACATAAAATATAACAGTGAATTTTTGGCTGGTTTTTTATTGGCAGCATTTATGCTTTTGTGAGTTATATAGCATAAGTAGCAGAATATGTGTCTATAATCAGTGTTTATTGCTTTAAAAACACCTAGTTGTTTTGTTATGCATTTTGAATTAGACTTGGGGTGGCATCCACTATAATGCCTAGTGCCTAGACGGCTGACACTCATAGCCTGTTCTTCCTCCATTTCTTGTCTTTCCACCCATGCCCTCAATCTGTACTCTTCCTTTCTCTCTGAACCAAACCCAGGAACCCTGTATTACCATCTCATCAATACACGACCAGCATGTAGTCCAGAAGAGGATGCCTTTGTACTTGCTTTTGGGCAGGTCTAGTCTGTTCCCACCCACAGCTGTGCAGCCCCCAGCCTGCGCATCCCATCTTCCATGAAGGTGCACAGTAACCTACCTGAGATCTACTGACCCTTGAAACCTGTTTTACGGGCCATCTTGTTGGAGCCCTGATATTCCACCTACAGGAGCCCTGATCCCACCTGCAGGACCTGGCCCTGATCCTACCTGCAGGACCTGGCTTCTGGATTCATGTGAGGTGCTCACACACTGGTCACATCCAGCTTCTTCCCAGCCTCTGATTTTGGCCACATCTGCACACTGGCTCTCCTCCCTCTGGAACTTCCTCAGGGCTCACACTTTTTCTTCACCTGCCATTTGTTCTAGGTTCTCAGATCCTGAGATTCTCTGCTTAAGGTGCCTGTGTGTCTCCATACTTCGTGCAAAAGGGGTTGTATAGTAGGTTGAATAGCAGCCCCCAAAAGATATGTCAAAGTCTAACCCAGAACCTGTGAATATATACTTATTTAAAAACGGTCTTTGCAGATGTAATTAAGTTAAGGACCTTTAGACGAGATTATCCTGAATTCAGGATGGGCCCGAATTCCAGTGACATGTGTCCTTATGAGAAAAACAATGGGGAGAGATGACACACAGAGAAGTAAGTCATATGAAGACAGAGCCACAAGCCAAGGACACCTGGACTCACCAGGAGCTCCAAGAGGCAAGGAAGGACTCTCCCCCAGAACCTTCAGAGGGAGTGGAGCCCTGGTGATGCCTTGGTTTTGGACTTAGAGAATAAATTTGTTTTAAGCCACCAAGTTTGTGGTAAATGTTACAATAACCCCCGGAAATATACAGTAGTAATTAACAAGCCATCTGTATCTGCCCTTCTCCCACCCCTGCCATCTTGGACTGGTGGAAGAAGGAATCGCGATGGTCTTTGCTTGAAAGGCACAGATGAAAACCTATAACAAGGGCTTTTGAGCAGGCAACTTGGTTTGAGAATGATTCAAAGAAGTCAAGAGAGGAAAGAGATGAAGTGAAACAGGAATGAAGGAGATGCCAAAACAAGCATGTGCCATCTATCAGGCTGGTCACTGCTGTGGGCAATGGAGGTGTGTTCTCACCGGGCGTCTAGGGAGCTGTAGCAGCCCCCTAATTGGCATCCAAGGAACAGAATAGGGGGACATTTATGTCCTGGCTCCCTTCCTCCGTTGATCAACAGTTGTCCCTTTGGACGCTGCGTGGCTCCCATGGTTCCAGCTGTGTCAGGAGTGGGAGAAACCTTGGGCAGAGCATGGCTGCAGGGGCTGGAATAAGAGGTGAGCAGGGAGGACAAGAGGGTCCCTGCCATGGTCTAGAGAGGAGTGTCAGCAGACTTGGACTGAAGGGCCAGCTCTGAGACTCTGGGGAAATTCTCTCAAAACTCTAAGCTCATTTGAATTATAATCTGACCTCAGAGGTCTGTTGAGGATTCAATAAACATCAAATATATAAGAGCATTTTGTAAACTTTAAAAGCCTAATAACTATCACTAGTGCTTTTCCAGTTTATACGATCAGCCCCAAAACAAGAGCCCATTTTTCCAAATCTCAGCCTCTGCCCTGCACAGGCAGCACCTTTCTCTACTCCTTCATCTCTAGCACACGGCCCTCCCCTTCTCAAGCCCCTTTCCCATCAGGCCTTGCAGCATGTCCTCAGCCCATCCTCCATGCCAAAGGCAGCTGTAGGCCCAACCTGGAGACTGAAGATGCTGCCCTATGGCGGGAAATGGAGGAGCGAGTGAGTGTCCCTAAACACAGAAAGAACCAGCTCTCCTCAGAAGTATCTTTTACTCTAAAACCTAATTGCATCTCTCCTGCTGCTCCAGCAAATGAAGTTTAAATATTTTAAAAGGATGTTAGCACCATTTGGGTGGCTGAGGGTCCTCTGCAGATGAGACCTCAGAGGGAAGGAAGACACCTGGCTGGGGCTGCACAGCCCCATGGCAGGGTCAGAGCTGACCTCTCCTCGCCCCCACACACCCCAGGTGACCGGGCACTTGGAGCCTGAGGCCTCAGCTCCCTTACCACACAAAGCCTGGCCATGAGTTGGGCCAGACCCCAGCAGGTGCCAGGGCCTCCATCAAGCCCAGATGATGCATACAGCTCAGCCTTGAGCTCAGTGGGTGCTGGAGCAAGATGTTCAGACTGCTGCTCACCACCCAAGAAAGAGGGCTGCTTGTCCCTTGGGGGGCTTAGCACCCCTAAAGGCCAAATGGTTCTTCATCTTCTGTCTTTAATTTACCTGTTTAGCCTTACTGAATGCAGGACCCCAATACATTATATTTCAGAAGAAATATTTTATTAATATAGTAATACAATAGTAAACCAAGTATATTTATAACTGTATTTATAAATACGCTAGAGGGCCTGTGCACAGATTAGTGTACCAGTGGGGTCACTCAGCCTGGCCTGCGGGGATCAGTGGACCTGTGTGCAGTGGCAGCTCAGCCTTACCTGCCAGCTCGTTGGGCTCCAGCCCACTGTCCTTGCCCATCCCACACAGCATGAAGTAGTGCGCCAAGCAGCAGGCAGCCAGGAGGAGCCCGGGCCTGGGCCTGAGCCTGGCGCTGTGCTGATCCCGATCATCCAGGCCTGCCACTGCTGCCGCTCAGTAGGCTCGCTGCCACTCTGCTGCGGTCTCCGCGTGCCCGTCCTAAGGTGATACCTGTGCATGCCCATGACTGCAACTGCTCATCATCGCAGCCTCGCTCCTCACGTGGCGCCAGAGAAGCTGCCTCAGGCTCACACCCAGTCCGTCTGGATGCCAGTCCCAATCCCTGTCCAGGTCTGGATGGGGGAGGGGTACTCAGGGGGAGTGTCGGGGAGAGACGCTTGCACAGGGGCAGCTGCGCTCGCCAGCCAGCAGTGAGCCTGGGGTCTGGCACCCGTCAGCAGTGGGAGCGCATTGACCAACAGGGGGCAGCTCCTGCGTTGAGCATCTGCCCCCTGGTGATCAGTGCGTGTCATAGCTACCGGCCGGTCATCCAGTCTTCCGGTCCCTTAGGCTTTTATATATATAGATAAGCATGTTTATAATGACATTATATAAACAATCTATATTTTATACGTATATTTTACAAAATTATGAAAATCAGCCAAGGTTCCATCTGAAACAGGGCTCACTCATATTCGAGTTGGAGGAAGGTTTATTTGTAAGGAGGCTCTTTGCCAAGTGAGGCCTCACAAAGGACAGTGTGCTGTGCTGGGTACCACAGGGAGCTGTCACCAACCCTAGGCCCGATAGAATGAGGCAAGGAATTTTGCAAAAGAGATGCATCCTACAGGCTGCCCAAGGAAACGTTCTATGCACAAACTTACAAAATGCTACCATGCTAGGTCCAGGGAACAGAGAGGAAGAAGGGATTCTGGCCAGAGTGGCTCAGTGGTTGAGCATTGACCTATGAACCAGGAGGTCACAGTTCGACTCCTGGTCAGGGCAGATGTCCAAGTTGCGGGCTCAACCCCTAGTATGGGGCCTGCAGGAGGCAGCCGATCAATGATTCTCTCTCATCATTGATGTCTCTCTCTCTCTCTCTTCCTTTCTCAAATTAATAAAAAAAATTTTTTTTTTAAAAAGGGGATTCCTTTGCTTTCAAGAAACTGCTTAGCAAGGGAGCCCACTACCACGGTGGTGCAGTGTGCTGGCACTGACATCATACACTTTGTCAATGTCCCTAGTAAATAGCAAAGAGGGTGGTCAAATTTCACTCGTAGGAAGGGGGTCAGAAAGAGGTCATCACTGGCCAGCTTCCCAGCTAACAGCTGAGCTGAGTTTAGGAGAAAGGTGCTGCCTAGATGGGGTGGGGAGGGATTTTAGGGAGAGGGAACAGTGCCGGTGCATGTCCACTGTGTTTGGCTTCATGGCAGGTTTGGGGGATGGCTGGAGTTTTAACATGGCTGCAAAGGTTTTAAGAAAATAGAGGAGATGCCCCATTCAGTGACACATGCAAAATTTATCTCCCCCTCTCCCCAGCCACGTTAATGAGAAACAGGATATTTGGGGAGGTGAGTAACTGGGAGAGCCATTGAGTGGATACATTCATGCGCTGATGGCAAACCCAAGTCGGAGTTAACTGCTCCAGGCTGCAGTTCAGATCTCACCAGCCCTCTTCCCACTTCCTTCCCAGGTTCTCCCAGGTTCTCCCAGGTCAGGAGGATAGTGAGCTATGACAAGACCGCAGTTGTGTGCAAGAGAAGAGGGAGCAGCTTTGGGGGTCTAGCGGTGGTGGAGATGGGAGACCATGTGCTCTCTAGTTCTTGCCTGTGCTCAGACTTAGGAGTTCTCAGCCCCGGTCCCTGGTGTGCTAAAGACCACAGATACTCACTGACCCCAGTTCCTAGGCTGTTTCTTGCATGCCAGTAATTTATAGCATCTAGGAATAAATCCTAGGCAAAAAGGAAAAGAAGAACCCAATCTCTAAAATATAGCTCTCCAAAGTATCTACTTTTCCTATCTACCTCTAAATATTTTCACCATTCTTAAGTAATTATGAGCATCCTTTGAGAAGATAACACCTGATAAAAAAGCCATAATTAAAGGAGAAAGTCATTAACCAACAAGCATCTATTATTCCTAATAGTACAGATGGCTTTTTAAATTATTACGAAGATGGAACCAGGGACTGACAAAATTTGAAAGGGGAGGGAGGAGGTGAAAAAAATATTTGTCTGTAGGATGCTGATTTAGGGAAGGTTTTTCAGCCCGAGGGTCCTGGATAGAAGGGCCACATCATACCATGGAGATCGATAGGTTTGACATCATCAAATAGTTGCTTGCCTATTCATGTCCTGATTTCATTCTTATCAGGCTGGGCTTGGTACATGCACCTCATTGGAAACTTGCCTGGGGCAGAGTCCCATGATCGTTATCCTGTACTCCACTTAGCCTCTGTGGGAAGTTTAATTAAAACTGTATAAGAAGAGGCCTGATCCTGACAGCCATGGGCATGAAGAGAGTGGCCTAGAATTTGGTTCCCTGCAAAGCCATGTGTTTCTTTACCTTTTGGGAGAGAGTGAGAAGGGAGGTGCTCAAGACCTTTGCAGGTGGAATGTCAGAGAAGACTGGCCCAGCCTAAAATGGTATCATTTGAGCATGGAGGTCCTCTGGCCTTTGGGCTGGTCACTGGACTGCACGAACCTTGACTTCCCCATCTGCAGATGTGTGAGCAATACCTGAGCCTGTCACAGAGGGCTGTACTGAAGGAAGAGAAGTCACCACAGCCCACCAAGGTGCTGAACTAGCCAGTAAATGCCACTCCTTCCTCCAAGGTCAAAACTAGCAAGAACAAAAGCAGGAAACCCAAACAAAGAGGAAAGTGAAGAAACCCACTCCACATGGTAGAAGGTAGCAGTTTTATAAGAGATAGAGTGGAGAAAGGAGGGGAGCGAGAATGGGGGGGGGGGGGGGGGAATGAGAGTGAGAACATTATGAAGAAATGGGAGAGTACAGATGGGAAAAAATATTTACAATCCTGCCCTTCCTTGCATTTTCCTGCTATTGTCGTGGAGCAAAGAATATCTGCCCCAGGTGAATGTGCATGTCTCCAGGATTCTAACCAGGGCCATAGGAGCCATGTTGGGGAGAAGGTGTGGGAAAACAGGAGATCAACTGGCCTCAGGCACTTGCTTCTGACAAACCTCTCTGTCCTGGGTACCAGGATTGGGGAATTATAGTCGAGTATTCCCTCATTCTCTGCTTTTCTCTGGAGAGCAAAGGTGAAGGCTGACTGGGGTTCTCTGGTGCCTGGAGCTCTCCAGGTGAGAGGCATCCCCTCGAAATCCCTTAGTGCTTTGGGGCAACCTGGACTGGGGTTGGGCCTTTCCCATAAGCACTGACTAACATTAGGGATAAAAACCCTGGGGAAAATAAGCTCATAGGTGAAAATAAGAAGTTTAGTAAGTCAACTAGTAAAACATATATTCACAAGGCATTACAAGTTCTATCAAAAAAGCAGAAATATTAGGAAAGGTAAACCAAGAATTTAAAATTATCCTAGTAAACATACTAAAAAATAAGATATTTCACAGTTAGAAACAAGAACAAGAAAATACTAAAAAGAAAAAATAATAATATTATTTATGAAAAATACTAGAGGCCTGGTGCATGGTTTTCAAGCATGGGAGGGTGGAGGGATGGGGGGGGGGGGGGTTGCGTGGCCTGCGGGAATAGGCCCACTGTGGGAGCACCGCTCATCCTGGTCAGCTGAGTGGCTATGGACCTGCCCTCTGAAAGGCTGCAACTTTGTCCGGCATCTTCTGTGGAGCCAGAGCACTTGCCTCTCCAGGGGACCTGGTTGGGGCCAGGCCTAGGGACAATAGCACTGAGAGGCGGCGGAATAGGCCTCAGTCCAGTGGCAGCCACGAACCTGCCTCCCAGCCTCTGAGGTCAGCTCTGCGAGCCCAGCGGCAGCACTGTGTGGCCTGCGGGCATCCGGAGGAGGCAGCAGGGAGCGAGGAGGAGGAGCCTGAGGCAAGGAGGCAACAATCACAGCCCGGGTTCCTGCCTGTCGGCCTGGGGTTCGCAGTGGGAGCAGCCACTCATCCCGTCAGCCAAACGGTGCTCCCACTGTGGTAGCGCACTGACCACTAGGGGGCAGCTCCTGTGTTGAGCGTCTGCCCCCTGGTGGTCCGTGTGCGTCATAGCGACTGGTCAACCAGTCATTCTGGTCATTCCACCATTTGGTCACTGGACTTTTATTGTATAGGATAATAAATAATAAACACGTTATATAAGAAACACAATAGGCTAAATCAAGTGTTATGGATAAAGATGAGAAATTAGCAAATTGGAAGATTAGATGAGAAGAATAAAAATGTTTTCATTATAATATGTGAAGGATAGAAATAGAAAAACATTCCTCAAAAAGAGCTCAATAAAAAGGTCTGTGGGGAAATATTTGAAAAACTGGTAGAGATCAACCTCTCAGAATTAATCAAATAAGACCTCTCAGATCAGAAGGGCCTAAAGAGTGCCAAAGAGAAGGGGAAAGAAAAAAACGCATACCCAGACACAGTATAATGAAATCTAAGATTTTAAAGACAATTGAAAATTCTACAGCTTATACAAAGAGACTCGTTGTCTTCTTGCATTTAATGTTTCTGTTAAAAAATTTGATGTCAAAGTATTTATGGAAAATAAGTTACATTCTAGAAATGCATATCCAGTCAAACTAAGATTTGATTTAAATATTCTCAGGCATTCAAAGGCCATACAACAGCTCACATTGAAACAGTTTTGGACAAAGCAAGGAGATTAATCTAGGAGCTATTGCAGAAGAGAAATAAAACAAAAATGACCACGTGTCTTGGGTCTTAGCTGTTTTTTAAGATGACAGTAGCTTTACAAAGAAATAGGAAAAATATTTGGAATAACCCAGAATTAAGAATCTGTATGATATTAAAAGAGAAGTTGTGTTGGCAAGGGGAGGAACAAAGGTTGTAAAATCATGCTAAAATTCATGACATGTTAGAAGATGACATAGGTATCCTATCTAATAAAAGAGTAATATGCAAATTGACCGTTACTCCAAGTCACAAGATGGCCACCCCCATGTAAAAAATGGCTGCCCCCATGTGGACACAAGAAGGCCGCCACAAGATGGCCTGCAGGGGAGGGCAGTTGTGGGCAGTTAGGGGTGACCAGGCCAGCAGAGGAGGGCAGTTGGTGGAGACCAGGCCAGGAAGGGAGGGCAGTTGGGGGGAGGACCCAGGCCTGCAGGGGAGGGCAGTTTGGGGGGACCAGGCCTGCAGTGGAGGACAGTTGAGGGGACCCAGGCCTGCAGGGGAGGGCAGTTGTGTGGGAACCAGGCCTGCAGGGGAGGGAAGTTGTGTGTAATCAGGCCAGCAGGGAGGGCAGTTAGAGGTGACCAGGTCAGCAGAGGAGGGCAGTTGGGGGTGACAAGGCCAGCAGAGGAAAGCAGTTAGGGGAGACCAGGCCAGCAAGGGAGGGCAGTTGGGGGGACCAGGCCTGCAGGAGAGGGCAGTTAGGGGCAATTGGGCTGGCCAGGAAGCAGTTAGGTGTTGATCAGGCTGGCAGGGGAGTGGTTAGGGGGTGATCAGGCTGGCAAGCAGAAGTGGTTAGGGGCAATCAGGCAGAGGCAGGTGAGCAGTTGGGAGCCAGCAGTCCTGGATTGTGAGAGGGATGTCTGACTGCCCATTTAGGCCCCATCCCAGTAGGATGGGGCCTAAATGGGCAGTTGGACATCCCTCAAGGGGTCCCAGATTGGAGAGGGTGCAGGCTGGGCTGAGGGACACACCCTTCCCCCACCGTGTACAAATTTCGTGCACCAGGCCTCTAGTTAATTACATAAGAAGAAGATGTAGAGACATACAAATAAGTGGAATAAATTAAAAAACAATTTAAAGTGATATAAATCAGAATTAATGCCAATTAATAAATGTACAAAATTCACCAGCTAAGAGAAATATTCACAAAAGGATTAAACAATAGCAAAATTCAGCTATAAGCTATTTACAAGAGAAACAATGCATAAAGATAAACTTTAAAAGAATGAAGAAATATATCAGGAAAATTTGATGCAAAAGAAAAGTGGTATTGCTATATTAAGAGCAGATAAAATAGAATAAGACAAAATGTATAATTGGGGGTACAAAAGGTAATATTTAACCTTAAAATATTAAGTTCAATCACATATAGCAATTTTAATTTTCATAAATTTAAAAAATAGCTTTATAATATGGAAGCAAAAATTAATAAAAGTACTGAAAGAAGCTGATTAATAAAATACCATGGTGGAAGATTTCAGTATGTCTTTCTCAATTATTGAAATAAGTTAAACAAAAAAAACCAATAAGGATATAACTCAGTTAACAATATTGACCTAGTGGCCAGAAATTAGACCAACTTCCAATAACTAGACAATTGTTTTTTTGAACTATATAGGAAAATTTTCAAAAGAATATGCATTGGGATATAAAATTTAATATTTAAAGAATGAATTTTGTAAGGATCATGGTCTCTGACCATAAATAATAAATTGAAAATTAATTTTAAATATTCCTGCATATTTGAAGTTTAAAAACACTCTGTTTAAAAAATGTATAGATTTCCTTGGCTGGGTAACTCAGTTTTTTAGAGCATCATTGCAACATACCATGGTTGTGGGTTTGATTTCTGGTCAAGGTACCTACAAGAAGCAACCAATGAATGCATAAATAAGTGGTACAACAAACCAATTTCTCTCTCTTCCTCCCTCCCTCCTTCCCTCTCTCCTTCTCTCTCCCTCTTTCTCCTTCTCTCTCCCTCTCTCTCCCTCCTTCTCTTAGGCTCTCTCTATCTAAAATAAATTTTTTAAAAGTTATAAAACACAATTCAGGAAATATTTAAAAATTATAAACTTATAGATTAAATAAGAAATCTTAATAGAAATTTAAAAATGCTTAGAACTGAATGATAAAAATTACTTATTAGAACCTATAGGGTAAAGCTAATGTCTTTAAACACATTTAAAAACAGGAATATTAAAAAAGTAATGAGTTAAAAAGTTAGAAAATAAGAGAATAAACTCAAATTAAAATCCTATATAATAAAACCCTGATATATGCAAATCAACCAAATGGCAGAACGACTGGCTGCTATGACAAGCACTGACCATCAGGCGGCAGATGCTCAATGCAAGAGCTGCTCCCTGCTGGTCAGTGAACTCCCCCAGTGGGAGCGCCGCTCAGCCAGAAGCTGGGCTCACAGCTGGTGAGCGCAGCGGCAGTGGCAGGAGCCTCTCCCACCTCTGCTACAGGTGGGCAGTAAGGAGCATGGGGTCCCAGACTGCGAGAGCTCTGGACTGCAAGAGGGATGTCTGACTGCCAGCTTAGGCCTGATCTTCCTGGACTGCGAGAGGGTGCAGGCTGGGCTGAGGGTACCCCCCGCCAAGTGCACGAATTCCGTGCACTGGGTCTGTAGTAGATATATACTTTAAATAAGAAGATAAATGAATAAAATAGAAAAGAGATTTTTAATAGAGAGGCCAACAAAGCCAATGTGAGTTATGAATGAGAGAGGAGGAAACACTCAAATAATGTACATAAAATAGGGACATAGCTATATATAAAGTAGACATTCAAAAGATAATAAGAAAATACCATCAGCTTTACACCAACAATTTTGAAAACTTAGACAAAAGGATTAAATTCTTAAAAGCAGACAACTGACCAGAGCTGAACCGAGAAGAAATAAAAATTGAAAAGGGGGGTGAGTAAGGGGAAGAGACTAACCGAAGAATTTATATGCACGTATGCATAACACATGGACTGACAACAGTGTGGTGAAAGCCTGGGGAGGGGTGGGACCAGAGTGGAGGGGGTCAATAGGAGAAAGAGGAGAATATCTGTAATAGTTTCAACAATAAAAATAAATTTTAAAAAATTGAAACAAACAAACATATAATAGAAATTGAAACAGTAATTGAAAATATTTTTCCAAAGAAATTACCAGGCTTAGACAGGTTTACAAGATCAGAGTATTCTATTTTTATTAAGCGCAATGGCTACATGGAACAGACTGGCTGGTGTCTGAGAGGAAAGGTGTGGGGGTGACTGTATAAAGAGGGTGAAGGGGTTAGCAAAAGAACATATATGCATACTCCATGGACGCAGACAACAATTTGGTGAAGGCCAAGGGAGGGGGAGTTGGGGTGGGTGGAAATGGGCAAAGGGGAGAAAACGGAGGTGGGGGGGGGGGTTGGAGAGGACAGGACACCTGCAATATCAACATTAAAAAAATTTTTAATAAAAAATAATAAAGGCAATAGAAAAAGAGGTAGTGTTCTCAAACTCAATCTAAGAGGCCAGCATTTATGCCAAACCTTGAAAACATTATGAAAAAAATAAAATTACAAGCACATTACCTTTGTAAATATAGGTGCAAAAATACTAAATAAAATATTAGTATATTAAATCCAACAGTGTATTCAAAAATAATATACTATGTTCAAGAAGGGCATATACAAAGATGGTTTAATATTAGAAAACTCATAGATATAATCCACCACATCAGCAGATTAACAGAAAAAAAACCCACAAATACTAAGACAATTCTCAATGCATCTTTTATGTTTCTGCACATCTTGTGAGCAGAGAGCCCATGACCTTTGTTCCAGATTAACCTTTCAAAGATCATTGTATAGAGAATAGCCTTGAAAGTTATATTGTCTCTTTCTGAAGCAGATGCCAGTGTGTTGTGTTTTTTTTATTACCCACTATAATAAAAATAATACCTTGCTTCAGGGACAATCTTGGACAGATTTTTTGTAGCCTATTTTTAAAGATTTAGATTTTCTCAGCTGTGATGTAAATTCACTATATCTGCAGCATCCACCTGGGCTGCCCTGTGTTGCTTTCATGGGGATTGAGGGGCAAGGGGTACTGACATGAACATGAAGATCATGCTGCCTGCTGCACCATAAGTAATAGTCCTTTATCTCTTAAACAAGAGTCCTATGTCTTCTGCCTGCATCTATAAAACAGGCTAACTTACAGCTTACAAGGAGAGTAAAATCTCAGACTCTTTATGACAATTGTCAACTGAAAATGTCACAATAAAGCATGTAATAATATTCTACAACCATTTTTGATAAAAAATTTCAAGTGGAAAAACATTAAAAGCATTCATTTTAAAATAAGAAAATAAACAAGAATTTTTACTATAACTAGTTTGTTCAATGTTGTATTTGAAGGTCCTAACCAAAGTAATAAGACAAGAAAAATACAGTCATAAAGATTGGAAAGGGGGAAATAAAACTATCATTGTTTATAAAGAAAACTTGTCTGTTGACTCCTTTGAATTTATTATATGTATGGAGAAGTCTGGGTATAAGAAGAGTATATCCAATTTAATTGTATGTCTGTATACCAGCAGCAACCAAATGGAAAATGTAGTTAAAAAGAAGACACCATTTACAACACTATCAGAGATTTTAAAGAAGTTAAGAATAAATCTAACAAAAATATGTAAGACCTCTATAAAAAACAAAAACAAAACAACTCTCTAAGAAAAAGAGGATGAGGCAGGAAGTCTTCAGTATCAAATGTACTTACTAAATATGATGCTATATTAATTTAAACTGTGTGGTATTGACAGAAAAGACAAATTGACAAATGGAATAGAACAGGGAACCCCGAAAGACCATGACAGTGGGATGACATGTCGTGAGTGAAGAAAGGATTTTTCAACAAATATAGCTGGAAAATTTTAACCATATGGAGTAAAGTAAAATTGGACCCTATCCTCACACAACTTTCTCTTTCTCTCTCTCTCTCTCTCTCTCTCTCTCTCTCTCTCTCTCTCTCTCTCATACACACACACACACATACACACATAAAATAACTTCACTGGAATTACAGAATCCACTTATATTTTATATTAAGAGTTAAAAGTTTTATTTTTTGAAACTTGGAATTGAGAAAATTTTGTTAAGAAACAAAAAACATTAACCATAAAAGAAAATTGATAAACCTGACTATGTTAATATTAAGAACTTCTGTTTATCCATAAAGAAAGTAAAAGAACAAGTTACAAACTGAGAAATTTCTGCAATATACACTAAGTATAAAAAATTAGTATTCAGAATATAGAAAGAAGTCCTACAAGTAAATAAAAAACAGAAAATAGGCAAAACACATAAATGGGTATATCTCAGAAGGTGACACAAATATAACCAATAAAATATGAAGAGATGCTCTACATTTTGTGATCATAAAATGCAAATCAAGATCCCAATGAGATAACCAAATCAAGATCCCAATGAGATAACCAATAAACATTCAATTGGCAAAATTTTTAAAAGTCTGACAGTACTAAAAGTTGGAAAATCTATGTATCCACATGATTTCTTATATTTTGCAGGTAGAAGTATAAATTGGTACAATCAGTGTGGAAGGCAACTTTAATAAATACCCAGTGTGCAAAAGTCTGCATATATATGTAGGAGGGAGTTGATGGATTATAAGTATTTGGCATTACCTCCAAAAACTGAATAATCAAACTCTTTTTCAAATATATCTGGTTCTTCTCTTGTTTTTGAAAATGTACAACCTGGCCCCTTGTGATTGGTGCTGCCAGGGTCTAGTTTTGGCCAATGAGTTATGAGTGGAAGTGACATATGTCACTTTCCTGCCAAAACAGGACTCAGGGTGGTGGACACCTTTGGCAGGAAGAACGGGGCATGGACTAAATGAAAATGTGTTGGTAGATGTAGGAGGTTATCAAGATCTTAATATTTTGGGAGATGGAGACTATTATATAATTACCAAAAGGAGCAAAATAAATGACAGATTATTCATGGATTAATGATGAATGCTTTATAAACCAAGATTATCAGTAATCCATAATCCAAATCTATGCAACCGAGATTTTTAAAAAACATGATAATGTAAGTGGTCCTATTATCATTTGTGAAGAGTGCTACCTGTGTGGAGGGATTCTCAGTCACCCAGGACTTGAGTTAAAATGTGGTTGTGCAGCATCCACCCACATTAAACCCCGAAAGCAGGGTGACCTGAAGCCAATAGATAGTTTTTTTTTGTGTGTGTGTTTGTTTTTAAATAGAATCCCAATCAGCCTGAGAGTTCATGTCTCCTATTCCTTTTCCTATAAGGTCCCTAGTGAAATACCACATTTAAAGGCCAAGCAGGAAGTGATAATTTCTGCATGAATCAAGAACAATGAACAAATAGAGTAGTTACTGACCTATTGACCAGGCAGGAAATTATGATTTGCTGGGACATGTAGGCAGATTAATGGGTGCCATGAAAGGTGATGTCCCTAATCCAGACTGCCGTCGAGAGAAGAGATGACATTCAAGCTGAGACCTAAGGTACAAATAGGATCTATCCAGATAAAGGATTGGGATTTGGGGGGTTGGGGGTGGAAGATAGAGGAGGAAAAGGGTGTGTTTCAGGCAGAAAGCAGTGTGCGTAAACACCAAGTGAAGGAGGTTTTGAACAACTATGAAGGTCGGCGTGGCTAGACTTAAAAGAGCAACAGAGAGAATGACAAGGGGGAAATATGAGAACGAACAGATCATGCAGGTCCTCATAGGAGCTTGGACTGTAGCCTGAGGGCAGTCAGCCACACTGGACTGTGTTAACCAGGGGAGCAAGAGCAAGAGCAGACTGGTATTTAGAAAGAGTCACTCTGCTGCTGTGTGCAGAACGGGCTGCAGGGGCGTACGCAGGGAGCGTCCATGAGGGCGTGTCAGGGTTCCCACGGGAAACACGGGCACGCTCAGAGGGTTTTACTGGAGAAAGTTTAGTGAAGGACTTTTTACAGAGTGTTTCCTTACAGAGATTAAGGCAACCCAGAGAGGATGATGCGTGGCTCAGGAACTAGCAAAGGTGGAAGCTTTAGCACACAAGCCCATAAGGTCAAGGGGAGGAAGCTGGAGCCATGGGAGAGGGGCCACCTCACCGAAGCTGTGGCTGTGGAGAGTGCAGCCACTGCCCAAACCATGCCCTGTGGGGGGGTGGGGGGGGAGGGGGGGGGAGAGAGGGGAGGAGCCAGCCTCTATGACCTCAGTCCATGCTTCAGGTTAGCCTAACCTAACCAGAGACAGGTGGGACAGGAATCTGGTCTACGTACATTCTTTGGAGGGCAGCCTTCTGGGGCACAAAGAAGGATGTGGAGGGAAATTTTTTAAAAAGTTTGCGGATGAGGCTCTAGTGATAATCCCAGCATAACGGTGGCCCGAGCCAGGGGCACGGCCCAGGAGATGAAGAGAAATGGAAAGATTTGAAAGAGATTTAATAAATCCATCCAGTTAGTAGACTTGCGATCAGTGGCGGAATGGCCACAGTACAGTCATGAACCATAAAGAAGAGCCCTCCTTTACCCCTAATGTGGGAGCATGAGGACAAAGGAGTGCCCACCACCTCCTCCTCCTCGCTGCTCCCTAGGAGAGGGACGGCCGATGCAATATAGGTCACAATGGAACATTCACAGGCCATGTCTTACTAGTGGGCAAGGTCACTGTGTCAGTGCTCTTAGTGGTATGTTTTCCCTCACTCTTTTATATCCAGTAGCCTCCTAAGGCAGGCCGGCGGCCAGCCTCATCCATCTAGCTGAGCCAGGGCCTCTCCTAGAATCAAGTCATATATTCCACCCAGTGATTCTGGGCATCTGTACCTGCTCTATAGGCCTCCTCTCTCCTCTAGGTGGTAAGGTGTAGACCTGTAGGGTTGCGGGAGGAGGAATCTTAGGAAATCTGATGGGGGTTCAGATTCAAGCCACAGTCTCCAATCCTCCACTACCAGCAATAGAACTTACAGCTGGATCTCTGCCAGGTTCCCCCTGCTGTTAACCCCCCAGGTGCTTAGAATTTAGAAAAAGGGCGATGCCCATGAAGCCCAGAGTGTCTGCTGTGGGTTGTCCACACGTGATGTTGTGATACCAGGCACATGGGTTTCTGACTGGACCGCCAGAAGTTCACCATTCAACCAGCCAATGTCCACTAATGTCCTGCACAGCAGGGAGGACTTCTAGACAGTGGTCAGTAAGAAGTCATCTTTTTGGCCAAAAAGGAGAACCACAGTATAGAGACACCATCGCTGTTAGCTGTCACTCACTTCACAGAGTATATTAAAGGGAAGTAAATTGTGCTCCAAATCACAGGGGTTTGTGGTAGCAAATTATGGGTAACTAGAACTATCAAAACAGCTGATGAAAGCTCTGAGCAATTACGCAGTTTATGTGTGTGAGTGTGTGTCAATAATCACTTCTATGAGCAAAGTTCACCTGTGCCTGTCTTCTGCATTGCAACAGACAGGATCTAACACAGACCTATGTGGGATATGGAACAGCATGGGCCCAAAGTAGGATCAGCAAATAATGCAGACCAGGGTGGGAAAGGAGAGGACAGGTAGGAGATCAGAAGGCAGTCCATCGATGTTGCGCTCTCACATCAATGTTTCTCTCTCTCCCACTCTCCTTTCCTCTCTCTCTAAAAAATAAAAATCAATTTTTTTAAAAAGCTTTAGATATGCAGAAGTAGCTGAGTTATAAACATGGGGGATTAGTTACAAGAAGCAGGCGATCCTAATGCCTTTGTCTGGGCATGTATTTGTGGAGGAACCCAAACAAAGAATTGAGTACAAGTAGTGTATCTCAGATGTGATTCCAGGAAACACTGGTTAGGGGTAGGGGATGGGAGACAAGGAAGGGAAGCAGCTGATAAAGGGTGCGTTACCTGCCATTGTGAGCCTTGAAGCCTTAATTCCATTGAGAAATTCTGGAACCTGTTACAGGAAACCTGCCTCAGAGATATCTCACTCAAAAGGCAAGGGAGCTATGCCAACTCCCATTCGTCAGCAGTTGAGGACTACATGTGTATGTGTTACTATGTTTGAGGCCAGAACAAGAGGGAGTCGCCAGGCAGAGGAGCAGGTAACAAATTATGGGAGATGGAAGTGAGGCCAGCAGGAGTCTGGGCAGGGCACCCACAGCCTCTGCTGCCCCCAAGCAGACACCTTTGGTCCTCTCTACCCGCACGGTGAGGGCCCTGATGACATGAGGGTCCTGGACGACAGAGGAGGGCACTGGTGATTGATGATACTGTGCCAGACCGATTGAGTATCCTGTTGTGATGAGTCCATTATCATATCATGATGACTGTGACATTGGGCCTAAGAGTTATCACAGGATGTTTCTGAGTATTTCATGTATGTTCAAAATTGTGAGAACCCAGAAAAAGTGGGTGTTTTTTTTTTCCTTCATGAAAACAACAAAAACTAGTAGGTGGCTCAGACACTCTGGCCCATGGAATGGTCTCCTGTAGCCATGTCTAAACAGTGCAAATCTGAGGGTCTGTTTTCACAGGGACTTGATGTGGTTGGTGGGATTTTTCAACACTCACCCTGTTACTTTAACAGCATCTCTAATTTTTCTCAAGTGAATCCCAATCTATAATCATTGCGAGAAATGACCTTTTGTCACAATATTCTTCATCCTCTCCCAGTTTCCCCAAGTGAGAACCCAAATAAGAGGACCTGTTGCTTAGGGCTGATCCCACTTATCTAAACCATTAGTGAGCATCCAAGAGGTACCTAAACAGTGTTCCTTCAAAGTGTGGCTCTGAGAACCCCTGCACAAAAGACTGGGGAAATGGTTAAAAGGTAGCTTTCTGGGCTCCATCAAATACTGAATCTGAATCTCTGAGCCTGAGAGCAGGATGTCTGTCTCTTTAGGATCAACCTAGGTGATTGTAATGCATGACCAAGACCTGTGATTCTCAAAGTTTGCTACGCATTAGAGTCACCAAAGGAGCATTTAACCACCACCCCACTCCCCACCCATCTCTGGCACTCCCAGTGCGTAATCCCCAAGACCAACTAAATCAGAATCCCGGAGTGAGATCTGGTCATCGAGATGATTTGAAACTCCCCAGGTGATTCCAGTGTGCAGCCCATTTGAGAATGAGAAGGCTAAAGGCTAATTCTTTCTATAACATCAGGTTCCCTCTAAGGGTACTTTCCTCAAGTGGAACAATGTAACCCAGATGGGAAAATATAACCCATTGCCCCTTTTCCTGCAGTCTGGGCTAGCAAGATTTGTTGCCTGTTTGCTCACATGTTACAGAGGGCATACATTGTAAAATAATACACAAGCCCCAGAGAGAGCTGTCAGTGCTGGCGCCAGACCTTAGTTATGGTCTCACGACCCCCATCCCCACAACACAGCCTTTCTGCAAAGCCCCCAAAAGATCCAGAAGTCCCATCCATATCTGGGGGACAAAGAAGCCAAAAAGATATAAAGGAAAAGCTTCCACCAGATTGCTTTGCTCAGACATTGAGAGGCAACGCCTCTGAGTCCACCGGCGTAATAAAGCTGTATAATTCCTTTTCTCTAAGTGTTGCTTGGTTTTTCTCCGGTCTTCTATAACAAGAACAGTGACCTGACCTACAGCTAATAGAGATGACACTGTTTAAATGGTGGACTGTGAAACTGAAGTGTCTAATCTTTAATGAGTTTTTTAAAAAACAAGCCCTACTGGCCTTAGAAATTTTATCTATAACTACCAATTTACACAGGAGGAAACGGAATCCTATAAAATAAAAATTGTTACCAAACAATTGATTAAACTGAGGTTTCTTTTTCTTTCTTTCTTCCTTCTTTTTTTTTACTCAATACAACATTCTTGAATTTTCCGCGCCAATACCCAATAAACATTTAATATAACATCTCTGATAAGGAATCAGATGTGTGTGACCCAAATGTACCGTCATCCCTATTGCCTGACTTGTAGTTTTTATATGAACTTACACTACACTTTTTTTTCTTTAATTCCTAAAAACATTTCAATATTTCAATGTCCTAACCAGTCTTTTTATAAACAATCAGAGCAAAATTTATTGGAGGACAGGGGGGCAAAAATGTAAATAAATATATACCCAAACAAGAATTAAAATTCTTCCAAACCACATTTTGTTTTAACCACAGGCTTTTAATAAGTAAAAGAATTACATATAAAACTTTGTCTCTACACAAATTGTACAAGATTGAAGTACTTTTGACTTATCTCAACATTGGCAAGTTTATGAAAACATTACCATCTGTAATAGGCACGTTTTGGGGCTTGTAAGTATATATAATACCACAGCTTTGTACATTTTCCCCCATAAGAATATAAAAAAGTAACTCTCGTTTATTGATTCATTTTATTTTTTGAGATCGTGTGCAATAGAACACTATAGGGCAAGTCTCAGGAACCATTATTTTGTTTGCTTCCAGGATATTTGGTTTTGCAGAAAATTGCTAAAGTAAGTGAAATAGCTTCAGTTATTTCCCTTCACTTCAGTGCACCCCACCTTATCTTCAGATGAAGACAGCCCCACTCCCAGGGAAGGATGAGGCCAATACAAATTTGGTTCTCCAAATGTATGATATAGTCACATGAGAAACCCAATGAAATCACTTTCATACAATCAAATGTACCGAGGAGCCATAACCAGGTTTTGGTTGGTAATAGAGCTTTCAACTTAAGGTTTTAAAAAATTAATATGAAGTGGGGGAAAATAAAGCCACATTTTTAAGGGAAAATCATAGGTTTCCTGGGCTGCTTGCTAAATTGCAAAGGTAATTCAATTGCACTGAAATCAAAGTATGTGTAGTCTGATTTTCCCTGGAGCAAAGAATTGTTTGCTTCCTGTGTTACACTTTCTCATTTTTTCTTTATGCTTTAAAACTCCCCATGAAAATGATTAAATATTCAAGGTAACAGAGTCTGCATTCTTTCTATACCTTAGGTCTGGCCTGGTGCAAAGGAAACCGTAACCTGGGACATTGCTTGAAACAAACCCCAAGCAGACAGTGCAAAGCAATTTTGAATGTGTTCAGTTCTGCCTGAAGTGACTCCTTTCTGAAAACATTTTCCATTTTGGGCTCCCTCTCCTCCATGGGATGGGAGAGCTGATCTGTGGGACATAGGCCTGGAACCTGGTGCACCCATTTTGGAGACTCCAGGCAGTGTATGCTTCTAGTGACATTCAAAAGTTGCTCCAATTCTCTGTCGTTTTATTCTAGAGTCTCATGTGGTATAATAAAAATATATATACTTGATCTCTGTCTCAGGTCCCTGGCACAGAACTTGGCAAACCCTTGGAATTTACTGTCTTTTGTATGCTAATGAGATGCCTTATGGTTGAGGGGTGTCACTAGATAGCTTCAGAATGGGGCTGGTTGTCACACAAACCACAGGCTTTTAACACATAATTAGATTAAAGATTTTAGCTCCACCCCTCAACCTCCAGGGAAAGGGAGGGACTGGGATTGAGGTTAATCACCAATGGCCAACGATTTCATCAAGATTGCCTATATAATAAAACCTCTGTAAAAAAGCCCTAAATGATGAAGTTTAGGATCTTACCAGTGGTGAACACATTGAAGTGTTGGGAGTGTTACAGAAAACCGAAGAAGAACAAAGCACTACTTAGAGAGATGGAGTTACATTTATTACGCGCGGGTCCAGAGGAAAATGTATCTCAAATTCTGGGCCCCAACATGCAGGAATTCTCCCTATTTATATGATTTTACTTTCTTTGTCTCCCAAATATGGAGTGTTTCCGGCCCCTTTTGCAAGTTCTTAAAGAGCCCTTATGTACTGGGGCCTTGAGACCTCAACCAGAGGCCTGGCCTGGCACCAGCATTGATAACCTTGTTGGGGAAGGTTTAATTTACAGAAGCAAAATAGCAGGGTTAAAATTTCAAACAGCAGTTTTCATACAAGATGGATGCTTCAGTAGGGGGGCACACCTGGAGAAGGCATGGAAGTTCTGGGACACCTTCACCCCATACCTAGCCCTATACATCTTTCATTTGGCTTTTAGTGTCTGAATTGAATTGAATTGAATTGTTAGATACCCAGTTGGTGTCAGAATTGGTGTGAAAAAATGAAACACCATGTTTATTCTCTCCCTCATCTTCCTCCTCTTCAGATTTCCTAGGTGATGGGGCCTGTGTTAGTTAAGGTCCAGTTAAGAAAACAGAAACCACTCCAAATATTTTAAAGGGGGGATTTAAATCAAGGTGGGTCTCAGCTGCTCTGCTTCTGGCTACTTAATCCAGCCTGATCCTATCTTTGTCTGCAAGGGAAGAGGGGCACATTGTTGTATAGCAAATCAACAAGCTAGACAAGATGCCTTAATGAGCCAATTAGTTAGGAGTCATTTTTATTGTGTGCAGATTACCTCTGTCAAATTCTGAACACCCAAAGGAGGAAGCATTCTCTTTTTATATCTTTTTTTAGGTCCTTGTGTAAGTTATTTTTACAGACAATGTGTAAACTTGAGTACATATCATATCTAACAAACACCTGTAGCCTTGAGTATCATATCTATACAGACATTGGCATCAATATCAGTGTCTCAGTTAGATGGCTAGCTTGCAAGGTCAGACAATTAAGCTTATCTTTTCTATTCAAGCAAAAAAACAAAGTTATTTTACAGTCTAAAAATAACAGAGTTGACCTACAGAATAGGAGACTAAGAATAACAGAGTAGTTCAAACAGCAGTTTTCCAAAGGAGGGATTACTATGCTTCAACATCACCTCATTGGTACGCATGCAGGGCGTGCAGCTGGCTTTTCCATCCTGGAGATCATTGAGTTCCTGGGTTATAGCAGGAAGAGGGAGACAAGCTTCTTCTTCAACTCCAGAGTGGTTCTCCTTAGGCTCAGAGCCTCAATCTGTGTACCACAGTCTCTCCTGAGGAGCAGGTCTAGCCTCTCTCACTCACTATTGGGATAGACAGAACTCAGACCTCTTATTATCCTAGTTTACACTGCTTCCTGGGCTTTCCTCTCCAACCAAACAGCTACCCCAGTTCCAAAGCAAAGCCTCACATTCTATATCTATGCACTCAGGCAGGTATATTTGGGAACAAGGAAGTGAAGGTGTTGCCTGTACAATGAGCCAGGCCCAGCTCAGCCAACAACAACAAAATTACACAGATAATTAACTGAGACGTGTGTGAAAGTGAAAATAAATCTCAAGCCCATTGTCTCCATCATAAATATGTTTCTATACCTATTTCCTCCCTATTTCCTTGCCCCTCTGCTCCCTCCAAAAGAAAGCGTTGGTCACTTGGCCTTGTTTATAGTGCCCACGGCCCTGGCCCTCAACCCCAGAATGCATACCCTAGAGGCTGAATGTTGTTTCAAGTTCAGGTACAATGCAGGTCACCAGAAATTTGGGGAGGTTCCATGATTCACAGAGCCATTGGCCTTTTATTAATTATCTATTGATATGTAATAAAGTCCTCCATAATCTGCATCTTAAAAGAAACATTATTTTCCACAGTTTTAAGGGTCAAGAATTCAGGAGTGGTTTAGTATGGTGATTCTGGCTCTAGGGGCTGCAGTCAACCTGTTGTCTTGAGCAGCAGGTGTCTGGGGCTAGAAGATCTACTCCCAAGCTCACTCACCTGAGTGTTGGCAGGCCTTGGTTCCTCCCAGGCGGTTGGAATGAGGGCTTCTGGGCCTCTCCACAGGGGCTCCCTGAGTGTTCAAAACACATGGCAACTGGCTTTTCCCAGTGCCAAGAGGTAGATTTTAGGGATCAACGAGGGAGAGAGAACCCAAAAGAGCAACTGCTGTGTCTTCTGTAATCTAGTTCCATAAGTGGCATGCCATCACTTCTGCATGGTCACACAGATCAACCCTGATACAAAGTGGGAGGGGACTACACAAGAGCGTGAATACTATGAGGTGGGAATCTTTGCGAGCCCCACTGGAAGCTGGCAACTCTACCTTCTTAGACCTCCTACCTAGCTTTATCAAAGACTAAATATCAAAAGGAGGTGGTCCTCGCCTAGCGAATCATCAAGCAGTGATTGCTTTCTAATTCAGTTCCTGTTCCTGTGCTTCTCTAAGCACTGTGAACTGGAGGGATGACTGACATTCTGGAGTCCCATGGAAATACCATCAAATGCTATTAAACTCCTCCCCTTCTACTAATAACACTTGGCTAGTCATGGTAGATCGAGTGAGTACATTCACAGAATTTGGGAGCCAAGCACTGTAATAGAAGGTTGAGCTCTCCTGTGTATCACTGGTTCGGGATTTTAAAATAAGTTTGGATTTTTTTTCTTGGCCTGCCTTAGAAATACCTTTCCTTGGACCCAGGGAGACTCACTCTGGGACATTAACATTAGATTGCGGAAGTGGCTGCACATATAAGAAGTCTCAGCTGGGTAACCTCACTCCAAATATTGAGGGCAGGGCTCTCGCCTGGGCAGAGCAAATGCAATTTAAAAAGGAGCCCTTTAATCTTTGGGTAGAAGAGCTTCTGCTGTCTCAACTCCTCCTCCCTCATCTCGAAGACTCATTCTCAAATGCTGCTCAGGATTTTTTTTTTCTTTTCTTCTTCTTCTTCATGGGAACTGATGCTGCAGAAAAACTGGTGGAGGAAAGGGATTTGAGTGTTGCCTTTGGGGTAATAAAATCAACCAAGCCCTAGGGGACCTAAAGAACAACATTTTAGAGAGTGGGGAGGTCCTAATGCATTTCACTAGGTTTTTGAAGCATACGTTAGGCACGGGTTTTGTAGTTTAAGTTGGGCTTCTGCAGGGCTTAGGAAGGAAGCAAGTGGTAAAGATCATTGAGTTCAATGGGCTTCTACGATGTTAAAAATATTTTCGTCACAAATATTTATTGTGTGGTTTATAATACACAATCCCCATGTTTTGGTGGCTCAAGGATTGTTCTCTCGTACTTCATGTTCAGAGCGGATTAAACTAAGTGCTCTGCTCATCACAGTCTCTCAGGGGCCCTGGCATTTGTCCACCATTTGGCAGAAGGAAAGAGGGCTCTGGGGAGTCACGTGCCAGGTGTTAAATGTTCACCCACAAATAGACACACATTTCCCATCATTTCTACTCATGATTCTCTAGCTGAATTATGCAATAAGACCCCACCCAACCACAAGAGAGCAGGAAGTAGAGTCCTTTTCTGTACCTGGAATGGAGAAGATGGGCATTTGATGGATAGCTTGTTGATGATCCCCACTGGCATCCCAGTGAAGCTGAAATGCAGATTTTCTCTTCTCTTTTGCTTTCTTGCCTACCTTACTCCCCCCAGATAGCACTTCCTCTGTGTTAGTGTCGACAGCTGGCAGCAGCAATGTGGGGCTGGAGACTGTAATAGCACTGTGTCTGGAAACATCACTCCTGTTTAGAAAATGCTATTGTTGTAACTAAATGGTATGAGTCTAGGATTGGTGCTATGGCTTCCATATGTCCTCCTACCCTTTGGAACTTTGGAAAAGTGGAACAGATGAGACTTGAAGTTGGAATTATTTCAGCAGTGCAGGTGCTGAAATGATTCTATCCACTCTGGTGGAAGACATCAGATTGCTGCTGTTGGAGAGGGTCCACTTTACCCAGGCTGTCTGGTGCCAGGTATTTCAGTGTGAAGTCAAGGTCACAGCAGGAAACAGGATGCAACTCTGATGTTTCAAAGGAAGATGCCTTAATTAAAGGACTTTCAGAGGTTTGGACAGAATTAAGGGAATCAGCATGGTTGTTGCACCCATGGCTGGTAACAGCAGAAACCTGGTAATACCCTTAACTAATAAGAAAAAAAAAAGAGAGAGAGAGAAGTGCTATCTTAGCACAGTGAGAGCTAGAACTGGGGAGAAAGGGCTACTAGACAAAATCTGTAGTTATTCAAGTACACGGTCACTGCCTGAAGTGTGTCCCAAAGTGGGGAGGAAACGGGAAGAAATATTTTCAACCTACCAATCTCCTATTAATGGCTCTCATTGGCTGAACAGGACAAGAAACCAATTAGTGAGGGAGCTCTTCAATGATAGTTCCCAGGGACCAGCCTCCCAGGGCAGAGAGAAGAGCAAGGATCTGAGAAAGGTGAGGAGGGAGATAGAGATGCTCAGGGAAGTAAACACAATCAGCACAGTCAGGCTGTCTCTAGCTAGGACTGGGCAGAATGAGAAAATTACAATGAGACTTCTGATCTCCAATTTCTCTAGGACTTTAATTTCCCCAAGGGAAGAGAGATTTTATTTTCTCCATGATAACAAAAAAAAAAGAGTTTGTACTAAACTTAAATATCTCTGAGAGAATTTAATAAGGGGAGATTCATATGGTTCAATTTGGGACATTTTTTATATCGTAGGCATTATGCATATGCTACTCACATGTATACTGCTCTGGTGAACAACATCCTATATAATAAAATCCTAATATGCTAAGTGTCTGGTCATCTGGTCGTCTGGTCAATCAATCAAAGCATAATATGCTAATAATATGCTAAGGCCACTCAACTGCTCGCTATGACGTGCACTGACCACCAGGAGGCAGACGCTCCAACTGGTAGGTTAGCTTGCTGCTGGGGTCCGGAGATCAGGACTGAGCGAGATGGGCTGGACACTCCCTGGAGCCCTCCCATAGTCCCTCCCCTGTAGGCCAACCTTCTGCATCCCTCCCCTACTCCAAGCATGCACTGGTGGGGTCCCTCGGCCTAGCCTGTGCCCTCTCGCAATCCGGGACCCCTCGGGAGAAGTCGAAGAGCTGGTTTCAGCCCAATCCTGCTCAATGCAGGAGCTGCCCCCTGGTGGTTGGTGTGCTCCCATCGGGGGAGCGCCGCTCAGCCAGAAGCCAGGCTCATGGCTGGTGAGCACAGAGGCAGTGGTGGGGGCCTCTCCCGCCTCAGCAGCACTAAGGATGTCTGACTGCTGGACATTCCCCAAGGGCTCCCGGACTTTGAGAGGGCACAGGCTGGGCTGAGGGACCCCTCCTCCCCCCCGCCCACCTCCCCCTCTCCCCTGACTATACAGATTTCATGCACTGGGCCTCGAGTTTTTCTATAAAACTAGGAATTATTTGGGTTGAGAAATAAAATAGGAAGTCAATATTTGGTAAGCCTGTGACCTTGAACTAAATGTCTTCTTCTGTCCTTTTTAGAAGTTTCTAGAGTCAGAAGTAGAACTGCCCATTTCTCTGGTCCCAGGAATTTATAAAAATTAGAGGAAAATGTTAGGGTAGCCTCCGGGGTTTCCTTGATGATTGATGGTCTCCTTCACTGAAGGGGATTATGTCCTTCCTGGTTGGCCATAAATTTGAGTAAGGACCTTAAACTTTTTTTTTTTAATTGTGCTTTATTGAAAGCGTTCAAGCATCATAGCCTGAGGAAGTATTTTCAGTTCAGTTTGTCAAAATACTTCAGTTTTCCAGCTGGATCTGGAATTATTGTTTCACTACCAGGTTTCCAGCCAGCAGGGCAGACTTCTCCATGTTTGTCGGTGTACTGGAATGCTTGGACCAAACGCAGTGTCTCATCCACCGATCTACCCACAGGAAGGTCATTCAGAGTCATCTGTCTTAGGATCCCTTTGTCATCGATAATGAAGAGACCTCTAAGACTGTGGCCTGAGTCTTCCAGATATACGCCATAGTCTTTTGTGATCTGATGTGTCAAATCTGAAAGACGTGGAATCTTTATTGCCCCAAGTCCTCCTTGCCTTCTAGGGGTGTTAATCCAGGCCAAATGGGCAAACTGTGAATCAACAGAGCAGGCCACCACTTCCGTGTTTATGGATCTGAATTCTTCAATTCTATCACCAAAGGCGATAATTTCAGTCGGACACACAAAAGTGAAATCAAGTGGGTAGAAGAAAAAAACCAGGTATTTTCCACGATAATCAGTTAACTTGAGCTCCTTAAAGTCTCCATTTATCACAGCGGTTCCTTCCCAATAAGGTGCTGGCTTGGAAATCATAACGTTGTCTGCCAACTCTTCACTTTCCAAGGGCATGTTGGTAGCAGTCCTCTGACGAGCGAGCTCTCCCTGCTCCCATTCTTCTCCTTCCCTGGCCTCCTGTTCCACATGCAAGGGGAGTGGGGCACTGGGGGTTCGGGACTGAGTCCCAGGGATTCGGCTCAGGCCTCTGCTGCGAGATCGGCTTCGGTGATCCATGCTCATTGATTGACTGTTGAACAAACAGCCACCGAGCCTGAGTGAATTCTAGGCCCTATGCTGGGCCTCTAAGTTTGGGAACTGGGAGAGGAAGCTTGGGTAGAGAGGTATTTCCTGACACCTCTACTCTGGGCTGAGCTGAGGTGCCCCAGTTGGCAGGAGGGGTTGCACAAAAGGGGGTCCCAGTGAACTTCCTGCCCACTGGAGAGAGTGGCCAGATAGGCCAGCTCCCAGGCACCAACTATGTGCCCCTCAGTTCCACCGGAACCCCTTGGCAGCTGACATTCTGGGTAGCAGTTTGCTCTGAATCCTTCTGTCCAATGATATTTCCTGAGCGCCTGCCTCTGCAGGCAGGCATTGTGCTGTCACAGTGGCAGTCACAGGAAGCTTGGGCAGAAGCCCTGCCCCCAAGGCATTGACTATCCAGCTCAGGACCATAAGCTTGAGCCCACTGGCCACCACATCACAAAGGGGTAAATGTAAAGGAGAAAGCACTTCCATCAATCAACCCGCCCCTTCCTAACTCCTACTCACCACCCGGAGTGGACCTGCTAGCCAGCCATTGCTGTGATATGGATTGGGTCTCATTTACTAGTTGGGGCAGAGCTAAGCCTCCTGGGGCTTCCTGACTCAGGGTATTGATTCTGTCAGTTAGAATGAGAGAAAGCTTCCCAGTCCGTATTGTGTGGGTGACTTCACCAATTTCTTTCACCTTGCATTTGAAGCTCTGCTCTTTTTTCCTAAGCATGTTGGGTACTGATCTGACTTTTGAGTTTGGGAGGTAGGTAGCAACTCTGCATAAGCCTCAGACCCAAGGCTTAACCCAAGTCTTGTGCATAATTAGGAGCTCTGCGTTGAGAGCTACATGTCATTAACCTGGTGAGTAATACACATACAAGTGTAATTCTGCTTTCATTTCTTATAAATGTGTCCTTTGTGTGCCTGGGGGGCTGGGAAACAAACATTCAATATTGCTTTCCCAGCACCGTTTTCCTCTCCAACTATCATTTTCCTTTGGTAAGAGTACTTTCATTTTGAAAAATTCTCCTTCCTTACTCCAATTATGCAGTGTGAGTGGGTGGCTGTCAATCATAGGCTAAGGTTGCACACGTGACCCAAAAGAGACCAATCAAGGTACCTGGTCCCTTGACAACAGTAATGATTGGCCCTACTTTGGTCATATGTCCATCTTCTGCAAGTGTCATTCCTTATTGTTGTGTAATTGAATCTTGATTGAGAAGAGCCTATTCCTTTCTGGTAGTGACATTTGCAAGAGATGAGCATAAAGCAGTTAGGAATCATGTCCTCCACCAGCGGGAGAAAGTCAGTCTTCCATAGGAGAGAATTAATTTGACACTTAAAGCAATGGAGAGAAGCAGCAAGAATGTTCCAGAGAAATCATGTCATCTTGCTTCCAATCTTCCCCAGCTATACCTATGCCCTTCCTGAAATCAGTAACATTCACTTTTCATTTAGGGTAATTGGATTTGTGTTGTACCAAAGAAAGCCCTGACTGGTTTAAGTAGGGGATTGTTAAGGGGGGATGTGTAGGCAATTTTGCGTCCCTGACTGTCATACCACCTCAACCTACATCTTTAACATTATAGATTAGGTAAGGTAGTGGCAAAAAGGGTCAAATATCCTAAAGAAATTGGGGGATGCTTCCCTCTAAAGCAGATCAGGGGCTGTTGAAGCCATAGGTTTTGGAACACACAAAGCACCATGCACAGTTTAAGAAGCTTCAAAGAACATAGAACTATAGTGAAAGGAAATCCTGCAGCATGCAGACTATCTTGTAAGCCATGCTATAGCACTTGAACCTTATCCCACAGGCATGGGGAGCCACAGTGCAGCTGCCATCCATGAACCCTGACCTCTAGATTCGTATCTGATTTGCTTCAGGTTGGCACTCGTATGTTAGGTGGTAAAGAAGGGAGATTAGAGGTTAAAAATAAGCTCAACAGTTCTTGAAGCAGAACCTGAAGTCTGAGGTGTAGAGAATAGGAGAGGGTTAGTCATTAGTGACCTTGGACCACATTGCCCAGCCTCGGTGATCCTCTTCCATCTTCTCATCTGTGAAATGACATTTCTTATTCAGCCCATGCTCTGTTCTCTGAGAAACCTTTACAGGCTCATGTGCTGCCCGACACCGCCATCTAGTGAGAACCTTTGGACATCATCTCACAGGATTTCCCCCCCCCCCCCCCCCCAACTGCTTCTGTGCCTCATCAACCTAGGAGGCAGGGACACCCCATCCTCTCTGCCTGGTGCCTCAGGGATTGTCTCTCTTAAATTCAGGTTCTTTGCCTCTAGTCCTTCCACTGCCATGCCTATGAACACAACTCCCTATATGGGAATAAGCTCTAACACGTACAAGCTATGCTCACTTACTAGCCTCATTGACCCTCTTCATAATCAGCACCCATAAATATAGAATGCAGTATTGTCAGCATATGGCATTCCTCTGGATCCTTCACTCTCTGTTTTAAATGACCTCAGCCCCCTCATATTCTTCCCCAATTATTTTGAGAATTTTCACTTCCAGTTGACAACTCTGGTCATCTCGATGACTGTAATGCTTGTTTTTTTCAGGACTATATTTTAGCCTTGGCTGGGTGGCTCAGGTGTCGTCCCATGCACTAAGAGTTGCTGGTTTGATTCCCAGTCAGGGCACATGCCTGGGTTGGGGGCTCGATCCCCAGTTGGGAGTGTGCTAGAGGCATCCAATTGATGTCTCACTCTTGCATCTATGTTTCTCTCTCTCCCTCTTCTTTCCTCTTTTTCTAAAAATCAATTAAAATTTTTAAAAATTAAAATCAATTCAAAACCCCTCTCTATTTTATCTCACTAGGCTGATGTGTCCTTTTTCAGTTTATTCATGAACATCATACTTCTTTATGTTTTATGAGCTACCAATGCCCATGTGAGATATTGGAGACATCTATATCTGTGCTTAAAGGATACCGATCTTCTCTCATATCTGAGCTACTGGTGCCATTGTCAGGAACTTCAACTTTACCAGGACAACACTACCCTGTCTCTCTCACCACCACCTTGAGTTCAAGAAATCCACAACTTAGCACTTAGCACAAGAAATCCATTCCACTTAGAGAGTGTCATGGCTATGGGGAAATATCTAGAAGATTAATCTGTATGTGTTATGCAAGACTATAGGTACAAGGAGGGAGGAAGCTCCTCAGTAGTTGAGGGGAGAGGTGGATGGAATAGCAGAAACTACAAGGGCAAATTCAAAAAGTAGACATCCTGCAGAGGCATTTAAAACTAGCAAGTATGAAAGCTTAGTGTAAGAAATCAGGAAGAATTTGGGGGGAACATCTAGTGAAACATACTTATTATGCCAATGAGGTGCCTTGAGTCTTAATTCTGTTATGTTTCTGGACAACATCAGGCAAGTTTTTCTACTTCTAATTCAGGTGGCCTGATTTGCATTTCACCAAATTGCTTAAGGAGGGAGAAGCCCATATGGCAAAGAATGAAGGAATCATTGATTGTAAGAAATGAACACAGCATAAAAATATGATGTTCTCATTGTGCCACTTGAGGAACACAAAGAACCAGAATAAAAGTGTATACCTGCAGGACCTATGAATTGGGTCTCCTCATACACCCACAGATTGAGAGTCTGGTATGTACTAAACTATACAGAGCACAGAAGATAAAAAGATAAAAAAGTAGCTCCTGTTTTGAGAAAACTTATAATTACTCAATGTACTCATGCTTCCTTTTTTTTTTTTTTCAGAATAATCTACTCCAGAATTTCTTTTCTGACTAGAGATTTTTTTCTTCCCCTCCTCCCACTGTACCTGCTCACTGATCCCCTGACCACCTCCACCACCATATCTCAGTTTACCCAGTCACCAGACTTCTCTCACCTCCATATATGCCTTGGAATCCATGGCCAATATTCCAACTATGTTCTCACCAACTCCTTCAAATCCCCAATGCCCTTGACCTTTGATCTCTCTACTTTGCCAGTTTCCAGTTTTGGTCCAACCTATGTTTTCTTTTATTCTTTGAATAAAGACTCATTAAGTACCTACCATGGGCCAGACACTTTTCTATATGCTGAGGAAACATCAGTGAGGAACAAAATATCTCTCCTGGGACTTATGTTCTAGTGGCAGAAGACAATTTTCATAAAAAAAATAAAAACACATTGTAAAAAATAAACATGTAACATGGCATGTAGTAATGAAGGGCTATGAAAAATTAAAATGGGATAATAGGAGTGGTCAGAGAGGGACTCTTTGACCTGAATGAAGTAAAAGAGTAAGCCAGGAGAATATCTTGGGTGAGAACATTTTAAGAAGAACCCCTGAGGTAGGAAAATATGGTTGGTGTGTTAAAGGAACAGGATGACTAGAGTGGCTGGGCGAGCTGACTGAGAGAAAGAGTGGTAGGAAATGGAAGCCAGAGCCAGCTCAGATAGATGAGCTTTGGGGACATGTTGGGTTTCTACTCTAAATGTGATACGAAGCCATTTGAAAGGGAACGGTTGAGTAGGAGAATGACAGAATCACTGAAGAAAAACAGAGTCAGCCAGGTGCCACTGCAGGAATTCTGGGGAGAAGCATTGGTGGCTTGTCCTAGACAGTGGCAGTCATTGGAAATGATAAGAAGTGTTCAGGTGCAGGACAGATCTGTAGGTAGAGCTGACAGGATTCACTAGGAGATTGGATGTGACTCATAAGGAAATGATGATAAGACAGATTTGGGAATGACTCCAAGGCAAAGAGAGTTGACATTTTATGAGATGGGAAATTATGAGAGAAGGACTAGGTTGGTGGACAATGACGAGGAAATCAAAAGTTGTTCCTTTGATATGCTTGAGAAGTCTACTAGATGTCTAAGTAGATATATTAAGCAGACAGCTTGATAGGCAATATAAATGAGGTCATCAAATTACCAATGATGTTTAGAGCCAAGATGCTGATAGAGGTCATCTAAGGAGTGGGAGGAAATGGAGAAGAGTTCCCAAGACTGAGCCCTGGGGACACCCTGACATGGAGAGGTCTAGAGGGGTGGAAGAACCAACTAGACTGAAACAAGGTAGAAGGAAACCCAGATAAACATGACATGCTGGAACATCTTGGCAGCCACTAAGATCATATACCAGCCCACAGAGCCAGGTCCTAGAGTATTTCTTCCACTTTCCCCATCTTTGACTCCTTCATATCCTGCAGATGGCCTCTTTTTTTTTTTTTTTTTTTTTTTAGCGAAGAGGACGATAATTCACTTTCCTTCGCTCTTTTCTCTTTTTCCATCAGAGGAGCAGAGTGGTGCTCTCCCCATTGCCTTCTCTGGGCCTTCCCACATTTGCTGCCTTGATTCTCTGTATCCCAGTCTCCCAGTTATCAAAATTCTGGAAATATCACCAACTACCCAGTCCCAGTCTTAGAAACAAATACTGGTTTATGCTTAATATGGACAGTCTCCTGTCTCCCTCACTCTAAATTTGCCTTCCACCAGCAGCATCCTTTTAAACCTCAGATCTGGAGGTCATAATGTTCCCCAGTTCAAAAAGCTTCAGAGGCTCCTGAGAAGAAGGCCCACATTTAATGCATTCAACTAAGGCCCTGCTGTGGTCTGACTCCCTAGTCCTCCATCCCAGCCTTATCTCATGAACGCCCCATTGCATCAGGGCAACATAATCCTCCCCACAACTACCTTGTACTTTCTTGGCCACAGACCAAGCTAATCCCTATGCCTAGATTCTACCATGAAGACTTCAAGATGCCAGCTCAAACATCATCACCTTTGATGCTTCCCCAAGGGGCTCAGGGTCACTAGGTCCTGAGTGGGGGTAGGTACAGTGGCTTTCTAACACAGCGGATTTTCCACATAACACAATTGTATATTCTCATTACTGTAAATTTATAAATAAAGACACTGTGTACTGAAACAAATTACCCATGACCACAAAGGGTTTTAGTATGTTTTTAAGCTCACAGTCTTACCTGGTAAGAATCCAAAGCCGCACACACTTGGACTGATATTTACTTCCCTGTAGTTCTCTCAGGGCGTCCTGCCCAGGAAAATCCTGTTCTAGTTCTACAACCTGCCCCGGGCTTCTCATATTCCAATAACTAACTACTACTAAATACATAAATAAATAAATAAATGCCCAGCTTTTTCTCTAAAATACATAGTACTCAGGAGTTTAAAAAATGTAGTAGGAGTTTTAATAGAAGCCACAGAATAACAGAATAGAGAAACTGAGAGTAGGGCAAGAAAAAAAGGAAATAATTAAGAAATAATAGCTAAGAATGTGTCTTTAAATGTAAAGAGGCCATCAACTATTAAACAGAAAAATAATCTGAAATACACTCACCTTAAGTATGTGCTAGTGACATTTCTCTATCTCAGGGATAAAGAGACAATTTCAAAAGCTTTCCAAGTTGAGAAAAAAATCATATATATGTTTATTTTGTTAATATATATACACATCTATACATATATATTTGTATTCATTTCTTTTTACAAAGAAACAAGAGTAAAAAAGACATAAGATCTCATCAGCAATTCTAGATACTAAAGGAAAATAGAACAGTGCCCTAAAAAATTAGAGAGAAAATGGCTGGGTATAGAATTCTAGATGCAACATATAAAAACAAATGAGTTAAAATCAAGATGTCGTCCAAGTCTAAGTCCTGTGGGAAAACATGCCAAGATGGGATTATTTGTGCCAGAAATATATTAAGTTAAACACCTGTGAGAGATAAGGGAGTCAGGGGTGGACCAGCTGTCAGACCTCAGTGCTAATCTGACTCCACACAAAGGACAGAAGGGAAGGGTGGATGAGAGTGTCTTAGACTCCAGTGCAATTTTAAAGGAGTTAAAAAAGACGTTCAGGAAGTGCTCAAGCCCAAGTGGAGCCTGTGTCTCCCTGCTCATCATTGGCTCAAGCCCCAGTGAACTCACTGATGGATCTCAGGTAGCAGTGGGGGCTGTGGGTCAAGGACATGCTCTGCAGCCAGACATCTGAAAGGGACATGCTTGTGGCAGCCACAGATGTGTTCTGATATGTAAGGATTCAGAGTTTGCCACCCACTATCCCAGTATGTTAAACATAAAGGTTGTGCTTTAATAAAGTGAATCCGAAAAGAAAATGGAGTGAAATATGGGAAACAGTAGGAGCTGATTACATCCCAGAACCAGCAAAGAAAGCTGAATAGTATGGAAAGGAAGCCTGTGTAACCTCAGTGCCTGACCCAGTCCCTTTCAAACGGCACAGATGACATTTGTAGCTTGGGATTCTTCTACAAATGAATGCTAAATAACCACAATCTTAAAAGTAAATTGATTTGGTTTCAGTTGTCAAAATCAATCTGAAGAAAGAACACAGAAGAAGTAATTTTAGAACAAAAATGGTGTAGACTTTGACAAAGTGAAAAGAATAACACAACAGTGTCACAGGGGGGAAGGGGAGAAGGGAGGTGGAAAGAATTATAAGCTTAGCCCTAGAGCTGGACAATTCAGTTCCTCCTGATATGTTTCTGGTTCCTTTTAAACTGCTGCTTCAGTGCTGGGGTTCAGTGGGAGAGTGAGTCTGAGTACGTCCATTCATAGGCCCTTTAAGAGGAACTGCCTGGGACTCCATCAGCCCTCTGGCTCCCTCAGCCTCAATCCTCACTGGTTTTTACAGCCAGAATTTATGGAGTTCTTTTCCTGGCACTGGAACCCTGAGATGGAGGAGTTGGTGTGGGACTAGGACCCCTTGCTCCCCAGAGGAGCCCTCTATAACCAAGGTATCCCTCCCAATGTTTATCTGCCACACTTGGGTGTGAGACCAGCTCATTCTGAGTCACCACCCCTCCTACCAGTCTTGATGTGGCATCTTCTTTAACTCCTTAGTTATAGGACTTCCACTCAGCCAGATTTCAGGCAGTTCTGAATGATGGTTATTCTGTAGTTTAGTTATAATTTTGATGTAGTTATGGGAGGAGGCAAGTACTGTGTGTGCTTAGCTGCCATCTTGCCCTGAAGTCTTCAATATTTGTATTGCTTTGTCTGAGGGATAGGCAAATTACCAAATTATGTGTTTGTGTTTAGTTTTCAGAAATTTGACTGTGGATGTCTTGGATTTATCCTCTTTCCAGTTTGTTCAGATTCTTTAATCTACAGTCTTTTGCCAAATTTGGAAAGTTTTCAGCCATTATTTCTTCCAGTGTGTTTTCAGCCTTACCCTCTTCCTTGTATCCCTTTGGGACACCAATTATATAAATACTAGAAGCCAGGTGCACAATATTTGTGCATGGGGCGGGGGGGGGGGGGGTGTCCCTCAGCCCAGCCTGCACCCTTTCCAATCTGGGACCCCTCAAGGGATTGGGCCTAAAAGGGAAGTCAGACATCCCTCTTACAATCCAGGACTGCTGGATCCCAAACACTCTCCTGCCTGCCTGCCTGCCTGATTGCCTCTAACTGCTTCTGCCTGCCAGCCTGATCACCCCCTAACCACTCCCCTGCCAGCTTGATTGAGGCCTAACTGCTCCCCTGCCAGCCTGATTGCCCCAAACTGCCCTCCCCTGCTGGCCTGGTCACCCCTAACTGTCCTCCCTTGCAGGCCTGGTCACCCCCAACTGCCCTCCCCTGCTAGCCCGGTCACCCCTAATTTCCCTCCCTTGCCAGCCTGGTTGCCCCTAACTGCCCTCCCCTGCTGTCCCAATTGCCCCTAACTGCCCTCCCCTGCAGGCCTGGTTGCCCCTAACTGCCCTCCCCTGCTGGCCTGGTCTCTCCCAACTGCCCTCCCTTGCAGGCCTGGTCCCTCCCAACTGTCCTCCCTTGCAGGCCTGATCATCCACAACTGCCCTCCCCTGCTGGCCATCATGTGGTGAGCATCTTGTGTCCACATGGTGGCAGCCATCTGTGTGTTGGAGTCATGGTTAATTTGCATATTACCTCTTTATTATATAGGATTAATTCTAGTCTCCCAAGTACCTGAGACTCTGTTAATTATTTTAAGTCTATTTTCTGTTGTTCAAACATCATACATTTTTAATATTCTACCTTAAAGTTTACTATTTTCCCCCTATGTCCTCTCCATTTTGCTGTTGAGCCCATTTCTTGAGTTTTTTATATTAACTTATTGTATTTTTTAGCTCTACAATTTTCATTTATTTCTTTGTTGAAACTGTTTCCTCATTTGTTTCAATGTTCATAATCACCTTTTTTTTTTTTTTTGCTTTTTTTCAATTTCTTATTATTATAAAATACCTATAGCAAAATTTACCATTTTAACCATTTTAAGTGTATGGCTGAGTGATACTTAGTACATTTGCACTGTGTACCAATCACTATCATTCATCTCCTGAACTCCTTTTATCTTGCAAAACTGAAGCTCTATATTCACTAAACAACGTGTCTTCATTCCCCTCTTTCTTAAGCTCTTGGCAGCCACCATTCTACTTTCTGTCTCTATAATTTTGATTACTCTAGATACTTCATATAAGTTAAATTATACAGTATTTGTGTGTATGCATGTGTGTGACTGACTTATTTCATATTACATAATATCCTCAAGGTTCACCCATGTCGTATCATGTGTCAGAATGTCCTTCCTTTTTTTTAAAATATATTTTTTATTGATTTTTTACAGAGAGGAAGGGAGAGGGATAGTTAGAAACATCGATCAGCTGCCTCCTGCACACTCCCCACTGGGTATGTGCCCGCAACCAAGGTACATGCCCTTGACCAGAATCGAACCTGGGACCCTTGAGTCCGCAGCCCTACGCTCTATCCATTGAGCCAAACCGGTTAGGGCTGTCCTTCCTTTTTAAGACTGAACAATATCCCATTGTTTGTACACACCACATTTTGCTTATCCATTCATCAGTCATTAGACATTTGGGTTGCTTTTGCCTCTTTGCTGCTTTGAATGATGCTATGAACATGGGTATACAAATATCTCTTTGAGATCCTACTTTCAATTTTGGGGGCATATACTCAGAAGTGAAATTGTTAGATCATGTGGTAATTCTATTTTTAATTTTTTGAAGTACCACTATGTTTTCCATAGTGGATGTACCATTGTATGTTCTCATCAACAGTGCACCAAGGTTCCAACTTCTCCACATCCTCACCAAGACTAATTACTGTCTGTGTTGTTGTTTTTTATAGTAGCCATCCTAATGGGTGTGCAGTAGTATCTCACTGTGGTCTTATTTTGTATTTCCCTAATGACTAGTGCCGATGAGCATCTTTTTATGTGCTTATTGGCCATTCATATATCTTCTATAAAAATATCTATTTGAATTGGCTTGATTTTTGTGCATTCATTTTTATGTTGACTACTTTAAATTATTTATCAGATAATTCTAACATCTTTGTCTATATTTGGTCCTTTGCCCATATTTGAATTGGGTTGATTTTTGTGCATTCATTTTTATGATGACTACTTTAAATTGTTTATCAGATAATTCTGACATCTCTGTCATTGATATTGCAACTGTTGTTTTGTGTTTTTGTGTTTTTTTTTCATTCAGCTTGAGATTTTCTAGGTGCTTAACATGATGAATGGTTTTTTGCTGAAATTTGGACACTGGGTATTATGTCACAAGAATCTGAATTTTATTTAAACCTTTTGATCTAGCTGGCTTCCTTGGACAGTGCTCTGGTAGGGGAAGGGAAGTGTTACCTTGTTACTGTCAGGTGGGGGTAAAAGTCCAGGTTTCCCATTCAGCCTCCATTAACGCCTGAATAAAAATGGGGGGGCTCCTTCTTGCTGCTGGACAGGGGTGGGAGTTCTGGCTCCCCAACAGGCCTCCCTGGTTGGGAGGTGTAGGAGTGCCTCATGAGTGTTTCCTAAGTGACCTCCACCGACAATGGGGCTGGAGGGTGGTCTCATACCACTGTGTGGCCAACTCCTGCTAGATTTCTTCCTATGACACCAGCAGGGGGTTGGGTGTGGGGGTGTTGATGCCTCCTCACAGCCTGGCCAAGGCTCCCCACAGGGCCTCTGCAGGCATGGGTGGGGTGGGGCCACAGTGTTTCCTGTAGCTAGAGAAGGCTTGGTATTATTGAGACTTTTTTGTCCGTACCCACTGGCTTGTTGATTTTAAGGATCTTCAGCTTCAAATCTGTGATATGTTAGGCAAAAAGAAAACAGGAAACTCATTACTACCTTGTTGTTCCTTGGATCTTCAGGTTTTAGCTGGTCTTCCTTCTCTCCACCTTTCAGAGTCTTATTATATTCGTTTTACATTTAATGTCCAGTGTTTTTAGTTGGACTTTGAGTAAGAAATAGAGAAAAGTGCATTTACTCCATCATCTGCTCCAGCGATTCCATCAGAAGTCAAAATTACTGGTTAATTTTTTTAAAATATATTTTATTGATTTTTTACAGAGAGAAAGGGAGAGGGATAGAGAGTTAGAAACATCGATGAGAGAGAAACATTGATCAGCTGCCTCCTGCACACCCCCTACTGGGGATGTGCCCACAGCCAAGGTACATGCCCTTGCCTGGAATCGAACCTAGGAGCCTTCAGTCCACAGACTGATGCTCTATCCACTGAGCCAAACCAGTTAGGGCACTAGTTAATTTTTAAAAACAGCTATAAGCCTATTCAGATTTTCCATTTTTATTTTTAGTTGATTTTAATAAATTATGTTTTTCCAGAACATTGTCTACTTTAAGTCTTCAGATTTACTGGCATAAAATTATTCACAGCAGTTCTTTCATTTTAAAGTTCTCTGATATATCTATATTTTTATCTCCTTTTCTGTTCATCGTTTTGGTTATTTGCTTCTCTCTCTCTCTCTCTCTCTCTCTCTCTCTCTCTCTCTCTCTCTCTCTCTCTCTCCTTCCCCCCCCCCCCCCCCGCCCCTGGCAATGGAAGTTTTCTTTTCAGAAGATCATATTTTAGGTTTGGTGATGCTATGCTATAACTATTCTGTTTTATGAGCAGATTACCTATTGCAATAATAATACTGTATAACAAACTAAAACTCTGCATTTAAGCAGCAAGCTTTTGCTTCTTATTAAATGATGTATGAGCCAGCTGCACTCAGCTGGGCTAGGCTGAAAGCCAAGCTTCAGAGTCCAAGTTGCAAGTTGTATTCAAGTCTTACCCTCCTCGAACCAGTAGCTGCCTGTGGCATGTTTTCTCATGGTGAATGACAGGCATGCAAGAGACCAAACCACATGGCACAGGCATATTTAAGTCTTCTTTTCCCATCAGAATACTAACATTCCACTGGCTAAAGCAAGTTGATGAGTCCCCTTTTCAGTGGCACAAAGAAGTATATTCTGGCCAGTGTTGCCCAGTGGTTGGGCACTAATTCATCCTTGAAGCAGGAGGTCAACGTCAGGACACATGCCCGTGTTTCAGGCTCAATCTCCACTAGGGGACATGCAGGAGGCAGTCAATTGATGATTCTCTCTAATCATTGATCTTCCTATCTCTCTCTCCTTATCCCTTCCTCTTCCTTCCTCTCTCTGAAATCAATAAAAACATTTAAAAAAAAAAGTATATTCTAACTGATAACTTTGCAGTATCTTCCCATTGTGGGTAAAGAGTGTGGATGTATAATCCTATTACAGGAGAGGGAAGAACTGAAACCAATAGTCCAATCTGCCCCAATTAATTGCTGATCTTATCTTTATTATCCTCCATGTAATTACTTTGGACTCTGTTCTCTTTATAATTTTTTTAGTTAGATGATTAACTCATAAATTTCCAGATTTCTTGAACATATGAGCCTGTAAATTTATAAAATATAATTTTAAAAATGGAAAAATATTGCTTTAGCTGCACCCCATGCATGAGTTTTGACATGTAAATTTTTATTATTGTTTAGTTGAAATATTTCCTAATGTACCTTATAATATGGCCTTTAACCCAAAAATTACTTTACAGTGTGGTTTTAAAATTTTCAAATATATTTTATATTATCTTTTTGTTATTGCTTTCTAATTTAATGGTAGTGTAGTCAGATAATGTATTCAGTATGATATTGATTCTTATAGTACTTGTGGGGAGTTATTTTGTGGCATAATACATGGCTAATTTTCATAAATGTTCTATTTGTATTTGAATAAAATTTATATTTCTTAATTTTGGGTACGTATAGGGTTCATGTTATCAACAGCTTTTAAACATTTATTAAATTTTAATTTGCTTGATCTATCAGAAACTAAGTTTTAAAAATCCCCTTCTATTGTAGATTTGAAATTTCCCTTGTAGTTCTCTCAAATTTCTACTTTGTATATTTTGAGTCTGTGATTTAGATATGTATTATTTAGAAACCATATCTTCCTTATGAATTGAAATTTCATCATTATGGAGTGACCCTCCTTAAAGCAAAAAGCATTTCAAGAGATAAAGCCATTGTCTCATTTCAGATAGCTATACCAGCTTTGTTCTGATGAGTGTTTGCCTTGTGTTATCTCTTTGTATTCTCTTATGAGTGGACTTGCTATCCTTTCATGTTGGTTTTGTTTGTTTAGCTCTTTCTTGCTTCACATTTTAATGTAATGGAATAGAAACATGTTTTCAACTTTTCATAAACTATAAAGCAAGCAAAAAGAGGTGTACAAAAGGAATTTCCACACAGACATGTAGGCTGAATAATCTATGACACACATTCAGAGCACATAATAAAAATAGGTTTAAAAATTACTGCCCAGCCAGTGTGGCTCAGTGGTTGAGTGTCAACCTATGAATCAAGAGGTCACAGTTCAATTCCCGGTCAGGGCACATGCCCAGGTTGCAGGTTCGATTCCCCAGTGTGGGGCATGTTGGAGGCAGCCGATCAATGATTCTCTCTCATCATTGATGTTTCTATCTCTTTCACTCTCCCTTCCTCTCGGAAATCAATAAAAATATATTTTAAAAAATAAAAATTACTTAGTCATTTAGGAGAAACCCAAATCACTTAGAAATGTCATGGTGTATAGAGTGAATGGTTGACATCTAGTGACATTTTGTTCGCATAACTATTTTTAAAATGCCTTCCAGTAAGAGAAACCCAATATCCCTTGTTAGAAACTCCTTTCCATTAACCTTTAATGCTCTGTGATTGAAAATTAAACAAGTTTTGTATTCCCTGGAAGCTAACACTTTGACAAATTTAGTAAAATCTTCAAGAAAATGTAGAACCTTTTTAAAGGGAGAGATCAGATAGCCTGTTTTTGCAATGGTTCAAGATTAATCCTGAAATTTAACAGCATCTTTGGATAAGCTATAAGTCTAGCAAAAACAATTGCTTTCTTATAAATAGAAAAATAAAAATGAGAACAAAATGCATTATTTTGACCCCTTCAAAGTACCATATCTAAGATATATACATCCTTGCCGTTACTCCAAGTTGGTTTTTAAACTATAAACCTCTGGGGCAATTTCAGCTTCTGGTTCAGTGATTAGTCTGTATTTCTTCCCATTCTGAAATAGCTTCTGATAATGCGAAGGGTTGTTGATTTTTATGAATTACTTAGAAGAGTCCTTTACAGACTTGGAAATATCATTGATGAAGGACTCATTATTGCTTGCTATGTATATTGGAAAAGGCAAAAATAAATTAATGTCTTTGTAAAGAATCCAAATATATTTTTAGCAGACTACTGTTACTTTGCTATAAAATATGAGAGAGCTCACGTGCCTTTTGACATGGGTTGCAGAATAGTAGTACATAACATGACCCTAAAACTTTTAACACGTAAAACTTTGGTTTTACGTGTTCTGTCATTTTGGTGTTACAATGACCCAAGCAGAGGGAATGTGGAAACTGAATGGAGGTCAGAGAGTCTGGGTCACATGTAACATCAAACAAAAGGTCCACTGACAAACCAGGTCTGTGTATTTGCTCCAAAATGCAATACTCGATGTCAACTTTTCTGTTAACCTCAAATATCAGAGAACATACCTGCTTCTGTGCACTGGTAAATTTCCTCGTGTCTGCTTCAGTAAAAACGGCTCCCAGGAAAGGAGGCTGGGGGTTGCTTTGAGCGTTGTGTTTATTTTCAGCATTACAGGTTCACAGTGGGGTTGGGCTTCATCAAATTCTGAATTAAAATGTGACCCATGGGCAATTCTTTGCTCCCATTCTTTAGCTAAGTAGAAGCTTCCTCCGTGGAAGGGTCTCTAGTTCGCCATCAGATTCACTTTCAGAACGGCTGTCCTCTCCTGGGCTCGAGTTCTTTGACGTATCTACATTGGGGCTAGAGTGGTCTTTTTCTTCTGAGGAGGCATTGTGGTTATTTATCATCAGTTGGATTTTTGTCATTTAACAGATTGGTGGCAGTGGCCATTGGCATTCCAGGCACAAGAAATAACGGTATGGCATGGGTGAACTCCTTGCAGTTGACTTTCTTCTTTGCTATTTAGGTGACATTTAGGGAACATGACACCCAGGCAGGAGGCACCCTGTGGACGTGTCTCAGATTTATGAGGCTGTGTGTGCTTTTACATGTTTATTGTGTCACTATCAAGTACATGTAACTTGTCACACATGTGTCATGATGTCTTAATTTAGAAAATAGTACCCAGAAAGCCCTTTGCCATCACTGTCTCCTTCTGGGTTTTAGATGCCAATGTTTTACCTGCATCCTTATTTGTTAGCTTTCTCTCTCTGGCTCACTACATCTTGCTTGCTGTCATACTCCCCTGACCATCACAACACAACCTTCCCTGAACCCACTCCATTGTATCCTAGTTTATCAGCTCCCTTCCAAATTCCTTTCTTAGTCCATTCATCACTTCAAGCACTCTATTGCCCTCAACTCAATTCTTGCCCAGTTGTCCTTACATATACGTGATAAACCTCCAACTTTGGATCAATCCCATCGTTCACTTTCTCCTTCCCACCATCAGCCTCGTCTGGACTGCCACAGGCAATCATAAAACCATGAGGCATGAAGCCACTACAAACTTCTCTGCTCCACACGCATCAGAACCCCTCCCCAGCACAAGCATACCTTCACAAATCTCTCAACAGTGGCTTCTCACATTTTCCTTCCTAAATGAACTTTGCTGGACATTATTGATTGACTTCCCAGCATCCACTCCCCACTTTTCCTCCCTAAGGCCCTCAGGTTTTCCTTTAAGGAAGTGCCCCTCCCCCATTCTCAAGGATGTAGTTTGGGAGGGGCTGGTAACTGAACCTCATTCTTATCTTCAGGGGCGGGGCCAGATGAGCTTCAGCTAATAAACATTTCTGTTCTTCTAGCCATAATGATTGGTTCATCACAAATAAACACACCATCCAATTTGAACCAATGAGACAATTGTAGGGGCTTCTGGGAAATAAGATTTCTCTCTTCTGCAAGATCCCCAAGGAGACCTTCTCCCTCTGAGGGTTGCAGTGTGGATATGGTATCTAAGCTGCTGAAACATGAAGGGCAGGGTGAACAAGAGAATCACAGGAGCCAGATGGAATCTTGAGCCTCTGGGCCTAACCATGCCCGTGTCCAGGTCTGACTTTAGACTGACAAGTTACATCAGACAGTAAATGTCCTGGTTGCTTCTTTTAAAGCCAGTTTGTATTGAGCTTTCCATTCTTGCTTTATTTCATAACTCATGCTTAATTTCAAAATCTACCTGTTCCCTCAAATCCCTCATTTTACTCCACTCCCAGCAAAGGATCTTGCCTTCTGATTCAAAGAGGAGATAGAGGTCAACTAATGCCATCAACTTTTTCCCCTGGCACCTGTTTCTGAATGGGAACCTATCTCCTTCCTTCCTTCTAGTCTTTCTCCTCCACTTCAGAAACTCAGCTTCCCCTGTGTCTTTGTCTTTCTTTCCACTAGTCCTTTTCATGCACTTCTCATTCTGGTTCAAGTGCTTTTCAATGTAAAAACATAACCTTTCATAATGCACCTCCTCATGTACCTGCCTCTCTTCTATTCTTCTCTGCTACATTTCTTGGGGTGGGGGGAGTGAATGTGCTATCACAAAGAATTCAGTTGAGGACATGCTTAATGAGGATTTATGGAGCATTCAAGAGGTTCCACCAAGTAGACATGTTTGCCTGGAAGTCTGGGAAGGGGTGCTCAACACAGAAGCCTGGGCAGGAGACATAGATTGGGGCATCACTGGCATTTGGTAAATGGAAGCCACTGAAATTGGTGGGACCTCCAAGCAAGTGTGAGAAATGAGAATAGAAGAAGGCTAAGATGGAGCTTTGGGAGATGTGGATGCTTATGGGGGTGGGGGTGGGAAAAGGGGCATATTTGAAGGAGACTGTGTTAGAAAGCTCAGTGATAAGAGGAAAATGGGACAGAGATCCATCTCAGAAGCCAAGAGAGGAGTGTGCTCCCAGGAGGGAATGGTCAGTCAACGGCTACTGAGAGGTCAAGTATGATAGGACAGAATAGCTGGAGTTTCAAAGTGGCAGGGACGGAGGCCAGCTTTCAGTGGGGTGGGAGAGTAAGTGAGAGTTAAGTAGGAGGAGGAGAAAGCAACTATGGATGACTTTTTTTTAACTTTCTAACTATCTTAGTTTAGATTGCTCCAAAAACAGATGCTGGACGAGTACCTGGATGCAGGTAGTCTGTTCAGGAGGTGAACCTTGGAAGTACAAGTAAAGTGGGGTAAGGGGGACAGGAGTGGGGAGAAGTGTAGATGTTATTGTAATGCTCTGCTCTTTGACCCTTAGTGTCAGAAAAGGGGGGAGGGACAGGGTCAACCTCTTGTTAGATCATCCGACTACATTATTCCTCTCTGTGACTGAGCTCTATACATATTTTATTTTATTTTTTAAATCAAACATCTTTTTAAAAATATATTTTTTATTGATTTCAGAAAGGAAGGGAGAGGGAGAGAGAGATAGAAGCATCAATGATGAGAGAGAATCATTAATTGGCTGCCATCTGCACGCCACCTACTGGGGATTGAGCCGACATCTCTGACATGTGCCCTTGACTGGATTCGAACCCAGGATCCTTCAGCCCAACACCCTATCCACTGAGCCAAGTTGGCTAGGGTTATACACTCTGTTTTAAAAAAGAGAACCTGATGACTTGACCTTTCTTTTCATGCATGCACCTGTACCATCATTGTTTCTCAGCATTTACTGATCATGCACCATGTGTTAGAGGCAATGAACCTTAGACTCAGCCAAGACATGGCTGGCTGCAGGACTGTGACAGAACAGTCTTAAAGAAAATATGGAAATAAGATGAACTGGCCATCTCCACTCTCACCTCTTTCTCAAAAGGTCAAGGGAAGAAGAAAATCAGGGTGTGATTGGGGGAAGAATAAAGCAGAGAGGACTGGAAGAGGCTGGCAGTGCTTAAAGCTGAGCTAAAGCTTGGCTGAGTTGTGAGTCCCGTGAACAATCTCTACATGTACAGTTAGGTATCCCTTCTATGGTATTGTAGAGGCAGAATTGTGAGGGCACATATATGCCTTCTGAATACACATTGAATGCACAGAACCAGGTGACTTAGGGTAGACACCCAGGAAGAGTGATCCCTGTGGTGCCTGTAGGAAGGGAGCTAAACAACTGGATGCCTATGATCTTGGTTCTGCCCTGATGACCTCATCTTTGATATCTTTGCCTGATTACCAGCCCCCCTCACACATTTCTGGGGGTCTTTCTTGGGTCTGAAAAAAGGCCACATGAATAGCCACACATGGGAAAGCAGTATGCATGTGTATAACTCTGGGAAAGTTTCAAATGCTGGGAAAGGGAAAACAGGAATCACAAGCATTTAGGAGTCAACTGTGCACTTGTCTTGGAAATGGAGTGGAAAATTGACAGGTCTGTGGTTAGAGTTGGAGATAAACATTTTTCTTTTGATCAAACTCTCACACCCATGACTCAGATGGTACCGCTCACTGCTCAAGGGCACACTCCTCTCCTTCTTTAACCCCCCAGCAGAAGCTCTCTTCCTGTTCACCTATGAACTTATTATCCTTATTAGTCTTTAATAAATAAATGGTTTTTAAATGATAACGGTTTCATATTAATTGTCTATTAAATTACTATTTGACAGTAACATTTACATTGATTTAACTCTTAGGCACAGATTGTTTCAATTGTTATCACTTTTTAATTGATCTTGGCTTTTGTACCAATCAATATCTTGTCAGGACCTAAAGGGTACACTCAAATTGGGAGAGTCCAATAAAGTGATTTATAAAGATGTGAGCTAGGTGTCAGGAAACCCAGGGGCAGGGGGTGGGAGGAAGGAGGGGCTGGTAACTGAACCGAATCCAGCACGGCCAATGATGAACCTGGGGAGGGGCGGTGAAGAATTAAAGAAAACAGACAAGAGAATATAGTTGGGGCCAGGTGGATCACTGCACCTGGATGAGGACACAGTGACCCTACCTGTAAGCCAGATCTTTATTTTATAGTCAGATCACACAAAGCAAAACAAGGAAGTGGTCAAGATATTTACAATGTTCTTGCGAGTTTCAAATCTACTTCTTTCCTGTTATTGCAATTCTCTGAACTTTATCAAGCTTTATTTTGGCAGTACTCACTGTACCTCCCGCAGCCCACATTTCTCAGCTACCTAGGACTACAAGGTCGGACTATAAGGTCAAGCTTACATACAACCATAGCCTTTAGCTATAATTGTGCTGGGAGGGCTTTGCCCTCCAAGCTGGGACTTGTATGTGGCTTTGCCACAAGAGGACCATGCCCTCTCATCAGTCCGAGGCTTGATCCTATCCAAACACTGTAGCCGCTCTCCACAGGTAACCACAGCTAGGCCTGAAGGAGCAAGGACAGGGGAACAGATCATAGACACCAGGAAGGAGAGAGCCACTTGGGAAGGAGTGCCTTGACAGAAGCTGTGGCTGTCATTGAAGGACATGACCATCCGGGGGTGGCCACTCAGGAAGGAGCTGAATGAGGGATGAGCTCCTGGACATCTTCTCCCGCTCTGATCTCCTGCCAGGGATCCCCACTGGACTAACCCAGTCAGAAGGCAGAAGATGAGGGTTGTCCCTCCACGTCTCCCTTCCAGAGAAGAGGTCTGGAGGTGGAAACAGAAAATATCCCCATTCCAGAAAGCAAAAACCCTAATTTCTCTGTTAGAGCCGGTGTTTCATAGCATATGGACTGCCCAGTCTACCAAACCTAAAGGAAAATAAAAACTCTCTTTCATCTTGACCTGGGGAGGGAATGGAGCTCCAGAACACCATCCTCTTCCCTGAGGAGGTGATCAGAACCAAAAGGGGGGAGTGTGGACTTTTCTCTCTGATGAACGTTTAAGTTTATGTTGATTGCCCTTGGCCCCATTCTGCATGTCCACAATCCTTTATCTGTAACTCCAAATTCCAAAGTACTTCTGAAACTGGGCTTCTCCATACTACATTGATCAGCAAAACATGACCTATTGACATGGACGATTTATAACCATTATCTATCCCACTTAGTGTGAATATATTTGTTTTCTTGCAGAAAAATTGCTGATTACCAAAGACTTCCATAGACCCTGCATTATGTAAAATTATATATATATTTTTTCTCTTTTACACACACATACAATGTATATAAGTCCATGGCTTTTCCAAATTCCAAGACATTTCTAAATTCCAAAATCTATTTAGCTCCTCTGTCTTTAGATAAGAGATTTTAGACTTGTGTTCTCATTCACACATCCATAACATACTTTAGGGAAGAATAGGGTGTGTTTTGTTTTTCATTTGTAATTAATAGACTTTCTTTACCTAGAATGTGACTTTGATATAAAATATAAAGTTTTTTTTAAGTCAAAATTACTTCTCTTTTTAGTATCTCCCTGTCCCTTCAGAATAATATGTAAGATTATGAAAGATAATAGATTATGGAACAGAATTAAAGCAGGAAAGGAGAGATCTTAAGGGATACTCAAGGAGAATTTACTGAAAAGATTATTTGAGGGGTGTGGTCAGGGTCAAGGACAATGCTTATGAAAATGGATTTTAGAGCCAGACTTTCTGGGTTCAAATCCCAGTTTCACCACTTGCTAGCTATGTGTTCTTCTCTAATTACTTAACTTCTTTGTGCCTTATTTTATATTTGAATAATACAGTAAAATGCTATTTAATTTATTTTTCACAACCACCATCCTATGAAGTAGCTAAGACAGGCAAGTATCCCTTTGACCTATGAGGAAACCAGAGAAGTTAATATATTTGGATAGGGAATGAACTTGTGGCAAGTGAGGCCTGGCAGTCAGATCCCTCTGCTGCCAAGGTTGGGCTCTTTCCAATTCACTATCTGCCTCATTTAAAGAGGCGTGCCCCTCCCTGACTGCTCCAGGAGGGAGCCAGGTCACGTGGTGTTCTTGGCACAGCTAGTTCTCAAACAAGCAGGAGGAGCTTCTGGGGTGTTTCCAGAAATGTCAACCTTTGATATTCCTTGTTTCATCTCTCCACCCCTGTAACTACCCCAACTTGATTTAACAAACAACAATCACATGATATAGACAGTGTAATTTTATTTTGCCTGCAGAGGAATCAGGGATGAATAAGTGGATTTGATTGTCTTAGAAGAATTAGATGCTATTTTCCATTCAAAGAAAGAACTGAAAGTGAGTTGTTGTTTTTTTCTCTGAATGTGTGGGTTTTAACACGCTACAGTCAACTCTGCAGGTAGGAGTGAAATAAAGTCACATGTCATATCATCTCTTGCCTCCCTAGGCCTGGTGGGAAGGAAAGCAGAGTCAGAGGGGTAGATATCCACGCCTCTGTCATCCTGACCACTGCTTCCCTACCATGGAAGCCCGAGGGCAAGGGAGCCCATGGAATCAACCTCTCAGAGCACAGAGCAAAGCAAAGACAGGCGGAACACGATCCCAGATGAGGGTGGGCAAATGGAGAACGACCACCCCGGAATTCTACCAATACAGATAGCAAAGGCATCTCTTTCCTGTAATGGGGATAGGTAATATCTTTAAAGAAACAGCAATTCACAGGAGGAATTCACACACTGCATTAATGTGACCATGCAGAAACTTCATTTCTTTAATTTGCCTTTTCTTTCTTTCCTTCTGATTCAAACTGGCCTCTTCAAGTACTCTGACTTACCTGCCTCCTTCTCCCCTACACGTCCTACTCCCTTAATCATTAAATCCCTGGGACAATGAGGCCCTGGTCAACATTAAACAAATTTGGGAACAAAGCCTCAGGTCTACTGACCACAGAGACTGAGTTTTCAGTAAACTGAAAAAAAAAAAATCAAAAAAAAAAAATCCAGGCTTCAGTTGCGTTTCAACTCCAGACACAGGAAAGCAGAACAAACCAGATGAAGTGACGCCATGGCTGACATCAGGACAAGATGCAGTGATAAACTACCCCCTATCTTAGTGCTGGCCAATCAGCACCCTAGTGCTGACCAATCAGTATAGACCAAGACCCTAACTCATTTAGTCACCATAGTAAATTATTCTCCTTGCCCCCTCCCCCATATAACCCATCCCCTGAAAGCCATTGGTGAGGTCTTTGAGCATTACCTCACCTTTGACTCTCAGTGCTGCGCTATTTCCTAAACTAATAAGCCCTTACTTTCTTGCCTGCTATCTCCTGTTTGCTTTTGATTGGGCTTTGATGTGCACAGGCAAATGGGGCCTTTTAGTCCAGTAACATTAATTATCCATTGCTGTGGACCAAGTTACCTCAAATGTAGTGGCTTAAAACAACAAGCACTCATTATCTCACAGTTCCTAAGGAGCATAAATCTGGCAGCAGCCAGCTGGTTGGTTCTGGCTTGGGTATCCCATGAGATTGCAGATGCTTGAAGCTTGGACTGGGCTGGAGGACCTGCATCCCAGCTGGCTCACTCACATGGCTGTTGGCTGATAAATTCAGTAATTATCTCAGTTCCTTGCTGGCCATGGGCAGGGGGTTTCAGATCCTGACCACGTGGACCTCTCCAAAGAACTGCTCCCAACGTGGCAACTGGCTTCTCCCAGAGGGAGTGATTCAGGAGAGAGAGCAAGGAGAAAGCTACATCCTTTTACCACCTACCTTCAGAAGCCCAACACCATCACTTTTGCCACATTCATGTATTGGAATTCCCAAGTTTAGCTCACATTTAAGGGGAGGTGAACTAGGTTCCACCTTTTGAAGTGAGGAGTACTTAGTAATTCAAGAACCTATTTAAAACCACCGTATATTCGGAAGGAGGTTAGAAGGGAAAATGGTTCAGGATAGTTTCATAATAGAAATGGAGGGCTGTGAAGTATGGCAGCAACCATACCTAGGTAAAAACTGCTGTTTGAATTTTAACCCTGCTGTTTTGGCGCCTGCATGCACTTACTTGCTTAAACAATAGGGTAGTTACCTCAGCCCCCAGATTGAGACCTGGAAACTCACATTAATCCATCCCACATCACAAAGGTCATTTTCCTGCGCCTGTGGACCAGAACCACAGGAGATTGATTCCCACTGACTCAGTGGCTCCAGGAGTTGACTATCTTTAGAGATTATTAACCCTGCTCAGTTCTGCTTTTGTACAATCTGCTTTTGCAAGATAGATCCACATTCCAATGTATTTAGAATTTAGAACAAAGGGAAATTCTTGTGGTTTAGACCTTTAAAAGGACTGCCTACACCTAGGATGGCGCGGTCGTGAGGGTGGCCACCTGTGTGCGGTGCCCTCACAGCCGTCCTGGCCAGTTCAATAAATCCTTGCCTGCTTTTTTAAATCAATTTGCAGCCTCCGGTGGTCTTAGTTTTGACTCCAGGGTTCGACCCCACAACAGGCTGGTCTGCCAAAGATCTGAGGAGATCTCGGAAGAAGGTCCTCAGTGCCCTTCAACACCCTCCTCTTCTCCCAGACACCAAGGGTCCTGGGACACCCTGGTAGTGGGGCCCTGCAGGGACCCATTCTTCTTGGCAATCCCTGTGCCTTCTTAATCTTCCCAACTCATTGTTATACCTACCCCAGTTCCCTCTATGTTTCTTGGCTCCTTATTCTTGAGAAACAGTTAATCGAATTTAATTGGAGTATTCATGGTTTATAATGGACCCACAAATCCCTATGGCAAGTTACCAGCGGCTTAATAGATCTAAGACATCAATCTCTACAATCTCTTTCACATGGGAGAAAGACTGCTTCCGTGACTTTAGTAAGCCACTTCTGACTCCCCAATGATATCATAAAACAACAGAACACCTGCTCAACATTGTATGATTGAGTTATCCCAGCAAAGCTGAAGACCTGTTTATGATTTGCAACTGACAAGACACCTGCACCAGGAGAGAGAGACTGAGTGGCAGAGGTTAGACATGAAATGTGGAGTTGCTTCCCATCAAGGGGCTCTGCACTGAACTTGGTCTGCTAGGCAGGATCCCTGAAGCCATCATCCCACCATTATTCCCTTAGCAAAACAGGTAGCTCACTTCAGGAGCCCAGGGAAATAGGGAGTTGGTAGGAGGTTATTTTATTTTCAATGATTTGGGGAGAATGATGTGGACACAGAGCAATTACAAAGCACTATTAGGCTGCCGCTGGTTCTCCAGAAGATGAGTGAGTATATAATAAGGCAGCAGTTCTCAAACTGTTGGTCAGGAACTCTTTCTACTCTTAAAAAGTATCAAAGACCCCAAATGATCTTTGCTTGTGTGTTATTTAACATCTATTTACTGTATCAATTAATTTCACTTAATATTTACCATATTAGAAATTAAAACGGAAACAATTTATTATTTTTAAAATGAGTTAAGTACTTTAAAGTCAATAATACCTATTACATGTTAACATAACATTAAAATAACTATTTTTAAAAATATAGAAAGGTGGCATTGTGGTGTATTTTTGCAAATCTCTTTAATGCCAGGCCTAGTAGAAGCAGCTGGATTGCCATACCTGCTTTTGCATTCAATCTGTTGTGAAATCATAATCGGATAACCTGTGGGAAAAAAAACTCTGAACAGCCATGGGAGCATGAGAAGGCAGATAAATCTTAGCATTATTATGCAAATAGTTGACCTCAGAAACAAATCCTTTGAGAACCACTAAATTAAAGAACTATTACAAACTCTCCTCTTAATTTTGCCGATGGCAAACTCTAAGCAAGAGAGTGCTAACATCAGCGCTTCATGGCTCTGGGAGTATGGCTGACATGTGCAGACATGTAAGGCCACCAGGGCTGCTCTCAGTATGCAAGGGGAGCCACAGGGATGAATAAAAGGAAGAGTTGTCCAGAGGAATGGAAAAGCCTGGATGGCACATTAGAGCACAAGGGGAATTTTGTTCCTGTGTATGATTTTTACTAATATCTGCTTCCCAGGAACCCTTTGTGGGAAGGTTAAGGTTCACTTCCTTTTGAAATTACACTGAGTGACCAGATTATTATGATCTCTGAACACATAATAATCTGGCCACTCAGCTATAGTTCTAGAAGGGCACAGTCATTGCCACAACCACATCAAAACAGGCAGGGAGCAGGAGAAGGCAATACTCTTAATTCTCTCTCCTTCTGCTCTCTGATCTCCTGTCTGTGCTTCCTACTGGCCAGATCCATTTGGACACAAGAGACAGGGGGCTGGTTATCAAGGTGGTCTCTATATCCAAGGACATATATAATGTATGTCCTATATAATAAAAGGCTAATATGCAAATTGTCCCCTTGACCAGTAGTTCGACCAGCAGGCAGGCTGACCAACCACCCATGTCCTCTCCCCCTGGCCCGGCTGGCCGGACCCCACCCATTTACGAATTCATGCACCGGGCCTTTAATACACACACACACACACACACACTGAGTGGCCAGATTATTATGCATTCAGAGATCATAATAATAATCTGGCCACTTAGTGTAGATGTAGCCATGCAACTTGCTCTGAGCAGAGTGATGTGTGACATTTTCAGGAAGAAGCTCCAGGAGCCACTTTGCTCTTTGCTGTAGTCTTTCCCTCTTGGTAATTGTCAATGTTCCATGTGGTTATTAGCTGCCCCATCAGCCTGGGGTCCAGGGTGAGGACAACATTGATGGGGAACCATCCCTAGCTAACCCTTGCTGGACATATAATACAAATGAAAAACAACATGTGTGGTTTTCAGCCATTGAGATGTTAGGCTTGTTTGTTATAAAAGCACAATCTGTCTCACCCTGACTGATACAGCCACCTGACTAGAAAGGCAAGTAAAGGATACAAAATGTACCATTTAATGCACACCTATTGGGAGCTTACTGTGCGTCAAACACAATGCTAGGTGCTACGATTACAAATGGTTTAGATTTGGCACCACCCTCAAAGGGCTTACAACTAAATAAATAATAAACAAACAAACTGTCTCTCTGTTGAAATTGCCACTGTTTTAACAAAGGTGAAGCTAGGGGATTATGGGAGGGAGAAATCCATGAGTCCTGCATCTGTCATGGAACCGGCAAGGATCAGACAGCATACTTACCTGGGATTTTTGAAGGGGTTTTTAACTGAAGAGACCATTTTTGAGATGTGGGCAGGGTTAAAGTGGCCAACAGGGATATGGAGGCATTCGTGGCAATCAACAGGGGAAAGACAACCCCACCACAGGCCAAAGGACAGGGTTAGGAATGGTGTTACTGGGCCTGGCAAGATCCGGACTCATTGCAGAGGAGCTGTGTGACACCAGCTATAGTTCTAGAAGGGCACAGTCATTGCCACAACCACATCAAAACAGGCAGGGAGCAGGAGAAGGCAATACTCTTAATTCTCTCTCCTTCTGCTCTCTGATCTCCTGTCTGTGCTTCCTACTGGCCAGATCCATTTGGACACAAGAGACAGGGGGCTGGTTATCAAGGTGGTCTCTACATCCAAGGACAAATATCCTTATAAGAAGGAGGCAGAAGGAGAATTAAGACAGAAGAGAAGCCGGCCATGGGATAGAAGCAGTCACAGAGAGAAGATGCTGCACTTCTGGCTTTGAAGATAAAGAAGGGGACTGTGAGCCAAGGAATGCAGCTCTGGATGCTGGAAAAGGCAAAGAAGACAGCTTCTCCCCAGCGCCCCGGAGGGAGCACACCTGCCAACATCATGGTTTTGGCCCAGTACAACTCATTTTAAACTCTGGTCTCTAGAACTGTGGGAGAATCATTTTGTTTTAAGCCACCAATTTGTGGCAACTTGTTATAGCAGTAATATGAAACGTCAATAGCTTAGTACAGAATCTCCGTTGCCTCTAAATTCTAAGGACTTGATACTGGATCAAGTTTATTATGTCATGTGACTTCTCACTTGCAAAAATATGGTATTTGTTCTCCTCATCCCCACACCCAGTTCTCTTGACAAATCCAGACATCAAATTTAGCAGTGGACGGAGCTTTGAACAGTCCTCAGTGGTCCTCAGGCCCTTGGTAAACAGATTTCTGTCAGGCCTGTCCCCACCAGTTTCAAACATATCCAGACTCACACTAACCGCCTGTAATGTATTGTCTGAATTTTGAATAACATCATAAGAAATCTTGAGTCTAAGGCTAAAATCATTTCAGCTTTTCTGATGGTCTTGCTGCCTTTTGTTTTAGTCCAGTGGTCGGCAAACTGCGGCTCGGCTCACGAGCCACGTTTGCCGCTCTGTTGCCTAATGAGTTTGCTGACCACTGACCTAGACTCTCGATTCCAATAATGACAGGCTGTTGTTGTTCCTTGTGATTAAGCCCCTATCCCAGTGATCAGCAAACTCATTAGTCAACAGAGCGGCAAACCGCAGCTCGAGAGCCGCATGTGGCTCACGAGCCGCAGTTTGCCAACCACTGTTCTAGTCAGTTATATAGTCAGTTATTCTTTCCTCTCCACTAGTCTGTCAATTCTGCAAGACCAGAAACTCTATACCCATTTCCTAATATGCACTTGGCAGTTAGTATGTTCCAGTCGATGTTTGAGTCTTGCTATTCCACAACAATAGAGTTTTGGATGCAATAATAGGCTGGTTTGAGTATAATGATTCTTAGCACATAGATTCATTATTGAGTGTGCATTCCCATCCAAAATCTTACAAGACTGTAGCTCTTTGTTTCTGAGAGTGAGAGACATCTCCCCCTCCATTCCTAACACAGACTAAACTTTGACTTTAGGAATCAGATTGTCCTGGGTTTAAATCCCAGCTTTTCCATCTATCAACTATACAACTTTGGGAAAATTACTTAACTTCTCTAAGCCTCAGCTTCCTCAGCTGCAAGATTGACACTCTGTTCACTGCAGGATTATTGTAGTGTTACATGATGCCTTGCATGGAGTTTGCTTGGAGTGTAGGAAGCATTACAAAACTGATATCCACTTAGTCAATTACTTCTTCCATATATTCCTTTTTAAAATGATGAGGCCAAGATTGTGAATGTTCTGATATCCATTTAGTCAATGACTTCTTCCATATATTCCTTTTTAAAACGGTGAGGCCAAGATTGTGAATGTTCTTTGGGAGCACAAGTGGAGAAGTATACCTTGAAAGAGGCAGCTGACCGTCCTACAACCAGGGCCTAGACTACTGTGGAGGGAGTGAGATGATTTATAAGCATGCAGGGTGAGATAATGTTTTTATATAAAATGTTGATAATTTTTTTGCATTTATTCTGACTTTTCAAAATATTGCATTAAAGTATTATTTATCTTGATTACCTACTTTATTGGCACACTCTTATTTAAATTTTGCACCCAAAGCAATGCTTTATTCACCTGTCCCTAGTCCTGCTCTGCCTACAGAACTTTGTGCCAGTTACATTACTGCCTAGGTACGGAACCAGAACAACCAGAGAAGCCTGTAGGAAAAGACCTCGGTTTTCCTCTGAGTTTGAACTTGTGCTTTCCAAACCCTAGAAACTATTAGCCTGCATAGAAAGAGAGCAGACGGCGTGGACTACAACTCCCAGAAGGCTGCGCGGCACGGGGCCCTCTCCGATTGGCTGCACGGCTCGGAACCATCGCCGATTGGCTGCGCTGGCCCCGCCCCCGCCCGCCCTGGCCGGGATGACCCAAGGCGGCGAGTCCCGGGCGAGAGTGCTCCCGAAGCCGGCTACTCAGGCGAGTCTCGGCCAGGCCCACAGACTCCATGGCGACGCGGCCCGTGTCCCGGATGCTGCGGCGGGTCCTGAGGTCCAGTGTCCGGAGCTGCAGCTCAGGGGCTCCAGTGACGCAGCCCCGACCCGGGGAGCCCTCCCAATCTGCGGCGGAGGTGAGCCCGCTTGCCCGCATCTGCACCCTCCCGGGAGCGTCTGCCTGGCAAGCTGCCCCCTCTGCCCAGAGAAGCACCCAGGCTAGCCTGGGGCCAGCGCTTCTGGGAGGGACTCCTCGTCGCTTAATTGGGGGTGGGGAGAGGAGTGCCGTGATGTTCCCTAGATGGACTGTCCGTCTCTCAGATACTTCAGGGTGGGGGAGGGGTTCGCTCCTTGGGGGTCTTGCTTAAACGCCTCCCTGCCCACCAGCCCTGCAGCCCCCACCAGGTCTGAGTGGCCTCCGGGGATGGGGGGGGGGCAGGCGGATAGGGCTTTGGGTCCTAGGAGATGTTATCAGTACCCCTCTGAGCGCCGCCTCACGCTCAACCTCTTCCTTAAACATTTTCCTCCCCATCCCCCAGCGGACTTGTCTGGGTATGACCAGGTGTTGTTGAGACACCCTTCTGTAAAGTGTGACACTGCCCAAAAATGTCACCTTGGTGCCACCAATAGGCAGTTGTCACCTGGGTGGTCACAGGGCTCTCACTTTCTGTTTCATCTTCATTTCCTTCAGGAGGGTTCAGCCTCCTTTAGGGGCAGCCGGGAGCAGGACCTGGGCCCTTCAGGTTAGGGGTTCCATATCTATCTCTTCAGGGTAGGGAGCCCCTTTCTCCCCTCCCCCCACCTCCCAGTCCTTGACAGCATCCCTCAGAGTGATTCCTATAATCACAAGTTTTAAGTTTGCTCTTGTTTTGTGCCTGTGGTCAGAGAATAATTTGGGGAGAAGCATCTCTTTATTTGCTGAAACCTTAGTTCTAGACCCATCTGGTCCTTCTCCTCCCACCTCCCAGCACAAGCCTTCAAGTCCTGGGGTTCATCAGATCCTGCTCCCCCACGTCCCTCACTACTGCCCAATGAGGGGGAGCCTCACTTGCAGTCCCCTCTGGGGTCCTCAGATAAACAGGTCCAGTTGCTGGGGAATGGAGAAAATGTTCAGTATTCTTGACCTCTGAACTCCATTGAGGGGGAGGGAGGAAAGCAGAGATTGCTGAGAGATCTTTCAACAGTTCCAGAAAAGGGAGGTTTCTTCCTCCCCCGCCTCTAGTTCATTTTATACCTTTTATGAGAGGACCTCACAGTAAAGCATGGAGTCGAGTCTGTAAATGTGAAGAGCAGAGTGTATTTCAGTGTGGAGGCTTATGAAGTATCTCCCCTGAGTCACAGGGCTGGAAAGGGGCAGGAACTCAAACTCTAGTGCCTGTGGGGAGGACGGGGGAGACGCTGCCCCTACCCTTTCCTTTGCACCGGGAAGGGAGCTGTCATGAGCAGGGAAGAACATGGACTGTGGGACAGAGCGCCTGGAATTGAGGCCCAGCCCTGCCACTTCCTAGCTGTGTGAACCTCACCTCTCAGTGCCTCCTCTTCCCGTTTGTAAAGTGGACTAATAATCAGGTGGTTATAGGGATTATAATGTATATATACTCACACGCATACTTAGAACAAAGCCTGGCACATGTAAATGCTCTGTTAAGTGTGTATTTATTGTAATTATTATCTTTGCTGTCACTGGCCCATGCGGTGTCCCGTCAGTCCCCTCCCACGTGGACATTCAAGATAGCCATTCTGTCAGCTATTGGACCACAGACCGCCCGTCTCGGTCGTTCCCCTCTGGCGTTGTCCTCAGCCGACAGGTTGTCCCTTGAGTGCTGGATGCTCTCCCGCCTTTCTTGGAATTTGCCCACAGTGCTCAGCACGGGGATCTGCCTGCAGTGGAGTCAGCAGATAGTTTTGATTGTTTGAAACCCAAGTGAGGGGCATGGACTGTAGGCACAGGAAAGGGAGCCCCAAGTTTACAGTCTTGCTCGGCCTCCAGTTTTCCCTGGCTCCTGGGCTGCCACTCCTTCCCTCTTCAGGTCTTGACACGGTGGGGAGGGCACAGAATGCCTTGGAGACTCTCAGGGGAGAGAAGCCTGGAGGCACATGTGGTCAGCCTATCCCAGAGCCTGCCAGTTGGCGAGAGCAGGGGTGGGGGCCCCTGGGCCCCTATCCCCCTTTCCTTCCTGCAAGGTACCTTTTCCCACACCCCGCACAGGGCCTTGGCCCTCTGGTTTGGGATGGGGAGGCGTTGCTTGGAGAGACAGAGGGGCAAGCCACTGGGTAGCTAACATTTCTGTGTTGGGGCGTGGATGTGAGAGAGCCACTGTGAGGCTGGCTGAAAGGAGGCCTTGGACTGGTCCAAGGACAGGTTGAGCAGCTTCTACATGTAGAAAGGGTAAGTGGCGGCGTGTGGGGCCGTGGGCATGTGGGCACATGGGGATGTGGGGCTGTGGGAAGGGGAGAGATGGCTACCTGCCATTGTGAATGGGCGGCCCGGAAATCTTCTCCAGGAGGCTTACCCCAGTCCAGAAGCACTGTACCCCTCTTTCTACCTCTCATGCTCCGTGTGGGCTTTGTTGGGGCAACAGGGGACTGGTCTAGGAGCTGGGCCAGCTGCCTCAGGCAGGGGAGAGAGGGACTCTGCAAGGCCACGGCACCCAGGTGTGCAAATGGCTGGAAAGGAGAGATGGTGGAGAGAGGTTCTGGAAAGGAACTGGGTATAGGAGAAGGTAGGAGGGACCGCAGGGCCTGGCCTGGGGCAGGACACGTGGAGGGAAAGAGAAAGAGGGCAAGCAGGGTGTTATCTGGACTCCCAGCCTGGGCAGCTCTGTAAAAGCTCAGCTTTGGTAAGTGTGCCACTCCTCGCCAGGAGCCAGAGATGTGAAGACCTCACACTTAGGGTGGGGTAAGGGGGGAGGGAGTGAGGCGGGGGGCTGGGCGCTGTGCTGAGTCCTCTCACGTGGCAGAGGTAATTTTGGAGCACCCGGGGTATACATCATTGCAAACTGCTGGTCAGGCAGGGCCACTGATATTCGAGTTCAGCGTGTGCTTTTTCTCCTGAATAACCCTGCTACCCTGTGTATACTCTAGAGCTATTCGGGGCTGGCCTTTACCATTGAAATCTAATGCCCAAGTGATTAATGCCCGGGGAGACGCTTAACTCCTTAGTATTACCCTTGTCCACGCCACTCCACTCCGCTCCAATCCGCCCTGGGCAGGGAGACAAGAGGTAAGCAGGTAGCATGTGGTAGGCTGCTGAGAACTGGTTATTGGCACTGGCATCGGTGCCTTGGTGGTGTGACAGCAGGTCAAGTCCCAGCCGTGGGTGGGAAGGCCAGGGCCTTGCAGGACTGGGAAGGGTGGGAAAACTAGCACTCACAACTAGTGCTGCTCAAGAATACTTGATTGATGATTGAATACATGTAAGTAGGAGTTATTTTAAGAAAATGGCAGGAATCACATATTTAATACCTATTCTGTGCCAGGAACACCGCCCATCGAGTTAGGTAGAAATATTATCCACACTTTATGGATGAGGAAGCCAAGGCTTAAAGCATTTAGCTCGACAGGTAGTTCGTAAGGAGCAGAGCCAAGCTTGTAATTCAGGTTTGCCTACTCCCAAAGCCTGTGCTAGAACCATAGCAACTACCCCGGAGTAAACCAGCTGCTGCTGCTTTTGTCCTGGGGTGGCTGGGCCAGGAGTCCTCAGCCCTGGCTGCAGGGAGGAAGCTCCAGCCCTTCAAACACACACAAATCCAAAGCTCGCCCCATCCCAGAGCCATTGGCGGGCTCTGGCCTCAGTACTAGAAGCTCTGCAGTGATGTTGATGGGCAAGCAGAGTCGGGAGCCGCTGTACCACGCTACACCACGTGGGCAGTCGAGGCCAGCCTGGAAATGCGTGATGACCCCAGTGTAACCTTCTCTTTGGAGTAGGAGCCTGCCTCTTGGCTTGTGGACACAGTTTGCCACGAGCTACTGACATGTAGTGTAGATACCAGGATACCGAGGCCCACAGGAGGGCTCCCCACACGGGAAGCAGCCTGGTCCAGGCTGGGCCCTGGGAATCTGAGCAGCTGGGGCTTTCTATTCTGATATGTCTAGCCCTTCCCGGGGTAGGCATTGCTGCTACCCTGCCTGTGGCCGTGCCCTCTGAGTCCTGGGCTCCTTTGACTGGCACTGGTATTTTTTCTTCAAGGAGATTTAAGGGAAAGGAAGAAACTAGAAGAACAAAAGTAAGGATATGCAGTTGGAGGAGAAAAGAGGCAGGGATGAGGCTTGTTAATATCCGAGAAAGAGAGAGGGCGAGAGAGGGTGTGTGTGTGTAGGAGGCTGGGCAGGTGCGGGCAGTACAGAGTCTGAATGAACCTAGATAAGGTCACTCCGGGTCTCAAAGTGGAATCGGGCCTGCCCCTGCCTGGCCAGAACAGAGCATCTAATTTCCTTGTGGATGCCCCATTACACTGCTGGCTCCCCGATTCTGCTGAGTCATACTCCTTGGCCCTCACTTGCTCCCAATTCCTGGATTTATTTTGGCTCCTCCCTCACCCAGCCACCTCCCCTGTATGTTAAGATGAGGGACAGGAGAGGCATGTTGGCAAGTGAGGAGGTGGGGTCTGGGGTGACTGACAAATCAATGAATTGCAAATAGCTGTTGATGGGGAAGCAGGTGCAACTCTGCCCTACATCCGGATTCCCAGGTGTCCGACCTCCTGGGCTCTGGTGGCCAGTGGGACTCTTGGCTCTGAGTGTCCCCTGCCCCACCCTCAAGGCTACCGCTGGCAAGGAGGTGGGAGTGAGGGAGGAAGGTATGGTTAGGATGGTATTAGCCGGCAGTTCGGAGAAGTGACTGCTGCTCCACTGGCCATAACTGAGCAGGTTCCTCAGAGGACGTGGGGAACTGGCCTCAGTGTGGGCAGCGTGAGGGCAGTTTGACGGGAGCACCCCCACCCCTCCACACCCTCACTCCTGTCCCTTCTCTCTCCCGAGTCGGGCTGTGGCCCTTGGCCCTGGCTGCACAATAGAATCACCTGGAGAGATTAAAATCACAAGTGCTCAGAGATCAAATTCACTGATCTCCAGAGGAACTTTTTCTTAAGCTTCCCAAGTGATTGTGTGGAACAGCCAGGGCTGAGGAGGTCACTGGCGTAAATGTTTCTTCCTCCTGGGTGCAGGCGAAGTTACCCTGGACCTCAGGAGGGCCTGAGGCCTTCTGCCTCTTAGATTACAAATAATACCTACCAGCTCCCTGGCCCTCCCCGCCCCTCCCCTCAGCTCATTATTCCTTTTTAGTTTACAGCTGGGAAAACAAGCCTTGAGGAGTTAGGGCGCTTTCCCAGTGTGTAAAGTCACACCTGGCCCAGAAGCCAGGGTTCTTGCCCCATCAGAGCCCTTCCCATCGGCCTCAGGGATGACTGCCAAGGTCCTGATTTCTTAGTTCTAAAGGTTCTAAAGAAATGGCTTCTCCTCGCCCGCCCGTTGTACTGCCCCATGCATCTTCTGGGACTCACCCTGTCAATCAGAGGAAGGAATTTAGAACTTGGAATCAGAGACCTGGATTTGAATCCAGTTCTGCCGAGGGTGTTCTTGGACCCTATCCAAGCCTTAGTTATAATCCTCCATGGAGAAGGTGTGGGAAGTAATTGAAAAGAGAACATACTTTGGAACTTGAAGATGGTTTGCAAATGTTCCTTCTTGGAGCAATGATCTCGTCAGCATCTGTCTTGACCCAGGGTTTTGCTCTGAAGGTGGGAGATCAGACTAGGTCAGACTTTGGAAAAGGTGAGGCCGGCTGCTTCTTTTCTCCCCAGCAGGGATTGGGCCTTCCAGGGACCCTCCAGCAACCTCCTCCCCTATAGGCCTCAGACAACGGGTGGGTAATTCTTCCTCCTGCAGTGGATCGGGAAGGATAAAGACTAATCTCTGCACGGTCATTCCTGCCCCTCCATTCTGCCCTCTTGGGAGCTGGGAGCCTCATTCCTTCTGCAGGTCTCCCAGGTTGTGCTGTCCTCCCCCCTTGGCCTATGTGCGGGGAGCCCTCCCATGTGTATACCCTCCCCATCTGCTCCTGGTGGCTTGGCCTGTTGGGTCCTCCTGGGCATTGGGGATACCCTGGGGACCTCAGCCAACAGGGAGATAGTTAAGGGGGAGGCAGCTTGTGTGACACCCAGAGTTGGTGGTTTTGCCTAGAGCTCTTTCTGCCTCCCATGGTCAAGGGGAGGCCTTGGTTGGGGAGGTGGCTCACCAAGTCCCAGCCGTGCAGCGGTGGTGTCACCGTGCCTCAGTTACCTGCCTCCTTCCTGGACCTTCTCTCCCAGGGACCTGTCCAAGAGATAGCGAGTCATTTGTTCCTGGGCAGGCTTCCTCTGAGGGCGGGGGTGCGCATGTCCTACAGGTCGGGACTCCAACAGAGCAGGTCCTTCCCTCAGAGCAGTCTTGAGGGAGGGGGAACCCCAGCTCCCTCAGGGCTGCGGGACCCACCGGGCTGGAAAGGTGAGAGGTGCTGCTGCACAGATGGGAAGGGATTATGTCCCAGAGGTGGGCTTCCCCCAGGCGGGCTCCCCTGGCTCCACCCCTGCGTTGTCCTCCACTCTGACCTGACCTGTCCCTGCAGGAGCTGTCCAGGCGGAGGCAGTTCCTGAGGGAGCACGCGGCCCCCTTCTCTGCCTTCCTCACCGACAGCTTTGGCCGCCACCACAGCTACCTGCGGATCTCCCTCACTGAGAAGTGCAACCTCAGATGTGAGTCTCCTTCTGGGCCCTCTCTGCGCTCCGGTTCCTCTGCCGAAATCTCCCCATGCCAGCAATCCTTGTCGGTGTCCCCAGTTCCTCTTTCTAACTTCCCCACCGCCCTCTGCCTTGCTCACCAGGTGGGGTTCAGGACAACATTGGGGTCCAGGCTGAGTTTTATGATCCCGGAATCTGGATTCTACGTGGGATTAGATTTGAGCAGAGGATTGCTGTTGTGTTTGGGATTGAGATTGAATCTGCATCTCTCACTCCTCAGGGTTCTTTCTTCCTCTCTCCTGTTGCCCTGCAGTGCCCAGCGTTCAGGATGTGCCAGGGTGCCCCGCTAGACACCAAAACTGTGAGGTCCACAGCAGGGCCCATGGCCAACACTCCAGCTGTGGAGACACCCCAGTGTCTAGAGAAGTTCATTAACTTGCCCAACGTCATCTGGGGCCAAGATGATGCAGAGTCCTCGTTTCATAATCCCACGTGGACTTCCCTGGGGTGTATCCACTGCTTGACTTCTCAAGTTTGTTGGCACTCCCTCTCCCTCCCTCCCTCCCTCCTTTCCTCCCTCTCCACCTCTCCTCCTCCCTTCCTTCCTCTGTAGTTCACAGTAAGAACTGTGTTCACTTCATGGCCCAGGAAATATGCGTGTGCATATGTAAATGTTGAACCAAACATTTCTATTCAGTCTTAAAAGACCAATTCTGGAGCGGTCATGACTTTCTCACAGATCTGGTCCCAATCCTTGATGGCACCGAACCACCAAAACTGATGGTGGGGATGGCGCCCTCCCCTGCCAGGGCGCACCTCCCTTACCCCATTCTGCTACCTGGCCCTGATACAGTACCTGAGTTTCCCAACCCATCACAGCGCGGACAGTAATCTGGAGTAGATAGGCTGGTTGTAGCTACAGAGAACAGCGGCTTTGCCAGGCCAGAGAGTACTTCCCAGCCTTTTCACCCCATGACGCACACACGGAAGGGTAGCTGTTTGTCCAAACCCGATGACATGAAAGAGGGTGAACAATGCCAGAAGGAATGGGCCCCGGCCCTGGCCCTCCGGGCAGGCCATGCCCAGCACTGAGGAGTCAGCATTTTGGCGTCCCCCTACCTCAAGCCAGGCCCGCTCTCTACCTGGCTTATCTTTAACCTGTGGCCTCAGCTCCCCCACAGTGGGGAGGGCGTGTTACCCTTTCACAGATGAGAAAGGTGAGGCCCAGAGAGAACCTGGCCTAGGGTCTGTACCACCTCAGTGTCTGGGTGGGGTCCGGAGCAAGTCCTGGCCCGTTGGGGGTGGACACATCACGGGCCCGGCTGCTGTCATCATTCCCCCACGCTCCTTCCCTGCAGGCCAGTACTGCATGCCCGAGGAGGGGGTCCCGCTGACGCCCAAGGCCGACCTGCTGACCACAGAGGAGATCCTGACCCTGGCGCGGCTCTTCGTGAAAGAAGGTGTGGACAAGATCCGGCTGACCGGTGGAGAGCCGCTCATCCGGCCCGACGTGGTAGACATCGTGGGTGAGTCTGACGGAAGCTCTCCCCACTTCTCCCAGCTCCTGCCTCGTCCGTTATTAGTACCAATCTCGGCAGCATTCATTCATTCAGAGCTTTATGCTCACCAGGTCCTTCCATCCTCTGAGGTGGGTACCATTGTTATTCCACTTCATTCAGAAATGAGGCGCAGAGAAGCTCTTTAGCTTGCCCGAGGTCACAAAGCTTGTAAGTGCCGGAGGTTTGCTGTCACATTGAGACTAAAGTCCTCGCCGGGGCCTGGGCCCACTGACCTGCCTCCCCGCCCGCTGCCTCCCCGCCTCCTCCAGGCACGGTGCTGGGCCTTCGCACTGGCTGCTCCCTCTCTGGGAGCGGAGGGCTCGCTGCCTGCTTCAGTCAGGTCCCTGCTCAGATGCCGTCACCTTGCGGAGCCCTCCTTGACCACTCTAAGAACATCTCTTATACAGACCCTGAAATACAATTTAAAAATGAAAAATAAAGTACATTTCCACATAGACACGCCAGCTACTTTCTGTCCCTGGGGTTGTCATGCTACAGCCCACAGGCTTAATCTGGGCCACCACCTTTTTGTGTGGCCTGCAAGCAAAGAATTTTTTTTTTTTATGTTTCTGTAGATTGGAAAAGAAAATCAAAATAATTACATTTTGTGACATGTGGGAATTAAATGAAATCCTAAATTCACTGTCCATTAATGATGTTTTGTTGGAACATAGCCACACCTCCATTTACATATTTCCCAGGCTGCTTTTGCAGAGTTGAGTAGTTGCAAGGGAGACCGTGTGGCCGACAAAGCCATAAGTATTTACTATCTGGTCTTTTGCAGAAAAAGTGTAACAGCCCCTACTTGACCCTATCCTACCTTATTTTTCTTCACAGGATTTGTCTCATTTTGACTTTACGTTATTTGGTTGCATGTGGTTTTTCACTTTGTATTGTCTGTCCCCTCCACCAACTAGCATGAAAGCTCTGAGTGGGCCGTGGGGCCATGGGGGGCCGTGGGGCTCAAGGGAGGGGCTGTGGAGCTCTGGGTGGGGGGCCCATGGGGCTTTTGGGAAGCCATGGGGCTTTCAGGGACCCATGGGGCTCTGGGGGGTCCGTAGGGCTCTGGGGGGCCTTGGGGCTCTGTGGGAACTGTGGCAGGGTTTGTTCCAGCTGTGCTCCCAGCACCTGGGTCCATGCCCGACACAGGTGGTGCTCACTAAGATTTGTCGGATGTATGGAGAGTGGTTGAAAGTGCAATCTCTGAAGCACTACATACCCAGGTGTGAGTCCCAGCTGTGCCTCTTACTGACAGCATACCTTTGGGCAACTTTCACAATCCGGACGGAGATGGGACCTGCCTTACAGGGGGGAATGAGGAGGGAGTGCTTAGCGCGTACCAGTGCTCTGTAAGGGTGGCCCTGCCCCGCTTCTACACCCCAGGGTCGGGCAGAGAGACCTTTGCTCACGTGATTGTAGCTGATGAAATCAGAGGAAAATGAGGTTGTGTGTTCTTGATAGTTGAGCCCTCCTCCCCCTCACCGCCAGCCCCACCCCAGCTATTACAGGTAGGATCTCCCAACCCTCAGCTCTCCACCTCCTTTGCTGGCTCAGCGAGCATTCCCTGGAGTGCTTTGTCCTGTCTGGGCCTGTGCTGGGCACGGTGAGCCCCTGACACTGCCGTAGGCAGAAGCATCCGCTGGAGCCTGCCATCTGACAGGGGCTCAGGATCCCGACAGCCCTCTTTTCCTTCCCCATGGCCAGCTCCCTCCACCCACCACCGGTCACTTGGTCTGGGATCCTGCCATTATTTCTGGGCTGGACACCCTGTCCCAGGAAAGCTGACCAGTATTTCTGGTGGCTCCTCAGAGCTTCAGAGAGAGCTGGGTTCCAGGAAAAGGCTGAACCTGCTGAACTTGGCTGGCTGCCAGGCACAGCCCCTGGTTCAGGCCACTTCGTGTGCCTTTGGCCCGGGTTCAACCTTAAGTCCCTGTGTTTCCTGCACATTGTTGTGATGCCGTTGTAATAACTTAGTTATTATTTAACAGGAAAGGAGGAAAGGGCAGACCCAATAGTATAGGCATGCCATTTATACAGCTTTGCCAAAAAGCTGCATCTAACATTCTCCAAGTCTCTTCCCAGATGATTGATGGGGGAAGGGACGAGATAAAGGACATGTAGATGCATGCCCAGTAAGGTCTGAGTGACATGGGAGGATGCTTACCTGTCAAACCTGGAAGCTAAGTGAGTCAGGGGCTTAAATAGGCATGGCCACTACCAGTGCAGGAAACCTGAATATTTAAATTTCCAAACAAAGGAAGTTCTAGCTCTCTCTTTCACCTGTGACTCCTGCTGAGGGGGTGGGGGGTGGGGTGTGTGCTCCTCTGAGCCTGCACAGCCATGTGGGACTTTCACAATGGACTAATGGATTTTAATTAGCTTGGATACTCAACTACACCTGGCCGCACCATGGAGCAGACTCTCTGGCCACTGGTCTTGCTTTTGACACTGCTGGAACCCCAGCTGCACTTTTTCCAGGACTGGCTAAGGGGCAGGGAACTTTGGAATCTGAGCAATGTAACTTCATGCAAATAAAGCCTTTTCCCACATCCCATTATCCCGTGGGGGCTTCTGAAAATTCTTATTTTAGCAGTACCCCGAGCACCTCCACCTCACTCCCATGAGCGACGGGGAAGTTTGATTCCCTGGTAACAATTATACAGCCACTAGAGGCCCAGTGCATGAATTTGTGCACCAGTGGAGTTCCTTGGCCTAGCCTGCGGGATGGGGCCGAAACCGGCTCTCTGACATCCCCCAAGGGGTCCCAGATTGCAAGAGGGCACAGCCCAGGATGAGGGACCCCACCAGTGCACGATTGGGGCCGGGGAGGGATGCGGGAAGTTAGCCAGCCAGGGGAGGGACCACAGGAGGGCTCCAGGGCGTGTCCGTCATGATCTGCCGGACACCAGCAGCAAACTAACCTGAGCACCTGCTACCTGGTGGTCAGTGCATGTCATAACGACTGGTCAGCAGATCGACTGTCTGCCCCCTGGTGGTCAGGGCACATAGTGAGCAGTTGAGCAGCCTTAGCATATCATTAGCATATTACGCTTTGATTAGTTGAATGGATGATCAGACAACTGGACACTTAGCACATTAGGCTTTTATTATATAGGATAACTACCATCTATAGCAGTGATGGCGAACCTATAACACGCGTGTCAGCACTGACACGCGTAGCCATTTCTGATGACACGCGGCCACTGAGGTTTATTAAATACAATTATATATAACAATTATACATTTATGTTATTTAAACTATAAATATCGCGAAATAATGTTTTTTCCTCAAAGTGACACACTACCTGAGTTATGCTCAGTTTTTTGGCGAAGTTTGACACACCAAGCTCAAAAGGTTGCCCATCACTGTATAGTCATAATGCTTTTCATCTAGTAGGTCTGAACCTCAATATCTATTAAACAATAACCCAATTCTTGCTCCCCACACACACCTTGGCCCTGGTACTTTCTGTCTTTATGATTTTTAGCTACTTTAAGAATCTCATATAAGTGAATCATACAGTATTTGTCTTTTGTGACTGCCTTTTTTCACTTAGCATAATGTTTGCAAAATTCATCCCTGTTATAGCATATTACAGAATTTTCTTTCTTTTAAGGCTGAATAATATTACATTGTATGCATATATCATATTTTGCTAATCCATTCATTAGTCAGGTTGGGTTGCTTCCATGTTTTAGCTGTTGTGAATAATGCTACTATGAAGGGGTGTAGAAATGTTGGCGGCGGGGGTAACAGCACCAGGTGTTAGACTGGTGGGGTCAGACTGGACCTGGGTCAGCAACATCAGTACTTGAGTTCTGGCTAGGAAAGAATTCAGAGCCAAGACTCAAACTAGAAGAGAATATTTACTTAGGAAAATCAGAGAGGTGGAAGAAGTGAATGATAGAAGAAATGGGTTTAGGAAACAAGTTACAGAGGCAAAAGGAGGCCTCTTGGAGCTTAAAAGTGAGGAAGGTAAAGGTGACATGCCAGGGGAATGGGAAGGGAGAGGAGGAAGGGAAAGGCAGGGGTGTGCTTCAGGGAAGGAGAGCACGCTAAGTCCTGAGTCCTAACGGTTTTAAGGGTGTAGATTTTAGGGGCGGTCCCAGGGGAAGAGCTCAATAGAATATTCAGCAGATTTCCAGATGTGCCCTTTCAGGATTGTAGTCTCCACTGATTGATTGGTGCCAAGGTAGGGGGTCATTATTCAATGCAGCTGGTCCTGAGGTCAGCCTTGGTGTTGCTTGTCTGGTTTTGCTGCTTCTCTGAGCCTGGAGCTGAAATACAACTGAGGCCAGGATGTTATCTCTAGGGAGTGAAGGTCAGGGGATCTAAACAGATTGACCATCGATATGCTAGGGGAGGGAGGGTCACCCTGGACTTTTCTCCCTGGTGACCTTCTGTACCTGTCCCATCGTCCTTGTTCTTACTCTCCTCCTCTCTGTTTAACGGCCTACCACAGAAATATCTCTTTGAGATCCTGCTTTCAAAGAGACAGTGGAAGTAGAATTGCTGGGTCATATGTAGTCCTATTTTTAATTTTGTTAAGAACCCTCCATACTGTTTTCCACAGTGGCTGTACCATTTTAAATTCCTATCAACAGTGACCAAGTTCCAATTTCTTTACATTCTTGCCAGCACTTTTATTTTAATTTTTTTGATAGTAGCCATCATAATGGGTATGAGGTGGTATCTCATTGTAGTTTTGATTTCCATTTCCCTAATGATTAATTGAGCATCTTTTCATGTGCTTATTGGCCATTCATATATCTGCTTTGGAAAAAAATATTTTCAAATTTTTTGCCCTTTTTCAAGTTGGGTGTTCAGTTGTTGTTACTGAGTTTTAGGGGTTCTCTATTATCCTGGATCTTAGCCCCTAATAAGCTATATAATTTGAAAATATTTTCTCTCATTCTGTGGTTTGCTTTTTATTCTATAGTCAGTATCTTTCCATGCCCAAATTTTTAAATTTTCAAGAAGGCTATTTTTCTTTGGTTGCCTGTGCCTTTGGAGTCAGATCCAAGAAATCATTGTCAAATCCAATGTTGTGAAGGTTTTGTCCTGTAATTTCTTCCAAGAATTTTGTTGTGTTAGGACTTACGTGTCCTGTGTTAAGACTTACTGTCCTGTAATTTCTTCCAAGAATTTTATTGTGTTAGGACTTAGGTCCTTGATCCACTTTGAGTTAATTTTTGTAAATGGTGTTAGGTAAGGATCCAACTTCATTCTTTTGCATGTGGATATCCAGTTTTATCAGCCCCATTTGTTGAAAAAACCCCAAACTATTTTTTCTCCTATTGAATGGTCTTGGCAGCCTGCATAAATAGCATTGGACTATAAATGAGAGGGTGTATTCTAGTCTCTCTATTCTATTCCATTCCTCTATATGTCTGTCTTTATGCCAGTACCACACTGTTTTGATAACTGTAGCTTTGTAATGGGTTTTGAAATCAGGAAGTGTATATCCTCCAGTTTTGTTCTTTTTCAAGATTGTTTTGGCTATTCAGGGCCTCTTGAGATTCTATATGAATTTTAGAATGGTTTTGTTTTTTAGTTCTACAAAAAAGGTCCTTGGGAATTTGATAGGGATTGCATTAATTCTGTTGATTGCTTTGGGTAAAATTGACACTTAACAATAAGTCTTACAACCCATGAACATGGGGTGTGTTTCCATTTATTTATGTTTTCTTTAATTTTCTTCATCAATGTTTTGTAGTTTTCATTGTTAAAGTTTTTCACTTTGGTTAATAATAAGCATTTTATTATTTTTATGCTATTATAAATGGATTGTTTTTATAATTTCCTTTTCAGAATGTTCATTGTTTGTGTATCTGTTGAGATTTTAATTGCATTAAATATGTACATAAAATTGGGGAGAATTAATATCATTTTTATTCATAGACCCACCATCCCATAGACATCTCTCTACTTTGTTTTGCTCTTTGCTCCAGGTGGCTGAACCCAAGAAACTACATCACCTGGGGTCCCTTGTCTGTTGGGATCCTGATGGGTTGAGCCCTCCAGTGAGGTCAGGTTATTTTTACTGCTCCCGGCTCTATTTCTACACTGGGTTCTGACAGTAGCTGTATTCCCTTTGAGACTAGAACTCCCACAGGGCAGCCTCTCTCCATGGTGACTTAATTGGGCTCCTAGCTTAACTTTCTCTTTATATCTGACCCTTTGGCCTTACATATAATAATGGATCCCCAATGTTGCTAGTCTGAGCGCTGTACTATTCATTGTTGAGGCCCCTAATTCCTCCCGTATCTTTGTAAGTAGTTCTTTCAATACAGTCTCTTCATTTTAACTATCTGGGATGAATTCTGTTTTATGCTAGGATCCTGACAGACACAGTGTCATTTTTTAAGTTACATTTTCTCATTTCATTGTTGATATATACTCTAACTCTACTGTCAGTGTTATAACATGTCTCTTTAGATTCTTTGGAGTTTTCTGTGCTAGCAACCATATCATCTGCAACTAAAGACAATTTACTTTTTCTATCTATATGCCTTTAATTTCCCTTTCTTGTTCTATTGCAATATCTAGGCTCTTAAGTACAATATTGAATAGTAGTGGAAATAGGAGACTGCTTTTAATGTTTCCTCGTGGAACCTGGTCACTTTTTATTTACTTATTTTTTGTTATTATGATTCAGCTATTTTATTTCTGTTTTTAAAATTTATCTTTATTTTGGAAAGTATTACAGATGTCTCCCTTCTTTTTCCCCATTGACCCCTTCTAGCCTTCTCCCGCCCCCTACTCCAGGTCTTTACCACAATAATCAACAAATGGCAAGTGCTGGCGAGGATGGGGAGAAAAGGGAATTCTAGTACACTGCTGATGGGAATGCAGATTGTTGTAGCCACTATGGAAACCAGTATGGCGTTTCCTCAAAAAATTAAATGTGGAACTGCCATTTGGCCCAGTGATCCTACTTCTAGGAATATATCCTACCAACCCTGAAACAGTAATCTGAAATAATCTAGGCACTCCTATGTTCATAGCAGCATAATTTCTAAGATCTGGAAACAGCCCAAGTGCCCATCAGTAGATGAGTGGATAAAAAAGCTGTGGTACATTTACACCATGGAATACTATGCAGCAGTAAAAAATAAGGATCTCTTACCCTTTGAGAAAGCACGGAGGGACCTGGAGAGTATCATGCTAAGTAAAATAAGCCAGTCAGAGAAAGACAAGTATCACATGATCTCACTCATATGTGGAATCTAATGAACAAAATAAACTGATGAACAAAATAGATCCAGAGACATAGAAGCATGGAACAGACTGAGGAATCTCAGAGGGAAGGGGGCGGGTTGGAAGAGATTAACCAAAGGATGTATATGCATATATGCATAATCCATGGATGCAGGGAGGTTTTAAACTGCTGCTGCAATTTCTTGAGTAGTTACTACACTATTCAAGTTCTCTACTTCTTTTGGAGTCAGTTTTGGTAGATACTTTTTGTGTGTAATAAATCAGTACCTATTATTTCTTTTTTAAAAAGAAATCAGTGAAGATCAGAAACATTTGATTCAGTTATGTATTTGTGAATGAAAAAAATTTATAATGCAAATTCTGTCATTAAAAAACTTATGTACAAATTATAACCTTTCAGTTAACCCCTTTTTTGTTTGTTTTGTTTCACATAGAAACCTTAAAGACTCAATTCATTTCAAGAGATCTAACTATGAGTACTCCAAGAAAATATTACACAAATTGTAGGCATCTTGGATTTTTTAGAGTATATTTCAATACTTAAATTTGTGTGCATGCTTTAAACAACTAGTTATATTTAAAAAATGAGAGAACCTAAACATAGTGTATGATCAGCACCAGCATTTAAGTTTCTGCTGTTAATATTAGTCTAGTAACCATGCTGTACTGAAACATGTTATGATACAATTGAATCATTAAATATTATACCCCACATCCCCAGAGCTAATGCTGTGAAATTAAGTATTTAAGCGTAATCAGTTATGGACAGCCTCTTTTATAAATTGCTCTTTAGCAATATACAAACTGTCTCAAAGATGAATGCTTATAGGTAGACATTCAGTTATACCAGTAAAATAGCACATCCTGAAAATATGGGCACATTTTAAGACGATTTTGTTAACCATTAATAGTCCCACAGTAAGAACCTACTTTAAAAGCAAAAGAAAATGTAATCATCTAGTGCATGATTGATTCAACATAGTTCCCAGGGAACAGACCAGTCACTCGATTGCAGACTCCTTCATACCAGCTGTCATCATTCTTCTTTATTGCATAAATGATTGCACCCTCCATAAATGATCGCTCATCATCCTTGTCTTTCGTATCACATATTACCACAACTGTCTCAGTGTAATTCCTGGATGATTATACTGAACTACTGCGGTCTCCTCGTCTTCATGACCCACTGGAGGTGGAGGCGGTGGTGGTGGAATGTCATGTGGTGGAGGAGTTGGTGGTGGAGTTGGACTATCAGCAACCGGTCCAGTGGTGGGTGGCGAAGATGTAGGCATGGCAGAGGGAATGCCAGTACTGCTGCTCCCACTGCTTTCTCAGCTCCCACTCCCCCCACCACTTCCACTGTGTGTGCTGGGTCTCGGGTTTAAAGAAGCTGTCCTGCCTGAGCCGCGCTGACCTCCACGCCTAGCAGGACTTGTCATGTAGTCGTTAGGAACTGTTGGGGTTTAACAGGTTCCAGGGTTTCGTAAGGAGTGTTCCTTCCCACATTCCCTGGCCAGACATGGGAGGACTTGGCTCAGCCGTGTGCCAGTTCTTACAGGCTAACTATGTCCATGCTTGACACTGTGGCCCTCATCGTCCAGAACTGTGTAGTCCATAGGTTTCCGAATATACCTGACAAGGTGCTTCATATTTACAGGTGCTGTTATTTTGTGAGTTCTTTTTTGTTTTGTTTTGTTAATCCTCACTGGAAGATATTTTTTCCCATTGATTTTTTAGAGAGGGTGGAAGGGAAGGGGTGTGTGTGTGTGTGTGTGTGTGTGGAGAGAGAGAGAGAGAGAGAGAGAGAGAGAGAGAGAGAGAGAGAGAGAGAGAGGAAGAAAGAGAGGAAGAGAGGAGAGGAGGGGGGAGGAGAGGAGAGGAACATCGATATGAGAGAGACACATTGATTGGTTGCCTTCCGCAAGCACTTGCTGAGGGCTGGAGATTGAAACTGCACCAGGTGCATGCCCTTGACCGGGATGAAACCCATGACCCTCCAGTGCACAGGCCGATGCTCTAACCACTGGCCTGGACAATTTTGTGAGTTCTTGATGTATTCTTATTTGTTGTCAAAATACCAATCTCTCTTCAAGCCCCTTTTTCTTTATGAATGTTCACCGTCTGTGAGAAATGATTGATGGAAGACTCATTTTCCGAGGCTGAGAGGCTTGGATGTCCAGCAGTTAGAGCACATTGTTGGCCAATGCATTTATTTGATAAGCAACACTAGCGAGGGGTTGGGTTGTGTAGGCTTTGCTCTCTTTAAAGCTTGTCTCCTGTATGTAGCTGTTTTCACAGTAGTCTGCCATCTGGGTCAGGTTCTGGTACCTCTCTATCAGCGCCCCCCTGCCAGATGGGATCTCCTCCTCTGGTAACATCTGCAGGTCTGCCATTCCTTCCACTCGGCATTGCTTCCTCTGGTGTTAAAGAGACAGGAAGCAAGGTCTCGGAGTTTTCCGAGTACCTCACAGCCCAGATACAAACTGCCTACCACCCTCCTGCCTGCCAAATTAAAACATATTTTTTATTGATTTCAGAGGGAAAGGGAGAGGGAGAGAGAGATAGAAACATCAATGATGAGAGAGAATCATCCATTGGTTGCCTCCTGCATGCCCCCTATTGGGGATGGAGCCCACAGCCTGGGCATGTGCCCTGACCAGAAATTGAACCATGACCTCTTGGTTCATAGGTTGATACTCAACCACAGAGCTACACCAGTCGGGCCATATTTTTATTTTAGACATTTGTTATTTCTTATTTCAAATTATTGGTATGAAATTATTGGTAGTATTTTCTTGTCTTTTTAGTCTCAGTTTTACTAGCAATTTTGTACCTTTTTTTCTTAATGTAGTTTATTTGTGCTTTATCTCTTTTTTTTTTCCCTTGGTAAATCTTACTAGAGGTTTGTCTGTTGTGCTAGTTTTAAATTTGTTGAACCTCTTATGGTATATTTGTGTTCTATTTTATTATTTCTGCTTCTATCCTGGCATAGCCTATCGCTTTTATAGCATTTACTAGTGGCCCGGTGCATGAAATTCATGCATGGGGGTGGGGGGGCGTGTTCCTAAGCCCGGCCTGCACCCTCTCCAATCTGGGACCCCTCGAAGGATGTCCTACTGCCTGTTTACAGGGATCGGGCCTAAACCGGCAGTTGGACATCCCTCTTGCAAGCCGGGACTGCTGGCTCCTAACTGCTCACCTGCCTTCCTGCCTGCCTGATTGCCCCTAACCACTCTGCCTGCCAGCCTGCTCGCCCCAACTGCCCCCACCGCCGGCCTGCTCGCCCCCAAATGCACCCCCCGCCAGCCTGATCACCCCCAACTGCCCTCCGTGCCAGTGCGCTCGCCCCCAACTGCCTCCCCTGCTGGCCTGCTCACCCCCAACTGCCCCCTCCACTGGCCTGCTCACCCCCACCTTCCCTCCCCACTGGCCTGCTCACCCCCAACTGCCCCCCTGCTGGCCTGCTCACTCCAAACTGCCCCCCCATTGTCCTGATCACCACCAACTGACCCCCACCGACGGCCTGCTCGCCCCCAACTGGACCCCCTGCTGGTCTGCTTACCCCCAACGGCCCCACCCCCCACCAGCCTGATCACCCACAACTGCCGTCACATCCTGGCCTGATCACCCACAACTGCCCTCCCTTCTTGGCCTCTAACCGCCTCTACCTCGGCCCCGCCACCATGGCTTTGTCCAGAAGAACATCCAGAAGGTCTCCTGGAAGGTCTCCCAGTCTAATTAGCATATTACCCTTTTATTAGTATAGAAAGAGGCCTGGTGTATGGGTGGGGGCCGGCTGGTTTGCCCTGAAGGGTATCCCAGATCAGGTTGGGGGTCCCGCTGGGGTGCCTGGCCAGCCTGGGTGAGGGGCTGAGGGCCGTTTTCAGGCTGGCCACACCCCCTTCAGGGTGGGGGTCCCTGCTGGGGTGCCTGGCCAGCCTGGGTGAGGGGCTGATGGCTATTTGCAGGCTGGTCATGGCCCCTTCAGGGTGGGGGTCCCCACTGGGGTACCTGGCCAGCCTGGGTGAGGGGCTGATGGCTGTTTGTAGGCTGGCCACAGCCCCTTCAGGGTAGGGGTCCCCACTGGGGTGCCTGGCCAGCCTGGGTAAGGGGCTGAAGGCTGTTTACAGGCTGGCCACAGCCCCTTCAGGGTGGGGGGTCCCGCTGGGGTGCCTGGCCAGCCTGGGTGAGGGGCTGATGGCTGTTTGCAGGCTGACCACGGCCCCCGACGACCCAAGCTCCCAGCCCCTCCTTTTTTGCTTTTTTTTTTTCAGCGCCTCCTTGAGCGGAGGCCAGGGCCAGCTGGAAGCAGGTATCTGGGATTTATTTATCTTCTATAATTGAAACTTTGCAGCCTTGAGCGGAGGCCAGGGCTGGCCAGGGTGGGCGGGAAGCTTGGCTTCCTTCTTGGCCGGGGGCAACCCAAGCCTCCTGCTCCCTCCAGCTCTGTGGCCTCCGCCATCTTGGTTGGGTTAATTTACATACTAGCTCCTGATTGGCTGGTGGGCATGGCTTTTGGGTGTAGCAGAGGTACGGTCAATTTGCATGTTTCTCTTTTATTAGATAGGATGTCTAAATATTAATTTTATTCTGATTTGTTCTTTCATTCACAAAATATGTAGAAGTAGTGCTTTTAATTTCCAAATATATGAGGATTTTTCATTTATATTTTCATTATTAAATTATAATTTAAGTATATGGTAGTCAGATAATATATCTACATGATAATCATTTAGAATTTATTGAGACTTTATGATCTAATGTATTGGCATTTTTTGTAATGTTCTACTTGTGCTTGAGGAGAATGGTTAATCTTTAATTATTGGATGGAGTGATTTATATTTGTTCATTGGATCCAGCTGGGTAATTTTATTGTTTAAACCTCTGGTTATCTCTATCTTTGCTGGCTTTCTGTCTGCTTGGCCTGCCAATAATAAGTAAGTGTGTAGATTTGTTCATTTCTCTCAGAGGTCCTATTGCTTTTTATTTTATATGTTGTTGAGGTGATTTTATTAGATGCCTATGTGATTAGAATTGTTGTCTTGTTCATAAATTGAATCTTTTATCACTATATAGTGGGTTTCTCTCCATAATGATACTTTGGGCCTTAAGGTCTATGTATTTTATTTTACCAAAGCTATATCAGCTTGCTTTTAGCTGTAGTAAGACTTGAATATAAACTTCTTGTGTGTTCTTATCCTTTAGATATATCTCTTATAACAGCACATAACTATTACTTTTTTTTGTTACATCAAACTTGACAATCTCTGACTCTTAACTGGTAACTCACCAGTTATTCTAATTACCTTTATTGTAATTAATGAAATATTTGGACTTGTTTCTGCAGTCCTTTATCTGTCATATATTTAATATGTGTTTTTCTCTTCCTTTTTGGTTTTTAAAATAAATGATTCCTCCTTCTTCCTAACAAGACAAGAACTTTAACCCAGTTGTTGGCCCTTGATTTTGCCAATCCCTCACCTCCACTTATTGTTGATATTTTCGAGAATTTTCTCATGGGTTATTATGAATAGCCTTCCCCTGTGTCTCTCCTAAGCTCACTGTCTGTCATTTAAGATAACAACAAACTGTACCAAGGTATTTGATCATCCATAATTGTTGTAGCATCTTCTGAATTTATTTTTCATCTTATTTATTTCCTCTAACAGTTTTTCAATGTGGGTCTAATGGTGAATCTAATTTTGATAGTAAATTTGATTACATCTGGTAAGCCAGGCAGTTTTTATAATGTTTTAAAGTATCCGAATAGTAGTTTAAAATGTTATTTGAGCGCATATACAGTTTCAGGTTCAGGGTTCATCCCTTTATTATGTTAAGAATGTCCCTGCATTGTCTCCTTACACCAGTATGCTATTGGGAAAAGTCTGATGTCAGTCTGCTCCTTGCTATTGGCAGGTGATATGCTCTTTTCCCCTAATGTTAGAAATTATTATAACGTTAGAAATTATTATAACGTTTTCTTTGTACCTGATTTTATTAAATTTTACTATATGTATAAAATAGGCTTTTCCTTGTCTGTTCTGTTGCCATTCCATGAAATTGTTCTTTGAGTACTAAGACATTCGTTTTAAATATGGGGAACATTTTCTCCATTATTTCTTCAGGTATTTCCTTCTTCCAGTTTTTTGTTTGTTTTTTTTTCCTGGGACCTCTGTTATCTGGATGTTGCCCCTTCTGCTTATAGCCTCCACAGCTCTTAAATTATATTTTGATTTCTTAATCTCTTCTTCATTTCTTTTGGGAGAGCTCTTTAATCTTACTTCCTAACTTACCAGTATTTTCCATGTCCATACCACTGTTCATCTTATTTCTTATGTTCCTTATTTTACAATTACGTTTTTACTTAATATTCCCCCTTATTTTTTAAAATGAAAATTTTTGTTTTATATTATAAATATCCTTTTAAAACTGTATTTATTATGTCTATTTTATTTGCTTGATTTATTTTAATCTTATTTCTTCTATTGGTATATATTTTAGATTTTTTTTTTTGGCGGGGGTACTTGTTATACTATAGTTCTCAAGGGTCTCCTTAGTTTAGCCTATAAGTTTGCTCCCCTAAAATATTAGCTATTCTGTATGACACTAGAAACATTCAACATACATCTCAATTTTCAAGAAAGGAGATGCCAAGGAGTGCAGTAACTATAGGACCACTGCTCTAATTTCCTGAGCAAGTAAAGTGATGCTCAAGGTGATGCAACAAAGGCCTCTACCTCACATGGAGCAAGAAATGCCAGATGTTCAAATTGGATTCTAAAAAGGAAGAGGCACTTGAGGTCTCAGTGTGAACATTTGTTGGATATGGGAGAGCTCCAGGGAATTTTAGGATTTTACAAACTACAGTAAAGCCTTCGACTGCGTGGATCTTGAAAAGCTCTGGGTTGCTCTGGAAGAACTGGGTGTGTCCCAGCACTTGATTATCTGAAGTGTAACCTGTATTGTGGACAGGAAGCCACTGTCAGTATAGACTATGGAGACAGAATGGTTTGCTGTCGGCAAAGTTGCTAGTCAAAGGTGCTTTTTATCTCCCTATTTGTTTAACCTGTACACATACTGTATCATACAAAAAACTGGGCTAGACTAAACTCAGAGGAAGAAGGAGTGAAAATTGGTGGAAGAAATATCAATAAGTTAAGACAGTGGTTGGCAAACTGCGGCTCGCGAGCCACATGCGGCTCTTTGGCCCCTTGAGTGTGGCTCTTCCACAAAATACCACGGCCTGGGCGAGTCTATTTTGAAGAAGTGGCGTTAGAAGAAGTTCAAGTTTTAAAAAGTTGGCTCTCAAAAGAAATTTCAATTGTTGTACTGTTGATATTTGGCTCTGTTGACTAATGAGTTTGCCGACCACTGAGTTGAGATACGCAGATGGTACTTTACTTGCAGCAAGTACCAATGATTTGAAACAACAGAAGAAAGTGCCAAATCAGGACTTCATTTGAACACCAAGAAGACAAAAATCATGACCATAGAAGAAATACACAACTTTAGGATAGACAAAGGAGACATCGAAATTGTTTAAGGTTTTTCTTACCCTGGTTCAGTCATCAATTCAAATGGAGACTGCAGCCAAGAAATCAAGAGAAGGCTGAGACTCACAAGGACCGTGAAAGAATTAGGAAAGATCTTCAAGGGCAATGATGTGCCATAGAGAAGAAGGCTAAGATCATCTACACCCTCATATTCCCAATTGCTAAGTATGGATGCAAAAGTTGGACAGCGAAGAAGGCTGATAAGGAAAAATATAGGTTCATTTGAAAGATGGAGCTGGAGAGCTTTACAGATACCCCAGACTCCCAGGAAGAGGAACAAGTGGGTCCAAGAGCACATTAAACCTGACACATCACTGGAGGCAATAATGACAAAGCAGACACTCTTCTACTATGTCTGTTCTTTGGAAAAGACAATGATGCTGGGGAAAATAGGAGGCAGCAGGAAAGGAGGAGGACCAAATCTGAGATGGACTGACTTCATAAAAGCAGACATGGGCCTGAGTCTGCAGGAGCTGAGCAGGGCTGTTGAGGACAGGACATGGGTATCACTCATTCATGGCGTTGTCAGGAGTCAGATTGACTCAGTGGCACATCACACACATGACACTGCTTAATGGAAAAAGGATTAAGGCCAGAGTTTAGTTTCTGGTAGGCATAGGGAGCTCAAGATCCCAGACTATCTCAGTTATTAACTCATGTTTGTCTCCCACTGCACAACCAGCACGATTGTGCACTGCACAGCTCCAGGTCATACTGTTCATTTAGCTTATGATGAGAGCGGCACCTGGACTTAGGTAATGTGGCAGTCCTGTAGGTCTTCACCTTCAAACCTCAGGGAGAAGCAGGATGGAAGGAGCCCTGAGGCTTTGGGAGGGCGGAGGAATGAATGCAGGAGGTTGTTAGGTCCCCACCTGTTGTCTTCAGCTCCTCTAGGGGGACTCAGGCAGCTCCCCGGAGTTTACCACCAGTGGATGCTGAGCTAGTTCTGGGGCGCGTGCCACTGATTCCCTTCAGTAAGGGGACAAGCAATGGTTGTTTTGAGGCATCAGTGGGTGAGGGCAAGAAGGGAGTTGAACTGCCTTGCTTACCATTATTGCTGACATTCTTTGCCATTCACCTTCAACCCAGGCTACAACCCCTCCCCATAGTAGTTCAGAAGACCAGTCCATCTTCCTATGAGTTTTCTAGATTTTCTTTAATTAATGTCCCGGATTCTATGTTTTTCTAGAATCCCTCTGTGTAGGGAACCAACAACTACTGCTAATTTTCCATATTGGCAGAGCCCCAGAGTAAAGCTTTCCTACCCTCCTTTTTTAAAAACCATTTTTCTTTTTAAAATTTTACTTTCCTATTACAATAGTAATGCATGTTTATTTTAGGTAAGCAAAAACAATTTATAACTACTACCCAATTGTAACCACTGTCAACATTTTGATGTTTTATTTTCACATTTAGTTTTTAACTACTGGATGTTGTTGGGTTTTTTTGTTATTTATTTTTCCCCCCAATTACAGCTGATATTCAATATTACTTTATGTTAGTTTCAGGGTATAGCATAGTGGTTAGACAATTATATAACTTACTAGAAGCCCGGTGCACGAAATTCGTGCACGGCAGGGGGTTGTCCCTCAGCCCAGCCTGTACCCTCTCCAATCTGGGACTCCTGGAGGGATGTCCGACTGCCCGTTTAGGCCCAATCCCACCAGGATCGGGCCTAAACGGGCAGTCGGACATCCCTCTCACAATCCAGGACTGCTGGCTCCCAACTGCTTGCCTGCCTGCCTGCCTTCCTGATTGCCCCTAACCGCTTCTGCCTGCCAGCCTGATCACCCCCTAACCACTCTGCTGCCAGCCTGGTTGATGTTTAACTGCCCCCCTGCCAGCCTGTTTGCCCCCAACTTTCCTCCTCTGCCAGCCTGGTCACCCCTAACTGCCCTCTCCTGCAGGCTTGGTCCCTCTCAACTGCCCTCCCTTGCAGGCCAGGTGCCTCCCAACTGCCCTCTCCTGCTGGCCATCTTGTGGTGGCCATCTTGTGTCCACATGGGGGCAGGATCTTTGACCACATGGGGGCAGCTATATGGTGTGTTGCAGTGATGATCAATCTGCATATTACTCTTTTATTAGATAGGATAGAGGCCTGGTACAGGGGTGGGGGCCAGCTGGTTTGCCCTGAAGGACATCCCGGATCAGGTGGGGCTTCCTTTGGGGTGTGGGACGGCCTGAGCGAGGGGCCTGTGGTGGTTTGCAGGCCGGCCACGCCCCCTGGCAACCCAAGAGGAGGCCCTGGTATCTGGAATTTATTTTCCTTCTACAATTGAAACTTTGTAGCCTGGAGTGGAGCCAAGCCTGCTGTTCCCTCCCAGGCGGCAGCCATTTCTGTGGCAGTTAATTCACCTTCTACAATTGAAACTTTGTAGCCTTAAGCAGAGGCCTGAGCCCGGCCAGGGTGTGCAGAAAGCTTTGCTTCCCCTGTTGCCGGCGGCAACCCTGGCCTGCTCTCTCAAGCTCTATTCTGCCGCCATTTGTTTGAATTTGTTTACCTTCTATAATTGAAACTTTGTAGCTTGAGTGGAGGCTTAGGCCTGCAAGGGCTATGGAAAGCTTGGCTTCCTCTGTTACCTGGGAAACCTTGCTCTCTGTGGCTGTAGCCATCTTGGTTTGGGTTAATTTGCATACTTGCCCTGATTGGCTGGTGGGCATGGCTTGGCTGGTGGGCGTGGCTTATGTAGCGGAGTGATGGTTAATTTGCATATTACCATTTTATTAGAGAGGATGATCCCCCCAATAATTCTAGTACCCATTCTGATACCATACATCCTAATATATAAAAACCCAGGGTCCGTAACGACTGAAGGCTCAACCGACCAGAAGTCAGTCCGGCAGTCAGTGCTGGGTTGCCGTGGTGACCCAGCACTGACTGCCACTGCTGCGGGCAGGGCGACCCAGAACTGACTGCTGAGGGGGCTGTAGATCAGGCCCGGAGAGAGGCCTGGAGAGAGAAGCAGGGTCTGATCCGTAGCCTCTGTGGCAGCTGTTGATCAGCCCTTGCCTCTCTCTTTCTCTCCCGACCTGGCCAGCAGCTGCACCTCTCTTTCTCTTCAGGCCTCTGCAGGGGCTGCTGATCAGCCCTGCCTCTCTAATCAGGCCCGGAGATAGGCCCAGAGATGCTGACTGGCATAAAAACCAACCAATCAGAACCAAATCTAGGTGAACTGTGAGGAGCCAATGGCTTCCTAGGAGGCGGAGCTTTTGACGCTGACTGGCAGAGAAACCGACCAGTCAGAACCAAATCTGGGTGAACTGTGAGGAGCCAATGGCTACCTAGGAGGTGGAGCTTTTGACACTGACTGGCATAGAAACGGACCAATCAGAACCTAATCTGGGTGAACTGTGAAGGCAGAACCTAAGGTGGGGGCTGAGGAGGGGTTTTAAGGGCAACAGCTGTTTAGTGTAAGGTGTAAGAAAGCAGTTCAATTTTTTAATAACCGGTTTGGCCTTATAGTGCGTATGGCTGGCTATCAGTCCAGATATAGGGATTATGTATTTTTGTCTGCCAAGAGCATCTCCTCCTGCTGAAAAAGGCTCTCCCTCCCATTTAAGCAATCCTATCCTATATAATCTATACTAATAAAAGGGTAATATGCTAATTAGACTGGGTTGACTGGCCATCTTCCGGATGTCCAACTTCCTTCCGGACAAAGCCATGGTGGTGGGGGCTGAGGCAGAGAGGGAAATTGGGGGCAAGATCAGGCTGGTAGGGGAGGGCAGTTGGGGGCGAGATCAGGCCGGCAGGGGAGGGCAATTAGGGGCGATCAGGCAGGCAGGCAGAGGCAGTTAGGCATGATCAGGCAGGCAGGCAGAGGCAGTTAGGGGCGATCAGGCAGCAGGCAGAGAGGTTAGGGGTGATCAGGCAGGCAGGCAGAGGGGTTAGGGACAATCAGGCAGGCAGGCAGAGGCAGGGGCGATCAGGAGGGCAGGCAGGCGAGCAGTTAGGAGCCAGTGGTCCCAGATTGTGAGAGGGATGTCCCGATTGGAGAGGGTGCAGGCTGGGCTGAGGGAACCCAACCCCCTGTGCACGAAATTCGTGCACTGGGCCACTAGTTATTATAATAGTATTGACTGTATTCCATATGCTCTACTTTACATCCTTGTGACTATTTTGTAATTACCAATTGTACTTCTTAATCTCTTCACCTTTTTCACCTAGCCTCCCAGCCCCCTTCCAATCTGGCAACTATCAGTCTGTTCTCTGTATTTATGAGTCTTTTTCTGTTTTGTTGAGCATGTATTTTGTTCTTTAGAATCCACATATACGTGAAATCTGATTAACTTAATATAGCATGTGTATCTCCCAACAGCCTAACATATTATTCTGTAGAGTCATTTTTGTTTGCATAATATTCCATCATTTAAACAAAGCATAATTTAGCCAATTTTCTATTGTTGGGTATCAGAATGATTTCCAACTGTCTTTTATTATGCATTGCTGTCTACTAAACATCTTCATACTAAATACTGTTCACATCTATAATTATTTCCATAAGTAAATTCTTAGACTTGGAACTTGAGGTCAAATGCTTTACCATACATAACTTCTCTCCAGAAAGGCTATATAATATTAGCTTTATACCAGGAACATGTGCACTTCTGCACAGCCCTACCCAAACTGGTGCTTAAATTTGTGATCTTCTGCTGCCTTTTGCGTAATCTTTTCCCCAATTTTCATCTGGGCACATCACTCTTGGCTTCTGCTCTCATCCAGAGATAAGCTGATTCTTCACCAAGATTCATGCATTCAAGTGGTTTGAAATAAATTTTATCTCCAGACAGACAAGTAAATGTAAAAATCACCTATAATAATACTACTGATCAAAGATAACCACGGTGGACATTTTGACACGGTGTCTTTTCTCTAGATTTTATTGGATTTAAATGTCAGTAGGTGGTGTTTTTTTTAAATTCTTGTTCTTCTGTGGACATTCTGGGAGAATTGCTTTGTACTCCAGTTTGCTCATTTGTTCTTCATATGTGTCTATTCTGCTTTCTCATTAAGTTTTTTTCTTTCTATACTATATATTGTACAACCTTATATATATATATATATATATATCCATAACTATATATATTTTCTAACTTTCCATAATGAATATATCTTTCTATAACTATATATTTTATCTTTAAGTGTTCTAATAAGTTATTTTTTCATTTCAGAATGTAATATTTAACTTCTGGAGGATATTAACTCTGATTTTAAAAAAATATATATTTTATTGATTTTTTACAGAGAGGAAGGGAGAGGGATAGAGAGTTAGAAAAGAAACATCAATGAGAGAGAAGCATCAATCAGCTGCCTCTTGCACACCCCACACTGGGGATATGCCCGCAACCAAGGTACATGCCCTTGACCGGAATTGAACCTGGGACCCTTTAGTCTGCAGGCCGATGCTCTATCCACTGAGCCAAACCAGTTAGGGCAACTCTCATCTTTCTGTATTGAGATATCATTGACATATAACATTGTATTAGTTGCAGGTATACAATATAATGAATCAATATTTGTACATATTGCAAAATGGTCTCCATAGTAAGTGAGGTTAATATACATCACCACACATAGTTATATTTTCTTTTCTTGTGATGAGAACTTTTACGATCTACCCTCTTAGCAACTTTCAAATATACAATTTATTATTATTAACTATACTCACCATGCTGTACATTACAGCCTCAGGACTTTGTGTTATAGCTGGACATTTACACCTTTTGACCATCTTTATCCATTTCACTCACCCCCTCCCACCCACCTCTGGCAATCACCAATCTATTTTCTATATCTGTGAGTTTGGGTGTTGTTTTTTAAGATTCCACATATAAGTGAGATCATATCATTTTTTTTCTCTGTCTGATTTATTTCACTTAGCATAATGCCTTCAAGATCCATCTATATCAAAAATGGCAAGGTTTTATTTTTATGGCTGAATAATATTCCATTGTGTGTATATGTGACATTTTCTTTATCCATTCATTCACTGTTGGACAATTAGGTGACTTCCATGTCTTGGCTCATCCTATATAATAAAAGGCTAATATGCAAACCAACCGAATGGCGGAACGACCAGTCACTATGGTGAGCACTGACTACCAGGGGGCAGATGCTGAACGAAGGAGCTGCCCCCTGGTGGTCAGTGTGCTCCCACAGGGGGAGCACAGCTCAGCCAGAAGCCGGGCTCATGGCTGGCAAGCGCAGTAGCAGTGGTGGGAGCCTCTCCCACCTCCGTGGCAGCGCTAAGTATGTCCAACTCCAGGAAGTGGGCCTAAGCCAGCAGTCGGACATCCCCCGAGGGCTCCCAGACTGGGAGAGGGCACAGGCCGGGTTGAGGGACCCCCGAGTGCATGAATTTCATGCACCGGGCCTCTAGTTTTAAATAATGCTGTAATGAACAGCATTTGATGAAGTCCTACTTTTTTTTTTTTTTCTTTTGTTGCCAGACCCAAAAACTCATCACCAAGATTAACATCAAGAAGTTTACTGACTGTTTTTCTTCTAGGAGTTTTATCATTTCCTACTAAATCTTTATTCCATTTTGAGTTAATCTTTTTGTATACTGTGATATAGTGGTCCAGTTTTATTCATTTGTATGTGGCTCTGCAGTTTTTTCTCCATACCATTTATTGAAGAGACTGTCCTTTCCCCATTGTATATTCTTGGCTCCTTTGCTTTAAATTAATTAAACATATATGTGTGGGTTTATTTCTGGGCTCTTGATTCTGTTCCCTTGATCTATGTGTTTGTTTTTATACCAGTACTATACTGTTTGGGTTACTATAGCTTTGTAATATAATTTGAAATCAGCAAGCATGATGTCTCCAGCTTTGTTCTTCTTTCTCAGGATTGCTTTGGCTATGTGGTGTCTTTTGTGGTTTCATACCAACGTTAGAAATGTTTGTTCTATTTCTGTGAAAAATAACATTGGAATTTTGATAGTGATCACATTGAATCTGTAGATTGCTTTAAGTAGCATGGAAATTTTCAAAATGTTAATTCTTTTAGTCTATGAGCACAGAATAGCTTTCCTCTTATTTGTGTCTTCTTTGATTTCTTTTATTGGTGTCTCATAGTAGTCAGTGTAAAAGACTTTCACCTGTTTGTTTAAATGGATTCCTAGGTATTTTATTCTTTTTAATGCAATTGTAATTGGGGTTGTTTTCTTATTTATTTTTCTGATAGTTTGTTATTAGTGTACTAGTACATGCAACATATTTTTGTATACTGACTTTGTATTCTGCAGCTTCACTGGTTTGTTTGTTAGTTCTAACAGTTTTTAGGTGGTGTCTTTAGGGCTTTCTATGTTTTATACTAGAGGCCTGATGCACGAAGATTCCTGCAAGAATAGGCCTTCCTTCCCCTGGCTGCTGGCATCGCCTTTGCTCCGGCCAGGAGCCGCCTTTCCACCTTCGCTCCGGCCTGGAGCCACCTTTCCGCCTCTCGCCTTGTCGCATCAATTTGTATATTCCCTCCTTATTGGCATGGGTGCCGCCATTTTTGTTATGGAGTTGCGGTCAATTTGCATATTCTGTCTTTATTACATAGGATTATGTCATCTGCAAATAGTGACAGTTTTACTTTTTCCTTTCTGACTTAAGTGCCTTTTGTTTATTTTTCTTGCCTAATTGCTCTGGCAAGGAATTCTAATGTTGAATAAAAGTGGCAAGAGTGGGCATCCTTGTCTTGTTCCTAATCTCAAAGGAAAAGCTTTCACCATTCAGTATGATATTAGCTGTGGGCTTATCATATATACTAGAGGCCCGGTGCATGAATTCGTGCATGGGTGGGGTCTGGCCAGCCTGCCCCGATGGGGGCCAATTGGGGCTGGGCTGGTGGGGGGGAGGGGCCACGGGAAGTTGGCCGGCCCTGCCCTCAATGGGGGGCGATCGGGGGCAGGGCCGGCGGGGGCGGGGCCAAGGGAGGTTGGCTGGCAGGCCCCACCCCCCAGTGGGTGTGGGGGGGCGCTGGCTGGGGGGAGGGGCTGCGGGCAGTTGGGGGGGTGCCAATTGGGCCGGTTGGCTGCCGCTGTGTGCGTCATAGCAACCGGTCATTCTAGTTGTTCCGGTGTTCCGGTCGCTTGGCTTTTATATATATAGATGGCCTTTATTTTGTTGAGCAACGTTCCTTTTATACCCCTTTGTTGAGAATTTTATCATGAATGTATGATGAATTTTGTCAAATGCTTTTTCTGCACCTATTGAGATGACTGTATGTGTTTCATCCTTCATTTTGCTAATGCTGGTATATCACATTGATTGATTTGTGGATGTTAAACTATCCTTGCATCCCTGGAGTAAATCCCACTTTATTATGGTGTATGACCTTTTTAATGTATTGTTGAATTTGTTTTGCTAATATTTTTTGAGGATTTTTGCATGTGTTCATCTAACTGAATTTTAAAAGAATCATCATCTGTTATCTCTTTCATGTCTCCTCCTTCTTTCATTTCTCTATTTGTGAAATTCATGTTTCTTTCTCAGCATTGTCTTTATTTTTTTCCTTCTTATTGAATTTATTGGGGTGACACTAGTTAACACAATTATGCAGGTTTCAGGTGCATAATTCTATAATGCATCATCTGTACACTGTATGGTGTGTTCACCACCCCAAGTCAAGTCTCTGTCCATCACCATTTATCACCTCTATACCCTCAACCACCTCCTCCCACCTGCTTCCCTGCAGCAATCACCACACTGTTGTTCTTGTCCATGAGGTTTTTTTCTCTTTTTCCCCCATTTTTTGCTCTGTCCTTCCACTTCTCCCACCATTGTCCCCCCACCGACTGCTGTCAGCCTGCTTTCTATGAGTCTGTCCCTATTTTGCTTGTTAGTTCAAAACGTTTGCTGATTCTTGACTGTATTCATCTCAGTTCCCAAGGCCTCTGTTGGCCTGGCTTCCAGGGCTGTTTCTGTTTATGCTGGTTGCCCCTGAAGTTGTGGATAGGGGCATGAGGTCCTGCTAGTTTTCTGGGCCTCAGGGCTCCCATGTCTCCTGACTATCAGCAGCTACTCAGGGCTTCCCCCATGCCCTTAGGCTACCTTAAGTGCTCTAGCCTTGGGGTAAAAGCTGCTGCCTTCTCCCTGCTCCTAGAGGTGATAGGGAGGACAACTTGGCCAACCTGCCCAACTCATCCAGTAGAATTCTCCCAAAAGGCAACCTCCTTGGTATAACCAAGGACCCTTCTGCTCCTTGTATGTGTGACTGCTAAGTGTGGTGCATGCCAGTCACACTCCCACTTTGTACAGAACCTTCTCCTGTGTGTGCTTTGGGTAAGGTGACCAGATTTTAACATTGGTAAAGCAGGACACCATTGACCGGGGGGCGGTTCTTGATTAAAAATTTGGTCTATATGGAGCAACAAAAATTTTCATAGAACGCAAAAATAGTATTGTAATATATATTTTTAAATTTCAACATAAGTACAATTTACAAATATAATAAATAAAAAAATTATGTATAGTATTATTTTATTCTTTGGCATATTTCTCATTTGAGTGATTTTTTTTTTAGTAGATTGCCATAGTTGTTTAAAAGGTCATGAATTTGCCGTAACGTAAGTCATAAGTGTCACTTTCAAGGCCGGCGCTAGACTTTTTGCCGCCACTATAAAATATAAATAATACGAGTACTGTCTGCTAAATTCAAGAAAATTTATGTATTTATGAAATAAATAAATAAATTACTTACCTAAATTATCTGAATAGCTGATTTGTAATGACATCACTTGTTTAACTAGCTTACTAGCACGCAGTACGATGTGTATCATCTGAGAGACAGTTACAAAATGTTTTCGGCGTTGCCAATCCCCAAAAATGCCATTGTTCATTAAGTCCAAACAATGGTGGTTGAATTCTAACAACTGATCAACAATGCGAACTTTGATAAGCAGTTCTCGATAATCAGTTCTCAACAATTATTTGTTATTATTAAAGTTTAACATTATAAAATTAACAAAAATAATATAAAACTCATATCCTGGCTAAATAGCCACATGGCCGCCGAAAACCGTATATTCCCTTCCCGTTCTCCCGCCGTTCCCTAGCTTGTTGTGCATTCTTTCCAAAAATCGGGACTTTTTCAAAACGCCGCGGGACGCAGGACAAATTGTTAAAAAGCGGAACGTCTGGTCACCTTAGCTTTGGGCCATGGTCTCCTCGAGCCATCTGATCCCCCTCTGCTTTCTGTCTTTCAGTATTTCTCCACCTTTCTGGGCCATTGAAGACATTCTTTCTTGCCTTCCAGTGTTATTATGGGTGGGTGTTTTGTTTTTTTAAATCCTTCTGTTGCTTCTGGAGATTTTTGGTGGAATAGAGGAGTCAACAAACTAGAGTATCAGAACCTGTGAGTTAGTTATTAAGAGCATAGTTCTGGAGTCAAATACACATGGATTTGACTCTCAGTTCTTCCTCTTACTAGCTGTGTGCCATTTTCTTACTTCTCTAAGCCTTTCTTTTCATATCTTTTAAATGGGATCATTATTATCATGACACTTCAATGAGCTCATGAACTGAAGCCCTCAGCGTAGCCTCTAGCAGAGTGAACACTCAGTGTTTAATCTTTTGGTTAGTTTTATCATTGTTTTTATTCTTGTTTCTGATTAAACTGAGCCTGGGTGGTTGAGGTCCATCCATGTTACTTGGATTCAACCCTCTCTTGGCCTCACCAAGAGCAAGTAGGCTGATGCCTCCTCCTCTCTTCCTACAGCCCAGCTCCATCGGCTGGAGGGGCTGAGGACCATCGGCGTCACCACCAATGGCATCAACCTCGCCCGCCTGCTGCCTCAGCTCCAGAAAGCTGGTCTCAGTGCCATCAACATCAGCCTGGACACGCTGGTGCCAGCCAAGTTTGAGTTCATCGTCCGCAGGAAAGGTGACCATGCAGCTCCCAGTGCCCTCCTAGGTGCCCTCCTAGGCCCCGGGGCTGGGGCTGGGCCAGAGGCCTGGGCTCTCACCCTTGGTGTCTTGGCTGAGGATAAGCCTGGGCTTCACCCTTCACCCTCTCCACATGTCACTCGTCTTTGTAGCCACAGCCCTGAAGACCTTTGGGGGTCAGATGCTAAGAGCTATGGTGACCAACCTCCCCGTGCTCTGTCCCCAGTTTGCTCATGTCTAAGAGGGTTTCAAGAACTCAAGACTTCCATTTTGAAACCAAGATAGCCCCTGGCAATCTGGGCTGAATTGGTTGCCCTGTGATGAGTTCTGAAGAAGTGTGGGGCTGCCCAGGGTGGAAGCAGCAGCCCTGAGGTGCCAGGGTCAGGACCAGCACTGCCAGGTGGGGGTCCCCCAGCAGCCCCCAAGGGTGTTCCCTGTGCCCATCCTGGATGTAAGCCTCTCCCTTCACCCCTGCAGCAGGGACTCTCACAGCCTCCTCCCACTGGGCTTCATCGGGGTGGGCAGAGCAAGAGGGAGACCCGCCAGAGTCCCCTGTGGTCTCGGGCCGTGGACTTCACATTGGGACAGAGGCTCCGGCCTCTCCCTGTGCCTCCCTGCTTACAGCCCTCCCTGTGCTAAAGTGCTCCCGAGGCCTTGCCCTCTGTGAAGCCTGCTCCAGGCACTGGGAGGGGACAGACACACAGGACATTGCCCTGCAGGACAGGCTACTAGAAAGGTGTGAGGCCACTAGGTTTGTTTAGTGGTGTCTATTGAAGGTCCAGCGAGGGAGAGAGAGCTGTTGCACATCCCTCCCTTTGCACTCCTTCACCGGGCCAGAAATGGTGCGAGGACAGCATGAAGGCCATCCCCAGGCCACCCTCCCTCAGCTGACATCCCGCTGGGAATCCCACGTGATCTGCAGACTCTGGGGGCTGTGGGTGGGTGAGATCAGCAGGCAGTGGGTGCAGGAGTGAGCTGAGGGGAGCTGAGGGGAGGACAGGCCAGCCTGGGTAAGCACAGAGACAGGTGAGAACCACATGCATGGGAATCGCTCACCAGCCCTGACACAACTGCGCACAGTAGGTGCTAGTGAGAACATGTAGATTGTATGAACAGAGAAAGCCTGGGTACGGGTCAGGAGCCTGTGTTCTGAGGTGCGGCAGCCAGCAGGGCCCTGCTTCTCTGGGCCTCGGTTCCCTCGGGACTGAGAAGGCCCCCCAGGTCTGCGTTGCGCACTACAGCCCCGGGGTCAGACCCAGCCCCTGCCTGCTTTTAACAGCCCGTGAACCACGAATGGACTTTGCAGGTAACATTTGCAATCAATTTAATGATAGGGAACATTGACTATGAACCCCAACCAAGCAAAATATTATCCTTGTAAAAATAATTAATTCCTTCCATTCCATACGTGGGCCTGTATTACCAAAAACTATTCTCAATTATTATTATATTCTGAATTGAGTCAATGAAATCTTTATGACATACACCTACCTAATATCCTCAATTTTGCCTCTTGGCCTGCAAAACCTAGACTTTTTACGACCTGGCCCTTTACAGAAACGCTTGTTGGCCAGGCCTCTGGTCTTAGAGATGCCTTACCGCTGCGATGCTTCCTCCCAGGCTGCGAGGGAGGGGCCCGGGGAGAGGGAGGACGTTCCTGACCGTTCCTCTTCCTCCTGCAGGCTTCCACAAGGTCATGGAGGGCATCCACAAGGCCATCGAGCTGGGCTACAGCCCTGTGAAGGTGAGGGCGGGCCACTGCTTCTGTCCCTCCTCCCCGGCTTAGCCTTTCCCTGTCTTTCCCGGCACCACTTCCCTACCCACCGCGTCCAGCCCTGCCCCTCACAACGCAAGGGAGGGCAGAACTGTGACTCCCATGGACTCCCCCAACCCAAGGAGAGCTGTGGGGTGAAGGGCAAGGACCGGGACCTCCACTGGAGAGCCGAGGCAGGTCCCAGATCCCCAAAGGTCACCCCTGCAAAAACAGCTCCGAGGGACAGCGCTCACGGTCCCTTCATCCCGGGCAGGTGAACTGCGTGGTGATGCGCGGCCTGAACGAGGACGAGCTCCTGGACTTTGTGGCCTTGACCGAGGGCCTCCCCTTGGACGTGCGCTTCATAGAGTACATGCCCTTTGACGGTCAGTGATGTGGGTGCGAGGGCAGAGGAGGCTGGGCCTACGGGCAGAGCGTGGAGACCCCGTGGAGGGTGTGTGGGGCAGCAAGGTCTGGCTCACACTGTGGGTGCTGCTGACCTCCGACCCTGCTGTGTGTGTAGAGACTTCTCCAGAGATGGTGGGGAGGCCCGGGCAGGGCTAGGCTAGGGCTGCATGGGCATCGGAGGCTTTTAGGCGGGGCCTCCTGACTCCCGGGCTCTGCGGGAGGGTGGGCTCCTGCCGTGCTGGACTGGGAGCCTCCAACCCCAATACAGGTAACAAGTGGAACGTCAAGAAGATGGTCAGCTACAAGGAGATGCTGGACACCCTCCGGCAGCAGTGGCCAGAGCTGGAGAAGCTGCCCGAGGAGGAATCCAGCACAGCGAAGGTGGGGCAGCCTAGGGCTGGGCAGAGGGAAGTTCGGGAGAGCTGGCAGGGGCCACGGGAGGTCAGAGAGCAGCGATGTAGGGCAGTGCCAGTTAGCAGGACGCCCCTCAGTGCCAGCCTCCCTTTTCCCGGATACAGAGGATAAGGAAGCAGCCGGGCATGGGAAAAGTGACTTGACATAGGACACACGCCAGTAAGTGGGGGAGGGGTGCTCGGTCTGCTCCTCTACGGGCCTGCTCTGGCCACGGTGCTCCGGTCCCCGTACCCTTAGCTGGTCTGCTCGGCAGGCCAGGCACGGGCAGAGCTCGTCCCCCACTCGTGTACCTGAGTCTTCTGTGGTCTGAGGGCCCTGGGTGCTCCCTTCCGAAGGCTTCCCCGAGAGGCCGTGGAGGGAGGGCTCGGGTAGGCAGGGAGAGCGGGCCCTCTCCGCCCAGGTTCCCGCCACTGCCCTTCTCCCTCCTCGCCCAGACCTTCCGCGTCCCTGGCTTCCGAGGCCAGCTCAGCTTCATCACGTCCATGTCTGAGCATTTCTGTGGGACCTGCAACCGGCTGCGCATCACAGCCGACGGGAACCTCAAGGTGAGTGTCGCACATCCCTCCCACCGGCCCCGAGTGGAGGCGAGACAGCGGGGCACACGGGGCGGGTGGTGAAATAGTGTCAGATTTGGGGAGGTCATGGGAGCAGCAGGGAAGGTGAACTCATGGCACCCATGGAACCTCCCTCCCTCCCTCCCTCCCCTCTACCTCCTCCCTCCCTCCCCTCCCCTCTACCTCCTCCCTTCCTCCCAGTAACTTGCAGCTGATTGGGAGCCACTTCCCAGGACTTGGTGCTATCATGGTGGGGGGAGGTGGTGAAGGGTCACTGTGCACATTGCCCCCCCCCCGCCCCAGGTTGGCCCCTTCCGCCAGCCAGGGGCTCGGCTCTGAAACCAGCCTCATAACTCATGTCTAATGAGCATGTGCTGTGTGCCTGCCCTGAGGGATGAAGGGAGACATAGACCTGCCAGGCCCTTTAGGGGCCAGGCTCCTTGCTGAGACCAAACAAAGCTGCTAATGTGCGCAGTGCAGGATTCTTGGTCCAATGAGTGATGGGCATAAGGGTGATGGCTATAAGGGGGTGGACCTGAGGGACGGTGGTGGACCTCGGTGAGCCTGGAGGGTGGCTGGGTGGAAGTGAGGGCAGGGGAGGAGGCCTCGGTACATCCCAGCATCCTGGGCAGATCACAGTTGGATCCGGGAGAAGCATGGTAGGGGCTGGAGTGCCCAGGGAGAAGGTGCGGAGTGTTCTGTTGACGGGGCTGTGCAGGGTTTCTGAGCAGGGGGGAGACCTGGTCCCCTGTTCACATTTTAGGAGAAATAACCCGCAGGCTGAAGTTGGAAATAGGAAGACTGGTTAGATGGCCATTTCGCGATGTCCCAAATGTGCAAGAGGGTGTGGTGAAGGTGGGAAGGAGGAAAGGGGACTTGGTCGTGCAGGTGGCGGGTGGGAGAGAGGTGTCAGGGGATGTTGACTCTGGGACCTGGTTAGGACTGAGGGGTGGGGGGTTTCAGATGCTTCAGGTTTGCCATCCAAAAGGAATCGTTCAGCTATTACTAAAAAGCAAAAAGGTTTTCCTGGGCTGGGATTTAAAATGGACCTGAACTGTGGGTGGTGAGTCGGGGCCCTGCAGGAAATGGAAGGAGGGGTTCACCGGGCTGAGGGAGCTGCTGGTGGTGCAGGTGAGGGGGGCTGTGAGGGGTGTTGAGGCACCCCATGAGCAGCAGCTGCCCCCCCCCCCGGGGAGCAGAAGGGGAGGAGGTGGTGCCATTGGGGACAGTGAAAGCTGAGGCTGTGCAGTGGCCTCCTGGTTGGTGTCATTATGGAGGGAAGCAGCCGCTCCAACAAGTCAGACAGGGAGGAAGCAGGGAGCAAGCGCCAGCCTCCCTTTCCTGTCACGCTCTCCTCTCCGGCCGCCCAGCCCAGGCCCAGGCAGAAGCAGCTGGAGGGGCCTGGAAGGTGCAGTCTGGGCCTCCTGGGCACAGGGAGGGGCGGAGAGTAGAACCCGGGGCCCGGTGGGGAGTGAGGATGGGAGCAGCATGGTGAAGTAGGTGGACCTTTTGCTTGGATTTCACTCCTGTCTTCTCTGGTGGCCTCCGCCCTCAGGGGCTCCGCAAACATCCTTCTGTCTCTGAGTCCACAGAGCCTTGTATAGCGCTGGCACATAGTAGGTGCTTTATAAGGTTCTGTGGGAGGGTGGTGGGTATCTTTCTTTCCGGAGCCCCCAGAGCCCAGCCTCTCTTGGGGCTGGGAGCCCTGTCAGTGTGACTGACCGCAGGATGGCCTCCCCCAGCCCTCTGCTGTCTGCACTGGAGTGGGCCAGGGCCAGGCAGGTGATGTCCACGAGACGAGGGACCAGGAGGGCCCGAGGGAGAATGGGATGTACGGAGGGGCCTGCTAGGTCTCAGCGAGGACTCCTCAGGAGGCCATTCCAGGGAAGGTCCCAGGTCCCGGAAGAGTGTGCATCTGGATGGCTATCTCCATGGGCAGCAATTCCGTTTTTTTAAAGCGCACTCTCCAAGCTGAAGGCGACATGGTCGTAAGCCAGACAGGCCAGGGATGTCTGAGTCTGCTTCCTGCCCTCCAGCCTGACTCCTCCATCCCGCGCCTTCTGCCCCTTGTGGTGGGAAGTCCTGCCCTGACTGTGCCCAGCCGCGGGAGGCCTGGACGCTGGTCTCAGCCCAGAGGGTTCTTCAGGGATGGGCCAGGGCCAGGGATGAAGGAGGCACATTGTCCTCACCCTGTGACGACCCCCTCAGGTCTGCCTCTTTGGGAACTCAGAGGTCTCCCTACGGGATCACCTGCGGGCGGGGGCGTCTGAGGAGGAGCTGCTGGGGATCATCGGGGCCGCTGTGGGCAGGAAGAAGCGGCAGCACGCAGGTAAGGGCGGGGCGGCGGGCCAGGCTGGGTGAGCGGGTCACTGTCAGCAGGAGGGAAGCAGAGTTTGGGGGGAGGACAAAGCACAGCCTGACAGGGAGCTGGGGCCTCGGCGTTGGACCCCTAGACTTGGGATACGGTGATGGTTCTCCTGGGAGGCGGGCACAGTGGAGACTGCAAGGGGCAGGTCCCCGAATTCTCTTGGGCTGTTTTATTGGTGGGGAGAGGGGTGTCATTGCCCCTCTCTTCCCACACACGGCCTCTGTCAGGAGGGCAGGGCCTGGCGTCAGACTTCTGGGCTCGGTCCTGGGGGGCCTGCAGTACACAGTGGGGGCTTTGCCAGGTGCTCCTGGGTGAGTGCATGTACACGGGCTGTCACACCACTATGTCACGTTTGTGTCACGACCTGTCCCTCCTTCTCTCCCCTTCCCTGCTCTCCCTCCCCCGCTCTCCCTCCCCACCCTTCCCTCACCCCAGGCATGTTCAGTATCTCCCAGATGAAGAACCGGCCCATGATCCTCATCGGTGGGTGACCCAGCAGTACGTAACCACTCACCCTTGTCATTGGGGTTCCGTGGGCTGGGGCCCCCTGCCATAAGGCACCCTTAGATCCTGCATTTCATCCCGATGTTCGCAGCTCTGTTTTTCTTCTGTTCCCCTTCATCCTCTCATGCCCCTTCAAGCTTTGACTGCCTCTGCTCTTCCCTGTGCACGCACCCCTCACCCAGCATGCCACAGGAATAGTCATTGTCTCACCAGAAACTGGGGCGTCCTCGAATTTAATGATCACCAAGCTGTGCCCCGAATGTGGAGCTCCTGGTGAAGGCAGAGACCTTGTCCTCGGCTCGGGAACGTCCCAGCTTGGGAGCAGTGGCAGGTGTCTCCTGCTCTGGAGTGTGGGCCCGCTCCTGGCGCATCGGGACCATTAGCACCCATTGGGCGGGGTGTCACCAGCTTCTGCGCAGGGCAGGGCATGAGCAGCAAGCTAAGAGTGCGACTTACTCATCTCATCCGGGAGGACACAGCCACAATGGCAGCTTCCAGGTTTCTTGACTCCCGGGAACCACGTGATGAGGACCTCTCTCATTGCGTGGGATGCCGCACACAAAAACACCTCTCATACAGAGCTGCCCGCGTGTCTTCTCTCTCGCTCGGCTTTGTGATCTCCATTCCTCCTCCAATGGTGTGGGCAGAACCAGAGTGGGGGAAGGGAGGGTTGAGAGAGAAGCAGGGGAAAAGAATGCCCTTTGACCTGAGTCTGTCTTCTTCTTTCTTGCCTTCCAGAACTGTTTTTGATGCTCCAAGATTCCCCACCAGCCATTCCAAGCATTTCCTCTTGGGACCCACTCGGTGTTCAGGGTCTGAGACACAGAGCGCGTCTCTCCAACCAGGTGGCGACTCTGTGGAAGGGCTACCGGGTGCCCCAGACGCCTCCCCTCGCCCAGCGGTGGCTGGGGGCTGGCTCCCCTCAGAGACACTACTGTTCCCACCCGGACTCAGACACCAACCCCAAGTGCCTTAGCCCTGTGTCCCGGGCTCCTGCCACCCACTCAGGATCGCTGCCCACCTCGGACCAGCTCACCCACGTGGACACGGAAGGCCGGGCAGCTATGGTCGATGTGGGTGGTAAGCCGGACACAGAGCGGGTGGCCGTGGCCTCCGCCTTGGTCCTCCTGGGGCCGGTGGCCTTCAGACTCGTCCAAGAGAACCGGCTAAAGAAGGGCGATGCCCTGGTGGTGGCCCAGCTGGCCGGAGTCCAGGCCGCCAAGCTGACCAGCCAGCTGATTCCTCTGTGCCACCACGTGGCCCTGAGCCACGTGCAGGTGCGGCTGGAGCTGGACAGCACACGCCATGCCGTGGTGATCCAGGCATCCTGCCGGGCTCGGGGCCCCACCGGGGTGGAGATGGAGGCCCTGACCTCCGCCGCTGTGGCCGCCCTCACCCTGTACGACATGTGCAAGGCGGTCAGCAGGGACATCGTGTTGGGGGACATCAAGCTCATCAGCAAGACGGGGGGCCAGCGGGGGGACTTCCACCGGACCTAGAGCTCCTGCCCTCTCACCCACGGCCCAGCCAGGTCACGAGGGACGCACTCGGGCCGAGGGAAGGATGTCTAGTTCCTTTAACCCGTCACTGTTGACCTTCACCGGTAGGAACCCAGGTCAGCCCATGCCTTCCTGCTAATGGTGACCTGCGAGGCCTCCTTCATTCGGAGAGAAAGCAGCAGGCCCTTCGCCTTCTTGGACGTTGGTGATGGGAGGGGTCACAGCGAGCGATGCTCGATAATCGAGGTCAGCTGTGTCATCTGTCATCTGTCATCTGCCATTCAGCCGGCCAGTGTCACGGCTCGCTCTGGGCTTTCTCCTGCTGCTTCCCTGGGAGAGGATGAGGGCTCACAGAGCAGAGGAACGCGCTGCGAGGGGAACGCACAGCTGGCACTGAGAAGGTACAGGCTTTCTCTTCCGCAGCTCTGCCTGCCCACGTCTGGGAGCCACAGCCCTGCCCGCCCTGCCTCTCCGCACTCCACCCTCAGAAGGAGAGCCCGGCCCCTCAGACTTGCGGGCTTTCGGTTTAACAACGCACAGTCCTGCCTGCTCCCTGACCTCCGCCCCCCTAACAGGACCCACGGGGGCTGCGGCCCTGAGGACTCCCGACCAGCCACTCAGGTGGCACCTGGCCCCTGCCTGCACTGCTGTCCCACCCACGCCCCACCCCTTTATTCTGGAACATATCAGGGAAAGAAGAGAGTTGGAGATTGCCTTCACCCTCAGCGCACAAATAAAGCCTGGATGCCAACTTCGGAGACGCAAGAAGGAGCACGGTCTGTGCACAGGGCACGCAGCCGCTAGGATTTCATGCCCACCCTCCACCCCAGCCCAAGCCACGCCCCGGGGGAGAGGAGCAGGAGGGTGCTGGAGAGGCCGCAGGTGCATGCCTGCCCTCCATCCCCGTTCCCTGTGGGAGAGGTGGAGGCGAGTGGGGCATGGAAGGGCACCGTCTCCAGTAAGACGTCAGGGAGGTGCCCGAAGCTCATCAGGAAGCTCATTAGAGGTCAGGAAGTAGTCAGAGGTTCCTGGGTTTCAGCCCGAACACTGGCCTGGGCTGCTGGGTCCTCGACCGTGGATGTGCCTGTTCGGGTCTGTCCTCAGGGACCTCCCGCCTGCCTCCCTCTGCCCGGCCCCCGGGTGTGCTGGGGAATGCTTAACAGCCAGCTCAGCTCAGGAAAGGGCCACGCTCCGGATTTCAAGCTGCGGTCCAGGTGCCCGGAGGGCACAGTTCCTGCAGGTGTCGCCGCTGGGCCCTCAGCGCTGGGAGGAGCTGGCTGCCCCCGCCCCCCCCCCCCCCCCCCCCCGAGCCCCTCACGAGAAGAAAGCACGGGTTTCAAGGCCGGCTGGGGTGGTATGGGTTTAATATTTTTTAGTATTACAATATATTCTTATAAAAAAGGTGCGGGCCAAAAGGACGCTGCCCATTTCGTACATTAGCCTCCTCTGTCCTCTGAGGCCGCTGGCGAGAGCGGCCTTGGCAAGAAGGCGGCCCTGGTAGAGGCGGGGGAATGGCCACCGCACCCCAGTGGGTGGAAACAGGATGGGGCTGGGGAGCCTGGACCCGGCCCTTCCCAGCCCCCTGGAGAATTAGCTCCTCCCATTGCCCTAGACACACCTTACTTCCATCACGGGGGGGCTGTGGGGGGGAGAGGGGGGACGGGGAGGGTGCTGCAAGGGACAGGGTGCCTTAGTTAATTGGATTTTACATGGGACACACAATTAGACAGCGGGAGACATTCACCCGAGGGTGGCAGGAAGGGCACCGGAAGAGACCGAGGAACACGGGCGTAAACATGTAGCACATCGAGGACCGAGGCAGCCGGCTCCACGGGGCACTGGCCCCTTAGCTGAGTCAGCCGCGATGGTCGGTGGCCCAAGGCACTCTTGGAGATCTGGCTTCAATGGCGTCTGGTGCCAGAGCCACTGGCCAGATCTTGAAAACAATAAATAGAGAAGGGAAAATCGGGGTGAGAAGCCAGAGCCCTGGGACAATGCATGTGTCCTCTAGAAACAGTGGAGTCAAACTGCTTTCCTGTGCACCCCACTTGTCTCCGTCCGCTTCCATATCCCTCGTCTTCCGTGGGGCACATCCGGTCTCCGTGGCGGGTGGGAAGGCCGGGATTTGGCCCACCTGTTGGATGGCAGTGGCGCCCGCCCTGTGCCCTGCCCTGTGGGTTAGGTGCACCCCAGCCAGGTGGGGAGGAGTCCAGAGGCCCCACCTACCACCTTCCCTCATCCCAACGCCAGCCCTCAGCGGGGCTCCTGGGTGTGTGGACGGTAGCACAGCCCTGCAGCTCTTCCTGAAACCTTCACCTGCCCTCACCTGGGCTCCAGGATGGCCCTGCACCCAGGTCTCGGCCACACTTACGTTTGCTCTAATCCTCCCCCTCGAACCAACACACATGCTGGGCTCACCAACCCTGTTTCTTCCCCGGAAGCTACGATGGCCCCACCCCCAGGGATCTGATGGGGAAAGAGGCAGCTGGAGCGTGGGCCCAGCCCACCAGTCTGTCCACTGGCAATAACCCTGAGCCTGAGCCAGGAGCACGTTAGAAGGGCAGACACATAAAGGGAGGGTCAGGAGAACAGGAGGCGAGGAGCCCGTGGATGGGGTGCAGGCAGGACGAAAGGTGAACTCGGGGGGGCGGGGGGGAGGAGTATGTTGAAAATAAGAGTCCTGATGGAAGTGACCTCACCTCCTCTTTTAGAAGACATTTTGCTTAGATACAGCCATCGACTCACCCGCTCAAGATGCAGAATGGGAAATGGGAACGGACAGGAGGACCAGAGTGAGCCCCTGGGAGGCAGGTTGAAGAACCAATCAGGTACCGATGATGGGGGTGGCCTTTCAGGCAGTGCCCTCCCCAGGAAGTCAGCCTCCCCCACCCCGTCTCCCTAGCTTCCCCGCCTGCTCCAGCCCAGGTCTGATGGCCTCAGAGGAGGAGACACCTCAGAGATGGTGTGTAAGTGCAGAGGGCAGCCCGGCCCTCGGGACCCTCTCGGGAGCTGACCCCAGGGCCAGCCTCAGCCAGCCAGACGCACAGGGTTTGAGGGGGCCTCCTGTGTGCTGGACAGGATGGAGGTCACCGCGGCTCCTGCCCTGAGGCAGACGTCAGAAAGAGTGCGGGGTCTGAGTACCGTGAGTGGTAGACTAGAAAGCTCCGGTGCGGGGCTGTGTGAGGTCACCGTCTCTCAGGACCATGGCCCAGGGTCCCGATGCCCAAGGCACAAAGTATGGTGATGAGGGGGGTCTTTGTTGCAACCCTTCCCTTATCAGATTCATCAAGTACCTGATTGGGAGCCGTAGCCAGGGAACCCATAGGTGGGTTTTCTGGGATTCTGGGTTAGTAGACAGGATGGAGGTGGCAGTGGGAAGGATGGGGGAGACTTAGACATGCGAGAGGCTGGAGTGAGTGGTGATGGAGGAAATAGGCTCTGCTACTCCGTGTCCTGAGGACTTGGTCCCTGGGGTACCCTCAGCATCTTTCCTGGAGCACATCTAGGATAGATAGCGCCTCTTCCTTTCCATCAAGAGGGGAGGGGGCTCCCAGATCCATGGCCCATTAGCCGCCTCTTGAGGGCTGGGAGCCTGGATCTCTCTCTCACCTGGTCTCAGGGTGCCCCCCGCCCAGGTACTGCCCACCGCACATGATAGCTGAGCAAGACCCAGGGACCTGTCCAGGCTGGATCTGGGCAGCTCCGTGCCAACATGTGGGTGCCGAGCCTGCCAGGGAAGTCCCAGTGGGCCTCCGAGAGTGATCCTGGGGCCCAGAAGCAGGAGAGTAATGGGAAGAGGAGAGGGAGCAGCCCTTCAGGTACATGTGGGAGACGCCTGGTCCTGCCTCACAGAGCCGCACCCCAGGACCCAGCCCAGGGCTCGCAGCCGAGCACCACGTGGTTAAGTGTCCCGCCGCCTCCACTCAGCCCCTGGCCATCCCTGTCTCCTGGCCTCCTGCGCGGCCAGTGCCCAAGTCAACAATTCAGCCGGTTGATTGCCCGCTCCCGGGTGACTTCCAGGGCCAGGTTCCCCGATCGCTTGCGGCTGCGCTTGAGCTTGCACAAGTCCTTGTCAAAAACCTCCCCGGAGCGCAGGGCTGACACCAGGTCGTCGAACTCGCCGCCCTCCTCCAGCGCGCTGCCCGCGTGGACCTTCCGCTGCCGCTGCCACCGCTCCCGCTCCCGCTGCTCCTTCAGCTGCAGGGGGAGGGGGACAGGCTGAGGCTGGGCAGCCACCCGACCTACACACCATGTGGCCCAGCAGGGGTGCCTCCCCGCTGTGCCCTGGATGCCAGTGTTCACCAACTGCCTCCCCCTCCCCCAGGACGCCCTGTGCTCTCTCCTCTAAGGCGGAAGACATTCTCTCCCCTGGGGGGGGGGGGGCGGGTGGTGACATCAGTCCCTACAGTGTTTCTCAGCCCCTGCCCTCCTCACACACCCCAACCATTGACCCCTAGGGGCACCCCACTCGGACCTGCCTCTCACCCTGCAGGCCCTGCCTGCCACTCACCATGGCTTCCATGCGCGCCCGCCGCTCCTCCTCCTCCTTCCTCCTCCTCATGGCCTCCAGGTCCTGCCGGGCCTCCGAGAAGGCCTGCAGGAAGGTGTCGAAGATGCCAAAGAATTCGTCTGGCTGCATCTTGCTGTCCTGCTCCCCAAAGTGCACCAGGGCCTTGGAGAACTGTAAGGGAGAGAAGAGGTTGGAGAGTCACCCCTGAGCACCATGGCCACGTGGTTAGCTGGGTGCCAGCCAGAGCCGAGTCCAGGCCGAGGCTGGGGCGTTTGGCATGGGGTCAGGGCTGGAGAAGGGGAGACCCCCTTGTCAGCAGGGTGCAGGCAAGGCTGAAGGAAAAGGTGGAGGTAGACACCCTCGGGACGTGGGGGTCCAAGCTGGCTGACGAGGCTCCCCAGAGCCACTTCTGGTTCTGTCACGGTGTGAGTACGGGGCAGGAGCTACAGAACTTGGGACCGAACTGCCTGGTCAGAAATCAGAAGGACCTCAGAGATCATAGTTATTGGGCTAGTTATTTAACCGTCCTGTGCCTCAGTTTTCTCATCTGTAAAGTGGGGTTGGTGATAATAGAACCTACTTCAGTGTTGCTGTTGGGGTTATGCGTTAACAGAGGTAACCGGGCACTGCTCGTCAGTGAGAGCCACCATCTCTGACTGACCCAGAGTCCTCCAAGGAAGACCTCCCTGCCCCGTGTGCGCTCCACGGGCCCGCGTGGGAGCTCCTGGGAGCGTCTCAGCACTGCTGGACCTCAGGCCCCATTCCGGACCCCTGAAGGAGGACGCGTGTTTTACTAAAACTCCCACAGACGCGTCCACGTGCAAGTCAGTGTGGGAGGCAGGAACTGAGGCCGAAGCTGAGCTCCAGTCATTCTAGCCCAGCTCTGTCCAGCACAGCTGGGCAGCCCGGGCAAGTGACTGAACCTCTCTGGGTCTCAGTGCACGTATCTGTGGAAAGGGCCAATAACTGTTCAAGAATCCCATAAAGTGGGCAGTGAGCCTGAGGTAAAGCAGTGCGGTGCCCGGCACCTGAAGAATGGGTTAGGGTCTTTGCATCAGAGTTGCTATTGCTTCCTTGTGGGAGTGAGGATGTGGTTGGTCCTTGGCTCTCTGTGACTCTGGGTCTGTCCCTTCTGGGGCCCCTGGGAGGAATGGTGAAGGAGCCCCGTCGACATAAGGCCAAGCTGGGGAGGAGTGGGGCGGGCTAGGCTAGGGTGAGCCGAGGCTTGGGCCCCTCACCTTGTCCCGGGCCTCACTGAGCTGGTCCTCCAGCTCGGAGAAGCTAAAGCTGGACACCGTGATGAAGTCGCTCATGACTGGGACGAACTTGTCATTTGGTTCCCGCGCCTGGCGTTTCTGATATTCCAGCTCCTGAGGGGGAGAGGGAAGTGCTGCTTAGACTGGTGGTGGGTCAGAGTCGGGAATTCCGGGTCACCACCCCGCCCACCCTGCCTGTCAGTCACGGGGCGATGAGCCTTCCTTTGGAAGAGGAACACCCTGGCTGTCAGTGTTAAGGGCGGCAAAGATTGTGAGAGTTATCAGCCAGCCCACCCACCTCTATCCTGCCCTCGCCCGCCCTGCCATCTTCCTGTCTCTTGACCCAGGCTACCCAAGTGTGGCCTGCCACCAGCCGCGTCGGCCTCCCCTGGGGAAGGTGAAGAAACACAGACTCTCGGGTCCCACCCAGACCTCTGGGATCAGAGTCTGCCTCTTAGCAAGACCCTCAGGTGATCCGTGTGCACATCCAAGTGGGAGACGCATTCCTAAATCTCGCTGACGCTGCTGGCCGGGGACCACGCTTTGGGAAGCACTTGGTAAATTGGCTGTCACCCTCAGAGCGGCAGTGAAAGGTTCTTCCTCATCTTTAACTTCGTTCTCTAAGCTCATTCTCTGTACCCGTAACACCCCCACACATTCTCTGTACCCGTAACACCCCCACACATTCTCTGTACACATAACACCCCCCCCCCCGCATGCACTCAGTGAAGATGGGTATGGGGGACAAAGGGTTGGGGACATCCCCACACTGAGCCAGCCCAGCCTAGGGCCAGAGACAGTGTCGTCAGAGGAGCCATCGGAGCAGGAATGGTGGCGACCAGAGACCTGGGTCTCCAGCAAAGCGTGCAGCCAGGCTCCTCTAGGGCCTGGGAGGAGGTAAAGAGACATGAGGCAGGGACTCCTGGGGATAGCGGTCCCCAGTGTCACACGGTGCCACCTGCCCCTCACCGGCGCCCAAAGGACATGGGTCCTCTTTCCCACCTACTGGAATCAGAGTTAAGCATGTGTCTGGTCTATGGTTCAGTCCACTCCACCGCCCAGTACACACGTTGGCAGGGACCGGGTTAGTGTCAGGGTCCCTCTTTGAGAGACTAACTGTAAGCCCCGGATAAGCCCATCATCCTCCCTGAGGTTGGCTCTGTGCTAGAGGCTGTGCTCATTATTCTATCACCCAAGCCAGGAGCGCGGGCCCAGGCAGGCATCTGACAGGGTCTGCTGCCTGGGGGCCCACCGTCTGACCCAGTGCCCCTGACCGCAGCCCCTCACACCCACGTGGCAGGAACGATGTACTCACCACCTCGACCGCTCTGAGGCCCTTCCTGAGATTGCCGATCTCCTTCTCCAGCTCTGCCAGGCTGTGGGGGGCACAGAGGGAGGGACAGGGGATGAGGGTGGTCCAGGAGAAGGCAGTTTGAAACCCCGAGGCCTGGGGGTCAGTGGGCCTGTGCCCCAGTCCTGCATTGGCCACTAACACTAGCCAATCTCCGCCTTCCTCCCCACCCACCGTGCTCTGTCGGTGCTGCTAAGGAATAACAGGGGTGAAACTTATGCTCTATAGATCCCCTGAGATCAGAAATGGCAGGTTCCTAACACATGGCCTTTGGCATGGATTTATTTTTTACCACCAGGGAATAGGTGTAAGTTCATAACTTGTAAGTATTACACTTGCAAGCAGTAAGCATTTGATGATGCTAGCCATGTACCACTGCATTTCTGCTTCTACTGAAGATGCTTCTATCAGCTTATATATGTTCGGGTCTGACTTCTTGCCTATAGCAGATGATGTGGGTGCCCCACCCACAGCTCCTTGGACCATTCATGGCAGTGCGCAGTCCTGACTTCGGCTATGAGCCCTTTTTCTGGGAGCCAGAGAGTAATGCCCCACCCCCTGAGTCCCTCAGCCAGTGACAGACAGGAGATGGTGTATGATGTCCCAGGTCCCTCACCCTTGGTAAGACTAGAAGAGTGTCTTGCACTATCTCCCTTACTTCCCTGGGAAGGGTCAAGCTCCAGCTGCCCCCAGTGGTAGTTGGTGGAATTACACTCCCATTAGTAGCCTTCCCACCCCGGCTCACTTCCCCACCCCCACTCTGATTCCTGGGAGATCCCTGGATAAAGGTTTGAAGAGCAAATAGTCTGTCTTCATTTGGCAGAATCTGAGACACTGCCCCTCCCTAGTCAGCCCAGAGTAGCCCCAAGGAGGACATTCGGACAAGAGCGTGTGTGGACATGAGAGGATGCGGCCTCGGAGGGACCCCTCACTTGACTTTGGCGGCTTCTGGAAGATGCTGCAGTTCCGAGGGCATGTTCAGGATGTCGGGGAAGTGCTTCTCCAGGATCATGATCAGGTAATGGAGCAGAGAGATGTTCCTGCGGGTGAAAGGCAGCTCGTGGCTAAGGGAACGAGGGTCAGCAGGAAACCAGGCTGAGGTATAGAGGGGAGAGGCCACGGGTTGGGTTGGAAACGCAGGGAGGGCCCAAGGGATGAGGGGTGAGGCCAGGGGGCGTGATGGAGGCTCAGAAAGCAGGCAGGTCGCACCTGTCGATGCTGGACTTGGTGTCGGCGATCTTGTTGAGGCTGGCCACCCGGAACCCGTAGGCGCCCCCACGCTGCCCCTTGTTCATGAAGTTCCCGATGGCCAGGACGATCTCCAGCATCTGCTTCAGACGCCTGCTGCGGATCAGCTCCCGGGAGGCCAGCAGGATGGCTGGGGGGGGGAGGGGGAGGACAGTTCAGATCCCTACAGACGGGGCCAGGGCAGCTGGTCCCCTCGCACCCCAGCATGGTGCCACCACAAAGTCCAGAAAAGGGCTGCAAGTGTCTTGCACTCTCGGAGGGGCAGGAACCATGCCCACGCCGCCACAGACCAGCTACCCCACACCTGCCCACCTCCAGGGCAGGGACCAACTCGCCAAACGCCAATTTGCCAAATAACACATTCTTAGAATGTGCCAACTCTTCCTAAGAATATATTCGAGAATATTTTTTCTTGTGGATATTAAAAGATTATTAATATAGTCTTTCTCTGGATATATATAAGCATATAATACTTTTAGTGATTGAAGTTTAAATTTTAGCATTTTACATCTTATGGGACTATCCGTACCTCTTTCGAAATGCTGGATTTTATGGAGTATTTTTGAAAAGAAAAAAATTCTATCAAATTAAATTATAACATGTCACCAACTGTAATATTCCCAAATTACTTTTGTCCTGTAAGATAATGGTGTGCTTTATAGATGATGGTGTCTTTGATTAAATAGGTGACTTGACATCTGTTGAATATCATTTTTAAAAACGTCCCAACCTTTAGGTATTTTAGCCATTTTATCCTCTTGTTTTAAGCAACGGATTTGCTAGAAATACAAATTAAGCTAGCAGTGACCAGAACTTTAGTAGTTAAGTTTAATGTAGATGGCATGGCCCTTTCTCAGCTACTATGTATTTATGGCAAATGCACAGAATCAGGAGACAAGTCCTACACTGAAATGTTGGCTACTAGCTGTGGAATTTGCCTTTTGATTATTAAATGTGGTGTTAAGAAGACCAAACTAGCCTATGATCTTCGGCTTATGCCAAACTGAACATGCTTTAAGATGCTGCTATGAAGACAAAATGAGAACCATCTGCTAAATGTGTGCAGAAAATCTTCAAGACAGTTAATGGTAATTGTAGGAGAAGAAGAAGAAAAAAGAGGAGGAGGAGGAGGAGGAGGAGGAGGAGGAGGAGGAGGAGGAGGAGGAGGAGGAAGAGGAGGAGAAGAAGAAGAATATGGAAGGATTGTCATTAGCTTCTGAAGTTGAACATGCACATATTCTAGCACCATTACACTTGAAGGGCATTTGAGCGGTTTCCAGTCCCCCCTCCCTTAAATTACAAATAGACTGATTAAATGCAGCCCTGAGAATGAATAACCCACTGCTACACATAACAACAGGGGTAACGCACAACCATAATGCTGAGCAAAAGACACAAGTATAAAACTATTCATACTCTGTCCCACTTCTATAAAGTTCAAGCTGGACAAAACCTTTAGAGAGGAGGGGAGAGCAGTGGTTGGAGGGGGCAATGTTCGAGGGGGGCATGAAGAAGGGGCTAGAAACATTCCACTCAACCTGATGTCAATCACACAGGTGAGCTCACTTCACCATAATTCCCCAAGTAGGACTCATGATTCCGTGTCCTTTTCCACATGCACATTTCAATAAAAAGTTACTTTAAAATAAAACTACTTATAAAAGTTTCCAGCAGTTTTTATTGGTTGGGATAGTTTCTCTTTGGTTGATATGCTATTTGAAAAATTTGCGAAGGAATCCTCCTGAAAATGCTGAAATGTTGGCAAAACAGATGACAAGAGTTCAAAGGAAATCAGTGCAAATGGGGAGAGTCCCATATGCAGTGCAGACAGTTCAGATACATTCATAAGAATAATGGGCTCATGAATATATTCATAAGAGTATGTTTACATTTGAGACCATATTCATCTTGACTATATTCAGTAAATGTATTCATAATAAGAATCAGTAAATTTAGTATATACGAAAACGAACATATTCATAAAAATATATTCAAGAAATGTTTATGAATATATTCATAAAAGAACTGGTACATTTGTCAAGTTTGGGGAATGGGCCCAGAGGACCTTCTGGGGGGTGGAGGGTGTGTGGAGGGGTGTCAATAGCTCACCAACCAGCTCACCCAGGAGTACTTCCTCGGAGAACTGAGAGGAGGAATATGAACCCCAGTCCTGCACCATCCTCTGTCCCCACCCCGTCGAGCCCACTGACCTGATTCTGTAAGATACACTTCAGCCGCCTCGCCCACCCCTGGGAGGAAGGAGACCTGTGGACCCTTCTAGAACAGCAGCTATAGCCGGGCGGTGACATCCTTCCCGGCAGGTTTTGCCATCTAAACACGCCTCGCTCTGCCTGGTGATATGAAAGGCGGACTCCTCTCTCGGCTGCAGTGACTAACTTGGGGAGAGTTGAGGAGTGGCCCCGGGAACAGGAAGTCATCCGGAGTAAAGCCACCGGATGGCGAAGCTACTCTGGTTCCACAGCCCCAAGTGCTGTGGCTTCCATTCCTCCACTGACCCAAGAGACATAAGAAGCTGAGCACATATGTCGTGGGCTGAACCCCTTCCCTGTGCTTCAGGCCCCGAGGGCAGTGGGCAGCAGGACAAAGGAAGCTGTGTGAAGGGAAGGGTGACCCTTGGCAGGGGCAGGAGGTACCGCCTGGCCTCAGACCTGCAGGGCCACCACTGACCTGGCTCCCCGGCCCTCACATCACAGATCACGGCCAGCCTGCAGTGCCCTCGTTGGGTGCGAGCGCTTGTGTGTGGGTATGAGCACGTGTGCATGTGTGTCAGGATCTGGATCACAGAAGATCTCTGCCTCTAGCTCTGTCATGCCGCTCCTGCCCCCAGAAACCTCCCTGAAGCAGCTTGGAGAACTCCAGAGAGGATCATTCTCTGGACGGGCATCCCAGGACATGCCAGCAGCCTCGGTGTCCAGCAGAGGGGGCCCATGCTCTGCCCCCAGCCAGTCCCCCTCAGCATCCTGGACACAGGCTCCTTAGTTGCGTCACTGACCCTGTCCTCACCACCAATGGGCCTCACAGCCTGGCCTGCATCCCCCTCCTGTCCCCATGGCTACCCACCATCCTGACCACCTGTCTCTGCCCACTCCTGCCCCTGCCCACTCCTGTCTCTGCCACCCTCTGGGGAGTACACCAGGAGGAGAGTGAGGGGATGGATTTTGAAGAACCACATTGTGTTCCAGTCCTGACTCCACCATGTACCAGTCACACGGCCTGAGGCAGCACCGCCCGATCATCTCAGAGGTGAGAGCACGGCCCCCACAGGGTTGTGGTGAGGACCACACGAGACCATCCTCGGAGTGTTTCACACAGCATTGGCACATGGCTCTCATTTAATAACAAAGTGCTCGTCTGGAAAAGGCCTGTCTGTGTAGGACGGGGTTCTCGCACCCAGAAAACCAGACACCGCCCAGGATCACCTTGCCCATTTCTTACTTTCCGAGTAGCTCACACTTAAAACAATGTGCCCAGTAGTCTCCTATGCGGGGAGCACCTCTCCAGCAGGTAAAGGTTGATGAGCTTAAAGCATGCCAGGAACTGCTCTCGGTGTTTGCTATTACAGGTTCCCCCTTATCTGCGGGGGTTACGTTCCAAAACCCCGAAACCAAGGACAGTACTGAACCCTATGCATACTGTGATTCTTCCTAGAAGTACATACTTACGATAAAGTTTAATTTATAAGTTAGGCACCAGAAGAGATTAACAATAACCAATAGTACATTAGGACAATTACAGCAATAAGTTATGTGAACATGGCCTCTCTCTCTGATAGTGGACATGGCTACTAAGTGACTAATGAGGGGGAGTGTTTACAGCATGGATATTCTGGACAAAGGGATGGCTCACGCCCCAGGTAGAACGGAGCGGAATGGCATGAGAGTTCCTAATGCTACTCAGAACGGCACACAATTTAAAACTCAAGAATTGTCTATTTCTGCAACCTTCCATTTAATATTTTTGGACCATGGTTGACCGCAGGTAGCTGAAACCATGGAAACCCCAGATAAGGGGGGACTGCTGTGCCATCATTTTTTTCAGCATCTCTGTCCCACGCTAGGGCAGATGTCACAGATCCTCGCCCTAGAGAGTTTGCATGCTGAGGCACAGGGAATGAAGGTGTCCATACAGGGCACGAATGTGTCCATACAGGGCACATGAGCGAACATACGCAAGTGCATATATCTACAAAATCAGTGTTAGAGTTTGTCCTTGATTTTGGATTTGGGGGGGATTTTCCTCTTCCTGTTCCTGGACTCCCTCCCCAGCCTCCCCAGATACCTCTCCTCTCCGGCTTCCTCCACCCCCTCAGCCCTACCTTCCACTTTGGGCTTGGCCTCAGCCAGCCGCTCCTGGAACTTCTTCTTGAAGAAGAGGGCCTGCAGGCGCTGCTGGTAGTGGTCGATCCTGTGGACAGGGAGGCTACGTCACAGGCGGCCCCCCTCCGGCCCCGGCCCCGGCCCCAGCCCTAGAAGCCAGCCAGGCCCCTCCTCATTCAGCCTTCCCCCACCCCTCCCGCCACACCCACAGCCGACCTGCTCATTTCATAGAGGAAGCGGTCAGCGCGGGCCATCCGCTCGATCTCATGCTTGTGCTCCTCGAGGAGGTCAATGTCACTCTTCTCCGGGATGAACTTGAGGAGCTGCAAAGAGCAGGTGAAGGTCAGACAGGAAGCTGGTACGGTGGCACAGCACACAGAAGCCCACACTAACAGGCTCAACCTGGGGAGGCGTCCCCTTAAGAGACAGGCATCCTCTGTGGATGGTCTGCATTTCATCTGCCCAAAAGGAATGGCAGGGCATCCGGTTCCTTCCTTCCTTCCTTCCTTCCTTCCTTCCTTCCTTCCTTCCTTCCTTCCTTCCTTCCTTCCTTCCTTAAAATTAAGAAATAACTTACATAGAGCAAAGTACATTCTTCTTAAGTATACAGCTCAGTGATTTTTTTCTTTTAAAACCTTTATTGAGGTTGTATATATAGAGTAAAACATGCCCCTTTAAATGTGCAGGTCAATGAGTTTTACAAAACTACCCACCACCACCCAGACAAGATACAGAAGATTTCCTTCCCACCAGAAAGTTCCCTCGTGTCACTTTAACCAGCCAGCCCACCCCTCCACACAACATAGCCTCTCGGCTGAAGTTTGTCACCTTAGGGTTGATGTGCCTATTCTTGAATTTCTTATAAATGGACTCAAGTGTGTGTTCCCTTTAGTGTCTGCCTTCTTTCACTCAATGCAGTGTCTGAGATTCATCCATGCTGTAAGTATGGATGGTCTGTTTCTTGTTCATTGCTGAGTAGTATTCCACTGCAGCGACATACCACAGTCTATGCTTTCCTACTGATAGACAGCGGGCCGCTCACAGGTGGGGGTCTGAGTGTATCCCAAGTGCTTTTCCAGATGACTGCCTGGATTGAGAATTCCCATTGCTTCCCCTCCCAGCCCACACTTGGGATGGCCAGTCTTTCTAATCTTAGCTATTCTGTTGGGCACGTGGGGCCATTTCACACACCCACATCGACCCTGTTTCTCTGATGACTAAGAGCAGCCACTTAGAAATGCTCCTTCATGAAGTACTTGTTCAAGTTTTTGCTCATTTTTAAGTGCAGTTGTTTACCATATTCTCACTGATTTGTAGAGTTCTTTATTCTAAATATGAGGTCTTTGCTCGATATACCGAAGGCAAACATCTTCTAAGGTTTGGCTTGTCTTTTCGCTCTAATATAAAATAACGTAATATAATAGTGCCTTGGATGAACAGAGTTCAGGATTTTAATGAAGTCCAATTAATGGTGGTTTGGGTTGGTAGAGGGAAGTTTCCAGAAACCTCTCCACCACTCCTTCAGCCTCCAGCCTGATTTTTCCTTGACCACTGGGTCTCTTGGGGGGAGGCTGTCGGGAAGGGGTTCGCTGCCCCCCTCGAGGGGCTCACCTGCTCCAGCATGTCCTTGGCGAGGTCCTCCTGCTCATCCATCTTCAGCACGGCCTGGCGGATCTCCTCGTTAGAGAGCTTCAACCTAGGCAGAGCCCAGCCCTGAGCAGCCTGGCGAGTGGGTGTCCGCTCGGGACAGACCCTGCTCACTTCTCCCTCCTCCCTCACAGAACGTGGAGCACGGAGCACCTTGGAGAGTCCTCCCCAGCTCTGGCAAAGCCTCCTCAGACTACACTAATTTGGTTCACTCCATAAAACTCAACGAGTTCTTTTAGTCTCTGACAAAGTGCCTCCGGTCTGGTGCTTGAGTCTCTGTAAGAGCTGACAGGGGGACAGGGGCGTTTGGGAGTAAAGGGGCATCTTGGGTGCAGCCTGAGACATGGGAAAAAGGGGTCCTGATCTTCCTCCTCCTCCTCCTGCCTAAAATGCCCACAGCATCTCCCTGGGGGCGCGGGAGGGCAGGCCTCTGAGGGGCAGCTTCCTACTTCCTTCATTGTGGGCAGACAGAACAGCCTCAGTCTGTGACAGCCTCAGCTCCCACACAGCTGTTCAATCAGGTTTATCCGCTTGCTGTCTGGGGAGGGGGAGGAGCCCACCCCCGACACCCACACACTCCCCCCTCCCCCCCACACCTTCCCAATCCCTCCAGGTGCTCAGCCAATGGGAGCCCTGGGGTGCAGACCTCTCCTCCACCATCAAGGGGGAGGAACAGAGGCCTGGGCCTTGTGGGAGGGAAGCGGGGGTGGGTGTCCCAGGGGCGGCTGGGGCAGCACTAAGAATAGTCTGGGAGGCGGTGCCCTCTGACCCTGGCCCAGGCGGGAGGCCCCGCACAGAAGCTGTGCTGTTAGGGCACATACTGCCCTGTTTGTTCTGCAGCCACGGGAAATGCTTGGGGGCTGAGATCATGCTGCTCTGTGGCCTGAGCCTGGGGGCCTCCATGGGCTCGGAGCCACTCCACCAGCAGACGCTGACCAGGCTGGTCAGGGGCCTCGAGATGGGGCAGTTTCCTGTGTGCAGAGCCCCACGCTGCTGCTGACATGGGTTCCCGGGGAGGGTTCTAGATCAGGGCCTGTCCCCTTTCCCAGCGGGCAGCGGGCAGGGGAGCCCAGAGGCTGCTGCACCCCAGTCCTCAGCCACCTACCTCCCCCAGGCATTCAAGTCAACCATCTCCCTCCACAGCCCCATCTCAGTCCTCTGCTTCCTGGGGGCCCATCCCCTCCCGCCAGGAAGGTATCCTGGGGCAGGCCCCACAGGCAGGGCAGGCCCCACAGGCAGGGCGGGACCCCACAGGCCAGGCCGGGCAAGCACTTACTTGGAGAGCAGGATGACGCAGTTCTGCGCCCTCCGGCCGTCAATGACCGACAGCTCTTTGACCTTGCGGGAGGCCAGGTAGATGTCCTCCGTGGAGCCCAACTCTTTCTGCAACCAACAAGCCAGTCAGAAAGGTGAGGTGTGTTTCCCCCAAACCTCTACTCTCCACCCCGCCCCCTGAAGGAGCCGCCCCCCCCTTCAACCAGGCCAGGCTCCTGGTGTGAGAGAAAGGGGAAGGAAAAGGCCGGGGAGAGAGGAGGGTGGTTCATTACTGACCTAGTAGGAGGCACCTGGGACTTTACCATGGGCTGGAATGAGTTGGGGGCAATGAAGAACCCCTTTTTAGAGATTGCCCTCTCTGGGCAAACTAGAGAGGAGCTGTTCCGATGGAGGGAGACGCTGATCCCTATGGCTTCGGGAATGTCATAGGATCTACACATCTCCAGAGACTCAACCCCCACTCCCACTGCCCCACCCAAACTCCCCAAAATGTAAGAAGCTGGTTCTAAGTCCCCACAAGGTCACAGACCCTGGACTCCTGGAGACTTCAGGCCTGGCCCAATGTCCTCTGGGTAGAGGGCATCCACGTGTTCAGAAGTGGGGAAACTGAGGCAGAATTCCCTGTAGAATTCTCTCCTTAGATGTTCTAGCAGGCATATTCCCAAAAAATCAGACACCCCCCCCCCCACTCCTTTGAGCCCCTAATGAGCTCCTATCCTGGGAGCTGCCTCCAAGTACATGCTCCGTGCTGTGCGCCTGCAGGGGCTGCCACTCACGTGGCCACCTCTGCTAGCTGTGCCCGATCTGCTCAGTCTTACAGGATCGCCTGGCGGGCCCTCCCCTCAGGTGAGACAACAGACTAGGAGCTTCCTCCTCACTCCAGGGCCATTTACTCCACCGCTGGCCGGGGTCTGCTGTGCTAACCCCTCTCCTACATTTCGCTTTCTCTTTGGGGACCCTCCCCATGCCCCCTTGTATAGATGGGGAATGAGATAGAAGGTAGAAAGGACAGGCCTGCTCTTTCGGGCCCAGTACCAGGCAGCAGCCTGGGGGAGTAGTTAAAAGTCGGGGCGTCCAGGCCCCTTAGTGACTCACCTGTTGGGAAGTATTAGTTATCAGCTCCTAGGCAGGCAGCAGCCACAGCCAACAGAGAATTAAACATGCACAACGTTAGCCAAGAGGTACAGGGACCCAGGGACGGGAGGAGAGACATGGGGGCCTTCATCTCTACTCAGCCTGCTCCATCCCAACCAGAATCCTGGCTGGAGAGGGGGGCGGGGAGGAGCATGCACAGGAGCAGCTTCTAGCAGACATGCACCCCCAAGCCAAACTCAGCAGAGGACAGTGCCTCCCACAGGCCCTGGGCACAGGGGGTCCCCTGCCACTCCCCATCAGGGCCAACCAACCCCAGCTGCTGGTCCCAGGCTTTCCTCTCCTCCGCCTGGAATCTGCCCAGAGGGCAGAGGGCACTTTCCACCCCATGAGTTAAACTTTCTAAACAGGGGAGGAAATGCACAGAACTTGAGCGGGATCCTGTGGAAGTTGCGTTCCTTCAGGCAGAGGGAAGCAGGCGTCCCTGAATTTTGCTTCCCATCCCTTGCCCCTCACCTGCCTTTGAATCTCTCAGGGGAGCTGAGGAGGTGGAGCTCACCCCCTCACCCCCCACCGGTTCTCCCTTCCTGACCCTGATGGAGCTGAAATCACTAAGTCAGAACCTACGTGGGACAGAGAGGGAGATCCACAGCTCATAGACCTCCCTCCGCCCACAACCACCCAGGTCCCAAGACAGCGAGAGGAGGCGACCAACTCTGCTGCTGTGGATTTAACCCTGATCACTGAGTGACAGTAGCCTGGATGAGCTTTGCACCTTGACAGGATGCTGGGCTGTGTGGGCTCAGAGCAGTGAGGGGGGAAAGACTAGGGGGCTTTCTGTCTAACTCTTCTCCACTCACCAAATGGGGAGGCCCCAGACCCTGCCTGTCCTCAACTCCACAGCCCCTCTTTCCCTACTGGCCCCCATCCCAGCCCTGCCTCAGGATCCTGGAGGAGAAGCTCCAACCTGATGGAGGCGTGTGAACACCCCTTGCAGGCACGCCCTGCATCCCCAGGCCCCTTGGAGCACTGATATGCAGGAGCACCAGGCCCTCAGGATGCCTCCAGTCGCTGCCTGTGCCCATGCAGCCTGGCATGAGCAAGGGCTGAAAATGCCTCCTGCAAGCAGATGCCTTGAGCACCCACATTTAAATGATATGAACAACCATCTGGCTTTTCTAGAACCCCCAAACTGGGCCAGAGCTCTTCCTCCACCCCTTTGGCTAGTCCCCTGGGAGCAGGGACACCTGCCCTCAGCCCCCACTGCCCTCAGGGAGGGTCAGCCTCAGACCTGGACTTGGCAGGAAGAAGTGGGGAGCCTGGTCACTACATCCAGGGCCAGGAGGGCACAGCCCCCATCACTGGCACATGGGGAGTCCTCAGGGCCGGAACCCTGGGCTCAGCAGAGAAACCATGGAAGAAAAGAACATAGCCCTGAGCGGAAACAGCCCCTGGAGGCAGGCCAGAGAGAAAGCCAACCCTTCCAGGCCTGGGCTGGTAATGCCCAACTGGACTTGGGGGGCAGCCCCCAGATGTGCTGCTGCAATGCAGATTCCTGGGCCCCAACCCATTTCCTGACTCACATTCATGTGAGGATGAGGTCCATTTTTGGCAACTCCACAGGCGCTCGGCACAGTTAAGATCCCTGGCTCGGGAATGCCCTGTATTCTGCCACCAACCCCACGCCCCCTCATGCTGCTTACTTACTCGTCAGCCCTCTGTACCCACCGCCTGCAGAGCAAAGCCCAGGGCCTCTGCCCGCCTGCCCGGGCCTGGTCCAGCCTCAACCCCTAACATGACCTTGAAACATTAGCATCCTCTTATACCCTACTCTTGGGGGTGTTGAGAGATGAGAGTATATAGGGAAAAGTGGTTTGAAAGTTAAAATGCCTTTTAGGTATAGTCCCTAAATCCTGCGGCCAAAGAAAAAGCAGGATCAGCAGTGGCCAGGCCCTCAGACTCTACCTCCAGTGCTCCAGGATGAGAGAGAGAAACCACCACATGCTCATTCATCACTTGATGTGTGAATGCAAACTGTAATACTATGGGATGTCTCCCCTCCTGCACGGCACACCTCTACTTCATATCTATGTTCCCAGCACGCACCTGGGACCTGGCAAATGATCAAATCATTCAACACATTCAGGATGGAGGGAGGGAGGGGCCATGTGTCAGACACTGTGGGTTTATAAAGGCACAAATGTGAAGTCAAGGCTAAAAGTCAAGATCCAAGAGGCTCGAGGGGGCGGGGTCTTACCTGGTGCCTCTGATAGGCTGAGAACATTTTTTCAAAGTCCTGTAGGTCCAGAATCCGAAATATCTGCATGTCATCAATCTCATTCCATACGGTGCCAGGGACACGCTCCTAAGATTCCGGGCGGGGAGGAGACCTATGGTTGACTCACTTCCGTCTCTGTGGAGATGGCTGGTGCCTCCCTACCCCCACCTGTCCCCAGAGGTACACATCCTGACAGCCAGGCAGCCAGGCCCTCAGAAGGGGGTCATTCCTCCTCTCTAACCTCCACCCTTCCTCAATACTCAGCCCCAGGATAGAGGCCAGAGACAACCTCCTTCTCCGCCTGTCCACGTGGGGCCACGTGTAAGCACGTTACAGAAATCAGCGGGTGAGCTGAGTGAGGGATGGGCGAGTATGAAACTCCTTCCAGAAAAGCAAAGCCGAGCCAGCGCTCTCGGGCCCTCCCCCTGAAGGCGGGCCGGCGGGGTCAGTGGCAGGAAGAGTGCCCACACATATTGGGAATCCTTAGCGCAAACGATATTTCCTGCATTTGAGATGGCCATTTTCTCTCCCCGGGGTCTTCCTTCCACTTTCCCAGATTCCCAGAAAGCGGACCAATGTCAAAGGCTGGGACATCCTGTCCCCTCCAGTGACTGCCGGGGCCAGCGAGACGCTGCCACAATCTCCCGTTGGTCAGACCCAGGGAGGATGGCCCCTGGCTTATGACTGGGAAGGGCCCAGGAGTTTACATTCCAGGGCCCTCCCCATAGGCCCCGCCCACCTCTGTTAGGACCCTTGCATTGAACCCCACCCCAGGGGCCTAGGAAGAAGCTGTCAGCCTCTGGGGAGGAGCTGCCAGCCAAGCCAGGCCACTCCAGTGGTCCTGCGGCACCTGAGGATGGCTTAGAGGATGCAGACCAGAGGTCCTCCGGGCAGGTGCTCCACCCCCTCCTCCTGGGAACCCACCTCACCTAAAGCCCTGCTGACTTTTCAGGTAGCGTCTCGCCTCACGTGTCCTCTGGCTGCAGGGCAGCTGGGGAGCCTTCCTAATGCCCCCGCCTCCTCCCCCCGCCTCCCCCTCAGCAAGGCTTGGAGAGAGAAACATACCTTTCACTCACTTTTATTTTCTTAAACTCTGGAAAAGGGGAGGCTAGGCCAGAGCAGGGGGTGGGGACATTCCTGTGGCCTTCCTAAGGCCAGGGACCCTCTTGTGGAATGCCGGGCTGGGAAGCTCGGAGCGGCAAGGGATACAGGCAACTGGCCAAACCCAACACAGACACATTCTTTTCATGGCAGAAGCAGCCACTGTGTGTGTGTATGTGTGTGTGTATATGTGTGTGTGTGTGTGTGTGTGTACGCACAGGAGCACGCGTGGGGTCGGGGAAGAGGAAGGGGCCTGGGGAGAGGGGCCAGGCTCCTGGAATGAGGAAGGTAGTAGCAGAGAGGAGATGGTTGGGAATGGAATTGGGGCAGGCAGGGGAGAAAAACTTCTAATTCGGTCCCCACCTAAACCCAGGCCTGGGGTGCAGGTGGGCACACTGGGAAGGCTCAGAGAGGTGAAGCTTCCCATTGCTCCTCATTCCCGGTGAAGCCAGAATGAGAAAAAGGGCAGAATGAGAGGGTGGGATGCTGAACGCTAGGAAGAGAAAACAGACTAAGGGCCAGCCTCTCAGCGTGTCTTCCCAAACACTCGTCCTCCTCCATATTCTCCACAGGAACTCCCAGTGGGGTGCGCTGAGTCTGGAGCCAGACCGGGGTATGTCTATTCCAGTGTTCTCCAGTGTTCACCAAGTCACCCTAATGTGCCTGCCATGCCTCATCTTCCCCAAATTTAGTTTTTACGCCACTCTGGCTGAGACCTCATCACCTGTGGCCTAGATTCCTGGAGTTTCTGCCCCTCAGGGACAACTTGTGTATGCCAAGGAAATCTTTCTCAACGCACATTTCACTGTTTCCCTCAAGGAGCATGCGGGGTCAGCGAGACCAGGCTGGCTTGCTGTGTCCCTCTCTCGTCACTCTGTGGGACCACTGGCAAATGGAGGGGCCCTGTTTTCTTCTCATGTCACAGGGGGGAAACTGAGTCTCAACAGTGCTTACTTACTGAGCTAAAGTGTAGATTAAGTGAGATAACATACTCAAAGCACACATGGTAGTGCCACCAACAATAACCAATCTATTATTATTACTAGAGGCCTGATGCACGAAGATTCGTGCAAGAATGGGCCTTCCTTCCCCTGGCTGCCAGCACTGCCTTCGCTCCAGCTGGAGCCACCTTCCCTTCCCATGCCGCCCAGAGGCCTGGAACGGCTGGAGCGGTGCAAAATGCCTGCGTCCCGCCCCACCCCAGACCACTTGGTGCCTGCATATGCAAATTAACCCATCTTTGTTGGGTTAATTTGCATATTCACTCCTGATTGGTTGGTGGGTGTCTGATGGTATGGTCTATTTGCATCTTACTCTTTTATTAGTGTAGATTATTATTATTATTATTATTATTATTATTATTATTATTATGACTTCCTATGTGTTAGTCACTTGGCAAGTACCTTATATGTATTAAAACCACCTTTGCTATGGATGTCATAATTACCCTCATCTTACAGATCAAGAACCTGAAGCCCAAACGATGAAATGACCCCTAGTCATGCAAGTCAAAGCTTGCGGCTGGGATAATAGGTTCACAAAACATCATTTGACTCCCCGCCACCCACCCTGGCTAAGAAACGTCTGCAGCTCCCAGGACTGCTCCCCAATGCCTATTCCACCAAAACAGTGCTTTCCAGTCTAGGCATGAAACTGGCCTCTGCTGGGTCCCTGAGGAATTCGGTAGGCTTTATTAGTACTGGACCTCAGAGAAAATCCTAAGCACGAAGTTCTATATGATAAAAAATGTTGCAAAAATATTTTGCCTTGTCTGTATTCCTTAATTGCTAAGGTACCTAATCAACTTTTCATGAGATTTTAAAATCATAAATTAAAAGTTATAAGTATAGGAGATGCAGATTATATCTTTTTTACGACAATTTAAAAACATCACTTTTGATTATGAACAATGAACATTCCCACACAGCCTCTGGCCTCTGGTTCTGCAGAGCTGGCTGCCGGCTCACATGCCCTTGGCCTTCCTGCCTTGCCTCGTAACCATGGAGAAGCATGCACAGGGCACAACTGTGCAATGCAGCTGCCACCAACTTCAACAATGTTGCTTCAACGTGCTGCCAAGAGGTGGCTCTAAAATTTTAATAATTCAGGTTGACGGTGTCATCAGAGGCCCAGGAGACTACAAATGGGCTGTATTCATGCATCATATTTCTACCTAGGTCACAGAACCAGAGGTGGAAGGAATCGTAGAGATCACCTTACAGACAAGTAAATGGAATGTAGACAACATGAGTGGTTTCACAGGCCACACAGTTAGAGCCAAACTGTGTCTTGTTAGAGGGTAGAACCTCTCCTCTCTCCTTCAGTCCATCCTCAGGATCTAGAAGTGTTTCTTTGAACACACTTTCTAGATCCAAAGGTCAGAGGGCACCCATTACTCTCAGTTCCAATCATAGCTGTTATTGAAGGGTGAGTGTGAGTCAGGCCAACTGAACCCAATTGCCTTATATGTGTTTATCTCAGGGATAAAGTCACTAGTCCTCTTAATAGGACACAGTATAGAACCAGATGCAGAGCTTGACCCAGGCTGCAACTGGCCTTCATTTTCTAGGGGTCATGTGACACAGGACATCTATGCTCTATGATCTTGAACGTCCGACAGAGAAATCAACTCCACACTTGGGCCTGGAATGGGTGACTAGTGGGTAATATTTGTGAGGGCCTCTCACTGCTGAGCCATCTAGAAAGTAGCACCATTCTCCTGGGAAGATGCCAAAATGGCTATATCTTGGCATCAAACTCTTCATTGCAAGGGTGTCATAGCCCCTGTCATGGCCTCATTTCAGTCCTTGATCTTTACCATCTCAGTCCTTGGCCCAAGATCTTTGCCCAGATCTTCTACCTTTTTCCTCAGATTGACCCTGTCCTTATGGTTCCAGTTCAGCCCTTGTCTTGTCTAGAAAGCACCCCTGCTTGTCCCATGCTCTTGTATCTATATTACTCCATTAATCCTCAGCACACATAAATTCCTTTTGTAGGTGGCTTGGGCAATGTAAGCATTACCACATGACGAGCCATGTCCTCCCAGGGTAGAATGTTCTTCCCAGCGGAGTGAGCTGCCTGGCATCAGCAACCCCATCTTTTGCATCCTCTATGTCTACCCTTACACCCACCAAAGGAAGAACCCAGGGGATAGATCTCCAAACAGTGGGGCTGACTGCCCCCATGCTGTAGGAGAATGGATGCACTGGCCTCTCCTGGTTACTCACCTCATTCAGCTTGACCCAGTTGAAGGACTTCAGTGGGTGGGAAGGTTGGGGGACACACTTCTTCCTGAGTGAGACATCACTGCTGGGGAAAGGGTCTGGAGGGACAGGCAGGCCAATGCCGAAGCAAGGTGGTGCGCCAGGGGGAGTGGGAGGCCCACCAGGTGGAAGGGGTGGTGGCGGTGGGGGACAGCAGGCGAATGGTAAAGGGGGTGCAGGTGGAGGCAGGTCATTGGTTGTCATCGAGGAAGTCAAGGTAAGTGGGCCTCCAGGGGGAGGTGGGCAAGATACAGGTCCTGTCTGTGAGAAGACAGAAAAATCAAAAGAACAAAGCCTTCAGCACTGATACCTTTCAGGTCTCCCACTATTATTCCTTTCCTTACTCTTATTCTCCATCTACACTAGATCCCCCAATCCTGCTCTTATCTCCCACCTACATTGAGCCCCCATTTTCTCTCTGTATCTCAAACATCCACCACACACACAACCACAGATAGACAGACACATAAGTCAAACGCTCACACACAGACACTGAGCAAAGTCAGAGTCGTCACAATGCAACAGCAGGGTTGACACAGAGAGTTGTGTAGGCCACGACCTGCTGAGGGCGGGGAAGCCACAAGCCCACCTGCACTCTACTTCCAAGGTGTGCTTCCTGGGACAGCACCACCCAGAAGAAGGAGCATTATTTTCTCTAAGTAACACAACGGTGTCACCCTTACAGCTTCAGGAGCCCCCTCTATGCGGGGATGAGGTCCCCCTCTTTTCTCCCTCATCCAGGGATCCTTGGCCCCTCCCTACACCTGCTCTTCCCTCCATATCCTGAAGGTCTCGGCTCATCTCTGTGGAAGGAGAGGAGAGTGCCCACGTACTGAGATCTCACTGAGTTGGGCTACTAGCTCAGCCACTTGTCCCCGAGCCTGGCGCAGCTCCTGGGACTCTCGGGCCAGCTTGTCCTTCATCTTGTTCAGCGTCCGCATCATCTCTTCCTTCTCCAGAGTCTTCGTCTCACATTCTCGCTCCTTCCTCTCCAGCTTGCTCACCAGTTCCGTGTGTTCTAGATGATGTGGGGCAGGAGAGAAAATGGAGAGAGAGAATGTGAGTCTGCGTGTGCCCCCCTCCAGAGGAGATGGGTCCTGGGCTGGACAGCGGAAGGGGTGTGTGGAGCGTGCAGCAGGTTTAGTCAGAGCTCCTCACCTTTCCGGAACTTCTCTGCCTGGTCTCGCCACTGCTTCACTTCATTCTCATTGATGAGCCTGGTGGGGAGCAGAGGGAGGGTCCTGTTGAACGTTGGCACTCAACCTCCCATTGGTGCTTTGACCCCAGTCTATCTGGCCACATCGAGGAGGGCGGGGTTTTGACTCTCCAGATGTTCCTCCAGGTCCCCATCCCTTCCCAGTTCTCACTGTGTGTTTCTCCATGGACTGTGAAAGCTACAAGGACCCTTAGGTGCCCTGTAATCTAGCCCCTTTATGGAACAGTTGAAGCTCCTGAGATGAGACTGGAGACAAGATTTTAATGGTAGAACTAGGACCAAATCTCAGGCTTCCCTTAGCTGTAATGATTTGTACCCCTTTGTAAAAACAGGTGTTTGCATTGACAGAGATCAAAATATTGTCACTACCATGGTGCAGGCTTCCAAAGACCAATGTGCAAGAGTGAGAGAGGTCACCCATTCCAACACAGAATGAGGGTGAAGCGGGGGGCGGGGGTGTTGTCTAAATTATAAGAAGTCCTCATTCACATCAAACTCTTGCAACCGGATAAAAGTAAGCTTTCATTTAGACATCAAAGTACAAGATAGGTGAAACCCCAAGGTGAGACCCCAGTAATCATGTCTTTGGTAAGCCTGAGAATGTGGAAGAGTGAGATCCATGACTCTTGGCCTCCTCAACGAGGCTAAGGCTGTAAACAGGGGACAGCGTGGAAGGGAAATAACTTGTGCAGAGATTTCTTTGGGGAGAACCACCGCCATCGTCCCCGGGCTGCTACCTCCTTCACCTCCATCTGTGAAATGGCTTCTTTGAGCCTCTCAGAGAGTTTTGACCCAAGTTCCTTGACACTGGGCAGGAGGCATGGTGGACTGGGGTCTGACCTGGGGCTGGGCAGGTCCAGAGAGGAAGCATTAAGCAGGACAGCGCTTCTGAGCTGGGGCCCATCAGCTCTCCTAGAGTTTGTTGACAGTAGCTGAATTGTTTAAAATTCATTTTCTGCTTGTTGTTGAAATGCAATACAACCAATCAGTGAGAGCCTATTTAATCTCCTTAAGGGCAACTGGCTCAGACTTAGGCTGAAAACTAAGTAAAAGCTTGAAATTAAAAATGTAAAATTCAGTGTTTAAAATTAAAATTTTATGCTGAAAGATAAATGTTTCAAATTAAAATTCAGTGTTTAAGTTTAAAATCAATATTCAGAACATAAGGTCTGAATATGATGGATGTGACCTGGCACTTGCTCTCTGTGTTCCTCTGTACCCAGGGGCAGACAAAGCCTCTAAGGTCAGGATACTTCAGGCTGTGCCCTCCTTGTCCCATAACCTCATGGCTAAAGGGTCTTGCCCTGCATCTGCGGTCGGAAAACCTCTAAAGGGACAGAGGTTTATATACTGTGTACAGTCTCTGCTGCATATTCGTGTGTGTGTTTTTAACAACCTTTTTAAAATGTAAAATCTCTTCTTAGCTCATGGACCATGCAAACACAAGCTGTGGAATTCGCCCACAGGCATGGCCTGCTGACTCCTCCTCTGTGTTGATGAGTTTAAACTTCTCCTCTATCCACTCCACGCAACGGACCAGTGAGAGGTGAGTAACCGTCAGCTGTGCTGTCCAATATGGTGGGCACTAGCCATATGTCATATGGTTATTTGATTAAAAGGAAATACAATGTAAAATGCAGTTCCTCAGTCACATCAGCCACATATCAGTGCTGGGCAGCCACGTGTGGACAGAGTGGACATGGACCACTTCCATGGTCTCAGAGTTCCTCTGGACAATGCTGCTCCAGGCCAGTGTGGAGATGTCTGGGGTGAGACGGGGAGTGAGACCCCCATGTAGGAGAGAGATGAGAAGGAGGAGGAGGACAGGTGAGGGCTGGCCACTGCTCACATGTTGACGATGTTCTTGACGTTGAAGTTCTCCAAGGGAGCCAGGTCAGGGTCCACACCCCGCTCATCCTGGAGGACAATCTGCTGTAGGATGCGGTCCAGGAGCTGCCACTGCTGCAGGTAGCCGCCGTTCCGCTTGTCTGAGGGACACAGGCATCGCATCTACACTGAGCCCTGGAGCCCCTGGAGCCTCACCCTAGAGTCACTGCCTGGGCCCAGGCTGGTGAGATGCCCCCCACTCCCTTGGCAAGCTCCCAGTCTGATGCGGGAGGCAATGCAATTGCTGATGATGGAGAATCTCAAATCCAGTCATTTCTTGATTATCTGTGACTGACCCTCTGACTGTGTCAAACCTCTGGACATAATTCTTTGAAATGCTTCCTATCTGCTTTTCTTCCCTGTGGGTACCCAAGCATCTAAGGCCTTGGGAATGCAAATTGCTTTTTCAATTACCTTAAGAAAAGCCTTTCAGAAGGCAAATCTACTCCAAAATATTACATGCTGAATAATGAAGTCTGCAGGGAAATTTAAAAAAAAAGAGGTTTTAGGGCAATATCTATGCTATTGTTCTACAGAGAAAGATGGATGGAAACTAACTGCAGGTGTGCACAGGGAGGGAATCAGACTGCATAGGAGAATTGGTAATGGAACCCAGGAAGATTTGTTTTGGTGAAGGTGACCCTGAACTATGAAGGCAAAGGCATTGTGTGTTGTGCCCGATATCATGAGGTCCCACTCTCATCCCCTCTAATCATAGTCTGGCTGGGCATAGACATTTTCCGAGATTGAAACTCTTCATTAGTTCTTGATCCCCAATACTTCATCTCTGCTGACCACCAAGGAAGGTCAACCAGCATGATCCTGACCTTGAAGTCAAATCATTAATGCCTACAAGATGGAAGGTCATGTCTGTAAAGCCCCTTCTAAAGTAGATAGAGAGACCCAGACACATGCCCATGGGACACCAAGCACAGGGACTTGGGACAGAAGTCAGGTTTCCCAGGACCTTCCCGTGTCTTCCATGAAGACCTCTGCTCTGACTTACGGAGAAGAACTAAGAGCTGCTCAGTCCCAGCCACTGCATCTGTTTTTTTTTTTTTTTTTTTTCCCCACCACTCCACTGACACAGGCATTGCCACGTGGTGTCATGCTCCATTTACCTTTCACCCAGGAAACCAGGGTGGAGCCAGGACACTGGCTCACAGAAGCAGAACACATTTCATCTAGAGCCCTGGCCCCAAAGAAACAGAAGTTCCTTCATATGCACAGACTGGCTCAGCCTCAAGTTCATCCACTGAAAACAAGATCATAATGCTCACCCTGTACATCATTCTGAGGTTCAGAGACACTGTGCTAAAGGACCTCACACTGCACCTGGCCCAGAACTGGCACATGGTAAACTGTCCTTGTCACCATCACCATCTTCACTACCACCAAAGAGAGTCTGTCTAGGTTGAACATGATTTTCCAAATATCCCATTTTGTGAAGAGCTTAAATACCAAATGGTACAGTTTCATGTTGCATGCTGGAGTGGCTTATCAATAATTATGTGTAATTTATGTAGTCACCGTGCACACTTGGATCTTAAGAGCTTAGCATCTGCTCCTGTAGATGCTGACATTTGAAAAGAGAGGCAGGGGGAAGGGTGTTAGGGTGGGTACCAGCAAGGACTGGCTGGAGGAATTGATTTTCAAAAAATTAGCCTGCTCATTGCACATCTGTGCCGTCCCCCAAACACAGACCTTTTGGGAACTCCCCAGGAAGTCTGCTCACTCCCCTGTCAGAGCTATCTGATTTCAGGGTGATCAAGTACTGTTCGTTGGACTGAGATATTGGCACTGCTTGGGACCAAGTCCAGCAGCTCCCCAAGGTGATTGTGGAAGTCCTGGCCTTAGGAGGGAGGGAAGAGCAGGGGCCTGAGTCCTGGCCTGACCTCGCGGGGCTGGCTGAGGAAGCGGCAGGTGCTGGCTACTCACAGGGCATCTGCAGGCAGTGGTGCAAGACAGACAGCAGGCAGGGGTAGGCCTCCGTGTGCTTCAGCTTCCGGTGGATCAGCTCAAACATCTGGGAAGCACTCTTGGTGTCGATGTGGACCTGGGGGGTTGGAGGCAGCAATGACTCGGTTGGGGGAGACAGCGAGGAAGAGAATAGGGGAGAGAAGACCCTGCCTCCACCCACTGTACCATCCCTCAGGAGGTCCCACCTTCCCCTGCCTCTGGCCCAGGAGCAAGAGGGAGATATGCTAATTATATCACCAGGGCTTCTCAACCTGGGCCTATTGGCGTCTTGGACCAGATCATTTTTGTTGTAGGGGCTGCCTTGCTCACTATAGGGTGTTTGGCAGCATCCAGTGGCATCCTCCTCGCACTAGTTGTGACAACTTAAAAATGTCTCAAGACATGTACATGTCCCCGTGAGCGGGGGTGGGGGCTGCTAAGTTGCCCCTGGTTGAGAACTACTGATTCAAACCCAGGGGAGGAAGCAGGGGCACAGGTGAGTGAAGAAGCACGTGGCACATGGGTCCACAGCCTGGGCTCAGCCCCAGGCCTGCTCTCTGGTTGTGACAACAGGCCAGCTGCCCGGTCTCTCTAACCTGCTTCTGTGTCTATAAATCCAGGAACTTTGAGAGAATATACAGGATGGTGGTTCGTGACTGAAGCACCACCCAAAGCAGGTTTCTATTTGGATGGGGATTTTATAGTACAAAATTTAAGCAGCAGAGGGCTACTAGGGCTAAAATGAAAATATGATTGTGTTTGCTAAGCATGATCTGGTGCGTGATGGGAGGAGGTGATTCAGGATTGCCAGAAGGCAAGGGAAAGGAATCCAGGAGCAGCATTTGAGACTACTCAGCCGAAAGAAAGAATGTCTCTCTTTCCTCTGGGTGTTGTGACCCACTAGGGGGTAAATACTCTACCAGGTGAAACCCGCCAGGTGAGGCCCACATACAGCCGGGCATCCAGAAATAGGACCTGGCATGGGGGGACCCACCAGGGAACCCAACCAGCGCTAGACCCACCAAGCACAGGATCTGTAGAAGCGGCTAAGGGGCCACCTGGACCGCCACAGTCACCTCACCCCGGCAGGCTCCTCACCATGTCAAACCTCCTAGCTAGCTCCAGGTCATCCTCATTCCGGACCATCTCGAAGAAGTCTAAATGCCTGGATAGGATGGGAGCATTGAGAGCGCAGACATTAGCATCAGGACATCCTTAAAGGGTTACAGCCCCTTCAAGCCCCCACCAGCTAAACCTGAAAGCTTCATTCAGGTGAGGCCAATGCCAAACCAGAAGGAAGCAGCTGTCTGTAGGCAACACTCCCCTGTATAAGGGAGGTCAACCCAGCACTATTGACACTGGGGCTGGATTACCCTTGGTTATGGTAGGCTAACCTGTCAGTTGCAGCCAGTTCAGCAGTATCTGACCTCCACCCACTAGATGCGAGTAGCACCCCTACCTTTAGTTGTGACAACCAAAAATGTCTCCAGGCATTGCCAAATGTCCCCTGGGGTGGGGGTAAAACACTCCCAGTCAGGGACTACTGTCCTACACATACCTTCCCAGTGTGCTCATGCTGTCCCATGTCAGCCCTCAAGGTCAATCTCGCTCATTTTCTACCCCTTCACTCTCCACTCCACTTCAAAAGGATTCATCCTCTTTCCCTTAAGGTTCAGTGTAATAAAAGAGCCTGGACCCATGGGACAGAACCAGAGGGGCTGCTAGTAACACACGGAAATGTAACTGTGCCCTTGACCAACAAAGGGCTTTATGGCTTGTCTTCTGAGTGGGCCATTTCTGTTGAGCAGGAGCACACTGTAGGACATTTAGCATTCCTGGTCCCTAACAACCAGGCAGTCTGAAAACCAAACAACACTCCCACATGTTTCCAAATGCCCCTCAAGGGGGAAGTACTGCCGTGGTTGAGGACTACAGGGTCCACCTGTCTATAACATCAGAGATGAGACAGCAGGTCAGCGAAGAGGACAGGTAGGGATATAGGTAAGACATGGGACAAGGGGATGGGGAGCCACAGCCCGCCCCACACACCAGGCTGATTCTGCATTGATGTTGGGTCTGGCAGGTGGTCTCCAGTGGGAAGGGCAGCCTCCATGAAGGTTGTGACCATTACCCACCAAGGCTCTGTCCCCATAGGTCTGCCATGGGGATGGGTGGCGTGGGCCTTACTTGTCCAGGATGGCATTCTCGTGCTGCCGGAGTTTGTCAATCACGGGCTGTATCCCCAGCATCAGGAACTCGTACCGTAGATGTAGGCGGAACTCCAGATTGTCCTAGGGGGTCAGCAAGGAAGGACCAGACTCTTTGGTGTCGATTTCCATAAGAGTCCCCAGTGGACCCTCACTGCCACTGCAGTCATCATCCCACCACTTGTGCAGCCCACTCAACTGGAGCTGCTTCAAGTCCCAGAGCCCCAAGGAAGGGTGGGAGGAGACAATGTTGTTAATCCTTGTCGGTCTCCTGCCTCATCTCCGTTGATTCTCGTAGCTTTTGGCCTCAAAGGGCAGTGTTGTACAGTGATACAAAGCACAAGCTTTGGAATCAGACAGATCTTGGTTCAAATCCCTGCTCTGTCACTTTTACTAGTTTTGTGACTTTGAGAAAGCCTTAGTTATCTGTAAAATGGTCATGATATTACCTACAGCAAGCATGTGAAACTCAAAGCCTAACACGGGCCAAATAAACGAGGCATGTGGCCCGCAGGCCGCGAGTTTGACATGCTTGACCTACAGGAATGGTGTTAGTAAATATTACCTGATGAGTTATGGTTAACCAACTAATCAGAACAGATTTCAGTCATAAATAGCTAGTAATGACAAAGGTGTTGTCAGCATCTTAGGGACAATTTATTCCCCAATTCCACCTCACCTAACTGAGGTCATGAGGATTGGGTGAAAAACAAAACAAAACACCAAAAACATGCTGGCAGAAAAAAGGGAAAAGTACAGATTATTAAAGTGCGCCTTTTATCCTTCAATAAGCTGACCTTGACTGAGGCATCTGACTAATTATTCTTTAATTATTGCTATTTTTTATGGTCTGAAAATCCCATTCTGACCCCAAAGGAAAGAAATAAGAAACCAGGCCTCCTGACAGAAGGTGCTAGAAGAGCATGACTAGCCAACCCAGAAACCAGTCCACAGCAGATCTTTAGAAAACTCTAAAAAGAAGGGCCAACACTTTTCCTCTTCCCATAAATAATCCCACCGCCCGAAGCCATCATCAGCCAGCCACGGGGGGGTTTGTCCACGACACACGTAATGCATGATGCTACGTGTGCAGGACACTCCCAGAAGGCTCTTCTGACAGCAAGGTTAATGACGAGCTCTTCCTGCTCAGCCCAAGAGAAGGCAGCAAGAGGTGCTAAAGACAACGATGGCGGTGGCAGCCACCCAACCAGATGCTTGGCCCTCCCCTCTGCGACTTCCCCGGGAGGCACACACGCTAGCCCAGGTCCAGAAAGTCAGGGCGCAGCAAGGGCGGGGAAAGATGCCTCACCTCCCCGGCGCCAGCATTGAGGACGGCGTTGATAAAGGACATGATGGCTGTCTTCAGGTTCACTTCATCCCGGTACCGGCCCAGACTTCGGTCCAGTTCATTCAGCAGGGTCTGGATGGGAAGGCAGCACAGGAGAGGAGAGGGGAGCTCAGGGTCCTAGAGGTCCAGCCTCTGTGCCTTTTCCCCTGCCATCCCGACTAGCAGAATGCCCTGTCCATTCTCTCTACCCATCAATCCAACTTATCCGGGGCCTTCGCCACAGCTTCCGAGAGGCATCCTTTGCCTCTCCGTGCCTGTCCCAGCCCTGCCTTACTTCCTCTCCACTCAGCCTCAGGCTGGGTGATTTTGCTGGGCAGTGCTGAAATTCTGCTCCGGCACCTTACAGCTCCTCCACAGCATGGCCACTGCCTTTGTCTCTTTCGTATCTTCTGCAAAGGGTCAGGGGCCACTTTTCACACACAGTAGGTGCTTATAAATGTTTGAAGACAGAATAAACAAATAGTCTATCCTGGTGGATAAACCACAGATTGTAATGACAGTTCACATCTACGGAGACTTACTCTACGCCGAGACACGTGATACTCATTGTCTACCTCACTGGCACGTTTCTGGGGCAGGCCAGGGAGAAGAAAAGAGAATAGCCTGGCCTGAGCTCGCAGGACTGTTCCCAGGGTCCCCGTAGTAGGCACAGGCCAGGCACAGGGCCTAAAATTTTGAGCCCAACAATTGCATGAATTAGACAATTCTTCCCTGAGTCCTTCTAATGAGCCAGGTGCGGGGCTCAGGGAGACAGAGCCACGAAAATGAAACAAACCACTATCCCAGCCTCAGGGAACCCATGTTCGAGCAAGAAGTCCATTTTCCTCGCCAAAGCCCTCTCTCTCCAGGTCCTTCTGCAAGCCGGCCGCGGGCCCTCACCTGGAAGCGCGTGCGCTCGGCTGCGTACACCTGGTAGTGCAGCATGGCCTGCAGAACCTTCTTGTGGCCGCCCGGCACCAGGCACACGGCGCCCAGGATCTCCAGCACGGCCACCTTGGTCTTGCTGTTCTCCGTGCGCAGGCTCTGCGCGATGGTGCTGATGGCCTCAGGCTGTGCCAGCACGTGAGCCCGCCCCTGAGAGTTGTTCATCAGAGCCTTGATGCAGCCGATGAGGGAGGTGTGGATGCGGCTCTCGCAGGTGGCGTGGTCCATGCTCCGGAGGAAGTTCAGCAGACAGGTCAAGCCATCCAGCTCGATGAAGCGGGTCACGAACCTGCCCAGGCCAGAACCGTTAGCGGAATGGGCATCCTGCACTTGCGTGTTATTCTGTACAACTATTTGCAAAGAGTCATCCCATGACCCGTGCTCCATTGTGTCCCACCTACAGTAACCGCTTGGCTCATTTACACATCGTTTCTAAAACACTGACATCCTAGCATGCTCACAGGGAACTCGCATCTTGTTTGCATTTTAAATACTGTTCATTTGCATGTCATTGACTGGCAGTTGCATAGCTATGGTGCTGTGCAAGGGAAGGCGATGATCAGGATAATTATTACAATAATTATTAGGGCTATTAAACCTGAAGACTTATCTCCAGGGAGGATGGGAATTAAGAGAATTGCAGTCAGACAATAGGAAGGACTTCCAACCATGGGTGGGTGGGTGGGTGGGTGGGGGTGCATCAGAGTCAAAAGTCAAAGGACCAAGGCTCCAGAAGGCACTCTGCAAGGGATCCTTAAGAAAACAGTAAAAACCATTTAGTTCAGTGGTTCTTAACCAGGCCAGGCTATTCTCTTTTCTTCTCTGTTGGTCTATGGCTAGCATTCAGGGGACCAGGGACGTGGGTGGAAAAATAAAATTATACAGGCATACCTTGTTTTATTGCACTACTAGAGGCCCAATGCATGAAGATTCATGCAAGAATGGGCCTTCCTTCCCCTGGCTGCTGGCACCAACTTTGCTCTGGCCAGAGCCGCCTTTCTGCTCCGGCTGGGAGCCGCCTTTCCCCTCCGGCCTGAAGCTGCTTGGCACCTGCCCCTGGCCGCTTGGCGCCCGCGTATGGAAATTAACCCACCATCTTTGCTGGTTTAATTTGCATACTCACTCCTGATTGGCTGGTGGGCGTCACGAAGGTACAGTCAATTAGCATGTTACTCTTTTATTAGGTAGATGCTTTATTGTGTTTCACAGATATTGCAACGAGATTATGTCTTGCTGAAGGCCCAGATGACGGTTGGCATTTTTTAGCAATATAGTATTTCTTAAGGTGCATACCTTGTTTTTTAGACACAATGCTAATGCACACTTAATAGACTGCAGAATTGGAAACACAACTTTTATGTGCCCTGGGAAACCGAAACATGCGTGTGACTCACTTTATTGTGATACTCAGTTTCTTGCTGTGTCTGGAACCAAACCCACAGTATCTCCGAGGTATACCTGTGCTTTTATTTCTGGCAACCTTCAACTGAAACTTAGCATTTCCTTCCATGATAAATGAAGGCAATAAATGTCAGTGGTATTAGCAGAATCTGTGACTTTGTCCCCAAAGGAATCACAGTGATCTTCATATCAAGTTTCAGTTGTTGCAGGCATCTCAAAATATCACTGACACTCGTCAGCACGTCAAAATGATGGCAGTTGCCAGTTCCTGCTATTTAAAGCACATTTATTGCCATCTCACCAAATTTTAATATTTGGTAACTGTATTTCCATTTAGTTGGCTTATTTTTAAAATTCCCATCTAATTTTATTTTAACTATTAAAAAAGTAATGAATACATTTGATCCCAAGTATATTTATGGGTATTTCTATATTACACAAATATGCCTAGAAAAATAAAATTTACTCTCAGATTAAGTTGTTAAAATAAGTGTTATTTACATGATTACAGGCTTTTCTATTCCACAAAATTGCCACCATGACTTGGTGTAACTTTTGCCATCAGAGGTATACCCAGGGAAAGAAAAATAAACTGAATGGGACACAAACCTGGACACTCCCCTTAACCCCTTTGCTTCCTGACCCCTCCTCCTTCCTGCCTCTTCTTCCCATTCCAGGCCCTCCCACCCCCCACTCCCTGCAATCTGAGAGACAAGTGGAAAATAGGATGTCCCATTCTCCTTGAGGCTCTGTTTCCAGGCTCCTGGGGGGGAGAGCTCAGTCCCGACAACACACACACACACACACACACACTCACACACACATACACAGACACACACACACACACACACACACTTGCAGACCAGTACTGGTAAATGTTAAAAGACTGGCTCTCTGGAGAAATTAAAAAAGGCCTGATTGTAGTGTTTGCCAATTTCCATGGCATAAATATTCCCAGAATAGCCAATTTCAAGCTATCAATGTGACCTCCTTGACCGTGGAGTTGGGAAGAGATGTGCCATTTATAGTATTTCCGCCACGCATATACAACAGGCGCAAACTCGAGCATAAGTAATAGTGAAGATTATACATTACAATAAAATGGGGTCAGTAAAATCATTAGGTAATTAGGGAGTGATAAGTTTTGAGTATTTATTACCTTTGTTTTTGACGTAATTTAGTCATAAATTTATATTAAGTTCATTTTAGTCATAACTGTGTATAATACAGTTTGCAAAAGTGCAAAAACTTAACACTTGGCTCTCACAAACTGGTGTGAGCCCGCTCCCAGGCCCAAGAAGAACCCGTGGCTCTCGTCCCCTCTTTGGACCCTTGTACTTTGTGGCCTGGGGAGTGGGAGTTTCTTCTCCAGCCTTTGAGGCACCCATCCCGTTCCTGGCCTTTTTTATTGCTCCCACTCTGATGGTGACATCTCATCCATGGACACCACAGCTCCCCCTAGTGGCTGGAGTATTTCTCACCCACACTCAGGAGACTTCATCCTCAGAGCTCTTTCTTCTAAGCCTTGAACGTATAGCTCCCTTCCTTCCTGTTCTATTCTCCCAAGAAAAACAAGTACCTGTCCTCCATATCTCTTTGGATATCTCTTACAAAGACCCGAGGTTTATTCCACTTTCCTATTTCCATCTCCTCTCCTCCCCAACTTGTCCATCCCCAGCTCCTCAGAGAAAGGGGGTGTGGGAGCTGGAATGAAGTCAGCTCCAGGGGACGCTGGGGAGAGGAGCTGGCCAAGGGGACCAGGATGGGAACTGCCTGGCGCTTTAGGAAGTTGAGGGAAGCACTGGGCAAAGGGCAGTGGAAGGAGGTGAGGGAAGGAGGAACACACCTCATGGGCTGCGTCCGGAGAGCCGTCTTCAGGGCTTCCACCACTTGGTTCCTCATCTCTATCTCCTCCTCATCGAATTTGTACAGACTCTGCATCTGAGGCAGGTACAGAGCGGAGGTCACGCTGGGCTCTGTCTCCCAGCCCCTGTGTCCCCAGCCCTGGTGTGAGGGGCCACCCTGGCCTCAGGAATGGTTAAATGGTGGGGACACTGGTCAAATGGTGGGGACACTCTGAAGTCACACGGAGAAGGGAGGGATGATGATAACATCTTGGGCTCTGATCCCGGTGGGTGGGGTGTGAGGTGCAAGGGGAGATGATGGAGGCTCACTCGCCCCCATAGCCTCTCCGGTGGGACCAGGACAGGAGAGGAGCACCACTCACCGCAGCCATGGAGTTGATGCGGTCAATGTAATAGTCAGGCCAGCTGGTCGCCATCTTGTTGGGGTCCTCCTGCTCCTGGAACAAGAAGACTTGTGAGGACCAACCTGCAAGGCAGGCGGTGGCCCGCGGTCCTCAGCTTCAGGCCCCGGGCAGGCATTCCCAGCCCCACCTCGATGGGAGGCGGCCAGGGAATCACAGTCTCCCAGCTTCCCCTTCTTCCTCGGCAAAATGTGGCTAATAAACACTGACTCTCACTACCAGCTAGTGACGTGGGCAGAAACCAGGCAGGTATATACACGTTCAATGAACAATATGTGCAATTAAAAATAAAGTCATTTTTCCTTATTATATTTCTTCTGACTCTATTTCACAAAATACAATTTTATGTCTGTTGACGCTAATAAAAATTTGTGCTGGTATGTTATATCTCTTTTTGTGTTTTTTTTTTTTCAAATTTTATTTTTCTGGTAATAGTCTCATTGTATTCTACAAAAGTATTTGGGTCTGTGATGGTTTGGGAATTTAAAAACTTGGTCTCTCTCTCCCAGATAGTTTGAGAAGCACTGATATAAAAGCATTTGGTGCAGTTCCTGGCACATAGTAGGTGCTCACTAAATAATAACTTTACAAAAAGAGGAAAAGACCCTGGTTTGGGGAAGACTCAGGAGGGGTCTGTGGAGCTGAGAGGCAGAGCCCGGATCAGGGGGCCTCTGGCCCAGCTGTCAGGTACCAGGAAAAAGCCCCAATCCTTCCCCAGTGGAAAGATGGGAGCTGGACAAACATCCGAGTTGACTGAAAACCCAGCCCTCTCCTCTGCCAAAGGATCTGCTTCCGGGCATTACCCAGCCCCTGCTCCCTCCTGTCCCTGTCCCTGTCCCATTGGGCCGTTCCTACTGGCTTCTCTTTGCCAAATTCCTGCTTCCAAATCAGCATGAACATTTACCTCCTCCGGAACCTCTCGGCCAGCTGGTTTGGACTTTACCCTGAACCTCTCAGCTCTGTCCACTCGGGCTCCAGGATTTGGTTTCCTAAAACCCACAATTTAGTCCAGTGGGAAAGCTGTCCTGATTTGGTCTTTGTGACTTCATGTGACTTCTATGTGTTAAATCCCATGCCTGAGGCCCACAAGTCTATCTTCTACCTTGAAGGAGGAATCACAGAACCCACAGCAAATCCATCATAAAACACGTATTTCCCTGCCTTTTCGGGCTCATCCTTTACCCACTCCATATGCATGTAGTGAGCGCCTACTACATGTCAATCACTGCACTGAGTCCTGAAAGTACTGAGCAAAAAGCCACCATCTGTGTCTTCCATAGTGTCAGAGGCACGGTGACAAACGCTCTGTGGAAGAACTGTCCCTAGTGGGCCACGGAAACCCTGGGGGCCATCGAACACCGAGGCTCCTGAGGGGTGAGGTGGTGGGGCTGGGGACGGGGCTGAGTTACTGAGGGTGCTGCAGACAGAGGAGGCCTGGTGTGGAAAGCGTGGGGTGTGAACGTGGATGGGGAAATTGCATACACTTTGATTTGGAAGAGAGAGAGAACTCCTTACATTTTTAGTAACTTGTTTAAAAAAATTTAGCTGTATGAGAGATCAACTTAAAGGAACTCCACAGTAACTCAATTTGCAAAGTGGGGAATCATGAGACAGGATTAATTGCTCCCGAAATTAATTTTCTCATTCCTCCCTCCCTTCCTCCCACAACTTGTGTTTTTTTTAAGACGTGTTTTTCTGAGAGATTGATAGACACAGAACATGGTATTCTGCAGGCGCTTAATGCATGTGCACTGAGTGCAGCAGACAATGACTTGCAGTGCGTGCAGCCCACGCAGCTCGCCACAGGTCCGCAGACCCAGCAGGCGGGGCTCTAGCCACGGCACAGCCATAACCAGCGGTGGGTCTGGCTGGGCTATGGCCTCGCTAGGCTTTTCTTGCCTCGTGTGCAGAACAAAGGACTGGACTGGACTGTTGCTCAGTGCCTTCCAACTCTAAATGGTGAGTGACGCTAGTCCCCCCCTCCCCCATTTCACAGTCAGCCTCTCGGTGTGGGTCTCTGCCAGGTCCTAACCCCCAAACACCTGCACTCCGAAGTCAAAGGGAGAAGCTGCAAGTCTGAGAAATCGGAGATGGGGGGAAGAGGGGGGAGGGGGGAGAGGGGGAGGGGGATAAGAAAAAGAAAACAGACTGAAAGAAACAGATGGGCTCACACACAGTGAGAGAAAGAGATGAGCGAAAGAGACACAGAGATGGAGAAAGGAAGAGGAAGAGAAGAGGAGGGGAGGAGAGAACATCCAATTAAGCCCTGACTGAAGCCGCACACCCCTTTCTAGGGAGGACCAGGGTCAAATGAACTAGAGGCGAGGGAGGAGAGGGTGGGGAGAACGGACTGATGTGTGACCTAGTGTGATCCTGATAGGCATGCTGGCCTGTGAGGCCGAGCCTGAGACAGGGCAGAGCGGGTGCTCAAGATGCCCCAAAGGTCCCTCCCCTCCCAAACTGGTCCTCACAACACAGCTGCCCCACCTAGGCCCAGGGTGGCCGCCCTCCAGGTGCGGGTCCGGCACGGAAGGGAGTCTAGACGTGTCCTCTGTGTGCCTCCCTAACCCAGCACCCTTCCTGGGTCCCAGCAGGCACCTGCTTAAAGGGCTTTTGAAAAACAGAACCTATTTCCTTGAGTGTACGCTCCGTGAGAGCAGGGATTTTTTTGTCCTGATTTATTCACTGTCGTCCCTCCAACACCTAGCCCAGTGCTGTGTATAACAATACACCCCGAGCTGTGGACCCTGAGCTGCAGCGGGGGTGGGGGGGGTGGGGGGTGGGGAGAGACAGAGGGGGCACCTTCTTCTTGCTGCAGTAGATCTGCCATTTCTTCTCAGGGGGCAGAGCAAACACTGCCTCCCGGTTCTTGTCGGTGAGATCCAATTCATCCTGCAAAGACAGCAAGAAGAAGCGTCTGCATCCAGAGATGAATACTCAGCCCTCCAGGAGATAACAAGGCCCCCAAACCTATCCCTCAGCCCACTGCCTCCCTCCCAAAGAGGATCAGAGGATGGCAGGGCCATTCTTTCTCCTGGAAACACGGCCCGTGCCTGGCTTCAGCCCAAGCCGTGCTGCTTCCATCCACACTCGCCCTGCGCCAGTCTCCCCCCCACCCACCGCTGCCCCTGCAGACCCACCGCCTCATCCAGCCCTGCACATCTCCTGCAATGCTTTGCCAGCCATTAATTCTCTTACCGGGTTTCTTGTCTTCCTTCCCTTGTCGTTCTTAAACTTGTCAACATATAAGTCAAGGCCAGACAAGGAAAGGAGCATTTCTACAGAGCCAGGCCTTGCCCCATCCGGCAAGTCTCCCTGACCTGCCAGTCTCTCCTGCAGAAATTCCCGGGCTCCTCTGACCTCCGCCTGGGCCCCAGCACTGGCTGGGGAGCTGGTGAGGATGAAGGCACAGCAGCTCTCCTGGCAGGAAGGGCATGCTGTGCCAAGGGAGGCGGTGCCCTGCTTCCTGGAGGTGTCCCTGCCAGTGGCGGCCCCTGTACCCACGTGACCCCCAGAAAAGGCTGGGCTCTGGCAGGGGAGGCCACGCTTCCTGAGGGGAACCGAGGCGTTTCTGACATCATCAAACTCAGGGTAGATCTCTGGGTAGCTTGCGGTGACTTTACAGGTGTGTCAGAACGCTTCCTTCTTGAAGGTTTGCACCTGTGACTCAAGAGCGATGCTCAGCCTCATCTAAGACATAGTTAAGGGGCCAGGGCAGTGGTTGGCAAACTCATTAGCCAACAGAGCCAAGTATCAACAGTACAACGATTGAAATTTCTTTTGAGAGCCAAATTTTTTAAACTTAAACTTCTTCTAACGCCACTTCTTCAAAATAGACTCGCCCAGGCCATGGTATTTTGTGGAAGAGCCACACTCAAGGGGCCAAAGAGCCGCATGTGGCTCGCGAGCCGCAGTTTGCTGACCATGGGGCCAGGGGAACACAGCGCGCTTCTCAACTCAGCACCGAGAGGTTTTAAATCAAAAGCAAAACTTGCTTTAAGATAACAAAGGTCAGCATTACTAACCTTTTCATTTTAAAAAATGATAAACAGTGAGAGTAGCATTTAAAGCACTCATACACTTGTCCCTATACTTTTATTTATTTAGTTATTTATGTTTTTATTGATTTTAGAGAGAGAGGAAGGGAGAGAGATAGAAACATCAATGAGAGCCATAGTCGGTTTGGCTCATTGGCTAGAGCGTCAAAGTCCTGGGTTCGATTCTAGTCAAGGGCACATGCCTGGTTGTGGGCTGGATCCCCAGTAGGGGGTGTGCAGGAGGCCAGCCAGTCAATGATTCTCTCTCATCATTGATGTTCCTATCTCTTTCTCCCTCTCCCTGCCTCTCTGAGATCAATAAAAATATATCACACACACACACACACACACACTGAGTGGCCAGATTATTATGATCTCTGAACACTTAATAATCTGGCCACTCAGTGTGTGTGTGTGTGTGTGTGTGTGTGTGTGTGTGTGTGTGTATTAGTGGCACGGTGCATGAATTTGTGCATGGGTGGGGTCCAGCCAGCCTGGCCAGGGGGATGGGGACATGGGCAGTTGGCCGGCCTGCCTACTGGTTGAACTCCTGGTCGAGGGGACAATTTGCATATTAGCCTTTAATTATATAGGATATACACTGAGTGGCCAGGTTATTATGCATTCAGAGATCATAATAATCTGGCCACTCAGTGTATATATATGTAACATTAATGAGAGAGAACCATCGATCAGCTGCCTCCTACACACCCCCTACTGGGGAATGAGCTCACAACCCAGGCATGTGCCCTCACCCGGAATCGAACCAGTAACTTCTTGGTTCAAGAGTCCACACTCAACCACTCAGCCAAACCAGCGGGGCTCCCTATGCTTTTATTCACAAGAAAACATTTAAGATTTTCCTTCACCTGGCTCAAGACTGTCCCAATAGGAATATCATGTGATCCACATGTATTTTTAAAATTTTCCAGGTACATTAAAAAATTAAGAAATAGGTGAAGTTAATTTTAATAACACATTTTATTTACCCCAAAATATCTAAAATATGATCATATCCACATGTCATCAATGTAAAGAAATGATCAGTGAGGTATTTGACATGAAATCTGGTGTATGTTTGACCCTTACAGCTCATGCCAGTTCAGACCACACGCCGAGTGGCCAGCAGCCCATGTGACCAAGCCTGCCACCTTGGACAGCACACGAAGGTGATTAGAAACACTGCCCATCAGTTCACCTGGCTTTGGAAACAGACTCCTGCATATCTAATAAACAAAGGTTCTTCCTAGAACCACGCTCCACACATCCCAGGCGTGTCCTTAGTCAGAGTTCCCAGAGCCCCGCTGGAGGGTCCTGCAGTGATCTTGCTCTACGGTCAGAATCAAAGATGTTCCAATTCCCAGCACCAACTGCCTCTCTCTGTTTGGCTTACACAGTCAGCTCCACCCAGACCACCCTCCCTGCCTGCCCACCCACGGATGGCCTCAGTCCCAAGCTCAAAGTCAGCCTCTTCTCAGGTAAGAACGCCTCTTCCTTCCTGAACTCCAGAATGGTCATATTCAGCATTGCATTGTGGTTGTCTTTTCTCCCCAGTGGTCCCTGTCACTAAGTCAATGGATATTTCTTGGTGATTTGGCTCAGCCCAGATAGCCCTGACTCTATGACCCAATTGCTCCTTACTGACCCCCTCTGCCCTGATGCAAAGAGTATATAAACTGAGTTCATCATCCCAACCCCCAAAACCCGAGTCTCTGCAGGCATATCCTGTCCTGTGCAGGGTCCAACACCCACCTGGTTCCTCATGTCAGAATCATGGGTGTTCCTTGATTTCTACTCACTCACCCAACAAGTCCTATTACAGTTTCTCCTGAATAGCTCTTGAATCTCTCCTCTTCCCTCCACCCTCACTGCTAACACAAGTCCAAGCCACCACTCTCCTAGCATGGACTGCACCAAGAGCCTCCGAATGGTCCACCCAGAGCCCTTCTTCAACAGAGGACCCTGCATGGTCGTTTAGAACAGCAGATCAGGTCACCTCGAAGCCCTGCTTAAAGCCTCGGGGCACTCTGTAGAAATAAATCCAAATGCTCGGTTATTCTCATCGCCGTGGTGTCTCCCAAAAGGACGTGCTCTTTTCTGCGGGGGCCCCACTGTGATGGTTCTGCACCCCCATTCACTTATCTAACCATCACTCTGTGTTCAGATCTCAGTGGCAATGTCACTGCTTCAGGGGGACCTTCCTGACCCCCATTCTAGAATAAAGCTCCCTGCTAGACACGCCATGGGCTCCCTGAACATTCCCTCTCCTAACACTCATCACACCGGTCAGACTGTTCAAGTTCAGCCTGCCCTACTGTCAGCGACTGTGCCTGTTGGCTCATCCTTAAACCCCTGTCCCACAGGGCCCAGCACACAGCAGTCTCCCAATAAACATTTTTTTTCATTTATTTTTCAATAACCGACACTAGTCTCCTCACAAAGACTTCTCGGACTCATTCTTGCTTTGCCAACGCGCCTTGTCAGCAAGTATTCACAGAGTACTCGAAAGGTACTCTGTGAATACTTGCTGAATCAAAGGGCCAGAGGCAGGAATTTCATGTCCTTCTATCAAAACTCATGCCTTCTGACCAAGAAAACGTCCCTGCCTGTGACAGCGCAAGGAATACACTTTTGATCTTTGTTCCCAGTTCCTAGCACAGAGCTCCTAAATCCCTTGGAATTTCCTGGGTGATAAGAGCTTCTTTTCCACAAGTGACATAAGAATGAAGCAGCTCCACTCCTGGTGGGACCCACATTGCTCTCAGATGGGGGCTGGGCACCAGAAAGATCAAGCCCTGACTAGAAGCCTAGAACTCTCAGCCTCGCCTGCCAAACTCCAGAGGGAGGAGAGGGGTTGGAGATTGAGCTAAAACTTGATCATGACATGATGAAGTTGCCATAAAAGTCCCTAAATAGCAGGGCTCAGAGCTTCCAGGGTGTTGAACCCATTCAGAGGCTGGGAGGGTGCTGTACCCCAGAGTCCACAGGGACAGAGGCTCCTGTGCTCAGGACAGGAGCCTTCCTGTCCTTACCCTGCTGGGCCTTATCCTACGCACCCCTTCAGCATTGGTATTCTTCAAAATATCCCTTATCATAAACTGGCATTAGTAAGAAAAGTGTTCCTCTGAGTTCTGTGGGCCATTCAACAAACTACTGAACCTGAAGCAGGGGATGGTGGGAACCCCCAATTTGCAGCCAAGTCGAACAGCAGTGTGGGTAACCTGGAAACCCACTAGCTGTGATTGGTGTATGAAGTGGGGGAGCGGTCTTGTGGGCTGAGGCCTTAACCCATGGGGTCTGTGCTAATTCTGGGTAGCTAGTGTCAGAAACGAGTTCAATTGTGGGACACCCGCTGGTGTCCGCAGAGAACTGGAATTGCTTGGTGTGGGAACCCACACGTGGTGGCAGCAGTATTCTGAGTGAAAACAGATCTTAGCAGCGCTGACTAACCCATCCGGCTCCACGTGATAGTCCACACTAGGAAACGCTTGCTCTCTCCCAACCTCGCCCCATCCTGAGGGAAGGATGACCACTCACCAGGGAATGCATCCACTCACATTAAGAGAGCAACAAGTGTTCCTACTAGTAAACCTGATATGATAGGGAGGGCAGGCAACTTTTTCACATAACCTTCATGTTCTCATCTGATAGTGTCCTGTTATTTAAAGGGCTAGATGGCCTTAATCAGATACATCTATTATCGAATTCAAGTGTGGTATCTCATTCCGAATCACACAGCATCATCTCTATGTTGGTCAGCCAGGAGCACGAATGGCCCGGAGCTCATGGTAGATAGGCTCCCGTAGATGGGCTTGTGCCTGTCACTCTGCCCTACGGCAGGGCTCAGGTCTGAATCCTGGGTACAGGCCCTACATCCCTGGTTCGGGCTTGCCTGGGCCTGCAGGCTATCTCACCATCACACCTCCCAAGAGAGGAATCATGCTTCTTTCCTGTTCTGCCCCTTGGTGGTAGAGGAGGAAGTTTCTCACACACAGCGGTTCCCACAAAGGCACACTGTTATTGCTCCGGCCCAGGTGGGCATCAGAGAGAAGGGCTGATGCCAGTGTGAACAGCAGGGCTGCTGCCTCCCTAAGGCTGGATGTGGGATCCCGGCCCCAGGGAGCTCCAGGTGCCATGTAGGCATCTCCATCTCCATATTTCTAGCAAGTCATCACTGTTCTGGGTGCCCAGTGTCTGCCTACAGGATCCCACCCTGCTTCTTCTTCCTGCGCCTGGGGTAAAAGGATCCAGGGAAACCCAAGATCAGAGAGAATGTCAGGTTCGGATGCTCTCTGAGCTCTCACTGCCTCATTCCACACAATCCCGGACCTGCTCTTCCACAGTGGCCTAATGGCTGTCCGTTAGGTCTAGAAGCCAAAGCAGAAATGAGGTAGGTCCGCTCTTCTGGGGATGCATTCCTTGGTGAGTCGTCTGCTTCTCCCACACAGCTCGGGTGTCCTTGGGGCCCACCTCAGCGCCACGCAGAGCTTCAGAGGTTAGGATCGAAGCACATGGGCGCCTGCCCGCTGTCTTGCTCTGCCTGCTCCAGCCATTCCCCTCCTCGTTGCCATCACCTTCCCGGCCCCTCACTCACCACCAGTTCTGCGAAACGGACGTTGAGCTCCTCCGTGTTTGGGATAGGACTGGAGAACTCCATGTACTGCAGCGGGTTATTGTCCCGGAGGTTGATCTCAGGGAGCTCATTGCCCCCAAAGCAGCACAGGAAGCCCAGGCCATGGCGACTCCTCTTGCGGGGGGCCATGGTCACTGCAGGCCAGGGGGACAGTCAACAGGCAGGTGCCCTAGGTCCTCATCGTGATCTGAGGAGGGGAGCAAGAGAGCACAGAGTGGTCAGACATGGCAGCCAGGTAGGCGGGGACAGTGGTCCCTCTGCCACCATAACTCCTTTGTTCAACTGTCAGGAGCCCTCAACCCAACAGCCAAGCATTTCTCTGGCTTTCCACCTGGAGGCATTTCCTCCTCACCACACCCTCCCAGTGTTTCCTGACACACACTTTCAGATGCCTACTCTGTGCCTCTAGAGAAGAGGATGGGTGTGGTCCCAAATTGGACTCCCAGGAGGTCAGAGATGTTCCTCATCTTGCCTCCCCCATCACGTCAGATGGAATCCTATTCCCTGACCTTAGCAGACCCATGTTCAGTGGGGCTCACTCACTCATTTCATTCATTCTGGGGTTCGGGGATACCTAGTTTAAATGTTTCATACAATGGGGAGGGAAGGGTTAAGGTATTTTAAGTATTGATTCTTAGCTGTTTCTTCTGGAGTTGGGTCATGAACAGACTGATCAGAAGGTGTCCATGGTCTTTATTCACATCATTACTAAAAATGCTGAACACAACAAGGATACAGACTTAGATGGGAAGGGCGAAGAACTAGTCAACTCTCAGGGAACAGTCCTCCAACCAGCTCTTGATCCATAAACCACGTAGTTACCTAGTCCTTTCCTGTAAAGACACCAGAGGAGACGCTCCCTGAAGGCTGGTGGAACTGAGCTATGCCTAACCTAAGGCATTCCTTTGACCCAAGCTCTAGAACCTGATCAAGAAAAAATAAGTGAAAGGTGGCATAACGTGTTCCTAGTAAACGCAAGGTAACTTCTGGAGAGCATTGCTTTGTCTCCTAAGCCCTAACCATTTAACTACTAACTTAGTCATCTGACCTGGCCTCTCATATAAGTCATGATGCATTTCAATTGTCATTCTAGAGCTTTTATATTTCTTTATAAACTCTGTAACAGGATAGCCTCAAATAGTATATACCCAAGGCTGCCTGTGTTGTAGGTTGTCTACTATGTATTTACATATTGGCTCAGCACAGCCACAGTGAAGACAGGGCCATGCCTCCTGCTTCTTTGACCACCTCCCCCCAATTTCTATAGCCAATAAAATGCCTTGCACATAATGTTAAAAAAAGTATTTTGTGGTCAATTGAAAAACAACCAACCTGTGTTTTCACAGGAGGAAAGGGGTCCTTATCAATCGGTCAAGAAATCATGATTGAAATCTCTGACTTCTAGTCATTGATAAGCGAACTGGAACACTTGTAGGGAACAAGGGGAAAACCTTGAAATTGGGAGTAGAGAAAGCAGCAGGCAGGCTAACACAGCAATCCTGGTACATGGTGGCAAACCTGGAATAGATTGGCGCTGAGGAAAACAAGAGAGGAAGGGAGGCCATGGGACTTGTTAGCCAAGAGTGGATGAGACAAAGCCCTGGTCCCCGCTCTCAGGCTTGGTAAAGCAACAATTCTGCAGTCAGATGGGGTGGACTACCCTGGGAGTCCCCTGCCCATTGTCAAGTTTGGGATGATGATGCAGAGTACAGACCAGGCCCCCTTTTTTTCCATCAGCTTCCAAAATGAAGCTTCAGCTGGCAGGCAAGACTGCTTTGCTCAGGGCACAAAGCTTGGGGAAGGAAAGAGGCCGTGGTGAGGCTGGGTTGATGGCATGATGGGGTTTGGGGAGGGATGAGCTGATGTCTGGGAGGACCTGTGAACTCTTTTCTGCATTCACCTTCTTGGCTTCTCGCTCCCCCAGTCTCCTTTCTTGTCCTTCTTTGCCCTTCACCACCTGAGCCAGGCTTTGCCAGGAGGAAGCAGGGGTGGGGGGGGGCAGGGTAGGCATACAGCTAGTATACCCTGTTAGTCTTACACCAGCTGTTTATAGCTGTGACTTCTCTGATTAGTTGGTGCCATGCCATACCTTAAATATATATTTTGGTTATTGGTTAATTCTCACCTGAAAATATATTTCTCCGTTGCTTTTCAGAGACAGTGGAAAGGAGGGAAGGAGAGGAAGAGAGACAGAGGAGAGAGAGAGAGACATTGATATGAGAGAGACACATAGATTGGTTGTCTCTGGTATACACCCCAACTGGGGTCAGGGATTGAACCTGCAACCCAGGTATGTGCCTTTGACTGGGAAACACTGACCATGGCTTTCCTTAAATATTTTTAATGTCTCCCCTGAGTATAAGGAGTGATGGGGAGTGGCCTCAGGAGGAAGGAGGAAGTAGATCCAGAGAAGGGCCTGCACACCCAGGGGAACGCTGTATATCTGCCCCTTTAAGGGTTGGCCCATTTGACAGCTGCTGAGTATGTTTCTATTTCTGAGGATGTCCTCCTCCCCATGAACCCCTCTTCAAGCTTGTTGCTGCCTCTCTTTCTTAGGGACACATCGAAGAATCTAAAACTAAAGCCACGGACATTCAGCTGGAAATTATCTACCTCCATAGAAGAGATCAGAAAACTACAGTCCAAAGAGAAAATATCTTATCTGGGTCTCACAGGTGAGGGACAGAGCTGGGATTGAACCCCATGGCTCCAGTGTTCAGGCTGTTGTCTGACCTACCACACCAGAGCTTGCCTTCCCGCATCAATGCCCTTTTACCCACGGCTCCAGCCCCTAGTACCTTTCCCCACTAGAGAAGGTCAATCTTCACAGCTTAGTTTAGAAATAGCTCCAGTCTCAAAGGTCCCCTCTAGACCAGGAAAGGGCCGTGGATATTCCAAAGGCCACCTGATTGTCTTCTATCAGGAGGAACAGCTTCCACCTGCCAAAGGCCGCCTGATTTTCTTCTATCAGGAGGAACAGCTTCCACCTGCCACCACCCCAAGTTCCCATCAACCCCTGCTGTAACCCCTCCTCCACCTGAGCAGAGTCTTCGAAGTGGGAGGAACTGGGATTTGCCTCCTGGCTGGTGACCCTGAGTATGTTTCATGAGGTCTTTACCTCTCAGAACCTCAGGCTTCTCATCTGCGACACCGAGATAACAATGATTGCATTTTCCCCACTGGGTTTTGGTGAAGAGAAAAGGAGGTAATATAAATGAGATGCCTGGATCACACTGGGCACTCGCTGCTGCTGCGGCTTCATTGGCATCATCACAGCAAGGTGACTGCCGGCCCAGAGCCTCAGCCAGGAGCCCTTTTCCAGACGCGGATGGGCCACCAAGCCGGGCATCGTAGAAACAAGCCCAGCCAGATTTAAGCCTCCTGGCATAACCTCTGTAACTGGAAAGTCTGACCCAGAGGATCTGACTTCTCCTCAGGCTCTGAGCTACCTCCAGATGGAAAGGTAAACCCTTGAACTCACCCTGGGCAGGGAGGAAGGAAGGTGGAGGTGACCAGAGAGAGTCATTTCAGCAAAACCCTTTACAAAGACGGGCAACGGAGGTTCCCACGTTAGAAAAGTATGAGAAGCAATATGGAAAAACAGGTAGCAACAACAGAACAAAATCCAGTGGACTTGAACTTGGGCCAGAGGGATTTAACCTGCTTCCGCCACCACCCACCTTTCTCTCCATGGAAACTTCCCCAACACCAACAGCTCCATGCCCTCCCTATCCTATCTCCTTGCCCCATCCCTTTCTTCTACTGTGGGGACAAGGTCTTCCAGGACTGTTAGTCCCTAAACACAGACCAACCAGCACCCTAAGACACCAAAACATCTGGTCACCACCAGTTAGCCCTCCTGTGATTGTCAGGGATCTCCTCCGGCCTGGGGCTCCTCCAGACTTCCCCTCCTTGCTGCCATCCTTCCACATTGTGGAGAACACATATTTCCTCTATTCAGGAGACCAGAGCTTGTCACCAGTCAGCTGTGGGCCAGGGGGTCATGGTGTTATCCTATCTGGGCCTCAGTTTCCTCTCGGTGCAGTGGCAGGGTTGGACTGAAGAACTCCCAGAGCCCAGTCAGCCCCGACCTTTCACACTATCTGATTTGATCTCATTCCCAAAGATTCCCCTGGGCTCTCAGCCTCCACTGCTTGCTCCTCCCACATTCCGCTGGAGCCAGGAAGCACTTCCTATTGCGTGAGTGCAGTACTCCCATTTGGTCTGTAAAGATGAGAATCCTAACCCTTACCCTCAAACCCTAGCCCTCAGGCCCTCTACGCACCAGTTTTTGCATTAATTAGGACTTCAAAAGCTCTGTATCATCAGTGCTTACTCTTAACTCATAACTAAAAGCAGAATAATATTTTTACAACTGAGACTTTGGTATATTCCACACACTGGGTTATATCTACATTTCATCCCCACCACAACTCTCTGAGATAGGTGGCATCATTTTAAAGAAGTTAGTAAAAGAAACAAGAAAAACCTGCTGTTCAGAGAAGTTAAGTAACTTGCCTCAAGACACACAGCTAGTTATGGCATAGGTAGGCTTCAAACACATGACTTTGACTCTAAAGCTATAAACCACTAAGCCATAGGGCACATGTCTAAGGAATGTCTATATCTGAGGCCTGATCAGAGCTTTCTCAAGAGTTCTATAGGCCCCGACTCAATCACTCATAATTGAGTATTTCTTATGAGCTGGGTCAGGTGTTTTCATAGCTTTGCAGTCTCATTTCAGCTTTGTGATGGCCTTGTGAGGTGGTTATTGCTATTATCCCTCCCTACAGATGATAATTATGAGGCTCCAGAAGCTGCCACATGGCTTGTCACAACACCAGCTGCTAAGAGACAGAGCTAGAACTCACAAATAAATATTCTGACTCCAAAAAATAAAATATAAAAATAAATAAATAAATATTCTGACTCCAAAAAATAAAATATAAAAATAAATAAATAAATATTCTGACTCCAAAAAATAAAATATAAAAATAAATAAATAAATATTCTGACTCCAAAAAATAAAATATAAAAATAAATAAATAAATATTCTGACTCCAAGTTCAGTGCTCCTATCACATGACCAAAGCTGACTCATAAACCCTCCCTTTATCTCTTGGGACCAATACTGTGGCTTCAGAGTATTCAAGTTGCCTTCTCCTGTCCCCTCCCCCAATCTCCACACATGGGGGTAACAGGGCAAGGATATGCCATTGTGTCTCTCCTTGGCCACTTCCAAATGCCTGCTAGGAGCCAGGCACTGTGCTGACAATGTAGTGCTTTATCTCAGTCCCTGAAACTCTCCAAGAACATTACTCTACCTTCTTACTGATGACATCAAGACTCCCAAAGGTCAGGCAACTTGGCCAACAACTACATCCTATGGGACCGGATTTTGAGGACAGTGGTGGCCACTTGAACACACGTGGTTTTAACCAGCTCCTAGCCTATGTGCTAGACACAGACCTGGGTGGTGATAACTAAATGAGGTGCGGTCCTTCTCCTCAAGGAGGTCCCTTCTAGTGTAGGAGCCAGGGAGGCAAGGCAGTCAACAGAGAAGGGCTGGAGAGACACGAGTGGTGGCAGCACGGAGAAAGGGGACCTGGTTTAGCCCAGGGAAGGTGTCCGGGAGAAGATGATATTGAGCTAGTCTTGAAAGAGATGAGAGAATTAAGGAAGGGTAAAGGGTGGAAAAGGCATTCCAGGCAAGGGGAACAGCATAAGCAAAGGCAAGGAGACAGAAACAGAATGGTGTGCGTGAGGCCAGAGTTCTGACCAGTGGCCTATTATTTTGTAGCTAAATTAATAGGCAAAGAGAATAGATAGGGGATACAAGTACCTTGGTTTGACAGTATAGCTCAGGCATTCTGGGGAGCCTGCTCCTTTGCCCTCCTCACCCCACCATGTCCTCTGGGGCCTGGGTCTTGGAACGGGACCCAGAGCTACTGCATGGAACATAAGGAATGCAAACAATTTCCTGTTTCACAGGCAGGAGATTCCGCTCCATATACTGACCCACTGTGCACTACTGGAGGTCATCTAGGAAATGGACCCAGGCCCAGCTTACCCGGGACCTGGCTCCCCAAGAAAGAGTCTATGCTTTTCCATCTTGAGCCTCTGCCCACCTTCTCCCCCCTGCCCACCTACACCGTGCCCACTCCCACTTCAAGCCTCTGAAGACCATCTCCTCATGCTTTGGGGGCTGCAAACAGGCTTGAGATCCCTCATAACTCTATCTACACACACACTTCCAGCCTGAAGCTGTCTGAATTCCCAGCACCCAACTCTACCCACAAACTTGGTTGGGTTCTGTTCAACTGCCAGCAACTCTAACTCTGTGGCTTCAGACAAGTTACTTGGCCTAAGTAACTCATCAGGAAAATGGGGAAATAATAACAGCACATTCTGCATAGGGTGTCATGAGGACTAAATTAGTTAGTCTTTGTAAAGCACTTGAAAGTGCCTAGTAATGGGAAACACTATGAATAGCTACATACATATGCCACTGTTATAATTATGAAGATACCTGAAAGTTGACTGTCTATATTACAGGAAGCTCTCTACATGAATGAATGTTACATATTATTACAGGGGCTAAATCCAGCCCACGGATTGCAAATACAGTCTTATTGGAACACAGCACACCCACCATTTAAGTATCACCCATGGCTGCGATCATGCACCAGAGACCCCGTGGCCCACAAAGCCAAAAGCATTCACCACCTGGCCCTTTACAGAAAGCTTACCCATCACTGTGTTAGGTTGAATTACACGGAGCTGACAGTATTCAATTATGTTTAATCTACAAAATCATTAATTTCATATGGTTCAACTTAGTGTATCAAACAGGCTAATCACATGTCCTCACCCATTAAAACGGCAGGGTTGTGTTCTAAATCCGGTGATTCTAATCATAACGAAGTTATAATTATCATTTGGGAACACCTACCACATTCAAGGTTTACATTGAACGTTCACCGCACTCCTGCAGGGTAAATACGATTATCAACACCCCTAGCCAACCGCCCACTTTTACAGATGAGAAATGTGAGGCTCAGAAAGATGCAGAGTATAAAGCGAGGACTCAAACCAGGTCTCCAGACCCCACATCTACCACACTGTCCCCATTCAGTGCTGAGCGGTGGCTGGGAGTGAGATCCATCTGAGTAGGACAAGAAAAGAAAGCACGAAGACATCCCATCACCCACTTCTCTGTGGGACCGTGTCCCAGACAGGGCTTGGCCACTGGTTGTCACTTCCCTGTCAACCTCAGGACAAGAGAGTGTGAGCCTCAGGCAGGGCTGGGAAGGGGTGGAGAGCACTTTCAAAAATGATCAAGCTCTCTTTACAGGACTGGGGAGCTATTTTCAGCAGCCACCTAAATTATGGTTTTCCCCTCTGCTCTCAGAAAGACAAAGAAAGCAAAAGTCAACTCTCTCAGTCCCATCCCCTCTGTGCAGGCTGCCCTGTCGAGTGGGACACACAGAGAAGGGCAGAAGGGGATGAGAGAAAGGGGTATTTTGCTGGGAAAATGAAACTGAAAATTCCCCAAAGTGGCATCTCTCTGACTTGGGGTGAATGTCAAGTTAGGGATTTTCCAATTGGTTTCTCATTTTGAAAAATGATAAAGAGAATATAGGTTTCTTTGTCTCACTGGGGGCAGAAAACAAGCAGATACTAGCTCCCTAAGGCCATGGTCAAGCATCCATCCATCCATCCATCCATCCATCCATCCACCCACCCACCCCGAGTGACTGCCAGGTACAAAGCAATTTCCTGGACATTTCAGATGAACCAAACCTCATATCGTATCCTCACCAGGTTGGCAGTCTTGTTGGGGAGGCACGTGCATAAACAACTAGGATGCACAGGAGGGAGGAGGTGCGGTCCAGGCCTGGACCACAGGGAGGATAAGAGTGACTTCTGGCTGGTGATCTGGAACAGTCTCCACAGGAAATGGCACTGAAGCTGGGTCACAGAGGAAGAGGGAATATTGGCACATGCCAGCATGCAGGGGTGACCAAGAAAGCATTCACCAGGTGTACCAGAGCGTCTGGCACCAAGAAAGCCCCGAGGCGAGTGAGAGGTGAAGGGCCGTCGTTTTCGTCGTTTTCCCAGGCTGGAACGCAGGGCTCAGAGAGGGGCATGGGAAACAAGGTTGGGCCAGGCCCCCATGCCAGCTGAGGAGGAGCTGCTGAAAGATGAGTGGGTGTGGTTTGCTGGCTGATTAGTTGGTTGCTCTTAGTGAAAAGAGTGAGTTTGTGAGGCCTGGGGAGAGCTGGGATTTGGGTGGACAATTCCAGTGCACTGCGGGGGGGTGGACTACAGGAGAGACAGTCGGGGGGAAGGGGTAGGAGGCAGCTCTCTCCAGCTGAATGAGAGTTAATGAGGTCCAGAATCACTGAGAACGGAGAGGAGGGGTCGGATGCCAGAGATGTCACGGAGGGTGTGCCCGCACGTGTGTGGGCAGAAGAGGGGCTTTGGCATGACATGTACTGGGCACAGAAAACAGGACTTGGGCTGAGCAGGAGAGGAAGGGCTGGGAGCTCTTTGGACAACAGCTGTGAAGCAAAGGAGAAGAAGGAATTTCAACACCAAGTCTGCTACCCATCAGAGCCAGAGGGGCTCCTAGCCAAAGGGAAACCACCCTCTAGCTTCCCCTCCTCCATCACACAGATAAGGCTCCAGGGAAGAGAGCCCACAGCTTCTGTCTGTGTACCCTGCCTGGACTCGCCCCAGCGCCCAGCACGCTGAGAACTCAAACCCCGGTGGAGTGGGGAGGAGTGGAGAGCCCTACTGGCCACTCCTGCTGGTCCTCTTCTCCCAGGGTCCTAGGACAAAGGCGTGCTGTCACTCCTGAGGGCAGGACCCAGGTGCTATTAGGAGAGGCTAGCCCTAGGACCCAGGTGGGACTGTGCACATGGTCACACACTGGACTGTGGCTGTCTTCCCAGACATGGTGCCCTCATGCAGTCCCGCCAGTCCCCTCAGCATCCTGCATTCACACCTGAGAAGGCCCCACAGGTGCCTCTGGGCCAGGCTGGACATAAATCCTGGACCAGACCACAGGCACACCCCATCTCTCCTGGTGGACAGAGTAGGGGAGGGCAGGGACTGGGAGAGGGGTAAGGGGATCTGAGTTGGCTCCTGGAAGGCAAATGTGATTGAAAAGGCAGACCCAATCACCTGCCCCTCACTCTTGTCCACATAATTTCATCTGTTCATTCATTCTACCAAATATCTGCTGAGCACCTAAGTGCCATGTGAAGAGCTGGAAAAAGACCATGGTAAACCAGAGTTCGGTTTGGTGGGGTAGGAGACAATTAAACAAATACATCTAATAAAGTGTGGATACCGTGATGGCAAGGGAAGTGCAAACGTTTGAGTCTGAGGAATGTTTGCAGAACTGCATGCCCAGTGGGGGTCGTATTTCACCCTGGGCTCCTGGCTCATACAGAGGGGTTAGAGGAGCATTTACAGTGGGGAGGGTGCTGGACATAATCAGAGGTGCCATCAGAGTCAGGACCAGATGCCAACCCAGGGTCACAAGACTGAAAACACCAAAGCATGAGGCTTGGTTAATAGGGACTGATTAGAGAGAGACACACACACAACGATCTTTGGGTTCCTGGAGTTTGGGTTGTTTTTCTTACACTTTTCCAGATTTTCCCAAATTTCTTACTATGAGCATTTGTTACTTTCATGAGAAAACGATGCTTTAAAAGATGAACCATCTTAGGCTAAAGATGAGGAGACCTCATCTTAGGATTGAGTCCCAACTCTGCCCTAGCAGGCCACCTGGACAAGAGAGGAATGACCTTGGACAAGAGAAGAATGACCTTGGACAAGAGAGCATACTTTCTTGAGCCTCTCCTGTAAGTGAGCAGGTCAAATCACATGCTCCCTGGATTTTCTCCCACCCAACACTGGGCTCCAGGCCACAGAACACACAAGGTGCTACATGCTGCTGGCTGAATGAACCATGTATCCCCTGAGCTCCCTTATTTCACCATTCATTCCCTGGTTCAATCACTTAACTCCTAAGCATCTGCTCCATGCCTGGCATTGCTCTTGGTGCTGGGGAGTCTAAGAGCAAACCATCAGGTGATGGTTTCAGAGGTTAAACTTACTGAATTATGTACTTTAATTATGTAAGGCTTGTTATATATCAATTAGAGGCCAGGTGCATGAATTCGTGCACCAGTGGGGTCCCTTGGCCTGGCCTGTGGGATGGGCCAAAACTGGCTCTCTGACATCCCCCGAGGGGTCCCGGATTGCAAGAGGGCACAGGTCAGGCTGAGGGACCCCACCGGGGCAGAGTCAGGGCCAGGGAGGGATGCAGGAGGTTGGCCAGCTGGGGAGGGACTGTGGGAGGGCTCCAGGGCATGTCCGGCCCATCTCGCTCAGTCCTGATCGGCTGGACCCAAGCAGAAAGCTAACCTACCGGTCAGAGTGTCCGTTCCCCTGGTGATCAGTGCACATCACAGCAAGTGGTTGAGTGGCCTTAGTATATCATTAGCATATTATGCTTTGATTTGTTGAATGGACGACCGGATGACCAGACACTTAGCATATAGGCTTTTATTATATAGGATTATAGTCCAATAAAGCCGTTAACACCAAACAGGTCTATCCATAGCCTCACAATATCAAGCAAGGGCTCAGGTTCCCTTCTAGAAGATTTCTAATATTATAAGCTACTTTGTAGATTCTAGAAAAGACTGCCTGGGAGTGAGGGGATGTGGAACATGGAATCCCCACAGGCCAAGCCTCAGCCCATCTGGTTTCATCTTCTGGGAGGAAGGAGTGCAAAGAGTATATGCCTTCATATTAAGCCTGTCGCTAAGTGACTTAGTACCCATGAGCTGCCTCTCACTCATGGACACATGGACGGCAATACCCACCTCCCAGGGCTGCCATGAGCACCAAATGAAGGGCAAGTATCAGGCAGCCAGCATAGCACCAGGCACATTGCAAGCCCTCAAACAGAGTTCCCTCCTCCTCTCCCGCCCCAGGCGGCTCAGAGTGACGGCTAAGGTGCAGGGCTCAGCCCAGGAAAGCATGAGAGGAGCTGAGGGGCTCCGGGAGCTGAGTGAGGATGGAGTTAGAAGCACACTCAGGACAGACCTGTTTCCATTGGGATGTCTCTGGGGATAGGGCTGAATGACAGCAGCCCAGGGCATCCAGGTAGGTAAAAATAGGGCTCTCACTGCCAGGGTTACAGTCCTGAAATTTGTCAGAGGCAGAGAAGATGGCCAAGGGGGCTGAGAATGGGACCATGATGTGGCGTTCTCAGGACAAGGCATCAGGGGGGATGGGGTTTGGGTGGGGTGGGGGAGAGACCGGATCCATGAAGAGTGGACAAGCAAGTGTGGGAGATGCTCAGTAAAGGGCTGAGGGGGAGGGGGAAGAGAAGAAATGAATGCAAGTTAGCACGTGAGAGGATGGGACTCTGGGTGCAGAGGTGTGCGTGTAGGGGTGGTTGCATGTGGCATGTGTGTGCATATGGTTTGTGTGTCTTTTTGTGTGTATATGGTATGGTGTGTGTGCATAGGTGGTATGTGTATATGTGTGTTCATCTCCAGGAAACAAATACACCTGATTCCACTGACTTTCAAGTCTCAGCAGAGAGAGGATCCAGCCAGTTCCTCAAAGCAGATGAGCAAAGGAAACGAATACTGCTCCAAACCCACCCCACTCCAATTTCGAATTAGCCCGCCTGTAGGTCATGAAAGGGCTGCCCGAGTCTCATATTTAGAAAGTGTCACTGTGGGGAGTGCAGTGTCTCATCGTCATGTCCCCATGAGCAATTGCCTGGGAGCAGAGACCTACTCAAAGGACGCTTGTACCTGCCATGGGCCAGAGTCCGAGGTGACATCTGTCATCTCATCTAATCTCAAGACAATCAAGTGAGGTCAGGATCTTTGACCAGTGAGGACCTTGAGGTTCAAAACCAGGAGATGACACCAAACTCGGGCTCTTTGGTGTAAGACACCCCCTGGTTGCAGCCCAGTTTAGATTCCGCTCTGGAAGTGTATACACGTGCACGGGTGCATGTGTGCACATGTGTGTGTGTGTGTCCAGCAGATGTAGCTGGGTTCCCTTGGGTGTCTGTTATAACAGCGCACCACCCCCCGCCCCCGCCTCTATCTGAAAGTCTCCTGTTGATTTTCGCTGCTTCCCCAACCAGCCTGAGATGGAAAAAAACAAATAATGTGTCTCCGAACTATTCCGTGACCCGCACTTTACAAGCTAGATGTTCAGTACATTTCCAGAAAGAAGGACCCTGACTCACTTTTACTACTGGCTCGGCCGGGCTCAGATTTTCACGTTTTTTATTTCAGTTAACCGCCCCGACATCCTGCGAAGATGGTATTATGATCTGCATTTTCACATCTAGGGGTATTAAGGCTTAGAGAAGATAAGAACCCGGCCAAGTTAGTCAAGTTCATAAAATGCATGACCCTCGGTCTGAATGATTGCAGATCTCAGATAGCCTCCCCCTGCACAGAGAGGAGAGGAGGAGGCAGCCAGCCTCCCCCTGCACAGAGAGGAGAGGAGGAGGCAGCCAGCCTCCCCCTGCACAGAGAGGAGAGGAGGAGGCAGCCAGCCTCCCCTGCACAGAGAGGAGAGTGGAAGAGGCAGCATAGTGGTGAACATGATGAACATAGGGGCCCTCACAGCCATGTCAGCCTCCTCCTGCAGAGCCCCATCCCTCCTCCCCTCACCCCACTCCCCCCACCCCTACTGCTCCAGGAATAATCTAGTCCAGAGAAGCCCTGCCCCGTGACAGACAACACCAGGCAGGTCACCTTACCGCACACACCCAGTCACAGAAAGGTCCAGGCTGTGCCATCCTCGGGGCCAGACTCCTGGGCGTGTGGACTGGGGGCCTTCAGAAGGACCCCGCTTGGGTTTAGGCTCTGCTATCACCGTCGTGAAACCTTTCATCACTTTTGAACAAGGAGCCCTGCATTTCCACTTTGCACCGGGCCCCACAAACCATGCAGCTGGCGCTGCCCATCTCCCCAGGCAGCCAGCGCAGGCCGACTTTCCCAGGAAGGGCAGCCCCATAGCCACTCCCTGTGTGTTTCCAAAAACGTGAGCCACAGTCCCGGAATGGTCGGATGGAACAGAGGAACAGATACCAGTTTCTTCAATCGGGGGTGGCTTCCTGCCCGAAAGGCCTGGGTGGGCAACTCAGCAAGGCTGGGCTGTTTCCCCCCCTGGTCTCCCCTCCTTCTCCTCCTCACCCTCCACTCCAGCTCTGGGTCTCTGAGCTCCTTGTGGTACTCACTCCTCCCTCAGAGCACCGCTGCTGGAGGGACTGACATTCCTAGAGGGCCTGACACTTTGGCTTTTATCTCCAGCTCCCCCACAGGGCTTTTTCCGCAGACACAGCAGGAGCTTGATAAGAGCTTTGGATTGGATTAAATCAATGGCAGTATTTCCTGAATTCTTGACTTTGCCTGTTATAAGACATAGCACAAAGATTGTATGCCCTTCTGCAACTGGATATTAAAAGCAGGGGAACGTGTTAGCTTTGAAATAAAGCGAAGAATGGCTCTGCTTGCTCTACATTTGGGTTCACAACATTATCCTGCACCCAGGCCCATGCCCACTGGGCTTCCCACTCCTCCGCTCCATCCCCTGTAGATCCTGCCTCCTCCAAACAGCCTTCCGGACCACCCTAATCTACCCGAATCCTCCCGAATAAACTCAGAGCGCTTGTGTTCTGTTTATAGGACACTTGGTCATGTACTACTTCATTGCACTTTAAGTTATTTCTTTTTTTTAAATATATTTTTGTTGATTTCAGAGAGGAAGGGAGAGGGAGAGATAGAAACATCAATGATGAGAGAGAATCATTGATTGGCTGCCTCCTGCACATCCCCTACTGGGGATCGAGCCCGCAACCTGGGCATGTGCCCTTGGCCAGAATCAAACCTGGGACCCTTCAGTCCACAGGCTGACGCTCTATCCATTGAGCCAAACCGGCTAGGGCTATGTTATTTCCTTATTCATTTTTATCCATTGAAGTAAAAGGAATAGCCTCGGGGCCCCGTGAGGACAGCTCCTGGCCCAGTGCCATGCATGCAGCAGGTCCTCTTCCCGAATGAAGGACCTCTAAGGGCAGTGGGGCGGGGGGGGGGGGGGGGGGGGTGGGAGTGGGGAGAGAGAGAAGAGAAAGTTGAATCCCCAGAAATAAATTTTATGGCAAACCCAATGAACTTCACCTCTTCTCTTCTCCCAAGTCCACTGGAGGTCAAAGGCCTAGACCTTGGGCAGACACCCTCAAGAGGTGTCTCAAGTGACACTCAGTCGGAGGCAAAGGCATGCTCCTTTACGAACTGGCACGGTTCAAGCAGAGTTTGGCATTCCCAGACAAACCCAGGACGCCTGCATTTCTGTTTGTCCCTACTCGCCCCTCCTTCCTGCAAACGAAAGGCCCGCTGCAGGTAAAAGGCAGAGGGCTTCTTTGTCCCTCTGTGCTCCGAGGAAGGGTGTTTCCTCAGCGGAGAGGAGACCTGATCGCCAGGACAGCAGACCGAGGGAGCTGGACTTCCTCTGGGAGCCGGCTGTCCCTCCCGGAGCCCCAAGCCCTGGGGGCAGTTCCTGCTCCCATTTCTAAACCCTTTCTTCGACCCTGACTTCTCTGCAAGCTCCACCAATTCTCTCCACTGAAGGGCTTTATCTATCCATCAGGGCACCTCATTTTCTCTGCTCATGTGCCTCCTCAGTGCCCAGTAATTGAGGCCCATGACTCACCTCGTCCTGGCATCTCGCTTCTGGGCATCCCTTCCTTCCACCCTGTCACCCTCCAAAGACAATTTCTTAGTTCCCCCTCTTCCCAGTGTTTCAGAATAATATGCGATCCCACCCAGCTGTCCCGATGCTCCAAGCTCCCTCTTCCTCTTTGATTTCCACCAGCTGGTCCCCTCTGCCTGGCACAGCCTCCCCATGCCCATCCCCATTCTCTGGGCACTCCCCTGGCAAGCCTTACCCTTTTCTGCAGGTGCGACTGGGCACCCTCCTGAGCAGCCTGCTTTTCTCCCATCATCAAACATCAGACAGCACCGCTATTGCTTCCTGAATGACAGCCATTCTGACCGCGTGTGACCTTCCTGCGCTCGGGGCCAGTGTCGCAGAGTTCCCCAGTAACCCGCGTCCAGCACAGAGCCCGTACCCAGCAGATGTGCCCGGGCTCTGCTGCCATCCACCTCTCAGACCTCTGCCCTCCTCCTGCTCCCTCCACATCCTCCTCTCCCCCACCTCAGCTCCACCCTCCAACTCTCAGCCTCTCACTCAGATGTGCACAGGGCTCCCACCGGCTCCTCTCCACCGCTTCCCCTCAGACCACCCTGCTTTCTGCTGCCAATGACACCACAGTCCTGAGGCTCCAAGCGACAGGCCGCTAACTCTTCCTTGAGCACTGCTACCTGGCAAGCATCTCATGTGATTATCTCCTCCAATTCTCACCACAATCCTTAAAGTGGGGATTAGCGTCTGATTTTACAACGAGGAAACGGAGGCTCTGAGAAGCCAAGTGACCTGAGCAGTCCAAGCACATGGCTGCGCTGGTCAGAGGCAGGGTCTACAGACCATCCCCAGCCCCGCGTCCCCAGCACGCACTGTCTCTCCTTCACTTGATAAATCATCGTCCGCTTCCACGCCCAGTCCACGCCACTCCGAAACGCTTCCTGTGGGAGTCCTGTGCTCCTGTGTGGACGCTCTGGCCCCACACAGACACGCAGGGCACGGCCGTGTGGTCACAGCGGGCAGCAGGGGCTGGACGTGGGTCCCAGCAGACACAGTGCTGACCTCGCCTGGTGCTCACTCGCTGAGCTAGCTGGGATGTCCTCGGAGCTGGGAGCTCTCTCCAAGGTGCACCTCCTTTTCCCCTGGTTAGGATGACCTCCAGCCCAGGCCGAGGCTGACCCTTTCTTCTGGGCTCCATCTGCGCCCGCCCACTCCTCCTCTTGGCCTCAGGCCAAACCCATCACGAGCTCCCTGCTCAGAGCCTATGCTGGGTTCCCAGCTCCCCTCCCTCAAGTCAGCTTTTCATCCCCCCCGCCCCCCTCCCGCCTCGGCAGTGCCTCCCCAGCAGCTCAGAAACCCCGCGAGCTGCAGGCCCTGCTCTCAGAGCTCCTGGGTCAGCAGATCTCCAGCAAGGACCCAGGACTCTGCGATTTAACCAGTGTGGTGGGCTCACACATAAACCTTCCTCTTCTTGCTCGAGTTCTGCACCAGTTCAGAAACAGACACATGGAGCACACAGATGGAGGTCACCTTACTAGCCATCTTCCTGAAAAGCTGTGGGAGTGTGTGGTTTTATATCTCCAGACAAATTAACTTCTTAATGCCCCACTCAGGAGAGAGGTCAGCTCCCAGGCCCAGGCATCAGCACAGGAGGGTGCCCGTGGGCCTCCGGTCCTCTCTCACCAGCACCTGTGCCCACCTTTCTCTCAATCTGCCCCTTCTTTCCAGACTTGTGATCAAATCCCCCCGGTTCCCTAACCAGCTGCACAGGAGCCTCACAGGGCATTCTGAAAAATATCAATGCCTAGACCCAAATCAGAACTAAGTAAGCCAGAATCTCTAGGTGGGCAGAGGGAGCCAACAGGCTTGCCCAGGACTGTCCTGGTTTTAAAAAGTCCCACATCCCAGGGACCTCTTAGTCCTGGGAAAGCTGGAACAGTTCCCCTCCTGGGCTCTGGCATTTGTCAATCTCTCCCAGTGATTCTAATGTTCAGCCACTCTTGCAAGATACGTGACTACATCCGGGCCCAGAGATGCCTCCGCCCACCAACCGACTCCCCACGCATCCCTAAAGCTGGAGCCCCTGCCTTTGGTTCCCTTTAGCTCAGGTGACCTCAGCAGGTGGACCAGCAGCATCAGCATCACCTGGGGACGCATTAAAAAAAAGGTAGGGCCGATTCTAAATCATTTTCTCTTCTCTCTGCTACAATAGATCCTTTTCCAATCCACATTCACTGACTTGCGAGAAGTGGGGTTAAGGAGCTAACGGTCAGAGAGGAGCTTGGTGGTGAAGGAGGTTGGAGGCTGGGAGGCCAGGCCCCAGGGTGGTGCTCAGAGGGGGCTTGGTTTTGACTCAGATGCAACAAACTGAGCACCAACTCGCTGGCTCATTTCTGCCATCTCGTGAAATTCAGCACTAACTCTGTCAAGTATATGATGTTTGGGCTTGGGGGCGGGGGGGGGGGGGGGGGCGGGACGGGTCCTACATAAAACCTCCCTGTTTTTGTTTGAGTTCAATACCAGTTCAGAAACAGACATATGGGGCACCCGGACAGAGGTCACCTTATTGGCCACGTTCTTGGAAATCTGTGGGAGTGTGCGGCTTTGTATCTCTGGCCAAAAGGACTTCCTAATGCCCCACTCAGGAGAGCGGCCAGCTCCCAGGCCCAGTGATCGGCACAGGAGGGTGCCCGGGGGCCTCCCCACAGAAGCAGGCTCCTGACCTCAGCACCCGGAGCTGGCCAGATGCACCCGCCCTGCCCTGCCGGGGGCAGATCCCAGAGAGCAGAGGGAGGCCCGGCTCATAACTTACCCCAGAGTCACCGTGAGAGCCGCCTCGCCTCTTCCCGGGAGGAAGTGATGGGGAGGGAGAGGCCTGAGAGTGGGCCGCCGGGGTTCTCCACCCGATGCCCTCTGCAGCCACTCAGGCCCCATCCCACCCTCAGACGCTGGCCTGGCCTGGGGCGGGAGCCGGCGCTGATAGTTTGCAAAGTCCCCAGGTGACACTAAGGTGCCATCAAGATCAAGTAACTGCTCTGGGGAGCTCCTCTCCCGGAGACACAAAGCCAGGGCTATTCCCCTTTAAGGCTGCGGCTGTTCCTAGTTCGTAACCAGAAACCGGTGCCCGGGAACCCTGAGCACCTCGCCCTGTGCCCAGAGCCCGCACACAGAACTGTCCCACTGAGTCAGGCACCTTGCTTCGAGTCTCAGGCGGACTTGGAGGCTTTCAGCCAGGTTGGAGCCAGCAGTTCTCGAATCTCCTAGAGGGTTTGTTAAAATGCAGCTCGCCGGGCCCCACCCCGAGTTTCTGATTCAGAGAGAGGGCTGTGTAGCTGTGGGGGGAGCCCAGGCTTCGGGGCAAGGCAGATCTGGGTTCTAGCCACGGCTTTGCCACCACCTGGCAGGGGGGCCTGGCCTGGTTCACTCAACCTCTCTGAGGCTCAGTTTCTCCACTTGTCAAGTAGAGGTCACAGGAGTAATGAGCGCATGTGTTTCTTGTGAGTTGAATGAGGACATGCAAAGCTCCCAGTGTGGGGCGTGGCGCACAGTAGGAATGGGGATAGATTGTAGATGTCAACCGTTATTTGTCGACGTTGTTATTTAGGGAAGGCTTCTCCGAAAAGATGGGGAGGAGGTTTTGGAATCAGGCAAGCACACGGGAGAATGAGCCAAGTGCTGAAGGCTGCAGGGAGGGAGCCAGGTCGGAGCAGAAGCCGGTGCACAGAAGTGGGGACGCTGGATTGTGTGCAGAGGTGGGGTCTGCTGCAGATCTGGCGGGAGAGGGGCTGGGAGTCAGTCATCCGAAATAGAACGGCCTCCTCCCCAAGCTCCCAATTTGCTCCCCCTCCTCCCCGTCTCCCTGGGCCACTCTCCACATGCCTCTGTCCAGACTCATTTGTTAGAACTGCCCCCCCCCCGCACCCCCACCCCTGCTCTAGGGACTCAAGGAATCTTAGCAATGTGTCCAGCTCTCAGTGCTGGACGAAAAGCAGCAAAGGAAAAGGGAAAGGCCTCTCTCTGGGCCTGTGGTTCACGTGACTTCCTCGTCTTCCTCTCCCACAAGTGATGCCACTCGGAACCAGCATCTGGTTGCAAGTATCCGCACCGAGATGGGCACCCACCGCCTGCCCCCACCACCCAACCACAAAGCCTCTTTGCCAATGCCTGCCCCTCCCCCTTTCATAACTGGACTCCGTGGTTATCTCCCCGGTCTTCCCTGATGAACTTCACTTGACTGCAAGAGTTCCTTCCTCCATACGTGCAGCCATTCATTCATCGATTCATTGCACAAATGTTCACTGAGCATCTGTTCTGTGACCGGGCCCATGCGGGGCAGCAGGGATTCCAATATGATGACACCGTCCCTGCCTCCTGCAGGCTGAGGGAGAGAGCAGCAGACCCGAAGCTCGCACAGTCGTGAGGGGAGAGCGGGGCCCTTCTCATGCTCTTCAAGTGTTCTTCTCTTTCCCAACATGGGAAGAGACCTCCCAGGCACTGGTGAGATGCGGCCAAGTCTTCCTCCTCTCTGTTTTGCACGCACAAAACACTTCTAAGAAAACACACCCTGATCAGGCACGGATCACACACTTCAATGTTGCTTTCTGTCCCACAGACTTTGGACATTTGCCTGAGCCTCAGTGCATATCGTCTTATGTCAATGCCTGACCCCTATGTCTGGCATCTTAATTATTGACTGTCCTCACCAACACTTGACCTGCTTGAATGCACTAGGCCCTGGAGATGTGGAGACGACTAAGATGTACTCCTGAGCACCTAGGAATCAGCCTCGTGGAAGAGCCAAGCACATAAACAGTCATCACACAATATGGGAAGCACATAGGTAAGACGTGATGTGAGTAGAAAGAGGCACTGAATACAGCCTCGCTGTTAACAAGGAGGCCACCATGGAAGGCTTCCTGGAGGAGGCGATTCCAGAGCTCAGTCTTACAAAAGAGAAGCCATAAGCCTGAAATCAAGCCTGTGCATCGGCTTGATTCCGGCCATTCCAGGTCACCTAAATCACTTCTCACTGACTGCCCTTTCCCCTCCCTCCCCTGCCCCTCCATCTCAGAATGCCCAGGTCATTGGGACTTTTGGAAAAGTTAGTCCATGTGCACATGGTATAACTGTGTGTAGACCTCCCCCCCCCCACCCGCCATTTTATTTAGAGTTAATATTATAACACCATTAACATGATGCTAATTATGTAATAAAAGCTAAAAATATCAGGCAAGAGTTTATTCCTCCTGGCTATGTTTAGGTGCTGAACAGATCTCCGCCCCCCACCCCTGACTTAGCCTTTCAACTGCAGAGCAACTGAAGGCCAGAGCTGAGTTTTTCAAATGTTGCACCCTGGTCCTCAGCAGCTGGAGAGCAGCTCCTGGCAGACAAAGGGGCAGGGCTCCGGCCAGGGGAGAGCTGCGAGGCGGGGTGTGCCAGGCTCTGCAGAGAGGCGCCAGCTGCGAGTCCAAGGCCTCCGCGGGGAAGCGGGGCGGGGAGGCTGTCACGCCACACTCCTTGTGGAGTGCAGCCACCCGCACGGCTGGTGAAAGGCAATTCTCATGTCAGGCTGCATGAGAGCAGGAGGGTGCAGGTATTCCCGTGCATGTGAACGGGAGAGCACTGGCAGACAAACAGCCCTTGCTAACCCGGAACGAGATCCCCTGTGGTATGAAGGGTCTGCCTGACACTGCCCCCTGGGTGAGTCCACTGAGGCCAATCCCCTTTCTCTGGGGATTTTCCACTTTATCCAAGGGGCCACATTTCATGTCACTGAGCGTTCGCTAAAGAACCTGCACCCAAGACTCCTTTCTGAGAAGCAGCAAAAGCCCAGGAACAGGGGGGGTCAAGAATGCAGACTTTATAGCTTCGAAACTGGGCTCTGCCACCCACTGTCGGTGAGGCCTCGGGACGGCGGCTTCACTAAGTCTCACTGTCCTCATCGGTGAAAGGGAACAGGCCGGGACACCCGGCACGCCGCGGTCTGAGAAGTGACGCAGGAGGACGCTGTATTGGATGTCCATACCGAGTATTTTACAAGGAAAGTCTGTAAAAGGTTTCCAATATATTTTGCCTCCGGGAAATCTGGGTGTTCGTTTTGTTGCCCACCCCTTCTCTAGGACCGTCTAATAGCAGAGGTAAGCCGTGACCTCGTTTCCCCGGCAAAGGAGCCCCCAGTTCAGAGCTCCCCATGGAGTAGGGAGCAGCTGTGTTTCCTCCAGACAGGAAGAGGGGACAGAAAACCTTTCCAGGGCCACGAGGGAAAGAAGTCAATGGCGAGGACGTCACGCCCCTCCCTCCTGGAGGTTAAGGGGGGAGGGACATTGCTAACAGCCCAGTGACTGAGAGTCCTGGACCAGGGACACACCTGGGAAATGCCTCGACCTTGGAGAGGCGTTGCTTTCAGCTGGCTCAGCATCGGGCTGTGACAGGCAGGTTAGCAAGGACGGAGGGAGTTACCTGGGTGCCACCCTCCGGCCACCCATCAAGAGCCTCACATCCAGGCCACAGCTGGACACCCAGGCCCTCCAGAGGCCGGTGGGCATCCCAGGAGAGCCAGGCGCCTGAGGAAGCCACAGGATTCAGCAGCCGGGCCAGGTCTCCCCTCAAAAGCGCCAGAGACAAGACCAAACCTGGCCCGTCAGTGGATTTCAGCGCAGGGACCAAGAAGCAGAGGGAACACGGCACACACAGGGACCCCAGGGCCCCAGTTCCTCTTGGCAGCCCGGATAATACTGGAGGTTCCCGGGGAGGAGGCCAGAGCAGGTGACGCCCTTCAGAGAGTCTGCCTTGTGACTTGACTTGACCGTGGTCCAAAGCTACCGTCTCATACCCGAAGAGACTAAAGTACCTTTATTTATCAAGCTGAGATTAATTGCAAGTTATCAATCACAGGGGATAATTACTTCCTTCTGCATATGTGAGTTGTAATAATATACATTTTCACCATCCATTTCAGTAAGTCTTCCACAAATATTAGCTGCTGTCATCATCATCATCATCACCACCACCATCACCAGCAGCATCATCACCATCATCATCACTAAGTAGATTCTTCTCAAGTTGCCAGAGAGGGAGGGAAAGAGCAAGAAACAGCCCTACTTGATCCAGACCTGGGTCCTGGGAAGGCTGGGAAGGCTGGTGGGGTGAGGGGGGAAGGGGAAGGGATATGGCCTTTGGGACTCACCTGAGTTTTACTCTCACCTGTTCCTATTCTCTGCAAACCTAGTCAGCCCTCCTCTTTCACCTGGGTGCATCGGCACAAGTTAGATGCCACCTACTTTACTTTCTATATCACCTTTCTCTACCACTAGAATATACGCTCCATGAGACCGTTTCGTCAACACTCACAGCTCTATCCACAGTGCCTAGAATCAGGGCCTCACATACAATAGGCCCTTGTAATAAAAAATAAGTATAGGAAACGTTACTCACCAACTGTATACATTTATGCAGATGATGTAACTCCATGTGCTTCAGTTTACTCATCTGGAAAATGGGGCTGGTGTCTACATTCTCCAGATTGATGTGAGGATTAAAGAGAGAGCATCTGTGAATATGGCCACGCCACCCTGGGTACGTGGTCGATGGATGCTGGCTGATCTGGGAGCACTAGGCTCGGCCTGACTCAGGCAGGGCCTGCAGTGGTTAATCCCTGGCGCTCGTCCCCCAAGCAAGGCCAGGCTGGGCTGCGGGGCCCTGGCAGCTGTCCAGTAGAGGACAAATGTCAAAGGTGGCTGCCTGCAGAGCTGCCCTGGTCTCATACGGGGCCTTGCCCTGGGCAGCTGGCGTCTCCCCCACCCTCTCCTGCTGAGACGCTGCCTGGGCCTGGAGCATTTGGGATTGAGGGCAGGAGCTGAGTGGTGGGAACCTCCACCCGCCTGGGTCCCACGCCATAGCCTGGCCTTGGGGGAGGTGAGCCCACAGCCTGGACTTGCTTCCCAGCCATTCCCAGGCGGCCTGCTGTCCTGCTGGCCCAGCTGGGCTGACTGAGCCGCAGGGGCAGGTCTGTCCCTTAGCATGGGGTCGTCCCCACCCACAAGGAGGAAGATGCAGGCCTGGGCACAGGGGTCTGCGTTCTGAGCCCAGCTCTGCCCACCCTGAAGCCCACCCACCCTGCCGGCCTGCGCGAGGGAGTGCGCTCAAAGCAAATGAGCCTCCTGCGACCATGTCTCACAGAGGACCCACTGGAGAACTGACTCCAACCTGGGCCACCTCCCATTTCTAATTTCTCATAATGCTTCCGCTTTCCAGCAGCTCCCCAGGAGGCCGTCCCTCTCCCACGACTGGCCCAGAGAGAGAGGAAAACAGATGCACGATGAATGGTAAAGGCGAATGAATGAAACCCAGCCTTTACCCCATGATTCATTCATTCCGCAGTCATATACGGACTCCCACCCTGTGCCAGGCACATCACTGTCGGGATGTGACCGTGAGTTACACACAGACCTGAGCATCAGAAACCCTCTCAGGTGGGGAAAGGGGTACAACTGGTGAGCTGGTCAGAAAGGGACAGCGGGCTGGGCAGAGCTGCACAGAGCATGAGGGGAGTGGGGGTGTAGGGTCTCTAACCCCACAGGGGAAGGAAGGAGAGCCAGGAATCAGGGGAGGGTGACACCTGCCTTGGGGAGAATACAGGAGATAGCGACCACGGGGCCAGGTCAGACCGCTCTGGGGCACACTGGCCTCGCCGGGCACCTCTCAGAGCTCAGGGACTCTCCGCAGGAGGCGAGCCCTCTGAGGGCAGGAGCGTGGGCATCTGCAGCCACGGCTGGAACAGTAGCGGGCACACACGCGGAGGCGCTCGGCAGAGGTGCCTGAATGCACTGTGAGTAAATGACCTCCCTGAAGCGAGGTCACTACTGGCCCCGGGGACCCTTGCTGTCATCTTATCCCAGGAAAACGTTATTGCCCAATTTCCTCTTGGTCAGCACAAAAGCTTCCCACACTATAACTCTAGCTGGAGCCAAACAGGTGTCTCGGCCTCCAACATGGGTGTCCTTTGCGGGAATAAACAGTGGGGTTCCCTCTGTCTCCAGAAGTGCCGCCAGCCTCCCCCACAGCCACACTCATTCCATAAGCCCTGGCACAGCCCTGGCACAGCTGAGAGGATCCCGCCATGGACAAGGCCAGAAGGAGCGGGCGTGGGCGCCAGTGCTGGTGCCTTGGTCTGTAAGAACTGGATGCTGTCCTCACAGCAGGTCCTCGGCACACTGTGGCCCATCTGCATGGCTCCCCAGCCCCACTGGGGACACATACAAGGAGGGGGTGCCTTTTGAGTGCTCTGTGCAGACACACTGTAGAGCTGGCCCCTGGGTAAGTGACCCGGCCACCAGCACGCTTGCTTCCTTCTCAGTGGAAGACTCAGGAGCACAGGTTCCCTGGTGTTCGTGGCATGCATTCATGTATGCATTCACTGGGTGTGTATGTGTGTGTGTGTGTGTGTGTATGTATGTAGGCATATATATATATATGTGTGTGTGTGTATATATATATATGTGTGTGTGCATATATATATATATATATATATATATATATATATATGGCTAATATACAAAGTGTCCCTGCGGGAGTTCGACCGAGAGACCGGAAGTTCTATCACTCGCTATGACGTGCCCTGACCACCAGGGGGTGGCGTAGAACAAAGGAAGGCCCTGGCCGGCAGCCGGCAGTCAGCAGCCAGGGAAGGGAGGCCCCAGCCGGCAGGTGGAAGAAAGGCCCCAGCGGGCAGCCAGAAGGCCCCGATTGGCCCTGATCGCTGGCCAGGCCTAGGGACCCTACCTGTGCAGGAATTTCATGCACCAGGCCCCTAGTATTTAATAAGGATCTACCGTGTGCAAGTCCCTGTCTCTGGAACCAGGAATGCACAAGAGAGCCCTCCGATCCTTGTGTATGGAAGTTCCCAGGCCAGTGAGAGCAGGCAGAGCCCTGGCTTCGCATGCTGTACTAAGTGTGCAGCAGGGGCAGGTGTGGGGGGCAGGGAGGAGGGAGGGCCTTGCCTTCCCAACACTGGAGAGTGGGAAGAGGGGCTGGAGCAATTGTACAGCAGTGGGGGTGTTTGAGCTGAGCTCAGGCAGAGGGAAGATGCTCTGAGGCCGGCACGCGGGGACGGGGGGATGGGAGGGAGGCTTGGCCATTGCTGGAGGTCCGACTTCAGAAGCAACCCAGGTCTCGGTCAGCAAGGGGACCACCCTCCTTGGGTTCTGAAACTGGGTTTGGGGTTTCCCAAATTCCCCTTTGGTCCATTAAGAGAACCCACTCTCAGACCAAGGAGGTTTAAAGGGAAGCACACTTCACACAGACAGATGAGGTCCCACCCCCATATCCACAGGCACAGGGAGCCTCCATGGACCCCACTGGAGGGCCAAGGTGTGAGGGCCTCTGTTCTCTGGAGCAAGCAAGCCCCATCCCACAGCCCAGAGGCAAAACCTGACTGCGCAACACTCTCCTGCCCGCTCCTGGGTGGCTGCGCCCCCTGTTGGGTGTCACTCTGCCTGAGTGTGAATGAACTCAGTCCTTTCTCTGCCTGCCCTACAGGAGGCTGAGAGCAGACATGACTATCCTTATCAAGACCATTCATAGGGGGCAAACAGGCCTGAGAAGCAAGGCCCCGACCCCAGAGCCAAGCACACTCCCCGCAGGCCATGCCTCAAACCCGTCCTGGAACCCTCAACACAGAGAACAGCCGGGAAAACCCTGCTCTGGTGCTTGGTATCCCCTGAAACAGTTTCTACTGAAGACAGTGTATATGGTGAGAACAACTACTACAAAAATGTAACACAAAAATAAATCCCTCCAAAAATCTTAGCCAAAACTTATTTGTGAACTAGAGGCCCTGTGCACGGGTGGGGTCCAGCCAGCCCACCCTGATTGGGGCCAATTGGGGCTGTGTCAGCTGAGGGGAGGGGATGCAGGAGGTCGGCAGTGAGGCCTGCCCCGCCCCTGATAGGGCCTGACTGGGGCTGGGCTGGCCAGGGGGTAGAGGGGGAAGGGGGCCTATGGGGGGGGGCGGGGGCGGGGGGGGCCATCGGAGCCACAGTGCAAGGTCAAAGCAACTGGTCATTCTGGTTGCTTGGCTTTTATATATATAGATATTTCCCTAAGTACTGAGACCTGCCAGGGCCCAAGACACAGTGCCTCTCTCTCAGATGATGTTCCCTAATATTCCAGAAGCGAATCACAGCCTGTCCAGGTCTTTACCACACATTTTCTCTTTGAAGCCTGGAGAATACGTAGAAACCCCTTTTACAGAGAAAAGTGCTCCCAACTGTCCATCCACAAGGCTCTGAGCTGCCTAGCGGAAGGCCTAGAAGCCCTGACTGCATATGTGATCGGCATCACTTGCCTACCCTCAGCGTGCCTTTCCATAGTCCACACCTGACTTTATGTATATTTCCCTTAACGTTTGTGTGCAAATGGTCCCAAGACAAAGTGAGAAGAATGAGCAGCAGAAGCAGAAGCAAGGGATTTGGGAATTTTAGGAAGATCAGGTAGCATTTTGGATGTGTTTTCTAGGAACGAAGAGCTATTGGCCACACCAGCTACACAACTTGGGGGTTCTGTTGGAAATGAGAGACAGAAGGGAGCGGGGGAGAGGGAGCGGGGGAGGGAGAGGGAGAGGGAGAGGGAGAGGGAGAGAGAGAGGGAGAGGGAGAGGGAGAGGGAGAGGGAGAGGGAGAGGGAGAGGGAGAGGGAGAGGGAGAGGGAGAGGGAGAGAAGAGAGAAGAGAGAGAGAGAGAGAGAGAGAGAGAGAGAGAGAGAGAGAGAGGAGCCCAACGCCTTCTCTCCTGCGGTAGAGCTAGCACCTAGCACCCGGGATGCTCACCTTCCAGGATCGGCTTTTCCAGAATGGGGAATGGCCCCGCTGCTTGCAGGATGCGGCTCTGTCCCGTGAGGGATGGTGAGGAGGCAGCGATGTATAGAAGGCAGGAAGCTCTGAGAGTCCCAGGGGCATAAGGGGAGGGCTCTCAAAAGTCAAAAAATATCTGCTACCAACTGTTTGGACTTGTTACACCAGATCTGGAGCACTGGCCCAGGAACCACTTCCTCCCCGGGCCTCTCCTCCCCCCGCTGAGCAGATGCTAACCACAGCGTTGCTATTTCTCCCGTACCCTTTAAGGCAGCTCGATACAGAGCCAGCAGGCAGAAGGTGGACAAGGCAGATGTCTGATGGGGAAGGAAACTAAGTTCACTGAGCCGGGCCTGGTATATCTATGCCTTATCCAATATTTACCCTATGCCCTTGGGACACCCATAAATGTGAGCCTCGTCCCCACTTACTACAGGAAACAGGAGGTTCTCAAAGGCCAAATCGCCAGCCCTGGACCAGTTACAGCGGCAGCCCAGGACTGGGTCTCTCTCCTACCGCATTCTGCCCAAGAGGCGCCAAGGCCACCACATGCCGTGTTCAGGCTGTGGATTGCAAGAGGATCCCACCACCAAGGGGATGCATGAAGCCACCCAGCCCACAGGGCACGCACACCTGGAAGGAAATGAGCTGGACACGCAGCACCGTCACCTGCCTGCACTGTGCACCCGCCACTCCCGAGGCCCAATTCCCTTCCCACCTGCCCGCGGACACCCTGTGAGGCCTGGTGCTGGCGGAGTCCCAGCATCTCCTCCTGAGCTCCACAGAGAGCAGGTGGGCAGGCACAGTACAGCATCTGGGAACTACGATTCCCTATCGATCCTCACCCAGGCCGGGCATGGTGAGCAGCATCCCTGCCCAGGCTCCCCCTTGGCAGGCAGCTCCTCAGGCCCCACCTGAAGCCTTCCCCAGGCCACCTGTCCCCACTGTCCTCATGGCCAGGAGTTAGAATAACCTGCCTCCGAGAGGCTGACGGGCCAATCCAGTGTCCTGGGTCCCCGCCCGTCCTCACCCAGCTGGCCTTGCTCCACATCCCACCTGTTCAGAAAGTGCCCTGGAAGGGGAGGGGAGGAGGAACAGACTCGTGCTCGGCCCCACCTGGAGCTGGCCCCTGTGACCCGCATGTTCTCTAGTGAGCAGACACCCGGTCCTCTCTGGCCCACAGTCCCCTCTTTCAGCTCATCCTGCACACAAGCCGGGAGGCCACTCCCACGTGCTGACACAAACCTCCATCCTGAATCTGCAGGCCCGTCTCTGTCAGGGATGTGGGGCTTGTTTGCTTAATTAACTGGAAACGCTAACACAGGAGCCCAGGAGCCACAGGGGCCTGGCCCTCCGCAGCTGCGAGGAAGAATTCCTGCTTTGAAATCGGGATCTCTCAGCTCCCCTCTAGCCTTTCACGGGATGTCAAAACAATCAGGGCACCAGACCCGGGCAGGCTCAGGTTACGGGCCAGCAATGGATTTAGCTACAGGACGCGTCAAGGCCGGGCACCTGACGGGCCCTTGGTTTCCCAAAATGGCACAGCCAGACCCCGAGAGCCCCTGATACAGTGGGGACAGTCATGGTGATTGTGCCAATGCCATTTCCTGAGCGCCCACTGCCTGGCAGGCTGGCGCTGGGCAGGGGGGAGGCGGCGGGGGTAGCCAAGTCCTGTGGATTCCTGCCCTGGAGGAGATGGAGTTAGAAACAATGACTAGACTGCAGCATATGAAAGGTCACTGGGGGGCAAGTACTAAGCGCCAGGCTCGTGGAGGAGAGGAGGGACCCACAGCTGGCGAGGGCTGAGGGCTGGAGGGTTCACACAGGACACAGGGGAAACATCTAACCTGAACAAGGAGCCCAAGGCGCAGGAGCAGACAGAATGCATGAGGAGGGAGGGCATTCCAGAAGAAGAGGGCAGCACAGGCAAAGGCCAGGAGGCGTGGAAGGGAAGAGAGGTTTGAAGAAGGGCAGGCGGTGCATGTGGCGGGAGAGCAGGGCTTGCAGAGGGGCGGGAAGGACCTGGTACAGAAGATGCCCTGGAGATGGAGGAGAGGGGGGGGCCCGTCATGTGAAGGAGTCCAGCAGGCCATGGGGACAGAGGCTTTCCCAACGGAGGCTAATGCATCCCGGTCAGAGGCTGCCAAATCTGGCCCCAGCCAGCTTGTGTAGCTCTAGTTTCATTGGTGCCCAGCCATGCCCACTCATTTACATATTCCCCAGGGGCCCTGGTGCTTGAGTTGTGACTGTAACACAGACTGTGTGTCCCCAAAGCCGAAATACTAACTCAGGGCCTTTCCAGAAAACATCTGCCGACTCCTAACATAGAAGATGGACAAGACAACAAGAAAGCCCACTGCATGGGAGAACATATGTGCCAATGTTATATCCAATAAGGGTTTAATCTCCAACATTTACAGGGAACTCATACAACTTAACAAAAGGAAGATAAACAGTCCAATCAAAAAATGGGCAAAGGACCTAAATAGACCCCTTATGAAAAAGGACCTTCAGAAGCCAAGAGACATATGAAAACATGCCCAAAGTCACTAATCATCCAAGAGATACAAATCAAAACGACAACGAGGTACCATCTCACACCTGTCAGAATGGCTGTCATCAACAAATCAACAAATGACAAGTGCTGGTGAGGATGTGGAGAAAAAGGAACCCTCGTGCACTGCTGGTGGGAATGCAGACTGGTGCAGCCACTGTGGAGAACAGTATGGAGTTTCCTCAAAAAGTTAAAAATGGAACTCCCATTACCCAGTAATCCCACTTTTGAAATATATTCCAAGAAACCAGAAACACCAATCAGAAAGGATATATGCACCCCTATGTTCATAACAGCACAATTTACAATAGTTGAGATTTGGAAACAGCCTAAATGCCCATCAGCAGATGAGTGGATTAAAAAATTGTGGCACATCTACACAATGGAATACTACGCTGCTGTAAAAAAGAAGGAACTCTTACCATTTGCAACAGCATGGAGAGACCTGGAGAGCATTATGCTAAGCGAAATAAGCCAGTCAGAGAAAGATAAATATCACATGATCTCACTCATATGTGGAATATAATGAACAACATAAACTGATGAACAAAAATAGATCCAGAGAAGCATCGAACAGACTGTCCAACCTCAGGGGGAAGGCAGGGAGGGGATAGGGGTGAGAGATCAACCAAAGGACTTGTATGCATGCATATAAGCATAACCCATGGACACAGTCAGTGAGGACATGTGCTGGGGGTGGGGGTGGGAATGAGCGGGAAGAGGTCAAAGGGGGGAAAAGGATTCATATGTAATACTTTAAACAATAAATAATTTTTAAAATAAAGAAGATGGACAAGAGTGGAAAGGGGTCTGGGGAAAGAGAGACCAGGACGCCTGCCCGGGCTCCGGAAGAGAACCGGTGACCAGAAAGTGAAGAGCCACCAGAGCATGACTCAAAGCAGGTGCTCACAGGGTGCCTCACGGCAGGACCCGGACCTCCGCAGCAGGAGAGGAACAGGAGCTGGAAGAGGAAGAAGAGGAGGTCTGGGCCCTGGGTCTCCTGTCTCCAGTCACCTGCACCGGGGGGACATCTGACCTACACACGGTGCTGTCACCTAGGCCCCTCCAAGGGCCCGGCCCCAGGCAGAGGCCAGAGGGAGAGGTCAGAGTCCTGGAATGACCCGAGGGAGAACACCCCTCTTTGAGAGGATGTCACAGGGTGCTCTTGGGGGGCCCTCCCACCCCCTTCCCAGCCTCAGCACAAGTTGTCCCAGCTGTAAAGGCCCAGAGAGGAGCAGCCATCTGCTGGGGGCCAAGATGCTGTGTCGGAAGTGGGGCTCCTGGCTCCTAACTTGGGGGCTTGCACGTTCCTCTCTGAGCCTCTGGTCTGGGTCCATCCTAATCCTGGAGAACCAGAGGCTGGAAGGTCCGAGCCTGCCAGCTGCTTCACCCCAGCTGAGTCCAGGCCGCTGCCTGAGGAGAGGGGCGGCTGGACCAGCTTTCCTGGGGGGGCCCATCCTGTACCCCTCTCTCTCTGCAGCAGAATCAGTGTGGGCCGTCCAAGCAGACAATGTGGAACCCAGTTTAAGAAACAAAGCATTAAAAGCGCAACACTATCATTTTAGGAAACCACTTGGTGCCAACTTGCACCGAAACATAAACTCAGGGACTAAAATTCATGCCAGTGGTAGGTTATGATGGCCATTCAGATGCTTCAAATACGTTCAATGTTTAGATTATTATTAAGATGAAAACAAAAGGAAACAATTTTTAAGTAAAAGAACGTTCTTAAGCAGAGTTCTTAACACTCTCCCCCAGGCATCTCTGGGCCCATTTGAAAGACCGCATGGGGCTGAGGAGTTAGGTGGCCCGGCCGGGCATTCCTTAGTTCTATGCCCAGCCATGCCATCGGAGCCCACCAGGAGGGCTGGCACAGGGTAGGCCATTAGCTCCACTTTGTCAATGAATAAATGATTGACTGAATGAAGAAGTTTGGGTCTGGTTCTGCAATTTACCAGCTCTGTGTCCTCAGGCAAGATCTTTAACCTCTCTGAGCCTCAGTTTCTTCATCTCTAAAATCTCCAACATTATTCACGACTCAAAGAATTACTGTGAGAATTACACGAGATAGTACCCATTAAGGCCTTGGCACAGTGACTGGCACAATCAAGGTGCAGAATAAATGGTAGCTATTATGGTTACTTTCCAAAGATGACTTTAATCCCATATCAAAAACATCTTTCCAGATCTTTCACCCTCACGATTCCATCCTGCAGACCCCAGCCCAGAACCCAGCACAAGGAGCACAGGAAAGAGTTGTTGGAGCAGAACTCAGCAGAGAGCTTCACGGCCCCCGTTGGATGCAGGGGCCGAGGCTGCTCCTGTCAGCCTCCTGCCTCCGCAGTGGGAGGCTACCCCTCACGCCAGACCCCAGCCCTCCAAACTGCACCTGGGCTTCCCAGCCAGGGAGCTCACCTGGGCCCATGCTACAGAATATGGGGCGGGGGACCCTTTGCTCTGCAGACGGTGAGGGCGCCAGCTCAGCCGCGTTCTGCCTCTGCACTGACCTCTCCCCGATTCCTTCTCCTGCTGAGCTAGGGCCCACGTGGGTCTCCCCCAAGGCGTCGTTCCCAGGCTCAGGAACAACAGGCTCCCCATTCTTCCCGGCCCTTGGCAGACCTGCCTCCTCCCACTGTGGCACTGCCCACTGCTGCTCCCAGGCAGCTGCCCCGGTCCAAGGGGCCAGCACAGACCTCTCTGGGGCCTGGGGAACAAGCCAGGCCTGTCCCCTCGCTCCGGGAGGAAGAGGAACTGGCTCGAGTCCCCTTGCTGAGACAGCATCGCAGGGTCACTCGCTTCACCCTCAGGCTGTAAACGTCAATGGTCATCAGGCGTCTGTGCACACAGCCCTCACTGATCACACGGTGTTTCCTCCAGAGAGAGGGCCTGCTACCTGCTACCTGCCTCTCCCTGATCTTCACCCTTCGGGTCAGAGGTCAACCCTCAGCTCCCTGCCTCAAGGGTGACACCCCCAAATCTCACCACCCACTGGGAATCCCAGCCCCACCTCCACCTCCTCCCTCCCACACTTGCCCATCAGATTCCAAATGAAATTTTGCCATTTGCGACAGCATGGATGGACCTAGAGGGTATTATACTAAGTGAAGTAAGTCTGACAGAGAAATACTTATATGTAAAATTTAAACAAAACACACATACAAATAAAACAAAAAAGAAACAGACTCATAGAACAAACTGATGGTTGCCAGAGAGTGGGGGGATTGGAAGCTGGCTAAAAAAGGTGAAGGGGGATAGGAGTTACAAACTGCCAGTTATAAAAATAATTAAGTCATGGGGATGTAATGTACAGCATAGGGGAAATAATCCACGATACCGTAATAACCGTGGACGGTGACAGATGGTTACCAGGCTTATTGTGTGATCACATCGTGAGGTATGTAAATGTTGAATCATTATGTTGTGCACCTGAAACTCATATGACATTATATGTCTACTACACCTCAATAAAAAAATTCCATCGGACAGGAATCACCAGACTCACCAAAGAACCTGCAATCCACAACCCAAGGAGGAGGGTGCAATGTTGGGTTTCTTTCCCTTACCACGTTCATGCAGCTATTTCCTAACTTTCTGTTTAGGGATCCTGAGCTCAGGCCTTAAGAATGATCCTCCTCTGTTACTGGAGGGTGGGAGCCAGGGCCTCAGTGGGGAGGCTGCGGACAGGGAGTCCTTCCCGGGGCATGGATTCCTGGGCGATGTACACTTGATTCTCAGGAGTCTCCTCCTCAGAGGCTCCAGCACACAGTTCCAGCCCAGGAGGGCTCCATCTGCAGCCTAGAGGGGCACCCTGCAGGGGAGGCAGGGCCCCCAGTGGAGGTGCAAAGTATGGGGCTGTGTTTCTTAAAGGGACAGCCTGCCCAGAGCCCATGGAGCAACTACTAGACAGGAAGGAGGGAGCAAGGATGAGCCAGCCTTCTCCAGGGAAAAGCTCTGAACAAGCCCGAGGGCTGGGATTCAGGCAGAGGGCAGTACAATAACCAATAACAAACCTACTGTGTGCTTTGCACAAGGGAACTTATTTGGTCCCACATTTTAGGATGTAGGCCCTGTTGTTGCTATTGTTCCCGTTTTATAGATAAAGAAACTGAGGCCTGGAGAGAGTAAGTTGCCAAGGTCTCACAGGTAATGAATAGCAACATTAGGATTTGAATATAGGTGGTTCTCCTGGGCCTCAACCGATAGGGGAAACTCACTATATCAATCTATGATTGCGGACGGAGCACCGACCAGGGTCAGGTTCATGCCCCGGAAAAGGTGTCACGTGAGATACTGTCTGCCCTCACAATGCTTGCTGCAAGAAATCACCCAAATGCTAACACCAAACGTGTCTTTTGCTTTTTTTCCATTTTTGTTGTTTTCTGTATTTCCCACGCTTTCTAAAATAAGTAGTTGTTCCTTTTATAAAAAGAAGAAAAAAAGGATTCTACCTCCTACCTCCCATTTGAATATGACTAGACTAGAGCAGGAAGATGAATGAATTCTACCTGAAAGTTTCAAGAGGAAGGAGAATAGCAAAATCCCCAGACAGCCAGCTCTACTGTGATTAAATCTGTGAGTGAAATGTTGCCTATTGTGAATCAATAGGCAGGTTTTCAATAAAAGTGAAGCAATAGCTTTCCTCTCAGCTAAACTGACATAAAAGTTTCTAAAACCTAGTAATTACAAAAAACTCAGTGAAGGCCCAGTCTTCATGTGTTATTCAGACTCTTCATAATCTGATCACCACCCCTCTTTGTAGCTTCCCTTCCCTTTTCCCATCCACCCTTCCCCTCCTCCCTGGCAGCCAGACTAGACCTGCGGAGGTTTCCCCAAGCCTACCCAGCAGCTCACATCCTTCAAGGCCTGGCTTGTCACTGCTCCCATGGACCCTGCCACCCCCACAAGCAAAACTGAGGCTCCCCTCTCTGAGCTCCCGCGTGCTCTGCCCACCCAGAGCAGGTCATTAGAGCTGGCAGCACCTGTGTGCTAACCAACTCAGTGTCTTTGTCCACTTTCCATCCCTAGCACCTGCCACCAAACATCTATGGAGTAGGCAGCACATGATAATAATTATTGTTTTAATAATAAAACGTGTCATTTTCCATGTGCTTCCTCCTACAATATCTCATTTGAGCTTCAAGACGACAGGTTGGGTGGGTATTAGAGTATCACATGTGCATATGGAGGAAGCTCAAGGTCCTTGAAACTCTGCCTTTGGACAGGAGGTTTGCCCAGGTGGCCAGGAAGGGCAGGCTTAGCTCCCTGACCTCAGCGTCAGCTGGCCAGACTGTTTCCATCTCCTCCCGGCCCTCTGCCTGCCTCCCAGAGCTCCATCCCAACACATCCTTTCCCTCAGCCCCCCACCGTCCAGACAGGGGGACGCCAGAGGGCACTGGGCACAGAAATGATGCTTCCCAGCGGTGTGTAGCATGCATTCTCTCAGGGCTAGTGAGCGCAGTGTGGCCAGGGCACAGATGAGGCCACAGCTGCAGTGAGAACCCAGAATGATCCTGTCAGCTTCATGGAGGAAACCTCTGTCATGCCCCACAGCGTACCAACTGGACAGCCTGGCCACAAACCCTGGCATTGGGGGCCACCGGGACAGGGTGTGGACCCAAAGTGCACAGAATGTTGGAGCCAGAAGGAAACTTCGAGATGCCATTGCTCAACCCCCTCCAGACAGCCAGGAAAATCGGGCCCTGCCTGGGAGGGACTTGTCAGAAGCACAGAGTGAGATGGTGCAAAGGGAGGGAGGGCTGACTCCTGGCCCTTTCTGATCCAAGCACAGGAAGGTGTTCAGCAACAGTGTGTTCAGAAATCTAGTCTCCCTGGAGGCCTGGCCATGTCACAACCCACTCCCTCCACAGCCTCTCCTCTGAGCAAAGGGGGCGTGTGGGTCTAAGTTGACCTAGCAGCATGCACTGGCATGGGCATACCACCGACTGGTGCGTCCATCCTCAGCCACCATCATTGACAGTTGTGATAGTTACTGGTGTTTGGTCAAATACCGTTGGTTCCCAACCCCCCACTCTAGGCACATAGTGGATTCCTGGCCATCATGTCTGTGTGGGGCCACATGACCAATTCTGGCCCATGAGGTGAGAGGAGAAGCTGAGTGTTGTGATTCTTAATTTAAGTGTCAACTTGGCTAGGTCATGGCACTAGATGTGTAGATGTCACTGCGGTGGAGCATTGTTGAGATCAACATTGAAATCAGGGGACTTTGAGTGAAGCAGATTATCCTCCATAATGTGGGTGGGCCTCGTCTAATCACTTGAAGGCTTTAAAGAGAAGACTGAGGTTCCCCAAGGAAGAAGGAATTCTGCCTGCAGATTGCATTTGGACCCAAGCTACAAAGTCAACTCTCCCCAGGGTCTGTAGCCTGCTGGGCTGCCCTCTAGATTTTCAACCAGCTCCCACAATCAAGTGAGCCAGTTCCTGAAAATAAATCTAGATAGAAGAAAGAGAGAGAGAGAGAGAGAGAGAGAGAGAGAGAGAGAGAGAGAGAGACTGACTTCTTATTGGTTGTATATATATGAAGAACCCCGACTAATACAAGTGTAATTAGAGGTCGAGAGCCGTGGTCAGCAAACTGCGGCTCTCGAGCCACATATGGCTCTTTGGCCCCTTGAGTGTGGCTCTTCCACAAAATACCACGGCCTGGGCGAGTCTATTTTGAAGAAGTGGCATTAGAAGAAGTTTAAGTTTAAAAAATTTGGCTCTCAAAAGAAATTTCAATCGTTGTACTGTTGATATTTGGCTCTGTTGACTAATGAGTTTGCCGACCACTGCTCTAGAGCATTAATTGGCAGGACCAGGCAGTCTTTCCCTTTGCTACACTAGTCATCAACATTTAAGGAGACGCCTGTTATGCCAGCCTGGCTTCTGAGCAACTATCATGAGCAGAGAGACTCTATTGACTACCAATAGGAACACCAGTTGTTTGAAGTCCCTGGAACTTGGGGGATGTGTGTTACGGCAGCATCATTTAACTTATACAGACTGAAGCACTGGCTGTTCGTCTTAGGTTTGAGATGCTAGAGTGTGAAGAGAGAACTCCAAAAACGTAAGGGACCCTTGAAAGGGTTTTGATCTTGGCTGACCACTGAGTCCCAGACGTGCAGCTCTTCCCCCAGCTGCCCAGCTGCCCCCGTGGCTATTTCAGGATCCTGGGATGTCTTAATCCACGGAATCCAAACATAGCTGTGTGAATGCATCAAAGGTACAATCTCGGTGGTGAAAGAAACTTCCCTAGAAAATGCTCAGAGTTCTGCTGAGGAATCTGACCCCAGGCCTGGAATGGGAAACTCTCCAAAGAACAAAAGTTTCCACTACGGCTACAAGAATGTTAAAAGTGATAAAGACATTTTTTTTTTTCTCAGTAAGAAAAATGAGAGCCTGAGTATTTATAAGCCAAAACCCAAAGGCCATTCCCTGGTCCCCGTGAGGTTTCCTGCTGCCTGGGGAGAGGGGGACTGGAAAGAGAGCAGGGTGTCCTTGGCTCGAAAGCAGATGGGTTAAGTGCGGGGTCTTTGAGGAAATGGAATTACAAAGTATTGGTGATTCTCCTTAGGAATCAGCGGTGACCCAGAGGCTGCTGGGAGGCTGTGTCTTTCTTCTCAATGGGTAAATCCAGTCCCCTGACCTTAAGTACAGCACAGAGATAAACTCTGGGAGACTAAGCTGAAACCAGTGGCTCTCGACTTTGGGTGGTCCCTGGGTCCTTTGGCAACATTTCTGGCTGTCACAGCTAGGGAACGTTACTGGCATCTAATGGGTAGTGACCTGGGATGCTGGGACAACACCCTCCTCCCCGACAAAGAATTATCCAGGCTAGTACCAAGGTTGAGAAACCCTCATCAAGAATACATCCCTAGTTGGAAGGGTGTGAACATTAGAACAAAGAGCAGAAAGAACATTTATGGAATATGCTCCGATGGGAAAAAAGATATAGGCATGCATATCCATATAAATGCTCACATGCACATTCAGATCAACCAACACTGACTCTCCCACTAACGCATGCTGAGAGGGAGCAGAGGTTTCATGGGCAGGAAATACTAGTAACTGCACTGCTACTCTCTCCTCTCTGATGAGGGAGGAAGCCAGCAGGAGCATCTGAGGAGAAGGTCCATTATTTAGAGCAGGGGTGGGGAAGGTTCAGCCCTCCGGCCCTATTAAGCCCGAGAAATCATTTGGTCTGGCCCTGCCAAGGCATTAGGGGTGAATTAATTAAAAGTTTGACCAAATACAGCAGGGCTAATTTTTAAGTTGATAATTTTCTATGCCTGTGAATGATGTTATAGTTGTCTAAGTGGCTCTTGGCAGAAAAAAAGGTTTCCCTACCCCGATTTAGAGGTTGTCATTGGATTTGCAAAGTGAGTCAAGGAGCAAAGTTTAGGGTGGGGCTGGAGAATAAACACAGCGAGACTACTGGGCATCTAAAGAGGGGAATTCCTTGAGTTGCTGGTAAGCACCCAGAAGCTCAGGAAGAAGGCCAGACAACCTGATGTCTGGCCAAGCAATCCATCTTTTTTAGGACAAGGTTGTCCAATGTTCAACTGCAAATTGTTTGCATTATTGTGATGTAAACACTGTTGGTCTCCTCAAACCTCACTAAAGTTTACCATATTCACAAAGCCCTAGTGTGAACGCTGTGTGTGTGTGTGTGTGTGTGTGTGTGTGTGTGTGTGTGTAAAGGGTATGGGCATTAAATTCTACAACTGAGTCAACACAGTGCAAAAAAAAGGCCACTTGCATGAAACCAGTAATAATAGTTAACATTTACTGCAGGCCTACTATGTGCCAGGCACTGATGTAGTATTTGCCATGCAATCTTACCAAATGCTCACAGCTGCCCTCTGCTGTGGGGGGTTGGGGTGGGAGCACCATTGTTATCCCCCAGTAGGGCTAAGAGGTCTGAGGCCTGAGGGAATTTAAGCCACTCACTCAGGGATCACAATGAGTCAGGTACAGGCAGAATTCAAATCCAATTCAAATTCAAATCCTAGCTCCAGAGTTCACGTCTTAATGTCTGGGCCACCCTGCTTGTGACCAGTGGTGATTCATAATCTTAACTAATTAGATGGAAACAGGAACTTGGAGCTGGAGATGATGAGAAATGATAAGCCCTCATCTCTGACTTGGGAATCCCTCGCCCAGGGGTTCTCAGACTTCAGTGTGACCAGGATCACCTGGCGGGCTTGATAAAACACAACAGCTGGGCTGCATTCCCAGCCTTTGATTTAGTGGGCCTGGGTTGGGGCCCAAGGATTTGCCTTTCTAACAAGTTCCAGGTGATCCTGACTCTGCTGGCCCAGAGCCAGTCTTTGGGAACCTCTGCTCCTATGGAAGGATATGGACTTCCTGTGCTTGGGGTGGGGTAGGGGGGTAGAGGGGGGTTGGACTCAGCTAATGCATTCTGAATTTCAAAGGCAGGGCTCCTCAGGTGACATTTGGTCACAATAGCAACTACTGAGTAGCTGGGAATTGGAGGAGGCTAATATGGAAGACAGGGGAGGAGAGAAGGGACCAGTGTCCAGTGGAATTCAACCTGGAAGACTTCCTGAAGGAAGAGCCAGTGGTGAGAAGCATTGACCCTGGGATTACTGATTGGATGAACACTCCAGAATGGGAAGCTGTGCAGGACGGTGGTTAGAGGAAGATAAATGAGTTCAAATTGCAGCTCTCCTGCTGTGTTGTATGGACCTGACTCAAGGTTCTTGACTGTTCTAAGCCCTAGTTTCTGAATCCATAAAATGGAGCAACTAACAACCAAAACCTCAGTATTGTAAAAGGCAACACCTTAATGACATTAGGGCTATATCTGTGGCCAGGGAGCCTGAGCCTCGTTCAAAGGCAGGGACTTTGCTGCTGCTCACAGCCCACATGGGAGCTGGAAAGTTGAACTTGAGATCTTCGTCACCCTCCATCATTGAAAAGATCTCCCATCGCCCTAACCGGTTTGGCTCAGTGGATAGAGCGTCGGCCTTCGGACTCAAGGGTTCCAGGTTTGATTCCGGTCAAGGGTATGTACTTGGTTGCGGGCACATCCCCAGCTGATTGATGTTTCTCACTCACCCATGTTTCTAACTCTCCCTCTCCCTTCCTCTCTGTAAAAAATCAATAAAATATATTTTAAAAAATTTTTAAAAAAGAAAAGATCTCCCATCCCATTGGGTGCCCTTCAGTGTTTTAGGGCCCTTTCCCCAGTTCTGAGCTTTCCATCAGACCAGGCTCAGCGACCACTTTCCACATCCAGCTCGGAACTTTTCTCCTTTACACAATTGGTAACACTAAGAGAGGCAGAGGAGGAAGCAGGATACATACCTGTCCCACCTGAGCGTGCGCAGTATGAGCTCACCTTGCTTTAAAATGTGTGCGGGCAGAGAGGACTGAAAGGTGACTTGTCAAATGTCAGCTGAACTGGGAAGGCAAGTTCCCCACGTGTGCGTGGTGGCCAGGTGGGAAGGTGGGGAGCAGGGGTACAGGGACAGAAAGAGCCGCGTCCCTTTGGGTCCCCCAGTGATGGGCTCCTAGGCTAATTTTATGTTTTGTCTTTCTGCTTCTATGTATTTTCTATCATAAGCCTGCACTTCTTTTATAATCAAGGAGGGAGAGGTTTTTTCAACTCCATATCCTTCCAAGGTGTTTCTTGATCCACTCCACGCCTCTGGCCCACTCCACGCCTCTGGCTCCTGTCTGCCTCTAGCCCACGAGTTTGCCTGTGTCGCCATGGTGGCTGGCTTCTCAGTGTCCTCGAGTAGCTGTCCTGTGTGTTGACCTGTGACCCAGTGGGAGGTGGAGCTGCCCCAAAGTGGGAGGAGACATTTCCTCCAACAGAAGAGCAGGTGGGCTCCTTGCCTGCCATTCTCTATTCTGGGACCCAACCTCACCCCCCAAAACTCACTAGGGGGTTCTTCAATAAGGTACATGCCAAGAAGGCAAAGAAAGTGATCTGCAGGTGAGCAAAACTACACACACACCCCACGCAGGCACCCCATCTGCCTCTTCTTCCCTTCTGTATCCGGAGGAAAATGTCATGTTAGTGCCCTAGGATGAACTGGAAAGGCAAATTCCCAGTGTGCTTTGTGAGGGGTGAGTAGCCTGGGAGGGGGTGTCAGGAGCAGCCAATCCGCTTCCATCTGGCTCTGCAATCCACACTTATTTTCCTGGACGGGTCTGGGCTCCCATTTCCCAGCGTGAGGAATCACACTTTCCCCAAGAATGCTTGACTTTTCAGTAAGGATTCTTGTCTCTTTGGGATTCCTGGAAACAGGACAAACACTAATGAGCGGGCTCTGCCCTGGGCCTGGAAACCCTCTAGAACTCACGGGAGGTAGGGAGGAGGGAGGCGGGGGACGGGGTGTGGGTGTGTTCTTAGCAGAAAGCAGGGTGCAGGCCTGAAGCACAGGATCCTAGGGGTCAAGCTACAGATGTACCAGAAGCTACCCATGTCCCCCAAATCAGAAGTCCCCTCCCACTCTGTGGCTGGACACAGGCAGGGCGGGCAGGTAGGGACACTGAACATTGCTTGTGGGGCTGAGTTATAACACGGAAGCAGGTGGTTGGTCATCACGAAGGGAGATGGTTGCCATATATCAAAGTGCAGCACAGAGGGCAGGGGTCTTGGAGTCAGGCACACGTTACCTGCAATGGCCTCTGGGCCTTTAACTAGCTATGTGACTTCAGGTCAGGTGCCTAAACTCTCAGAACCTCAGTTTTCTCGTCTGTGAAATGGGATAACACCCACTTTGCAGGTCTATGGTGAGAATGAGATGTGTTGGAGTGCACAAGTGCTTAGCTCAATGCCTGGCACGCAGTAGGTCTTGGTAGGTATAGTTGGCGAGTTTGCAGACTAAGAATTAATAAAGCTATACATGTGGCAGGCCAGCCGCAGAAGGTCTCACAGCCCTGGGGGTTGCCAATGAGAAGACACAGCTCCCCGGGATAATGGCAGCTAAGCTAAAGCTCCCTCCTTTGCAGGCTCCTCGGGGCCTCTGAATGCTCTGGCAGGTCTGGGCCAGGCCACCCTATCCCTGCCCCAGCCGCAGACCCTCTGCAGCCTCAGCTGCTTAAATCCGAAGTGAATGTGTGGGTTCCAGACACCAGAATGAAATGATGGAGCCTCTACGCGGGTTCTGGGTCTCTCCGTCGCCTCAGGGTAAAGTGGTCAGGAAGCACGCCCACCTCAGGAAGGATCAGATGAACCGCCGCAGCCCCACTGTCCAGAGAAGTCCATGACTCTTCAGCCGTCCCGGAGAAGCAGGACCTGAGCTACTGCCACCCTGCCCGCCCCCCCCCCCCCCCCCCCCCCCCCCCCCCCCCGCGTCCTGCCAAGAGTTCCAGTAACCAGGCAAACACACCAGGCCCCAGGTGTTCTCAGTCTAACCGAGAAGGCAAAACACAGACAGAACAGACTTAAGAATACAGAAAAACAAGGGGCAAGAATTGTTTTCTTTCAAAGGAACTCATAGGCTGAGGGGCGGCGAGCTAAGGAATCCACACCCCACGGGTTAATCCACCGCCTTCCAGAGCGTGGTGATGGCGAGGCTGCCACTGAGGGTCACCCACCAGCTCTCCTCAGAAGTCCCCTCAGAGACCCCGTGGCCCGCCTGAAGGAGAACAGGCCCTTTGCCTGAAACAGTGAATTTACATAACCTCCCAGTCCCAGCGATGCTCCGCAGGCTCTGGTTACAACAACAAGGGCCGAGGAACTGGAGAGCCTGTGATGGCCAAGGCAGGGGGGAAACCAAACACAATCCACATGAGGTTTTCATTTTCTCAGCCACGTGAGAATGGCCCTGCAGATCCAGCTATAAATACCCGCTGCCATTGCCACAGGATGGAAAAGCCTGCTCGCTCTCTCGCTCTCTCTCTCTCTCTCTCTCCCTCTCTCTCTCTCCCTCTCTCTCTCACACACACACACCCATACAAACACACACACACGACAAGTCCCTTCAAATGGTTCATGGGCTCAAGAATTCAGATCAATGTTTCTAAGAATATCTACCTTAAAAGACACAGCGCTCGACTCCCCTGGCTGAGTGTCTGTGTAGAAGCCTCCTCAGAGATGACAGGGCCTGGGAGAAGTGTCCCATAGCCATCACCAGGGCGGATTGCAGGGCTGTCCCCGCAATACCGAGGCCCAGTCAAAACCCACCAGCGACCACAAACAGGACGGAGGGGAGAGGCTCAGACCACAGCAGGACAGCCTAACACAGCGTGGCCAGTTTCCAGAGGGGGCACCCAGGAAGGCTGGCTACAGAGAGCGGAATTAGCTGGTGTGGACCTTCTGTGCTTTGTCCTCTTTCTTCCCGCCTGGAAGAAACCACCTTGTCACCAGAAGGCAATAAGCACGATGACAAAATGGTGTCTCGTTCTATGGGCGGCTGCAGTGGAGACAGAGGGAGCCCGGGCCGCTGAGGACATGTGGGGCCACCCTGCCCACTCTGGACTGCGTGTGCTGGACGCGCTGTGTAAGGAAAATACAGGCCCCTCGCTGGTAGGGCCACGCTGGTAGGGTTTCTGTACCTGACAGCTGAGCACAAATTCTAACGGATATGTGCCTCAAAACACCAGTTCTGTGGGGTTTCCCAAGGAAGAGCCCTCTGTAGAAAAATAAAGAGAAAGAATACTAGTTTAAACACTGTGAACTAGAGTTTTCTGCAGAGCTCCTCTGAGCGCTAGCCAAGGTCGCCTCTCTGACATCAATCACAGCCTTTGCAGGATGGGGGATGCGCTCAGGTGAGCCATGGGGAGGTAACGAAGGTGGAGCCAGGAGAACTCTGGGCTTGGATCCTGTCTCCAGTCCTCAAACTGCCACCTGAGAGCACCAAGCTCAATCACCTTAAGGGAGAGACATCCATTCTCTGGACAACAAAGTATTTAGGCAGGGGTGGGGAACGTCCGGCCCGCGGGCCACGCAACGCCCGAGAAATCATTTGGTCTGGGCCTGCCAAGGCATGAGGGGTGAGCCAATTAACTGGTGACCAAATATAGCAGGCTAATTTTTACGTTGATAATTTTATTTGACCCTCAAATGATGTTATAAATATCCCAATAGGTTGACAGAAAAAAGGTTCCCCACCCCTGATTTAGAGCAAGTTAAAGGGCCAATCCCTAAGCCTCATTCAAAACATTTTTCTTTCCAAAGCACAGAGCAAAGTACCTGACCCAAAGCCTTAAGTGTCAGGTCCTTTCCCTCCCAGACCCCTCCCTGGCTCACTCAGCTAAGACTCCCAGAGTCAAGGAGTCCACAAATAGCCCAAACTGCCCAAAGCTATTACAATTTGAATCCAAGGGCCTCCCCATTACATCCCCATTATCCAGTTGCATGACAAATGCATACAGAAATATACAAGGTGCTGACTATTCTCCACTGGCCCCTCTCCCTCCACACCCTGCCCTGCTCGCCAAACTCCTGCCCAGGGGAATGACCTCTCTGGAATGCATCCCTCAGGGTGCTGGGCTTGTGCTGCCCAGTGGGATTTGACCAGCAAGAAGCAGGCAGGTGACTGGAGTGTGGAGGGAGAGGCCTCAGGGTGTTTGTCCCATTCCCTCTGCTAAGCCCTGATGGTAGTGATGGGCAGTGGCCATTCCTCTAGGACCACAGCTCCTGCCAGGAGGCCCCTCCTCCTCAGCTCCAACTGGCCCAGGGCCCTGATGACACTTCCTTCCCCCTCACCCCTCCAGGGGCAGGAGTGTTAACAGCTTCTTGCTGTTGCTGGTCCCTGGGTGTCTCACATCCCCTCTAGTCCCTTATCTCTGCAAATAGTCCTCTCATTACATTCTTATCAGTTAAACCCTCTGGGAGTGCCAAGTGTCTCCTGGCCAGAGCCTGACTGTCATAGACTCCAAGGTATGTTATCAGAGCAACCACGTGCCCAGGATTCGTGCCGCAAAGTCCCCATTTGGTGTGATTTTCTTCCTTTTACTTAAGGTGAATTATAGGACATAAATAAGCAGGAAGCAGAGAGGCAAGACCCCCCGGCTTTAGTCCCAGGGCAAGCACTCTGCTGGCCAGATAAGGGGCTCATGGTGCCGAACTGAGGCTGAGGGTGGTGGGCTTGGTCAAGGACAGAGGCTGCACATCAGAGGACAGGGCACTGGAGGCCCGCCCAGTGTGTGCCCCTTGCCTTGGACTGGGACCAGATTCCCAGGGAGAGGGGCTGTCATCGAGGAAGGCACGTACAGGAGCGGAACCGCCTGCATGGTAACAGGCGCCCAGAGAAGAAGTCAGCGCAGCTTCACTGTCCAGTGAAAGAAAGTGAGGCAGTTCCTGGTTGAGGGACCTCCCCACGTCAGGGCCCCATGTCTGCAAGAGGAGCAGAGAGGGGCCGCTCCGGTGAAAGTCAGAGGCATGGAGACCCCCGTGGGAGCCAGGCAGTGAGGACGCAGAGGGAGAGTCTCTCAGCCCGGGGCACTGAGAAATACTCGAGACTGTTGGTCCCATGTCCTTATCAAAAGGATGTCAGGATAGACTATGGCTGTGGTCACTTGCAAGAAATTCCAGTCATTCCCAAGGAGGGGATGGGATGAGAGGAAGCTCCAGCAATTTGCAATATAGAGAATGTGCCAGAGAGCTGTTGTTTGGCTCCTATTGCTATGACCCTATTTTGCATCTCCATGGATATATCAAAATAGGATCCCCACAAATCCACAAATCAGAAAAAAAGAGGGCCAGATTTTTAGTTCAAAAACAGTGATTACCATGAGCACGCAGAGCCCCATGGCCCACCTGAAGGTGGTCACAGCACCTAGGATGTCCCAGCTGGACCTGGAGCAAAGGGGTAGCAGCTTCTATTCACCCTCCAGCATGCCCATGTGCCAACGGGCAGAGGAGATGAACTGGGAGTCTGTGCCCATTTTATTGCTTATTTAATTTTATGTATTGATTGATCTTTAGAGAGAGAAGGAGGGAGAGAGAGAGAGGGAGAAACATCGATGTGACAATGAAACATTGGTCGGCTGCCTCCTGCATGCCCCCTACCTGGGATTCAGCCTGCAACCTGGGCATGTGCCCTTGACCAGAAATTGAACCGGCAACCTTTCATTGCATGGGACAACCTCAAACAACTGACCCACACCGGCCAGGGCTGTGCCCATTTTTTAAAAAATTAACTTTTTACAAACCAAAAATACTTTAACTAAAAATATAGATACTAAATAAACATTTGTATGCCACTGAATATAAGGAATAAAATATCACGGATGTAAATGGAGCCCCTGTGTACCCCACCCTGCCTTCCCTAGCGGGAGCCACCTCTCTAAATCTAGTGGTTGTTCAAATGTGTTTTTATGCTTCTGTTCCATATGTAAATATTTGCAAATAATAAGGCATTCCTTTATATTATTTCAAACTTAATGATAATGATATCCTTCTGCACCTTGCTTTTCTACTAAATATTGTTTCTGAGATCATACCTTCCCGGTACCTCTTCATGTTTTGCCCACGGTATTGTATAGTATTCCATTGTATGTAAATATAAAATTATTTAACCAGTTTTTTGATTGAGGATAGACATTTGAGTTGCTTTCTAGCTCTCAAATCCCTCATTATAGAATATTCACTCTATAATGAATATTCCTGAACGTATCTCCTCTTCACATGTTTTCGAGTTTTTCTCTAGGAATGGAATTGCTGGGCTGAAGGGTACGTGCATCTCCGGTTTCACTAGACAGCAACAAATTGCTCTCCAAAGTGTCAAAGCAATTTCATTCCCACCATTAGTGAGTGGGAATTACATTTGGCTCTACATCCAGTGTGATGAGTATAATTTGGGGGCCAATCTGATCAAGTGGGTGTTAAATGATGTCTCCTTGTGATTTCAATTTATGGTATTTCCGTTTCCAAGTACGTTTGACCGTCTTTTCATGTGTTTATTATTCTATGGCATCATTTTACTGTTAGAATTACTCTTGCATGCTTTGAAAAACCAAAAGAATTTTTCTTTTAATTTATAAAAGTTTGAACAAGTTGTGCATTTCAACACCTCTTCACTGGAAAAAAGAGAGGGAGATGGAGGCAGAGGAAGGACTTCCTTTTGCAGACGGGCTTTGAGGTAGGGAGCCGTAAAATGACCATCCCATTCGAGGTGAGCCACGGACAGAAATTCCCACAATCCCTGGGCAACGTGGCAGGCCCATTTCTCTAGACTTTGTCAACATTGTTCAGGAAAAGTTCCCAATATTTTCTTGGTGACCTTCACCTGTGAACACAGAACTATGTGGATGTCACAGAGGGACAGAAGGACCCAGAGAGACCACCTGTCCATCTCCCTGCAGGAAGCACCATGCATCTGCCATCCCATGGTATCTACTGAGTACATACTATGTTCCAGACACTCATCCAATAACCACAGAAACCCTGAAGGAGAGTCTGTAATTTTCCGACATTTCCCAAGCTTTCTTAAACGGACTCCACATTTCTCAACTTTGAGCATCTCTATGGAATAGTGTTCCTCACTTCTAGATCCATCTTAATAGCTCCAATCACTGGCACAAGGGATGGATGAATAGGCTCAGAAATGCGTGAGAGCAAAGACCACCTCTTATTCAACTGCAAAATTCCAGGGAGCATTTGACGTATGCCTCTTTAGGGAAGCACCTCCTCCCAGAGTCATCGTAGAAATAAACAAACCCTTTTGCTCAGGGTATAAAAGACGCCTGAGGTATAGCTGGGGACACTTCTTTTCCATGAACCCTTCCCCGACTTCCCCATCTCAAAACCATCTTTCCTCTAACCATGCACTGCATCACACCACGCACTAGTTTTCCAATGGAAAGCACATTGCTTGGCAAATAATAATAACAGTTAAGATTTACTGAGTACTACTACGTTCCAGACACTGTTCTAAGCACTTTACAAGTATTAATATTGTCCTCATTTCGGGTGAGGTACTGATACTGTCACCGTTGAACAGATCGGAAAACTGGGCCTCGGAAGAGAAATACTTGCACAAGGCTCTAATTCTAGTAATTGGTGGAATCTGAATGTACATCCCAGCAGTTGGAGCCCAGCATCTGCACCAGGAGGCCACTACGTGCTCCAAAGCTACTGCTGGTCATGCACAAGCCCTTACATGCTCCTGGCTGGTGTTCTGGTGAAAATGCAGCTGTGGACTTAATGAGAAATTAATTATCCTTTGCATCCATATCTTTGACACACTCACATCAAATCTCTAAGGCCTAGAAGAATTTGCTGATTCCTTCTTCATTTATTAATTAAAAACTCCCCGTCATGTGGGATTTGTCACGTGTGCACTCCAGGCCTCACTTGAAGAGACTGGAGACCCCAGAGGGGGTGAATTTTGCTCCCCGGGATTCATTCCCCTGGACCCGCTGGAGTCCCTCACACAGCGCCTTACACCAGTGCTCCTCAGACAGCTGTTGAACCACCACAACCATTACTGACTAAGAATCACACAGCACTTCGCAGTGTAACGTGCGCTTTTTCTACGCCCTGGGTCATAGGCTCACTTAACTCCTTTCCATTTTACTGGAGACTCAAACCAAGGCTCAGACATGCCAAACTGCTCAATCACTTATCTACGGAAGTGCAGCTAATTAGCGGATGGCTGAAATTTCAGCCAGATCCTCACACCAACTCCCATGAGACAGTATATTTTGCTGCTCATTAAGCTGATCCCTTTTACTCTCTGTCCTTTGCAAGTACACACACTTCTACACACAACTGACTTTTCTTTCTGGGCCAATGGAATAGGAGTCAGATCCAAAGAGAGAAAAGAAAGAATCTAAACTAAGCTTGTTCTATTAAGTATGAATGAATGAATGAATGAATAGGAATGAGCACATGGATAAATGATATATAGTAGGTGTACCGGTTAATAATGCGGATTTTGTAATCAAAGAAAACACAATAATTTCAAGAGAAACATTAAAAATGCTTTATTCAAAGTAATGTCCATCACTAGCTACACATTTCCCCCATTTTTCAGGTAATTTGTGGATACCATCCCAATAGAACTTTTCTTGTTTTGAGGCAAACCATTCAAACACCCAATTTTCCACTTCTTCGTACATTTTGAAGTGCTGCTCAGAAATGCTTGTGCCATTGATCAGAACAAGTGGTAGTCTGAAGGAGCAAGGTCTGGTGAATATGCTGGGTGGGTTAATACTTCCCAGTCAAGATCTTTTAAAGTGTCTTTAACTGGTTTTGAAGTGTGTGGTGGTGCATCATGAAGCAAAATTACTTTGCCATGTCTTCTGGGACATTCTGGTCATTTCATGACCAAAGCATGGTTCAAATTGATTATTTGTTGTCAGTAGCGATCAGTATCAACGGTTTCACCTGGTTTTAGAAGCTCATAATACACCACACCTTCCTGATCCCACCAAACGCAGAGCATTGTCTTCTTTCCGAAGCGATTTGGCCTTGCAGTCGATGTTGATGGTTGACCTGGATCAACCCATGACTTTGTGCACTTGGGATTCTCAAAATAAATACACTTTTCATTGCCAGTCACAATTCGATGCAAAAAAGACTTTCTTTTGTGCCGTTGAAGCGACATTTTACTGATGACTCTTTGGTTTTTCATTTGACTTTCGTTCAGTTGATGTAGCACCTATTTTTCTTTCTTTAAAATCTTTCCCATTGCTTGTAAACGATCAGAAATTATTTGCTGAGCAATGTTTAGTCTTTCTGCAAGTAGTTTTTGAGTTTGACACGCATCTTCATTCAATAATGCTTGTAATTGTTGGTCTTCAAATTTTTTCGGTTGACCTGGACATTGTCTTTCACATCGAAATCATCACTTTTAAAGCATTTAAACCAGCGTTCACAAGTATCTTGAGATGGAGCATGTTCACCATAAGCTTCCTGAAGTATTCAGCACTTTTCTTCAAAATAAAGTAATGAATTAAAACTTCCCGCAAATGCTCTTTTTTGGGCATGAAATTTGACATTTTTAAGCATAAAAATATCTATGATGTTAACACCTTCAGAAAATTTGACATATGAAGTTTTGAAGCTTGTTGTCAATACAACAAAATAGCATACAAATCAAATCACATATATATCAACATATGTGTAACTCCATCTATTGAAAAAAATCCGCATTGTTAACTGCTACACCTAGTACAGTCCACAAGAATTCCCTGAGTGCTAACTCTGTGCCTGACACATGGACAGGTGCCCTCAATGTCACAGGGACTAAGGCACAGCCCTAGCCTTCTAGGAGCTTCTGATCTGTTGGCATCTCAGTGGTAACTGGATCTGCCCAAGAAAGCTTCCCTTGTCAGAGCCATGTCTGAGCAGGGAATGGTGTGCAGAGGAAGAGAAGAAAGCCAGGCCCTGGTTGGCATGAACCAAGGAGACTAGAACTACATCACATCAGGGCAGACTCCTCACAGACGGGGTTCTGAAAGAGTTAAAAAGAGCCGGGACAGCCCTGCAGAGCAGGAGAGCGCTGCCCACTCAGCCTTGCAGGGGTGAGCGATATCCCAGTTCCCCTGGGGCGGTGTCTGCTTCCCAGTGTCCCGTCCAGTGAGCGCCCCTTTCACTCTTAAAGGAGTCCTGGTTTAGACAGTAAATTACATGGTCACCCTTGCCTTCCAGGAAATGTATGACTTTCTCCAACAGCCCCAGGGCAGGAAAACAATTTGGCTTCTCAAGGTCACTGAGTTGCTCCTTTTTACAGAGCATCTCCTCATAGCCACCACCCACAGCTGGCACGGGCTCTAGGGGAACAGCCCCCACACCCGTGTCTATGTTTCTATTCAGTGTTAACATTGAAGCCAAAACTATTCACCATCAGATCCCCAAATGCAGGAGCTTTAGATTCAAGCATATCTGTCTATATTCTGACTCTTAAAGTTTCTTCCTGTGTGATCTTAGGCAAGTCACTCAACCTCTCTGAGCCTCAGTTGCCTCATCTGTGAGAGGGGATGGTAACTCTCATCTCATGGGATGGTTATGAGGATTTAGCACTGTGCCTGGTATGCAGGGCATGCCTACCTACAGCAGGCTTTCTAGAACATGTGAACTCTCTGATGCAAAGAACATGGGGGATAGGAAGATCTCAGGAACCCCAGGGTATTACTGGGCCTCAAGCCCCTGCATTACCAAGTTGGAACCGCTTCTTCATCTTTACAGAAAAGGGAAAACACGGCACAACCACTTCATTAAACTGTTTGGCAATACATACCTTCTTCAGCCAAACACATGCATTCCCTATGATCCAGCAGTCCCATGCCCAGGAACAGGAACACACCCATACCACATATCCATATGTTCCCCCAAGAACAAGTGTACAAATGCTCTATAGCAAGGCTGTGCAAACTGTCCCCGCCCCATGCCCAACCACAGAAGGGTAAGTAAATCATGGAAACCTGCACCACCATGAGAATAAATGACCTATGCAAACAAAAGAAACCAGACACAAACAAATATGCACCGTGTACTTCCATGTACGTGAAGGTCAAGGACAGGAAAACTAACCTATGGAGTTGGGTTTCAAGATCATGGGAGGGTAGTACGGCAGAAGGTGCATGAGCGGCCTCTCTGGGCACGGGACAGACATGGGGGGCTTTGGAATGCTCTGTCTCTTGATCTGGATGCTGGGTACACAGCTGTGTTTGGTTTGTGAAAATCCATTGATCTATATACTTATACACTGTATTTTTCTCAATCATGTCAAACGTCACTAACAAGTTAAAATAAATTTTTAAATGGAGAACATATTTTTTGCCCTAACCGGTTTGGCTCAGTGGATAGAGCGTCGGCCTGCAGACTCAAGGGTCCCAGGTTCGATTCTGGTCAAGGGAATGCACCTTGGTTATGGGCACATACCCAGTAGGGAGTGTGCAGGAGGCAGCTGATCGATGTTTCTTTCTCTTCAATGTTTCTAACTCTCTATCCCTCTCCATAAAAAAAATCAATAAAATATGTTTAAAAAAAAAACCAAAAACATATTTTTTGGTAGAGAGTTGAGCCGACTAAGTAGGCAGTAGACACTTAGCAAAAAGCAGTGGGATATTTGTTTTAATAAATGCTTGTTGAATCCCTACTCTAAGCCAGGCACTGAGCAGGATGCTGGACAAAGAGAGCTAATGAGACTTAGTCCCCATTCTCCATCATCATCTTCATCATCATCTCCATCATCACCTCCATCACCTTCATCAGCATCATTAACATTCCTTAGTGCTTAGTATGTGCCAGCCATGGTTTTAAGTACTTTTCCCCCTTTTTTCTTCTTTTTACCAAACCATGCATCAACTCTATCTTCATAACAACCCATTTTACAGATGAGGAAACTAAGGCACAGAGACATGCAGTAACTCTGCAAGGTCACCCAGCCAGCAAGAAGTGGAGCCAGAATCTGGACCCAGGGCCTGTGCTCTGAACCACAGCCTTACACTCAGAAGTCTGGCCTGTTTATCAGCTCTGCCAGCCCTGGCTTCTATAGCATCACCTCTGTTCAAGGCAACAGTAATGGGAAATTACAACTGTGTGTCTCAGAAAGGCAGAGGGGGTTTCTAACTCTGCCTCTGGGCAGCTGTCATTCCAACTGATTATGATTTAGAAAAAAAGAAGAAGAAGAGTTAAAATGGTTTGGCCCTTCTACTGTCCAAAGTCCACAGAAACCCTGAATTTGCTTCAAACTAACTTCAAAGCTGCCTCTGGCTCTGTGGAAACACTGACAGATCTCCCCACTGGCCTGGCATCACTCCCTTCCCTGGCTGCCTGCTCAGGGGACCTTGAGGCTGGGGGCTGTGGCATCTGGGAGGCAGGGAGGGAGGGAGTGTTGACACTGACCCCCACAAATGTGGTCAGACGTTGAACTGTGAGTCTGCGTCCCGAGTCTGGCACACGAGCATCCATCACGCAGGCTAGCTTTGCTTTGGCACTCGGGGCAGGCGATCAGTGTACTTAACCTGAGGGCGGAATGTTGAAGTCACAGCGCCAAAGCCCGCCCGTGCTCGGGACAAACTAGTAAGAAACAACAAACACCCACAGGGACAAACCAGGCCTGGCAGAGACTCGTGCAAGAATGATGTGGACACCTATGCAGGCGGGAAGGCGGCTCCCAGGGGCCAGCAGGGGCCCCTGAGACCACCCCCTTTCTATTGCAGAAGCACCAGTAAGAGAGAGGCGTTCCCAAAGGCCAGCTCGTCCAGTCCCCGTCTCCAGGATGGCAGCAAAGCCATCCGGTTGTGCTTCTACCCAGAAGTACCCACACCCTCAGTCTAGCATGAGCAGCGGGGACAAGGACAGGGGCAAATGCAAATTTGGTGATAAAATTCTGAACATTGGCTCAGTCTGCCCAGTTACGACACAACCTATTTGTAGAGAAATCCGTTGGGTCTCACCTAGAAAACAGACAAAATAGAGCACAAGAAAAAAAGGTGCACTTTTTCATATTCCAATAGAGCCACTGAGGATTACCTAGAAAGTAATGGACGCCTCTGAAAGGACGTCATATAAAACAGTCACAGTGTCTGCAGCAGGCACGGGGTTTTCGGGAAGGGCACCTGGAATCAACCACCCAGGGGAGGGGCTGGCGGGCGGGAGGTGGCACTGGGAGGAGAGAAAACGAAGCCATCATTTGTCATTCAGCCTCAGGGAAGGCCTCCGCCAACCCCGTGGGGAGCCCTGACGCTGGGAGGCCCTTTGGAATGTCCTCACATTGGGACAGAGGGGCAGGCCTTCCACGCTCCCACCTATCATTGGATGCAGGTGACCCAGGAGAGGAGCGTGGGTGGGAGTGACTGTGGGCAAAGGAAACTCTTCAGCTGAGGAAATTCCAAAGAGGATGACCACCCCCAGCACTGCCCACTGCTGAGTTAGTCCTAAAAGGGGGCCTGGGTGGCATAGCCCAGAGTCCACTATGCGAAACTTGGACTCAGCCTGGCCAGCTTGGCTCTGGTTGAACATCAACCTATGAACCAGGAGGTCATGGTTAGATTCCTGGTCAGGGCACATGTCCAGGATGTGGGCTCAATCCCCAGTGCGGGGTGTGCAGGAGGCAACCTATCAGTGATTCTTTCCTATCTCTTCAACCTATCTCTCTTTCCTTCTCCCTTCCTCTCTGAAATCAATAACAATATTCAACAACAACAACAAAACAACTTGAACTCAGAGAGGCAATCAGTGTGTAGAGTCCACACCCTGCCCATGATACTACACTAATTTGTGGCATCTGTACTGGCCTCCAACCTAATGTCTAGTCTTTGATGTTTCCTGGGCATCGCCTACATTTCAGTCATTGAGGAGACCCAAGGAGGGAAGGCTAAATCTGACGAGGGGGAAGAGGAGCCGTATGGCCTGGTGCTCAGCAGCTTCCCTAGGGGGCGAACAAGGACCACATAGGACATGTAGTCATACCCCAGTATGGTCAGGCCTGGTACAGCACGCACTGAGCCCGAGTGCCAAAGCCAAGCTTTCCTGGGTGACGGATACTTGTACTGTCAGACTCAGGGACCCAAACTGGTGGATCAGCCAGGATGAAACCACCTCTAATATCTGACCGATGCAAAAGTCAACATCCCTACAAGAATGGCATGATCTCAAATATATACAGCTGTATGTGTCCAGGCATAAAGAAATCAGAAAAATCAAAGAGCTTGAGGCATTGTAGGGATGACCTTGACATATGGTCAAGGGGAAGAGACACATGCTGCAGAGTAATGTCCACAGTGAGATTCAACTTCAATGGAAAACAAACACTCAAACAACAAGATCCCGCCTTACCTGTAGCACACCTGTAGGTATTTGTATGAACAAAGGAAAAGATATGGAAGAATATCACTCTAGCCTATTTACATTAATGATGAGGGTGTGGAGGAGGGGTAGACATGTTATTTGTTTCCCACTTGTCTTTTTATAATATCGGTTCACTTGTTTAAGCAAGGATGAATTACTTTCATAATTTGGAAAAATCAAATAAAGCGCCATTTGTATTCCAAATAAAGGATACATTTTTAAGAATGATCAGTATAGCACCATGTGCATAATGGGGACCTATATACACATACTGTTTCATTCTCTCCCTTACCTCCCCTCTTAGGATACAGTGCCTCATTGTCCTTTTGGGGTTTATCAAAAGGAATAGTTAATTCAAGGCCAACATTTTCCTGTGCCCTCCCCTTAGTCATTAAGAGAGAGCATCATTTTAATATTATTCTACACACAGTACGTATCTGCCACCAAAATAAATCTGCCATTAAATCTATGAAAATTATGCAACACATTCTGTAGTCAAATGGCAAAGCTGTGAATTATCTGCTGTTTGCTATTACCCATGACCATGCTCCTCTCTATTGCCGTGCTAACGAAAGCTGACCATAGCAAGCTAACTCCCAATTATCCTGGCTCATGTACATGAAAAGCCCAGAGGCCAAAGCCCAACTTGTCACCACATCTGCAGACAAGAAGTCAAAGACTTGGTTTTAAGTTTCTTCCATCTTTCTCTGTCCCTGGCTGCACCCTGGAAGAGGTGTCCCAGGGGGAAGGAGCCACCACAGAATGGTGGGTTGAGGACACAATGGGTCCGCGTAAGTCTTTAAACAGGGTAGCTCTTCTCAATCTGGTTGGCTACGGGAATTCTCTCTTGCAATCCCACCAGCACCTGCGCAAGTCCTACTCATTCCTCCAGAGTTAACTCAGGTATCGCTGTGTAGAATCAAGGGTTAGTTGACACTGTTTGGCTAACAGGTGTGGACTCTACAGTGGAATTTGACTTTTATGAGCTCCAAACCTGTAGAAAGCAAGATGGAGACAGTCCCACCGACTATAATGCCGTTTGTTACGTGTTATAACAGAATCACATGTCAAGTTCCTGGGAGTGAGAAGGAAGGAGTGACTGGGGGGAGCCTTACAAAGGGAGTTTGAGAGAGAAGGCAGGAGCAAACCTGGCAGGAAAAGTGGACCAGGAAGATGAGGATTGGGAAGGGTCTTTCAGTTAGAAAGAACTATGAACAAGGGTATAGAGGAGGGACATGCTCCTAACTATTCAGTGTAATAAAACCTAGACCAGTGGTCGGCAAACCTCGGATCGCGAGCCACATGAGGCTCTTTGGCCCCTTGAGTGTGTGGCTCTTCCACAAAATACCACCACGGCCTGGGCGAGTCTATTTTGAAGAAGTGGCGTTGGAAGAAGTTTAAGTTTAAAAAATTTGGCTCTCAAAAGAAATTTCAATCGTTGTACTGTTGATATTTGGCTCTGTTGACTAATGAGTTTGCCGACCACTGACCTAGGCTAACCTTTGAGGAATGATAGGGATTGCTGGTTGACATAGCAGTCAGCCACACAGGAATTCCTCACTCACATCCCGAGGCCTGATCTGTGTTGTCTTAACAGGGGAACCTTTACTTCAGAAACCTCACAAGAGTTTTTCTTCGCCAACCAGCTTACAGACTGATTATTTTCCCTACCGCATCCCTTATTCTGCCCATGACACTGGAATTAGGTGTTGGCTCCAATCTAGTTAGTTTTTGTTCTATTTGGTTAATTGCAAGTAACTACAACAACCGTGATAGTGAGAGCTAACATTCACTGAGTGCTTACTCTAGGTCAAGGGCTGACAATTCTCACCACCACATGGAGTGGGAGGTATTATTTATTATCATCCCTGTTTCTCCCATGAGACTCAGAGAGATGAAATAATATGCAAGGCCTTACAAAATGTAAGTAGCAGGGCCAGGATTCAAACACAGGCTTGTCTGATTCTAGGCCCATATTCTTGACCACCATGCAGAAATGACTCTCCCAAAGGCATACTCACTCCATACCTGTCTGAGATCCAGAGCAGAAACCATCAAACTTTTTCTGTTAAAGGGCCAGACAATAAATATTTTCAGCACTGTGAACCACAGGGTCCCTATTACAACACTCAGCTGGGCCCTTTTAGCATGAAAGCAGCCATAGACAACACATAGACAAATTACATGGCTGTGCTCCAGTAAAACTCTGTTTATATAACAAGTGGACAGATTGGATTTGGCTCCTAATCTATAGTGGTTTGTTCATTCATTCATTCAGGCAATGTTTATTGTCTCCCTTGTGCCTGACACTATACCAGGTTCCGGAAATCAGGGAGAACCACGCCAAGTCCCCACCCTCATGGAGCTTACTTAAATCCTAGCAAAGTCTTGCCTGTTCGTTTTACCTGTACCTGATACCCAGCGTCCTGACCTCGGTACAGTATTCTTCACTCTTCCATTGGACCCATGGCTCTCAACTTACACTTCAGGTCATTTGGGCGGTTGTAGAACTCTCAGCGCCTGGGTCCACTCCCCTGTGATCCTAATTTAATTGGTCTGGGTGAGCCCAGGTTCTGACACTTTTACAAGCTCGCCAGCTGATTCTGATGTGCAGCCAGGGCTGCAACCCACTGTTTGGATCCTCATTTGCCTCCTGTTTCTTCCACTCACCTACTGTGTGAATTAGGGTGAGTCTTTTAGCCCACAGAGTATGAGCCATATAATGTGGATAATACCAATCTCACAGGATGGTTATGATGATGAAATGAGGCCATGAGCTTTTCAAACTGTAGGATGTTATACATGGTAAGGTACTGTTGTCATTCTGCCATTATGTTAGGTACTGACTCAATAATTTCTTTCTTTCTTTCTTTCTTTCTTTCTTTCTTTCTTTCTTTCTTTTTCTCTTTCTTTCTTTCTTTCTTTCTTTCTTTCTTTCTTTCTTTCTTTTCCTTCCTTCCCTCCCTCTTTCTTTCTTTCTTTCCTTCTTTCTTTCTTTCTTTCTTTCTTTCTTTCTTTCTTTCTTTCTTTCTTTCTTCTTTCTTTCCCTCCCTCCCTCCCTCCCTCCCTCCCTCCCTCCCTCTTTCTTTCTTTCTTTCTTTCTTTCTTTCTTTCTTTCTTTCTTTCTTTCTTTCTTTCTTTCTTTCTTTCTTTCTTTCTTTCTTTCTTTCTTTTTCTTTCTTCTTTCTTTCTAAGGCCAGGCTTGACCTTGCCTGTTTGAGCCACGGCAGTGTTTGGGATTTCTACAACAAGCTGTATGGAGACAGCTCACTGATAGCCCAGGTTCATTGGTGAGTGAGCTGGTGGCCTTTCCTTTACTCCCGCAGAGGGTGACAGGGGGCTGCCATTGGCATGGGGAGTGCTGGTCTATGCCCCACTTTTGTATGAAAGGGTCTCCCACTTTGAGCACCAATGTTAAGCCTTGAATAAGTGGCTTATTTACTTTCCCTCACAGACAAAGGTCCAAACCCATGTACTTTCATGAGCTTAGATCTAGAGGGGAACGGCATGAACAGTGTGCCGAGCATGGAGCAATTTGCTAGGTCCTTCTCATGTACTGTTTCATCTCGTCTTCAGAACAACCCTGGGAGGTGAGGATAGTTACTGCTCCCATTTAGCAGACAAAGAAAAATCGCAGAGACTGAACCGCTTGTCACCTGGTGGGGTCAGCACTCACACCGGGGTCCACTTGGTCCTGAAACGTTCCCCGTGGAGCCCGAGGCATCCTGCAAGTCAGTCAGCTCCTCGATGGCTAGAGATGAGCTGCCAAACGTTTCTTTCTCCGGGTTTTTTCCTGTCTTTGCTTTTGGAGGGGGAGCCCAGAGACAATCCCATGACACCTGCTGATCGCCACAGTGTGAAAGCCTCGCACAGCTCTGGCGTGACACACGGGCCAGAGAAAAGGCATTTCCTCCCTGCGCAACATTTCGACGGCACAGTTTTATAACCTCGTAATGAAGCAAAAAAACAAACAAACCAAAAAAATGTGAGGAGAGAGTTGGAGAAATAGATACTGCCAGCAGTGAGGAATTCACTGACCCCCAATCTGGGCCATCTCAAGAGATGTTGGCCACTCGCTGAGCCTCTTAAAAGCTGAAAAGTCATCCCAGGCCACGGTTAAAGAGAGTGCTTGAGCAAAACAGAAACAAATGTGATCCTCAAAGTCTTAAATGTCAACTTGAAGGATAACTTAGAAGCTCTCAGATGGTCCAGGAGAACCTGCAGCTGCTCTGTGCAGCATCAGATGCTCCTTCTGTGCTTGGACGGCCACTCCCCCACACAGTGTGTCAATCGGGGTGCCAATCAGGGGGCAGCTTGCCCACCCCACCCCACCAGACAGGCTTACAGATGCCTAAAACTTCCATTCCTTTTTATACATATTTTTATTGATTTTTAGAGAGAGAGAAAGGGAGATGGAGAGGGAAAGATTGAGGAAGAGTGGAACATCGATCAGACTACCTCCTGCATGCCCCCTACCAGGGATCGAGCCGGAAACCCGGGCATGCACCCTGACCAGGAATCAAACCAGCAGCCTTTTGGTGCATGGGACCACACCCAGCCAACTAAGCCACACGGCCAGGGCTAAAGCTTCCATTCTTTGCAACCCATTGGAATCTCCTCCCCTTACTCTGACCTCAGCACCTTCAGGCACAGTGGCTGCCTAACCTACCTCTGACCCGAGGCTTGTTCTTCAAGACTCAACTGGTCCTTCTACCTCATTTTCTTAGATTCTTTTTTCTTTCTGCTGCTCTGAGTGGGTGTTTCCTGCTACTGTGTCTTCCAAATCACTGATTCTATCCTCTGCTTCATCTAATCTAGATTTGGGGAAACAGTTTGTAAAGTATATGATTATCTCACCACTATGCTGTACTAATACAAAATAATATTGAAGATAAACTATAGTTGAAAAATAATGTTGTTTTTTTTTAAAAAAAAGAATGATACAAAGGTTAAACGTCAAAAGAAAAAAGGAATCCCGTGGTTCTTGATCTTGCTGCCCCACCCCCACCTTGCCACCTCCCACCCCCACTGTACACTCCAGCCTGGTCTGTGCCCTCTGCCTCGGGAGGGAGCTCACACAGGAGTGTTTCCAGGCCAGATGCCCAGGATGCCTGGTGCCTCCTCCCACCCTCAGGATGATGGGCCAGGCATGTGCTCCTGGGTAGTCCCCACCAGCCACCTTTTCTCCAGGGAGCCAGTAAAGGTCACCTGACCCTAGCAACTCCACCCATTGGCCTTCAATAACGGAAAACATGTAGCCAGATTTGGGGGGAGGTCCTTTCCAAACTACGCAGGCTCCTGACGGCTGAAAACGGGAACATGGAACGACGACAGGCCCTTTATTAAGGGTCTACAACATCGCTAGCTCTGTTTCCGGCCTTTTGCATAAATATCATTTCTGTAATAACCTTGTGAGGTAAACATTATCCTCATTATCTTTTTCCAGGTGAGGACGCTGAAGCTCCCAGAGATAAGTAGGGTGTCCCAGGTGATGAATCCCCTCCCAGGCAGTGCTCAGAAGCCTGGGCTATATCCTGCTCCAGGCAGCGTGTGGAGCCCAGACCTGAAGGACGCAGGGTCCCTGACCATAGACTCTGACGGCCATGGAGATCCAGAGAGTCGGCCACTAGCAAAGCCAAGGACACCGTCCAAGTTGTTTGTCAGCCGGGTGTGCTTGCCCTTTGGAACTTCAGGAGAGTCTGAGAATGCGCCCTAAGTATTCTGACCTCAGGGATGACTGGCGAGCCGGCCAGATCTTGAGCTGATAGAAGGGAGGAGGAGAAGGCTCCACTATCAGCCCAAGCATCCGTGGCCTAGGAATTCGTCCCAGGTCTCAAGTTGGTGAAATGGCCCAGAGCAAGCCTGGAGGGGCCAGGATGGCACTGACTCTCAGAGAAACCTTCATGAAGAAAGAATGGAAGCCCAGTTCTCTTGCTGAGGACTGTGTGCTGCTGGGACAGGGTAGTTCTGGGCGCCCACCTCCAAGGGTCCCTCTGTCCCTGGTATTCAGCCTTCTATTTGAAAATAGTGGGAATGAGCGGGAACATTGAAAACCGGTCTTCCCATTGGCGCCACTGAAGTCAGAGAAGCAAGCCTCTGCCTCACTGGTCATCTTTGCACCCTCCCGACAGGGCGCTGAGGCGTGCCCTCTCCTTCTCCCCTGAGTCCAAGGGTCTTCGGTGAGGGAGAGAGTCTCACCTGTCTAGTGTCCAAGACTTTGAGGGCAGGAAGTTGGAAAGGAAGACTGGGGAGAGACCATGTTCCCATAGAAAGCAGTAGTCTCTCAATCTCACCCACACTCTCCCCACCACCAAAAAAAATCATTCATGGGCCTTCCTACTGGTCCTGCCCTCACATCCTCCCTTCCTGATCGCCTGACTCTCTCAGTTCCAGCGCCCAGGAGAAGTTTCTCTCCTCTTTTTCGTCCTGATGGGGGCACGAGCATTCCCTCAGCATCCCCGGAGCTGGAGGACAAGCTCCGAAAACTCGGCTAGGAGTACGCACGGGAGCGTGCAACTCACCAGGCGGCACGACATAATAGCACAGTTGTTGCTTTTCAAGGAAGGGGTGCAGCTCCCAGCACGGAGGAGGGACGGGCTGTTTACGCTTCCCTGCCCCAGGCCACGACCATCCCCAGGCGCTCCAAACGTGGGAGCATGTCCCGCGCGTGCTTCTCCCGGGACCCCAGCGACCCCTCCTCCACACTCCTCTCCATCGCCTTCTTCATCCCACGTAGGTGGACGGTGGACTCCTGAAGCTAAACGACTCTATTTCTGACATTGCCGTCTGCTCCGTCTATTACCGTGTTTCCCTAGGGATCGATTTGTATAATTTCTAAAATCCTTCCCAAACCTCCAACTTCCTGTGGGTCCCAATCTCCTCCCTGGCCCTTCGTTTTTCTAGGGCACAGGGAGAGTCCGGCCATGTTCCTCCCACCCAAACAGTGTAGGTTGGCTCTATTGCAAAATGCAAAACCAGAGCCCCGGCGAGGGCAAGGCGGAAAGGGCTCTCTCTGTGGTCACGGGTCTGTTGAACCCAGCGATTGGCATCCAGGGCCTGCACTGGGCAACCCAGGGCTGCTGGGTCCACACGGCCCGGGCCCCCTCACCTCCCACTCTCAGGACAACACAATCCCCGCTCTGCGTCCCAGGGAAAACCCATTGCCTCCGTCAGCCGGCTTTTCAGAGAAATCCAAGAAACTGACACCCGTGCTCAGATGGGGGAAAACACAAACCTTAAGCTTTTCAAAAAATGGGAAGTTTCTTTCATTCCCATGTCAGCTTCCAGGAAACCCTTTCCTTGAAACTCTTTCCTAGAGACGCATGCTGTTCCTGCCCGCCTTCCCTGGAGCTCTGCACACCCACCACAGAACTGTGCGAAAGTGGCCAGAGCAGGGAGGCAAGAGTTAAATCCAGCCCAGACCTCAGCAATCTGTGTTCAATTTTGATAAAAATCTCTCTCCCTTTTCCCCACCGCCCCCTCCCTCCACCCCACCGCTCAGACACGTCTCTTTATGTTATGAGCTTGCATCTTGTTTGGGGCACCGCGGTGCTCCCAGAGAATCCCCCACGGCGGGCACATGTGGCAGACACATTCATCCCCCTCCCGGGGCAGGCTGGACACAGAGCCGCAGTGTCCTGGCCGCCACCTCCTCCTCCTCCTCCTCCTCCTCTTCCTTAAATTACCTGCCTCCTGACCAGATCCTTCCTTCTGCTTAAGTCAAAGTCCCAGGGCCTGGGCATGTCAGGGCCACAGGTGCTGAGGCCCCCAGCGAGGGGACCCCTTTCCTGAGATGCTCCTTGCTTTGCTCCAGGTCCCACTGCCCACTGCTGCTGAGAGCCAGGACGCCCGCCCCCTGCCCTGCCTGCGGGCCACAGGCCAGGCTTGCTGGTGGGAGCCGGGCTCCTGAAGAGTTAAACCCCCAACGAAGGCACAGACGGACCCAGGGCAAGCCACCACCAAAAAAAAGTTCTGTTTGGGGGGCGCCGGCTATGTTTGTCCACTTGTGACAACAAGGAATCCGATTTCAAAGCCACGAAAACACATTTTTTAGAGTTTTCCAAAGACATTCTCTGCGTCCAGATGTGCCGATCCCGACAGGCGTACGCACGCACACGGCCGCGCGCGCAGGCCCCGGGAGCCCACTCAGCAACACTTTGGAGAAACAAAACAGGCAGCCCGTGGAGCTCTGCCTCCAACCCGCTCCCCGCACCGGGAATACAGTAGGGGCGAGAGTGGGGAAGGGCCGGCAGAGAGCCGCCCCAGCCCGGCCCCCACCCCGGGAGGGACGCGAGCCCAGCAGGCCGGGCGGCGGCACTTACTCCGAGGACCCCGCGCGGGCGCCGCTCCGCAGCCCGGACCCCGCGGCGCGCTCGCCGCTCTCCGCTCCTCGGCCCGACTCCGCCGCGTCCGGAGGAACCACCGCCTCCCCTCCCGGCCGGCCTCCCTCCCCCGCCCGCCCCGCTCTGACGTCAGGCGTCTTGGAGCGGGATATTTATGGCCAGGAGACTCTGAATTTTCCCTAGGTAGAGTTCTGATTGCGGTTCCTTGGGATTTGTAATTTTCACACTTTCAGACAGAAAGGAGGGGAGGGGGGGGAAGGGAGGGCAGCCGGCAGGGGCGAGGCGGACAATGAGGGTAGCTGTTTCCTACTCTGGCAAGGAGCCTTCGCAGGGCTCCCTCTGTTTTGGAAACTTGTTAGGGTCAAGGAGGCAAAAGTGCCGACCTGGCCAGTGGGTTTCTCCCGGCTCCTCCCGGGGCATCTGGCGCAAAGACCTGCTCTGAGCCTGCCTGCTGCGGGGTCGGGTCTGGGGGGAATGCCCTCTCCATCCCCAAAGGGCCCTGTGTAGGACAGTAAGTCCCAGGAAGGTGCCAGGCAAGAAAAGAGATAAATCAGGCAGAACAGAACAGCTAATTAGAAGCCCTGGTCCACACCCTAACAACTTTTCCATTTCTTCTTTGGGAGTGTGTATGTAAAAGAGAAAAAAAAAAAGGTTTATTTTTATAAAATTATGTTCCACACTCCCTGCCTCTGTATAGCTTTTCCAACTCAGTGCCAGTCAATTCATCTTACTTCACTGCTTATATACAGAGTGTGAGCCGTTTACAATAGCTCTTATTCATACTTTTTAAAATCGCCTTTAATTTTTTTTTTTTTTCTTACATGTGATTGTGACCCATCTCCCGGACTGCACTGGAGTTGCCTTGGTCCGGAGCGACTGTCTGCTCCAAGCCTGGCCCCATCCTCAGGGTGAGTGTTGGATCTTGTTTCTCCCACAATCCCAGGAGGCACCCACCCTGGGTGATGACCCATGGAGAGTTTTCTGGGTATCCACGTCTGGATTCTGATGGTTTCTGTTTCTCCACTGAGCTAAAGGGTCTTGGGGGAATGGCTTGGTGTAAGGGCCCTCCTTCCAGAATACAGAAAAAGAGAATGTAATGCTTTAGCCTTCATGGTTCCCAGGAATTGGAGAATGAACATAAAAATGATGCACAAGATGCAAATCGCTTGTGCAGTTAGATAACATAAGTGTGTAGGTATTCAACTCCCCATTACTAGGAAGAGCACAGATAACTGCAAATCATCACTAAGCCATCACAACTCTAGTGAACTTTCCATTAGCCCAGATGGGGTGGGTGTGTGTGCCTCAACCACAGTTACAATGCAGCAGGGACTCACGGACTTGGAATGTGTTTACCCCTTTGGCAGCAGCTGGTTAGGGCTGATTGCCAGAAGGGGCCAGGTCTTGGGGACTGGGCCTCTTGGTGGGGGACGGCCAAGATGTTTTGATCCAAGCCACAGAGGGCCGGAGCCCTGCTGCGTGGCCAGTGCCAGGCCGCCTCCTGAGCTTTATACCCACTGCCATGTCTTTCTCCTTCCTCACATCAGGATTCCATTGGCAAGGCAAGTTCTGCTCTGAGGTAGACATTGCAAGTTGGCTTCCAAAAGCCATCGGCCAATCCCTTCTCCCTTACCTTCCTCAATAAAAAACTGGAAGTTTACAATATTCACTATCCCAGGCTCCCTTGTAACCGGGGAGAGCTAGGAAACCCAGTTCTGGCCCGGTGAGGTTGTTGTGCAAAGGCAGGAGTCAGCTGCCACAAAACTCTTTAAGAAAAAGTCAGATTCAGACGGCATGCCCCTTCAACACTTTGACATTCCTTAATTGTCCTTCCCCTATTTCTTCTCTCTTGGAACATAGACATGATGCCTGGAGATACAGCAGCCATCTTGCAACCTTGGGTACAAAAGCCACTCACTTAAGGATGGTGGAGCAGGGAGGTGGGAGGAGCCAGGGTGCCAGGTGGCATCTGTAAAGGGCTGCACCTTCCTCTGACTTCTTGTTAGGTGACCAAAATAAACTCCTATGTGTTTAAGTTATTATAGCTGAGTCTTCTGTTTGGGTTTTGTTGTTGTTGTTTTTTATAGCCAAATGTAATCTTTCCTGACATGCTCCCATCGGTCCACCAAAATATACTATTGGGATCATTCCTGAGCATTAATTAACTTACAGGTATGACAATGGTATTTTACATGCCATGCACTGGCATTATTCTCTATAGTTTTCAAAGGCTATTCACATATGTCTTCTCTGAACCTCACAACTGTGGGAGATATCACTATTCATACACAGACACACACAGACACACACACACACACACACACACACACACACACACAGAGAAGCTGGATCTGACACATGTTCTGCCCCAAATCAGAGTCAGCAAATAAAGGATCTTGGACCCTAACCTAGTTCCTCTTGACCCCAATTCCATGAATTTTCTGCAGCATCTTTAATAACACAACAAGAAAGGCCAACAAAGAACACTTATTCCTACTAAGTTGGCATGAATTCTGTTTAATTCAACCAAGATGAATCAGATTGCAAGTAAATTCTGGAACTGGAAAGTGCCGTGGTCTATGTGAGAATTAACTTCAGTCTACTGTCTCCCCGAATCCCCCTCGCCTTCCAGCTACCTCCTGACATCCTAGCTTGAATCCCCGCAGTTGGTCTTTCAGGTGAACCCAGTCTTGTCACTCGCATTCCCTTTGAAATGCTTGGACCACCCCTTTCTTGAAGCACTTTCCTCAGGGATGTCTTCCCATCACCACCACTTCCCTTGTGCGGTTTCTCTCCTGAGTCCTCTCTTCCCACCAAGATGTTGATGTTCCCCAGGCATTTGTCATTGGCTGTCCTCCGAGTATCATAGACCCTCCTCTTGTGAATTCGTTCAGTTCTCCTGAATTCCACTACGGGCTCAGTAACCATCTGGGAAACTCAACTGTGGTCTCTGTGCCCAAATCTATACTCTAACCACATTTTCCTCTCAACTCTAATCCCACTTTTCCAACTGTGGTCTACAATGCCCAGCAGAGGGCAAGTATTAAATACAGGATCTCTATTTTTAACTACTTTTGAAAAATAAAAGGATGCAGGAAAGTTACTACAGCGTAAGCGGGTTTTATGACTAACATCTAGTATCAGGAGCTATGGTGTGACCATGCTCCCTTGGAAATCACATCACAGGCCAATCTAATCGTTCCTATCATACGGAAATGAAGTGGAGTTAATAGAAATCAGCAGCAACGGACCAAATAGAAATGAAGAGGCAGACCTAATGAGAAATAGAATGTCCTCATTAGCTCCTTTTAGAATTAACTCCTTTTATAATATCCTCATTAACTCATTCCAAGCAGAGTGGGAGAAAGGGAGGATTTAAAGTTGAGATGAGATAGGGCCAGAGACTTAGAGGTGGTGGGTGAGGAGCATCGGGAAAACAGGAACAGAAGTGAGGCTGGGCCACAGAAGGCGCCAGGTCTGGGAGAGGGGAGTCTCCATCCCTGCCCAGGTGAGCTTACTCAGGGTCGCTTGGGAAGACGGACAGGTGAAGCTCATCAAATGCATGGATCTCAGTGCTGAGGGGCTGTTTTTGAAGCTGGTGAGCCCTGAAAAGTCCATGAAATGGGCGGACTCCTTCCAACATTATCTGAGTCACCCCTTAACCCCAACTCTATCACACAGAATCCTACTGTAGGGGTAGGGGCATCTCCTATTCTCCATCTTTCTTCACCTGTCAGTCACCTGCATGTTCCAGGAATGCTCCCTGAACATAGACTGTGGGCAGCACACTGCTCACCTGGAAAATGTTGCCTGTGCACTGGAGGGGGGGGGGTGTCCTCAAATAGTTCACCAAGCTTGTCCTGGCTTCCAAAGCTAGCATGTGCTTCCAAGGTACAGCCTTTCCGTGGGGAGAAGTGGCTTCACAATGGCCCCTCCTTACTGACTTCCTAGGGGAACAGCTCCTGGTCTATCCTTCATGGACCTTGGGAACATTCAGTGAAGACCTTCTGATGAATAAATGAGAATCCCTTGAGTATGCCATCCAACCAATATGAGGCTCTCCATGAGTACTGTATTTTTCCTTGTTTTACCAACACGGGGCATGGAAGATCATAAAAAGAACTCAAGTATTATGATCAGAGACCTTGGTTGAGTCCCCAGCTTTGCCTCTCATTGTGCAACCTCTGTATGGGAGATGGGAGGTGACTTCTTGAAGCTTAGTGTTTGTGATGGTTAATTTGATGTATCAACTTGGCTCATATGGTGCCCAGGTATTTGGTCAAACATTATTCTGAACGTTTCTGTGAGTTGTTTTTTGGATGAGATTAACAGTTACATTGGTGAACCTCCATAATGTGGGTGGGCCTCACTCAATCAGTTGAAGATCTTAATAGAACAAAGACTGGCCTCCAGGATTCTGCCAGCAGATGGCCTTCAGACTGGAACTGCAACTCTTCGCTGCGTCTCCAGCCTGCCATCCTACCCATCAGATTTTGGATTCATCAAGCCTCCAAATTGCATGAGCCAGCTGTTTGAAATAAATCTCTATCTACCTATCTATCATCTATCTATCTATCTGCACACACACATCCTGCGGGCTCTGTTTCTCTGGAGAACCATGACTAATACAGCATTCCTCATCAACAACATGGGATGAAGATTGTTCCATCCCAAAGACTTGTTGAACAGTCCAGTGAGTCAAAACAGAATAAAAGTCCCTGACTCTGTGAGTTCTTCTGAGACTGGGGAGGGTGAGGAACACTCAGAATTGTGTGGTCTCTCTCACCCAACCCTTGGCCTGTCAGAATCAACCTGCTGCCCCGCAGGCTCTGCTCAGGGATGTTTCATAATTTGTCAAGGGTGCTGTCAGTGCCTCGAAGGCAGAAAAACCTTGTTCTGAGCTGGACCCAGTTCCGTACAGACATGTCACCCGGGAGGATCATGGGCCGGATCCTGCTTCTCTCACTTAGAATAAAAGATGGTGATCTCCTTGTTTAGGGAAATCTGCTGGACTTCTGTTATCTGACAGTAACGTCCAAGGATACGACTAAAGAGAGAAAGAGACCAGAGCTCCCACACCTTCCCCCTGGGCAGGGCCTATTAGTGGGATGTGAAGGCTTGATTAAGAGGTCTTGGTTCTCACCGTGGTGTGTGCAGTGCAGTGGGAACGCCTCTCAGCACCCAGCCTCCAAGAAGCCGGCTTCTCACCCCAGCTCTGGCCCTTGCAGCTGAGTAAGAGCATCATTTTGCTTCTCTCGAGAGAGATGGGTTAATAGGAGGACCCACCCCATGGTGCAAGAGTGAGGATTAAATTACAGCATTGGCACCTCACAGATGGCCATTCTCATCGGCCTTTCCCCCCTTTGCCCTTTCCCAGGTCCACCCCCAACACACACGGCTCCTCTGTTAGTTAACACCAAGAATGCGCTTCACATCAGTGTACAATTCACCAGGTTCCTGGCATCCGGCTCTCTGTAAATATCTTTGCCTGGAGTTAAGAAACCTCCCCTGGCTCAGACATGACCACACCAAATAGGCAGCAATTGGAAAATTGCCCTCATAAAGGCCGTCTCCTTCCGAGGCGCAGGACTGCATGTTTCAGAAGCCTTCTCAGGTTGTTTGTAGCAGCTTTGAGGGTCGGCTCTGCCGCCTCGTCTACGTCAAAACCCTAAGTGTTTAACCACAAGACACACAATCCTGGGACATCGTGGCGGCAGCCCTCCACCCCCACAGCGAGGCAGGCCACGCGTGTGTCTAATCCGGTATGTGCTACCCCCCCCCCCCCCCCACACACACACACACACTCAGGCCAGTAAGACACGCACCTGGCCAGATGTGGGATGGAATGTCACACAGTGTGAAGAGTGCTTGAGTGGGTAGGAAAGGGGGTGGAATTCCTTCCTGACCCCCCTGTCTCCCCTGCTCCCCCACCCCCACCCCCCAATGTGTGATCAGAGCCGAAGATCCCAGGCTGGGGAAGGACGTGCCGCTAGTAGCCACAGCTGCTGGTGTTATTTCTGGAGCCAGAGTTCTTGCACAGCCATGACTGCCTACAAAGTCCCGCTGGAGTCCCTTTTCAGTAGCTCGAACCCTTTGAAAAGTAATGCTCAGGGCCAAGCTCCCCAGTCAGCTTCAGGGTGAAATTCTATTTTGAAATGTTTGGGAGAAAGAAATCTTCCCAGCTGTTTATATGGAGGGTGAGGATGAGTAAACCTTTCTCTCTCTCTCTCTCTCTCTCTCTCTCACACACACACACACACACACACACTTTTCTCTATTGAAAATACTTCGAGACTCCTTACAATCTTCAGGTATGTGTGACTTTGGGCTGTCATGTATGTTTGTGTGCAACTGAGCAAGGACTTGTGTAAGACTACGGGTACTTCAGTGGAAGCATGACACGTTTCATCATTCCGTGGTTTTGTCTTTTAAAGGAAAATTTCTTAAAAATGGTAACGTGATGATGTTAGGAATCTGTTCTTAATTACCACTCAGTAACTTGACAATCTGTTTTATCCCATTCATTTCTTTTGGAAAGTTCTCAGCCACTCGCCTCTTCAGCTGTGTGTACACAATCACACACAGATATAAAGAAAAAGAAACCCACCGGGTCGCCCTGGGAAAGAGCACGGTGCATTTGCGCACTGAATGAACCCTCCTGCAGATATTAATAAGCACAGATTGTCATACACGGGGAGTTTCATAAACACCCAATAGAATTGTTTGATTGCTGTACATATGTGGTTTAGGACCCACGTTTAGAGTTTTTATTATTATTAATGTTTTACTTTCTTTAAAAAAAAAACCATAAAAAACAGCAACAGAAGCAGCAGCAAGAAACCCTCCTCTAAAGCTGTTTTTCATTCATTCCTGCTGAGTCCCGGGCTTACGCCCTGGAAATGCAAAGATGAATAGGATGGGATTCCTATCAATAAGGAACTTGGTCCACTCTAGAGCAGTGGTCGGCAAGCCACGGCTCGCGAGCCACATGCGGCTCTTTGGCCCCTTGAGTGTTCTAACGCCACTTCTTCAAAATAGACTCGCCCAGGCTGAAAACCGACTTCTGCGCACGGGCCACAAAGTTTCAATCGCACTGTACGTGCGCGCCCGCACGTGGTATTTTGTGGAAAAGCCACACTCAAGGGGCCAAAGAACTGCATGTGGCTCGCGAGCCGCGGTTTGCCGAGCACTGGGCTAGTAGAAAGACCATGCAGCCAAGCTCTAGGACACTCAGGTTAAGCAAATAAAAGAATCGCTGTGGTTGGGAGGAGGGGAAAGGCAATTGCACGCGGCCTGCCTTCGGGAGCATTCTGGGTGAGCAGGAAAACACCTTCTCTTTCCACAGGTACTTTCCAGGCCAATGTTTCCAAAATGTATTCTGCAGGATGCTAACCTCTTTAAACAGCTTGCCAGAAAGGTAGGGGGAGTGTGCCTCAAGACCCAAGAAGTTTGATAAAAACTGTATATTCTACACACACACACACACACACACACACACACACACACACACCTTGGAACTTCACAGTGCCTATTAGCATATTAAAGCTTCCGAGAAGGCTCATGGCATAAAAGATTTGCCCAACTTTGCTTAGCACAGTTATTTCCTCTCAAGATCCATTTTTCACATAACATCTGTGAACATCCCATAACTTTAAGAAACATTGTTTAGTCTAAAGGGGACCAGAGAAGTCTCTAAAAATAAACACAAGCGTAAGGGGATGCTGAATTGGAATTTTTAATGAAGCAGCGAGATGCGATAGATAAGAAATTCTAAAATAACGTTTCAGCGTTGAGAAGCAGATTTTCAAAAGGAAATACCTGGGAACTGGTTTCATGCCTCTATAAAACCCCTTCTATAAAGAGAATTAGAAGTGTGGAAGTTGAGAAAGAATGCTGTGAGGAGGATTTCCTTGAGAGACCTGCACCACAATTCTTTCTCTTCGCACACACAGTGAGAACAGCTTGAGGGTGATAACTCAAGGACCTCACTAAAGTCTCCCCAAAGTTGGCAATGTGGACAGTGTCAGACTGCAGCCTAGAAATCAAGAGGGCAGGAGCCAGATGGTGAATTAATTTTGTGTGGATCAAAGGAGAGTAATTGCTTTATTGGGAAGGCTGGCACTGGCTGAGCTTGCTAGGACAGGGATTAATACATGTTTCCTGAGGACCATATGTGGGCCACATGGGAAAGAAAAAGTGAGCCAGGAGCTATTTGAGATCTTATCGAAGAGGACTACCTGGGAGAATCATGGGGCCACGCTATTGAGAAGAATCAGTGAGTGGGTGTGGAGTGGGCCCCTGGGAAATCAAACTAAGTGGGGGAGAAGTAGCTGAAGGAAGAGAATGCACAGCCCACATCAGAGAATTTGCATTGGGAGGGCCTAAGTGAATAATCTGAAGAACTTACAAAAGGGCTCTGAAGGGAGAGTCAGATGTATGCAAAGCCATTTTACAGCTGTATTGGTCAAGCAAAAAGTTCTCTGTGGAAGAGAGGACTGTCATCAATGGCTGAGTAGGGAAATCAAAAAAATTTATATCCACAAAGCAATAAAGAATAAAATTGAAAAAAACACACAACCATTTCAGCATTCTGAAAATCAACCAAAAGCATATGACAATGTCAGAAGTGTTTATACTTAAAACAAAACAAAACAAAAAACCTGATGATTCTAAGGAAAGAATAGCAGAAATCTTAGGTGTTCTAGCTTGAGGCTGTGTGAAACCATTGGCTGGTCGCTACACCACCATGAAGACACAAGGGTAAATTTTAAAAAGCCAAGCTTATAAATAAAAGTAAGAATATTTAAAACAAAGCTGAGCTGAGACATCAGTGTCCATATACTGCAGGCTTCACAGATTTATACTGTAAGTTATAAAACAAACAAATTAAATACCAACAACAGCCTTTGGAGACCAGGGAGATCAGAATCCAGAGTTACTGCAAAAGATTACCCAGGATGTCCAGTTTTCAACAACAAAAAAAAACTTACAACAGAGAAGCTAACAGTAAAGTATAACTCATATGTAATATATAAAGCAATCAATGGAAACTATTTAGTGTCCTCAAATGCTGGATTTAGCAAACAAAGACTTAAAAGCAACTACTATAAATATGTTTAAAGAACTGAAGCAAGCAATGCTGAAAGAAAAGAGTGACATCAATGAATAGAGATTCTTAATTAGGACTCAAATGTATTTAAAAAAAACACAAATAAAAATTCTGATGTTGAAAAATATAATTAAAATGAAAAGTTCACCAGAGGAGCTCAGTAGCAGATGCAAGATGGAAGAATCCGTGAACTTGAGGATAAATCAATAGAAATGACCAATCTAAAGGACAGAGAGGGAACAAAAATGAAGGTAAATGAACAATGCATCAGAAACCTGTGAAACAGCATCAAATGTCTGCCAATATTCATGTAATGGGAGTCCCAGGAAAGAAGAGATATAAAGGGACAGAAAAAAAATTGAAGCTATAGTGGCATAAGATTTCTAAAATCTGATAAAAATATTTAATCTACTGGTACAAGAAGCACAAAAAATTCTAAATGGAATAAACACAAAGAAATTCACACCTAGACATAACATCTAACTCTTGAAAGTTAAAACAAAGAGAAATCTTGTAAGGAGGGAAAGAACAATGATGTGTTACATGCAAGGAATATCAATATGAAAATGGCTGACTTCTCATCTGAAACAGTAGAAGCCAGAAGACAGTGAATGGCATATTCAAAGAACTAGAAAAAAAAAAATCTTAACCAATAATTCTAAATCAAGCAAACTATTCTTCAAAAATTTAGGCAAAATAATACCCAAACATGGTTAAAATAAACAGAAAAGTATACTGCTTAAACACGTATTTAGCCCTAACCAGTTTGGCTCAGTGGATAGAGCATCGGCCTGTGGACTCAAGGGTCCCAGGTTCGATTCTGGTCAAGGGCACGTACCTTGGTTGCTGGTACATACCCAGTAGGGAGTGTGCAGGAGGCAGCTGATCAATGTTTCTCTCTCATCGATGTTTCTAACTCTCTATCCCTCTCCCTTCCTCTCTGTAAAAAATCAATAAAATATATTTAAAAAAAACACACATATTTAGCCCAGCCCATGTTGCTCAGTGGTTGAGTGTTGACCTATAAACCAGGAGGTCACAGTTTGATCCCTGGTGAAGACACACGCCCAGGTTGTGGGTTCAATCCCCAATGGGGGGGGAGAGGGGGTATAGGAGGCAGCCGATCAATGATTCTCTCTCATCATTGATGTTTCTATCTCTTTCTCCCTCTCCCTTCCTCTCTGAAATCAATAAAAATCCTCTCTAATAAAATGGTAATATGCAAATTAACCATCACTCTGCTACATAAGCCACACCCACCGCCCAAGCCACTCCCACCAGCCAATCAGGGTGAGTATGCAAATTAACCCCAATCCAAGATGGCTACAGCCACAGAGAGCAAGGTTTCCCAGGTAACAGAGGAAGCCAAGCTTTCCATAGCCGTTGCAGGCCTAAGCCTCCACTCAAGCTACAAAGTTTCAGTTATAGAAGGTAAACAAATTCAAACAAATGGCAGCAGAATGGAGCTTGAGAGAGCAGGCCAGGGTTGCCAGCAGCAACAGGGGAAGCAAAGCTTCCAGCACACCCTGGCCGGGCTCACCCGCTTAAGGCTACAAAGTTTCAATTGTAGAAGGTGAATTAACTGCCACAGAAAATGGCTGCCGCCCCAGAGGGAGCAGCAGGCTTGGCTCTGCTCCAGGCTACAAAGTTTCAATTGTAGAAGGAAAATAAATCCCAGATACCAGGGCCTCTGCTTGGGTTGCCAGGGGGCGTGGCCGGCCTGCAAACCACCACAGGCCGCTCGCTCAGGCCACCCCATGCCCCAAGGGAACCCCACCCTGATCCGGGACACCCTTCAGGGCAAACCAGCTGGCCCCCACCCCTGTACCAGGCCTCTATCCTATCTAATAAAAGAGTACTATGCAGATATATCATCACTGCAACACACAATATAGCTGCCCCCATGTGGTCAAAGATCCTGCCCCCATGTGGACACAAGATGGCCACCACAAGATGGCCAGCAGGAGAGGGCAGTTCGGAGGCACCCGGCCTGCAAGGGAGGGCAGTTGAGAGGGACCAAGCCTGCAAGGGAGGGCAGTTGGAGGTGATCAACCCTGCAGGAGAGGGCAGTTAGGGGTGACCAGGCCGGCAGAGGAGAGAAGCTGGGGGCAAACAGGCTGGCAGGGGAGCAGTTAAGCATCAATCAGGCTGGCAGCGGAGTGGTTAGGGGGTGATCAGGCTGGCAGACAGAAGCGGTTAGGGACAATCAGGAAGGCAGGCAGGCAAGCAGTTGGGAGCCAGCAGTCCTGGATTGTGAGAGGGATGTCCGACTGCCCGTTTAGGCCCGATCCTGGTGGGATCGGGCCTAAATGGGCAGTCGGACATCCCTCCAGGAGTCCCAGATTGGAGAGGGTACAGGCTGGGCTGAGGGACAACCCCCCGCCATGCACGAATTTCGTGCACTGGGCTTCTGGTATTTTTATAAAAACCTATTTAACACACAAAAAGCAGTCAGGGAAGAACAGAAAACATAAAGAAAAAATAGCAAAGTAGTAAATGTAAATTCAACCATAAAAATAAATGCATTAAATGTAAATGGCCTAAAAATACAATAAAAAAGGCAGAGGTTATCAGATTGAACTTATAAAGCAAGAATTAATTATATGTTGTCTGCAAGAAAAACACCTTATATTTAAGAACACAAACAGGTTAAAAATAAAAGGTTGAAAAAAATATATACCATGAAAACAGCATTTACAAAAGAACTGGAGTGGTTCTATTAATATCAGACAACATAGACTTCAAAACCAGAAATAATAGAAAAAAACAAAAATATTTCATAATAATAAAATGGTCAGTACATAAGGAAGATATAAGAAATAACCTCACAATTCATAAAGAAAAAAAGTGACATAATTAAAAGGAGAAATTTTAAATTTAATAATAATAATTAAAGGTTTTTATATCCCACTCGGTAATTTTTTAAATCACTAAGCAATAAATAAGCAAGAATATAGAAGACTTGAATAACTCTATCAACAACTTGACATCACTATCATTTTGTGTGTGTGTGTGTGTGTGTGTGTGTGTGTGAGATTGTGTCTCAATGTCTATTTTGTCTGATACTATAATTTTTTATGGTCAGACACCATACTTTGTATGATTTCAACCTTTTAATATTTGTTGAGACTTTATGGCCTACTCTATTGTCTTTCCTGAATAATATTTCAAGTGTGCTTGAAAATTATATGTATTCTGTTGCCAATGGGTAACCATTTTATTATTAGGAAATATTATCCTTGTCTCTAATACTATTTCTGGTGTCTAGCACACCTGGCCCATTCTTCAGGAAAGACCAGATACTGAATCATAAAACAAATTTCAATAAATTAAAAATAATTGAAATTATACAAAGTATGGCATCTGACCACAAAGGAATCCTAATATATAAAAAGCCAGGGGCCATCAGAACTGAAACAACCGGATGGACGACCGAACAGCAGGCTGCATGGGGTGACCAGGCCGGCAGCAGGGGGGTTAGTGAGGGACAAACAAACGACTGAACAGCAGGCTGCGTGGGGCAACCAGGCCGGCAAGGGGAGGGGGCAGTTGGGGGTGACCAGGCCGGCAGGGGGGGGGGCAGTTAGGGGCAACTAGGCCAGCGGGGGAGGGGGGGCAGTTGGGGGCAACCAGGCTGGCATGGGGGGGCAGTTGGGGGCAACCAGGCCAGCGGGTGGGGGCAGTTAGGGGTGACCAGGCTGGCAGCGGGAGCAGTTAGGGACGATCAGGCAGGCAGGCAGGTGAGCAGTTAGGAGCCAGCAGTCCTGGATTGTGAGAGGGATGTCCGACTGCCGGTTTAGACATTATCCCTGGGATCAGGCCTAAACAGGCAGTTGGACATCCCCCAAGGGGTCCCGGATTGGAGAGGGTGCCGGCTGGGCTGCGGGGACCCCCCCATGCACCGGGCCTCTAGTTAAATTATAAAACAACAATAACAACAACATCTGGGAAATTCCCAAATATTTGGAAATTAAACAGCATCCTTTTAAATGTTCAAGGATTGGAGGACTCAACATTGTTAAAAATGGCATTTCTTCCCAAAATGATGTATAGATTCAATGCACTCCTGTCGAAATCTCAGCAGGGTCTGTTTGTTTGCTTGCTTGCTTGTTTCTTTGCAAAGAAAGAAGTTGGTAAGCTTATATTAAAATGTATACAGAAATGCAAAGGAATGACAATACCAAAAAATGAAAATAAGAACAAACTTGGGGGATTTATACTACCCATTTTCAAAACTTACTATAAAGCTACAATAATCAAGTCAGTGTGGTGTTAACGTAAGAATGGGCATATAGAATCTACATCTGCTATGTAATATAGATAAATGGGACAGAACTGAAAGTGCAGAAATAGAACCTTTCATTTATCTACCATTTATTTTCAACAATTCAATGTGGAAAGGATAGGTTGGCGTTTTTTGTTTGTTTGTTTGTTTGTTTTTAACAAATGGTATTAAAACTATAAAACTTCTTAGAATAAAAGTAGGAGAAAAACTTTGCCTTGGGTTAATCAAGGCGTTCTTAGATATGACACTAAAAGCACAATCCATAAAAGAAAATAGTGATAAATGGGGCTTTTAAAATATTTTAAAGTTTTGCATTTCAAAAGACACTTTTAAAATAAAAAAGAAAATAAAAGGACAAGCAAGATATGGGGAAAATATTTGCAAATCATATATTTGATAAAGGACTTATATCCAAAAATTTAAAGCACTCTCACAAATGAATAAGAAGACAATCTAATTTTAAGAATGGGCAAAAGATTTTTTTAAATTTTATTTTTCAATTGCAGCTTGCATTCAACACTTTTTCTATTAGTTTCAGGTGCACAGCAGAGCGAGTAGACATTCATATAGGTTACAAAGCGATCCCTCTGATAATTCAAGTGCCCACCTGGCACCACAGATAATTATTACAACGTTATTGACTATATTCCCTATGTTGTACGTTATACTCCATGCTATCTTGTAAGTACCAACTAGTACTTCTTAATCCCATCACCTCTTTACCCCATCTCCCAACACCCTTCCTGTCTGGCCTCGATCAATTTGTTCTCTGTATAATTCTGTTTCTCTTTTGTTTGTTCATTTATTTTCTTATTTAGATTCCACATACAAGTGATATCATATGGTATTTGTCTTTCTCCATCTGGCTTAGTTTACTTAGCACGATACCCTCTAGGTCTATCCATGCTGCACAAATAGGAAGATTTCATTCTTTTTTATGGCTAATATTCCATTATATACATGTACTACAACTTTTTTACCCATTTGTCTGTTGATGAAAATGGGCAAAAGATTTTACTATACATGTTACAAGAGAAGATATGCAGATGGATGATGAGTACTTAAAGAGATACTCATTATTAGTCATTAGGGAAATGAGAATTAATGAGATATCTCTATATATCTACTAGAATGGCTAAAATAAAAAAGACAAACAACAATTATTATTGGCGAGGATATAAAGAAACAGGAATCTTCATGTATTGCTGATGGGAAGATAAAATGCCACAGCTCCTTTGTAAAAACAGTTTGGGTGTTTCTTAAAAACTTAAATATAAACACATCATTAGATGCAGAAATTCCTTTTCTAGGAACAAATCCAAGAGGAATAAAAATATCTATCCACAGAGAGCCATGCATGTGAGTTTCATAACAACATTGTTCATAATAACCAACACTGGAAACAACCCAAGTGTTTGTCAACTGGTAAATGGATAAACAAAACACTATACAGTCATACAATAGAATATTATTTAGCAATAAAAAGGAACAGATTTCTGACTCATGCCATAATATGAATAAACATCAAGAACTTTATGTGGAGTAAAAGAATCCAGACACAAAATAGTACATAGTATATTATTCCATTTATAGGAAATATCCAGAAATGGGCAAATTTATAAAGACATAAAGCAGATCAGTGGTTGCCCTGCACTAGCGGAGGAATGGGGGTGAACTGCAAATGGGCTCAAGAGAACTTTGCTGGGTAATGGAAATGTTCTTACAGAGTTAAAATTATGATGATTGCACAACTCTATAAATCTACTAAAAAGTACAGAATTATACACTTGCAATGGGTGGATTTTGTGGGATATAAATCGTGGTATGCAAAACTGTTTAGAAAAACAAAGTAACTTTCCCCTCTCCTCTTTCCTCCCAACTTCAATCCTGGAGGGAGGCTGAGGGAGGGAAAGAGTGAGGCCAGAAAGAGAGAAGGATGCCAACCACATCCTTTCCCCAAAGGTAAGCAGTTAGGTGGCAATTTTAGCTGGAGAGGAGAATGGGGGTCAGAGAAGAAGGGAGCTTTACTCTAAATACAAATTGAAAGGCTAATTAACATACAGGATTTAAACCTAGTCTATGTTTTACACACTAACATGTCTGTGGAACTTTGTATTGCCTACTAATGAACAGAAAAGTCACAGGACCTGAGATTTTACCTAGTAGCAGTGAAAAGATAAGACTCCCCTGAGCCCTTATCATATGGTGAAAGGGTAGCAGGAGACAAAGGTAAAGTCAATTTCATAATCACCCTCCCCCCTCATGAAAACTAATTTTTCAGCCTCTGGTGACACAAGGATCAGAAACAGAACAACAAAGACACAAATTCAGCAACATAGCAAAGGGTAAAATCCAAGTGTTTGGGGAGCAGAGGAATTTTGAAATCAGCATCTTTTAGACCCAGCTTTGAGTCCTTGCTTAACTATTTAATAGTTGGGTGACTTTGGGAATGTCACTTAACACTTCTGATTTCAAATTAATTTTATTCAAATTGACAATGGTAATATCTACCTCAAGGGGTTACTATAAGGACTAAGGGGGGTAATGAACTTGAAAAGAATTTTGAGAGAATATGTATCAGTCCAGACGTACCAATCAGGCCCCTCTCAGAGAAGGTGAACCACTCTGAGTGATAGAGAATGAGGGATTCATTATAGGGATGCGACCTCGCACTGCGGTTGGTAATGCAGTCTGTCTAAGACTGTCACCGCTGTATCTCATGTCGAGCACAAAGCCAGCAGAGCTGGAAGTTGTGAAGGGAAGATGGATGTGAATTGGGGAGACTAAGGTTCACCTGAAACCTGGAAGGGCAGACCAGACCATGTCTGTATCTCAACCCTGCTGCTCTGATGACCCAAGTGGCCTGAAGGATTAGGATTAGCTGGCACCTTGACACAGCTTCACATATGCCTGGTCCAGGATTCACAGAGGAAGGATATCAGGTGGGAGCCAGTAGAGCTGTGTGCCCAGCTTTTACCCCTATCAACGACATGAAGCAGCCAATCAATCACAGTGTGATGGGTCTCAACAGTGTCTGCCCTACAATAACCTTCAGAGCATAGCAAAGTCACTATAATTCTGCTTTTCAAATCTTATGCAAATTTCTCTGTGGCCAGCCTTAACCTGGAACCAGGCAGATAATTCTGGAAACATAGTTTCAGCTTAGCTAAGTGGACATAATACAATGCACACAGCCCACCCACTTGGCATCCATACATAATCCTTTTAGCCATATTTAACATCCATAGAAAGACAATAGCAAGGTCATGCTTTGCCTCAGATGATGCAACAAATACACGTACCACCAGACTCATAGTCATCTTCTCTGTAAAAGAGAAAACAAAGTTATTTTGTTCACCTTTGGGTGATGTTCATTCCTCCTCCAACTGAGCCATACTCACCTGGTGATATATCGTAAATTAAATTCTAAGATATAAGGCTCACTACTATTAACACACCTATGTTAGATGGTAAAGAAAAGGAGAAAAATTGGTTAACATATTCGTAGCAAAATAATAAAGACATGTTTATAACTATTATAGTCTTCATTTCTGCAACTGGACATATGGTTGTAGCTGGTATTTGTAACTACCTTCTTCTACTACCTGTTCGATATTCCCTTTGCCCTCAATAAGCATCTTCAGGTGATTATGGTTTCTTACCTGATGGCAGTGACCCAACTTTTATCCCTCAAGGGTTTGGACCACTAGCAGGCCAGCCTGTACTAGGTTGCTGTTGTTTACCATTGATTTTTATCACTGGAGATTGGAGAACTAACAGATGCCACCGGGAATCTCCTGAATTCCAGATGTATAGCACATTCCTCCTAACCCCCATTGTATAGTAGCAACCAATTTTCCCTTGATTAAAATCACCACACTGATACAGTAGTGTTCCTTCTTTGTCTATGGATTCTCTAGCATGACAAGCACAAATAGGTCAGGAGGAAGTCTCAACTTCCGGTGTAATGGAATGGTGGATTCAGTTCTCCTTTGCAAACCAAGCTCTCTAGACAAGAAGAGCCCCAAAATGCAAGAACAAAAAGCAAGTTTCACTAGTGGCATCTCTGGTGGAAATAGTGAGAGAATCCACTCCCATTTCCACTCCTTGATTCAAGAGCCCATGAATCCTGACTATGGGAGAAAGAGCACCATATCTTGATCACCGATTAAGAACGCATTCCTCATTCCTTAGGACATTGCCCCAACTCTGCAAGGTTTTGCCTCACAATTAGTGCCATGACTATATCTTCAAAAGGCCATTCCACAGTTTTAGCAGATCAGCTGCTTCAGAGTAATGAAAACCATGATAAGATCAGGAAAAATCCATGAGGACAAGCTTCATTGGGTGTAAAATGCGCTCTTTGGTTAGAAGCCATTCTGTGTTGAACACCATGAGACTGAATAAAGTATTCTGTAAGTCCATGTATCATGATTTTGGCAGAAGCATGTGAGCGGGCAAATCTATACCCAAAAAAGTATCTTCTCCAGAGAACAAAGTCCTGTCCCTTCCATGGTGGACTCAGCCCACTGCAATCAACCTGCCATAAGGCAGCTAGCTGAAAGAAATGGCGTACTAGCAAGGGCTCGCTGTTCGTCTCTATTATTGGCATATAGGGCATTCAGCAGTGGCTATAGCCAGATCAGCCTTGGTGAGTGGAAGTCCATGCTGCTGAGCCCATACATAACCTTCATTCCTGTCACCATGGCCACTTTGTTCACAAGCTACTTGGTCAAAGAGAGGTGGCTCGGGAAAGAGGCTATCTGGTATACAGAATGAGTCATCTTGTCTACCAAATTATTAAACTCCTCCTCCGCCGAGATCATTCATTGAAGAGCAAAGATACAAATATATTTACATTATGTGCCCATTCAGAGACGTCCATCCATATACCTCTTCCCCAGATCCCCTGTCACCAATTTTCCAAGTCCCTGACCACCCAATCAAACCCTTATCCACTGTGCATGCATCAGTGTCAATCTCAACATTTGACCATCTCTTCTTCCTGGCAACATGAATAATTCTGTCCACTGGAAGGATGTTTGTCCACCATTGTCCTTCAGGGACACCATGAAGTGAGGCTATGATTTTATAGCCACACATCTTCAGGTAGTATCAGTATCTTGCAGATAATTATATGTAAACCCAGCCTGAAGCTTTCCTTTTTAAGTCAACTGGTCATAGAAAACTCACCATGCGGTCATAGATGCAAGTTAAGCAATGTGGCAGAGACAGAACTGGCTCTATAATTTATGGGTCCCAGAGGAAAATGAAAATAAATAACCCCTTGCTCAAAAACTAAGGATTTCAAGACAGTGACAGCAGAGCATTGAACCAAACATGGGGCCCTTCTGAACATGGGCCCTGGGAAAGTGCCCATAAGTACAGGCCATGGCATCTGGACTAATTGTTCATGTACCTTACTTGTGCTTTAGGACCTGCTTCAACCCAGTTTCACCTATACCACTCGCAAGTGATGATGGAGTGAGGCATGCATGCCCAACCTTATATTTTAATATTTCAGACAGCTGATACCCAGTTCATGATGGGTCACTCAAGTCACATGTATTTAGCCTCTGCTAGGGTCTGGGAGCAAGCCAAAGCTGTTTCTCAAAGGTGAATAGTTATTTATATAGGTTGGCATATCTATTCAAAATGTTGATGGCCTTTGCTGTGCTTCACCAACTAAGGCCTGCTGGGGCTTTCCATAAGCATCTCAATCTGCCACGGACACTTCAGGCACTGCTGGAGGTGCCAGGTCGGACAGTCCACGTGGCAACGCGGCTTCCACAGAAGCTTGGATCTGTTGAGGTGCCCTCTTCATTCTGGGTCCCATTCAAAACTGTGCAAGCGTGAGTTGAGAAATTATACAAGCTATATCCATTCAACATGGGCCATAAGTGCAGCCACTAAGCAGAAGAGACCAGAAACTATTACTAGATCCATAGAATCCATCATCATCAAAGAAAAATTACTCCAGGGACATTCCCTGTTTGGTGAATGGCACTAGATTTCTTGAGCAGAAAGGTTACAATGTGAAAAGTCTAGAAGGCTGTCTAGTACAATGGGTAAGACCACAAGAATACCTGGGCCCAAATCTAAGCGCCATCACTTTCAATCTGTGAGTTTGGGCAAGTCACTTAGGAGGATCAGGTGGGGACATGATGACAGACTGAGTACTCAACAAGTGGTTCACTTTTCCTACAGATGAACAGAATTAAGAAGTCACTGGAATCAGCTAGTAAGAGACCAGGGGTGAGGCTCATGGCCGCAATGCCAATTAAATATGGAGGTCGCACTGTGTACTAGTATGCCTCTGACTTGAGGTGTAAAGGGAGAGGAGTGAACCTAGGATGTATTCAAGTGAAAGCTCTGCCCTTCCAAGCTGTGCGACCTTGGACAAGTCATTCCCCATCTCTGGGCCTCTGTTAACTCAGTCGAGCTGATGTCCATAATAGCCTAGTTTCTCTCATCTCTGACCATCTCTGTGTGGTGACTCCCAACTGCCATGAGATGTGTGTCCTCCCAGCCGTGAGAGTCCACCCAGTAGAAGAGCATCAGCCAGGGCCCTGCAGCTTCTTGCCCCAGAAGCAGGTCCAGCAAAGAACAAAAATCGCCAGAGCTTCAATATTTATTAAAGCTCTGGCAATGGCTCCCACATATAAAACTGAACTATATTAAGCCCGAGCTATTTTCTTTTGCTTTTAAAGAGTGGGTGGATTTAAGACAAACAGACTAATTAGGTATATGTTAGCCTTGCCACAAAAGCAAAACAGTCAGATTTCCCAACACAACACCAAGTTGGGGCTTGGACGTGGGGGGGGGGGGGGGGGCGGGGTTAGAAGGGAAGCTCTGTGGTCCCTTCATTTCCCACACCCAGGTGTCTTGGCTTTCTGACCAACCGGCCTCTCCCTAGGCCTAGTCAGGGCAGCTCCTGTGAGGATCTCCCTCCTGGGGGTGGGTGGAGGACAGTGAGATTCCCTCCTTCAACTCTCTAGGCCCCCAAGTTAAAAGCAAAGACACCACAAACACTTAAGCAATTAGGGAAAAATGTAAAACACATGTGTACTGGAGTCCCACAGAGCAAAGTGGGCTCGGCTGGATGTGCACCGTGGGGAGCCTTCCTAGTGCTGCATCTGTCACTGGGGAAAAGACGCCTCTGGTACCCAACACATCCAAGGCTTCTGGTGACACCTGCCCCCCCCTCAAGCACACACAGGCCCCCTCATTACTCTGTTTGCTGTTCCAAAGCCACCCCAGCCCCAGGGAGCTGCTCTTGAACGTCAATTCCCTGGTGTATTAATTAAATACATTCTGGATGCATACAACGAAAAATTTAAAATAACAGTAGCATTAATGAAGTTATTCTTGTTCATGTAAAAGTAGTCCCAAAGTAGGGAGTCCAGGACTGTGTGTGGTGAGGAGGGTGTGAGGATGTCCCCTTGGGTAACCAGGAATGAAGCTGCCCTGGTGTGACCTTTCAGGGACGTGACTCTGACCTTGAGCTTTTCCCAGGCCAGCAAGGAGCAGGTCATCTGCCCCAATCTGCCTATTGTCTAAATATTGGGAGTGTATTATTTTTCGTTCATTCATCCTACAGAATACTTACTGAGCAGAAAGTACTATGCTGGGTGTCAAGGCATAGTGTGACTAACCCAACCATGTTCGCATTCTCATGAAGCTCACAGTGAAGGGGGGGAAGGCAGATAAGAAGAAATAAATGAATAAATGAGAACTCTGGCTCAGTGGTATGTAGGAAACAGCCAGGATACTGTGATGGAGAAGGGCAGGGAGACCTACTTAACGCAGGTGGTACGGGGCCTGGCTAGGATCCTACGGAATTGTCAGAAGAGACATTGTGGCCTTCGGGCCAGCCGGGATTCTCAAAACGCAGATAGGTCCATCCATGTTGCCGCAAATGGCAGTATTTCACCTCTTCTTCTGGCTGAGTAGTGTTCCATTGTATATATGTACCACAGTTTTTTATCCGATCATCTATCAAAGGACTCTTTGATTGTTTTCATGTCTTGGCCACCGTGAAAAATGCTGCAATGAACATAGGAGTGCATATATCTTTGTGAATAAATGTTTTCAAATTTTGGGGGTAGGTACCCAGAAGAGGCAATGCTGGGTCATATGGTAACTCTATTCTTAGTTTTTTGAGGAGCCTCCGTACTGTTTTCCATAGTGGCTGTGCCAGTTTACATTCCCGCCAGCAGCGAATCCACAACCTCTTTTTTCCACAACCTCTCCAACGGTTGTTAGTACTTGTCTTGTTGACAATAGTCATTCTAACAGGTGGGAGGTGGTATCTCATGAATGGATCTTGAGAATATCATGCTAAGTGAAATACAGACAGAAAAAAGTCAAGAACCATATGATTTCACTCATATGTGGGATATAAACTTAAAAGCAACAAATGAATAAATAAGAAAAACAAACAAAAACTCATAGGGGCAGACAATAGTATGGTGGTTACCAGAGGGAAGGGGGTGGGATAGTAAAAGGTAAAGGGGATCAAATATATGATGACAGAAGAAGATCTGAATTTGGGTGGTAAACACACTATGCAATATACACATGATGTGTCATAGAATTGTGCACTTGAAACCTGTATAATCTTATTAACCAATGTCACCCCAATAAGTTTAATTTTTTTAAAAGGCAGAGCCTGGCCAGCATGGCTCAGTGGTTGAGCATGTATCTATGAACCAGGAGGTCATGGTTTGATTCCTGGTCAGGGCATATGCCTGGATTGTAGGCTCAGTCCCCAGTGGGGGGCATGGAGGAGGCAGTCAATTAATGATTCTCTCTCATCATTGATGTTTCTATCTCTCTCTCCCTTTCCATCTTTCCATTCCTCTCTGAAACACACACACACACACACACACTGAGTGACCAGATTATAATGATCTCTGAATGCATCATAATCTGGCCACTCAGTGTATGTATGTGTGTATATATATATATATATATATATATATATATATATATATACACACACACACACACATATATAATATATATATACACACACACATATATATGTATATATATGTATATGTGTATATATATATGTGTGTGTGTGTATATATATATATATATATATATATATATACACACTGAGTGGCCAGATATATTAGAGGCCCAGTGCATGAATTTGTGCATGGGTGGGGTCCGGCCAGCCTGGCCAGAGGGAGGGGACATGGGCGGTTGGTTGGCCTGCCTGCTGGTCGAACTCCTGGTCGAGGGGACAACATGCATATTAGCCTTTTATTATATAGGATATACACTGAGTGACCAGATTATTATGCGTTCAGAGATCATAAAAATCTGGCCACTCAGTGTGTGTGTGTGTGTGTGTGTGTGTGTGTGTATGCCGATAGAAATGATGGAAGAACTTTTGAACATGGCTGCTGACAAGTAAGTAGCAGGAGCCAGCCACCCTGCACAGGGCCCTGGAGAAACTTGGGAGAACACACACTTCACTCTGACCACACACAAGGCCAGCCAGCGCTTGGCCGTTCTGTCATATCTGTTTGCTAGCAATGATGAGGCCCATTTAATGCAACTGAGACTCGCTCAGGGCAACTGTAGGGACCGGCCATTCTTCAGATTACTAGTAAACAGCACGAGAGATGCAACGCTGGAATTTGAACTCAGGTCTTCAAGATCCAAGTCCAGGCCCTTTGTACACACTCATAAGAGGAAACTCGTCTATTTTGGAGCATCTGTTTAGCTCAGGGAGCGTGGGATACTGTCCTGAAAAGCTCGATGTTGGTGCCCACAGAGAACCGACATCCTGACCAGGGCCACAGAGGCTGGCCAGCCCAAAGCATCACATTACACTCCCCAGACCTAATTGCTTTACAGACTAAACAGCACAATTTACAGTCGGCTCTGGGTGCATGACGTCTCCCCTTCCAGTTCTGCTCCGTTCCAAGGGATCCCAGCATTTTCCTTAGAGACGAGACAGAGGCTCCAAGGCAGCCATTGTGCAGGAGCCTGAGGCGGGCCTGTGGGAGGGAGAGGAACTATGTGCTGGTGAGGCTCGGGCACAACACAGGGCCACCCAGATAAGTCTCCCCAGAGCTCCCCAGAGAGGACATGATGACTCAGAGGTCAACCAAAAAGCCGACAAATTAACTGCCTCATGCTCATTCAAGTTTTTAAGTAATCAAATAATTCAAACCCAGGTAGACAGTCTTAATCCCCAGAAATAGCTTGCTTCATAAATCACCCACAGTAAACTTTCTGTTTTCCCCGTCTCCCTTTTTAGTAGAAAGTAGTTATTTTTAGATTTGCAATAAGCTTTTTCAAACAACTCGGATTACCTTTCTGTGTCATTGCTTTAAAAAAAACAAAACCTGCTTGGCCAGTGTGGTTCAGCAGTTGAGCATCAACCTACAAACCAGAAGGTCAAGGTTTCTTTCCCAGTCAGGCAGGTGCTCGGGTTGTGGGCTCGATGCCCAGTAGGGGGCGTACAGAAGGCAGCCAATCAATGATTCTCTTTATCATTGATGTTTCTATCTCTCTCTCCCTCTCCCTTCCTCTCTGAAATTAAAAACAAAATAAAACTTGACCCTGGCCAGGTAGCTCAGTTGGTTAGAGCAGCATCCTGATATGCCAACATTGTGGATTCAGTCCTTAGTCAGGGCATATAAAAGAAGCAACCAACGAATGCATAAATAAGTGGAACAACAAATGGATGTTTCTCTCTCTCAAAATAAAATTAAATTAAAAATAAAACCTGAACTTCATAAAATGTTCTTTCTTTTTTCTATATAGAGTATTATCTTCATCCATTTCTAGGCTATGCCCTTTTGTTTATAACCAGAAGGTCAAATTTTACGAGCGTCGTGACCTTATGTGTAGAGATGTTAATGTGAGAATTCTTAGCATTCCTACATATGTGTGCACTCAAAATACACGAGAGAAAAAGTGCAAAGTCACTGTCAGCCAGCTTCCTGGTTCTCTTTCTTCCTCTCATTTTCTTTCCAACTTCCCTTGGAAGCTAAGGAAAAATGCATGCATAGTCGATAAAATTAGGGGAGAGTCAATAAGAATGTGGGTGGAAGCTAAGCTAGTGCCATATTTATCTGGACAATTGGGCAGACCTCTGTAGGTTGGGCATGCGACTATCAGCAGCCTTCTTTTATTTATTTATTTATTTATTTATTTATTTATTTATTTATTTATTTTTATTTATTTTTTTATTTTTTTATTGTTTAAAGTATTACATATAGTAGTACATATATCACAGTCCCTCTGAGGGCTTCTGTCTGCTTCATTGTTATTCTCAAATGCCCCTCGGGCACCCTCTCCCTTGTTTCTGAAGTGGTGAGTGCATTTTATCAGACCTCTCGGCATTTCCACAACCGGCATCAGACAGCGATGTGAATGAGTAGAAGATGGACTCTGGGCTGAGAGACCTGGCCTTGAATTTACTTGCTATAACTTAGTAGCTGTGTGGTTATGATCCAGTTACCTGACCTCTCTGTGCTTTGATTTTTCTACCTCAGCAAATGGGAATGACAGAAATGATGACAACATAATGCATGTGAGGCACAGTACATGGCCCAAAAAAACACTAGCTACTGTTGTTATAGTAATAACTATTATTATTGCTATAATTGATTGTTATTATCAACATGAGCAGCCCTAGAATACATAGAAAGTAGATTTTTTTATTTTTCAATTACAGTTGATATTCAATACTATTTTGTATTAGCTTCAGGTATACAGCATAGTGGTTAAACAATCATATACTTTACAAAGAGTTCCCCTGATATTTCCATGATATTATTGGAATAATATATCACGATGTTATTGACTATATTCCCTGTGCTGTACTTTATATCCATGACTATTCTATAACTACCAACCTGTACTTCTTAATGCTCTTACCTTTCTCACCCAGCCCCCACCCTTCCCCTGGCAACCGCCAGTCTGCTCTCAGTGTCTATGAGTCTGTTTCAATTTTATTTGTTTACTTTGTTCTTCAGATTCTACATATGAGTGAAATCATGTGGTATCTGTCTTCCTCTGACTTATTTCACTCAGCATCATACCCTCCAGCTCCATCCAGGCTGTCGCAAATGGTAAGATTTCATTTTCTTTTTTATTGGACGAGTAATATTCGAAAATGGATTTCTTCACTTGACAAAAAGCACACACACATAAATCATGCATATATTATTTTCTACCTTTTCATCTGATAAGTCTAGACAATAGATAAACTCATGCATATGGATGAGAAGCCCCGTGATCAGGGCAATGGAAAGGAGCAGTGATGAGAACAATCCTGACTGGGAGGTAATAGTACCCAGTTATTGAGTATGTGCCAGAGCTGCTGCATAGACAGGCCCAGGGCACTCCTTGCTGGTCTCTACAGCAGGATTAAGGGCAATCATGACATGGGCTGGGCTCCATGCCAGTCTCTTGCCCTCTGCCTCAGCAAGTGTGGTCCTGCTGGGACAGACCATCAGCCCACGGTTCCTGACTGAGGACGTAGAGACATGGGGTCTGCAAGTCAGAGTGGCCAGTTCCATACCAGAGACTCAGGCCAGGCCGTGCTAGAGAAGCCAGGTCAGAGAGAAGAAGCCATGAGGGGAGCTGGGTGGCAGTGGACAATGCCGATGGTTCCAGATGCTTCCCTGGGGTCCTTTTTTTTTTTTTTTTTTTTTTTTTTTTTTACCATTTCTCTGCTCATCCCATATTTTGGGGGTGTGATTTCAATCTCCTACACCTGCAACTCACCTTGGTGGCCTGTTTTCAGCTCCTAGAGCCACGTTGCCCCCTCAGACCAAGAGCAAAGATCTGGGAGGGCTGTCGGTGGCCCTCTCCCAAAGGCCCTTAACCCATAACTATGGGGTGGGAAGCATAAAGACCAGGTCATTTTCCTGGGGTTGTGGCCACTCAGAGGCAGAACGACCAGTCCAGAGCCCTCTCCCCCTACCCTCAATCAGGCTGAACCCTCCCCCCACTACACTTTGCCCCAGTGCCTCCTTGCTTATCTTCCTCCTCTTCCCTGTCTAGCCTCCCAGCTACCCTATGGCATTTGATCCTTTTCAGATGGGCCAAGACTCTTTCTACGTTTGCAACTTTCTAATTCTTGGTTCTGATTCTTCCCCATCTTCACACTCACAGCACATCACAGTGACACGTGAGGTCCTGGGTCTGAGAGTGCCCCCCTGCCCCCCGCCACCAAGGGCTCAGACAAGCCTCCTGATCCCAGGGCAGAGGTTTCCAACCTCACCAGCAAGTCCCCTGTCAGCATGCTTTCTGTGATGGGTAGTTCAATCTTGGCTGTCCTTCTGCGTCCTTATGTCAGCCTGATCCAATACATGGATGAGGTCTCTTCGGGCACGGGGGCTCCCGATGGGCCCCACAACTTGTCTCTCACTCTCAACTCCTCAGCAAGGGGACTCAGTCTGTATCCAGGACCCACACTCAGGCCCCTGGAGGACAAGCCCCAGTTGAGTTCCCCACCAACCCTCCTTCCTGATATGACCTCTGAGAAGATAAGGGAGGAGACCAGGAAAGTCCTTATCCTGCACTCTCCCTGGCCTCACGTCCATGTGTAGGTTGGTGAACAGGGACCACACTTGGGAGAGATAACAGAATTCAGGAGCTCTGAATTCAGGGGCAAAGCAGGTGCTGTACCTCTCAGAAATGTCAGCAAGGGGGAGGAATTGGGTAGGGTGTACACTGGGGGAGAAGAAACAGCATGTGGCCCTGACAACTAGATCCAATGCCTTATAAAGTCCCAGCAAGCCCTAAAGTGCCATCAATAGCAATCAACAATCAACACGGATGTGCAGGACGTCATAGCATCATCACATTCTGAGTTAATGTATTTCTAGCCGCAATTAAGGAAACCTGTTCTTTAGCCAACATGTGCAGTCTTATTACCAGGGAAGTAGGCTTTTTTGTTTTTAGCTTCCTTGAAACGCTGAAAACAACTCATCACTTTTGACAGACCCCTACAGCCTGGAAACCCTAGGCAAGGAAGCACGGGGCAGACCTTTTCAAGGTCGTTGCCATCACTGATGTTGTCCTCAGTGGAGAGCTTAGACGCGGGTCAAAATGGATAGAGTTGGCCACACTGATTTCTGCCAAAATATGGCTTCTGTGAGGGTGATGGGAATACCTCAAGTTAGTATTTGGGGATCAGGGTCAGACAACCCTCTCAAGGTGGCCAAAGCCTCTTGTGGTTTCCAGTGGTTTGCAGAGCAGAAGGGTGGACTGCACCTGCATCAGAATGAACTCAGTCGCCCCTGTGACTCTGGGATCACCCAGTGGGATCCGGCACTCCCTGACTTCCCAACTACACATCTGTTTTTCTCTGCAAAAAGGAGACAAATAAACATGGGCCAAACTGCCTCGTGGGCATGCTAAGACGGTCACTCCGAAAACAGTCACAGCAGGTAGGGTCCTCTCCTCCTGTGTCCCAACATCCCCACGTGGCACTTCCATAGAAGGACCGTGCAGCCTTCCAGGCGTCTGGAGTCCCCAGGCAGCAGGCTGGGGCTGGGTCACTGAGGGCAGAGATATTCTGCTGCAACCCATGGCTCCCCTCCTTGGCACAATACTTGTTTCTTTTTTAATCACGCCCCTAACTTTTTGTGAGATTCCACATGGAAGGCCAAAGTTCGGGTGCCAGCAAGCACACAATGCACCCAGGGTGAAATCATTCTTTTTGTGTGTTTCAAGCACTTTAAAGCAATAACTTTAAATTATTTCTCTGGAAATCGGTCTGGCTTAAATGTGTTTATCCCTCTGCTTTTGTTAGTCCTTGTTGGCACTCGCTGGGCATTAGTAACAGATGAGCACAGCCTCTGTAAGGTATTTCGCTCTTTGAAGCACTGTAGTTGCTTCCACATTTGCAGCCTCGATAAAATCAACACAAACCGAACCGGCGAAGGATGCCCAGGGAGAGGAAAGGCTAGTTGGATGGAAGGGAAAAAACTCATTAAGGAGAAGCTGAGGCTATATCTTCACTTAAATAATTATGCGTGCGTGTGCGTGTGTGTGTGTGTGTGTGTGTGTGTGTGTGTGTGTACATACACACATTCCCCCCCCCCTTTCTTTCTGAAAGATAGTCTATCTTACAGAAGTCCCAAATTACAAGTGAGATAACAAGGGGCTAGTTAGGAGTGAAAAATTGTATCCGGAAACGTACAACAAAAGCAGTGTGGGAATTCCGTGCCGGGCCTGGTCTCATCTCCTATGGGACTCTGAATAGCTCACTTTCCCTCTCTGAACAGTGGAAAATGCGCACCAGAGCTGAGTGCTTCCCCCCGCCAGTTTTGGTTTTCCAGGGTCGCAAAATACAAAAGGGTTAATAGAGAAAAAATTCCCAGTTTAGTCAGACAGAGGGGCTCCTCTGGACCTAGAAGGCGTACTGTGAGGGCATGGGGTGGTAGCAGGTGACATGCCAGTGTAGTTAATGGCGCGGGTTCCAGAGTTCCACAGCAGAGGTTCCAATCCAGGCTGTGCTACTTCCTAGCTGTGCAGCCTTGAGCGGGCTCTTAACTTCTCTGGGCTTTATTCCTTTTTGTGTAAATTGAGGCTAATGCTAATCACTGCCTCAGAGGGCTTGAGGGAGAAATAACTACTGTGTAGAAGGCATTTAGGACTGTGCCTATTCACATAGTAAGCATTCAGCGGATACTTTTTATATCAACACATGTCTCTCCATGCAGCCACGTGTGTATGTATACATATTTACATATATCACTCCAGTGGGTGGGAGGTCTACAGGGAGAGTGGCAGACACTGCCAGATGCCTCTCCATAGGCTTTCCTCCTTAGGGAAAAATAAAAACAAAACAAAACCCCTGCCAGGGATGCTAGGATTCCGAGCTCAGCAAGCTGGTTCCAGAGCTGAGACTGCAGGGCCTGAGGAGGGTCCAGGGCCTGAGGAGGGTCCAGGGCCTGAGGAGGGTCCAGGGCCTGTGAGGTCAGGAAAGTTAGTGTAAGTTGAAGGGTGAAGAACCGATGAGTTTTTGTAGGTGTGTTGCAGAAAGCATGGAAGCTTCTAGAGCTCTGGGGCAGGAGTGTGGCTGGAGCCAGGGGTTAGGAAGGGCACTGCAGGACAGGGTGGCAGGTGGAGTCAATGGTGGGCAGTGGCTGTGGTGGGGAAGCCAATGGTGAGGTGTTACACTCCTCTATTGAGATGAGGGAGGCCTGAGCTAGGACAGGGACAGAAGATGGGAATGAGATGGTGCCTGGCGACAAAAGCATTCTGAATTCAGGACCCGAGGATCCTCATTCAGGGGATTCTGAATTCTCTCGGGAGAATTGGGAAGAGTCGTGACAATGACCGACATGGAAGACAGTGGAGACGCCTTTTTTAAGAGGAGAAGATGGCAAGCTCAGTGTGAGGCATTAAATTTGTGAGCCTGTGGGGCCCCTGGGGGGATGTATTCAGTGGTTGTTAATGTAGAAGTCTGCTGCTGAACGGAGCATTCCAGGCTGGATGTGGAAATCAGGGTGGAGGGAGGACAACCTGGGTCAAGGTGGAGACTGAAGCCGGGGAGGGATGGAATGGGGGAGGGGGTCTCAGAACAGGAGCAGAGGGCATGGCGAGGACCCGCTGACCCAGGGTCGCTCTCGCCCAGCTCATCCGAAGTGGCAGATGCCAACTGGGAAGCAATTGGCTCCCAGATCTTCACAGTGTCCTGGGACCCTCTGTGGCTTTCTCGGAACCCGGCCTGGGCCTGCTGGCAGTGCCTTGGCCCCCTTTCAAAGCCTGCTCGTCCTGGGCTGGAGCACTATTACTAACCACTGACCACGCTGCCCAGCCCTCACTCTGATCTCTGTCCATGGCAGGCAGCCTCCCTTGGCTGGGTTCTCATTCCCAGAAGATCCCAAGGCTCCTCAGAGAGACCAGACTGTGGGGGGACACTTGGCTTTGATCTTCCAACCACAGGAGAGGCTCCATGGAGCTGCTCAGATACTTACCCAGGTGTGTCTAATGGTATCGAAGTACCAGGCCGCAGAGGAAGCCTTCTTAGCTCCCCTGGCCTCTGGGCTCCTAGCAGCTTGGCATCTACAAGGACACTTTTCAGCAAAGACGTTTAATAAATTGATGCTTATATCCAACCCAATGCCCCCTCATCTCCAATTTCTGTCTCTTTACCTATCCTTTAACGCAAGGATGGCGGGGAATAAGCGGGGCGGGGTGAGGCAGAGGTGGGGGAAAGTAGAGGTGTGGAAAGGACTGTTAAGAATACTGAAAATTAGCCCAGTCGGCTTGGCTCAGTGGTTGCGCGTGGACCTATGAACCAGGAGGTCATGGTTCGATTCCCGGTCAGGGCACGTGCCGGGGTTGCGGGCTCTGATCCTCAGTGTGGGGCATGCAGGAGGCAGCCGATCAATGATTCTCTCTCATCATTGATGTTTCTATCTCTCTCTCCCTCTCCCTTCCTCTCTGAAATCAATAAAAAATATATTTTAAAAGAATCCTGAAGATTTATTCCAAGTTGAACTTCTAGTTGGGAGAGGCCTGGGAATGGTAAAACCTACACTGAGTTCTGACAGGCGAGATTGCTTTTCTCTGGCTGCACATTGTCTGGAATAAGAGGATGAGTTTCCCCCTCCAGGGGGAGGGCGCAGGCGGCTTGGAGCAGCTTCTTCACCATCCACAGGTCTATAAGGGGGTATGTGTTAAAGGGCTCTCCCTCTACAGGAAGAGAATAGCAAGGAAGAAGGCTTCAAACTACAGCAAGAAGTATTTGGGTCAGACTTAAAAAAAGAACTTCTGAGCAGTGAGAACCATGACGAGAAAGTTCCAGAAACAGTATTTATGGGCGATAATTTGGATGTAGTTTTAATGGAAGATGAATGGATGAGGCAAGGGTTTTCTTCCAGCCCCAGTAATGCATACCCAAGAAGAAGGTTAAATGTCCTTAAATTCTGGAGAAAATTCGTTGGTGTGGCAGCGTGGTAAAATGTCTGACGCCTGGGCTTCGGAGCCAGGGGACACGTTTCACACCAACTTCAACACTTGTCAACTGGGTGGCCCTGCTCAAGTGAAAAGAAAACCACACTAGCCCGGTCTTGTCATCTACAAACCAGGATGAGAGGGGTCATGGGGAACTCATGGGATCAGTTTACCTACCAGAGAAAACGTGTGTAAAGCCATCCACAAGAGTGGGCCCTCCACTTTTTAAAAGTTGGGTTGGATTTTCCACCAGTTCTGTTTTCTGCGCACAACATAAAGCCCCAAAGCACTTAGCTCTGGTTTCTATTACAGTTGAAAATGCATTCAGATCGGACTGGGAATGAGTGCAGATTCTCAGGACAAAAAACAAACTCCATTGTCTGCTTGTTTATAATTAGTGACATGTTACCCATTACGGCCAGGACTGGCTGTGACTGCGGAGGAAAACAAAGTCCCTGTGAAGTGTCTGGTTTGTGCTCCGGGTTAAGCTGCGGAGTCCTGATGACACCACGTCCACGGCCTATTGTCATGGACGGAGGGTCCAGGTCCCTGTGAAAATGCTCAAGGCCCAGAGGACCCCTGGGGAATATAAATGAGGGGATTTCACTTTAAAGTCAAGTTCAAGCCAATCCTTTGTCTTTTCATCCGTCTCCGATCCAGACCATATTGCTTCTCTAAAGCACAGCCTCAATTCCCTGTGGGACTGGAAGCAGGTTTTCAGAACTCTGTTCTATTGGGAGCTTGTCAGAGACAAGGCCCGATGTTGTGTTGTCTTTGTGAGCTCAGGTGAGCAAGGACAGCAGGACAGTATCTCCTGATGGAGTGTATTTGACAAGTGAAAACGACCCCCCTCCTGCAGGCCTTTCACACACAGTGAGATCCATCTGCAGCCTCTTGTCTAGACCAGCACCAGAACTCTATGTGGGAGAGGGCAGCCGGGATCTGGGGCCCCTCATGAGCAGATAGGAGCGAGCATCTGCTCTTATACTCGTCTTACACGCAGTGCAGGGACCTGCCCAGTCGATCTTAGTACCTAGGTCTCTGAGCAGCTGAGTTTTCAGGAACATTTTGCGGCACTCAATGTCACGTCTTCTGCTCTTTGTTCTCATCCTGTTTCCAAAGGACCTCAGATATCCTGGAGATCAGACCAGCAACATTCTCTTAGGCCCCAGACCTCACACATACACTCTCCAGGTGCTGTTCAAATCCCCCTCCGTCAATGTGTGCTGGGCTCTCTGGGACGCTGATGAAACCTAGTGCACTGTATTTCAAGAACATATCATGATCGCTTAGCAACTATCTGGAGGAGTTTCTTTAGGGCTTCTAACAGAGTAGCGGTGTGTCATTGAGGTGCTGGCAGGAGAGGCAGCCACACCACACGACAACGGAAGAGACCATTGACACGGCGTGGGCAGAGTTAAGGAAACAACAGGAAATGGTGCGGCACCATAGATGTGCAGCAGAGAAGAGGCATACCACCAACATTCATTTCCCACGGCTGCCCTGACAAAGCCGCGCACATGCAATGGCTCAAAGTGGCACCTGCTTATTCTCACACGGTGTGTAGGTCAGGGTCTGGGGACCGGGGTTCAGCTGGGTCCTCTGCTGAAGCCAGGTGTTGGCAGGCCTGGGGTCTTTTTTTTTTTTTCAGGAGGCTCTGGGGATGAACCCCCATTGCTGTCAGAACCCATTCCTCCCGGGTGTGAGTTGAGGTCCATTTCCTTACTGTCAGCTGAGGGCTGCCGAGCTCCTGGAGCCTCCTCTCGGGCCCCACATCTCAGGACCAGCCGTGAATCTTCCTCGCACCAGAATCTCTCAGATTTATTCTATTGCAGCATCGATCCCACTCCAGCCAGAGGAAGTTCTCTGCTTGAAGGGTTTGTGTGATGAGAGGGGCCCTGGGTAACCCAGGACACTCTCCCGTCTTAAGAGGGCCGTCCCCGTAATCACATCTGCAGAGCCCCTTTTCCACGGGATGTAACATGTTCACAGGCTCAGGGATTCGGGTGTGCTCATCTCTGGGGGACCCTTCTGCCTGCCATTCCTCACCCAGGACTGAAAGGACCAAGGGAGGGCAGGCACTCTTACCGGAATGCAGCAGAAGCCGCCACCCCCGTAGGTGCCCTGCAGGAGCTGTGGGCACATGTGGAGAAAACGGCTCCTGCCAAGCTGCCAGCAGGGAAGGGGCGGGGCGCGAACACTGGGGCTCTCCCTGCTCCCCCTCCAACGACCATGCCACTGCCTTCCATTGCCTGAGCCCAACTGGCACTGAGAAGACAGGTGAGCCCAGGTGGCAGAGTCCACAGGGCAGCTTCCCCAAGCACAGGCCGGAGCGGGTAAGGGCGGGTGGGCCTCCAGGGGCAGCCTGAGAGGGTATCGGGTGACTCTGAGCTGGATTCCCCTTAGGATCAGACATTTCTAGGCAGACCTAGAAGAACAAAAAGCAGGGCAGCCGAGCAGGGCACTGTTTGCATGGGAAACGGCGCCTGGGAAAGGACACTTCCCAAGGGAAAGAGACACTGAGGTGGGGAAGTTGCTTAAGGACAAGGGGCTAGTGAACCGAGGGAGGCCTGATGCTAACATCAGTGCGTTATCTGCCACTCAGACTAAACCCTGACCCATTCCACTGGGCTCAAGTCCAAGTCCTTGGCCAAGAGGACTGTGATAAAGGACAGAGATAGAGTGTCATCTCCGGGGAACATAGAGCGAGGGGCAGAGCTCACAGTGGCGGCCAGGATGGCTGTGGGCAGCTGGAGTTTGGAAGCCGTTGTATTAACTAGAGAAGTGCTTTCAGTGTCCACATCAGGGACCTCGCCCAAACACTCTGCTGCATCTGACCAGGGACGTGCCCGGCAAGGCCGGCCCTGCTGCCTTTGAGATGGCCGTGGGGCCAGGCTGCTGAGCTGCAGTGGGAAGGAGGAAGGGAGTGCGTGCAAAGGTCAAATCCAGGGAACTTGTTAGGACACGGGGTAACTGAAATGTCTGCAGGGGCTGGGGTGGGGTGGCGGGGACAGAGAAATGCTCTTCTGTGTCGTTAGGATTATAGCCTGGGAAATGTGGCATTACATACAATGAGGAGCGGACTAAGTCTGTGTGTTCATCAAGGTTCCAGCAGGAAACAGGCCATCCCACTGTTTACCGAGGGTGAGCTTAATGAAGGGGCTGCCTCCTAGGGTGCGGGTGCTGGCCCTGGGCTGGCTGCAGGGGGAGCCGTTACAATGACTCGCCCTGAAAGGATGCAGGGTGAGTGGCCACCAGAACCCAGAGGCAGAGCCAGCTGCAGACGTCCACAGAGGCCCGTGGCCACCAGGTGGTTCAGGAACCGGGCTGGGAGGGGAGAATCTCCTGACCGCCCTTTCTTTGTCTCCCAGTGCTGGTGGCCCCACATTGGGCAAGTCCAAAGTCAGCCTCCCTGGGCACAGAGCAGGATGGAAGGGACAGGGAATGGATCTGGAGGGCCAGGTCAGAGATGCACAGCTGGCACCAGACAGAAACGCATTTCCTGCCAGCTGCCTGCACTCTGTGGCCTGCCTACCCAGTGCCCGAGCTCAACTCAACAGGGTTTGGTTTATTACACGTCTCACTCCACTGGTCTTGGGAAATGGGTCACACACACACACACACACACAAAGCCCATCCACTCTGATATAAACCAGCACCACCACCACCGTGAGTTTTCTTAGGTTTTGGTGAATGTCTTAGCAGGACCCAATTTAGAGATCTGGTTGCCAGAGTTCAAGGCAAATGGTAGCATGGAAAGACGGTGCCAGGCTAATGCATTCAATGTAGCGGGCCATGTAGTCCCTGCACTGTGCCTGAATTTGCCACGGAAAGGTCAGGTCTGATGCTCCATGTACAGTAGGAGGCTCATGGGACCCAGATCAGTGCAATGGAGTAACAGGCCTCTAAATGGCTCCCGAGTGACCTGAGTTAATCAGATTTCCCCCGTGCTTAACCAGGCTGTGGAAAAGCGGTCGCATATGGGAGACGCTGGCTCACTGCATCTACATTTGATCTCTCCCTCCTTTGAAGCAACATATTTCCCACAGGGCAGCTTTTTAAAACTCTGACCATTTAATTTGGGGGAACAAAACACATTTTTTTTTTTATAAAGGAAAAACTCAACTTTGTGTGTTTTCCTCCAGATCCCCTGACTTTCTGAAATTATGTATTTTGCTGTTGGGGAGCTTTTCCCCCCTCCGTTATACAATAAACTCTTTGTTGTTCAACATTCTATTAACCACAGCCCTCTAGTAACCAGCACATCTGTAAATCTCCAGCACAATAATTGTTGTTCATAACCATGACCCTGGGGCTCTGCATGGTCTCAAATGCCTTCCAAGCCATCAAAGAGAACGCACTGAAATGAGTTCGCATTCCCAGGGCACACATCAACTAACCGCGGAGGGCAGGAGTCCAGATAAGTGCTGGGCAGCAGGAGAAGTAAAGAGGGGACTTCACATTTGTCACAGGTAATCCGCTTTGTGTGGATAATAAAAATCTACACTGCATCTGTTAGAGCTTCCCCCTCCCGGTGACCTTCTTCGTGGTCACCCGGGACTCCACTCAAATACCTGTGCACGGCTTTCGAACGTTCCCGGCTATAAAAGCAGGAGTCGGTGTATCCAATTAAGTCACCCCTGTTTGTGCCGGACTTGTGTTATGCACTGACACATTAGAAGTCGTTAAAAAGCTTTTAAAATCTGAAAGTTTCTGGTTGTAAGAGTGGGTGAGACAAACTCGCCCCCTTTGGCTGCCACTGTGTCAGATTCCCATCTGCTGACCACACAGCAGCAAGTCCTAGGGCACGTCCAGGCCTTGGGATGGACAGCACCGAGTTTCACATGGAATGCCCCTTCCCTCCAAGAAAAGCTCTTTATTAGTCACAGCCACATTAAAGAGTAAAAGCATAGAAAGAAACAGAGAAGGAGGAGGAGTAGAAAGAGATTAAAGTTGGGAGGGACAATTTCCTGACCAGACTAAACAGGACTCCCTCCCACACTCAAGCTCTCTTCTTAAATGTAGCATTGCAGAGTACAGTGGAACCTCGGTTCTCGAACTGAATTCATTCCAGAAGGCTGTTCGAGAAGCGATTTGTTCAAAAACCGAATCGTTTTTTTCCCATTAGAAATAATGTAAATTGAATCAATCTGATCCCTAAATGATTCCCTGTTTTAACTTTTCTTGCATACAGTACATGTCTAAAGTACTGTTTAATCTATAAACAAACACTTCTTAAATTCATTGAAACACCCCCTACCACATTAAATGAATCACATTAAATGAATCACTTTTAGCACTCATTCCAGGGATGTCTTTAGGAGGTCAGCTCGTAGCACCTTTGCTTTTTCACACATCATTGCCTCTGAAATGCTACCACAAGCTAACTGCTTTTCCTTTATCCATATCAACAACAGTTTTTCTACCTCTTCAGTTGCCTGTGGTTATTGTTTGGGGAGCTCTTTCACACCCTTAGCAACATTAGTACTCTTGATGCCTCTTTATGTTTTAAAATTGTGCTAATCACGAATTTCTGTCAGCAACAGAAGAATTCTCTCCTTTGTTGTTACCCGAGAGACGCCTTTTGTCATGCTGAGGAATCAACATGAAAGAGTTGTCAGGTCGAAAACTGAAGATTTGTTCCACAACTGAGACATTTTTCCTTGAACAATTTGGTGGAGAATCGAATTGTTCAAGATGGGAGAACTGAAGTTTGTATGTTTCTACAACACCAGGTGAATTTCATGCTGGAGGAAAATAAACTTATTAGACCCCATGTAAGGTTCTGATACAGGTCAGGTTCAACTACCATCAAAGACTGGATTTGACAGACAACGTATAACTGGTTGATTGGCACTTGGGTTAAATCAGCTGGATTAAGGAAGAATAAGACATGATTCCATATATAATTAGCAGAAACATCTCTTCACAGGAAAACTGAACATATTTGATTTTAAAAAGAACAACAAAAACAGGATGCCATGATTTTCACAGGTGGAGATAAGTCAGTCCACAGAAGAAAATTTTCAAACGGTTATGGTACAATATTAATTCTATTTAAAAACTAGAGGCCCGGTGCACAAAATTCGTGCATGGAGGGAGTGTCCCCTCAGCCCAGCCTGCACCCTCTCCAATCCAGGACCTCTTGGGGGATGTCCAACTCCCCCCCCTCACTGCCCCCTACCTGCCAGCCTGGTCACCCCCAACTGCCTCCCCTGCAGGCCTGGCTGCCCCACAAAGCCTGCTGCTCGGTCGTTTGGTCGCCCCTCACTACCCCCCCTGCCGGCCTGGTTGCCCCACGCAGCCTGTTCGGTCATCTGTTCAGTTGCGATGGTCACTTAGGCTTTTATATATATATATAGATTATACCTCATCTTGATTCGTCATTTAACATTTCAAAAAGGCTATGGTAAGTGAGAATACGCATGTTCCCAATGGTAGCCTTTTTTGGTATGTGATCTGAAGAGTGTATTTTCTATAAGTGTCATACTTCTTACAATTTAACATTACACTTAATTCTGATCTTACCAGAAGACACAGCCTATCTTGGGATTTCACAGTCCGTGCATCTCTAAGTTCCATATTTCCAACCAAATACCCTATATCTCCCAATTGTCTACTTCAGTGTTTCTTAACTGAGGTGCTGCTGACCACTGGGGTGGAACAGTTATCCCCCGGGGGGTGGGTGCATTTGAATGTTTAGCATCTCTGGCCCCTGCCCACTAAATTCCAGGAGCACGCCCAGCACCACCAAAAATCTTTAGCACGGCCATGACCACATTTACAAGTAACCAGGACAGCGCCAGGCAACTGACTGTGGTTTTCTGGCCCCATCATTTCTGGGCCACTTGTCTCCCTGCTCTTTACCTAAACCCACAAGCTTACAGAGTCATTAGCTATTCAAAGGTGGTGTAAAAAGGCTTTGTTTTTCTATAGACATTTTAACATTTAAAATAAATCCATGACCTCATGAGGAGTCTGATTCAAGTTAGTATAATTTCCTGCTCCCTTTTATCCTATCCCCTGAGATTCCTCAGGATCAATAATAGCTTATTGTACTATCTCTGAACTCTTACCTAAAATTTGGTGCCAAACTGCTTAAGCTCTAACAAGCTTCACACCCTGGCTGTCTCCAGATAGGGCTCTACCCTGCCTCGCCTGACTCCACTCTCTTCCTCAAAGCCGTCACTGGCAGCCCCACCTTCTTTGACTGTGGTAGAGAGTCTCCATAGAGGACTACCACCATGTTACCCCATCAAGATGAGGGATCTGTTTCTTTTCCCTTTGAATCTCGGCCTTAGGTGTTACTTTAACCAGTAAAATGTGACAGAAGTGATGAGTAGTGACTTCTGAGATGTAGCAAAACCAGCTGCTACACAAGAAGCTGAACTACCCTGAGACCACCATGCTGTGAGGAAGCCCAAGCTAACCTCGTGGAGAGGCAACAAGAAGCAGACCACGTCAGCAAACCTGCGAGCATAGCCTTCTTAGAGCTGCCAGCCCAGCCACCAGGTGGATGCTACTGAGTGTACCCTGCTAATACCACAGAGAGAAGGAAACTGCTCAAATGCGTCTAAAATTATGCTAAATAATATAATGGTTGTTGTCTTAAGTTTTGGTAATTTGTTTTTTGGCAACAAATGAATAAAACACGGGCCAAGGGCTATGGCTAAAAAGTCTCTCTCTCCTGAGCTTCATTTGGGGCTGTTTTAAATTTCTTGATTTGGGTGGGACTTTCTTAAACAGACTGCCAACTCACACCAGGGAAGGAGAAGAGGCGTTGCCTGCTGCCACGCTAGCTGTGGCACTAGCCCTCATCCACAGGCATTTCTTAAACCCGTTTTGGAAGGATTCTACTTACTGGCTGAATTTGTCAAGAGAAGAAGGTTCTCCCCATCAACCCACGTATAGCCTCTTCTTTTTGACAAAGGCCACAAGGATGAGCTGTGGCTAAGCTCCTAGGAATCCGCATTCCACTGTTGTGGTGTTACTCCTTCCTATTTTATCTAGGAGATACCATTTTTCTTCAAGCGATGTCTTGGCAACCACATCCAAAATTCCATTCTATTCCTCTGGAAATCATTCTTCCCTGAAGGAAAGATTCATGTTTAAATAAATCAATCATATAATTGGTATGATTTGTTTCACCTTTGAACACAAGTTGCTTATCTACCAAATTTTTAGAATATCATAGCACTTTCATTTTCAGTGCCAAAAAGATTTTGTTACATCTCTATTTTTAGGTTTTATGAACTTGATGGAGTCCACCATCACACTTGAAAAACAGCAAAAAGATTAGGAACTGCCTGTTACTATCTTTGCATAACCCTGCCCTTCACCTCACAGAGCTTTTAAGTACTATCCAATCTATTTTGGGGACTAACATTTGCTTTAAGCTTAGAAATCTGTAAGAAGTAAATTTTGATTTGCAATCTCTGTTACATAACTTTACCCCATAGCAAATCCTTTGCGAACCAGAAAAGAAAGAACAATTCTAAATTAGGCACCATTTTGGCAACTACTTTAAGAAATGTTCTAATTTTTAAAAAAATAAAATTTATAACAACTAGTTTATACATTCCTTTGAAATTTGGACACATCAAAGTCCAAAACATATTAGCCTGTCTAGAAAGATTATTTTACCAATGACTGCTGTTTTGGTGATATTACTTACAGTGCTGTTCCAAGGCTAACTTTGGGAACTTTGAAAACACTTTGAAGACATGTTTAAAGAGTCCTTATATGCTTGACATCAAGGTAGAGGGCAAGAATTCAAAATCACGTGGATGAAACCAAAGCCAAAGTTTGGGGAAAGAACTGGGTTTATTGAGCTGAGATGTATTTCTATCATTATTTTGAAACAATCCTGAAACTGCAATACCACTTCCAGATGGTAGGGGTAAACAGCAAGGCAATAGAAGAGTAAGGAGTGAAAAGCCCCAAGCACCAAAATCAAAGTGGATTATTGGAGTTACAGGTTTGGAAGTTTGGGGAGCCTTTCAGGTCTTGCAACTCTATCGTCACAGGGACACAGCAGGGCTTACCCCGGCTCTGTGGATGGGTTAGCTTTGTGAGCTGAAACAGTACCGAAGAAACAAGGTACAACATGCATTTCTTCAGCCCCTACCATGTGCCATGGTGTATACCTACATCATCTCAGTTAAGTCTCGCAATAGCCCAAAGAACTAAAAACATTCAGAAATGAAGGAAACAGGAGCTCAGAGAGCTTAAATAATTTGCTCAAGTTCACTCACTCCCCTAATGAGATGCCCTGGGATCTGAACTCTGATCTGCTGACTCAGAGGCTCTTTCCTCTACACATCAGAGCCTCTCTGAAGCCAAGATCAAAGGCTGTTAGCATGTCTCTACACCAACCACAAATCCAACTCCTGCTTCTGGCAGATAGCTGCCAGATGTGTGCCCTGGGTGATGGAGATTAGATAGAAGAATGTGATGGGTAAGGAAAAACTCATCTAATGAGCAGATGGTGGGTCTTGCCCATTTCTGTATCCTAATCCTACCCCTGACAAACATACTCTCTTCATATGGGACCTGGCAGTGCTCATGATCTTTGGTGAATTCAATCTCTCACTAATAAGAACGATGGTGATGATAATGTGAACAATAGCAACAATAATAAAACGTTAAAATTTTGTGAGCAATATGCTACATGATAGTTATTGTCCTACACACTCTAAAACCATGAACTCTTTGGGTGCTCATAGCGACCTATGAGGAAGTTCTATTAATTATCTCATTTTACAAGTGAAAAAACTAAGACAGAAATGTTAGGAACTTGTCTAAGTTACACAGCCAACACTTGTCAGAACTGACAAACTGAATGGGGCCGGCTTTGGTACCTATGTTCGTGAACCCGCCATCAGTATTTCTCAAACATCCTAAGAACTGCTGGGGCACTTGTTTAAAATGCCCTTCCCAGGGCCTTTCTCCACGGAGTCCAGTCTAGAAAGTTTGTGTTGAGACCCAGATCCCTGTAATTTTCTAAAGGGTCCGACGATGTTCTCATATTGATCAACACTTCCCTTCCTTGTTTTGTCTCTCACTACTGAAGAACCCCTCCAACAGCACTTCTGAGCACTGTGTGGGGACAGGGAGAATAACTCCCCGTGGGGAGAAGAAGGTCTTCTGTTCTTCCTCCCTTCAACACGTACAGCTCAGAGGAAGGTAAGAGCTGACTTTTCCTCCGAGTTCCTGTTGTTCCCACTCAAACAAGGTTTCTTCGGCACATTATTCAGGCCTCTGTAATATTGCGGATTGGTTTTCCATCTGCTGCTTCAGAAGCTTGAGCAAAGGGAGGATTCTTGGATGAGTCAGGGGAAGCCCTTGTTCTCTCCATAGTCAGACTGTTTGTAAATAGAAAACAGCTACTGATAACTGCAGTCAGTAAGATCGTGGGGGCTAAATCAAGCATCCCATTACTGTTGTATCAGGTGGGGTCTTCTGAGAGGCAGATGCCAGACTAGGATCATAAGTGCAAGAGATTGGTTGGCTAAATCACCTATAAGGAGAAAGGAAAAGGAAACAGGAAGAGGCTAAGAGAGCCTTCCGGTCCTGATGGAGGTTTTGCATGAAAAGAAAGAGGGAAGGAGGAGTTGGTGGGAAGCTTCAGGCTGCAGAGTCCTGAGGAGGCCTTGGCAGGGCTGATTGGCAGTTCCCAAATAGAGGCTGCCTGTTAGGAGAGGCTTGCACGGTGCAGGATGAGGCAGCCCCGGTGCCACCGTGCTCAGCCACTGCCAGGGGCAGTCTAGAGTAGACCTGGCTTAGCATGGGGGCTGTGGCGGATCCGCAGCTGTGGCCACTGAGGCTCCCAGTTGGCTGTGATCTCTGCAGCATGTTCTTTGGGAGGAGATCTGGCTGGGGAGGGGGGGGGGCATCCCTCCATAGGTGTTGCATGTGCATGGCTAAGAAATTTGTGTTTAATCCTGAAAGCAAAAGGCATTTTAGAACATGAGATGTAGAGATACAGGAGTAGTCAGTAGGCTACTGAAAAAACTCAGCCACAAATGGAAAAGAAATGACTTTAAGGAGATGGCTGTGGGGAGGGAGGCATGAGCCAGAATCAAAAGAGCTAAGAAGTTTAAAATGTTGGTTCTTCAAAATACACTGTTAAGAAAATGAAAAGGCAAGTGGCAGACTGTATTTAGAAAATAGGAAGAACTTTCATAACTCTGTAATAAGAGAAACATAACTCAATAAAAAAAGAGCAAACAATATGAATAGACACCTCACCAAAGAAGATAGATGGAAAATTTCATGAAAAGGTGCTTAACATTATTAGTCCTTAGGGAAATACCAATTAAATGATAATGACATGCCCTGGTACTCCACTCTAACAGAATGACTACTATTGAAAGGTAGATAATAGCAAGCGTTGATGAGGATATGAAAAAAAAAAAACCCAGAACCTAAATGCACTGCTGGTTGGGAAGGTACAATAGCAACTCCAATTTGAAAAACAGTTTGGCAGTTTCTTAAAATGTTAAACAAACATTTTTCATATAAGCCAGCAATTCCAGTCTTAGGTATCTACCCAAAAGAAACACAAACCTATCCCCACACAAAGACTTACATGAGCATGTTCATAGCAATGTTAGTCAAGTAGCCAATAACAACCCAAGTGCCCATAGATTAGCAAAATGTGTTACAATGGAATAATGTACTGTGAACTATAAAAAGGAACAACGTATTGATACATGCAACAGCATGGATAAGTCTTAAAAACATCATGATAAGTAAAAAACAAACAAACAAAAACCAAAAAATAGACAAGACTTCATATTATATTATTCCACTCATATGGCATTTATAGGAAAAGTAAAACTATAGAAACAGGTAAGTGGTTGCTTGAGGCCAGGGTAGGAGTACAAAGAATAATTGGTATAATGAGAAGATTTTAAAACTGGATTGTAATGATGGTTGCACAACTACATCCATTTGTTAAGGCACATTGAAGAACGTATTAAAGTGAGTGAATTTTATAAAATGCTAATTAAATTGCAAAAATATTTTAAGAAAGGAAAAGAACTAAGAAAGCAAATGAGATGGGATATGGCAACAGATTGTATCTCTGGAGAGTACAGCTGAAGGAAATGTCTAGAATGAGGCCAAGGTTTCTGGCTATGGTCCAATAGGGAGAAAATATTATAAAATAATATTTGGAGTCTGAGGAAGAGCATATTTGGAGTTTAGCTTTGAATATGTTAATATTGAGCTGGATGTTGAACACTCAAGTGGAGATTTCCAGTAAGGAGTTGAAAGGTGGTCTATAGTCACAAAAGGGATAGGGACTGGAAAGTGATTTGAGAATCATCCACTCTTAGGAGGTAGCTGAAGCTGTAAGAGTGACTGAGATCATCCATGGAGAATGTTTAGTGTGAGGGCTCCCAGTTTAGTTGAAATACATTTTCAATGAATCAGGAGCAGTCTAATAAGGTTAGCTCTCCTAGAGACCATTTCACCATTTGTGTGGTGATAGCAGGGCATATCTCTCTCTCTCTCTCTCTCTCTCTCTCTAATATATATTTTTCCTATAGCTCAAGATCTTAGAAATTCTGCATCTGAATGTCAGACCTATAGTGTATGTAGAAGTAATTTAATCCAACCTATATTGTCAAATATTTATCTTATGCCACATGACTGGAAGCTGAACTACAGCTAAATTAACAATATCTGAGGACCTACCATATGCAAAACAATGTGCTAAACACTCTTAGGATTGCAAGGGAATTTAAGGCTTAGAAGCTGATTTCAAGAAATTTAAAATCTGGTTCTATAGAACCTATACTTTTTTCAGCATATGAATTCTGGGGTGGGCAGGGACTGGAAAGGGGACTGGGAATCCATTGTCCTACTAGGTTAAGGAGAAGTCTACAAGGATCTGTTGGGTTGTTTGTCTCTATAATAAGCCCTTGACTGGAAGCAAATTTGAGGAAGTTGCTCAGGCCAAAAGGGCTTCTGGTTTGTTTCAAAAGAGCTAGTTCTTGTGGGTTTCTTTTTAAAGCTCACATTGGTCATTTTATTTGAAGTGAATTTTGTCCTGATTTTCCAAGAGACATGGTAAGCATTATTGTCAGAAGCCATTAATATGTGGTGCAAGTCCTTGCAAAGATGAGTGTGTTCCAGACAATGGAGAAATGATGCCAAGCCCCTTGGACATTGAGCCTGGGTGGGGGCTCATGACTGTTTCAACCAAAAGAGTAGGGTAGAAAAGATGCTATGTAACTTCCCAGCTAGGTCGCAAGAGTTTCAGCCTTATTCTCTCTCTCTCTCTCTCTCTCTCTCTCTCTCTCTCTCTCTCTCTCTCTCCCTCTCTCTCTCTCTCCCCCTCTCTCTCTCTCTTTCCCTCTCTCTCTCTCCTCTCTCTCAAAATGTCACCTCCAGAGGAAGACATCCTCATAGGCTGTGAGGAAACTCATACTAGCCTATGAGGAGAATCCCATGGAGAGGTCCTCGTGGAGAGTTGCTGAGACTCCCAGCTAATAATGGTCATCATCAGTAGTGAGACATGTCCGTGAAGGAGAATGAAGGAGCCTTCAGATGATTGCAAGATTCCTATCCCCACTTCATGTCTTCCAGCTGAGGCTCCCGATATTGTGAAGCAGAGGCAAGCTTTGCTCACTCTACCCTTTCTGAATTCCTGATGCACAGAATTCATGAGCAAGATAAATGGTTGTGTCATGCCACTGAATCAGAGGATGATTGGTTTCACATCCTTAGTACCTAGAACACCTTCCTTTTCTCTCCCCATCTTTCTTTTCCTAGCCCTCTGAGGTTGTACAGAATGGTGCTGGAGCTTTCAAAGAAGATGTGATAGGACTAGTGGGGTTATGCCTCTTGATACTCTTGTTGTTTATTTCTATCCTGCTTCCTTTTTTTTTTAGAGCAATAGTTAAGAAAGTGGATTCTGAAACCACACTGCTTGTGTTAGAATCCTGACCTTACCCCATACTGATTGTGTGACCAGGCACATGATATTTAAGCCTTTTGTGCCTCAACTTTCTCATCTATATAGAATAGGAACAATAACCATACTTATCAAAGAGGGTTGCTGGAATGACTCAATGAGCTAATACATGTAAAGAGCTTAGAATATGCCCTGTAGTAAGTGCTCATTGAAATATTAGCTATTACCATTTTAGGTCTAAGAATTATCTGTTATGATTTATGTTTATTGTACAGACATATTTCAACATATATAATAGAACATTTAAACACACATAATTCCAACACCCTATCAATTTAATTCATTGTTCCATGTTTTCTTCAAGACTCTCTCTACATATAAGCACTATTTTAAAGTTATAATTATTGCAAAGATATAGGAAGACAGAAATTAATATTTAGAATCCACACTTGAGAAGATTGATCATTGTGAAGCAGGCAACTACCCCAAGAGGGGGACTATCACCATCTTACAGATGAAGAGACTATCATGCCTACAAAATATTATACAGATACTAAAATTATAAGGAGACTCATAAGTAACATTATGTGTATCCTATATTATAAAGAGGTAATATGCAAATTAACCCTCACACCCTCACAAGATGGCTGCCTAATGAGCAGGCCGGCATGGGGGTTAGTGAGGGACAACCAAACGACTGAACAGCAGGCTGTGTGGGGTGACCAGGCTGGTGGGGGGGCCATGAGGGGCAACCAGGCCAGCAGTGGGGGCAGTTGGGGGTGACCAGGCAAGCAGGGGGGGCAGTTGGGGTTGACCAGGCTGGCAGGGGGGGAAGTTAGGGGTGACCAGGCCAGCAGAGGGGGCCAGTTTGGGGTGACCAGGTCAGCTGGGGGGGCAGTAAAGGGTGACCAGGACGGCAAGTGGGGAAATTAGGAGTGACCAGGCCAGCAGCAAGGGGGGCAGTTGGGGGTGACCAGGCAGGCAGGCAGGCAGGCAGGTGAGCGATTAGGAGCCAGCAGTCCAGGATTGTGAGAGGGATGTCCAATTGCTGGTTTAGGCCCAACCTGATCAGGCCTAAACCAGCAGTTGGACATCCCCCAAGGGGTCCCAGATTGGAGAGGGTGTAGGCTGGGCTGAGGGGACACGCCCTCCCGCCGCCTCCCCCTGCCCCATGCATGAATTTTATGCACCGGGCCTCTAGTAATGTAATATAAAGGAAAAGAATAGGCTATAAGACTTTATTTTTTATTTTTTTAAAATATATTTTATTGATTTTTTACAGAGAGGAAGAGAGAGGGATAGAGAGTTAGAAACATCGATGAGAGAGAAACATTGATCAGCTGCCTCTTGCACACCCCCTACTGGGGATGTGCCCGCAACCAAGGTACATGCCCTTGACCGGAATCGAACCTGGGACCCTTGAGTCCGCAGGCCGACGCTCTATCCACTGAGCCAAACTGGTTTTGGCAGGCTATAACACTTTAGATATTAGATTAATTTAGAGATAGACTAAAAAAAGTTTCAGTTTAGTGTATTAATGAGATAAAAAGACAAGCTGAAAATTACAGCATGGAACAGGAAACCAGAATAAGTGACTTGGCATGTTAGGGAAAAAAAAATGAGTAAAAATTCTAGAATTAAACAAATATAATAACCAAATTGAGACCTCAATTGGTAGGTTTGATAGCATCTGAAGAGAGACTTAGACAATCAGAAGATAGGTCAAAAATATTAAAACTAAAGCATGGAGAAACAAATAAAAGCAAACAAGCTTTTTTGTGCCTCAACTTTCTCATTTACATAAAATAGGAAGAATAACCATACTTATCAAAGAGCGTTGCTGAGAGTATATAAAACGAGAAATTCTAGGATGTTTAATTGGATTGAAAAAGAAAAAGTGAAAGAAATATAAGCAGAAGCAATATTTGAAGATTGATGGGTGAAAATTTTCCAGAACTGAGAAAAACCATCAATCTAATTTTATGCTCCAATTTAAGGATCATAATAAATCATAAAGCAAAACCTAAGAAAGTGGATTCTGGAACCACGCTGCTTGTGTTAGAATTCTGGTCTTACCCCATATTGATTGTGTGACCATGGACACGATATTTAAGCCATTTGTGCCTCAACTTTCTCCAATTTAAGGATCATAATAAATCAAAAACAAGATAGAGAAAGGCCCTAGCTGGTTTGGCTCAGTGGATAGAGCATCAGCCTGTGGACCAAAGGGCCCCGGGTTTGAGTCCAGTCAAGGGCACGTATCTTGGTTGCAGGCTCCTCCGGCCCAGGCTCATGCAGAAGGCAACCAATTGATGTGTTTCTTTCACATCGATGTTTCTCTGTCTTTCCCTCTCTCTTCCACGCCCCCTAAAAAATCAATGGAAAAATATCCTTGGGTGAAGATTAACAACAACAATATAATAATAAAAAAATAAAAAAAGAAAGAAAGAAAATGAACACCTGGGTGCATTAGAGGGAAACTACAAAAAAACAAAGGCAGAGAACATCTTAAAAGTAGTCAGAAGAAAGAGATTACCTGTAAATGAATCACAATTAAACTGATGGCTGATTTCTCAACAGTAGCAATGAAAGCTAGAAACGAGTGGATGGATGTCTTTGGTGTGTTGAAAAAAAAATGATAAATAATAACTGCTAACCTCGAATTCTTCAGTAGAAAAAACATATTCTTTGGGAAGTATATATTTTTTTCAAACACTGAGGTAGTTCACCACTAATAGATCACAGCGAAGGACTTTCTAAAGGTTGTCTGTAGGCAGAAGGAAAGAATCCTAAATCTCAAACTAAATCATCTGAGTGGTCAAGCTAAATTGTAAATTTTTTAAATATCTGACCTTTTTTTTCTTTAATAAGAGAAGAGAATTTTCACTATATATCACTTTTTACCTTTTAAATTATATTCCTGACTTAATAGGCCTACATAGAACATATTTATCTTAGTACACTCTCAATATTAATAACTAGATTAAAAGAAACTTAACCAAATAGTTGTTTCAAAAAATAGCAAAGTTCCTTTTAGGAGTGCCATGGGAGGTAATAAATTAACATTATCTCAACCATAAAGATAGACACATATTTATGTCTCTTGACAGTGGAGATCAAGCTATAGGGAAAAAGAAAACTAATCAGCAGAATTCAAGGAAATAAAATGTTTTTATCTTACACATTATCTTTTAATTTAGATTCCACAGAAGCCAGGACAATTTAGAAGAATATACCAGATTGAAGACAACAAATTTTTCTTGTCTTTTCCATTTAATTATAGAATCATAAAACCGTTATGGCCCATGTTGTCCCACACTGTACAAATACTCATACTGATTAACTATAGAGATTCAAGAGGACCAAATCATAGTATTTTATTTATTTTTAAAAAATATATATTTTATTGATTTCAGAGATGAAGGGAGAGGGAAAGAGAGATAGAAGCATCAATGATGAGAGAGAATCATTTATTGGCTGCCTCTTGAACACCCACACTGGGAATCGAACCATGACCTCTTGGTTCATAGGTCAATGCTCAACCACTGAGCCATGCCAGCCAGGCACAAATCATAGTATTTTAGAATTAGAAAGGTCTCAGAGATACAGGAATTATGTCTCTATTACATCTGAAAAGTTTGAACATATCCACTGAAAGGAGCTCGCTGCTTTCTGTCCTTTACTGGATGTTCCCAATGGTTTGAAAGCTTTGTAACTGAGCCCAAATTTCCTTCCTGTGACTTGTCATTTGTGTCGCTTCATTCTTTTTCTGGAAACACAGGACAAGTATTCCCTTTTCCTCATGCCAGACCACCAAATATTATAAGACAACTGTAATGTCCCGCTTTGGTGTTTGCTCTTGTAGGCCAAACATCTCTCATGTAATTAAGCCTTGTCAAATCGGTGTTTGACTAGTCAGAGAGGAAATAATCTGATTCAAGGGATAAAGGAATGGTGTGATGAGAAGTAGAGAAAGTCAAGGCAGACAAAGGGAGGTGAGCTTTGAGAAGATGAGCTGAGCCCAACACATCTTTTCTAAGGTTAAGTATGACTTTTATGTACTGGTGATTATTTTTAAAAATTCAGGACTTCACAGAATGCATTAAAAGTAAGAAGAGTATTTGACCATATTTTAAAGCTATAAATCTGGGGCTTACAGTAGCCTAGAAACTTTCTGTTGACAAGATGATGGAATCTTATTCTGAGACATGCTTGGTAAAGGAATATCAATCTATGTCCTTAGATTTTGGAAAACTACAGTGTAATAAAATATTTTAATTAAAAGTATCTAGCTAATCCAAAGGACAGGAGATGTACTTGTGAGCTTTGGCCAACCCCAATAATGTAACTGCAAAATACACCTCTATTCATGGAGCAAGGAATGCCAGAAATTATGTTCCTTTGGGGATAAAGGTAAAACAAGGGACAGCTTGCTATTCCATGTTGAGATTCTGTGAGCCTTGCAATGGACACTTTAACAACTGCAAATGATCAGGGACTATTAATATTACTAGAGGCCCAGTGCACGAAATTTGTGCACTGGGGGTGTGTGTCCCTCAGCCCAGCCTGCATCCTCTCCAATCTGGGAGCCCTCGAGGGATATCCGACTTCCCATTTAGGCCAATCTGGGCCTAAATGGGCAGTCGGACATCCCTCTCACAATCCAGGACTGCTGGCTCCCAACTGCTTGCCTGCCTGCCTGCCTGCCTGATTGCCCCTAACCATTTCTGCCTGCCAGCCTGATCACCCCCTAACCACTCCCCTGCCAGCCTGATTGACTCCTAACTGCTCCCCTGCCGGTCCAATTGCCCCTAACTGCCCTCCCCTGCCAGCCTTGTCACCCCTAACTGCCCTCCCCTGCAGGCCTGGTCACCCCTAACTGTCCTCCCCTGCAGGCCTGGTCACCCCCAATTGCCCTCTCCTGCCAGCCATCTTCTGGCAGCCATCTTGTGTCCACATGGGAACGGCCATCTTTGACCAAAAGGGGGCAGCCATCTAGTGTGTTAGAGTGATGGTCAATTTGCATATTACCTCTTTATTATATAGGTTTTGGGGAAAATGCTGAACTTTAATTACTTTTTCTATTGTCTAGACCAGTGATGGGCAACCTTTTGAGCTTGGTGTGTCAAACTTCGCCAAAAAACTGAGCATAACTCAGGTAGTGTGTCACTTTGAGGAAAAAACATTATTTCGCAAATGTTTCATCCTCAGGAGCAGCAAATGTTTTATCCTCAGCATGCAGCCACCTCAGCAGCCGCGTGTCATCAGAAATGGCTACGAGTGTCAGTGCTGACACGCGTGTCATAGGTTCACCATCACTGGTCTAGACTTTTGGCTCCTGCAGCTTGGAACCTGTGCCATCACTCATTTGTAAATCTTGGTAGCAGTTTCACTTGTTGGGCCCTAGCACTTGTGAGGAGGATAATTAACAAATGGCAGCTTTTCTATTCTATTATTCTGTATAGTTTGATCCTACTAAAATGATACTCAGAAAAACTACTCAAAACAGATTCTTGAAGAATTAGCTATGCTGGAGAAAAATCCATGAGATGATGACAACCTGTCTGACTCATGGCTACAAATATGCACTTGTTCATCCTAGCAAATAACAGTTTGTGTTGGGTGTCATATTGACTTTACTGTCCCTGAGAAGCATGACTGGAGACATGTAAGTATATTATACTAGTAGCCCTGTGCACGAATCCATGCACCAGTAGGTCACTGCCACCCTCCTGTAGCTCCCCCCTCCCTCATAGCTTGCTGCCCTGCCCCCTCCTGTAGTTCTCCACCTTCTGCTTGCTTGCTGCCCTGCCCTGTCCTGTAGCTCTCCACTGCCCCTCTTATAGTTCACTGCCCCACCCTCTTGCAGATCCGTGATCAGGTTGTTACACCGTTAGTTGTTATGCCTCAGGGCATAACGGATAATTAACATATTCATCTCTTATTATATAGGATTAGTCAGCTATGACTGTAATAACGCTCTGTAACACAAATTCAGTGGCTTATGAACAGCAAACATTTTATTGTTCTTACTCCTGGTTCTTACTTTAGGCTGCAGGCTGACTAGTTCAGGTCCAGGCTCCAGATCAGATTTGAGTCAACTCTATGTTTTATTCTGGGCCCCAACTGAAGGGATGGAAGCTAGCTGAGCCACACTCTTCTTACGGTGATCACTGGAGTGCACTAGGGCAGTGGTCAGCAAACTCATTAGTCAACAGAGCCAAATATCAACAGTACAATGATTGAAATTTCTTTTGAGAGCTGAAAACCGACTTCTGCGCATGGACCACGAAGTTTCAATTGCACTGTACATGCATGCCCGCACATGGTATTTTGTGGAAGAGCCACAGTCAAGGGGCCAAAGAGCCGCATGTGGCTCACGAGCCGTGGTTTGCCGACCACTGCACTAGGGCAAGCCAAACCATGGAAGCATACATAAAGCCTATGTTCATGTCATTTTCACTACATTCCAATGGCCAACCTCATGATCAATAAAGTGGACTTTGGGAGAAAGTAAACTCCCCCCAATGTCCCATTGTCCTGTGGAGGGAGGGGTAGTACCAACCTGCAAGGAGAAGGGATGCAGACATATAATCTTATTGCAAGGGAGTGAAGAGTTGGAATGAATAATTCAATCTTCCAGTGTGTGTCTGTGTGTGTGTGTGTGTGTGTGTGTGTGTGTGTGTGTGTGTGTGTGTGTGTTGGCTGACCTAGATAACTGCTTTTTTTATTTAAAGATAATATTTTAGGTTAAAGCATGATAGTGTTACCTTAAGGAAATCCATAAACACCAAAGAATTGAAAACAGTGAGAAAGTCATTAATCCTAAATCCAATAAATTAAAGATGCTCCCTACTCTGTGTGAAGGTCTCATGGTGATGGGGTGATAGGGATGCCACAGGCCTCCGATGCAGTGGGCTTGGCAGAGGAGCCACACTGCCATTCTGCCTGATGCGGGGCAAGACAAATGTGCTCAAGCTTCTCCACATTGCCAGCAGCGCCAAAAGGGATGTGTTGGTTGCCAGAAAAAGTGCCATTAAAAGATGGAAATGAAATATAAAAAAGTGAAAGTTGGGATAAAATGTCTAAGTGTGTTTATGGAAAGGCCTATCCATTTCTCAGTGACGTAATGGAAAATCCATCTCTGGTCTACCCAAGTCAAGGACATGCTATAAAATGAGTAATGTGACAGTTGTGACAAACTATAAAGCCACTAACCAAAATCTCCTGCCTGTGGGAAAAGGGTAGCTGGAATTTCTGAATAAGTAAAATTATGGCTTAAAGCTCTGGGGAGAGGCAATAACTCGGAAATATTTAAGAGTCTATAGGTGTGTGTGTACAAATGAATAAGTTCATGCATATAGATAAACACACATACTGTATGTTGATTTTGCCAACCAATACTAACTTGTCAAGGAAAGATGAGATATTTCAGTATCCATGCTGTTTATTCTTTATTAGTAAAACTCCTTGCAGTAAGCTTATCTGGTAAAAATTAATCCTTTCTTTAGTTTGAATCTGCCCAGCCTCAAAGATGCTCAAAGATGCTCACTAGAATTACAACCTTGATGCAAGAAATTGGAGCACTTTTAAGCTTGCAGCTATCAAACTAGAATCAGGATGTAAGAAGGAAAAGAAAAATTGACCTCCAAAGTAATTTGATTCACTCCAGTGTATATCACGCCTTATACAAAAACTACTTTTAAATGTATCAGCAAAAGAAAAATTGACCTCCAAAGTCATTTGATTCACTCTAGTGTACATCACGCCTTATACAAAAATTGCTTTTAAATGTATCAGCATTTACTTTTAAATGTAAAAGAGACATCATCATAGGTCTCAACGTAAAATTATTAGTGTAAACTATAAAACTTTTAGGAAAAAAAAGAAAAGAAAAATCTTCATGACTTTGGATTGGATATAGGCACCAAAAGCATGAGACATAAAAAGATGATATATTAGACTTCATCAAAATTTAATTTTTTTTTACTTTATGAAAGACTACTCAGAGAATGAAAGGATAAGCTAGAGACTTGGAGAACATATCTACAAATCACATCTATTTATATAAAAGCCTAAGCGACTGTTACCACTGAACGACCGGAATGACTGGTCGACCAGTCACTATGACCAGCACTGACCACCAGGGGACAGATGCTCAATGCAGGAGCTGCCCCCTGGTGGTCAGTTCGATCCCACAGCCAACCCCCATGGCGCCCCCCCCACCGTCATGCCCCCCCATAGGCCCCGGGGTGTCAGCCGGCCAACCTCCTGGAGTCCCTCCCTCTGGCCAGCCGACCCCCCTGATAGGCCTCAATCACCAGCCAGGCCAAGGGACCCCACCCATGCATGAATTCATGCACCGGGCCTCTAGTATATGATAATAATAAACAACCAACCCAGTTAAAAACTGGACAAAAGGTTTGCACTTCGTCAGAAAGATACAGATGGGAAGTAAGCCCATGAAAAAATGCACAACACCATTTGTCACTAAGAAAGTGAAAATTATAACTACATGACTGGTGAGGAGGGGCAATAAAGGGTAAAGGGAGCCAAATATATGGTGACTGAAGATGATTTGACTTAGGGTGATGGGCACGCAAATACAGATCATGTATCATAGAAATGTACACTTGAAACTTATATGATCTTATTAACCAATGTTACCCCAATAAATGTAATAAAAAATAAAGAAAAAATAAGAGTGGTGATCTGAAAATTAGATCTCCCATAAAAAGCTAAATAAATAAATAACCACATTAGATACCAATACTTAATAGCTAGAAAAAAATTTTTAAGTGTCAAGATCAAGTATTGATGAGGATACAGAGCAGGTGGAATTCTCAAATATTGCTGGTTCGAGTGCAAACTGGTATAGTCACTTTGGAAAACAGTTTTGGAGGTTCTTGTAAATTTTTTCTAACACTAACCATATAGCTCAGCAATCTTACTACTAAGTGTTAGCCCTAGAGATATGAATACTTATGTCCTATGATGGGTGAATGAATAAGCAAACTGTGGTATATCCAACTCATTGAAGACTACTCAACAGTAGAAAAATAGCATACTATTGATGCATGCAACAAAACAGATGAGTCTTCAGTACACTGAATAGAAGAAGCCAGAATCAGAAAATTATAAGACACTGAAAAAAGAAATTAAAGAAGATACCAATAAGTGGAAGCATCTATCAAGTTCATGGATAGGAAGTGTTAGCATCATTTAAATGTCCATACTATCTAAAGCAATCTACAGATTCAATGCAAATGATATCAAGATACTAATGGTATATTTCACAGAGCTAGAACAAATGTTCCAAAAATTTATATGGAACAACAAAAGATCCTGAATAGCAACAGAGATCTTGAGAAAGAAGAACAAAGTTGGAGGAATCATGCTACCTGATATCAAACTATACTACAAGACCATGGTAACTAAAACAGCATGGTACTGGCATAAAAATAGACATACAGATCAATGGAACAGAATAGAGAGCCCATAAATAAACATATGCCTTTATAGTCAATTAATATTTAACAAAGGAGGCAAAAAACATACAATGGGCTGAAGATAGTTTATTCAATAAATGGTGTTGGGGAAATTGGACAGATACATATGAAGAAAGGAAGGAAGGAAGGAAGGAAGGAAGGAAGGAAGGAAGGAAGGAAGGAAGGAAGGAAGGAAGGGAGGAAAGAAGGTATGGGGGGGATAAAGGGAATGGAGGGAAGAAGGAAGGAAGGGAGGGAGGGAGGGAGGGAGGGAAGGAAGGAAGGAAGGAAGGAAGGAAGGAAGGAAGGAAGGAAGGAAGGAAGACTAGACCACCTTCTTACACAAGAATAAACTAAAAATTGATTAAAGACTTAAATGTTAGACTCAAAACTATAAAAATCCTAGAAGAAAACTTAGGCAGTAAGATCTCAGACATTTCTTGTAGCAATATTTTTTTTTCCTGATATATCTCTTGGGCAAGGGAAACAAAAGAAAAAATAAACAAATGGGATTACATTAAACTAAAATTTTTTGCATAGTGAAGGCATAAACCATCAACAAAATGAAAAGACAACCCACTGAATGAGAGAACATATTTGCCAATGATACATCTAATAAGTGGTTAATATCCAAAATTTATAAAGAACTTATAAAACTCAACACCAAAAGAACCCAATCTAATTAAAAAATGGGCAAAGAACCTGACCAGACACTACTCCGAAGAGGACATACAGATGGCCAATAGACATATGAAAAGATGCTCAATGTCACTAATCATCAGAGAAATGCAAATTAAAGCCACAATGAGATATCACCTCACACTTGTCCAAATGTCTATCATCAATAAATCAAACAACAAGTGCTGGCAAGGATGTGGAGGAAAGGGAATCCTCGTGCACTGCTGGTGGGAATGCAGACTGGTGCAGCCACTGTGGAAAACAGTATGAAGTTTCCTCAAAAAATTAAAAATAGAACTGCCTTTTGATTCAGAGATTCCACTTCAGAGGACTTTATCAACCTAAAAAACTAATTTGCAAGAATAAATGAATCCCTATGTTCATGGCAGCATTATTTACAATAGCCAAGATTTGAAGGAGCCCAAGTGTCCATCAATAGATGAGTGGATAAAAAAGCTGTGGTACATTTACATAATATAACCCAGATGTAAAAAGGAAGAAACGTTTACCTTTTGTGACAGCATGGATGGACCTGGAGAGCATTGTGCTAAGTGAAATAAGCCAGTCAGAGAAAGACAAGTATGTGAGATTTAATGAACAAACTGAACCAACAAGCAAAATAGAGACAGACGCATAGATAGAGAGCAGGCAGACAGCTTTGGTGTTAGTGGTGAGGCTGGTGCGGGGAGGGATGGGGCAAGAAAGGACAAAAAGAGAGAAAGAATTCATGGACATGAACAGCAATGTGATTGCAGGGGGAAGGAGGGAGGTGCAGATGGAAGAGGGTATGGGGGGGGGGTGATAAATGATGATGGGGAAAAATAAAGAAGAAAAAAATGCCAGAATCAAAGGCTACATGCTGTATGATTCCATTTATGACATTCTGGAAAAGGCAAAACTATAGGGATAGAAAATAGATCAGTGATTGTCAGGGGACGATCTGAGGACAAATGGCAGCATGAGGAAATTTTTGGAGGATGATACAATTGTTCTACATCCCAATTATGGTGATGGTTATATAACCTATGGATTTGTCAGAACTCAGAGCCCTGTACTTTTCTAAAAAGTGAATTTTACTGTGTGTAAATTAAAAAATAAATGTTAATAATTTAATTCAACAAACATTTAATGTTTGAGTATTATGTGCCAGGCCCTCTGCTAAAGTAGTACAGGATATAGAAATGAGAAAGTCGGAGTTCCTGTCCTCGAGGGAACTTACAAAATCTAGTAGAAAGACTTCAGGCTAGGGTAGCATTTTCACTGACAACTGTGCTGGAGAGCAGTCTATATACAGATCTTCAAGAGAGGTACACACAAGGGCAGGGGGTTTAAAGGCAGGAGAGTAGAGCTACCACTTTGTACATGTGGTGAGAAATAAAAAGTTATGGAATTTAAGACGGACCTTAAAAGATAAGCATGATTCAGTAGGCAGCCGTTGAGGATGGGAGGAAAGAGATGTTGATCAGGAGGAGGCACAGAGAGCATGGGAGCAGGGGGCAGGCCTGCTGTGGGGGGGGGGGGGGAGGAGAGTGACTCCGTTTGGAGAAAATGTGGAAAGCGATGGAACTAATTTGCTGGAGTGTCTTGAGTGGCTTGGTAAGATGGTATTAATTCAATAGACAACGGGAAGCCATCAAAACCTTTTCAGTAGAACTTCACTTTAGGACAGAATTTCCCAAACTCCTTTGACCAAGGGCACTTAAAAAAGGATAATGTATAGATGGATGCCAACATGTTGCCCAGGAGAGTTAGTGCTTGATTTAGCAACTGATCCATAAACATAAGATGTACAGAACAGATGTTTAGTATATTACAAAATCTAATATTATTGAAACGACATGTTGACACTATAAATATGATGCAGACATGCACCAGGGATCCTCAATCAAGCGGATGAGTAATACTGAGTAAGGGGATGGTTGGTTGGTAAAGGAGGTCCAAGCATCTATGCAAACACTGGACCTCATGTGTTCCTACAGCAGATGAATCTCACGTGGTTTCCTGTGACCGCACAAGATACTAGAATGTTATTTAGAGGTAGATCCCGTTACTTAGAGGTCGATAATTATGTAAGACTTACAACTATACACATGTGTTTCATAATTTAAAAAATTAAAATTTAGAAAGAAACAGTGATCGTGCTTACAGTAGAAGACATTGTTGGTGACCCATTTGCATCTCCTCAGTCCACTCCAGATGCCACAGGCACTCTGACGGACATACCTATGCATGCCAACAGCATCCTGCCTCGGACACCTGCGTCTCTCTCTACCCAAGGGCTTTCTCTGAAAGTCGGCATTGGCACACTAGCTAGGCTGGAAGGGTTGGGGAGGGGACTATTACATCCTCAGGAGTACCCCCCAAATAATGCGGAGCAAGAGCTGCTAGATAAATATTCCAGCTTCCCCACCCCTCACCGGTCAGGGGAATAAGACTAAATTGTGTTATACACAATCTTTCAGTAGGTCCTCAGTGGGATCGTGCCTTAGTTTCCCACCATGATAACCCTCCCAATAGATGTACCTGCCATTGGCTTTCCTTCCTTCCCGGTCTTAAGATATCACCTCCCAGATAAACGGCTTACATTCAAATGTGTCTGTGTGTGGGAAATGCATTCTAAGACAATGATGATTCTTCTCCCACCCAGGGGCTTCATTTCATCAATTCAACAAATTTATCACCTTGCTTTAAATCCATATTCATCAAGCCCTTTCTACATACACAGTATCTGAGAATCTGATGGTAAGTAGAGTCTGTTGTAGCTAATGATGACAAAGTGATGTAAGTATACACGCGGGGTGTGCAGGGTGCCAAGAGCCAGAGTAGCTGGAGCTCTGTGTGTGCTTTGAGAGGACCAGGGAGGTTTCTCAGGAAAGTGATATTTCACCTGGGGCCTGAACAATGAGCAAGGGCTGGGAAAAGAGGCGGGAGGAAAGGGCACCTGGCTGTGTACCAGGAAACGTCTTTTTGGTGCTTGGGGAGGATAACAATCATTGGATGAGGCGAGAGTACAGTTGATTGAAGTGCCAAGGACTGCCCGTGTCAGTCACCTGAGCAAACCTTTTTCACACGGAAGCAAAAGAAGGTGAATCACCATTTAATTGGTCATTTGTAAATGGTGTATTCTTTTTAAATTAAAAACAAGTTCATTTCTAGATTCATTAAATGCCTCCCAGACACCCTAGATGAAACACCCTAACTTAACAATGGGCTACTGGGCTTCTACGCTTATCACCCTGTTTCTATCATCTTCCATTGAACCACATGTTAATGCGCTCTCTTTATCACCCTGGGAAATTTGTAAGCATCTTTTTGTGCCTGAAGAAAGAGGGTTCAGAAATCCAAAAGGGGATGCTGTGTTCGTTTCTAACTTTTTCTCTTTTTTCTCTCCGTCAGTATCTGCTCAGTCTGTAAGTTATCTTTGTTCCCTTGGGTGAGAGAGGAGGAGAAAGTAATTTTCACTATGGAAATATGAACCCCAAATAAAAATGTTAAACTGCGAGGGTTTCATTTTATTGATTTTTTTTTCTTTTGCAATGAGTTAGGCATTCACTCATTCATTCATGGGGCACGTAGAAATCTGTGGTATGTGTCTAAGACCTTGTTAGTCACTGGGAATACAGAGAGATAAACAGGAAAAATCAAAGCCCTTAGGGAATCCCTGGCATGATGAGGGGACAGAAACACACAGGCCACTGGCAGGACAACATTAGAGAGGGACAAATCACATGTAGCTGCACAGAGGGTCACTAACTTTGCCTAGAGGAGCTGGGGGTGATGGTTTCCACAGCAGAGGTGACATTGGAGCTGGATCTGGAATGGTGGGTTGAGTTTTCCTGATACATCAGGTGGGAAGCAGCCCTGGAAACAGAAGGACCAGCAGGAACAAGGCAGGGAGACATCCGAAAGCACGGCCTGTGCGGGAGCTGCAGGAAACCCCTGTGCTGGAGCTGCAGGAAACCCGTGCCTGGAGTGCAGGGGCAGGGAAGGAGGGGGAGGGCACGGTAAGGGCTATGATATTGATGTGAAGATATTGGGGATCAGATTATGAAGGCTCTTTGGAGTCGATTCTGTTTGTAATAGGGAAGGATTGGGGGTTTTCAAACAAGGAGGGACATGAACTGACTTCTGTGGATAACCTGGTAGCAGGTGTAGATGATGGACTAAAGGGGAAGGACAAGATTAGAGGCAAGGAGAGCAGGGAGGAGGTCTTCGCTAGCTCTGGCAAGGAGACGGGGAGCCACTAAGGCAGTGAGCAGCGAGCGGGGACATTGATGGGAAAGAGCCAAAATGCATGTAGGAGGCAAGATCATCAGGACTTGGAGACGGGACCCAGCTCTCTAAGAGAGAGGAGGAAGCAATGGGCAACACTGAGTTCAAGCCCAGGCAAGTGGCTCCATCGGGATATTTTTCTAGGACGCGCAGACAGGAAGCATCGCTGGAGGTGCAGTTTCAGCAGGTTCTGCGGAGGGTGGGAGACGACAGCCAGAGCGAGAAGTGGATGGGTGAGGAGGAAGTAGAGAACTGAAGGGATGCGCTGCTCAAGAGCTAGATTCAGGATGGGAGCAGCGTGCTCAGATTCCGTGGCAATCATAACGCGTTAGACAAGGGGACTCTGCTGCGTGAGCCACGTTCTTCTATGTCATAACCTACGCTATCGGTCGGGAAGCACTTCTTGTAATTCTGACATCTGCAGGGAAACACATGAAAGTAACCCCTGGAGGAGGAGACGGGGCAGGGTGGGTAATTCACTTGGAAGAGAGGCTATTTTCAATGCAGCCCATCCCTTTGCTTCACTGGGAAGTTGGTGAGACATGCAGGTTGTTTATGAGGAGCCTGTTTATAAATATACAGCAGTCACATTTTCCATTCAAAACTGAAGGCCTCACCAGCCTTTCCTCCGCGCCATGGCACTGTCATTTGGGCCCCGGGCTCCGCTCTGTAATCCGCAGGCAGCCCGGGCTGTAATTCCCTGTGGCTGGCCACCAGCTTCCAGCCAGGAACGGCTTTGATGCTGCTGTCAGGGGAGCCCCAGGAGGGCTGCAGGAAGAGAGTCAGACAGAGGGGGGAAGGCGGCCTCTGCCTCTCAGCCCGGAAGGGATGAACCGAAGGAGAGCGGGCCCAGTAGGGTGTTGGGAGTCTGCAGCCACCGTCTGCTAGGAAAAGGGGAGGGGGTGCAAGCTTACCAAGCCCAGCCATCCCCACTGAGAGCCCATAAACCCAAGTGCTAGTAAAGTTTTATGAATTCCCCTCTGCTCTGTGTGCCGAGATGGTTACGTTAATGAAATTATGCTTTAAATTAGCCGAACATATTCTCCAAGGAAAATTCTTCACTGAAATGACATGTTACAGGTTCCGTGGTGCCCTGGCTCCGCAATCTAACAGCATGTTGTTATCATTTAGCATTTAATGAGCACCGGAAAGTGCGCTGTGTGCTCTCCGCTTGATTTAGAAACAATGGAATAAGGGCAAGGGGTTCCCTCGGGGACTGACCACTCATAAGACTCATGGACGGGGCCTCAGACGAGAAAGGGATCTCGACAAAAGGCAGCCACCACAGAAAATCTAATCCTCCTTCCTCATCTTTTCATTCCTTTCCATACATTCCTCAACTGGGGACACTCGGCACCCATGCCTGATCCCCTAGCCCAGCGGTCGGCAAACTGTGGCTCGCGAGCCACATGCGGCTCTTTGGCCCCTTGAGTGTGGCTCTTCCACAAAATACCACGTGCGGGCGTGCACGTACAGTGCGATTGAAACTTCGTGGCCCATGCGCAGAAGTCGGTTTTCGGCTCTCAAAAGAAATTTCAATCGTTGTACTGTTGATATTTGGCTCTGTTGACTAATGAGTTTGCCGACCACTGCCCTAGCCATATCCCCAAACACGAGACCCTATTGTGGGCGAGAACATTTTTCGTGCGTGTGCAGGGACAGTTCACACCAGCTGACTTTTGTCCTGTTCATGTTGTCATTTACCAGGAAGTAGCAGCATTCTGGTTCCGGGGCCTGCTTCTCAGAGTCAGTCAGTGGCAGAAGACCCCAAATCAATTGTTTCCCATCCTGTCCCTAAGGGCCCACCACGCCCGTCTAAACACACTTGCCCACCTGACTGGGGGAGAGGGGTGTCATGCTGCAGCAATGAAAGAGTTTTAGAACAAATGATCATAAATGCCCCAAAGCCACAGGTCAAGTAGGGGGAGGGGAAGCTTCCTGCAATTCGTTAATTATATGTATATATTTTATAATATCAAAATCACCAGCCCGTGAAATTGTAACTGGCCCCGCGTCAGACTTACAACGAAAAATGATGCCTTTTATAGCTGTGGTTCCAACAGCTAAAGAGATAGTTGAGCACTAGCACTGGAGTTTCCATTTTTCTTTAAAAACATACAAACAGAAACCAGTTAACTGGCCCCGAGACTAATTCATTTCAGGCACTGCTTAATTCCTCTCAGCTCCGAGGCCTACCAGCCCTGGCTCATTTGCCGGCTGCAATTATATGTTGTTTTGGCAAAGGCAGGGCTCAAGAAGTGTTTTTGAATAATCGAAAGGCATCTTAATTCCCACATGCAAGCAAGTAGATAAGGTGGAGATATGAATACGGAATGTACCCCGTTGTGGAAAAGAGTTGGAGATTTCATCCCCAAGCTTACTTACACCCATCAGGGCCACCTGTGTGAGATTTAGGTCAACCTGTCAGAGGCATTGGGCCTGGGAATTCCTGAAGTCGTTTATGCCAGGAACCGAAACAGAGGTTGTGAACGTCAGAGGGTGGGGGGGTGGGGGGGGGGGGGGGGCACATGTGCTCTATTGAGATAATCTTGTGCTTTAACCATTTGGAAGAGAATGTTTTCAGTTAGGGGTAAATGGTCTCCAGGTCACAGTGACCACCCCCTATTGTCATATACCTGCCTGCTAGCCACACTGGCCCCAGGAGATACTTGATTTTGCAATCCCTGGTATGTCTTAAGCACATACACGCCATAGTTTCTGCCCCTGAGGAGGTGTTCACAATCGAAGGAATCCCGGTGCAGAGGTCTGAACCCTTTGGCTCTGAAGCATTTTCTGTTCTCTGGTCTCCACGGTAACGTTTTTCCATGCCTGTGCCACATAATCTCCATGGCAGCTCCCTAAGGTAGCTGTTGTTATCGTCCATCCCCATTTCTTGGATGAGACAACTGAGACGAAGCATACATTACTTGCTCAACGTCATGCCCTTAGGTGTGACAGAAGCAAGATCTGAACCCATAAAGCTTTCTTATCAATGCATTTGATCATGGGACCTGGAGCTTACGTGGAAGGTGTGACTTCCCACATCCTGGACCCATAGTGTCCTTCCTGACTTCACAGCACTCCTGACGGCAAAGGCCACTAGCCTGCAGCCTGGACCTCAGGATTCAGCACTTAAAGTGATCCTCTGCGGCCCAGCGGCGAGGCTCAGTGGTTGGGCATCGACTTATGAACCGGGCCATCACGGTTCGATTCCCCGTCAGGCATATGCCTGGGTTGCAGACTTGATCTCCAGTGTGGACCATTCTCCAGTGCGGGGTGTGCAGGAGACAGCCAGTCAATGATTCTCTCTCATTATTGATGTTCCCATCTCTCCTCTCTGAAAAATCTATCTATCTATCTATCTATCTATCTATCTATATATATATATATATATACTGAGTGGCCCGATTATTATGATCTCTGAATGCATAATAATCTGGCCACTCAGTGTGTGTATGTATGTGTGTGTGTGTGTGTGTGTGTGTGTGTATATATATATATATATATATATATATATATATATATAGCATGAATTTGTGGGTCCAGCCAGCCTGGCCAGGGGGAGGGGACATGGGCGGTTGGCCAGCATGCCTGCTGGTTGAATTCCTGGTCGAGGGGACAATTTGCATATTAGCCTTTTATTATATAGGATATACACTGAGTGGCCAGATTATTATGCGTTCAGAGATCATAATAATCTGGCCACTCAGTGTATTATATATATTATATAGTGATCTGTGAATTTTCTGGCTTATTTTCACTCAGCATAATGCCCTCCAGTTTCATCAGTGTCATCTTGAATTGCAGAATTCCACCTTTTTAATGGGAACTATATTCCATTCTGTGTATACAAACACTCATGTTGTCTCACTTCTGAAGGAACCGAGATCAGTATGGTGGAGAGATGCCTGCACTCCCATGTCCATTGCAGCCGTAGTCACAGCAGCCGAGGTGAGGCCGTGACCCAGCTATGCAATCCTGAGTCTTTCCTTCCTCACCACCCAGCAGCAAGTGAAAAAGCCTCCAAGTCCATTCCACAACAATCTGGCGCTCCTTCTCTCAGTCCCTGCTCTGCCATACCTGTTCATACCACATCCTCTTTTTTCACCCTTTTGATACTAGTACAATGTATATACAGTATAATTCCCCCCTTTTAGTATATCAATAGTTCTATGAGTTTTGACAAATGTATCTAGTCATGTAACCATAATTACAATTGTTAATGTAAAAAAAACCAAACCATTGAAACCTGTAAAGAATTTTTGTGAGTTTATTTGAGCCAAACTGTTGACATATGCTGGGAAGCAGAACCTCAACGAATTGAGATAATGCTCCGGAGAATGGCGGGTTACATCTGTATTTATAAATTGCAATCAAAGGAGGGACATAGGTGGGTTACATGAAATTCATTGGTGATGGATTAAGGAGGTGGGATAAAGCAAAGCAGAGGAAACCCCTGGGATTGGATGAAAAGTAAAATGATGGACACATACTTAGGTGGGTGCAGGAACAATTAACATGATAATAAAGGAATTTGTGACATCTGTCCTGGCGCCCACCACATTTGGTTGTGCCCCAGGGGCTCCAGAAAAAGGGAAGTTACAAGTTACCCAGACATTTCAAGGGTGTGTTATTATAGATGCAAAAAGACAGATAGGCTCAGTTAAGGTAAAGGTTGACCTTGTCAATGAAGATATTGGCCTAGGATGTAACTGTCCACCATAACTGCGTTTAGTTAAAGTTTAATTTCAGACCATCCTTTGTGGTTACTTTAGGTCTCTGAGTCTGCAAGACTGTCATGCAGGCCTCCCCTGAGCTTGCCAGGTCAGCATGTGGCCCCTTTCATCCACACAATCAAAATATGAAACAGCTCCATCACTCCTCCCAAAAAAACCCCTCTGCCATGGCCATTTTCAGTCAACATCTTTCCATACCCCTCACCCCTGGCAACCGCTGATTTGTTTTCTTGCCCTATAGTTTTGTCTTTTCTAGAATGTCATACAAATGGAATTATACTATGTATAAATTTCACTTAGCATGATAAATTTGACATTCAACTATGTTGTTACAGGCATTAACAGTCCATTCCTTCTCATTGTGTGGACATACCAGTTTGTTTATCCATTCACTCACTGAAGAGCATTTACTTTGCTTCCAGTTTGGGGCAATTGTGAATAAAACCACAATAGTCACTGTTTACATTTCTTTTAACTTGGGTAAGCACCTAAGAGTAGGGATGCGGGGTCTAATAGTAAGTATATATGTGATTCTCCATGTCAGAAACTATGAAACTTTTTCAAAGTGACTGGTCCATCTTGCCATCTCTCCAGGCTTATCTGAGAGTTCTAGATGCTGGCATCCATACTCACTGTTGGTATTACCAGTTTTCTTTCCTTATTTGTAGCTATTCTAAGAGGGGTATTGTAGTGTCTTACTGTGGTTTTAATTTGCATTTAATTAATGGTTCGTTACATTAAATATCTTTTCCCGTGCTTATTTGCCATCCATATTTTGGGAATTATCTGTTCAAATCCTTGCTCACCTTCTTTTTTTTTTTTTAATTACTTGGGTAGTTTGCTTTCCTATTTATTATTGAGTTTTAAGAGTTTTTAGGTATTCTGGATGCGAGCTTTTTATCGGATAGGTGTTTTGCCAAAATGTTCTCCCAGTTTGTGGCTGGTATTTTCATTCTCTAAGAGTTTCTTTTTAAAAAAACATTTTCTTTTGAGATAATTATAGACTCACATGCAGTGTTAAATAATACAGAGAGATCTTACCTCCACCTTCCCCAGGTCCCCCAATGGCATCATCTGGCCTAACTACAGTACAAGGTCACAGCCAGGGAGTGGACATGGATGCCATTCATCCATCTTATTCAACCTTATTCACGTTTCACCAGTTTTATATGCACTTACGTGTGTGTGTGTGTGTGTGTGTGTGTGTGTGTGTGTGTGTGTGTGCTTTGTCCTATGTGATTCTATCACATGGGTAGATGTCTATGACCACTACCACAGTCAAGATATACAATAGTCCATCACAAGGATCCTTTTATAGCCATAGCCACTTCACCCCCTCCCTGCCTGCCTAACCCTTGGCAACCACTAATGAGCTTTCCATCTCTATAATTTTGTCATTTCAAGAATGTTATAAAAATGGAATCATACAGCATTTAACTTGAGTCTGGCTTCTTTCACTCAGCATAAGTCTCTGGGAATTCACCTACATTGCTATATGTATCAGTAGTCCCTTCATTTTTATTGCTGAATAGTATTCCATCACCTATTTAAGTATTCTTTGGTTGGAGGACATCTGGATTCTGTCTAGTTTGGAGCTATTATGAATGAAGCTGCTATGCACACTCATGCACAGGTTTTTGTGTGAACAAAAGTTTTCATTTCTGTGATATAAACACCCATGAACATAATTGCTGGATTTTATTGTAGTTCCATCTTTAGTTTTGTAAAAAACTGCAAAACTGTGTTTTTTTTTAGAGTACCCGTATCGGTCATGACACATTTTACACTACACGTTCCCACCGGCAAAGTGTGAATGGCTCAGTTTCTCTGTACCCATGTCAGCTCTGGTTTTGTTGCTATTTTTTTAAATCCTGATAGTGTATGTGATATCTCAGTGTGGTTTTAATGTGTATTTCCCTGGTGGATAATGATGCTGAATATCTTTTCATGTGTTAGCAGTGTCTTTTGAGGTGCTCATCCTTTCATTTATTTATCCCAGCTTTATTGAGATATAACTGAAATATAAGTTTAAGATGTACAATGTGATAATTTGATATATGTGTATATTGCGAAAAGATGATCACAACCAGGTTAATTAACACCTCCATCACCTCACATAATTAACTTTTTCTCTGTGTGACGAGAACATTTAAGATTCAGTCATTTAGCAACTTCCAAGTATATAATACAAATTGTTAACTATCATCACCATGCTGTAAATTATATCCCCAGAACTTATTCCTCTTCTAACTGAAAGTTTGTACCATTTGAGCAATAGCTCCCCATTTCCCCCACTCATTCCCTGACAACCACCATTCTACTGTCTGTTTCTATGAGTTCCACTCTTTCAGATTCCACGTGTAAGTGAAATCATATAGTCTTTGTCTTTATTTTTATCCCTTATTTCACTTAGCACAATGCCTCCAGCTTCATTCATGTTATTGCCAAATGGCAGGGTCTTCTTTTTTATGGCAGAATAATATTCCATCTCACATTTAAGTACATTTAACGTTTTCTAATGCCCATGGGATGTCATTTTAGGGTGAGCATGATGGTTTTTATACAAATAGAAAAGGCAATTTCTGTCTTGCAAGGATATGAAAATCAGTTCCACTTATATTTTACATGCAGTACTGGGACCATCTTATCAGTAGATACACTCAATTTCATCTGTTCTAGCTCTACATGGTAAACTCTAATATATATATATACACACACACAATGAGTGGCCAGATTATTATGACCACCTGATGTTTGTAGGCAAATTAGCCGTACACTGCATCCTATGGGATATGGAAGCTGAAGGCCTGTTCAAACACCTTTGCTGTCTGCAGTTACCAAGATAAAACGTCTCAAATTCGCACAGGAACACAAGGATTGGACAGTCGAGCATTGGAAAAAAGTCATGTGGTCCGATGAATCACGTTTCCAGTTGCATCATGCAGATGGCAGAGTGAGAATTTCATGGAAACAGCATGAAAACATGCACCCCACATGCATGAGTACAACCCTTCAAGCTGGTGGGGGCAGTGTTATGGTTTGGGGCATGTTTTCCTGGCATGATTTGGGCCCTTTAATTCATGTGGAACAACGTCTGAATAGCACAACATACTTAAGTATCGTTGCTGATCAAGTTCATTCTATCATGTTGATGGCGTATCCCAATGGATATGGCTTCTTCCAACAAGACAATGCGCCATGTCATGGTGCTCGTATTGTGCAGGAGTGGTTTCAAGAACATGAGGGAGACTTTACCTTGCTTAGATGGCCCCTACAATCACCAGATCTCAATCCAATTGTGCATTTGTGGGACGAAGTTAAAAGAGCCATCAGGCAGCTGGTTCCACAACCATCAAATCTCACAGAACTGGACAGTGCTATTCATCAGGCATGGTGTCAGATTCCTCGCATCACCTTTCAACATCTCATGAAGTCAATGCCAAGAAGAATCGCTGCAGTATTGAAGGCAAAAGGTGACCCAATGAAGTACTGATGGGGTAGTCATAATAATCTGGCCACTCAGTATATATATAACTGTATTGTAGATATAAGGAAAACTATAAAAATATTTCAGTATGTATATCACATTTTCTTTATCCACTCATTCATCAGTGGACATTACGTTGGCCTACATCTTGACTAATGTTGCAATAAATATGGGAGTGCAGATACTGGTATCTCTTAGGCATCTGATTTCATCTTTGGTCATATACCCAAGAGTGAGTGGGATTGCAATTCTATTTTCATATATATATTTTTTAGGAACTTCCCTACTCTTTTCCACAGTGGCTGCATTAATTTACATTCCCACCAACACTGCGCAAAGGAGCCCATTGCCTGGGAAACAGTCCCCCTTTCTCCAGTCTTGCCTCTTCCTAAGCAGAGCTGGATGAGGTACCTTCACAGAACCCCTTGCTTACCCCGACATAATTTCTAATTTCCTAATGAAAATCTGTATCCCTCATCAGACCTAATCTGCAAGAGGGCAGAGGCAGTTTTGCGCAGCTCAGGATCCCTCCCCAGCCAGCACATTGCTGTCACAGATCAAGTGCCATTTATTCCATGAATGAATAATAAAAAAACCAGAATGACTTCAGTGCTAAAAAGGGGAAGAATGGATTAAGGGACAGGGAAAGGCATGGTGGTTGTCACCCCATTAACCACTCTCCAGATCTGGAGCTAAGCCTGTAGCCCAGGCCCCCCTCCCCTGTGCGGAGTACTCTCCGCTCAGCCCCCCTCAACCCCGCCCCTCAGTGTTTCCCTGGGGGGTGGGGGCAGGGCACTCCATTAGCAACCAATTAGCGAGAGGAGGCGGTCCTGGCTGGCGCATTGCTCCTTGGGTAGTGTCCCTAGTTACTGTTGCTAAGGCTGCCGCTCGCTGGAGGTGGTGGGAATCAGAAGTTTGGAGAGCCTGGGCCTGAGAGGTCAAGGGTCAGTCCAGTGCCAGAGGAGGAGATGGTGAAGCAGACGATCCAGATTTTCGCCAGGGTGAAGCCCACTGTCCGGAAGCAGCCGCAAGGGGTACGGGTCGGAGCAGCGAGGGTGTCGGAGCCGCGGGCCTCCCCGGCCGGGGAGGGGCGGCACGCGTGGGGCCTGGGCCCTGGGGAGGGGCTGGGCTTCGGGTGCAGGGTGCCTCAGGGAATCCTGCAAACTCTGTCCGAGGAGCCTGGCTCTCAGGACTCGGACAGACAGACACCCGGGCACTCCCACCCAGCACAGCCCTGTGAGCGCAGACACACGCTCCACAGAGCACATGCATACACCCGGGCACACCTGTTCACCCCGGGGGCAAACGCAAGCTCTGATGGGTGTTTGTACACTCACGTGGGCTGCACCTCAACTAGGCACACTTATTGCCCCTTCCTAGGAAATGGTCACGCATCTCTGCACACACACACATGCACTCAAACTTGTGTCCCACACTCAGGCAAGGCGTGCAGGAGATGCGTGTCCATACATGGCTGAGATGTTGCAGATAACAGATTCAAATACAGATACACAGAGGCTCTGCACACAGTAGGCCCTTAGAATTAGTTGACTGTATTTTCATTCTGCAGCAGAAACATGAGCTTATTGCACATGTAAATAGATATTTATGCATCCTGACACAAAGGATACTCATATACTCTTTACTGGTATTCAGAAAACATTAGCTGAGCACTTACTAGGTGCTTCCTCTAGTATTGGGTACAGAGAGAGTTAAAACATTGCCCTTGCTCTGAGAAGAGAAACTTTGAATGCTTCTTAAATGTTCCAAAACTTCGTTTTCTCTCCTTCGTTTTCTCTCCATAGCCATTCTTAGTAATGTGCTTTGTCTGCATTATCTCTGGTTTTCATGAAAACCCTGCGAAGTTAATGCCATTTTCCTCATTTTATAGATGAGGAAACTGAGTCTCAGGATGAATAATGTGCCCAAGCCACCCACCTCTCAAGTGGTAGAGCCCTGATTTTAACGTAGGATTTTTTTAAATTATTATTATTCCCAAATTCTTGGCTCTTCAGACAAAACCTTTTTTGCCTCACAAAGTGGGGATTTGGGCAAGGACAGTCTGAGTCTTATTAATCAGTGCCTGGAATGGGGAGATTACTAATATTTTATCTCTAGCCCATATCTATATTTCTACACTGGGCACATGTATAAATGTAACATCACAGCATCTCATAGCTTAGCATTTACCATGTGTAATTTGTGCATTTATGTATTCTCCTCAGACAAGGAGGATATAGTGTCTTTGTCATCACTTTTTTTTACTCGTGAAATGCATTGAAAAGATGCATGAGAAGACTCCAAAGGAAAGATTGGCTTTTTAAAAACAAGGAATAAAGCAATATAGAAAGTTGATATGGGTTTCTTCCAAATTTCTTTCCTCTTACATTCACTTACAAGAAGGTTGTAAAAATTGCATCATATGTAAAAGGTGTATGTAATGCCTGCCTCCCCTCCCCCCTAGATTCTTAGTAAAAATGTTGAACTTGTCCACATAGACTTTGCAGTCAGAGCAGGTGTTTAGATATGGTGATGTGAGAGGACAGAGGCAGAACTGTGGATGGGTTGATGGAGCATCTTGGATTTAATATTGAACTTTCTCTTTTCTTAAAGTGCAATGTTTGGGTATTTTAATGTGCCTTCTTTTGCATTTCTTTTGTGGGATGCTGTGTAGTAGATTGGTACTTCAAAAAGTGTTTTTAGGTGTCATACTGTATTTTCATAATGTCAGGTTTCTCACTGAGATGCAACATGATGCCACATATACAAAATCGAGAGAGCACAGATGAACAAATTTTGAGTTAGTGTATCCCTGCTCTCCCTTAGAAATCCCACTTTTTGCATCCTATCTTTTTTGCCCCCAAAAAATTGTATGGTTGTTTCTCAAACTGGAAATGCTGCTTGTAGCTTTAAACCAAGAGTGACTCAGAGTGGTTGTGTTTTTTTTTCCCCTCTTCATTTTATGGTTCCACTGCTTCATTAATCTTATTTCTTAAAGCACTACAGTAATTTATAGGCTAATAAATCAGAAAATACCTAAGATGAACCTCTGATGATGGCAATGCTTTTTCATTTGTATACTGCTTTGTGTATTTTGAAATATTTTCATATTCATCTTTTCATTAGATCTAATTGTCTTCTATTCTTAAAGAACTACTCTATCTCAAATCCTTTTGTGACTAAGGATAGAAAGTCAATCTGTTGAAATAAACATGTTTTCTGGTTATAAGGGGCTTTTCGTAATGCCCCAAAGAATGGCTTAATGATGGTGGTGGGTCGCTATTCCTATGCTAGTAGCTGTTCCTTCTTGTCTTCTGAACGCTGAGTGCTACAGGGTTTTTGTCGTTTTGTTTGTTTGTTTTAATGCATGGCAGCCCTCACTCCTGTTTGTTTCACGTCTTTTTTTAAAAATATATATATTTTATTGATTTTTTACAGAGAGAGGAAGAGTGAGGGATAGAGAGCTAGAAACATTGATGAGAGAGAAACATCGATCAGCTGCCTCCTGCACACCCCCTACTGGGAATGTGCCCGCAACCAAGGTACATGCCCTTGACCGGAATCGAACCTGGGACCTTTCAGTCCGCAGGCTGACGCTCTATCCACTGAGCCAAACCAGTTTCGGCTGTATGTTTCACGTCTTACAATCCCTTTTACTCACCTGTCTGGGCACTAATCTTTTTTTTTTTTTAATGTAGTGACCTACAGGATATAATTTTTAAATGTCTCTTGAGAAAACCTAGCCAGAAAGCCATGAACCTGATGCCATTACTTTCTACAAATAATGTCATTTTACATAGATTCTTCACATTTTTAATGAGAATGTTCACTAGAAGTCTGCTTAGGAAAATTATTCAGATTTTCTGGAGATTTAGGTGGGTTTTTATTTGTTTAGGAATAGGACTTTCCCCCATAATCAAGCATCTAATGGGTCTTAAACAGGAAGTATTGCCTGTTAGGAATAATTTTATTTCCTGGTGAAAGACAAGAAGTCTTTCTTAAAAACCTCTAAATCTAATGACTAACATTTTTTTATGGTGCATTACAAAATGCTTCCTTTCCGTGACGTCATTTGATCCCTGCAGCAATCTTGTAAGGGAGGCAAATCTGCTTTCCTCATTTTAGGTATAAGGAACCAGGACTCTTATACAACCAAGTGGTGGCTGGTCACACATCTGGTAAATTGAGATTAGTGTTGGGCCAGGTCTTTGGACACAAAATCATAGGCGTTTCTTTATTCCACATGATCTTTTTATAAGCTTGACTGTTGATATTTTCTGGCCAGTACATAAAGGAGTAGGTAACCAAGAAGACAGAGACTATTAAGTTGAAAGGGGGTTGATTAAGACCCTTCATTCCATATCAGCTTCGAGTGGTGAAGTGATTTTTCCCAGGTCATTTGCTAATTAGTGGCTGAGCTGGGAGTACAACCTTGAAAATGACATCAAAGGCATGAAATATACGTGTCTTTTGAAACCACGTATCTTTTATGAAATGCCTGGATATGTGTCATGAAAGCTTGGGCTTCTTTGAACACAACTTGAATGAGAGCATTCTTTTGAGCTCTCTGAGAAGCCTCTGACCTAGTCCTTTGTTCTTCTTGTCTAGCATTTTATAAATGCTCAGAAATGCTGTTGCTTATAATAAAGTGTTAATTTCTGGTCCATAATTCCAAAGCAATATTTAGATAAAATGTTGTTTTCGGGGTTATTGGTTTCTCAACAACAGAGGTACTCAAATGTTCAAATTTGAATATTAGATTAGTCAAAGAGGATCCGAGCTTTGACAGAGCATTGATTTAGGTTTTACCTCCTGTTCAATTTCATATATTTGTTTGAGGCTGCACACAGTTCAAAGAGGAAAATTACCCAAATTGTACTCTGTTTTGACTTTTTATCTTAAAAGTATATTTTTTATAAGGTTACAGTGCACAGCATAATAATATGGTCATGGTTCAAGCCTGAAATTTACCATTTTATATTCATTTGCTGTCTTCATGTTTGCAGATTTATTCCATAGATGAAGACGAAAATGTAACACCGAGCTTGGAAATTATCTTGCCTCGTGATTTGGCAGATGGATTTGTGAATAATAAGCGAGAAAGCTACAGATTTAAGTAAGTTTATCTTTCTCCTTCTTTATATCTGTTTTGCTATTGAACGAACACGTACTGCATTCATATCCACTGTGAAATCGTTAGCACCATGTGCTGGGAAGAAGGCAGTGCAGTTCTCTGTCATCTGGAAGATAGAATTTAAGTTGTCTTTTCACTGCTGTGCCCAAAGTTGAAAGGAAGGTGTAGTTCTGTATCCACCATGGTACCCCAAGGTCCCAGCCTTTCTTTGCCACATCAGTGTTATCCTTTTCCTACTTGGCTCTCTAGGATTTAGCACTTATAGGAAGTTCATTGCATGAATAAACATTATTAAAGATAAGAACTTAAGGTACCATCTGTATCCCGTATAGGTGAGCCTTCTTTAAAACATAAATGATATACAGACCTCAGCGCACGCATGAACAGCCTATATCTATACTGTGCAGCGCAGCAGCCACTCGCCACAGGTCGCTCTTAAGCACTTGAAGTGTAGCTAGTCCAAACTGAAGCCAGTAAGTGGAAAGTGCATAAAAGATTTTTGAAAGCTTAATACGAAAAAATATAATGTAAAATATCTCAAGAATATTTTCATATTGATTCCATATTAAAATGATAACATGTTTAATATATTGTGCTAAGATATATTAAAACCAATTTCACCTGTTTCTTTTTACTTTCAAAAAAATGTGGCTACTAGGACATTTTAAATAACACATATGCTCACATTATGGACTGCGTTACATTTCTCTCGGACAGTGCTGAGCCGTGCAGTTCAGGTGAAAATGACCCAGCAGCCACCCTTGGACCGTCACCCGTGCCTTTAGTCCAAACACTCCCCAGTAGCCAGGCCTGGAATGTTGGGATTATGGCTCGTTCACAACGTCTTTATTCTCCAGTTGCAGATTATGTGATTTCCCTTAACCCCCACTTTTGATTTTTGGAGAAGTTTGAGCCCAAGTTAACCCCATATTTGATCTGTGGCTTGTACTGAGGTGGCGGATTGCTGGGTTCGGGGGAAGGCATCCTAACTGCTCCCTTGCTTTTCTCTCTGGACTGTTTTACATGGTCCTTATTTCGAGGCTATTCCTGCCCTTGCCCTTTGGATAAAACCATCCTGGATATTTTATTTTTTACGGTTCTCATGTTTATTAACTCTTATCTGTTTGTCTCATAAAGTTCTCTGGTCTTCACAACTCTGCCCTTTGTCGCTCATGCATGTATCTCTCCTCCCACCTCACCCATTGTCTTGGGTCTCCTTTCACAGTAAGTACAGGCAGGATTGCTAGCATGTGCTCACACAGTGGGGCGGTCCTCACCTTGTCTTTTTGGCTCCCCATCGCCTTTCATTCTGTCCTGTAAGAAGTAGCCTTATAGTAAATGATTGGATTTTTCCAAAGGGGGCATTCTCCCACTGGTGTAAACTTGCTACATACCTTAGCAGCTATGATTTCAGAACAGCTGGCCTACACCATTCTCTACAAGCCACACTTGGCTAAAACAGTTTATTCAGCATGATTCTGTTTGATTATTAAGAAAAATTGGCCATGCCTCTAAGAATTGGCCCTTTCCAAAGTATTCTTTAGGTTATATAGATACAGAGAGAATTTAAATACATATATGGTTATTGAAAAAGTGCTGTTTGCCCTGGGGAGTATTATGCTAAGCGAAATAAACCAGTCAGAGAAAGACAAGTATTACATGATCTCACTCATATGTGTAATCTAATGAACAAAATAAACTGATGAACAAAATAGGTCCAGAGACATAGAACAGACTGAAGCTGGTGGTGGGGAATGTGAGGATTAATCAGGGAACTTATATGCATATATGCATAACCCAAGGACACAGACAATAGTGTGGCAAAGGCTTGGGAGAGGTGTTTGTGGGGAGGAGGGGGTCAATGGGGAAAACAAAAAATAAGCCAAAAACAAAGCAGACATCTGTAATACTTTCAATAATAAAGATAAATTTAAAAAATAAATGGTAAAGAAATGATATCACAAAGAAAAAGTGCTGATTGTTTATTTTTAAATCACTTGATCATTCTAAATCTCTGAATTAGAAATATTGGTTTGGTATTTTAAATAGAGATATTAATAAAATATTTAACTTATACATATCAGAGATACCTGTGTAAGCATTTTAAGGCTGTTTTCTCCCAAGAAAATCCACTTAACCAATAAACATTTATTGATCGTTCACTGTGAGCTGTTTTCATGGCTAGGAACACAGCAGGGAGGGCAGCCCATCCCCTGCTCTGATGGTGCTTACATTTTAGTGGGAGGAGATGGGCAAGCAGATCAATAAGTACACTGTGGGTCAGAAAGTGTTAAGGGCCATGGAGCCAATTAAGGCAGGGAAGGGGACAGAGGAGTGCTGGCGAAGGGCAGCAAAGGGGAGGGAAGGTGGCAGCATTTCACAGGCCTCTCAGGGGAGGTGGACAAGAGGGCGACATTTGAACAAGAACTTGAAGGAGGCAAGGAAGCCAGATATTCAGATATCTGAGGAATGGGAAGTCCAGGCCAAGAATATAGTGAGAGCAAAGTCCCTGAGACAGGGGAATGCCTGGCTTGTTTGAAGAGAAGGCATCTGTGTGGCTTGAGGAGAGTAAGCTGGGGTGGGGGGTTGGGCGGGGGGTGGGGGGCAGGAAGAAGGTTAAAGGGGCAGCAGAGTGGCCAGATCATATGGAGCTCTTCCCCAAAGTGCCATGGGAGGCAGTGGAGGGTTTTGATCAGAAGAATGAAATAATCCCACTTGAGTTTGAGCAGGATCATTCTTGCTAACATGTAGCAAATAAACTGTAAGGGAGTCAAGGAGACCAGGCAAGACATTTTGGTAGTTTGGGCTGGGGTAGTAGCAACTGGAAATGTTGAGAAATAGTTGGATTCTGCAAGTATTTTAAAGGTCAGAGATGACAGAGTTTGAGGATGGGTTGGGTATAGAGTGCAATGGAAAGAAAGGAGCCAAGGATGCCCTAAGGGTTTTGGGCTGAACTTCTAGAAGGATGGAGTTGTCATTTTCTGGGCTGAGGAAGGTAGGAACGAGCTGTTTCTGGGTGGGGAGAGGTCAGTATACGCCAGATTTGAAATGTGCTTTAGAAAAAGCCTCCACAACCTCCTCATGGACGAAAGGGCCTCCTAGGAACCAGGAAACCCAGTCATGTCTCAAGGTGAGTTATTGGTTTGCTCCAGGGCCGTGAGTCAGTGGCTTTATGTCCCGGGATAAGGCATCCTCTTCCGCTGTAAAAGATTACACTCAAGTTGGTAAACTATTTTGCTCTTCCAAGGTTTTCAGAAAACAGATGATCACAATGCCTTTTCAGATTACTATACAGCTATAATGATAAAAGATAAAGTGTTTTGGGATGATGATTTGATGTTGAATGCTATTGTATGGTTTATTGAAACCCCGGCCATCTCTCTGGTTTACCTGGTGGTAGTTGTCATTCCTGTTCCTTAAGGCAGTGGGGCTGGGAATAGCTGTTGACTTAGTCAGTCATCGTCAACCTCACAAGCACCACTGGGTCTGTGTTCAGTTGTCACTGTCAGCAGGACCCTGAACAGCACAGACAGAATGGCCGTGTCCCCTGTGTTTGTATCTGGGCCCTGGTGCACCCACGTTAATGTCGTTGTCTAAAACATAATCTTGCCTGCTGAATGGCATAGTAGCCAGAGTGCCCTGCAATCTCTCTTTGTATACAGTTTCATTGTTAGCTTCTTCAAATGGGCGGTTGATAAGCTATACGCAGGGGTGGGGAACCTTCTTTCTGCCAAAGGCCATTTGGATATTGTTAGAAATAAAGTCAGTGGTGGTCCATTTTTGAGGCAAGGCATTTAACCATGAATGGAAAATTCCTGGTAGTTTGCTTGCATAATGGCCTGCTGATGTGACCAAGTTCATGCACCTGGAGAGTCCCCAGGTGAACAGGATGTCGGGGAGGGGCCAACTGACAAGGGAACTTAAACTGGGAAGGAAAGAATACCCTATAAGGAAATAATGAAACTTAGGTGACCATTCTGGGAAGATTGTACACCCCACAGGACTCAGCCAATGAGGAACCAGGGGAGGGACCTGCGCACTAGGGAATAAAATACTGGTTGTAACCACTTTGGGCCTGCCTGCCCAGCAGACACCCGATCTTGCAAGACTGACATTAAACGCCTTGTTTTTGCTGTAGTTTGTGTCTCTATGTCCATTTTCTTTTCTTTTTTAATTTAATTTTGGATTGGCGAGTGTATTTGTCACAGATATTTATAATATGATTCGTGGACCATGTAAAATTCTCAACTTACAAATGACTTCATGGGCCTTATATGGCCTGCAAGCTGGACATTCCCCACCCCACCCCTGAGCTATAGGGATGTTTTGAAATTAATATTGATTAAAGACAATGAATACCATTTTATTTCATATTTTCAACCCAACTCCAGATACCCTTCTGAACTCCTCAGTAGTGAAAACAGTCCTACATTTCATGTGGTCTCTACATTAATCAAAGATGTGCCCAACTCACTTGTGTTAGGTCAGTGGTCGGCAAACTTATTAGTCAACAGAGCCAAATATCAACAGTACAACGATTGAAATTTCTTTTGAGAGCCGAAAACTGACTTCTGCGCATGGGCCACGAAGTTTCAATCGCACTGTACGTGCACGCCCACACGTGGTATTTTGTGGAAGAGCCACACTCAAGGAATCAAAGAGCTGCATGTGGCTCTCGAGTCGCGGTTTGCCGACCACTGTGTTAGGTAGACACATAGGCCGAAGGTTCCCAGTCACTCTGAAAGCTGCGTAGGTTGCCCTCAATGTGTTTGTTTTAAAGGCTTTGCTTTAAAGCATCCCTCTGACCCCCACAGTTTTTATTTTGAAAGCTTTTCAATATGCTGAAGAGGTAGAAAAATAATGCAACTAACTCTTCCTATATTCTCTGTGGGAGATCCACCAACTGTTAACATTTTATCTTATATACTACCTTCCTTCTCTCTTGCTGGTGGCAGCTCAGCACACTGTAGAAGAATAGGTTGTGTGTTTCCTGCCCTGGGCATTCCTCAGTGGGTGTGACCCTGTACTAAGCCAAGTGAGTGGCAATGCACGAAGCGTGAACTTGACTCCGTCCCACCTCCCCATGCCCGGCCCTGCCAATCTCATACGGACTTCTCTGTGCAGGACAGTCTACCTTCATTCACTTTTTGACTTTTGACTCCTGATCAACAAAGGGAAATAAAGTTCCCTGGAAATTAAGTAGCTAATACTAGGATGTAGTACCTAAGGAATGGAAAGTACACTTCAGTACAGCATTTTAAAACCAAGTTCAATCATCCTACATTTCACAGCTGCCTTCTTCCCTTACAGGTCAGACATCAGAAGTTCTCTGGCTGTTTACATCCTGGTCTTGAGTTTCCATTTCATGCACTTATTGCGATGTGCATTTGATGCCAATTGCAGACACTGTCCCTCTTGAGAGCTAAAAACACACAGTTTGTTATTTGGTTCAAAGCCGCTGCAGTGTTTCAGAGGGATTTATTGTGCAGACCCTGTCAAAGCAATACTGTTTACCCACCATTTGTATACAGGGAGACAACAGCGCAGTGTGGCTGGCACCACAGGGCCAACATTGTGCTAGGGTAGGTAAGCCCAGTGATGTAAATATGGGCTCATTTACAGAGCTGTCAGAAAAAAAAAAAAGATTAATCTAATAGTGTGTGACGGCCCAGCTTTAAAATAATTACTGTTTTCACATTTGCAGATTTCAAAGGATTTTTGATCAAGATACAAACCAAGAGACCATTTTTGAAAACATTGCCAAGCCCGTGGCTGAGAGGTAGGATTTCCTGTGTTCTGTTTAGTGGGTTGGTGGTTTTTCATCTTGTCTTCAGTTATCAGATAATCGTGGTAACGTGCCTCGGTATATTAGTTATGTACGCAGGCTGCAGGGTACGTAATGATGATTGTATTAAAACCCTTTATTCATAGAGCTGTTTGTTTTAGATTTAGATTCTGAGCCTCAGAACAAGCCGGTGTGATAGACAGAATAGCTCTGTTACTCCCATTTTGAAAGCTACATAAATCTCTGAGGATCAGCGAGATTAAGTGGCCCTGTTCGGGTCGATGGCTAGTGGTGCAGAGCCCCAGGCGGTGTGCTGTTAAGGTCTGAGCTCTTTCCTCAGCCCCATGTTTCAGGGGTTAGATGGATGTGGGACTCAGGGTGGGTGACACCTGGGAGGCCTACTAATGGCTGACCCAGCTCCACCTTAGAGTAATAGCTATATTTCAAAGCCTGCCCTTAGCCTTGAGGACTCTTTTATTTTTGTACTAAAAGCCTGGTGCATGAAATTCATGCATGGGAGGGGGTATCCCTCAGCCCAGCCTGTACCCTCTCCAATATGGGACCCCCTGTGGGATCAGGCCTAAACCAGCAGTCAGACATCCCTCTAACAATCCGGGACTGCTGGCTCCTAACTGTTCACCTGCCTGCCTGCCTGATCACCCCCAACTGCCCTCCCCTACTGGCCTGGTCGCCTCCAACTGCCCTCCCCTGCTGGCCTGATCTCACCCCCAGTTGCCCTCTCCTGTCAGCCTGATGACTCCCAACTGCCCTTCCCTGCTGGCCTGGTCGCCCCCAACTGCCCTCCCCTGCCAGCCTGATCTCACCCCCAACTGCCCTCCCCTGCCAGCCTGATCTCACCCCCAACTGCCCTCTCCTGTCAGCCTGATGACTCCCAACTGCCCTTCCCTGATGGCCTGGTCACCCCCAACTGCCCTCTCCTGCCAGCCTGATCTCGCCCCCAACTGCCCTCCCCTGCCAGCCTGATCTCACCCCCCAACTGTCCTCTCCTGCCAGCCTGATGACTCCCAACTGCCCTTCCCTGCTGGCCTGGTCGCCCCCAATTGCCCTCCCCTGCTGGTCTGGTCACCCCCAACTACCCTCCCCTGCTGGCCTGTTTGCCCCCAACTGCCCTCCCCTGCCAACCTGATTGCCCACAACTGCCCTCCCTTGCTGGCCATTTTGTGGTGACCATCTTGTGGTGACTATATTGTGGCGACATGGGGCAGCCATCTTGTGATGACATCCGCGCAACACCACCCAGGCTTGTATTATATAGGATGTCCAGATAGTTTCAGTCTGATGACCCTAAGGACAGCACCACCTGAGAATACTGCGTAAATCAGAATGCCATTTTACTCATGTATGTCGGCAAAGCCCCCATGCGGCTGACACTCCCCTCCCGCAGGGAACCTCCACAGAAGCTACTACTTAATGAGGTTGCTTTCCGACCCTGAAATCAACTGGGTGATTTCAGTGACCTAATTATCCCCGGATATACCAATCTTTACGATTAAAATTAAAGCTAGCTGCTAAATAACCCCCTTTCAAGTCCACTGATCAGTAAACCCTTTCCCAGGAACGCTGTTGGAAGCACATTGCCTCATTTTTCTCTCAGACTCCTGTTGCATGAATCCTTTTCAAACCAAGCCCTTCCCCTTCCCCCAACCTTTATTACTGAGATATAATTGACATGTAACATTGTATACATTGAAGGTGTACAACATGTTGATCTGAAACAGTTATAAGTTGCAAAATGATCATCACTATAGTAGTAACTGCGGCTCTCCATCTCATCACATAGTTACATTATGGTGAGAACATTTAAGATCTGCTCTCATGACAGCATTCAAGCCTATGGCGCAGGATTATTAGTCATAATCACCATGCTGTGCATCCGACCCCGAAACCTGTTAAAGAAGCCCTTCTCTTTTAATATTCTTCCCGCGCCGTGGGTGAAATGCAATTGAGGGGGCCTAAGCTGTTTTTACTCATAGTTGGAATCCAGTAACAGGTCTTTAGGTTAAATTCACGACTCCTAGACAGGATGTCACACTTTTCTAAAAGTCTCCCTTTACATAATCTTTAAGGTTATGTCCCTTTTCAGGTGGTTGATCTCAGGCGTCTTATTTTGAAACTTCCTAAAGTCATCCCGGGAGGGACCGTAGTTCCTGTTTCCCGGATGTCTGTTTCTCCTCCCATGAGGACCGCCTCTCCCAGCCCGAGCCCCCGTCACCCTCAGCTCTCGCTGTGCCCTCTGCATGGAGCGTTCTTCCTCCAGAATCCGCACAGGTGTCTCCTCAGCTCCTTGAGGTCTCTGCTCATGTGTCCCCTTCTCAGTGAGACCGTCCTTTGTCACCCATTTGAAACCGCTTTCTGTCATCCTTCCCTGTTTTCTTTTTCCAGCGCTGGGTACCAGCGGACACTGTATAGTTCGATTACTCATCAGTTTTCTGTCTGTCTGCCTTCCACTAGATCAGTGGTTGGCAAACTGCGGCTCGCGAGCCACATGCGGCTTGCGAGCCGCGGTTTGCCGCTCTGTTGACTAATGAGTTTGCCAACCACTGCACTAGATCGAAGCTTCATGAAGGCTGGGGGTTTGTTTTGTTCACGGACTTACAAAGACACACAACCCAACGATGACATGATGTAAAAAGCGACAGGCAGGCGCATCTTTATCCAGGCTGCCCAAGTGGTCCCCGGGGGTCACATCTTCCATCAACAGGAAACAGTCCTCTTGGTCCAGACTTTCCTCCTTGTATCCCAGTTTCCCCCGAAGCTGTTTTTGCTAATGTTTGTTTTCTGTTGGCCTTTATGTGGTTTATCTTTCATGATTTCTTAATTCAACTGCCCTGGGACATTTTGTTTCTAAGTATAGGTTTGGTAAATAAAATATAGCTTGGCTTTTGCCTTTTTAGCCAAATTTAATTGGCTACTTTCACCGGCTTATGCTTTTTGTGATTGCTGTAATGGTATTTGGAGGTGTCCCTCCTGTCTTGACTTACGTTTTCCATTTATCATTCCCCATTTTTCCCCTCCGAGCTGTTGGCTGGTTTGTGCTCTTCGTTGCTGCTAGTACTTTCCATTTTCCCTCAAGGTGTGCATTGCACTTCAGCACATCTGCGCAGTGTAAATTCAGATATAAACTTACTTGTGCTTTTCTCCATATCTGAAATGTCTCTCTCTCTGTCTGTCTCTCTGTTGGTCTCAGGGACCTTAGCACACTTTTATTTTGTCTATCCTGCTCCCCTACCACTTCAAATGTTGAAATCAACTGCGAGTTTCATTCTGCATCTCTATTAATCATTTTTATTATCAGCACTTATTTAAATCTGTCTCCTTTTTTTTCTTTGCTCATCACTGTTTCTTATACTCATGCCTAGTTCTTGGATCCCTTTTTAGTTAACCATCCTCTAATGATTTTTTAGTGAGAATTCAAGATTGGGGGGCTTTCTGAAGTCTTTTGTTTTCCTTCACAGTCAAATGGCAATTTGGGTGTAGAATTCTGGATTACAAGTTCCTTTTTCTGACCCCTGTGAAGAGCGTGCCCCATGGTCTCTTTGCATGCAGTGTTACTGAGGGATGACACTGTCCACCCGTGTCTCATTTCTTTTTAGGAAATGCCTGTTTTCACTTTCTGGGTGTTTTAGGGAGTTTTTTCTTTTTACTTGTTTTTCCCACATTTATAGCAGTAAGTCTAGGTACGTTGTTTTCGTGTGTATTCTTATCTCTCCTCCAGCCATTTCAATCTGAAAAGTCTTATAGTCAAGCTCAGGGTTGTCACATTGATAATTATTTTGATAATTAAAAAATATTTTCCTTTCCTCCAACATAGCCATTCTTTCTCTCTGGAACTTCCGGTTTCAGAAACACTGGTGCTGTCCTTCACCTATTGTAACGGTCCATTCAGTTTCCATCTCTTTAGGTTCTGGGTTCTGGGAGACTTGGCCAGTTCAGTCTGCAAGCACAATAAGTTGCTTTTAGCCATGTGCATTCTCTGTCACCTACCCCTTACGTTTTTAATTTTTACAATTTTATTTTCATTTAGAGGAATGAAAGCCGGTCTAGTCTTGTGTAAGGACGGGGTGTCCTCCCTGTTCCCTCTGAAGACAAGCGTGCTCTCCTTTTAGCACATGGCTCGTGCTCCTGTCTTCTTCCCTCACGTGGACGTGGACGCTCCCCTCCTGCCCAGTGCGGTGCTCTCTCGGTGCAGGTTGCCTCGGATACGCGGGGGTTCTCAGGGGGGGCTCTTTCTGTCACGGAGAGTGCCACTGTGTGTCTGAGGTGCTGCCTGTGTTCCCTGGGCTCACCCCGGCGTGTGCGGGGACGGAAGGCACGTGCTGTCTGCGAGGGTGTGCCCTGCGCTCCCCTGCTGGCCGGGAGGCCCTCTTTCCTCCTGGGGTGCTTGCCACCAAGGTCGCCGTCACCCTCCGGGCTCCTGTCTGCGAGCAGTGAGCTGCAGCAGTGGCTGGGCAGACAGATTCGTGTTTTCCTTTGACCCAGCTCTGAAGGAGGGGGCTATTAAGCAGATTAACTTAGGAATTAAGAACCTGGGGTGCGGGGTCACTGTTTTCATTGACTTTAAGTATATTATATACAGTATGTGCACACTTAATGCAGACTTAACTTGTGTGACTTTGAAATGGTAAACATCATATATCAATAAAGTCTCATTTATACACAATAGTTAAAGAAATGTTTATCTCACAACTTGAAAACTGGTTTAAGAATTACACAATTCGGCAGGCCAGGTGCATAGAAACGGCCATTTTAGATGTTAAACAAAAATGCCTGCTATCCCCCTCAGAAACAAATTCCAGCAGACAATCCAGTCACTCCATATAGGCCTTGGCAGGTGTTCTGTTGGTTAACACATTGTAGCTTAATTCTGCTTACTGTATACAATTAAAGCTGAATAAAATCCATCCTATCTCTTTCCCAAATTCTATAGTTCAGGAATCCCATTAATTAAGACTCATCTTTTCCTATTTAACCCAGATCAGTGACATGAAGGCCGAGCTGCAGGGCTGGGGGTGAGAAGTTGTGAAGCTTTAACTTTGTGTCATTGGAAATTAAGGAGAAGAATCTGTGTGGTTATTATTTAATACATCTCCATTAGGAAGTACTTCACATGCTGCCTCTTGGGAACTTTGGTTTTCCTGAAATATATCCTATATTTTTTAGTAATGTTAAAAAAAAGCTGTTTATCATGTGAATTTTTCTCACTGGTTTTGGACTAATTTTTGTAGAGAGTCTTCAGTAGGTCCACAGATGTGCATGGTGGATGTGGATGGTATCACATCATATCAAGGGGTTTGCAGTTTCAGTGGATGTTTTACCAGGGGTTATGCTTCTGGAGCCCATTGGTCTCCGGGGTCTGGAGTGGTCTATCAGGAGAGGCTCAAAGCCCAGGCCAAACGTGGCGCATTGTCCTGGAAGGTCCATTTTACTTGAAGATTTAGGGAGATGACTTTGGAGTCTAGACTTTTCTGAGATCTTATCACATGTAAATCTGCAGAATTCCAGTTTTCCAGCCAAACTTATGTTCTACCTAAAAGCTTGGGTCAGAGGACATTTATTTTATTTGGGAATAAACAAGTTTCCAGGGAGAGATTTGGGGAGAATGTGGTGTTTCAGAGGAACACGGTGCAGGAACAGGGTGCACGCTGCTAGCATTGGTCACGTCAGTGACACACGCCCCCGTGGCTGGCACTGGGCAGTAAAGCATCGGCTCTGCAGTAAGGCAACCGGGGTGGGTTTTGAAAAGCTAGCCGTCACCTTGGGAACCATTGCTTTTTAACCTTAAATTTACCGTCGATGAGCAATAGCAAGTGTAGCCTTTCGATTTGCACTACGACGAGGGTGAGGAAAAAGGAAAGCTTGCAGGGCTGCTGTCTCCCCTTGGAGGAGGATGTGTGAGACTGCTCGTGCACCCGTGCCCCGTGCCCCATGCCCTGGCTGATGGGAGAAAGGCTTTTCTCATAGGAGGCACAGCCCCCTGCCCCGCTGGGCGCTCATCTTGGCTCTAGGAAACAGGCTGTGCTGCTGATGCCCTGGGTTGCACCGCTCGTCCAGTCCTGCTGCGCAAGCAGAGAAGAGATCCTACACCTTTAAGATGAGGAGACCAGAATGGAAGAGGAGGAGGCCACAGGGGAGTATTTAGAGAATAAAATAAAGTCTCATTGGTCAGTTATTCACCTCTGCGCACTCATGCTTCTACCAGGTCTGGCTCAAAACATTCACCATCAAGTGGAATAACATCATTCTGGCCCAGCCCTCTGATAAATTCACTGTGTGACTGCATCAGACCTGTCACCTCTGAGCCACCTGTGCCCCCTGAGAAAGGGGATGCTGTAATACCAGCGTACTAGGTTGCTTCGAGGATGCAAGAATGCACATGAAGATACTTCAATGCCTGCTCAGTGTCAGTGATGAAAAATTAAAGATCTCTATTCCTTTGCCACTTTAAAAATATGCCCATTGACTTCTGGCTCCAGACCAAGTAGAAGTGGACACACTTCTCTCTATTCCTCTCACTAAGTACAACTAAAACTCTGGATATTACATTTAAAGAAACATTAAAGGGCTCTGAAAGGTGGAGTGAAAAGGTAGACTGGCCAGGGACCTTAGAACCTGAGGCATGGCGGTGAGTTTCCGGGTGTTTTTGGTTTGTTTGCTTGTTTTTGTTGTGTGTGTGTGTGTGTGTTTTTGTTTTGTTTTGGTCCCTCATATATCCAAGAATGGATGCTATAGAAACTGGCAATCCAGAAACACCAATAGGCTGAGACACAAGTGATAAGAAGAGTCTGCCCTCTACAGCCAGAGGACAGGGCAGGGGCAGCCTAGCAAGGCAGAAACCTTTAGAAGCTAGTTGTGCTGCCCCATCCAAACACCGTGGACCAAACCCACAGCCCCAGCCCCCATCCTGTCGGGCAAGGTCGGGCTGTAGCAAGGTGCCTGACCCCCCACTGCCAGGGCGGTCTCAGGGGAGGCACTAAGTTGTCAGTGCAAGTCACAGGGGACCCTGAAGTCACCACCATCCACCCGTAGCTGGGCCTCCCCACCCTGGGGGTGTCAGTGACGAGCAGCATGGTGCCCTCCCGCTCCTGTCTAGGGAGGTGTCCGTGGAGGCCTTGAAGGGAGGCTGAAATCTCAACTCACCTGCAGGAGTGAGGCCCCTCCACCAGTGTTAAAGGCTGATGAGGAACTAGCAGCGTGTTAGAGGAGGCCTGCTCAAACAGAAGAATTAAGTGTGATTTAGAATCTTACAGCATAATACCCAAACTCTCCAGGATACAGTGAAACCACGCATCAAATGTCAAGAACCAGGAAAAGGTCCACCGGCATGAGAAGAAACAACCACAGATGCCAGGACACAGAAGCCCAGGTCTTGGAATGATGCGACACGGGTTCTCACGTAGCTGTTGTGAAAAAGCTTCAATAAGCAACTATGAACATGCTTGAAACAAATGAAAAAATATAAAATCTCAGCAAACCAACCAACTAACCAAAAACAGATCTAAAAAAGTACCATGTGAGAATTTTAGAACTGAACAGTATAATAACTGAAATTTAAAAAAAAAAATGGTGGATGGAGAGATCAGAGGAAAGAATCAACAAATTTGAACAGAAAGAAAACAGGCTGAAAAAGGAACAGGTCCTCAGGGACCTGTGAGAAATGCTGCGAAAGGTCTAACATGCATGTCATGGAATCCCAGAGGAGAGGGGAGAAAGGGAGTAGGGTTGAAATGTTTTTAAAAAGTTATGGTTGTAAATCCTTTAAATTTGGCAAATGTCATAAACCCAGAGCTTCAAGAAACAGGATAAACTCACAGAAATCCACTCCAAGACAAATCATAGTCAAACTTTAGAAAACTAAAGCAAAGAAATAATCTGAAAAGCAATGAGAGAGAAATGATCCATCACCTACTGGGAAAAAGAGTTTGAATTACTGTGGATTTCTGATCAGAAATCATGGAGTCTAGAAGAAAGTAGCAGGTGATGAGAGAAAAGGACTCTCATCCCAGAATCCTATCCTGAGAAGTGAAGATGTTTGCAGACAAAGGAAAACTAAGACAAGGAGTCACCGGCATACCTCCCCTGAAAGAAGGGATTTCTTGGAAAGAAGGGAAATGAAAAGGAACGCATCTTGGGACATTAGAAAGGCAGAAAGAATAACGGAATGAGCAAAAATATGCATGAATAAAATTAACTTTCCTCCTCTTGAGTTAAAAAATATATGTTTGACAATCAAAGCAAAAATGACAGCATTGTCTGATGGCAATCTAATCTAATAATAGACAAATATGCAAATTGACCGCACCTTCACTACACCCAAGCCACGCCCACCAGCCAAGCCACGCCCACCAACCAATCAGGACGAACATGCAAATTATCCCAACAAAGATGGCGGCTAATTTGCATATCACAACAGCATAGAAAGAAGCCAAGAGCTGCAGAAGGGAGCAAAGCTGCAGAGAAGCAAGCAAGCCGGGGGGAGGAGAAGGGAGGAGCGGAGGCGGGGCCGGGGGAGAAGGAAGTTGAGCAGGTGGGGCTGGGGGAGAAGGGGCGGGGCCGGGGGAGAAGGGAGGAGTGGAGGCGGGGCCGGGGGAGAAGGGAGGAGTGGAGGCGGGGCCGGGGGAGAAGGGAGGAGCGGAGGCGGGGCCGGGGGAGAAGGGAGGAGCGGAGGCGGGGCCGGGGGAGAAGGAAGGAGAGCGGGCTGGTGGAGAGGGCGGGGCTGGGGAGAAGGGAGGAGCGGAGGCGGGGCCAGGGAAGAAGGAAGGAGAGAGGTTAGAAAAGCAGGGGGGCTGGCGGAGATCGCGGGGCGGGGGACAAGGGAGGAGAGCAGGCAGGGTGGGGTAGAGTGCAGCAGGAAACCCAATTGCAGGATTTTTCCTGCAACGGGAACGCTAGTTATTTTATAAACAGGGGAGTGGGAAGGATCTTAGAGGGAAGTGAGGTTGCTACCCTTTATTCAAACTGGTCAGATGTCACCATCAGTAGATCTCTGTTGTGACAGAAGGTGGTGTATCTTGATTGCAATGGTTGCTGTTCAAAACCAAATAGAACTCTACAACCATACTGTACTGTTGTCAGTTTTGATAATATGCTATAGTTATACAAGATGTAACCACTGGGGGAGTTTGGGGGAGGGTACACAGAATCACTCCATACTCTCTTTGAAACTTCCTGTTTTTTTAAAAAATTATTTATAATTATTTCCAAACAAAAAATTAATATTCCCAGATATGAGAATTTTGTGTCATTTGTTCTGTGATGTTCTTCTAGTCAGCAAATGAAGTAATCTATATTATTAGATTAGAACTTCTCTCCCCCTGGGACTCAAATAAAGCTAATCCCATTTGAAATTCACAAAAACATGCCTGGTAGTAAATACTTTGTTTTTCTCAAAGTTGGCTTTCAAGCAGAAAACACTGGTCACAACGGAATTCTACAAAAACCCATTGGCTCCCACTGATCTGTTCAGCTTCCGGCCACAATTCCATTTCACCAGACGCATTGTTTATAAACATGCACCGATGCTTGGCTCCACTTCCTGCGACACTAATTTCTTGATAACATTACATTTCTGGCTTTTGGGATTTTACTAACTTTCAAGTTGAACACTTCTTAAATTACATTTCTAACTAAAAACATGGGTTTGTGGTTAAAAACAGGAAAACCAATCAGCTTCAAATCGTGAAATTATTTAAGATAATGAGCTTGAGGTACTCCACCAAAGAAGAGGGTGAGTTTGCCTCTCCACCTACAGCTGGAGAATTTGGAGACAGCAATGGCAGCCCGTCTAACAAGCACGGACTGTACTAACCAGGCACATTGCAAATATGGATTTTATTATCGTGGGTAAACAAATGAGTCTAAATCTGGATGTTTCTTTTTAAGAATGACCAATCAAGAAATGTGGTGGTGATAACTACAAGTTAAAGCTAACTGTAATTTGTTAGATAAAATACCTCTAAGAAATGGCCTGTGCGTTGTGCGGAGCAGTGTGGTCGTGGAGACTGGGAGTTGTGGGGAGCAGTGTGGTTGTGGAGACTGAGTTCTGTGACAGCGTAAGTACACGGGGTGGGAATCTCTGGGTCCATAGGAAGAGAAAAAAGCATTGCTCGAATTCGAAAGAGAGTAGAAGGACTGACTGGTGGATCAGAGATGCTACAGTGATATGACTCCTCTGTGAGAAGGGACTTGTCCTAGTCTGGCATCCCCACCCCCCCAAGCAGATTCTGAAGCTAGGATTCTTGTGACAGTAGCTGATTTGGGAGGTAAGGCCAGGAGGCACCAGTAGGGAAGTGAGGAGGCGAGATGGAAGGAAAGGAAGCTGCTATTAGGTACATTAAGGCACTCAGTCCCACTGGTATTCTCTGGAGGACAGAGGGGACACAGGGGACTGTGCCTCAGAGTTGTCCCACCAAAAGGGCAAAGAAACACATGTTCCTCAATGTTCGGAGGCTGCTTCCAGGGTGTTAACACCTTGGCACATGCAGCCTCACTTGTACATGAGGTAAGAGCTTGTAGGCAACACAAATGTGAGGGCAGAGAGCCACAGGCCTGGCACTAGGAAGCCATCAGTGTGAGTGGGAGGGGGAATGTTCAGCAGGGGGTGGAGCAAGCTCCCTTCTGCCACAACCTCTTCCCCCCCTCCCCCCATTTCTCCCCTGGCAGCCTGCAGACCTGGCTTCTCTCCTCAGCACTTCCCCTACTGCCAAGCAGATGAACATGAAATATAAAAGGAAAACAAAAGCCAGGGGTATTTGCATCTACACCTTTGTGTGACGTTGGGTTGTCCAAACACTGTGATACCAGAGTAGAGAAGAGAAATTATCTGCACGTTGAGTGTGGACGAGAGCTCTCTCCATTTTTCTCCGAACTCTGAAAGTCACAAACTCAGTATCATTTTGTGCATCAATTCTGGAGGTTAGTAGAAAACTTCCCTCATTCGTAAACAACTTAAAACCTTATCTTTTATATTGCTATCCCTCAAACACATCACCTGTGTTCCCAGCTCAGGGCTTTGCACTTGCTGGGCCCTCTGCCCAGAGCTCTCCGCTCCCAGGTTTGCTCATGGCCTCTGTCCGTTCTTTATAGCGTGTACCACCAACTATTGTCCTACACGCAGTTGTTTATTGCCTGCCTCTGCCCACTCCAGTGTAAAGTTCAGGAAGATAAAGACTCTCTCCTGGTTCGCTACTGCACCCCAGCTCCTGGAGCAGGTCAGCTGCGTATCGGATGCTCCCTGTTGAGTGAGAGAGTTAGCGCACAGAGGGTCATCCTTAGGAGCCGTAGCCTTCTCACTCCTGCTGAATGCATTCGTGACAGGCTTTATTTCTTGTAAAAGGAGTTTTACTTTTGGTTCCTTTCTGAAGGGCTTTTTGGACAGAGGCCTTTTCAGTGCATCTAAAATAACACGATAGATGGCTGCTTTTTCTGTCTAATCTCGTGGTTCTCAAAGTGTGGTCCCTGGACCAGCAGCATCCACATCACCTGAGAACCCGGTAGAAACGCAGGTTCACAGGCCTCATCAGACCTACTGAGGCAGGGCAACCTGTGTTTCAACAAGCCCTCCAGGTGATTCCGATGCACCCTGAGGTTTGGGAGTAACACTTCACACAGGTACCCGTGCTGTTTGTCTTCAATAGGATCTTTCTCAGAGAGCTGAGGTGCACTTTAAACACCTTTACAATTTTGAAGTTGATGTTTATCATTTACATCGCCTTTATTTCTCAGATAAATTGAAGCACCTATTATATTGTCAGGATAGGCTTCAGGGCATGAGACCTGTCAGGGCCTGGTGTTCAGAAGGGCACCCGTCCTGGTTTCCTACTCTGTTGTTAGTACTTGCAGCGTGATTAGAAAGAACAGAGAAACCAGAAACTGTTGCATGCTTCAGCTTCCCGCTTTAATACTTAATAGCTGTGTGGCTCTCGACAAATTAATCTGTCTGTGTCTCAGTCTTTTATCCGTAAATGGGGAAAATGACACTTCAATAGCTACTTCATTTGCCATGATGATCAGATGAACTTCACAGGAAAAAACACATGTCCCTGGACATAGTACGTGCTCAGTAAGTATTAGCTCTTAATCCGTTGTGGGCTCCCCACCAACATTTCCATAGAAAAAGATTTTCCAATCCAATTCAGGGTTTTACCAAGTAATGAATGTTTTTCTTCATGAATTTTTTCCCCTTGAGTTGTTTTAGATTTGGTTTCTTCTGAGGCACACGTTTGCAATTCTTATCATAGATCTCTATTTTAGGAGTTGAGAATGCATTCACAGATAATCCAAAGATAGTTCTGGTTGTTATCATTCACTTTAATATTCTTCAGAAGAATGGCCTGTGAAGAAAGAGAAGAGAATGCAAAGCCCTCTGCAAAAATCCTTCCTGCGTGAATGTGTGGGATTGGTTACAACTAGCACGGTTCTTCCGTAATTGTTTGAATTTATAATTGACTGTGGTAAAAAGCACACACATACTTAAAGTATGATGTTTAAATCGTTTGGGGAAATACAGCAACACATGTACCCAGTGCTCTGTCACTTGCAGGTGTACATGCCTTCCTCAGTCCTAAGTTGCTTTACTCGGAGCACAGCTCCTTTCGCAGGATGTCTGTCCTTCGCAGGGAACGTGGCCTTTCCTTTTATGCTTGGCCAGGTGTTTTCGGTCCTATGTTTAGTGTGCTTCTTGCTAAGTAACATGAGCAGATTTACCCATTGCTGTGTGGTAACACAGAATGCATTTCCTTTTATGTAGAGCTGTGTCAGTCTCATTGAACTTTCACGTGTATTGTCTCAGTTAATTTTTGCAATAGCCCTGCAGGTAGATAGGTATTGCTATTCCTGTTTTAGACGAGAAAGCCAGGCTCTGAGCGGGTAATGGACTTCTGCAGGGTCATGCAGCAATTAGGTTGCGGGGCTGAGACTAGAGTAGGTCTGCCTTTCGCAGTCCCTTGATCCTTAAATTGCTGTATCACACGACTGCACTTACGTCTTTTATTTCATTTTATTGCAGCCCTTTGCTAAGGTCACCAGGGAGGTTCATGCCACTGAATCAGTGGATGTGTTCAGGCCTCGTCCCGTCTGGCCTCTGGGCAGCGTTCTGCAGCGTCAACTCTTTCTTCCTGGCTGCTGCAGACAGGCGCCGCCGGGAGGTGTGTTTGTCAGTGTCGGGGGCTGAGGTGTGGAAGGTGAGAGGCACTGCCTTTTTACTTCCCACCTTCTGCACTCCCCCCTGTGCTCCAGACGTCCGTGATCTGTGCGGTCCTTTACCTACCACACCCTTGCCCAGCGTTCTGCCAGATTTCCTGTGCTCCAAACCAGTGGTGGGTCGCCAACCTTTCGGACCTCACGGACCACCAGTTGCCGACCGCTGCTCTAAACGAAATTTCTGCCTTCATCCATAAAATGTCTCCACCCAGTGTAGCTATTCTCAGAGGAAAACAATGAGATACATTGACTTTATTCATCACGATTTCAGTTAACATTTATTGAGTGCTAGCTATCAGGCACTGTAAGTGAATCTTCACTTTCTTAGAAGGAATTTTGTTATGAAAAAAGATCCTTGTTTACCGAAATTAGGCCAAGACTGATGGAATTTCAGGCACTGAATTTTTTAACTTCTTACTAGAAGTTAAGCTGTGTGTGAGAAGACATCTGGGGCAAAGGTTCAAGTATGTCATTTCTGTGCCTACAGCCCTCACAGATTCTGATGAGGGACAACTGCCCCACCCACTGTTTCCAGGGGGTGGGAGTGACCCAGGGAACTGTGCTGTGGCCGGGACGCTGTGCCCTGCGGCCGTGGCTGATAGGATCAGGAGAAGGAATCTGAGTCAAGGGTAGCTATGCAAGGGTAGCTTAGGGTAGATGTGGGGCGAAAAGGGTTGCTCAACTAGGAATGAGATGGGGCAACTAGAGTCTCGCTCTCAGCAGTGGGAACTGGGAAACTGAACCCAGCGATGCTGGCAGCAGGAGCAGAGGCTCAGAGACCCTCAGACGTGAGGACTCAACGGATCAGCAAGGAGAAGGTCCTGCAAGACCTGGGGCCTGGAGGAAACCCCTGTTCCCACAGGCTCATATTCTTTTATATTCTTTTTAAATCCTCACCTGAGGATATGTTTATTGATTTGAGAGAGAGAGAGAGAGAAACATGGATTGAGAATATTTAGAAATTACTTTTCCCCATAGTTTTATTGAGGTATTATTGGCAAATAAAAAGTGTACACAGTTAAGTTGTACATTGTGATTTTATTTAGAAACTAGAGGTCCAGTGCACGAAATTCATGTATGGGTAGGGTCCCTAGGCCTGGCCAGTGATCAGGGCCCATCTGCAGGGCAACTGGCGGGGTGATCAGGGGGCCCCCGCTGGCACCCACCTTGGCTGGCCTGGAGCCTGTGGGCTGGGGGCAGCTCCTGCATTGAGCGTCTGCCCCCTGGTGGTCAGTGTGTGTCATAGCGACCGGTCGTTCCACCGGTCGTTCCGCAGTTCAGTCGATTTGCATATTAGGCTTTTATTATATAGGGTGACTTTTGAGTGTATTGAGTGTCCAAAAGCAAAACGATTGTTGTGTAAATCAAGTGTGCTGTTTGAGTCAGACGTTATTGGGTCCAGTTCTCTAGTGTGAAACACAAACCCGAGGCTGCAAGTGAAGCACCTCATGTCACTTCCTGCTCAAGACCTTCACTGGCTCCCCGTTTCCTTCCAAGAAAGAGCCCAGCGGTTTATGGAGGCCTGGAAGGTCTCCAGCGTCAGCGGCCTGGCTGTGCCGTCACTCAGCCCCTGCACTGCACAGGGCCCAGGCTTGGTCAGCCCTCCGCTGCTGCTGTCTTGAACTTCTCAGTACTTTTATCTTTGAACTTAGGTTGTAAGTGAAGGTCAGTGGGACAAAGGGGCATATTCCTGAGGAGAGGAGATCCCTGAAGCAGCCATTTGCACACACACGGGCTCAGGCACAGAAGGCAGCGGCATGCAATAGGGTTTGGCCAGCTGCGCACTGCACACCCAGGGACAGTCCGGGCACTCTGGGACCCTGAGGGGCAGGCACCCTGCGACCGAGACCCAGGGCAGCATCAGCAGAAGGGCAGCACAGCCCGGAGAGAGAGCAGGGGCCTCCCAAGGGGGCAGCGCCAGAACACGGCAGGAGCCCGGCTGTCCAGTGGGTCCCCAGAGCCGGTCCCGGAGACACTGATGTTAACTCTCCGGCCTGAGCACCCAGACAGGAACTGCTGGCGCTCGGGCAGCAAACTTTACCTTTAAGGTAGCACAGAATAAAAGCGGACACGTGGACACTGCAATGCAGCACATCAGAGAGTTGGAATTCTTCAAAGACCTCCAAGTTTTCAGTTTTGAAAACTGCAACATGAAAGCAAATTATTCACAAGCTTAGAAATGGAACTTAAAGATGATCACATTCAACAGAAAAGGACACTATTTTCATAGGAAACTTTAGGAACTTCCAACTAATGTGGGAGACAATTTGAAAATTAATTGCTCCTTGTAATCATAGGTACAGGGATAAATGCATAAACAGGTGTTTTGAATTACGTACAAACCATGAAGCCACTTCCAGTTTCTTGTTCAACCTCCACAAGTTATCAGCGATGTCAGAGGAAACATTAAAATGCATTGTATATATTTGCATTTAAAATTAAACTCAAACTTACATGAAACTGATCTGTCTGAAGTTAAATCATTTTAGAGTTGTTTTGCAATATTTGCCAACTTAGATATACTAAAATTTATATTTTGAAATAATTTACCCGAGATTTATCTGGGTGTTGTCCTAGCCTATAAAATACTCTCCACAGTTCCCGTAACCGTGGCATCAGCAGACAGATCTTTCTCAATATTTAAAACTATCAGAATTGTTTGTGATCGTGCATTTGCCAAGAGCTTTCAATTACATGGATTGAAAATGAAGCTGCTAAATATGTACCTGTTGGTGATCTAATAAACGAATATGTAGAAAAGCAAGTGAGGAAAATTGTAGGATCAATCAAGATATATTAATACAATATCATTATTTTGTGTTATACAAAATTATAACACCAACATATTATTTTTGCAATTTGAAAGCTTTTCATGACTCATGTAATATTGTTATCCCTCTAATTATAGGCAAATCCCTGTACTATAAGTACTGAAATATTTCAAAGGGGAAAAACCTTACATTTCAGTACCTTTGACAGCACTTTCCCTCTGTCTGAACAAGGGGCCTGTGTTTTCACTGTGCGCTGGGTCCTACAGACAATGGGACTACTCCCGTCCAAAGGCCGTCCATGATCTGCTTTCCCGTGTAAGCGAAGGAGCCCCCACCTTATAGTGTTGTGTGTTTCCCCCTCATATTCTCCCCTTTGCTCACTCTGCTTCAGGTTTCAACACTCAGAGGTCTTCAGCCTTAGGGCTTTTATCCTGGCTGTTTTCTCTGCCAGGCATGCACTTCCCTCAGACCCCCATATAGCTCACACTGCCGTCTCTTTAAAGTCTGCTGAAATGTCGCTTCTTAATGAGGCACCCCCTGATCACCAAGTTCAAACTGCAGCCCCCCTCTTCCCTCCTGCTGACCCCTCTACCCTACTCTGCCTGCTCCCCCCTTTCATACCCCCTCCCCCGCCCCCCGCAGTACTTACACCTTCTGACCACAGTGTGTGTCCTGTGCTTGTCGTACATTATCTGTCTCCTCTGCTAAGATGTCAGCTCCACAAGGACCAGAACCTGTGTGTGCACCGATGGCTCCCCAGCTCCTAGACCGGGCCTGGCGTGGGGTGGGTGCCCAGTGCGTACCTGTGGGATGATTGAAGTCTGAAACTGCTGGATAAACATATAGCTGCTATATGCACTCCACAGTTACTCCCATAACTGCAATGTGCTAGTCTTTGTTGTGCAGTAGGCAAGTTAGATTATCGATTCCTCAGACTGTTTATAGCTAATACTTTTGTATTTCCAACTACTTTAATTAATGCAATTCCCATTATAGAGCTGTACACTCAATGCATTCTAATTAAATCGTGTTGTTCATATAATTGTTGCATATTTAGAGCTGTAAAAGGCTTTCAGAACGCTAAAAACTTTGTTATAAAAGCTCAACAGTTGAAATAAAATCCCAGTGGCTTAATTCTTCCTTTTCTTGTTAAGACTATTTATCTCCTATGAGACCTTGTTTTGCCTCAGTCTAAATGATAATAGAACACAGTATGTTTCCACTTAGGGGTATCTGTATTTTCATTCTGAATTTAGGTACAGCCAGTTGTGTTAGGAATCATTATAATTCATAGACAAAATATTCTTCATCTGTAGCTTTGTAGATCTTTGAAAGTCAATAATGCTTTCACATCTGATTTAATTTTGTTTTGTTTATCATGAGAACACCAAATTTTCTTCTCACTAAGATAAAATCGGGATGATGGATACAACCAGGATGTATCCTTTTAAAAAAAATAAACTTGTGCTGCATGCTACTTAAAAAAAAAAAATGAACTTGCTTCTTTAATGGGAGAAGTTGTTACTGGAACTTGCTGTCCTGCCTGCTTCTGGTGGAGTGTTTACATCAAGACAATAAAACTTGGATTCCCAAGGAAGCCTCCACAATAATGAAACACTGAAGTAGCATTCCAAAACTATTTTCTAAATGTTGATATGACATAAAACTTGACTAGCTTCTTTAAATATAATTAGAAAGATGGAAATCATGGCAGCAGTCTCATATCTATATTAGATGAAGGAATGGTTCCAAAGATCTTTCCATTTCCATGTGATATTACTATCATACGACCAATATTAGATGCGTGCTGTGAATAAAAGCCATAGGGCACTAAGATGATACTAAGACAGATGCTAGATTGTTGTTGGTTCTGTGTTTCCCAGTCTGTTTTCCTTACTGTGTCAATCAACCGACCAGTCTAATGTGTCTCCAGAATTTTCCCAATGATGAGAGGTAGCAACCCACCTCAACTCTAAGAAAAAGGAATTTGCTGGCTTACCTTTCTAGGAAGTCTAGAGACGGGTGGGTTTCCTCTCCGTCTCCTCCACGTGGCTGGCAGCTCCAGGTTAGAGGCTTGCAGAACTGGGGCTTCATCTTTCCTCAGCGTGAGGGCGGCCCGTGGAGTCGCCTCCCATCCGCACACCCGTCACTAGCACTGGAGGCTGGAGTGTTCTTTACCAGGTCTCTGACCGGTGCCGCGTGGAGATGGCGAGAGGTTCTGCCAAAGAACAGGATGCTGGTGATGCCTGCAGAAGCCGGATCAGAAAGCAAGCTGTACAGATAAACCTCTGCCTTGAGCTAACGGGCAAAGTAAACAAGGCCAAATCAATTTGAAGATAACGATAAGATAGTAAAGGGTTGAGGACTTTCAGGGGTGACTATACATCTATACTAATAATAGCCTACGCCAGTGGTCAGCAAACTCATTAGTCAACAGAGCCAAATACCAACAGTACAACGATTGAAATTTCTTTTGAGAGCCCAATTTTTTAAACTGAAACTTCTTCTAACGCCACTTCTTCAAAATAGACTCGCCCAGGCCGTGGTATTTTGTGGAAGAGCCACACTCAAGGGGCCAAAGAGCTGCATGTGGCTCGCGAGCCGCAGTTTGCCAGCCATGGGCCTAGGTGGTCATCACGCCCTCATGCCGTAATGCCCTCACGCCATCACAAGGAGGCTGCGTGCGCACTGGGTGCACATGGGTGGGCAGGGCTGCATACATGAGGAGGCGCGCATGGGTGAGCGGGGACTTGACGCCACATGCGCGGCGTGGAGGCGGGCCCAGTGGCCACTCTGCAAGGCCTGGGGGTCCCACAGCTGCATGCACCCTGGAGGCAGGACCCCCTGGCTCCGGCCTACCTCTTTGGGGCAATCCATCGAGAGGCCCTGGGGTCCCGGATCTCATGTGATTTCGTGCGCTGGGTCACTAGTATTAAATAACAAGAATGGGGCTTATCCACATTTTGCCTGTGTCTTTCTGTAGCAGCTAGTAATTAGCTCATCTATTTACTAATGGGAGGTTTACAGATGTCAATAGATTTGGGGTTGATTGTAGTAATATCATAGTAGATAAAGAAGAACTGACATGCATTAGGTTTCTACTATGTGTTAGGCCATAAATACTGAGATATTTTACATATATATGTATATATGTTAGTTGAGTTAATGAAGCATTGATTCATCTGTAAGAGAAGCAGAAATAGAGACAGATTCATAGAGAGTAGGCTAACAGCTGGCGGGGGGTGGGTGCTGCTAGGTGAGGAGGGTGGAGAAATTGAGCACAAAAGGAAAAAAAGGAAAAAACTCGTGGACATGGACAACAGAATGGGGATTGCCGAGGGGAAGGAGGATGGGGAGAGGTAGAAGGGGGTATAGGGGAGACTTGACTTGGGGTGGTGAATACACAATACAGTGTACAGATGATGTGTTGTAGAATTGTGCACCTGAAACCTGTATAATTTTGTTAACCAGTGTCACCCCAATAAATTCAATAGAAAGGAAAAAGGAAAGGAAAAACTTAATGGTGACTTAAAGATATGTGTTTATTATCTCACATAACAGAGACCCAGAGGCAGGCAGTGCAAGGATGCACTGCAGCTCCATGACCACTGGGACCCAGGCTCCTTCTCTCTTGTTCCAGTCTATCGCATCATGTTGTGGTTCCTTCCTTCCTTCCTTCCTTCCTTCCTTCCTTCCTTCCTTCCTTCCTTCCTTCCTTCCTTCCTTCCTTCCTTCCTTTTCATTCTTTGTCTCATATATATTAAAGGCAGGACCCTCCACCACAAAAAGATTATGCCTCACTTTGTTACGATAATCGCTTTGTAGCCATGGTCTGGGACCTAACCTGCAATGCCAATGCGGTATGCCTGTAATTCTTTTAGTGCCCAACTAAAATTTGGAGTTTGGTTATTAAGTAAGGGGAAGGGGGCGGGGATGACTATTGAGAGACAACCAGGAGTGTCTACCTCATAATTATCACCTAAGACGTACAACAGACTTTGGCCATTGAGCCTGAAGACCATGCTACTCAAGTTAGGAAAATCTTAATGCCCCTGGATGTGCCAGTGTTGCCCTCGAGCGCTCCCTTCCTTCTCTCGCCCAAGTCCTCAGATTGACTCTGAGGTGTTTTCTGGGGCATCTTCTCAGGGTCCTGGCAGGTGCTGACTTCCCCGAGCATCTGTGTGCGGTGATCTGGGCAGTGCGCTCTCACTAACACCAGGTGTGACCACTGTTTTCTCACATGCCAGCCCTTCTTCCCACGTGAGTGGAGGGGTGGGAGCTGTCGATGAGAGTTACCCCTTTGATGCTCAAAGGTACTTTCATTTCTGTCCTAACCAGCCGGTACATTGTGACACTTCTAAACTCGAGGCGGATGTATAGTAAGCACAGCATCCTTTCCTCTCATCAGAAAAATATTGAGTGTAGCTCTTCTGCTTCATCTCCCATATTGCCAGTCCTGTGAGGAGCAGTAAGAGTACAACAGGCTTGTATATTAAGTAGCCTCGAGTAAATTTATTAAAGTGTAGATCTGGTAAACGTGTTTCTCCCTAGAGATTACTTGACAAAATAAGTAATGAACAGACGTTCGGAAATATCTCAGTGATATAGACATAAAAACACATCTATTATTTGAACTGTAAACATGTTCAGATATGTTTAAGGCCTCACTGTGATGGGTCGTATATCACAATGTTAGTATATTGAAAAAGTTGTTTGGCAATTTCCCTCGTGTTTCCAGCCTCCCAGAGACTAGAAGTGTGGACAAAAAGCTGAGTGCCAGACTTCCTCAGTAAAAGACTTCTTACGCATGATTCTGAGTGGTCTCTACAGCGACCTTAAGCCAAATCAAAGTGCTTTGTGTCTCCATGGGGCCATCATGTTTGAAAAGGTTGTCAACGGTTACTGTGCGGGAAGTTAGTGGTTTTAAAAAACTGAGCATAGAAAGACTCATTTTCTCCAGTTTTAAGTTTGGGTTTCTCTTTACTAAATTCACCACCCAGTGTGCCTCTTTCAGAAGTTCATCTCCTGCAGCCCTTCCCGCCAGGGTGGCCAGATTTACCAAATGAAGACACCGGACACCAGGCCAGTTTGAATTGCAGACAAACAGTGAAGACACTTTTAGTATACATATGTCCCAAATGTTGCATGGGTCATACGTTTACTGGAAATCATGTGTTACTCAGCTGAAATGCGAATTTAACTGGACATCCCGTATTCTAGCTGGCAACCTGCTTCCCGCCCCCGTTGCCATGGTCTTGTCCGTGTTCAGCATTTTCTTCATTGACGCGCACAGCTCCATCAGTGGGTTTCTGCTGCCCCTGCGTGTGCCTCGGCCTGGGGCGTTCCAGTCCGCATGGTGCTCTCTCCTCCCTTTGCGGGTTCCTCAGCTAAGGCAGCTCACTCCTGATCTGTGGGTAGCATGGCGGGTTTATGCTGAGACTTGGACGTTATTTTGAGCCCCTTCACCTCTGTCCTCTATTTCGTCATCAAGTCCTCTTGGGCGCGCATGGGTCTTCCTTCACAGTCTGTTTTCCGTCCCTTCCCCTGCTCTTTCCCCCTCCCTCCCTGTCTCTTTCTGTCTGCCTGTCTGTCCGTTCCCTCACACTGCCCTCAGTTCAGGTCCTTGCTCACCGCGGTTCCTGCCCACCTGCTTTCCCAGCCGCCTGCTCTAGGCTCTCGCTGCAGGTGACTTTGCATTCCTCTTAATTGCACCCACTTTTATTCCTTCCCAGCTGAAAACCTTCAGTGACTTACTGTTGTCTGCAGAACGAAGTGTAGGCTCTTATTTGAGGCCTCACATGCAAGACAGGCCGGAACTGGCCTCCACCTATTTGTCTCGTCTCAGTTACACAGCTTGTGTCACCATGACATAAGATTGAAAACCCCCTGACACATGTTCTAACCGATGCAGTCATTTGCCATGTGGATGAATAGGAAGGGTCATCTTAGTTTACCTCACTGCATTAGTTAAATGTTACTTTATAAACTTTAATACAAATTCATGTAAATACAAAGAAATGTTTGACTTTTCCCATTTATCAAATGTCACACATTTTCTTGTACTTTGAATTAGTTTTAGGTAATAAAAAATATGATTTGTTAACAAAATTTAAAAAGGCACCTTGGCTTTGTGACCGAATGTATGTGTTCATTATCATTAAACTATGTAACAGCGGCATGTCATGACCTCTTGCTTGTTGGTTCTTGTATTTTGTACTTTAAAATCAACCTTTTCATCCTTTTGAAATGTTCCATCCCTTTTCCAGTATATTTCTAAGGGATGAGGTAAGAAAGTAGTCCTCAGCTTGCTGTGTCCGAGCACCTTCCACAGCAACTGTATTTCAGAACGAGATCGTCTGTATTCGCAGTAAATAAGCAGCCAGACTGTGCGCAGCCCTCCACTCCCCCTCATGACGAACTGCGTGTCTGTGCAGGAGCCCAAGGCTTGTTGAGTCCCAGGCGGGTCCCCACCACACTTCTCTGCTTGGGTTTGGCTCGGTTACAAAACACTAGCAGCTTCTTGTGGGGCCATCTGAGAAAACTACAGCTGCTTCCCGTGACGCCTCCTTTCTCATGCTTTTCTCCCGGGTCGTAATACATGGAATGAATAATGAGTTCCGGCCCTGGTCTGTAGTTATCAAGATGAAAATAGGTTGCGTTAATCTTGAACTGCGGTCTTGCTGAGTTAATCTTCGGGATCATTACTGATCGGTCTGATCCAGTTAGTTACAGTCCACGCGCATCTGCAGGAGTCAAGGTGCTTAACATCATCAGGTGCTCTCAGCACATCATGCCTCTCCAGGTCCGCTGTGTCCCCTTCCCACCTGTCCTCTCTCCTGGCAGGCTACCTGCGGCTCCTCAAGCTGCTTCCTGCCCTCTGGCTCCTGAGTGGCCCCAGCCAATGGGACGCCCAGCAGGGATTCAGAGGGAAGGGAAAATGAGGTCAGATTCTACCCCCCCTTCTCCCATCAAGGTCAAAGGTCACTTTGGATGGGCAGTTTTCTTCAGACTGAAGGTCAGTTACTTCTCAAGGCAGCCTAACCTCTGCAACGCTCTCTCATTCTGGATCCCGGGAAATTCTCTTTCCTGTACTTTCAGGCCAAGGGGTAGTAACCATGACCACTAGCCTGAGGCTTTAGCACTAATGTTTACGGCTCCCCTATGTGTCCCACCTCTTTGCAAAAAGGTCCTCGATGAGTGGAGTGTCCCATGTATTTCCTGTCTGGAGCCTCTTTGACACCGTGCTTGACATGTAGTAACTAAAGTAATCCCTTCAGCTATCCTATGAGGGAAGTACCAACAGTATCCTCATCCTAGGGAAAAGGAGAGGAAAGCACAGAGAGACTGCAGGGCTAACATGTGATAGCCAGGGCTCACGCCTGGCTCCAGGCTACCTGGTCATGACCACCTGCTGTTCCCAGGTATGATGACCTGAGTGACACAGTGCATAGTGTTTCATCGCTGTTTTGGGAGTATTCACAAGAGCAAAACGTATTAAAGTAATCATGTCCACAGACAGGGTGGGCGAGATTATCACCAGCACCCCTCCCCACCTAGCCTTTCATCTGGATACTTCAAAAGATAGTGATTTTTTTCCTTTACCCAGGAGAGATTGAAAGGCTGATACTCTTTGCTGTTAAGGAATAAGAAGTTCAAATTTTAGTTATTATCCTCTGCTCTACTAGAAACATTTCTTTGCCAACCATTAAGTATTCGCTTTTAAATATGAACTCATCAAAGGCTTGGATTTAGCCCTTCTCTTTCCTTCAGAGCCCAACGTTAGCATTCGGTATTCATTTCTCACAGTGACCTAGTTTCCCCCTCATTTCGGCCCGTCGGCCTGTTCCCAGAACTGAGCAGTCATCATTCTGCTGTCTTCCTTGTGTTGGGGCCGCGTCTCTTGCCCTGCCCCCTGCTCTCACCACTCAGTCTTCATTGTTCATTGTGCTCCGTATTCTTCTGGGGTGTGACCTGTCACACTGCCCGTCCTCCTGGCCGCTGGTGACTGCAGCTGCGGTGTGTTGATTCTGGACGGTGGGTGCCCGTGGTTGCTGCGAGGTGCTGCTGCTGGAAGGCTTGTTTGGCAGTTACATTTTTGTCCAGCACAGCAGCTTCCCAACCTGCAGCGTCAGTTCTTCAGGCTAAAATACCGAGGAGAGAAACGGCCCGGTAGCAGCTCCCGTGGGATCCTCGGATCTCTCCAGCTTCACAGGACGAGGGCCTGTAATTATACTGGCCCCAGGTATACACAGACTTTAAAAACGCAGTTGCTTTGTAGGAACTCAAAGAAGAAAAACATGCATTTATGGTTCAGGTGTTCTTGTTGTTAAAAATAGTATATGTAAATGAGAGGCTGTTTATCCTTTGGTTTTTGGGTGGGTATTCTGCAGTAAAGGTCTTGTTCTTGACCAATTTGCTTCCCAGTCATTTTCCTGAGCGTGGGCGGTCGGGTCATGGGCGAAGGCCAGGGCTCCCTGGCAGCTCCCTCTCCCAGTGCCCGGAACCCCGCACAGCGTTACCGTGGGCTGAAACTGCCAAACTAGGGAATTTGACCAGAAATTCAAATCTGTGAGCACAAGCAACCATTTCTATTTTCTCAAACTACTTACCTTGGTGTTTTATTTAAGATTTATCCTGAAATAAACTGTAGCTGTAAGACTACAAGAGAAAGCTGCTTATTAAAATGTTTTCGTTTTACCACATGATTGGTGTAAATAGTATCTTTTTGGTCAAATGTTTTTGCATGAAGAGAGTATAGTTTGAGTGCATTTTCAAAGATTTGCTAAACTAAATAGGGAAATTCTGGTTGCACCTATTTTTTAGGACAAATTGCCAAAAAAAAAAAAAAAGATCAATGTGGTGGTATTTTTTTTTCTTTAAAAAAAACTGCTATTTTATGTACACTTGAGACCTAGAAAGATTAAGCCAAATATGACTTACTCCATTGTGCTGGCAAAGACTTAAGAAGATGTCATGTGGAGTTATTTAGTTTATTCCATCAAAAGGCTCTTTCATCTGCCATCCAAATAAGGAATATTCAAGTACAGCAATGTTTTAAAATCTAACCCTCATTATAAATGAACAGAATTTCAAAAAATTGTCATTGAAATCAACTAAAACAAAAATAAACGTATGAAGTAGATTTATGCATTGTGTTCCTATAAATTTCAGTGTCTGTGAGTTCAATTTGCAACAAAGGAAGAGTAAGTACGGGGATTACCCAAACAGGGGAGAGCAGAAGTTTTTCTAGGGGTTGGGAAGTTGACGGGGCTACAGCCATTCAGCCGCTGTACCTGCAATCAGTTTATCTGTTCACAACTGTGGGCTGGGATCCAGGGCCCAGAAATGCCATTCATCCTGCCACTTCTTTCCCTGGCATACACTTAGCAAAACCCCTTCTCTTGTTAGGCCTAATCACTAACTATTCCATATATACACTTCGGCCACTGGATATTGCTAGAGTAAAACATTAATGGTGTGGATTGGTCTCCCTATAAACTCATGCCCACATACCTCAAATAGGCACTCAATCTAGCCTTATAGCCCTGACATGCTTCCCTGGTGTGTGTGCCTTCTCCCTCTCAGGGATGACTACTTCCGGATTTAATTTGTCTCAAACTAACTGTATTGCTTTCCCTTCCCCTTATCTCAGTTGCTTCATGTTTCACTGAGTAAATGGACCCCATCAGACAGGTACTACCTCATGCTCCCAGCACCCAGTCTCCCAGCACCCAGTCTCCCAGCGCCCAGTCTCCCAGCCTGCATCTGTTCCTAATTCTGCGTCTGGCATCCCGTTACCATGCACAGAGCTCCCCCGGCCCAGCCAAGGGCCAGTCCTCCACAAGTTTACCGAGGCCTTCTTCTCTTGCCTTCTCAAGTATATCACACTTGCAATTTTCTTCTTTCTGCAGCATCATCGATTTTTAGAATCATGGGATCATTCTCATCAGTGCATTTTACTATCTTCTGTCTTAACACAAAACAATGCCCTTCATTTACCCTTCCAGCTATTTCCCATTTCTGTGCTCCCTTTTCCCAGGAAAACTACCTGAAAACAGTTGTCTATCCTCTTGACTATACTTCTTCATGTTCCACTCACTCCTTGACCCTCTCCAGTTGGACTTCTGTCATCTTTGCCCTCCTGAGACTGCTCTAGCTAAGGTCATTGGTGACTTCCATATTGTCAAAAACCATGCCCATCCTTGTGTTACTTGTGTTTAAGTGGCAATTGTCAGGGCTAACTTCCTCTTCCTCTTTGAAACACTGTTTTACTGTTGGTTTCTATAACATCACACTGAGGTGCCTATGGAGGTGTCCCACCTAGGCCTCCCTTCATGTGAACTGGCTACAGAGTGACAGCTGACGGACAGCCTTCAACTACCATATTTTTAGATCCAACACAGTGGAGAGACAGTCCAGGCTCTCGGAATATTCCCAGCATGATGGGGGTCCTGGAACTGGGACATGCTTTCACTATACCGGTTTTCTCTAATAGACACATTGGATCAGCAAGTCCTCTCTGGCCAAGCCAAGTCTCTCTTGGAACCCAGCTGTGGTCTGAAGCTCTTCCCATCCAATCCCTCCATCCCTCTCTTCTTTCATAGAAGTCACACCTGCATAAGGTGTGAACTCTCTTGACCTACACCTGCTCCCTCCTCCTTTATGCGTCTCTTGTATGTCTAATCCCACCTTGGTGACACCCTCCCAAAGGACGCAAATGGACTCACATGCTACCCTATCCCTTTCCTACGTGGCAGTTCTTGCTTCTCCTCCTCCTCTTCTCCATAAACCCTTCATACTCATAGCTCCACCCTTCCTTGTTGCCTTTGGGATGGCATTCAGCCCCATGGCTTTAAATACAACCTCTGTGTCACTGAATAGCAAGTATGTATCTCTGGCTCTAATTTCTCCCCAGAACCCCAGACTTCTATATCTAATCATGTCCTTGACATCACAACTTGATCATCTAAACTATTTCAAGGAACTCTCAAACCTCATCCAAATCTGTCCTCTCCAGCAGCCCTCATCTCAATAACTGACTGCAGTCACCCTTGATTGCTGTCTTCCTCCTCTCCCCTTAGCAAGTCCTATTGACTGAACTCTATCTCCCAGATCTTTTCATTGTTCCTCTTCATGATTGCACCCTAGTAAGTGTTGTGGCCACCCTCCAATCATTGCTCTCTTGCCCACTCACAGTCCATTCACCACTCATAGCCAAAATGAGCTTTTAAAAGTGCCCATCAGATCTAGTCATTCCCTCGTTTATAGTACCACAAAAGCTTTTTGTTGGACTTTTAATAAAGCCCAGATTGTCTGTAAAACCCTACATGATTGGCCTCTCCTGGCCCCTCAGGTCCACCTTTTCCTTCCCAACCAGAGTTGGGGCCTGGGGAAGGAAAAGAAAGCCAAGGTTATCCTTGCCTTTGGGCCTAGTTATATAGGTGTTGTTCCTCCTTGTCACTCAGATCTCAGCGTAAATATTACCTCCTCAGCGAGGCCTTCTCTGGCCTCCCAATCTAAATAATGTATTTGGTTACTTTCTAGCACATCACCCTATTTTCATTCTCTTCATAGCACTATATTCTCTCATCTTCTTTTACTGACTGCCTCCTCGCCACTAGAATGTAAGCTGCATGAGAACAGATCCTTTTCTGCCTTGTTCATCGCTGAATTCCCAGCACCCCAATCAGTGCCTGGTGTGAGTGAGCAGCATACATATTTGTGCATGAGTCAATTGACAGAGCTTCGTTTTTTCACCTGCATGAGCACATTTGGTTCTCTGAGAGAAATGGTAGTGAATTTTTCTAACTCTGCACTTCTGAACTTGTAGCTCTTATTATATTCATCATTCCCCCAAGATGTACTTTTCCTTGAATATACATAATGCCAATAGAGTTAAAATCTCATTATCGTGAGCTCCATGGGGCATGCATTGGCTTTGTTACAGTGGAATTTGTCACAAAGCCAGAAATTGCATTTCAGTCTACAGAAACTGGGGAGAAGACAGCTGGTTCTCTGTTTCTCTGTGGGATTATGAAGGGGAAAACTCTAACTCTGACATGGGAAGTGAGTGAGATCGAGGCAGCCTCCTGCCTGCCTGTGCAGCCGCCCTGTCATTCCACGTGGAAGGCTGGCCCTGGGTTCTTTGTTTGCTTCCTGCTGAATGATTTGAGTATTGGAAGAAGGGGTAGTTGAGGAAGAGAGAAAAATGCAAATGGAGTTACTATTTGGTGACAAGAAAAGATTCTAATGTTGAACAGTGCTCTCTCCTACCCTTTGTGGCATGAAGGGGCCATCATCAGGTGCTGCATTCGCACGTGAGAGTGGACATGAACAAGGCCAGAACGTGGAACAGGACAAAACAGAACAGAGTTCCTGTCATGAAGTATTTGGTGCTGACAGTTTGTTGTAAAAGGAGCATGAAGGTTTTTTGTTTTGTTTGTAATTGTTCTTTCTGAAATGTGGAAACAGCTTTGTTACATTAGATCTTTCTTTCACTGCAATGGTAATTATGCTCAAGGCAGACCATCAAATTTATGTTTTAATGGTGCAAATGTTGTTATGTAAAGATGTCTTGAGCTTTTAAAGTAATTTATTAAGAACTTCTTCTGGCTCTCTCAGGCAGAAGTATTATTCCCTCTCCTTTGTACTCATAATACTTGATACACGGTCCTTACCATGTTGTAATTGTATTTATGAGTCTGTATCGTGTACACTAAGCACACGGGCTGTGTTTCACTCATTTTTGCATTCCCTACCTGTACCCACCCCCTCCCACCGCCACTCCCCATCTTACCTAATAGAATGGTGCCTGGGAAAGTGGCGGGGGGGGGGAGAGGGTTATAGAATGGTAGTGTCTACTTCTATAGCTACTTTAACCTATTACTTATATCATCCACTACATCTTATTCACCCTTTTTAGCAAAGCTGCTTGCTTAATGGCCAGTGATTTCTAGTCTATCAAAGTAGGTGGGATGTTAACTTCTCCCAGACTGTTACATTGCATTCTCCCTCTCTTAGTTCTTATATTGTCTTCATTACTAAGCCCATCTTGTCTTTCTCCATCAGTAAGTAGAATCTGCCTGTTAAAAATTTACCTGACCCGTTTCTCTTCTACTGTTTTATATATGCCTCAGTGGATTTCGTGTTGGTGTCTTATTTGTCTTTACCCCCAGCTATCTTAATGAACTGTAGGTTATTTGAAGGCCAGTCTAAACCAGCCAGTGCGTACTCCCTGAAAGCACTGTGAGCGGCACAGTGGGAAATGCCTACAAATGTTAGGGAACTGATCATTTGCCCGGGGAATCAGAACTCACTGTATTTGCTTTATTTGAGATGCCAGGACTTGTAAGATACACCATCGAGTTATCGATAGCTTTCACGCAAGAAGAGAACCCCTGCCATGTGATATGTAGTATATGCACTGATTGTGAGTCATCTCAAGTTCAGAAACATGAGCATCCCCGGTGACATTCCAAGGAGATGACAGGCACCTACAAAAGCCCAGGGGAATTTAGCAAAAAGCCAAAGGATCTAGAAGCTCGTAGGACAGACTCTCCTGTTGGTTTTCCTCCCACCCTCCTTGCCGTCTCCCCACCATTACCCTTCCCAGGCACCCACTCCTGGTGGTAAGGTAAACATCAGTGAAGATAATGCTCCCCTAAGGCTTCCCTTAAAATGATGTAAGGTAAATAAATTGATTGAGTTCTTTAAAAAGGGACACTGAGAAATCATAAATTCACAAATGTAAATTCATACATCAGTACACACAGCACTGTTTTCCACACAAGTAGGTACTGTAAGAACCAATTAAATGATGGCTCCGTTTTGTCCTTATCTGTTTTTATACCAGTAGACCTGTAATTGTATATTCAGACTGATGTTTGGGCCAAGTCTGTCTTCACAAAGATGTTAATTGTAAATTTAGACCATGATATTATTTCAACATGTACTTTGTTATTTACTTTTCCCTTCTAGAATACTGCTTTCACTTGTTTGTTGAGCATCAGTACAAATTCCTTTTTTTTTTTTTTTTTTTTCTCTCCGTGGCGAATGTCTGGGTGAAATTGCTGCCTGGCAAAGGGCTCTGGGGCCTTGTATGATTTATATCTTCTAATTTTATTCCATTGTAAAGATTCCAAAATGTTGTACTGAAAGACTCTAAAATGTTAGAGAAACTTAAATAGTTTTAATTCTTTAAAAATCTAGGCCTTTGCTCATCTTCCAGACTGAGCAGGGCTCTAGCATATCTGAGGTTTGGGAAACTTTGGCTCCAGTTGATGAGGAGGGTCTAATATAGGTCTTTGTTGCTGAGTGAAATTCAGTGGTTTTGGCTCATGGGAATTTGTGCAAAATTGTTGGTTGGTTTGATTTGGTTCCCTTTGGACTACACCCATGAAGTTTTCTTTGGGTTTAGCTTGGTGATCCCCACCCCACACCAGACTCAAAGTGGAACACAGTGGGAACATTGAGGTTTATACCTCAAGCTATAACTCATCCTAGAGCTTTAACCAGTTTTTGGGTTTTTTTTAAGGGAAAAAAAAAAGCCACCATTTTAAATCTTTGAGTGAAATATTTATTGAAACTAAACAATCCCAGTTAGTTGAGATCTTAGAGGTCATTTGACAAACTCTCCACCTGATGCGTGATCCCAAGGATCAATTTCAGAATTAAAGTATTTTAATAGCTAATTCACTTCCATGCAGGATCCCATATTTGTCCTTTGGTTCAAGCTTGTTGACTTTGTGGTCCAAGTTTGCTATATTTGTATGATTCTTTTTCTTTTTAATTTGTCAAGAACCAAGGGAGGTGTATAAAAACTTCCAGATGTGTATATTTATACTTGTAAATCTGTCAATTTATGCCTTATATATTTGGATAGAATTGATTGCTTCATCTTCCTGGAATCTTTCCTTTTATGTTATATAGTGACTGATTTTATCTATAACAAAATTTTAATTGATTACAGAGAGAGGAAGGGAGAGAGAGAGAGAGAGAGAGAGGTGAGAGAGAAACATTGCTCTGTTGCCTCCTGCATGTGCCTCTACCAGAGATCAAACCTTTAACTTAGGTATGTGCCTTGATTAGGAATTGAACCCGCCAACTTTTGGTGTACGGGATGACGCGCCAACCAATTCAGCCACCCAGTCAGGGGTGTAACAATTTTTTATATCCTGAAGTTTATTTTAAGAAACTTATCTAGGCCCATATCTAAAGCCCACAGCACATGTACAGAATGTTACCAACAGGTCTGAGCCAGCATTTGGTCATCACTTTGATATGACCACAACAAAATGTGTAAATGCCCACACTAAGCCAGACATATTCCACATATTTTTACTTTCAAACTTTCTGTGTTCTTACGCCTTAGTTGTGTCTCCTTGTAATGATACATGGATTACTTTTACTTTTTTATCCAAGTTTTAGTCAATTTAGTAGTTCCTGATATTTGCATTTAATTCTTATATCTCTATCACTATTTCTATTTATCCTGTGTTTCTTTTTGTCTTTTTCTCTCCCCACCCCCTTTCCCTACCTTCTGTTTTGCTAACCAACTTTTTAAAATTTATTTTCCCCACTCCTTATCTAGAAGTTATATATTCTCTTTTCTTTTAGTGGTTACCCTAATAAGTGTACTTGAATTCATAGAGTTTAAAATTCATATTTCTAATCTCCTGATCTATATGATTAATTTTAATCACATCCCTCCCATTTTATCTAATCATTGTTAAATGTTTTAATTATATCTTGTTCTTATGTGACTCAAATTAGTCATCATTATTATTATTTTGTTAAAAAATTGATGAATATTTGAATTTTCCCATGTTCTTTCAGTTTCTTTGCTCAGTGTTGTCTTCTTCACTTCTTTTTGGTTTCAATTTTCCTCTTCCTGAAGTGTGTCCTTTGGTAGCTCTTTCAGAGAGGATCCTTCAGTTGGTAACTCTATGAGTATTTCACTTGACTTAACATATTTCCTGAATTTGGAATTTTTGGTTGACAGCTATGTTTTCTCAATGCTTTAACCTAATTGGTCTCTTTCAGCCAATTTCCTGCATTGTTTTAAAGAGTTTTACTCTGTGTATGTGTTCTGTGGTTTCACAGCAATATGTTTTCATGTGGATTTATTTGTATTTCTCTTACTTAGGACTCACTGTGCTTCCTAAATCGGAGGACTCACATCTGCCATCAATTCTGGAAAATTCTCAGCTAATCTTTCTTTGAATAGTTTTTCTCTTTCATTCTCTTTGATGCCTACTTTCATAACTCATTTTCCTTTTTATTCATTGCTGTTGTCTTGGGCTTTAAAAAAAGTATTTTTATCTTTATATCGTTCTTTGTTGCATTTCGGGTAATTTTCTCAAGATATTTTTTCTAGTTCACTAAGCATTTTCTCGAGTATGTCTAATCTGTTTAGTGCTTACATTAATTTTAAAAATTGCAATGATTATGTCTTCATTTTCATAATTCTATTTGGTCATTTCTTTTCTATCTATTTTTGCTTTTCATAGTGTCTTTGCTATTATATTATATTTAATTACTTATTTAAGTATTTAATAACTTTAAACGCATGTATTGTATGATCTTTATATCAAAAGTTCTTATAGATCTAGACCTGACGTTTGTCACACTTGCTGACTCTATTCTGGTTGATTGTATGCTTGTGGGTTTTGTTATTTTGGACTGTGAGCTCATCTTCAGTGGTGCTTTGGCTGTTGCGTCCTATACTGCAGCGTTAAGGGCGTGTCACTATAGACTAGGCTTAGTTTTGCTTCTGCCTGCTGCCCCAGAGCTATCATCAGCTTCAAGCACTTTTTATACTAACGTTAGTGATTGAGATTTGCAGACCAGTTGGGTAGTGGAAATTTACACCTCAGTTGTGCACATGGATAGGTCAATAGTTACTAATGCTGAAGGTAGACCTTTTCTTACCCCACCCATTGTTCTGGCAGAAACAGACAAATGTCATTGTTGTTTCCCATGCTATTAGGTAGAATTGAACATATATATATATGTTCAATTCTACCTAATAGATATATATATGTGTGTGTATATATATATGTATATATACATATATACACACACATATGTACATATATATATGTGTGTGTGTGTGTGTGTGTGTATACACATATATAACATATATATATGCCTTTTTAGTGATGGTCCCAGGTTTATAAAGAGATCTTGTTTCCAACTGTCACTTTATACTCGTCTAAACTCTCGTTACTGATATTAGCACTCTTTTCCAACCCCCATACTCCTAGGGTTGCTCCAGCATTAGCTCATTCACCTCTTTGTTTTTCATTTACTTTTTTTGTTTTTTATGCCTAACATTTTTGCTAATTATGCATTTAAAGGGTATACATTATATTTTATCCAGAATCTTTAAGTAGATTTTATTTTTTATTATTTAAAAATGTGATTGAATTTATTAGGGTTACATTGGTTGATAAAATTATATAAGTTTAAGCTGTACAAGTCAACAATACACCATCTGTATATTGTATTGTGTGTTCACCACCCCAAGTTAAGTTCCATCACCATTCATCCCCCTTTACCCTGTTCTACCTCCTCCATCCCTTTTTCCCTCTGTTAATCACCATAGTATTATTTGTATCTAAAAGATGTGTTTTTTTTTTCTTTTTGCTTAATCTTGTTACCTTTTTCTCACTAAATTTTTTCCATCACCATTTATCATCTCTATACTCTCTTCCACCTCTATCTCCCCTGCCCCCGCAATCACCACACTGTTGTCCATGTTCATTCAACTGAACCACCCAGCAAATAAAGACAGACTCCTAGAGTGCAGGCAGGCAGCTCTGGTGGGTGTGTGGTGGGGTGAAGGGACTGAGGAAAAAAAAAAAAAGAAAAAAGAGAGAGAGAGAACTCCTTAAGTCTATTTTAGAAGAAGAGACTTCAAGCTTTCCGGACAGCCAAGAGTGGGAGAATTGGAAGTCTCAATCATTTTGCATTTCCCTGTCCTAATGCAACTGGTTTGTCTATTGTTATTATTGAAGTGTGGGACTTTTTATTGATCTCTGTTACCTTTTTGTTGTTGTTGTCCTTAAATTTGTCCTCATTTTAGCTTTTGTTTTTCTGACTCAGTTATCTAGTTATGTTAGTTTTACCTCCCAGACCTGAGTCATTTGTTAATTCGATGTGCATATGTTCTTTGATTTTTCCACAAGAGTTTGGTAAAAATATTAAACCAAAGGAATCTATTTTTAATTTTTTAAAACACAAATTCAAAAGAATATATACATCCCTATGTTCATTGCAACATTATTAACAATAGCCAAATATATGGAAGCAACCCAAGTGCCTATCAATAGACAAGTGGATAAAAAAAAGTTGTGGTACAGCCCTAGCTGGTTTGGCAGAGGGCCAGCCTGCAGACTGAAAGGTCCCAGGTTCGATTCCAGTCAAGGCCACATGCCCAGGTTGCAGGCTTGATCCCCAATAGGGGGCATGCAGGAGGCAGCCAGTCAATGATTATCTCTCATCATGGATGTTTCTATCTCTCTCTCCCTTTCCCTTCCTCTCTGAAATTAATAAAAATATATTTTTTAAAAATTGTGGTACATATATAAAATGGAATATTACTTGGCCATAAAAAGACTGAAATCTTACATTTGTAACAGCCTGGATAAACCTGGAGGTTATTATGCTAAATGAAATAAGTCAGACAAATACCATATGATTTCACTTATATTAGCAAACAAGACAGAAGCAGACTCATAGAAATAGAATAGACTGATGGTTGCAAGAGGTGAGGAGGTTTGGGGGACTGGGTGAAGAAAAGATTAAGAAGTACAAATTTGTAGTTACAAAATAGTCACAGGGATGTAAAATACAGCAGAGAGAATATAGTCAATAATATTGTAATAACTATGTATGATGCCAACTGGTACTGGAAATATTGGGAGGAACACTTTGTACAGTATATGATTGTCTAACCCAGTGGTTCTCAACCTTCCTAATGCCGCAATCCTTTAATACATTTCCTCATGTTGTGGTGACCCCCAGCCATAAAATTATTTTTGTTGCTACTTCATAACTGTAATTTTGCTACTGTTAATGAATCGTAATGTAAATATCTGTATTTTCCGATGGTCTTAGGCTCTACAGCAGCAGCTCTCAACCTGTGGGTCACGACTCACAGGTTGAGAACTGCTAGCAGGGTCGCCATCCTCCAAGGGGTCCCCGATTGGAGAGGGTGCAGGCTGGGCTGAAGGGAACCCCCCTATCCCCCCCCACCCCCGTGCACGAATTTTGTGCACCGGGCCACTAGTACTAAATAATATTGAATGTAAACTATAGTTTAAAATTAAATTTTAAAAAACTTTCCATGTACATAGCCCAGGAATATACCACTAAAGATTTCTCTGTCAGTGGACAATGATCAGAACTCCTTGAAATTACTTACAAATGTATCTAACTCTGTTATTTATTTCTGTTTACATTTCAAAATTTTGCCCATAGGCTTATTCCCAATGAACTTGCTCAGTGCAATTCACTTCTGCCATTATTTCCTTTTTTTAAAAAATATATTTTATTGATTTTTTTTACAGAGAGGAAGAGAGAGGGACAGAGAGTTAGAAACATCGATGAGAGAGAAACATCGATCAGCTGCCTCTTGCACACCCCCCACTGGGGATGTGCCCGCAACCAAGGTACATGCCCTTGACCGGAATCGAACCCGGGACCTTTCAGTCTGCAGGCCGACACTCTATCCACCGAGCCAAACCGGTTTCGGCGACTTCTGCCATTATTTCTTAAAGTGCATGCTGTGTGCCATTATGTGTAGTGTCTGCACCAGAGATGTAAAGAATAAGGCCTCATTCCTTCCTTCTCGGTGCTCATAGCCTGTTTGAGCAGAAATTCAGGTGAGCAGATAAACCAGTCATATGATTATCTCTTCCTGCATTGTGCTCAGGATCAACTTCTACCTGACCTATCTGTAGTTTATGGCACCCACCCTCTCTCTGGTTTGCTATGTCATAGACATACAAGTTAAATTTATACTGTTCGTTTCTGGGAAAAGCTTCACAAGGCCAATTTCCATTTCTCTTCTCCCTATAGTCTTCTGTGAATAAATTCATTTAGGGTAACTTTACCTCAGTAAAGAATACTGGAAACAGTGGATGTGCTATGTTACTTTCAGATATTCTTTTCCTTTCCTCTTGTTCCAGTGTACTATTTTCTTCTTTAGTTGAAAATCTTCTCAAAATCTTCTCTTCTCCAAACTTTCAGTTTCCCAGGAAGGCAGTGCAGTATCGATGTCGGATGTCATTGTGATCTTTCTGACCTGGTCCCTTGTGCTGACTTTTTCCCCAGGGTTTCTTACCGGGTCCATGACTTCAGCTCTGTTTCTTACTGTTGGTATTTGAACATTTGTTAGGCAAACGAACGATGCAACCGCGTTTTCCGTGAAGGTGCTTAGTTTCGTTAAGAAATAAGTTTTCATCTGGACTAGAAATTTTTCATTTGATCTTTACTCTTTTTCTCTCTGTAACCCCAACTAACATTAATTAATCAGGAAGTCCTGCCAATATATCCCCTTCAAAGCATTTCCTATGTGTCCCCAGTTAGTGCCCTCAGCCACACTCTTACCCTTTCTCACTTAATAATTGGATAACTTCCTAAATATTTTCCATTTCTCCTGACTTTAATCTTAGCCCTGTGCTTTTCACATTGTGATTTGTGATCTAGTATGTTAAAAAAAATCAGTTTACTTGTTCATAGTCAGAATGTTTTAATGATGTAGAGCAGAAGAGATTGACAATATGAGAATTCGTGGCTGTAAGAAGGGTATATATTTTATGAAACTTTAGTTTTTAAATAATATATACATATATAAACTTACCAGCTATAATAGAAGTAATCATTGTAGGTGTATTTGTCATTTGGAGGGGTGTCTGTCTAGCAGTTTGAACCTTTTCCCTATGTTAGAGGACTCTGTATCATATTAATCTTGGTAGTAAGTAGGGCCTGCCTTGCATTCAAGAACCTAAGAAAAAGCCCCAGTTTTGCTTTTCCAGCATCCTTTGCAGCTAGGGAGCTGGTTTGTGACCTAGGATGTTGAATTAGGACTGACAGAGACAGGGGAAGCGAGGACCTAAGCCAGTGGTAGTGGCAATGCCCATGGCACCAGCATCTGGCTTTCAAGACAGCAGAAGCTGACAGCCTCAGCAGTGGCATACAGTAGTGGCAATGGGATCCGCATCAGAATGGTTCTGGGCACGCTGGGGCACGCTGGGGCATGGTGCTGGCTGTCTGACTCCTCTTTGCTCCTGCCCATTTTCTGAGTCTGGTACTCTAAACGTCTTGGAGACTTTATAAGCTGCTTCTTTACTGTTCAATCAATTTCTTTTCTACTTGCTATCGTCTGAATTGTATCTCCTCCCAAGTTCATATGTTGTAGCCCTCATCCCCCCAATATGACTATATTTGGAGGTTGGGCCATTAGGAGGTAATTAGGGGTAAAGGAGATCATAAGATGGGGCTCTAATCCAATAGGGCCATGGTCTTGTAAAAAGGGGACAAAAGATCTCTCTCTCAGCCTTGTGAGGACACAGGGAGAAGGCAGCCATCAGCAACCCTGAAAGAGTTCTCGCCAGAAACAGAACCCTGCAGACCTTGGTCTTGGACTTTCCAGCCTCCAGAACCACAGGAAATACATTTCTGTAGTTTAAGCCACCCAGGCTATGGCGTTTTGTAATGGCAGCCTAGGCTGACCAACACAGACAATCGTACCAAGAAGTGGGGAGCAGCAACATGCTTTCCCAGAGAATGAGACAGAGCCCCATGCACTTCTCAGAAAGTCAGCATGGCGGTGGGGGTGGGTGAGGGACTTTCTCACCTGTCTGAGCTGAAGCCCGGGGAGCCTTTTCCACTAAAGGACCCTTCCCAAGCAACTCCTAGGAGCGGGCTCTCTGCTTCTCCCTCACTTCTGCTGGGCTACTTAGTAAGGGAAGAGGAGCCAATGACATATAGTTTGCCATCACTGGCCACGTTTCCACAGCTTGAGTGTGCCAGTGGTCAGGCCCAGCCAGCAACTGGGCCTCTGCTCTGGCCCAGCCTCCAGCCCAGAATCAGCACCTGCCCTCCCACCTGGCCCAGCCTCCAGCCCAGAATCAGCACCTCCCCACCCACCTGGCCCAGCCTCCAGCCCAGAATCAGCACCTCCCCTCCCACCTGGCCCAGCCTCCAGCCTGGGACCAGCACCTGCCCCTCCAACCTGGCCCAGCTTCCAGCCCAGAATCAGCACCTGCCCCTCGGACCTGGCCCAGCTTCCAGCCCAGAATCAGCACCTGCCCCTCCGACCTGGCCCAGCCTCCAGCCAGGACTACAGGCTCCTGCTATGACACCGAAGGTGCCCGCACACCTCTCAACACGCCTGTTCTATTCCTGGAGCTGTGCCTCTTCACATCTTGTTTGAGGTACGAAGCCTAAGAACACGCGCAACAGAGATCAGTCAAGCTGCATAAAAATATGAGTTTATTATTATAATTAAAGCTTTTTAAGTAGCTGACTATGAATGAGCAATAATAACATTTTCAAAGGAAAATAAACTGAGAATGGACCTGGTGAGATGTGGAAAATATTTTAAAGCAAAGGAAATGATTTACCACCTGAGAGGAGAGATGGGGTGCTTGCATGGATTGTGCAGGTGGGTGTCCCCGCTGTTGGTGCCTCTGTGTAGGTGGGTGTCTCCACTGGGGGGGCCTCTGTGTAGGTAGGTGGGTGTCCCCGCTGTGGGGCCTCTGGTCCTGGAGAAGTCCTATGTGCACTTGCTCCCCGCATACTTAACATTAGTGTTCAGAGAGAAGGGACCGGGTATAACTTTTGCTGTCTCCTCTAAGAACCAGAGTAGGGGGTAGTAAAGCAAAGGAAATGATTCACCACCTGAGAGGAGAGATGGGGCACTTGGGGAAGGGGGTGCATGACTTTGGAGTAGAGCTTTATTTACATAACGGGTGCTTTGCAAAGTAATTAAAAAGTGACCTTTGAAATGTTTAACTTCCTTTGTTTTATTAGATTTTCTCATTTATTTTTCCCCCCTTGGATCTGTTTTTGCAACTTCTCATAACATCTAAGCCAACACTCTAGGAAAATGTATTTCATCCTTTATTTTATGAATTAAATATATAGGTGCACTCAACAGTAAAAATAAATTATTTTTAAGAATAAATTTATTCGAGTCACTTTCTAGTCATTAACTAAAATAAGGATTTTATGGTTTAGTCAAAGTTGCTCAATATTTAATCTTAGGAATAAATGCTTCAATGATTCTTATAATTTTAGATATCTTTCTGGATAAATTTCGTTTTAAGTAGGTGCCATTTTTCAGTACTCAAAATGGACTTAAATATGTTTTCACAGAATTGTATTACGGCATTGAAATGAATATTAAATATTTCTTAAAATTACAATGGAGGAGGGTTTGAGTTGCATTTGCACTTCTTATTTGAGGGATTATAGATAATTAATGTAATTTGGAGGGCTTGACGAGGCAGAACAGAAGCAATCAGGGAGCGTGACCATGAGGGGCCCTGGAGTTCTGGGTACAAAACGCCTGTGCAGCAATTAAACTTGACCGAAAACGAAACAGCTGTGTCCTGAGGAAATGAGCTTCTCATCAAAGGAAGTATTCAAGCAAGGCTGACCGACCGAGGTCAGGGACTTTGACATGTACGGGTTCTGCGTTTCCTGTCCCTAGGGAGAGACTGCCGAGGGCTCCTTGGGTTCCAGGACACAGTTCTAACGAGTTTAATCCTAACCATGTACCTCTCGTTGGATGAGTCAGTGTTTGAACGCATCTTCTGACCACTCTTTTGAAAACAGAGCCGGTACAAGAAATTGCTCTGCTTGTCTGGCTTCCCAAGCCGAAAGTGAGTCACACAGGGACAGCGAGTTTATTCCTTTTGAAAGGCACACGAAGTGGCCTCTTATTACTCACACTTTAACTCAGGCTACAGAAGAGGAATGATAAGCATGTTCTAGAGAGATCCTCTAGATCTCTCATGCTGGTGGCTGACCCTGGCTCATAGGCAGCTCCTGCTCCTTCTCCACACGTCAGATTCACCAGCAAACAGGTTTCCATGCTTTTACGTGGTCACCTGTCATGACAAACACTGTATACTAGTACAGTTTTTGGGTTCAGAGGACCCTGATGCATTAGGGCCTGGCTCCTTAGACTCCCAGCCAATCTGTCAGAGTGATGGGAAGGGGGAAAAGAAGTTTAAGCTTTCTCGGTCTCAGAATCAAGGCTGCCATCATGTGGGGAAATTAGAGGTGATTGTCATGCTGTTGTCTAAGGCCCAGTGATAGTGATTCTCAAGCTAATCAACTTTCTATCTCTTCTTTCTCATCTTCTATCTCCTACCCTCAAAACGCCAAGCTGAACTCTGATCTGCTCCTCCCTGTCCCAATGATCCTCTGAAGTCTTCACTCCCTGTCTCCTTCCCCTGCTTCATTATCTTACTAGAAGCCTGATGCACCAAGATTCGTGCTAGAATGGACTTTCCTTTCCCTGGCTGCTGGCACCACCTTTCCACTCCGGCCCAGCCCCTTTCAGCTCAGGCCCCGGAGCCGCTCTTCCTGCCCCGGGAGCCTCCTCTTTCTACTCCGGCCCCTCCTTCCCATGCTGCCAGAGGCCCTGACCCTGAGAGACCGGGGCTGGGGCAGAACGCCTGCGTCATCACCATGACGACGATGCAAGCATCCCACCCCCGTCACTTGGCAGCTGAGTATGCAAACTAAACACCATCTTTGTTGGGTTAATTTGCATATCACTCCTGATTGGCTGGTGGCTTAGCGGAGGTACGGTCAATTTACATGTTTGACTATTATTAGGTAAGATTTATAGCAGCTGTCACCACATGGAATTATCTATGCCTTATATTTTAAGTTGGCCAATCAGATTCTAATTCCATCCACTAGAATGGAAGGCCCATGTGGACAGGGCACCTGCCTGTACTGGGCACTGCTGTGTCTCCAGCTCATAGCACAGCACTCAGCACACGCCAGGCGCTAGGAACCAGTCCTGCAGCATTTTTATTGGCTCATTTATGTGCTCACATGTTAGTACTGGTCATAGAACTGACTTAGATTTCTCCTTGAAAACTCCACTTTCTCGTCTGTGGGAGGCCTCGTGTTGCCCTCATCCACTCACTTGCTGTCATTATAAAAGGTTCTCCTCAGTCCATACATATGGGGAAGCCAAACCTCACAACTTAAAGTGTAAATAAATAAAAGGCAATTACTTCCTCAGACTTGCCTGCATTTTTTTTACTGACTTCCCTTCCCAGCTCTTGTCCTGGAAGTAACTGTCCACTCTGCTGTCTCGGCCCCACTTCCTGCACATGCTCTGCAGTTACATTTGTGCTATATTTCATGGCCAACTCTGAAAGTGCCTGCAGGTGCTCATTCTGCCCTGACCAAGACTCCAACACCATGCAGCCGGCCGGTTTCTGCTTCCCTTTAGTGGCATGTGGAGATCTTCCCGAGGGAGCCCCAAGGCTGCTTAGTTTTATTTCTGATTCTGCAGTGTACCATCCACCTCCCTGCTTCTTTTTTTCCTATGGCCCATCTTCAGTCACCAGCCAAGGAACAAATCCTACAGGCCCATCCTTACACAGTTCTTGTCATCTGCAGTATCTCTCGGCAACCCAGTTCCAAAATTTAAATTTCCTTACATCTACAAATATGCAGGAACACAGGTTTGTTCACCTGTGTTGGTGTGACTGGTTGTTCTAATTTGTTCTTCAGAATGAGACCAGTTTGGAGTTAAAGAAATAGCTCCAAATGGATTCCCAGCTCAAAGCCCTACATGCATGTATTCCTTTTCGCTGCCTGCTATGTGCAGAGTAAGTGCCTGCTTTCACTGAGTACTTTATGTTCCAAGGGGAATTCTTACAAGGACTTCTTATATTTAATTGGGTTTTAAATGAATATTTAATCTATTAAAGTTGTGCATTCAGAAACCTACTTCAACCTACAAATCTTACAATTCTATTTTTAAATCTAGTCACTATTACATAAAAGTAAGAATAGCAGCTTTCATTTATTATTTTATTAATATTTGGTTAATTTAAGTTTAAGAGTTGAATTTTCACTAAAAAATTAATTCTGATTCCAATTTAGGTAATTCAGTTTGAAACCTCATTTACATATTTAATGTGTCTGATTTCTTAAGCAACTCAACTGCCTGGTGGGGCATACTTAGAAACCTAACAAGAAAAGCATTCTAAGCACTTAAGCAACTTAAAAAACACTAATTGATATACATCTAGTAAGCAACTTAAAAAATAAGCAACTTAATAATACTAATAATCAAACATATACATGTAGTAAGTGAACCTCTCTTAAATATTCCTACAATATTTCCAAATTTAAATCAAATGTTTTATATCTTCCAATTTAATATCACAAATTTGAAATCAACTACATCTTTTAAATTGAAATAATAATTTCTTTAAGTATTTCAAACTCTTTAAACAAACCTAGAATAGCCCAGTGATATGAAAATTACTCTAAAACATCTATATATATATATAAAGCCAGCGACTGGAATGCTGTAACGACCAGAACGACTGGTCGCTATGATGCCCACTGCGGCCAGCGAACTGGCCCGATCTGGGGCTGGCCAACCTCCTGCAGCCCCCTCTCCCCGACTGGCCCCGCCCCTGATCACCCCCCCCCTACCCCGACAGGGGGCGGGGCTGGCCTGCCAACCTCCTGCAGCCCTTCCTCCCAGCAGGCCCTGCCGCCCCCGATGGGCCCCCACCACCCAGAAGAGCCTGAAGCCCCTCCCCCCAGCTGGCCCCACCCTTGATCTCCCCCCTACCCCAATAGGGGGTGGGGCTAGCCAGCCAACATCCTGCAGTCCCTCCCCCTGGCTGGCCCAGCCCCGAATGGACCCTCACCACCCCAATCAGCCCACGGCCCTTCCCCCCAGCCAGCTCTGCTCCCAATCACTCCCCCCCCTCCAATACCAATCAGGAGCGGGCCGGCCGGCCAACCTACCACCATCTCCTCCCGACAGGCCCAGCCCCAATCCACCCTGAATTCCTGCACTGGGCCTCTAGTATTCCATAAAAATATAAAGATGATTGGTTTTATTTCCTTTGTTGTCCCTATTATTATTTATTTAAAGTGTCCTAGGTGGGAAGAGGGCCAGCACAATCAAGGTGAGTAGTTGTACTGTCCTTGAATGTTTGAGGTAACTAGGTTGAATCAAATATTCCTGTAGTAAATGTTGACTCTAAGATATTTATTTATTTATTTATTTATTTATTTATTTATTTATTTATTTAAATCTTCATTGTTTTGAGTATTTCAGATGTCCACCTTTTTCCCCTTCTTCCCCCACTCCATCAGGTTCCCACCCTGCCCCAGGCCTTCACCATGCTATTGTGTTCATAGGTAATGCATATATGCATATAAGTTCTCTGGTTAATCTTTTCCCGCCCTCATTTCCTACCTTCCCTCTGAGATTTGTCAGTCTGTTCCATGTTTCCATGCCTCTGGTTCTATTTTATTCAGTTTACTTTGTTCATTAGATTCCTTGTTCATTTATTTTGATTTTTAGATTCAGTTATTGATAGATATGTATTTATTGCCATTTTATTGTTCATATTTGTTAACTTTTTTTTCCCTCCTTCATCTTAAAGAATACCCTTCAACATTTCATGTACTACTGGTTTGGTGGTGATGAACTCCTTTAGCTTTTTCTTGTCTGTGAAGCTCTTTATCTGACCTTCAATTCTAAATGATAGCTTTTCTGAGTAGAGTAATCTTGGTTGGAGGTCCTTGCTATTCATCACTGAATATTTCTTGCCAATCCCTTCTGGCCTGCAAAGTTTTTTTTGAGAAATCAGCTGACAGTAGTATGGATGCTCCTTTGTCAGTAACTAACTGCTATTCTCTTACTGCTTTTAAGATTCTCTCTTTGTCTTTAAACTTTGGCATTTTAATTATGATGTGTCTTGGTGTGGGCCTCTTGGGGTTCCTCTTGTTTGGGACTATGTGCTTCCTGAACTTGTAAATCTATTTCTTTCAGCAGGTAGGGGAAGTTTTCTGTCATTATTTCTACAAATAGGTTTTCAATATCTTGCTCTCTCTTCTCTTTCTGGCACCCCCATGTGAATGTTGGTTCGCTTGAAGTTGCCCCAGAGGTTCATTATGCTGTCTTCATATTTTTGGATTCTTTTTTTCTTTATTCTCTTCAGGCTGGGTGTTTTTGCTTCCTCATATTCCAAATCACTGATTTGAATCTTGGCCTCCTCTATTCTACTGTTGATTCCCTGTAAATTACCTTTCATTTCACTTAGTGTATCTTTTGTTTCTGACTGCTCCTTTTTCATCTCTTTGACATTCTCACCAATTTCCTTAAAATTCTCACTGAGTCCCTTCAAGGTCTCATTAAGATACTTGAACATCCTTATAACCATTGTTTTGAACAGAGTTTGCTTACTTCCATTTCATTTAGTTCTTTTTCTGGAGATTTCTTCTGTTCTTTCATTTGTGACATGTTTCTTTGTCTCCTCATTTTGGCTGCTTTCCTGTGTTTGTTTCTATGTATTAGGTAGAGTTGTGTTGTCTCCTAGAATTGGTAGAGTGGCCTTGTGTAGTAGGTGTCTTGTAAGCTCAGCCTCCCCAGTCACCTGAGCTGAGCACTTTGGATGTGTCCCTGTATGAGGTGTGTGCATAGTCTTGTTGTAATTGAGCTTTGATTGCTGTTGGCATCACTGGGAGGAACTGACCTGCAGGCCAATTGGCTGTGAGGACCAGCTGTGACTACAGTGTAAGAGCTGCTGTGCAGGAGACACCCCTGTGGAGCAGGACTTGCTTCAGGGGGGTTTTGGTGCTCATTGAGTCTGCCCATTAGTGTGTCGCTCGTGGATGGGTAGAGTTGTAATCTGGCATGGTCTGAAGCTGTCCATTGGGTGTACTGGCTCAGGGGCTCCCCCTGGAGGTTCAAAGTCAGCCACTGCCTGTTCCCTGTCTGGGGCCACCCATCAGGAGCTACAGAGAGATCTGAAGAAGGCTGATACTTGTGTTGGGCTTGGAAGTGCCCAGGAAAGGCGAACCTGTGAAGCAAGGCAGGCTGCTGCTATTGCCAGGCCTGGGCCCTCTTATTGAGAGTTATGGGGTGTGCTGGTGCCAGCTGCTGCTTGTTTGAGAGATTTTAGGAAAGTCTAAAGCCTGATCCAGGTCAAACTACTCATATGGAAAAACAGCTGCAAACAGCTTGGGTGGGGCTGCAAATTGGGTAGGTGGGTTCTCAGGGAACCACCAGGGCAGAGCGAACAGTGTGAGTGAGGTTGATGGAGACTCTGATATGCAACCTTCCAGTCAGTTCTGCCACAGGGGAGGTCTCAGCGTAGGAACAGTGATCCCTGTGAGCATTTTTGTCTGGGAGAAAGCTGCACCTGAGTTCCTGCTCTGATTCCAGACAATCTAGTTCCTCCCCATATGTCCCTGAATCCCCCCCCCCCAAGCCTCTGACCCAGTGCTGGAGCTCAGAAGGAGTCAGTCTGACTAAGGCCATGCATGGGCCCATTAAGAGGAACTGCCTGGGGCTCCAGCAGCCTCCATGTCATTCAGCCACAATCTCCGCTGGTTTTTATAGCCTGAAGTTATGGGGACTTCTCTTCCCAGCTTTGGAGTCCTGGGCTGAGGGTTCTGGTGTGGGGCTGGGACCCCTTGCTCCTCACAGGAGGTCTCCACAGCCAAGTTATCCCTCCTGATTTAAAAAATTACCACATGTAAGATGTTGGACCAGCCCATTCTGGGCCTCTGCCCCTCCTACCAGTCTCTGTGTGCTTTCTTCTTTACTTCTCTAGTTGTAGGGCTTCCATTCAGTCAGCTTTCAGGCAGTTCTGAATGATGGTTGTTCTGTATTTTAGTTGTAATTTTGATGTGGTTGTGGGAGGCAGCGAGTACCGTGTTTAGCTACAGCACCATCCAGATTTGTATTTTTAAAGATGGCTCCTCATTGCTGGGTGGCAAAGGATAGAGGAGGATCAGAAGATACTGATCTGGTAGTGACTTCTTGTTCTCTTTAGTGCCTTCTCAGCTTCTTCCTGGGAGGACTTTATTGATTCTCTCAGGGTATTTCTTATTACCTCCTAAGACTATGGTGCCTCTTCCCCCTTCTCTTCTATTCTTTTCCCCACCACATGCCTTTGTAACTTCTTTTCTGGTCTTTGATTTTCATTTCATTGAGTCATATTACTGGAGGTGGGTGGGATGCTTTAGATTTTTAGAGGAGAGGAAAATCAGGTCCCAGAAAGAATATGGCATGGGGGTTGGACTTAGTGGAGGAAAAAAAAAAAAAGAAATAAAACATTCTTAACACATATCATTGATAAAAATCTAGAAGTATACACAGCATATGTTAACCTGAGTTATCTCTATGGGACAGGTTATGGAGGACTTTGATTTTCTACTCTAATCTGTGTTTTTGACAAGAAAATATACTATATTTATAATCAGGGAAATTTTTAAAAATAAATGCTAATCAAGGGGATTAGTGTGGCCATAGAATCAGAAAAGGCTTTATGAAGATGATAGAAGTGAATCTTGATGAAGAATTTTGTGTCCCATCTATCTATCTATCTATCTATCTATCTATCTAACTATCTATAAGCCTAAGTGACAGTTATGACTGAATGACCAGAATGACATGTCGACCAGTTGCTATGACGCACACTGACCACCAGGGGGCAGATGCTCAACACAGGAGCTGCCCCCTCGTGGTCAGTGCACTCCCACAGCCAACCTCCCATGGCCCCTTCCCCCTGGCTGGCCAACCTCCCGTGGCCCCTCTCCCCAGCTAGCCAGCCAACCTCCCGGGATCCCTCCCCCTGGCCGGTTGGCCTCCTAATAGGCCTCAATCGCTGGCCAGGCCGAGGGACCTCACCTGTGCATGAATTTGTGCACAGGGCCTCTAGTTTAAAAATATTATTAAATCTGTCAATACATAATTATGGTAAGAATCATTTCAGAAATATCAGCCTTTGATGTGTCTTTTCAGACTGATTGTGAATGATAGTCACAGTGTGTAAGTTCCTGTGAGCATCAGCCTTTCAGGGTGATTGGTTCCATAGCGTAATAATTGAAGTGCAAGTAAAACCAATCTGGATTTTGCAGCTCTCACTGAGAGAGCAGCAGCATGATGAATATGTGAGCACCAGCTTTTCTGTGAAGCACTTCAAGGTGCTTTCATAGGATTTACAGGGAGTAAAAGGGAAACTATTATTTGCCTTAGAAAACCTGGTGTGTAATTATGGAATCGTGCATAATGGCTTCACTGACCAGAATAATATGATTTTAACTCTTTACTTATTTGGAAAGTAAACGGAAGCTTCTGGATCATAATTAGTCTATTCAGACAATGTTAGTATCTCATGTTAACTGTTAGTATTTTGGAATTGCTCTAAAGTTATTTTACTAGGGACACAGTGCTGACTGAGTATGTTTGGATTGATAACATTCATGTCACACAATAAAATAAACTGAATATTGGGGTCCTTAGCTCAATAATATTTGGCTTTTCTAAAGCCTATTTTAAACTGGAGAAAAAAGTGTAGTTTCATTGACAAAACTGTGTAAGCAATTCATATATCTCAACTTCACAACTTGCACTTCAAAGCCTACAAAGTGACATTGACAACACAGCCAGATAACTTATACTAATCCTCTCATAGGTGGCTACCCACCCAATATCCTCATCTCATTGGGTGATACCCTAGTGATTGGGCAATACCCTGTGGCTAGGTCTTCTCATCCAAGTAGAGACTAGGTTGTAAACCTTGTATGTTCTGGTATAGCACATACATTTTACTTCTTCATATTATATTGTATCTAGAACAGTGCTGTGGAAGAGAGAGAATCCTACATAATAAAAGGGTAATAGGTAAATTACCATCACTCCGCTACGCCCACGATTGGGCCAGCGGGAGGTGCAGGGGGCGGGACTCGGGGAGGCTGGGGTGGCCAATTGGGCCGGCGGGATGCTGAGCTCGAGTCGCCAGCGGCGGCAGGAGCTCATCGTCTGCGCCATGGCTGTGCTGCGGCACAGAAGGGGCCTCTGGGGCAGCGAGCCCACGTCCTGCTGCGGACCATCAAAAGCGGGGAGCCAAAGCGGGGGAGCTGGCTGTCTGTCCGCTCCGGCACCAGGCCTTTCGAAAGCCTCTGCCGCGCCTGAGGCTTTCGAAAGGCCTGGTGCACCAGCGGACAGACAGCCAGCTCCCCCGCGATCGAAAGCGAGGAGCTGTGTGTCCGCTCCAGCATCAGCGGACCCCCTGCCATCAAAAGCGGGGAGCAGGCTGCTAGCAGTGTCCGCGGAGCATGCTAGGCTTTGCAGGGCAGTGGATATGGCCTGGATGGCAGGTTAGGCCTAGGGGACCCTACACGTGCATGATTTAATCATGCACTGGGCCTCTAGTGTTGTAATAAATGCATGAAGGGGGGATGAATTGAGGGATAAATAATTGGCCTTCAATACATTTTTGATTGGCTATTTTTGTGTACATGAACTAATGGGTAAATACGATATGGCTAGATTGGCCAGTTTTCAGTGTGGCCTAATTGAAGCCATTTCTTTAAGGCTAAGTAAATCGTACAAAACATGACTTTACCAACTAAGATCATTACATAGTTGAGCTGGTAAATCTGACTTGATTAGCCATGATGTGGTGAGAAGGCCAGTTTGGTTACTGACTGAGCAATGCAGTGTGTATATATAGAACTGGTCTTCTTTTGTGATCTGCTGTTTTGCCGGCCTTAGACGTGTGGCCACATTTGAGAAAAGAAACTCAGATTAATGAGATGATATTTCACATATTGTAACAAAATAGGACATAAATTTTCTATATGTAGCATTTTCTTGGCCCAGATACTCCTAAGTAACTGTTGGGAAATTGCTGTAAAATACATAGAGAATTGGTCCTATTGTATGAGCCTTTATGTTACAACATAACCTCTAGGTTAGGGGACCACATGTTAAAGTCGCACTGGGGCCTGTTTTCCAGTTTAAATTTCAGCACAAAGGATTTACTGGAGATATTGGGAAGATTTCTTGACAAAGCTATTTAATACTAGAATGAGTTATTAGGAGTAATTGTGGATTCTCTTGGCAGGCTCTAAATGCAGTTCAGTGTCTCCTCTGTCCAGGATAGTTTGGGTGGGCCTACCTGAGAGCAGGACAAGCCAGACTGTGCCTCTAGCCCAAAGTGTTTATATTTCATTATAACTCAAAGGTAAGCCCCCGTGCTTAAATGGTTTAGTAGTTCTTTCTCGTGCATTTAAGTAAGAGCCACACACCACGCTGGACTTCACGCTCTAGCTTGGCCGACTGCCTCCTGCGTGAAGAACCTCATTATTGAGTTTTGTTTTCATTCACTCTAAACTTTTCCCCTTGGGTGGAAATATGTGTGCTTGGCCTCAGCTCATAGGGAAATTACTTAATGTATAATTCTGAACTTAATATGCTGAGTTTAGTAGTAGTAGAAAAAAGTAAGTTTTCCCCCTTCATTTGTGAAACAAATGTTGCTCTTCAAGAGAGCTGGGTGCTTATTTCCAAGTTGACAGAATTCTTTCTAAAATGTCTGCATCAAAAGAGTTTTAGGAGAAAATGCAATAATAAATAGAATTGAGAAGATCTTGTATGCCTGTTAGGTATATATTTTTTGCTCTTTCAACCACTACAGAAGTTTCAAGATACCTAATAAAACCACATACTTCTCTTATTTTGGAAATAGGTGCTTTCTCTGTTTTTGTTTTACATTTTTATTTACAATGTACTGAAATTGCATAGAAATGTTTAATGCGGTGTGGAGATGTTCCTAATGCACTGTGAATATTTAACATTAAAACACCTGAACGTTTCAATGAAATAGGCTCCCTTCCAACTTGCTACATGTATCCATCATGTGTATGGAAAACAGATCATATTAGTGTGAGTTCTTTGAAAATAAAGGTAGACATGCTAGGCAAGATGAGAATTTGGACTGTTTATACATGTGTCCTTTTTGTGTCCCAGCTCAGTGCTTAACGTTTTAGTATCTAAACCTAACACATGTAGAAAATATAAAGTGGGTATGTTAAAGTTCTTATGAGGGCTATAACTTCTCAGTTTCCTGTATGTTTAAACTTGAAACCTTAATGTTGTATTAATGTAGTTTTGTGTTTTATATGTACACGCACAAGTCTGCTAGACAGATGCTAAAAATGCCAAAATGGGACTAAATACAACTCAAAATGTTCTATAAATGGGATAGTAGGGTTTAGGCATCTTGTTGAGCTTCTTATTATTATGTTTTCATTTTTGACAAAGCTGATATAGCTGATTGGTCTTTAATATGTGAGCAGGATGCTCATATGTGCCCAAGAGCATCCTTAAGTCTTATTTGAGCACAGGCCGTCTTAACTTTCCAGACTGCTAAATAACTGTGTGCAAAGCAAATATTTGTATACTTGTCACTTATTACCATACTGTTTCTTTATTATTCTGTAAGTGAAAATTAAAAGTATATTGGCTACATGAGAAAAAAACGTAAAAACCTTAACTTTAAATTTAGAGAGAACTAGTCTGTGGTATTGCACAACTCTTATAAATTTGTCAGAGAAACAGTTAGGTAATTGTGTCCTCACTATTTGTTTAAACACAGGACAAAGTTAATTCTCCACTCTCCCTGGGGATTTAGTTGTTTGGTCATGCTGATTCTGCTACTATCTATATATATATATAAAAGGCTAAGCAACCGTCTGACTATCCGACCAGCCAGTAGCTATGACACGCACTGACCACCAGGGGCAGACGCTCAACACAGGAGCTGGCAAGCTGTGACACACCCCAGAACCAGAGAGGAGGGAGCCCAATTCCTGGTGATTCCTTTTGCACTCTGGGACCGGTTTTGGCCTGATCCCTGCAGACCAGGCTGAGGGATCCCACTTGCCGGAGGGACCCCATTCACTCCACAGACGCCCTTTGAGCCATGGTACTGGCCCAGGTGCAGCCATGGCACTGGCCCAGGTACAGCTGGCTGGGGAGGGACCTCAGGAGATTGGCTCCAGGGCTTGTCCGGCCCATCTGGCCCAGTCCTGCCCCACCGGCCACCACCTGGGACCACCTGTATTAGTCCCTGCACCAGAGGGACTAATTAATTTCCTTTCAATGTGCTTAAATCTGTGCACCAGGACACTAGTTTTAAATACTGATCAGAATTCTATATGATTCTAAGCTTCCTGAGAGTAGAAGCAATAGTTGATTCATTAAACCCTCTCTTCCTTCCTCCCTCTCTCCAAACTTCTCTTCCTTTACTCCACAAGTCTTATTGAATGACTGTAGACTTCCAGTCACCCTGCCCAAGGCTTTGGAGATACTGAATTAAGATAGAATGTCTGCCCATAAAGAGAACACAATTTTATGGGTCAAACAGACAAGAAAATGAGTCACTTGCTGATGCAGTGGGTGGTGAATGCGTGGGAGAGGGACACAGAAGAAGAGCCTCAGTCCCTTCTTGCGATAGCAGTGGGAAGGCGAGGTGACAGTAGACAAGTAAGAACTGTAGAGCAGGTCGTAAGGGAACTGAGCCTGCGACTTGGAGATGTAGGTGTCCTACAAGCACATACATATGAGGAAAGAAGAAAGTTGATGGGGTAGGGTGACTTGGCCTTCCACATACAACCTAAATTCAAGTATGGACAGCTATATGGAAACCTATTGAGAATGACTGACAGGACAGATGCCTCGAGAATGCATAATGTGGAGATAATCAGAAATGACACATGAAAAGTATTTGAGGTTATGAAAAGCCTCATGTGTCCTACACAGAAAACTGGATCTTATCCTGAAAGCAATCAGAAGTTGCCAAATAATTTATATCAGAGTGGCAGCCCAGTTATATGTGTTATAGAAAAATTCTGGTGGCAGTGTAGAGAGAGGATGAATTGGAGGGACATGAAGCTATTTAGGATGGTATCTGAAATGCAAGGTCCTCAAAGGCAAAGGCTGTCTAGGGCCTAGGCAAATAGCACAAGTGAGTGAAATGGGCCAAGTTCAGAAACTTGAGAATGTGGACTTAGGGCCTGTGTAAATAAAAGGAGCAGCCACCACTTGGCTCCAGCCCGCTGCCATTTGGGAAAGCAGAGACCCACCACACGCACACACACACCCTATTGCACGTCCATCGTTTACTTTTGGCTCTCAGATGGGTGTCAAACGTTCTTAAAAACATGAACGGGTCAACACGATACTGACCAAACAATATAAAGCTTTGGGCCAGATACAGCCTAAGCCAATGCACCACTGAAGTGCATGCTCCTGAACATGGATCTTTGAAACATGAGTTCTGTGGTCAAATAAATGAGAAGAATTACAACTTAACAAAACTGATTTTAAAATTCACAGGGAAAATAAAATGTGCAAGAATCGCCAAGACAATTTTGTAGAAGAACAATGATGTGGAGACGTGCCCTACCAGATATCAAACCATATTACAAGTCTATGATAATTAAAGTAGCTTGGTATTGACACTAGAATAGACAAATAAATTAATAGGATAGAATGAATATTTCAGAAATAGTCTCAAGTACAGGACGGGGCAAAAGTAGGTTTATAATTGTGAATATGCGAAACATGGTTTATTCTTGTATTATTACTTTATTAGTTATTATATCATTTCCATATGAACAACTATAAACACACTTTTGCCCCACCCTTTATCCCAATATATATAAAGAGCTAGGTGGCGTCACGACCAAACAGGTGACCGGTCACCATGAAGTGCATGGAGCACCTCTCAGTCCCCCCTCTCCCCCAGCCCCCGAGCCGCTCACCATGAGGCGGGGATGGCGGCCGGGCAGGACTGAGGACTGTTGAGCAGTGGTGGCGGGCTGCTTCGCGGGGTGGTCGTGAGCTTAGTGGAGCAGTCACCCAGGCGACAGCGAGTTTCGCACAGCAGTCGTGGGGCAGGGGAGTTTAGTGGAGCAGTTGTGGGGTCAGGGAGCCTCACGGAGCAGTGGCGGGGCGGGGGGAGTTTCACGGAGCATCTGGCAGCGAGCTTCGTGAGGCGGCAGCAAGCTTCGGGGGGCAGTCGAGGGGCAGGGGGAGCCATGTGGAGCAGTCGAGGGGCCTCGAGCATCGCAGAGCGTCCTGGGGCGGGGAGCTTCCTGCAGCGTCGCAGGGTGGCAGAGGCCATGCGACGGAGGCCAGGCTAGGCCTAGGGACCCTAACCACGCACGATGTCATGTGTGCTGGGCCACTAGTATATGAATATTTAATTTATGGTAAAGTTAGCATTTTAAAACAATTGAGGAATCAATCGGGGAAAAAGGAGACATATATAATACTTTAAACAGTAAAAATAATTGAGGAGTTCATTTAATAAATGGTGCTATGGAAATTAGCTATCAACTGAGCACAAAGTTATATTTTAACTCATGCCATTAACAAAAAGTAAACATAAGATAAATTAAATGACAAATTGTAAAAAAATAAGGCAATAAATAGAGGGAAATGGCGAAACATGTTTATGATGTTGGAACAGAAGGCCCTCTTAATGACACAAAATGCAAAATACAAATGTGACTCAATCAAGAAAAATTTGGACAACAAAAGCCAGTATAAACAATATTAAAAGGTAAGCTAGTTTCTGGAAGGAAATATGCAACATATAACAAGATTAATATCTGTAAATTGGAAGTAACTCCTCCCAATTAATAAGAAAGAGACAAACAACCTATTACAAAATTAATCAGAGGCACGAACAGTCTGTTCCCTGAAGAAGAAATATAATTAATCAATAAACATGAAATTATACTTAAGATGACTATGAAATATGAATATGAAAATATGTATAATCACACTGTGATCAGATAAATGAAAATTAGAAATATGAGAGACCTCTTTCCCTTATTAAATTGGCAAAATAGAATTTTAGTGGCATCAAGAGTGAATAAAGCAGGACCTCTTGTGGGAGCCCCTTCCACGTCCCACGTGGTTCAGGGTTCCTGTTCTGGGTTCCATGTTCTGGAGAAGGCCGCACACAAATGAAAAGAGACTGGAAAGGAGTTAATTTGGGAAACTGGGGGGCCAGGCGGGAGTCCATCTCTAGGGGGAGGACTACTCCTGCTCTGGCCTTGCTATCCCTTTTATTGAGGCTATGGGAAACACCCATATCCTTTTGGCAGGAAATTCCAATAATAGACAATCAGCAAAAATTTACATATGATTAACAGGTGGAGGTTGCTTTAACTACCAATGTGTCAACTAAACAATGAGTGAATAGCTCAGACCATTCAGAGCAATTAAGGTTGACCAGCCTTCCGGATTCCCTTTTCACATTTCTCTAATAGTGACAATGTTCGGTTTCCGGCACCTCTCATTACTGATCTGATGTGCTTTGGTTGAATCAGCCACTGTGAAATGCCACGGGCCTTTGGATGTGATAAGGCATATTGTTGAATGAACAAAACCAATCTCCCGACAATACAGAGTAGTAAGCCAGTTATTTAAAAAGGATAGAAGACCTAAAACAATGCTATATGTAAAAAAAGTCTTGAAGTATTCGTGGAAAGAGGATAACAGTGATGAGCTGTGTGAAAGTTTGAGGATGGAGAGGGGAATTATATTTAAGGGGCACTTACTTACAATTAATTACGTGTAATTTTTTAAAAATTTAAGATATGTATTCACACATTTATGAAATACTTGTATGATCAAAAACAAATAAAAATGTTTTCAACGATGGGAGAAAGTTGAGCCTGCTTATTTTCTAGGAAGGATGTGATGAATAGAGTTAATTGAGGGGAGGAGCTGTGGGTGGAAGGTCCCTAGGGAGGTGGGAGAGAATATACTCTACAGTTTAAGTAGAAGAGGTTAGCTTTGGAGAGGAAGAGGGGGCAGTGATGAGGCGAATGGAGATGAATTTATACATGTGGGGGTGGAGGCTGGGAGTGGAGAGAGGAGATGAGAAATTCCTGTATGATGACCTTTGTTTTCTTTTTGAAGTCACAGCTGGTCCCCCACCACCTCACTGTGGACGCCAGTAAACGTGACTGGCTGACTCTCCACTGTTCGTTCACCTCAAGCACATTTAACATTGCTAGCATCTCATTATAGTGGGCTGTGATCACCTTTGTGGCTGTGGTGTCTTGTCCCCTTTGTAAAGAAGGGCTGTCACTGCCCTTGTGTGTGCTCCCACGGGTCCTGATGCTGCCTGCAGACAAGCTCCCGGTGACGGGCATATCAATGAACCAATTCCTGTTGTTTGAAAGAATGTGGACAGTTGCTTTCAAATAGCTGGCTTTGATTCTACTGTATCCCATTTTGTACTCCAGAGATTTTCTGTTTCCTGTGCATTTAGGGGACCACATCCCCGGATTTCTCCCCAGAGAAGTCTATGAAACCACCCCCCACTGGCATCCTCTGGAATTTCTTTTTTGCAGCCTCACAAAGTCCTCTGTTGTTACTCTCAACAGTCAGCTAACTGTGAAGCTGGAGAGCAGGGGTCCTGCCTTCCTTCTCCTCAGATGTAAGAGCCTTCCAGCAGCTGAACTTACCTTTCTGTCAGAATGGTTAGTCACTCACTACAAGTGGCAATCCCAGTGCCATCCTTGGGTTCCTGATATGGAATGGAAAGGAGTTTCTGTTATCAGGCACCAAAGGAAATTGAGGGAAATGTCTGAGCCCTTTGTTCCGCTGCTCTACAGCCTCTGACTTCCTAGAGGCGGTTCCAGGTCCCCGGCACCGGCTCCTCCGACAGCTGCCCTCAGAGGAAAACCCTAACAGACGAGCCACTTCTGTCTTCGGTGCTCTCAACCCTGCCACTAACCTGCTGATGTTCAGGGCACATCTTTTGCTTCTCTCTCAATGGATGATTCAGATTTTTGTTGTTGTTAACTTTCTCTCCTACCTTTAACCATCCTAGTTAGTAGTGTTATTCACCCGTGCTTAGCAGAGTTTTACTACATAATTATGATAGTCAGAGTGGCGCATATGGAAGGACTGAAAATGTGCTCTGCATTTATCCTGCAGATGCTCCTGCACGCAGTGAGAGCGACAAAGGTGTGGTGTTAAGATGAAAACAAATGGAAAGTGTTAGAATGGGCAAGTTAACTATATATGGCTTAGTCTGTTGTATTCATCTTAATCTTTTTACTCTGATTAGCCCTCACATTTTTTAAATGAAATCAGTAAGTGTAATCTCTAAGACTTTTATGTTACAGTCTCACGCCACTTAGCAACAGGGATGCATTCTGTGAGATGGGTCATGAAGTGATGTCATTGTTGTGCACTGACACGAACCAGACGTGACTGCCACACAGCTAGGCTGCGTGGATGGCCTGGCGCTCCCGGGCTGCGAGTCTGTGCAGCTTGTTACTGTACAAAGCAACACAAGAGCAAATTGAACACGAGAAAATGATGCGACCAAGATACACAGTAAACACGAGATGCATGAGATGCTACCGCCATGACACAGCACACAGTGTTACAGAAAAAAATGCAATAAGTAGAAAGTGTATAATCTAAAAATAACAATAAAAATTTTAAAAATACAATAAAATAATGATAAAATTTTAAAATACAACAAAAAATATAGTAGAGTAAATAAGTAAACAAGTAACATAGTTGTTTTTACCACCTTCAAATTATATACAGTTACTACTACTATACACTATACTACTATACACTACTACTACATACACTAATAAAAGAGTAACATGCTAATTGACTCTACCTTTGTGACACCCACCAGCCAATCAGGAGTGAGTATGCAAATTAACCCAACAAAGATGATGGGTTAATTTGCATACACAGGTGCCTAGGGGGCAGGGCGGGGTGGGTTGTTTGTGTCGCAGGCCACTCCGAGCCTCTGGGCAGTGTGGGAAGGTGGAAAGGCGGCTCCGGCCAGAGCGAAGGCGGTGCCTGCAACCAAGGGAAGGAAGGCCCATTCTTGCACGAATCTTCATGCATCGGACCTCTAGTGTACTATATATAATTGTATATATTACACTTTTATACAGTGGCAGTACGATAGGTTTGTTACACCAACATCACCACAACACATGAGTCATGTGTGGAGCTATGATGTCACAACAGCTATGACATCAGCAGGTGATAGGAATTTTTCAGCTCCATTCAAATCTATGGGACACCGTCATATATGTGGTCCAGGGTTGACTGAAACATCCTTACGTGGCACATGACTACTTTATTCTCTATGCATTTCTGAGGAGAGCAGCTTAGAGACAAATATTTAACTTAATATGATTCTAATGCGCACACTACATTATTAAGTTGTCTAAAAAAATGGTCAGCTTCATTTTATAACTTAACTAGGTAGTAGAACAAAAGAATATTCTATTTGAAACCAGATAAACCTTGATTTTAGTCCTATCAATTAATAAGTGTGGCCTTGATCTAGTTAACTTTTCTAAAACTCAGTTTTTTCATCTTAAAGTGGGGATAATAGAGAGAAATCTCAGGAGCAATCCCCTAGACAGTAAAGGAGGAGGAATACATTTGAGAGGAAAAATGAGTTCAACTTGAGCAACCTGAGATTGCAGCGCCTAGAAAAACGCAGATGTGCCAGTGCGACTGACTGCTGTGGGGCTAGAGGTGTTCAGTTTGTTGAGACCATTTTGTGAACAGCACTTTGTGGAATAAGGTATTCCTCTCCTCAATCCACGAGCTAATGGTGGGATAGGCTTCTCACAAGGTGTGGGGAACACCCCCTCCCCATTCTCTCTTCAGTGTGCTCCCAGAGGCATGTCTTCCCAGCCACAACTTCCTCCTCTGCTCGCGTGCCCCCCTGGTGACTTCCGGTCCCCACTTGGCCAGAATCTGCGCATGAACCTTTCAGCGGTTCTCCGTGGCCTGCAGGGCAACCTCCACCTTACTCAGCTGCACAGCCCGCTAAATGATGCCCTGGCCCCTACATTCTGCCTCATTCTCTGCTCTCTTCTCCTCGTCCCTTAAGTCGCATCTTTCTGCTTTGGACTCTTAGCTCTTGAGTCTCATTAAAACCCTGTGTATCTGTGATATAACTAAAGCCACGGCGAGGAATGGTTAGGAACTTCATGAGATGTATTTTTAATTCACCTTTCAGTTCCAAAGGTCAATTCCGCCCTTGGTGATTGTTCATTGAAATCCAAGTGCGATTGCCTGGCCAGTGTGGTTCAATGGTTGCTCATTGACCTACGCACCAGGAGGTCACTGGCTCAATTCTGGGTCAGGGCACATGCACTGGTTGTGCTCGATCTCCTCAGGGGGTTTGCATAGGCAACCAGTCCATGTTGATGTTTCTCTCTCATCAATGTTTCTATCTCTCCATTCTCTCTCTAAAAATCAATAAAAACATATTAAAAAAAAAAAAAAGAAATCAAAGTGTGATTGAATTCCCAAGAATGTGAAAAATGTCCTCCATTTCACACAATTGAAGTCAAGTTAGAAGGTCTTATTTTGCAAATAATGCCGAGACTGGAAGTACAGAGAGAAAGGCTTGTAACTCAAGTATGAACTAGAGCTCCGTGTGGTCTAGCCTGTGGACAGGTGGCTGTTGAAGATACACAAAGGCCAGGCTGTAGTCAGGCTTTCAGGGAAATGCACGGGGTAGAGGAGTGCATTGTTAATGTGTTGCAAACATCTTAAATCCCTTTCTCCTTTGCTGCTTCTCTCAGCACCCTGCACCCCACGCATGACCTGCTGCTCTCCCTGCCGCTATTCCCACTGTCCGCTCTCAGAGCTCCCCAGGCCCGCAGTGCCTTCCGTCTGGGCCTGTCCTCCCCTCTCAGCCTGGATCCCTGCACTTCTGCTTCCACCTACTCAGCCGGCTGGAGGGGCCAGAAGCTCCATTCTGCCTCGCGAGGAAAAGGATCCACTCCCCGGGGAAATACAGCTTTCTCTCTTTGCCCTTTTTCTAGTGGGAACTCCTTGTAGGGGGCTTTCTATAAATTCTCCATCTCTCCACAAGACACATTTATAAATGTGCTTTTTTGTTATAGATTAATGTATAAATCAAAAAAATATATGGGCATAATAGACATGCACATGCTCATATACCTGGAGATACTTATCTTGCTAATTATTTTGTTTTACTTTGCACTGTAAGTCCCCCTTGTACATGCACATAGCACACAGTACCGGCCTTCTAATACACTGTAATGGGTGCTTTAAAGATGTGGTTGAGCGGTTTACTGACAGAGAACCCAGTGTTACACTTTAGGGAAAATTATTTTTTTATTTTCTTTTGTATTCCTAGAAAAGAAACACAAAGTATTAAGTTCAGCCTTTATGCAAGACTGTGCCCAAGTAAATTTCTATAGACAATGGGTTTTCGCATGGTAATGTATAAAACTTTTGTTGTTTCATTCGAGTTGCCTCCTTAGATGGTCATCTGAAAACGATTATGTGTTTAATGAATCTAAGTGTTTATTCTCAAGGGTCATGGAAAAATATCTGTCAGAAATGCTACAGTAAATGCACTTTTCATAATGTAAATAAGATAAAATGTTGCCCTCACATTTTAATACAGTATACTGGACTGGACTTCAAACTGAAACAGATTTCAGAGCTGGATTGTGTTCAGACGGGATCATTTTCTCCTATTGGAGTTTCATGCATTTCTGTTATGTTTCCAGATTTAAGCTGCTTATTATTAATAATCAGACAACATGGTTTCTTCAGGAACTTGGGAAATAATAAACAGCCTCATTCCGAGAGCACGTGGGCCTGATCCGGGGCATGAACTTGTGGCCATGAAGCTGGTTAATGTGCTAAGATCTCCAGGATCCTTTTGAGGGACAGTGTTTGCCTCTTGCAAAGTTTGGTTTAAAGTAGTTGGGACAGGACTGTGAACTAGTCCTGGCAATCACAGAGCTGGAGAGAGCCAGCCGCAAAGGTCCTTCTCCGAGCCCCGTGGCCAAGGAGGAGAATTTGCACATCCTTTGAGACAGGCAGTTCTGATCATGGTTTTTGTGACACAGCCAAGTGTGGGAATCCTGATGGTGCCCACGTGACCGTTTGAGAGGAAGGCCCAACACTCGTGTTTCCTGTCATATTGAAAACCTAAGAAATGTGAGCAGTGATTGGGAGAGATGTGCAGTCTGTCTCTTGGGTGGTTGACGATGTCAAGGTGCGGCTTATGACATTTCAAAGTCTGAAAGATTTTTCTGTGTCCATATCATCCTTATATTTAGTTGAGTGGTTTTTGTATTTTTTATCTATTTTTTATTGTTGATAGTATTACAGATGTCTTCCATTTTCCCCTCCTTTACCTCCCTCCCCCCAGCCACTACCCCTCTCAGGTCTCATCCCTCTATTGCCTGTGTCCATGGGCTATGCATGGGAGTGGTATTTTAAAATCGTTGTATTATTCTCCTAGAGTTTATCTGAGTTGGTTTATACCAGGGGTTTCAAAACTCAAAACTGCAGAGAGGGCAGGCGGCCTGTCTGAAGTAAGCCAATGAGGGCCCTGGGGAGGGGGTCTGAGTCTGGTTCTAGGAGCCACGAGCTGTCAGACTGAACTGAGGAAAGGAGAGGAAGGGAAGGCAGTGCTGGCCAAACAGCACGCTCTGCAGCTGCACTCGGCCTGCGGGCCTCTGGTTTGTGATCCAACGACCAGTATGCTCACAGGTGCTTACAACAAGCTTTAAATGTGATCCCAAGCGTATCAGTGACCACTTAATCCACATTTGCAATTTTATTTTTCTGACAAAAAGCATATTTTGGATGTGTAGGTTGTTTTTTATCTAGATATTTTTGCCTTGGATATTTCTTTCCAAAAACTAGCTGAGGATTTCATGCAGGTCAGCTAAGGTTAGCTGTGCAGCCTAGTGATTTCCCTGTCGGGATTCACGCTAGATCACAGCTTACAGGTGAAGCTGCGGAAGATCTTGGAATGGTGTTGCCAGAACGTGCTTCTAGAAGGGATGATGTCCAAACCAGGGGAACTAAACTCAAATGATTTTAACCCTTTGCACTCGCTTGCTTTTTTCTCGATTCCTTTATTCTAATGCTAACCGTGTCGAGTCACACTTGACATCCGAGTGCAAATTAAACAGGACTGCATGTCACACACCTGCGTACACAGAGGCCTGATTCACAGTGACCCCCGGGCATGGCTGAGTGCCAAGCAGCTCAGGGGAGCGGCGGCAGCCACACAGACTGATGTGATGGGCACTCCGTAACTGTGCAGTGGCGCGCCCTGCCTCCAAGCGCAGGCGGGTCCCATGCATCTGGGAAGCAGACTCTCAGACAACAGGAGTGTTGGAGGTTGTGGCCCCCTGGAGAGCAGACGTCTCACACGCGGGCATCCGCATTTGGATGTGTCTAAGCATGCCTGGAGGCAAGACCCCTGCCAGCTCCAGGCCTCCGTCCATCGCCAGGTACACAAGTTGTTGTCCAGATTACTCTAGAAACTCGAGGTTAGCGAGGCTCTTTTGGTTACCGATAACAGTCCTAACTCAAAGGAAAGAAAGGACTCTTGGCGCTCATAGCTGGCTCAGTTCAGAGAACTGAAGGGAGAGCTGCAGAAATCAGGGTCTTCGCTTCTCCAACGAGGGACCTACCATGGCCCGGATTCCTTCTCCACCCACCTGGCCTCGCCCCGCCCTGCTTCCTTGTGCAGAGGGGCAGGGGACATGCCTGTGGCAGTCATGCTTCATGGACCCCAGCAAAAAGAGCCTTTTCCTTCTGAAAAGCTATACGGGAGAGGCTATTTGCTCTGCTGTAGTCATGTCATCAACCTCTTGGAACAGTATTGTTGTTACAGACGGGCAGGGATTGCGGACCGTGATGGGATAAGGTTGTGATTGGCCAGGCCTGACTCACATGCCCCATACACCTGTCTGTTCCTCATGGGCTTGAAGAATGGTGTATGTGGGGGGTGCGGGGGTGAGTGGGGAACAGGGGTTATTACCAGAAGAAGAAGGACTAAGAAAGCTTGCTGGACAGGAAACTACAGCTCTCCAAGTCTACTGCCCTCTCAAGTTCCCCACAAGATAAGTCCCCCACGTTTTTTCCTCCCTCTTCTTTTACAGCAAAGGGGATGCCCCATAACCAAAATTTGCTGCGAGTTTTATAACTTGCATGCTCATTTGGCTTAACAGATGGGAAGATTAATTGCATATATGGCAAAACTGAATTGTGTCATGTTAATTATGACTTGCTATTGGTTCAAATTTCTCTGAAAAATTTAGGCTGCTGAATTACACACTCAGAAATATCCTGAAAATGAAACAGTGAAGAGGCTACTTACCATATTCTTTATAAAAGCCAATGGGCTGCACCAAAGAGCTGCTTGAGGCTGCTTCTGAGGGACTTTATTCTAAGGAAGAGGGCAGCAGTGGGCAGACGTGAACTGTTCTAGAATCAAAAGCAGACAAAAAGAAGTGTATTTCAGATACTTGGGCTTTTAAAACTGTGTGAAAAGCAAGATGGAGTCACAGAGTAACCATAAACACAGGGCTGCTCTAGCCGATGTGGCTCAGTGGGTTGGAGTGTTGTCCCATACACTGCCAAAAGGTCATCGGTTCAATTCCCAGTCAGGGCACATACCTCGGTTTCAGGTTCCATCCCCAGCCCAGTCAGGCCCAATGCTGGAGGCAACCCATCAATGTTTCTCTCTCACATCAATGTTTCCCTCCTTTCTCTCTCCCCTCCACTTACTCTAAAATCAATGGGAAAATATCCTTAGGTGAGGATTTTAAAAAATGGTAGTAATAAAATAAAATACAGGCCTTAATTTTGATCATTCTGTTCCAGATTCATCTTGTTGACAGTAAGCAATGATGTTTCGTGAAGTGAAACATAAATATAATTTCTATTAACTTATATATTCTGCTCTTAGTACTAATTGTTTGGTTTGTGTTTTCTGAGTGAACTATTTGTTTTATTTCAGTACACAGTTTTTAAAAATATAAATACTATATATTTTCCTGGGATTCTTAATTTTTCTAAGTTTTTTAAGGTTCCACTTCAACACGTCCCTCTTTCCTCAAAAATGAAGGCAGCCCCACAGGGATTCTCTGATTCCGTCCTGCCCAGGAATCAAGCAAGTGTGTAAGCACAGTGTGGGCACCTGCTTTTTAGAAATATCGTAGGAGGGATATCTGCTGGACAGAAAGTAGTTAGAAGATCTCTAACTACACCAATTGTACAATCCATGATTCTATTACTTTGTTGTTTGTTTTCAATTGTCCTGTGTCTTCAAATTTGAGGGACTATATGATATCATATGTCTGCTTCGGTGAACTGAATTATCACAATAGTAATTTTTGTTGGTTGCTGTGATTTACAATTGTATTAGGAGATTCTTAAAGCCTTCTTATCTAGGTTAACAAAAAGAAGTCTCACTTTATGCCGATACTTCCAAACCGCCTCCTCCTACTTGGGGTCTAGTTAAACAAAAAGTCATAAAAATAAAAAAACTACACCTGAAGCGTCTGTATTTTTTTGAACATGTAAATGTGATATGTGTGGAGTAACACTTCAGTTTATAATCTCCAAGAGGGTAGAAGCTTTATTTTTGCTTTATTCATAAGAATATTAAAATATAAGAAATGACAAAATAGCTTAGCTTTATAATTTAAATTTATAGGGAAAATGCATTTTGCAAAAGGAAGGAGAGGATTTCTACACTGAAGATTCACCTGATCTTCAAGCTCTGCATTTATAGAGCACTGATTTATTTACATATCAGAACTGTTTCTACCTGTGATGAGTTAGGCAGTCACCTGCATTTTTTATTTTGATAGAAGATCAGAACTATTTCTCACCCAAAATGTCTATCAGGTTGTTTATTGCTGGAGTTTATCATTAGTTTTCATATCTTTTTTAAAAATTTACTATTTCATCTTTACATCTTTTTAAAATACTACTGCTGTTAAAACGCATCTAGTTATATGTGGAATCTAAAAAACAAAACGAACAAAAGAAATAGAAAGAGATGCATAGAAACAGAGAACAAACTGATGGATGCCAGAAGGGAGGGGGACTTGGTGAAAGAGGTGAAGGGATTTAGAAGTACCAATTGATACTTACAAAATAGTCACGGGGATGTAAAATACAGCATAGGGAATCTACATTAATAAAAGAGAAATATGTAAATTGACCATACCTCCGCGATGCCCACAGCCAATCAGGATGGAATATGCAAATTAGCAGAACAAAGATGGTGGCGGCCCCACCCCCAAGCCACTCCAGGCACGGAGCGGCTGGGCAGGCCAGGACGCCTGCTATGAGGGGGAGGGTGGGGGTGGAGGGAGCTACAGGAGTGGCACTCCAGCCAGAGCGAAGCGAAGACTCTGGCCGGAGTCAGTGAAAAGCCTGCAGGCTCCAGCTGGAGCAAAGGCTGAAGGTGGCAGTCAGAGCGAAGGCCTGGGTCCTGGGTGCCAGAGGAAAACCGGTGCCGGCAGCCAGATGAAGGACGGCCTATTGCATGAATCTTCGTGCAACGGGCCTCTAGTATAGTCAATAATATTGTAACAACTATGTATGATGCCAGGTGGATACTGGGAATATTAGGGGGAAAACTTTGTAAAGTATATGATTGTCTAACCCCTATGCTATACACCTGAAACTAATATAATATTGAATATCGACTATAATTAAAACATTTAAAAAATTTTAAATAAAACATCTAATTTCTAACTTAAAATAGATTCTTCTTTACTAATATTATAACAGCTTCATTGAGATACTATTTACATGCCAAAATTTTACTTTAAAATATAAGTTTAGTCGTTTTTAGTATGAATGTGCAAGCTTCAATCACTATTATCTAATTTTAGAACATTTTCATCAGCCCGTTCCATATCCATAACCAGTCCTCCCCATTTCTCCTGACTCTCAGCCACTGGCACTTCTCTGCTCCTGTCTGTCTCTCTGAATTTGCTTATCCTAGCATTTCATACAAACAAAATTATACAACATGTGACCTTCTGTGACTATCTTACTTAACACATTGTTTTCAAGGTTTATCCATATTGGTAACATGCATCAGGACTTTATCCTTTTATGGCAAAATACTATCTCACGCTATGGGTATGACACATGTTTATCCACTCATCAGCCAATGGACATTGGGGTTGTTTTCACTTTTTGCCATTATGAATAATGCTTCTATGAACATTCATTATAAATTTTTGTGTGGGCACATGCTTTCCATTCAGCTGGATGGACATATACCTGGGATTGGAATTGCTGGGTCAGATGGTGACTCTGTGTTTACATTTTGAGACATCACAAAACTGTCACAGCGGCTGCACCATTTTACATCACCTCCAGCAATGTGTAAGGGTTCCAGTTTCTCCACATCCTCACAACACTGAATATCTCAACTGACCTATCTTGAAGTTCACTGCTTTATTCTTATTGAAACATTTTTTTCTTTACCAATTCACATGTGCTGTTGTAGTGAATTTTTTATTTTGATTATTTTACTTTTCAACTCCAGAATTTCTGTTTGGTTCTTTGAAATACATTCTATTTTTGTTAATATTTTCTTTAATGTGAGACATCATTTTCATTCTATCCTTTAGTTCTTTCATCATGCATTGCTTTTGTCCTTTGGACAGATAGATAATAGCTCATTTAAACTCTTTATATAGGAAGCCAAGATCTGGGTTTCCTCAAGAACTGTTTCTATTAAATGCTTTATTTCCTAGGTGTGGGAAATGCTTTCCTGTTTCTTTCTGTCTCATAACTTATTGTTGAAAACTGAGCATTTTAAGTAATATAAGATGACAGCTTTGGAAATTAGATTCACACCTTTTCCAGGGATTGTTTTTATTTGTTGTTGCTGCTGCTGCTGTTTGGTGAAGTGAATTTTCTGGATGAATTCTGTGTGCAGCCTCTGAAATCTGTGCTCAGGTGGCTAAGTGGTCAGCTAATGACTGGACAGAGATTTCCTTAAATGCACCTGGAGTTTATAACTCTGCTTTAGCTTTCACTTCCTGCTTCTGCAGAGTTTCAAGGTCAGCCAGAGGTGACATATAAAGACCTTCTCAGGTCTTTCCTGGCCATGCAAAACACCTGTGCATGTATGTGGCCTTGTAGCATCCCAGGAATAGTTCATAACTTTTCAAAGCCTCTTACAGACATTGTGTTTCACAGATTTTTATTGTTCTACTAGAGGCCTGATGCACGAAATTCATGCAAGGGGCTTGGCCCCCCGCTGCCGCGTGGCCACCTCTGCCTCGGCCCCCACCGCTGCGGCTTCGTCCAGAAGGTCATCCAGTCTGATTAGCATATTATTCTTTTATTATTATAGATTTATTCACCTATGTGTTTGCCTTGCTGGTATTGCAGCCTAAGGCAACTGTGATATTAAACACTTGTAATCTTTTTCAAAAGGCACCTTGGGGGTAGAACTGTAGTGAACTCTTACTCAGGACAAACAGTGACAAATGCTGTGAGTGAGACTTTTCCTGGGAGCTGCCAGGCAGATCAGAGAAGTGCAATTCTTTGGGCTTTTGGGGAACTTCCAAACATGTAATGCCCTCCCCGCCCCCCGCCCCCCCCCCCCCCCGCCCGCCCCATAGTTGCTAGCTTCTGTGGTTGCAAAGATGTTCTTTTTCAAGGCTACCACGGAGCTGGGGAGAAGGCAATGGGAATGGTCAAGTTAAAACACCATAAATCTTACTGTTCTTAATGAGATTCAGCCATTTTTCTTAAGTGAGTACTGTTTGGATTCCTGTGAACCTTTAGATAACTTACAGGGTTCTTAAAAAGTTGATTTTGACAGTTTTTCCTCTGTTATCATTGTTCTGTGGGGGATGGATTTTCATTAATTTTCGAGAGAGAGGGAAGGAGGGAGGGAGGCAGGAAGGGAGAAAAGGTGGGGAGGGGAGACACCCACATACACACACACACACGCACACGCACACAAGCACACACACACACACAGAGTTTTATTGTTCCACTTATTTCTTCATTCATTAGTTGATTCTTGTATGTTCCCTGACTGGGGATCAAACCTGCCACCTTGGTGTATCAGGATAATGCTCCAACCAACTGAGCTACTTGTCCAGGGCCATGGATTTACAAAGATACTTAATCCACCACTTCTCTTTACTTTAAATTAGTATCTCCCCTTAGGAAGATGAGACTAGAAACATATGAAATTGCCCAGTGCCTAATGGAGAGTGCCCACAAGATTGAGTTGGGATAAGGGGCTCTAGAGAATAGGAACAGGAGACAAATTTTGCCCATTTACATTAATTATTTATTATATTACAGTAATAAATAGCCATAGAGTGTACATGTTGTTCTATAGGTGTTCTATAGGTTCTTTTTATTTTACGCGGCACCGTGTGAACTTTTACCATCTAGTTTTCTATCCCAGAGCAGATGTAGGGGAAAGGAGCACATCTTAGGGGCAGGTATACTAGGACAACTGGCAGTGGGACAGATTTACCTATAAAAAGTAGATATAATAACCAGCAGGTGACGATGTAGCACACTGCAGCACCCACTTTTCATAGGCTTAGCTAAAGAAGTCAAAATGAAATGCTCGTTTGTTCTCTGTATTCTTTGCTTTTTAAGACACAGAATGCCTAAATATTTTAGCAAGTTCCCTATGAAAAATGTTAAGGTTTGAACTTAACATTATAGGCTTCATTTACCTATAGTAATTATGGCTAAGAAATATCACACACCCAAATGATATTGCTAATGGGACATTGATATATCATTGGCAATAAATTATGTTGAGCAGAAAGATTCTATAATCATTCATCTAAATACACCATAGTAGTTCCAGCTCCAAGAGTACTCACATGGAGAAAAATTATTAAGCCTCTTAAATGTGGAAAGTTGAACCACATAGGTCACTGCTTATACTAACTCCTTTAAGTTTCTGAAGAGAGTTCTTCAAGTTGAAGTGAAAGGACACTAATTAGTAACACAAAAATATATGAAAATATAAAATTGCTGGGAAAGGTAATTATATAGTCAAATTCAGAATACTCTAATACTGTGATATGGTGATATGTTAGTCACTTAGTTCTAGTATAAAAGCCGAAGGAAAAAAGTATTAAAAACTATAGCTACAATAATTTATTAATGAATACACATAATAAAAGAGGTAAATTGTGACATCAAAACATAAAAAATTGGGATAAATAGTAAAGGGTAGAGTTTTTGTATGCAAACAAATTTATTATCAGCTTAATATATACTGTTATAGCTATAAGACATTTTACATAATCCTGTGCTAAACACAAAACAAAACCAATAGAAGAAACATAAAAGAAAAGAGGATCAAAACATACTTTAGGAAAAACCATCAATTCACAAAGAAAGAAAGCAAAAGAAGAACTAAGGAACAAAGAAACTGAACAACAAGAAAACAATGAATAAGATGGCATTAATAAGTCCTTACCTATCAATAGTTACTTTAAATGTAAATGGGTTAAATTCTCCAATCAAAATCCAGAGTGACTGAATGAATTAGAAGACAAGAGCCAGGTATATGCTACCTATAAGTAACTCACTGCAGCTTTAAGGACACACATAGACAGAAAGTGAAGGAATGGAAAAAATATTTCATGCAAAAAGAAACCAAAAGAAAGCAAGAGTAGATATCCTTATATCAGACAAAGTAGACTTTAAGCCAAAAACTGTAACAGGAGACAAAGAAAGTCATTATCTATAATAGTAAAAGGATAATATGCTAATTAGACTGAACATCCTTCTGGGCGTCATTCTGGATGTCCTTCCAGATGAAGCCGGGGCCGGAGCAAAGCAGCCTGGGTCCTGGGCATCTGCTGGTGGTGGCCAGAGGGAAGCCCGGGTCCCAGGTGCTGGATGGAAGCCAGTGCCAGCAGCTGGGGGAAGGAAGGCCTACTCTTGCACAAATTTTCATGCATCGGGCCTCTAGTATAATAATAAAAAGTCAACTCATCATGTGGATATAACAATTATAAATATATATGCATCTAAAATAGGCAGCACATAAATATATTAAGTAGATACTAACAGATTTGAAGGGAGAAAGAATAAAAAAAAATCCTATATAATAAAAGGGTAATATGCAAATTGATCCTAATGGCAGAACAACCAGAACAACCGCTGGACCAGTCACTATGAGATGCACTGACCACCTCTTGATCCCTTCCCCCAGCTGTCAGGCACCCATCACCCGATGGCAAATGGGGAAGCAGGGGTAGGTGGCAGTGGAGGGCAGGGCTGGCTGCGGGCAGCTGGGGAAGATGGCCCTGACCACAGGCCAGGCCTAGGGACTGTACCCGCGCATGAATTTCATGCGCCGGGCCTCTAGTATAATAATAATAGTGGAATTCAGCACTGTCCTTTCAACATTGGATAATTCATCCACACAGAAAATCAATAAGGAAACATTGGGTGTTAACTGTACCTTAGAAAAATGCACTTAACCTATAAATACAGAACATTCCACCTGTCATCAGCAGCATATACATTCTTCTCCAGCAGAATTGGAACATTCTCTAAGATAAATCATCTGTTAGATCACAAAACAAACCTTAGCAAATCTAATACAATTAAAGTCATGCCAAGTATTGTTTATGACCACAATGGGATGAACTAAAAATCAATAATAGGAGGAAGACTGGAAAATCCACAAATGTGTTGAAATAAAACAATATACTCTTAAACAACCAATAGGTCAAGAAAGTTGAAAGGGATATAAAAAATACTTTGAAAGAAAAATGGGAACACACCATACTAAAACTTATGAAAGGCAACAAAAGCAGTTCTAAGATGGAAGTTTATAGCTATAAGTGCCTACATTAAGAAAAACAAAGCTTACAAGTAACCTAAATATATACCTCATGAACTAGAAAAACAAGGACTGAGCTCAAAGTTGGCAGAAGAAAGAAAATAACAAAGACAGAATAGAAATAAACAAAATAGTGAATAGAAAAACTATAAAAAAATCAATGAAACTAAGAGCTCGATTTTTTTAAAAGTTTAGCAAAATTGACAGACCTTCAATAGAAAGAAGGTTTGTCAATTTTGCTAAACTTTTGACAAACTACATAGAAAGAAGACCCAAATAAATGAAATCAGAACTGAAAGAGGAGACAATATGATTGACACAACAGGAATACAAAGGATTATAAGAGACTAACATGAACATTATATGCCAAAAATAGTTGGATAATCGAGAATAAATGGATAAATTCCTAGAAACATGCAACCTCCCAAGACTAAATCATTAATAAAAATTTGAACAGAACAATAGCAAGTAAGGAGATTAAATCAGCAATCAAAAACCTCCCAACAAAGAAAAACCTAAAACCAGATGGTTTTAACTGATAAACTCTACCAAACATTTCTTAAGTAATGCTAATTACTCTCAAACTCTTTTAAAAAAATTGAAGATGAGGGAATATTCCCAAACTCATTTTATGAGGCCATTGTTACACTTTTAAGAAGCCAGACACTACAAAAAGAAAAAGAAAAATAGAAAACTACAGACCAATTTCCCTGAATATAGATCCAAAAATTCTCAACAAAATGCTAGCAAACTGAATTCAATAGCACATTAAAAGACTCATACACCATGATCAAGTGGGATTCATTCCTGGAATGCAAGGATGGTTCAACATACACAAAGCAATAAATGTGATACACCACATTAATAGAACAGAAGATAAAAAACAATGGTCATTTAACTAGGTACAGAAAATTTTTAAAAAATCAAAATTTTTATAATAAAAATGCTCAACAAATTGGGTATAAAAGGAATATACCTCAATATAATAAAAGCCATATATGAAAGACCTATAGCCAACATTATACTAGATGGTGAAATGTTATAAATCTTTCCCACTGAGATCAGGAACAAGACCAGGGTACCCTCTCACCATTCCTATCTAACATGGTACTTGAAGTCCTTGTCAGAGCAATTAGACAAGAAATAGAAATAAAAAACATCCAATTGTTGTCTAAGAAGTAAAGTTGTCTCTGTTTGCAGATGATACAATCTTAGATGTGAAAAATGCCAAAGACTCCACCAAAAAACTCTTAGAACTAATTAATCAATTCAGGGAAGTTTCAAGATTCAAAATTAGCATACTAAAACCAGCTGTGTTTCTATACACTAACAATAAAGTACTTGAAGAAGAAAATTTTAAAAATCCAATTACAACAGCATCAAAAGCAATGAAGTACTTAGGAATAAATTTAAACAAGGCAGTGAAATATCTGTACACTAAAAATTACAAAACATTGGTGAAAGAAATTGAAGAAGACACAAATAAATGGAAAGCTATCCCATGTTTGTGGATTGGAAGGATATTGTTAAAATGTCCATACTATCCAAAGCTACCTATAGATTTAATGGCAGTTTTCACAGAAATAGAAAAAAATCCTAAAATTCATACAGAACCACAAAAGACCCTGAACAACTAAAGCAATCCTGAAAAAGAAGAACCAAGCTAGAGGCATCACCCTTCCTGATTTCAAACTATATTACACACTTAGAGTAATCAAAATTATTCGGTACTGGTACAGAACACAGACACATAAACTAATGGAGCAGAATCAGGCGCTCCATACATATACAGTCAACTAATATTTGACAAGTTAGCCAAGAATACTGCAAGGCGAAAGGCTGGATAGTCTCTTTGATAAATGGTGCTGGGAAAAACTGGATATTCACACGCAAAAGAATGAAATTGGACTCCTGTCTTACACCACTCACTAAAATTAACTCAATATACATTAAAGACAAAAGACCCCAAACTAAAATTTCTAAAAGAAAACATAGGGACATGGCATTAGTTTGTTTTTTAAATTATGTATTGATTTGGGGAGTACAGCTTAGTGGTTAGACAATCATATGCTTTACATAGAGTTCACCATGATGTTTCCAGTTCCCAACTGACACTATACATAGTTATCACAATATGATTAACCTTATTTCCTATGCTTTATTTACTTCCCCGAGACTATTTTGTAACTTCCAATTTGTGCTTCTTAGTCCTTTCACCTCCTTCACCAAGTGCCCCAACATTTTCTCCCCTCTGGCAACCACCAGTTCTCTATTTCTATGAATCTGTTTCCATTTTGTTTGTTCCTTTATGTTGTTCTTTATATTTCACACATAAGTGAAATCCTATGGTATTTGTTTTTTTCTGACTTATTTCACTGAGCATAATACCCTCTAGGTCCATCCCATGCTGTTGCAAATGGTAAGATTTCATTCTTCTTTGTGGCCAAGTAATATTCCATTGTATATATGTGCCACAACTTTTTTATCCCCTCGTGTACTGATGAGTACTTGGGTTGCTTCTATAGCCATTGTAAATAATGCTGCAATGACCATAGGGATATATATATATATATATATATATATATATATATATATATATATCCATCCATCCATCCTCAGGCAAGAAAAACAAATAAATGAGATTACATCAAACTTTTAAGTTTTTGCACAGCAAAGGAAACCATCACAAAATAAAAAAGAACCTACTAAATGGTAAAACATATTCCCCAATGACACATCTGATAAGGGGTTAATATCCCAAACTTATAAAGAACTCATACTACTCAACACTGAAAAAACAAACAATCCAATTTTTAAAATGGGTAAAGGATCTGAATACACACTTCTCCAAAGAGGACATACAGATGGCCAATAGACACATGAAAAGATGCTCAGTGTCACTAATCATCAGACAAATGCAAATTAAAACCACAATGAGATATCACCTCACACCTGTTAGAGTGTCTGTCATCAATAAACCAACAAACAACAAGTGTTGGTGAGGATGTGGCAAAAAGGGAACCCTAAAGCACTGTTGGTGGGAATGCAGATTAGTGCGGCCACTATGGAAAACAGTGTGGAGTTTTCTCAAAAGGTTAAAAAGGGACCTGCCTTACGACCCAGTGACTACACTTCTGGAGATTTATCCAAAGATACCCAAAACACTAATTCAACATTAGTCTTGACAATAATTTTTTTTAAAATTTGAAACCCAAAGCTCAAGCACCAAAAGCAAAAATCAACAAGTAGGACTACATCCAACTACGTCTATAGCAAAAGAAACAATCAACAAAACGAAGAGGCAACTATTTTCAACCTATCTATCAGATAAGTAGTTAATATCTAAAATATATTTTAAAACTCATTAATATTATTAATATAACAAAAATTAAAAATAGCAAAAAATAAATCAAAATGGGCAAGAGAATAAAAATTTTTCCAAAGAAGAAATACAAATGGCCAAGGTACATGAAAAGGTGTTCAACAGCTTTAATCCTCAGGGAAATGCAATTCGAAACCACAATGAGATATCTCCTTAGGATGTTAGGATGGTGGTTATCAAAAAGGCAAGGGACACAAGTGTTGACAGGATGTGAAGAGAAGGGAATTCTTGTGTACTGTTGGTGGGAGTATAAATTGGTGCAGCCATTATGAAAAACAGGATGGAGTTTTCTTAAAAAATGAAAAAGAAAACAACCATATCATCCAACAAACTCACTGTTGAATATATATCGAATGGAAAAGAAATCACTATCTCCAAGAAATATTGGCACTCCCGTGTTAATTGCAGCAATATTCACAATAGCCAAAGCCTGGAAAAACCTAAGTGTCCACTGAATGGATAAAGAAGATGTGTACCCAAGACACACACACACACACACACACACACACACACACACACACACACACGGGAATACTATGCAGCCATGAAAAAGAAGGAATTCCTGCCCTTTGTGACAACGTGGATGGAACTTGAGAGCGTGATGCTAAGTGAATTAAATCAGACAGAGAAAGACAAATATCATATGTTCTTACATGCGGAATCTGAAAAACCTAACTCCTGGAAATAGAGACTAAAATGGTGGTTGCCAGGGACTACAGGTAGGAAAAAATGGGAGATGTTGGTCAAAGGGTACAAACTTCTAGTTATAAGATGAGTAAGTTCTGGGGATCTAATGTTCGGCATGGTCATTATAGTTAGCAATGTTTTATCATATACATGTGAAAGTTGTTAAGGGAATATAGCTTAAATGTTATCACTCCAAAAGAAATGGTAATTATGTGGGGTGATGGTCAGGCTAACGAAAAGTATTGTGGCAATCATTTCACATCAAATCATCACATTGTACACTTTCAACTTGCATATGTTGTATGTCAATCATATCTTAGTAAGGCTGAAAAGAATAAGACATTATGTAAAAACCAAGGTCATTTTAATAAAGTTTGTAATAATGTATCAATATTGATTCATTAGTTGTGATAAATGACAAGAGGGGAACATTGGGGAAAGTGGGTGGGAGGTATATGTGAACTCTTTGTACTATCTTTGCAACTTTTCTGTAAATATAAAACCATCCTAAAATTTAAATACCCAACTTTTAACAAAGAAAATATTTAAGATGCCTGGCCCCATTTTTGTTGCGGGTCTTTTCTGAGAGAATAAGATCATTATGCTAATGTTCTTGGGTCAAAAATTAAATCTATCTAGATGCACATATATACAAACATTTCTATAGATGTCTTCAATAGTGGTGAATCTGGTGGCTGCTTTTATAATATGAGCTATTTAATACAAATGCAATTAGCCTATTTTGATGTTAACAGTGTGTCATTTCTTCTTGTAGTGTCCTGACCGGTTACAATGGCACCATCTTTGCATATGGGCAAACAGGCAGCGGTAAGACCTTCACCATCACGGGTGGGGCAGAGCGCTACAGCGACAGAGGCATTATCCCAAGGACGCTGTCGTACATTTTTGAGGAATCGCAAAAGGTATAGAACTATAAGTTCATTTTGTATTTGATATATTCAGCAGAAATTTATTGTGCGCAAAATAGTTATTTTGACATTTATTATATTGTATCAAAATGAGAAAGTATTATTGTGCAATATTTCTGTCCTTTAGATTGAAGGGGAGTTTGGGAATTTGCTGACAAAGCAGAAATTGAGAAGGTGCCTCTCATTAAAGGGATGCTGTTCCAGCAAAGGCTCAGAGGGAGTTCCTCTGACACACACATAGGTTAAAAGAACAGACAACACATTTTACAACTAATGTTTTTTTATTCTTCATTAATAAACTGAAGAATGCCCTTTTGCCAAAACAGACCTTTATTTTAGCTGCTAAAGCACTGAATAGGACAATGTGATTGTCCCCTTATCACACTTTTAATAGAAGCCCACATGAATTTACTGGAATAAAAGTCCTATTGCAATTAATCTACACTAATAAAAGAGTAATATGCAAATTGACCATACCTTCACGACACCCACCAGCCAACCAGGAGTGAGTATGCAAATTAACACAACAAAGATGGCAGGTTATTTTGCATATGCAGGCGGGGGAGGAATGCGGGGCGACGATGCAGGTGTTCTGCACTTCCCTAGCCGCTCCGGGCCTCTGGGCAGCGTGGGAAGGCAAAAAGGCGGCTCTGGCCAGAGCGAAGGCAGTGCCAGCAGCCAGAGTAAGGAAGGCCCATTCTTGCACAAATCTTCGTGCATCGGGCCTCTAGTATTTCTATAAAGACAAATTCCCTATCTATATTATAAGCATCATTTATTGTGTGGCTCCAACTGCCACTTGCTTTATAAGTATTTAATACAACATACAATACAACTAACAATGTAGGAATCCTTATCCCCATTTTATATTTGGGAAAACTAAGTCTCAGATTAAATGTCTTTCTCTGGGTCCTTGTAAGTAGCTGGTCTGGAGGTCCATGCCAGGAGTGTGTGTGCTTTTTGTCTCCATGCGCGCTGCCCAGGCTGGATCTGCAATGCTGGTTGTATCTAAACACATTCTCTACTGTGAGCCACTTCTCCGGGCTTCAGCTCTCCTCTGTGCGAGCAGGGAGTGAGTCGTACTAGAGGATCTCCACTGTCCCTAGCAGTTCCAACAAGTGCTTGGTTGTCCTAGTTCTGTATAACCAATGTCCTAACTAGGTCAGTGTAACAGTCATCGCAACATTTCTCAACTGTATGCTGTTTGCATTTTAAGTTGCAACAATGAGAAGAAATCGCTGAGATCTGCATAATTCTAGTTTCCATCCATAAAGTAGCAATTACCCATTAGTTCAGCTCATCTCTCACTAGCTCACACATTCCAACTCTGCATGCCAGAATATTAGGAACAGAACGAGTTGACTATAGTGTATATGTTGGATCCAAATCCCTTCTTTTCATTTACTCATTTATTTCTGACATTGGCTGCTTTGTTTTTTCCCAGATTTCACAAACTGGGAATATGATTTGTCATGGTGCTTATTGCTGTGGCCTGATGTGGAAGCCTAGTGTCTAGGAGAGATCATGGGAGTCGGTGCAGGCCAGCCTGCTTCTACTGGCAGCAGGTGGACCTGGGCAGTTTCTTAAAGGTCCAGGATGTGGGGCTTCTCTGAGAGCTGAGCTTACTGTGCTTAAAGACATTGCCCAGTTCTTGGCACATAGTGTATGCTCAATACGTGATTGTTATTATTGCAGCTGTCAATATCCACATACAGCAGGTCGTCGGATAGCGTCCTTTCCTTCAGCAGGTACATTATAACGCTGATAGATGCCATAGGAACTTAACTCTTGTTTATGTCAATTGGCCTCTGGTACAATTGGTTTAGTTATACGTTATTTCTCTTAAAGCCACAGAACCTAATGATGACATGGAGGACTTCTTGTGCTATATATGCATATAGACAAAATATCCCTGACCAATTTCAAATAATCCTTTGGAACGCAGAACAAATAAAGCCATTTCCCCTGATGAAGTTAAACAGAATAAACAAATCCTTTCCTAATAGAAAATATATGTCTCTTTGTAAATTTTGTCTATGGCTATCAAAATACAAATATATATATATATATACACACACAGTTCTAAAAGTCTACCTGTCTCCCCAGTACCTGCCATGTGTCAGGTTCATTGTTTTACGTGTTTATCATTGGCATGACTCTAAATCCCATTTCATCCTGAGTGATCCTGAGTTTGGAGAGCGGCCATCGGACCAATTTACAGCCAGGACCACTCTCTGTAAACGGACAATTTCCACGATGGGGGAGCAGCACGTTCGTTGTAATCTAACTGAGCTGCGGCAAAGCAAGGCAGAGGCAGCTGGAGGGCATCGCAAAGAGTCCAGAAAGTGCAGCCGGGACATGCAGCCAGGTGCTCGGCTGTCCCCAGTCATAGCCTTAGAGACCCCGTGAGCTCTCTAGGATCCTTGAATAAAACATTTGACGTATGCGGAGTATTTATTCCGAGATAAACTAAGAGCGAGTACATACTGGGCCCTAAAGTGCCTGTGAAAGCACATTCTCAAGGATTTTAAAAGAAGAAAATTGAGTCCATTATTTTAGAAATCACTGCTCATTCTTTTAGCGTACTGTGAGGCTCAGACTTGTTTGGGGCCAAAGAGAAGGCTGTCTGCAGGCAACATGTGTGTTACATTACAATCCGGAGCACTGAGCGCAGGGCCTAAGGAAAGGCAGCTCCCACATCGCTCGGTGAATTCTACTCCAATGAAAGCCCAGAAACAGCAGAAGCTGGAGGCCAACCACGTTATCCCTGTCACCCCAGGCCGTGGGCCTGCCGTCTTCCTGACTTCTTCTCATCCCTTCTAATTTCTGAAAAGAGAGAGTTTCTCCAGTGTAAATGGACATACAAGTTAGCTGTTCTTTCTGCCTCTTCCCCTTTCTTTTTATATTAACATACTGAATTCTCCATTTGAAGTTTTGGAAATAATCAAAATAATGACAACACCAACAATAATAGCAGTGACAGCTACAGTTTATTGTAGTTTATTACAGACCACACATTTTGGTTGTATTTTAAATATAGAGCTCTATTTTTCTCACAACAGATCTGCAAGATGAGGGTTACTATCCCCATTTTCAACTGAGGATAAGGGTATAAATGACAGAGCCCATATTTAAACCTTGTCTTTTGTCTGATGCTATGAGTTCAGAGGAGTATGCTCAAATCTCAAACCATAATCTATGGAATATTTAAGATATCTTCAGATAAGTTTTAGAAACATGTTGCAATGGCCTATAATGTGCTCTGAGAATCTTATAGAGAGAAACAGCATATACAGGGTGGGGCAAAAGTGGGTTTACAATTGTCTGTTGGAAAATAATACAATAATCTACACTAATAAAAGATAAACATGCAAATTAACCACCACTCCGCTATGCCCACAAGCCAATCATGAGCAAGTATGCAAATTAACCCAACCAAGATGGCGGCTGGCCACGGAGCTGGAGCAAGCAGGAGGCTTGGGTTGCCCCGGCAATGGAGAAAGCCAAGCTTCCTGCCCGCCCTGGCCTCCGCTCAAGGCTACAAAGTTTCAATTATAGAAGATAAATAAATCCTAGATACCTGCTTCCAATCAGCCTTGGCCTCCGCTCAAGGAGGTGCTGAAAAAAAAAAAAGAAAAAGGAAAAAAGGAGGGGCTGGGACCTTGGGTCACCGGGGGGTGATCAGGCCAGGATGGGATGGCAGGGGCCATTAGGGGTAAGCAGACCAGCAGGGGGGCCAGTTGGGGGTGAGCAGGTCATCAGTAGGGGTCAGTTGGAGGTGATCAGGACAGCGGGGGTGCAGTTTGGAGTGAGCAGGCCAGCAGGGGGGCAGTTGGGGTGAGCAGGCCAGTGGGGAAGGAAAGTGGGGTGAGAAGGCCAGCAGGGAGGGCAGTTGGGCGTGAGCAGGCTGGCAGGGGGGCAGTTGGGGACAAGCAGGTTGGTGGCAGGGGGCAGTTGGGGGCGAGCAGGCCGGCAGGCAGAGTGGTTAGGGGCAATCAGGCAGGCAGGCAGGTGAGCGGTTAGGAGCCAGCAGTCCCGGATTGTGAGAGGGATGTCTGACTGCCGGTTTAGGCCAATCCCTGTAAACCGGCAGTAGGACATCCTTCAAGGGGTCCCAGATTGGAGAGGGTACAGGCCGGGCTGAGGAACACACTTCCCCCCTCCCACCCATCCCCCGTGCACGAATTTTGTGCACAGGGCCACTAGTTAATAAATAATAATGCAAGAATAAACTCTGTTTCACATACTCACAACTGTAAACCTACTTTTGCCCACCCTGTATGTGTGGATGATGGATCAGTTTTTCCATGAGTATTTCATGGAATGTTTTAGGAAACATGCATTAGGATAAAGGCCACACAGAGTCTATCTAGTATTTATCGTCTCTGATGACTGCACTAAGCCAAACTTCAACCCAAAGGATTATGTTGGAATGGTGCCTTCACTGCACTAGGATGCTAGTGTAACTCATGGATCACTTGCAGGAGAAGCAGCCGGAGACACCGACATGGGTTGTGTTTCCAGTGTGCAGTTGGGAAAAATTTTTTTGTGTGGAGATTCAGTCCATGCCGTCACCTTCACAGAGCAGGAGAACATGAGATTTCAGCTGTGGCTTGAACATTTTACTACAGTCATGGGCTGGCTGAAACTTCCTGTAATTTTCCATGTATTAGTTTGTTTTAGTGAAATGGTGGTATCTTTATTTCAGTAGTTTGAGCCATTTCAGGACCAGAGAATTGTATTAATTTTAATGTGAAGAACATGTAGGAACTCATTATCCAGCTTCCTTACTTTAATGCTACGGCAACTGAGGCCTGACCTAGCAGGGCTCACAGCTGGTAGGACTAGGACTCCAGCTTCTCTCCCCATCTCTGCGACTGGTCCTCTCTCCCCTTGAAAGACGCCTGGTAAATGGGTTGTCTTGGATGTGGGTGAGAATTAACCAGGAAGGTCATCTTAAGTAAACCCTCTCGGAACATTCACTATGACAACCTGCTGACCTCTGGCACAGGTGCAAACATGTTCCCCTATTATGACAAACAGGTGCTGTCATTTGTTATTTTGTATTAAAAACTGAACTCGGAAGTTTCTCAAGAACTGAAAAAGTCCCTGTTTCATTCCACTGCAGTGCGAGTGGGGTTTTTTTGTTTTTTTGGTTTTTTTTTTTGTTTTGTTTTGTTTTGTTTTTGTCTGTTGACAGAGCTAAGACAAGAACCACAGAACCAGTCCGCTCAACTTTTTATCCTAATTTCATTGACACCTATGCCATTGCATTTCAGCATGGCCCACAGAAAATACCTCTCTATTCAGTAGCAGAACAGTCCTGATTTGCCACTTGGGCCAGAAAAATTAACCGGGTAAAGTATAGGCAGTGGACTGGTAATGTCCACTCTGTGATTACCTAATTGACCTAAACCATTTCTGTCCCCTGAATTAACTTTACATTAGCTAATTATTGTCCATTATCTATTTGTCCTTAGAAAGTTTGAATATTAGAAAAGTTTAAAAAGACTTGTGATTAAGGATGAAAACTCTTTTGCTACTGAAGTTTTTAAACCAAAGTAACAATTCTGTGATCTTTTATGAATAGACTGTTCACAGAATGTAAATTTGTTTTTTCTTAGTAACCTTTCTTTTTTTGGTCTGGAAAGTAAAAAATGGTGCTATAGAGTTTTGCAACCACGTTAGCTAATTGTAAATGTGTATTGCGTTTTACGTATTACGTGGAACCAATATAAAGTAACAAACTGAAGTTGCTTGTAATCATAGGTATTGGCCATTAAAAAAGAAAAAAGCTTTGTGCTTATGATAGCTGGCAACTTGAAAGTGTCACGAACCAAAAATGTAAACCACACATAGTGAGAGAGAAACTGTGAGGAAGCTACACGATCAACGTGTTCATCTTCCTCTGAGCTGAATCGTTATTAGAGCCATTAAATAACGTCTCTCCCTTTTCCTATCAGGACAGCAGCAAAATATACACAACGCACATTTCTTACTTGGAAATCTACAATGAATGTGGTTATGATCTCTTGGATCCAAGACACGAAGCCTCCAGTTTGGAAGACTTGCCGTGAGTAGCAGAACAACAAAGAACGGGGAAAATTACTTTCAGATGTTTCCTGCAATTGTTTTCTCTGAAACTTTTGCATGTTTCTGGTCTCCACTATAATTAACAAACACTGGATAACAGAATCTTTTTGTGGTATAATGGATATTTTCTCACTAGTGATAGGAACTAAAATAGCTTAGAGCTCACTTTTTGGGAAAATCTCTTGGAGTTGGTAGAGGGAGAGCAGTGAGTGTCCTGGGAGTGTGAGCTGAGAGGACTGATGGGACCAGGCAGTCCCACTCAGCTCCTGCCCTATGGAACCCTTCACCCCTCCGATTGGCCTTTCTCTGAAGAAGGCGTTTAACTTAGGCTTCCAGCAGCAATGAGAGAATCTGAAAGAGAGAAAATGCCAGAGGAGCAAAAAGAGCTTCTTGACTATCATTAAGACTAACAGTGACAATCATTTGGTCACGATTGGCACTGATGGTTTCGTGACCCACCTATAAATAGAGTCTTCAGAGCTTATCTAATAATAGAGTAAGTTACCCTGCCAGCATTTCTATAACATTACTCACTGCTTGTTTGAATATCTGCCTAAATTAGACATATGTTAATTGGTAACTGCATATACTTTGTCCAGACATCTTCATATATCAGAAGATGCCAGAGCCAAGAAAACACACTTTAATATTCTTCTTATTAAATATTCTAAAACAATTTAAAAATATATTAATCCTCTACCAAAAAAAGATCAGCAACCAGTTGTTTAATTTGTAAACCATCTTTATATATATTCTCCCATTATTGTTTGAATGTTTTTACATATCATCTCTTTTGTGTTTATAGTATTCATTAGAGAAAGTTAGAAAAGGGGATGTTTGTCGGTACAATAAATATTTGTATAAAAATTAAAGGAAAGGGAAAGAAAAGGATTGAGAGGAAGGAAAAATTACTTACTTCGTGGAAGAAATTGGCCTTAAAGAAACTATTGGAATTACATTTATAGAAAGGTAAAAGTTTCCTATCACTACTAAAAAAATATCCACTATATTACAAAAAGATTCTGTTGTCCAGTATTCATTAATTACCATTGCCACCAGAAAGAGTGGCTTCACACACTCTTGACCTGGGAGCAGCTCTCACTGAAGTCCTGCCTGTCTAGTTCCCTGGTTTCATTCTTGTGAGCTGACATATACCAAACTCTCTGGGTACCATCCAAAAAGGTAGAACTCTCCTCGTAGGAACAACAGCATTAAAGATACGAGGCGAGGTTGGAAAGGCCAGGTGTTGAGGATTTGTGTGAAGTAAAAGCCAGCTTCTGAGGGACTCAGACAAGAGGCTTTGGTGAGAGATTGCTCTTCATTTTAACAGGTGACTTGTTGTTTTCTAGCTCCAGTACGACCTATATACCTCCATGCTAAATCTCACTTAAAACTACATTGAACAAGTCATGTCTACACTGAGGAACTTAAACCAGCTTAGCAATAATCCAGAAGTGAAGGGCTTGGCTATAATGAACATGAAGGAAGAGATGTAACATGTAAGGAGAGATATGCAACAATAAATAAGTGAGAAATGAAATTCATGGATTATGCTCACCACCCTGGCTTTGATTGGATTTGAAGAGAAGGTGAATCGTGTAGGTTGGTGCCCTCCTCATTTTTCTGGTTGAGGAAAGGAAGCTGTAAGAGGCGTGACTTGCCCAGGGTTTCAAAACTAATTGGTTAATGGTAGAGCAAGGATGGAAAAGTAGAGCTCTTGCCTTCATGCCAGTGTAGCAAAGAGAGCTTCAAGATCTTAGTGCGGGGTATAGAGAACTAAGGAGTCGTGGCCCTAAAAAGGAGCTCCATTAGGAAACCTGACTGGGTGGGGTGGCCTTCCTATACATGATGTCGGAGTGCCAGACTAAAGTCCATCGATTTGCAAATGTGACTATAGTTGTTTTTATTTTTATTTATTTTTATTTTATTTTATTGTTTAAAGTATTACAAAGAGTAGTACATATGTCTCCTTCCCCCCCGCCCCCCATTGACCTTTCCCCGGCCTCTCCTACCCCCCGGCACATGCCCTAACCCCCACCCCCAGAGTCTTGCGTCCATTGGTTATGCTTATAGGCATGCATACAAGTCCTTCGGTTGGTCTCTTATCTCCCTCGCTCCTACCCTCCCCAGCCTTCCTGCTGTAGTTTGACAGTCTGTTTGATGCTTCTCTGCCTCTGTATCTATTTTTGTTCATCAGTTTATAATGTTCTTTATTATCCATAAATGAGTGAGATCATGCGATATTTTTCTTTCACTGACTGGCTTATTTCACTTAGCATAATGCTCTCCAGTTCCATCCATGCTGTTGCAAATGGTAAGAATTCCTTCCTTTTTACAGCAGCGTAGTATTCCATTGTGTAGATGTACCACAGTTTTCTAGCAATGAGTTTTTAGATACAATACCAAAGCATGATATGTGAAAGAAAAAATAGCTTCATAACTTCATGAAGTTCAACTTATCTGGCATGACTTACCTTAAACTGACCTTGTATTTATTATTTTTGTTACCCAGCTATGGATTCAGCCTTTCTATAAGAAACCCTGTTTTTGTTGTTATTGTTTCCAATATATTTAAACTAAAAAAACAACAACAAACAAACACAAAAAAAACAGTTTACCCATTCCTTCCACCCCCACCTCTGGCAACCCTAATCTGTTCTTTGTGTCTATGAAAATTTACAACACAAAGAATGACCCCTAATGTAAATTATGGACCTATAGTTAATAAAACTACAATAACAAAAGGAATGACTTATTGATACATGTAACAACTTGAGTGAATCTCCAGGGTGAGTGAAAAAGCCATTCCCAAAAGGCTAAGTGCTGTATGATATTATTTGCAAATCTATCTAAAAACATTTATGTAATATCTTTAAATGGCAAAGTTACAGAAATAGATAACAGATTCGTGGTTGAAGGAATTAGGGAGGGAATTGGGGATGGTTCTCCAGGCCAGTGCGGGATCCTTGTGGTGATGGGCTATTCTGTATTTTGACTGTGGCTGTGGATACACAAAACTGCCTGCGTGACACAAACACACACAAGTACAAGAAAAACTGAAACGTCTGAATAGGTCAGTGGATTGTGTCAATGCCATTGTCCTGGTTGTGATACCTCGGATACAGGTACATGGGATCTCTCTGCATTATATCTTACAGCTGCACGTGGACCTATAATTATCATACAATAAAAAGTTTAATTAAAAGTAATTGGCTCCTCTGTCAAATATTAATTGACCATAGAGGCATGAGTAGATTTCTGGGCTCTCTGTTCTGTTCCACTGATCTATATGCCTGTTCTTGTGCCTGTACCAGGCTGATTTGATTACAGTGGCCTTGTGCTATGGTTTGATATCCAGTATTGTGATCCCTCCAACTTTGTTCTTCTTTCTCAAGATTGCTGAGGCTGTTCTGGGTCTTTTTTGGTTCCATATAAATTTTTAGAATATTTTTTCTAGATCTATGAAATATGTCATGGGTATTTTAATAGGGATTGCATTGAATCTCTAGATTGTTTTGGGTAGTAGACATTTTAATGATATTAATTCTAACAATCCATGAACATGGTATGTGCTTCCACTTATTTGTATCTTCCTCAGTTTCATTCTTTAATGTCCCATACTTTTACCTCCTTGGTTAAATTTATTCCAAGTACCTTATTTTGTTGTTGTTGTTGTAATAGTAAATGAGATTGTTTCTTAGTTTCTCTTTCTGATAATTCATTATTGGTGTATAGAAATGCCATTGATTTCTGGATATGGTATTTATTTTGTATCCTGCTACTTTGCCAAATTCAAAACAATATGGAGTTTCTTCAAAAATTAAAAATGGAACTGCCTTTTGATCCAGCAATCCCACTTTTGGGAATATATCCTAAGACTCCTGAAACACCAATCAGAAAGAATATATGCACCCCTATGCTTATAGGAGCATTGTTTACAATAGCCAAGATCAAGAAACAGCACAAGTGTCCATCAATAGATGAACAGATAAAAAAGCTGCGGTACATTTGCACAATGGGACACTATGCATCTGTAAAAAGGAAGGATCTCTTACCTTTTGCGACAGCATGAAATAAGCCAGTCAGAGAAAGACAAGTACCAAAAGGTCTCACTTATATGTGGAATCTAATGAACAAAATGAAGTGACAAACAAACTAGAAACAGAAGTATGGATACAGAGAACAGACTGACAGCTGTCAGAGAGTAAGGGGGTGGGGCAGACAGGATGAAAGAAGGTAAAGGGAATAGCCAAAAACTTATATGCATAGTGCATAGACACAGGTAAGAATGTAGTGAGGGCCAGAGGAGGGGAGGGTGGGTCTGGGTGGAGAGGAACAAAGAGAGGGAGCAATGGGGAACATCTGTAATAATGTCAACACTAAAAATAAAATATAACTTTAAAAAGTAATTGACCGTATATTTATATAGAGAGATATATGTATATACACACATATGTGTATTAAGTCTATTCTTTATTTAGTAATTTAAATGAAAATAGAACCTCTGTTTTTGAAAACTCTTTATATCATATGCTATAAAAAGAATATAGTTAGAATCTAAGTGTGTCTCATGAAGTAAAACAGTATAACTGCTAGTCTCCACTGTAGGGAAAATAGTCACCTTACTTTGGTGTAATTTTAGTATTCCTAAATAGGGACATGTATTCCATTTAAGGTTCCAAAGTTGGTCATGGTTATTATTGTTACAAAGAAAGTCAGTAGACTTCAGAATCTAGTATTGAAATGTTGGCTGTGTTGTGTTTTTTAAGTAATTTGTCATCAAAGGAAAAAAAGAGTTAACAAATGTTAAATTTAATTCACCAGGTTTCTAATACCTAATCAATATAAAACACTGCAAAGCGCCCCAAGAGTTACAAAAAGGATTAATGCTCAGCCTCTGCCCTCAGGGCTTTAGTCTAGTCGTGTTGAATCACTCAGTTATTCAGTAAACATTTCTTGAGATCCAACTTTGCTCCACACACTGTGCTGGGCACTGAGTTTACTAACTTAAGTCTTTGCTCTCCTGGAACCCATCGAGTGGGCAACACTAATACAGAACAGCATAAGGAGGAATATGAGCAGCATCGTAAGAGAGGCACCAGAATGACAAGCACTTACAGGAGAAAGAAACCACATCAGGTTGTGCGACCAGGGAGAGATTCATGGAGAAGGTGACAGGTGAAGTAGCCCCTGAGGGGGCATAGGAAGGGCAGTGGGGTGTGGCGTCCATGTGGAAACACGGTAGTGAACTTGATGTGTGTAGCTCTTTCTGTGACAGTTACGGACCTGTGGGACTGGGACCAGTCAGGGAGTAGGTGAGAACAGTAAGACTGGAAAGATGAGTGCGAGGATTGGACAGTCAAGGTGTAGCCCTGGGCAGCCTGAGTAGCATCAGTCAGATCTTTGGTTTCTGATGACTAATTTGCATCTTGTTAAATGTCTTCAACTATCCAAAAATTCAATCTGAAAACACAAGGTCAATTGTAATCGACTGAACGATACATAGACTAACTTCTATGAATGTTTCAGAGCAGGGAGATAAGTATGCTACCTGCAAACCTTTATCACCTGGTCCAGGTGATCCCTCTGATCTATCTGATGTGACCTTTCCTCTTAGTCACCTAGATTTTGTTCTGAAGACTCTTCCCCACATGTCCTCTCTCTAGGCCAGAAGTTCTCAACCTGTGGGTTGCAACCCCTTTGGGGGTCAAACGACCCTTTCACAGGGGTCGCCTAAGACATCCTGCATATCAGATATTTACATTACAATTCATAACAGTAGCAAAATTACAGTTATGAAGTATCAACGAAAATAATTTTATGGTTGGAGGTCACCACAACATGAGGAACTGTATTAAAGGGTCGTGGCATTAGGAAGGTTGAGAACCACTGCTCTAGGCGGACTCAGCACTGCTCCCACCTCAGCAGCACTGCCAGCTCTTAGCTCAATCAGATCTCTGGTCTTGGCATATGCCAGTAAATTAGGAAACCATTGAGGGTCATGGGAGCAGAGACCCTGGTGTGAAAGGACTGAACTGGGCTATGACAGAAAAATGATTGGTTGATGTGGGCTCACATTGGTTGATGTGAGACTACGGCAGCTCTAAGTCATCTGCATGCCTTCTCCAGAATGTCATGTAGCTATAATCATACAGTATGTAGCCTTTTCACTTAGTAATATCCATGGCTTAATAGCTCACTTCTTTTTAATGTTGAATAATATCCCATTGTTTGGATGTACCAAGTTTATTTATTAATTTACCTACTGAAGGACATCTTGGCTGCCTCCAAGTTTTTTAAGTGATGAATACAGCTGCTGTAAACGTCCATGTACAGGTTTTTTGAGAACATGGTTTTCAACCCCTTTTAGGTAAATATAAAGGAGCACAATTTCTGGATCATATGGTAAAATATGTTTTGTAAAAAACAGCCAAACTATCTTCCAAAGTGGCTGTACCATTTTGCATTCCCACCAGCAATGTATGAGAGTTCCTGTTGCTCCACAGCCTCACCAGTTTGATGTTCTTAATGTTCCAGATGTTGGCCATTTCTATAGGTGTGTAGTACTATCTCATTGTTGTTTTCATTTACATTTCCCTGATGACATATCATGTAGAGCATATTTTCATATGCTTATTTTCCATCTATGTATCTTCTTTGGTGAGGTGTCTGTTCAGATCTTTTCCTTATTTCTTACTTGGGTTGTTTGTTTTTGTATTGTTGAGTTTTAAGAGTTCTTTTTATATTTGGGATAACAGTCTTTTATTGGCTGTGTCTTTTACAAATGTTTTCTCCAAGTCTGTGGCTTATCTCCTAATTCTGCTGACATTATCTTTTGTGGAACCAATGTTTTTAATTTTAATGAAATCCACTTTATCAGTTATTTCTTTCAGGAATCATGTCTTCCCTGTTGTATCTAAAAAGGCATCACCATACCCCAGGTTATCTAGGTTTTTCTCTGTTACCTTGTAGTATTTTAATAGTTTTACATTTTACATTTAGATCTATGATCCATTTTGAGTTCATTTTTGTGAAAAATGTAAGGTCTATGTCTACATTAATCTATTTGCATGTTCAGTGTTTTAGCACCATTTGATGAAGAGACTGTCTTTGCTTCATCGTATTGCCTTTGATCCATTTGAAAGATCAGCTGACCATATTTATGTGGGTCTATTTCTGTTCCATTGATCTATGTAAGTATTTTTGTTGTTTTGTTGTTGTTAATCCTCACTCGAGGATATTTTTCCATTGATTTTTAGAGAGAATGGAAGAGAGAGGAAAAGATAGAGAGAAACATCGATGTGAGAGAAATACATCAATTGGTTGCCTCCTGTACAAGCCCTGACCAGGGCCCCTGGCCGGGGAGGAGTCTGCAACTGAGGTGCATGCCCTTGACCAGAATCAAACCCAGGACCCTTTAGTCCACAGGCCGACGCTCTATCCACTGAGCCAAACCAGCTAGGGTAAGATCTATGTAAGTCTTAAAGTTGGTAGTGTTGGTCCTCCAATTTTGTTCTTCAATATTTATTTGCTATTCTGCATCTTTTGCCTCTCTATATAAACTCAAATTATTTTGTCAATATCCACAAAATACCTTGCTGTGATTTTTATTGGGATTACATTGAATCCATATATCAAGTTGGAAAGAACTGATATCTGTACAATATTGAGTCTTTCTATCCATGAACATGGAATATCTCTCCATTTATTTAGTTCCTCTTCTATTTCTTTCACCAGAGTTTTGTAGTTTTCTTCCCATAGATCTTGTGCATATTTTGTTAGATTTATACCTAATTATTTCATTTTGTTGGGTGCTAATGTAAATGGTATTTTGTTTTTTATTTCAATTGCCACCCAGTCATTGCTGGTATATAAGAGAGCAATTGGCTTTGTATATTAACCTTGTAGTCTACATTGTTGCTATAATCACAATTCCAGCAGCTTTTTTCCCCCTTTAATTCTTTTAGATTTTCTACATAGATGATTATGCCATCTGTCAACAAAGACAGTTTTATTTCTTCCTTCCAATTCATATACCTTTTTTTCTTCCTTTCTTTCTTTTTCTTTTCTCTTTCTTTCTTCCTTCCTTCCTCCCTCCCTCCCTTTCCTTCTTTCTTTCTTTCTTTCTTTCTTTCTTTCTTTCTTTCTTTCTTTCTTTCTTTCTTTCTTTCTTTTTCTTCTTCTTCTTCTTCTTCTTCTTCTTCTTCTTCTTCTTCTTCTTCTTCTTCTTCTTCTTCTTCTTCTTCTTCCTCTTCTTCTTCTTCTTCTTCCTCTTCTCCTCCTCCTCCTTCTCCTTCTTCTTCTTCTTTTTTTTTTTTTTTTGGCATTATTGCATCAGTGAAGATTTCCAGTACAAAGTTGAAGAGCAGTGGTGAGAGAGGACATCCTTGCCTTATATCTGATCTTAGTGGGAATGCTTTGAGTTCCTCACCATTTGGTGGGATGTTAGCTGTATGTCTTTGTAATAGTCTTTATCATGTTGAGAATGTTCCTCTACATTCCTAGTCTACTGAAAGTTTGTATCATGAATGGGTGTCAGATTTTGTCAAATGGTTTTGCTGTATCTACTAGTATTGATATGGTTATGTGATTTTTCTTTTTTCAGTGTGTTGATGTGATGGATTATATAATTGATTTTTGAATGTTGAACTAGCTTTGTATACCTGAAATAAATTTCACTTGATTGTGGTTTATAATTATCGTTATATGTTATTGGATTCGATTTGCTAATATTTTGTTGAGGATTTTTGCATCTATTTTCATTAGAAATATTGGTCTATAATTATCTTTTCTTGTGCTGTGTTTGTCTAGTTTTGGTATTAGCGTAATGCTGGCCTCACAGAAAGACTTAGAAAGTATTACTTTTGCTTCTATTCTTTAAAAGAGATTGTAGAAAATTAGTATAAATTTTCCTTAAATATTTGCTAGAGAACCGGGTGTATTTAGTAGGTTTAATTAAATAACTTAATTTCTAAAATGTCACGTGATTGGCTATATTTTTCCTTATCCATAAAAAGATCTAATGTTAGATAAAATTATAAAGAAAAAATATAATTTGGAGCTACTAGAAAGAGTTTTAAAATTATCTCAATAGTAGTTAAATAGCAGAAATATCCATTACTTTTAGCTTGTTCTGTCTGTTGGTGTTAGACCAGGTGTTAGACCAGTGGGGCCTGGGTTCAGCCACCTTGGTACTGGCTAGGAAAGAATTCAAGACACAAACTATAAGAGAACATTTATTTGGAACACCACAGAGGTAGAAGAAGTAATTTGTAGAAGAAATGGGCTTAGGAAACAAGTTATAGACGTAAAGGAAGGACCCTTGGAGCTTAGAAGTGAGGAAAGTCAAGGTGACTCCCCTGGGGGTAGGAAGGAGAGGGGAAAGGCAAGGGCGGGCTCCCAGAAGGGAGAGCTAGGCCTTTCATCCTAAAGGTTTTAAGGGTGGAGATTTTAAGGAGGTCCCAGGGAAAGATCTTAATAGAATATTCATCAGCTTCCCAGGCGTGTCCTTTCAGGGCTGGGTTCTCCACTCATTGATAGGTTAGCACCAGGGCAGGGGGTCTGGTTTTGCTGCTTTTCTGGGCCTGAAGCTGAAATACAACTGAGGCCTAGATGTTATCTCTAGGGAGGAAGGGTCAGGGCTTCCAAACAAAATGACCAGCAACATACTAGGCGAGGAAGGGTCACCTTGGGGCCTTACAATTGTCCGTTGCTAGACACCCGGGGCTTTCCACCCCGGTGACCTTCTATGCCTGGCCCATAGTCCTTGCTCTGCTTTATCTCTGTCTAACTGCCTACTACACGTCTAGGTTAAGACCAATACAAAAATGTATTGTAGCTTCATAAAACTTTCTCAATTGATATGTTTCAACTCTTCATAATTTATAACAAATGAAATATTTTAGATTCAAAAAAATCAATATAAAGAAAATGTACCTTTGAAGTTATTAAAATACAGGAAGGAGGGCCCCCCTTACATATTTCTTCTAAAATTGTACATCTCCTCTTTTCTCCAAATCTTCACCATAGAGAACTTTTGAGAATTGGGTAGAACATTAAAGGAGTTTGAAAACTGCTGCACTAGAGAATATTCTCTTTATTAAAGTAAATAGTGAGACCTTGTTTACAATATGCAAAACATATCTAGTTACTTAGAAGAACCTGGTGGTTCCCCTCCCATTTTCATGAGGCCTGCCTAAGTCAAGGTCACTAAACAGGGCTACCAGTCTAGTCCATATGGCACCTTCATGTGAATTATTAAAAGGCACCCCTGCCATTTACTGGAAAATTGTTGTAATATGCTGGTTTTGTTAGATGACACTTTACTCTGACCAACATTTGTCATAATAAATATACAACCTCATTATGTTCATTGCAGCCCCTGGGACAAGGTACCATTATATAGTGCCCTGTCTGCACAATGGCATGGGGCATTCGCAAGTAGAAAAAAAGAAAAGAAAAGAAAGAGAGAAAAGAAAAGAAAAAAAGAAAAGAAAAGAAAAGAAAAGAAAAGAAAAGAAAAGAAAAGAAAAGAAAAGAAAAGAAATCACCTATGGCAACATTTGCCTGTAACATGAAAATGAGAAACCAGATTCATTGCAGTAACTCCTGGAAAGTTCCTGTTGGGCAAGTTGGTGGTGTTGGAATGTTGTGGAGGCGGGCGAGGGGGCTGGGGAGGTTCTTTCATTGATGGCTTCCATTATTGAGAACAAGAGCTTGGCTATTGCTCTTTATATGTCTTCAGTTAGAAAGAGCCTGCAAATTCCAATTACTTAGCTAAATGGAAAAGATTCTCTGTTTACAGAGAAAATACAAAGCTTGCTTCTTCCCCATCATTAAGCAGACCGAGTATACTTAGCAAAACTTTTCCACTTAGGTGTCCAAGTTAAGACTATCAGAGACTTTTGTTTGAAATCTAAACTTTTTAGAAACATTTTGTAGGAAAAACGACTCACAAGCCCTTTCAAAAAGAATCAAATAAATAGTTTGGGGGTTTCCATCTTGGAATTGGGATGTTTATTTAAGAAACTCTAATAAAGCCGTCTTTCAAGCCCACGAAAATTACAGTCAGAATCAAGTGGCGACTAAGGATTCAGGAAATAGCTATTGATTTGTGAGAGAGTGGGGGAAAGAAAGTGCCAGGAAGGAAGCAACTTGAGGAGAAACTTTTGCTAATGGTTCTTATTTCCTCCAACTTTGAAAAAGCATTCCACCCGCGGCAGTTTAAGACATTCTCACTCCCAGATTAGCCCACCTAGGTGAGAGGTAGTACCCAGGGCATGACTGGGCTTTTCTGAGCAAAGGCATGAGATGGGATGGGGCTGACACACAGGCTCAAGGCTTAGTGAAAAGGGATTTTTCAATGAGGACAGGCAGGGCAATAAGCAAAGTCCAGAGCCTCCTGCCCAAGGGATTGGGCAGAAACCAGGCAAGAATTGAAGGAGAAGAGCTGGCCAGGGCGATCCTGATTGGAGAGAGAAATTTGTACCGCAGAAGAATCCATGTGGATGCCAGAGATGGAGTCTTTCATAAGGTGCCCTGAGATGCGCCCTAAGCAGGGGCACAGCCATGAAAGAAGCTAAATTACTTTGGACACCATCCTGCCTTTTTATTTACGTTTCAAAGTCTCCCTGGGCAGGAAATCAGAAAATAGTGAGGGAACCGTAATATCAGAAGTCAGACAAATGTGTAGTGATATGAAAGATAGCTGAAAATGAGATGCAGAGAAGGGGGCATGTGCAGAGTTATTTTGATCAAACTGACAAAGCTGGACCAGCAAATATAGAAGTCCAATGGTTCTGAAGTAGCCACACTGGAGATCAAAGGCTCTGCACCAGAAAAAAAGTAGCTTAGCCAAATGTCACTGGTGACATTTCACAAACACTTTCTACCTTATGCTCCTAATTACTATTTCTATCTATAATAATAAAAGCATAATATGCTAATTAGACCGGATGTCCTTCCAGATGAAGCTGGGGATGTGAGGGAAGCCTGGGTCCCGGGTGCCTGCTGGCGGCCGGAGAGAAGCCCAGGTCCCAGGTGCCAGAGGGAAGCCGGTGCAGGCAGCTTGGGGAAGGAAGGCCTACTCTTGCATGAATTTCGTATATCAGGCCTCTAGTATACACACACACACACACACACACACACACACACAAAAGCCTAAGTGACCTTTACTACTGGTCGACCGGTAGACCAATTGCTATGATGCACACTGACCACCAGGGGGCAGATGCTTAATGTAGGAGCTGCCCCCTGGTGGTCAGTGCGCTCCCACAGCCAACCTCCAACGGTCCGTCCCCCCTGGCTGTCCAGCCCCAATAGGCCCCGATCGGGACTGAGCAAGATGGCCCCGATGGCCCCATGGCCCCCATCACTGGCCAGGCCACGGGATCCCACTTGTGCACGAATTCACGCAGCCAGCCTCTAGCAGAATATAATCCTAAATCCATTTAGGTTGTCCAGTAAGTGAACACTCTTAGAATGCCATAGTTGCTTATTTTCCATGTTTTTTATTTCAGTGAAATAATGGTGAGAGATATATGTATGCTGTGTCCTTACTATCACTTAGGTTGACTCAGCAATGATATAAACCCTGTGGAGGTTTAGGTGTACCCATAATCCTCGCCTGAGCTTTAGTTACTGTTGTGCCTAGTTGACCAAGCAGCTGCATGGTCAGGGAGGTAGAAAAGGAACTTCCCAGGGAAGGACAGGCTATTAAGATGTGACCTTGCCAATCAGATGTGGCTCAAGAGTGACTTCAGTGACAACCAAGAAGATGAATAACTTTCCCAGTTGGGCATGGGGTGGAGCTGGGTGGAAAGTAAGATGAAGCAACCACAATCCTCCCCATATGTCTGCCTTGAAGGGTAATGAAAGATGAAGCTAGTGGCTCTCAACCTTGGCTGCACATGAGAATTGCCTGGAGCTTTTACAGATTCCGATACCCAGACCACACCCCAGGACAATCAAATCAGAATCTCAGGAGGGACCTGGCACCAGTGTTGGTCTTGTGTGTTGTTTAAATTCCGCAGGTGGTTCCTGTGTGCAGCCAAGGTGGGAACACCTGGATTAAATGAAACACCGCAGGTGTCTGGCATGCTTGGTGCCCAGTGAGTGCGAGCATCCTCCTGTTTGACTCACTTTCTGCTGCTCCCTCCCCCTCTTCTGAACTTGCACAGAATAGCACTGCATCTGTCTTAGTCTCACCACACACGTGAGAGGTGACTGCCTCAGAGTTGGAGAATTCTTTTTATCTTCATGTTGAAAGAGACAGGACTCTCCTCCCACTTTTTATGTACCATCTCATCACTTATTTCATACTTTTATCTTCCTTCCAATATTACCCAGAACCTGTGGATTTAGGAAGGTTTCTAACTTCTGTGTCCCTAGAGATTGAATTTAGCCAAATCTTCTCGAGCACTTCAAAAGGATCAGGGTGAAAATAAAATTTAAGGAATAAAGGAGGTTCCTAAAAATAGAACACAATTCATCCATTTCAGTTAAAGGTGCCTTCATGTTTTCCAAGCATTTTTGGACTCACAAGCATTTTTAATAAGCTTACTTATGAGTCTTGTTGAAAAATAAATAAAATACACTTGTTTTCATTAAAGGAAGAGATCTTTTTCCATCTTAGTTGGTATTGTTGAAGGAGACAAAAAGGAGTCCAAAACTCGGCAAAGAATCACATAATTAGTGACATATTGGTCACAGATGTGCGGGGAGAGCTACACTTTCTTCCTGTGATTGGTACTCTAAATGCCCACAGATCACATCTGAAAGTCAGATAACCTCCTTACAAAAGAGAAAGGTGAAAATTATGGTATTTTAAAAATCTTCATTTTTAAGGTATTGTCGGGGTGTTTTTATAAACAGGCGAGTGACAAATGTTTACTTGCAAATTGTATTTTTAGAGATGTAATGGCAGATGATGCCCACCTTTACTTATTATCCTCGATCCCAAGTGTTCAAGCAAGTGCAGTACTTGTAAGTGATCAGATTCCCTTTCCTTAACAATTCTCAAGAAGGTCAGGAAGGCAACACTCAAAAGGCAGACGGGAACTCTCCCTACTAATTGCATTGCTTGCATCTGTAGGCCTTTGAAACAAAGGAGGAGGAGTTTGGCCAAGTTGTATTCAGTGGCATCAAATGCTCAAGGACGTTAAGGAGAATATGGATAAGCCACTCAGGGAGCAGGGTTAGGACTCACCTGGGAGGACACGGCATTGACACTTGGATGCCCGTGAAGGCAGTTGTGATAGATGAACATAATTCCAGCCCCAAGACTCTGACGATAAGGATGTAATGGAAAGAAAGGGCATATTGTAAAAGAAAAAGGATGAAGAAACACATCTGATGGACATAAGAATAATAATGACAAACTAAAGCTTTTAAAAGACTTCTTGAGAATTTTTTACTCATGTTGATAAGAAAACTAGACAAGGCAATGACTCCTAGAGGGAGGACAGATGCCTCGATTCTCATCATGTTTAGATTACTGAGCTGACCAATTTCAAATGTCATAGAAATTGAAATTGAAAAAAAAGGTGGAAAGTTGGCAAAAAAAACAGTGCATTACCAATGTAAGTAACTGAATTATGACACAAATGGCCAAGTTTCCTGACATAGGTAGAAGGTTATCTATTTGCATTTTTAGTTCGGTAATATGCATTGCAAGATGATTTAGTGATCTGATGATTGCAAAGACAGGTAGCTTTAAATCAGGAGCCCCAAAGCTCTTTGATGTGCTGTCAAGGACATGTCAGTGTTTGATGTGAATTGACTCCTGTCTGCCGCCTTGTGTGTTATTTGATTTTTATAAGTTCAAGACATCATACTCTACATCTTTTAAAAACTAAGCCTATAAAAAAAAGACTTCAAGTTCCTTTCATTTTCAAGGTACCTCGTTTCTGTTGTTTCCCATTTCCTAGGAAAGTGACAATATTGGAGGACCCTGATCAGAACATTCACCTGAAAAACCTGTCTCGCCATCAGGCAACCACGGAGGAAGAGGCGCTGAACCTGCTTTTCTTAGGAGACACCAACAGGATGATTGCAGAGGTAAGAGACTGTCCTCTGAAGCTGTGAGCACACTGGAGGAGATCAGGGATTTTAGGGACAGCAAGGACCTTACACACGATTCCATCGAACTCTCAGCTGCTGAGTAGGAAACCTAGATCCAGAGAAGCCAGAAGACTTTCCCAAGCTCAACAGCTACTTAATGAGCAGGAACTAGCATCTAGACTCTTAATTTTTCTGTTTTCCAATTTTATACAAATTGGTTTGCAGCTAATGAATGACAACTCATTAAATATCTTAATTATAGGAATTTTTGCATAATGTTTGCAATTTAAAAATACACAGTTCATTCTTCCCAATCTCAAATTACCCATGTGTTGGTGTTTACATTTCCATATGTTTTCATGTATTCAGTGGAGGATTACTTATAACGTATTTGGATTAATGCACGGGACACAGGAAGTGCTCTCTGCATTGGCAGCTGTTGCTGGCAGATCTGGGAACACTGCCACAGTGTGTAATATGAGTATGTTTCGGTGTAATATATGGGACATACTTACACTATTTGTTGTTAAGCTGACCTTCAAATCTAACTGGACACCTGCATTTTACCTGGGATCCCAAGGCAGGAGCCAGGATTGACCTGCCGTGGTCAGGGGACCATGACCTCAACCAGTTACAGGCTGGAGGTGAAGGGTCACGAGACTGTCATCCAGTGACTCTGTGGGGAAAGGAGCGGGTGGTGCGGGGGGTGGGGGGATTGTTCCCCAAATGCTCAGCTGACAGTTAGTCCTGGCAGTTTCCTTCTTAACCCTTTGCACTCACTTGCTTTTTTCTCGATTCCTTTATTCTACTCAGGATTTAATTTTTTAAATACCCCAGATTTTACAAAGCGCAGCAGTAGAATAAAAAACTGGAGTTTCTTTTCATACAAACTTATTTATTTGGATTTTTTTATATTTCAAATTATTGATACATTCAAAGAGTAATTTGCACTCGACATCCGAGTGCAAAAGGTTAAACCATGCTCTCAGCTTCTCTGACTCTGATGACAAGCAGCAGGGGAGAACAATAAGCTGGGAGGATAAGCATTCTGGGAAAGTCTATCAACTGACCTTTCTTCCTGCCCCATTTTCACTCTCTTGAATGTGCTTCCTTAGATACAAGACAGATAAATGGAAACCAAATGCAGATACTGAAAATACGGCGTGGACATCTGGTTCTGTGTTGAGCCCTTACTTTTGTTGTTGTTGGTGGTGGTTTTTACAGTTCTGTGTCAATACTTTTCAATAGACTAACTTCTATAAATTGAGCTTATGTGCCACATATGATATGGACTTAAAGATGCTTAAACTATTACTTTCATTTCAGGAGACCTTTACAAAGATGTTTTTAATCTTTATTGTTGAAAACATTACATATGTCCCCTTATTTCCCCCATTGACCCCTTCTAGCCTGCACCTGCCCCCTGCCCCAGGTTTCTGCACCCCATAGTCTGTGTCCATGGGTTATGCATATATGCATACAAGTTCTTTGGTTGATCTCTTCCTAACCACCCCGACATTCCCTCTGAGATTTGACAGTTCGTTATCTTTACATAGTTTCTAATTTCAGAATATCTTGTTTTGCTTTACAAAACTGGCATTTGTGTTTTGCTTCAACATTTTGCCTGTGTGGTCATCTGTGTTGCTCTTATTTGTCACAATAATTAAAGATTAAGGAATAAAGGCAGACTAAAAATTAAGGAGTCTGATGATGAAAGATTTAGTATGCCCCATTAAAAATCCTGTTCCTTCATACACAGTTTAATAAACAGCAAACCAAGAGACCAGAGATATATGACAAAGAGAATAAATGCTATTGGAAAACAAGCAGAGAAGCCTGTCTCTGCCTCAGTGCTAACTTCCTCCAGAAGTGACTCACTCATTTGAGAGAAGTCGAGGCCTGTTCCCACGGTGTCCCCTCATCTATAATGGGTTATTGGGGGCTCCTGGCCCTTATTTACCATGACCTCTATAAGCTTAAAAGCTTGGCCTTTGCTATCTAGTTTGTCAACTTAGCTCACTGCATCTTTTCACACTGGTATAAAGTTTTGAGGATCTCAGACTTCCTTTATACAAGCTTATCAGTCATGTTCCTTCATCTTACAAAATCCCCACAGTCTTTTCCTATTACTTACTGAGGAGTATCTAATGATCTATACCAGTGGTCAGCAAACTCATTGGTCAACAGAGTCAAATATTAACAGTACAACGATTGAAATTTCTTTTGAGAGCCAAATTTTTTAAACTTAAACTTCTTCTAACGCCACTTCTTCAAAATAGATTCGCCCAGGCCGTGGTATTTTGTGGAAGAGCCACTCTCAAGGGGCCAAAGAGCCGAATGTGGCTCGAGAGCCACAGTTTGCCGACCATGGGTCTATACTAATAAAAGGATAATATGCTAATTAGACCAGATATACCGGACATCATTCCAGACGTCCTTCCTGACAAAGCCGGGGCCCAGGTGGCACCGCCAGGGGTCCTGGGTGCCTGCAGCCGGCCAGAGGGAGATAAGTCCAGGTTCCAGGTGTGGGGGCTGAGGCAGAGGCAGTTAGGGGCTATCAGGCAGGCAGGCAGAGTGGTTAGGGGCGATCAGGCAGGCAGGCAGGCGAGAAGTTAGGATCCAGCGGTCCCAGATTGCAAGAGGGTTCAGGCCAGGCTGAGGGACCCCCCCCTCCCTGTGCACGAATTTCATGCACCGAGCCTCTAGTATTATTATAAATACACTGAAACCTGAAGAAGTCAATTCAAATAGTGCTGGTATGCATTATGTTTTTAATGTATTCCATTTTCCAGTGGAAAGCCTAATTGTTTTAAACCAAATCTAATAGATGTGGGATGTTTCTGGGCTTGCTTTTATTTTTTCTTTGGTAAGAATAGCTACGATGTTATACTGAGAACTTACTCAAAAGACTTGACATTGTTGTAGACACTGTATAATTATATTATTTCTGATTCTTATTGTATAGAGAAAACTGAGGCTAAGGGTGTCAGAACACTGGCTGAGCATCCAGGTCTGACTGACCCAGAGCCGTGTTCTTTCCTTGTGCCTCATTCCACAAGTGCCATGACCACACTCACATGTGTCAAATTCTTCAAGTGAGGATATATTTCTGAATTATTTAAAAGGATAGCAAGTATTTAGCATTTCAGTTTAATCTGTTGAATTCATTGAAAGCAAATACATAAAAATATAAATGAAAAAGAACTGTCAATCCCTGGAAATACTTTATTATTCAGTCTCTAAAGAAGCATGTTCTAGATTAAACCTCACTGTCAGAATGTAATTTGACAGCACAGAACAAGCTTACCAGGATAAAAAATAAAAAAAAGCACTATTCTTTTTTTTTTTTCTTCTCAAAATAAGCTCCCCAAATTCCCATTTACACAGAGACATCCAGAAGTTGCCATGGTAACCAGAAAACATTTGCAAAACAAAGTCTGCAAATGTGGGACACCAGTGAAGTGCTCTTCCCTTGCAAGTTCTCTCTCAAAGCCAGCATTTTAAGGAAAAATGATCAAGATTAGCCTCATCCTCTTCTTACTTATTCAGAACTCTTAAATAATTTTTCTAAGTCTACCAATGTTTTGAATAAGACCTGATTATATCCTTAGGGTAAAAAAAAATTTTAAGTTGAATTGCTGTGCCAAAGAGAATAAATATATTAAAAGCTGAACTGTGTGTGGCCCAGTGTCAAAGCCCACCAGTAGCAAGTATGACTTTGCTGTTGGAGAAGTTGGGGTGTCCTTTCTCCACTGGGTGCTGGGGGTGGTGTCTTTACAATATCTCCAGGAAGAGAATTTTCTGAGACTCGCACAGGAGGATGAGAGATTTTTATTTGCATGGGATTACACCCCTGGGTTTCCAAAGTCCTGTTCCAGTCCTAGAAGGAGTGTAGCTGGGTTTCAGTAGAGCTAAAAGCCAAGCCAGTGTCCAGAGTTTCCGTCCCATGATGCAGCCGGGTCCGGTTAGCATCAGGCTAGCTGCAGTCCATTAGTCCAGCGAATGCCAGGAAGCAGGAGCGAGAGAGCCCCACAAGCCAGGCGTCAAGTGCAATTTGCCAAGAGAGCAAACTCCTTTGTTCAGGGGATTAAATATCCCAAATTTCAGGCCCTTGCGGTGGCCACACCCATTCTGGTCAATAACTTGTTCCCAGGTGTGACTGACAGTCAAGTACCTTCCCCACATCACCTCAGCTCACTGCGCATGCACCCATCCTTCTCCCTGTCCAGTCCCTTCCCCCTGAGACCTGCAGGGGATAGACCGGTGGTTCCCTGAGGAGTGTAAAGCTGCAGCTTTCTGGCAAAGCTGCCAGAATGACATGCCTATAATTTTTGGCTTTCCTGCTACTAATAACTAGGTTAATCACAATGGCATGCACCTGATACTTTTTGCCTTATAGTTAAATGTTTCTATCAGTTAATCAAGTCTAATTGAGCAAGGCAGTCCTGCACAGTTCCGTAGCTGGGACCATTTGCTTGACCCTGCCCATACTCTGAGCATCTGTCCCCAAGCGTGGTCAGAGGATAACTTGCAATAGAGTTTCCTGTCATAGGCAAAAGACAAGTTGCTGGGACCCTGTTTCTAACCCACGGATTCAGAATCTCTGCGGCAGAGCCCAGGAATGCACATTTTAGCATGTATGTGTGCTCAGGCGAAAGTTGGGGACAGTTTGGGATTTTCCATTAAGAAGCTGTTGAAAAGTTTGTGAGCAGGTCTATAGTCTGCATCCTTGCCAACACCACCAAATTTGAAAATTTGGGCAATTTGGTCTATATATATATATTGTTTTAATTGTGTTTTGATTACCGAATTCTTTTCTATTTTCACTTACCACTTGCGTTCCTGTCCTTGCTCATGTCTTCTACCTGCCTTTCCCTGGAGTGTCAGAGGAGGTCATTGATGTGCTGACTGTGAGCCTGGGATTCGGTCTTGTTCACCTTGCAACCACCATTCCTACAACAGAGCCTGATGCACAGCAGGGCTCAGTGAGTGATTATTGAGAGAATGGACATTAAGAATAACTTTTTGTCTTTGTCATATATTTTGAATCCTCCCTCTAGAAATAGTCTCCATTGATAAAAGTGCCATTTAAATATCCATTTTAAGGAGTGATAATGTAGCTCAAAGTGAATCATGAGGCTAACATGAGCCTTGTATACAAGCCAGTTTGGAGAAGAGAATAGTGTCTGGAGTCCTTTCCACCAAAACTTCACAGTAGAGTCTGTTATGGGTTAAACTGTGTCTCCCCCTCCCCACCCCCACTTCCTGTGCCAAAGTCCTAACCCTGGTACCTCAGAACCTGACCCTATTGAGAGACAGGGTCTTTCCAGAGGTAATCGAGTTAAGATGAGGTCATCAGGGTGAACGCTGAACAATATGACTTGTGTCCTTATTGAATGGGGAAACTTAGAGACAGACACATCTACGGGAGATGCCGTGTGAACATGAAATGGTCATCTAAGAGGAGAGTCCTGGAGCGGACCCTCACAGTCCTCAGAGGGGAGACCAGCCCTGCCCACAACTCTGTTTGGGACTTCCCGTGTTCAGAACTGTGAGATAATAAGTGTCAGTTGTTTAAGCAACCCAGTTTGTTGTATTTTGTTATGGCAGCCCTAGCAAGTTAGTGCAGTGTCCAAATAACTAGGATATAATTTCTTATACCATAGGGACCTGGTGTAGGTCTTGACCTTGATTAATTCAGAAGCAGTAATGTGCTATGTCTATATACAGCGCTTGCTATGAAACTGCTTGGAGGGGAGCTCTGGTTGCAAAGAATGGTCTTTGCCAACATTGGAAAGTCCAGGAGCCCTTGGAGGTGTCGTGCTTTCTTCCCATGTGGCTTCCTTCCCCAGTGAACTGGCCAGTGAGTTGCTCCGGCCCGTGGTGACGGCCACTCTGTGGCTTCCTCACATCCTTGCCAGGTAGTGGTGAAGAGCCCAAGCTCCCGAGGGACCTTGTTCTGCTCCCGGATCCACCCTTCCCAGGTGGGTGTCCTTGGGCACGTCACTTAACCCACCCACGCCACACTTTCTAGTGTGTAAAATGAGCATAATCACACCTCCTTCTAGGATTATAGTAAGAATTGAATTGAATGACATTTGGAAAGACCCTGTGGTTCTCAGCTAGCAACTATTTAAGGACAAGACTGTTAACTGGTTCCTCTCTATTGTCTCAGTACTTGGCAGCCAGGTGATTAGTCATTAATTAATTGTTTTATTGAATTGATGGGGAGAAGGAGGCCTGATGATTTCAGGTAATAAGACCTGAATCTCAGGCCTAGAATTGAAAGTACATGAGTACAGAGCACATCACAGATGACTTGGACTTAAAAAACAACAACAAAACAACAAATTGTGAGACCCCAGACCTTTTGGAAAAGTTGAACTTTCCAAATAACCTGCCAGTAATGTTTATCCTATCTAATAAAGAGGGAATATGCTAATCGACCCTCACACCATCGCAAAATGGTGGTACCCACCGCCAATAAGGAGGGAATATGCTAATTGACTGCCCTGCCCTCAAAGATGGCGGTGCCCACAGCCAATAAGGAGGGAATATGCTAAGTGACTGCCCCGCCCTCAAAGATGATGGCGCCCACAGCCAATAAAGAGGGAATATGCTAATTGACTGTCACACCCTCAAAGATGGCGGTGCCCACAGCCACAAGATGGCGTTGCCAAGTTCCTTCAGCCCTGCCAGGGCAGCAGGCGTGCAGCAAGGTTGAGCACGCCCCGTGCGCCTGCCTCCAGAGTCCCCCAGTCCCCTCAGCCACCCAGGGCCGGCCCGAGGTGCAGGCAAGCCTTGGATGGAAGCTGCCCAGCTGACGCCCGAGGCGCAGGCAATCTTCAGATGTCGGCTACCCAGCCAGCAGGGGCCGCCCGAGGCTCAGGTAACCAGGGCCAGCCCAGGCTTGCACTGCTGGCAGTGGCAGCAGCAGAGGTATGATGGGGCATCACCTTCCCCTGATCACCGGGTCACCTCCAGACCCTGAGGGCTCCCAGACTGTGAGAGGGGGCAGGCCGGGCTGAGGGATCACCCCCCCCCCCCAGTGCATGAATTTTCATGCACCAGGCCTCTAGTTGGATTTATAATTTTCCAGGAGCTATTCAAGATCTTTTTACCTAATTCCTGGTTTGAAATAAAAACATACTAGATGTATCTGAGTTGTGCTGCTGTGCTTTGCAGACCCTCAGACTCTTCTCATTATCACACTTGGGAGTGAACTGGGTGACCTTGCGGGTGTGTAAAGGCAGTGGGAGACCATGTGAGCAGAGCCAGTGATTCAGGCCACTCTCAGGAGCAGCTGTCCTTGTTGTCTGATAACATCTAGGTAATACAAGGAGGAAAGGGTACGTTTGCTATTAGGTTGTGTTTGTTAACAACACTAAGCCTCTGTCTCCTTGTGTGCTGTGTGTGGGAATCGAGGATTTAGGTCATAATTAGTGTTACAGAATCATATTCCACTCCACACCTAGAGGGTCATTGACTCACATACTTACAGAGTTTTATTTGAAAGATACGTTAATTGTAAATAATTAGCACCTTTAGTCCAAGATTTGTGAGCCTGGGAAGAGCAAAATATGCAGCAGGCTAAATATTTTGGGTCCTGCTTTTATTATAATATGAACTAGAAGCCCAGTGCATGAAAATTTGTGCACTCAGGAGGGTTCCTCAGCCCAGCCCACACACTCTCACAGTCCAGGACCCCTTGGGGGATGTACAACTGATGACTTAAGTGGGCCTAACCTGGCAGCCAGACATCCCTCTGGCAGCCCAGGAGCTCTCGGGGGATGTCCGACTAACAGCTTAGGCCTAAGCTGTTAGTCGGACATCCTTAGCACTGCCATGGAAGCAGGAGAGGCTCCTGCCACCACCGCTGCACTGGCCAGCTATGAGCCGGCTTCTGGCTGAGCAGTGCTCCCCCTGTGGAAGCGCACTGACCACCAGGGGGCAGCTCCTGTGTTGAGCGTCATAGCGACTGGTTGTTCCACCATTAGGGTTAATTTGCATATTACCCTTTTATTATATAGGATAGCTTCTCTTATTAATAGGTCCTAATAGGCAGCTAAAAGCCTTAGCAAAGATGTGTTCACATTGTAACCTCTTCTTCTTGTCTACTGTATATCCTTACTAGAAGGAAATAAACTTAAATTTTGAGCACATACTCTATGCCAGGCATTTCTCTTTTTTACATTTTACATATGACAAATATACATTTTAAAATAGTGATTCTGTGTTTTAACGTCGTTTGCATTCTGCTCTCATCTAATATGACTTGTGCTATTGCATGAACCATGAGTTTTGAGATCTAAAACATTTATTAAAATAAGTGAAGTGGTATGGTACAGTCATTATTAGAATGTTAAAATGTACATAGCCTCTATACATGATTACAGAAACATAATCTTTTTAGCTGTAAAAATTTAGCTCTAGAGTTTCTTCTGGTCATTAAAATTCTCATTTCTGATTAAACATAGCAGAAGAAAGTAATTTTTACTCCCTGTTATTGAAATTCACCAACAAGAGCAACAAAATGTGAAATGTAGAGGGGGAATAAAAGCCATCTTCAGTGAAACAAGGAAACAGCCACAACCTCAAACCCGGAGGAAACCTGCCAAATACTATGAAATTTGACTTATGGCAAGGGAGGGTGCTGAGAGCCAACACATATATTCTCCAACCTCAGGCAGGATACAGTTTCCCCTTTATGAAAGGGTCACAATTCTCAAACGCAAATCTGATGATCTTTTGGTTAGAGTGCTGAGATCTATGAACATAGGCAAGTATGGGGCGCAATATTACAGAGATATTTATCCTATACTATAAAAGGTGCATCCTAAGGAGAAAACTTAAAGACAGACCTTTTTGTGGTCAGTAGTCTAGGCGCATTGCCAAGAAAGATGTTCTTTTTTAGTGGGGTTCAGTGAGTTTGTGACTTAAGGGGTTTTAGCATCCCAGACCTGTTAGTGCAAAAAACTGAGGAAAGTGTATGCTGTTAAGGCTAAGGATATAGCAGATAGTAAAAGTATCTTAATTTGAATATTTCCTCACCCATCCCCAGACTGCTCTTTAGGGAAAAGATGATATGTTGAAAGATAAAATTATCAGAAAGAAAACATCTGCAGACCTATCCATATAAATGGAGTATGGGTGTTGGGGGAGGACTAAGGAACATATATTTGAAGGTTGATTATGTCAGAAGCAGAGAGTTTATTCTTCATAATCTTAGATGTTCCCTAAATACATTCTTTGTTTTACAAAAATAGCTAAAAATGTAGAAGGGTTAAAAATAAAAAGATGACAAGACAAGAGAAGAAGATAAAAAGCAAACTTGAGGCCCTAGCTGGTTTTGCTCAGTGGTTAGATGTTGGCCCATGAACTGAAGGGTCACTGGCTCAATTCCCAGTCAAGGGCACATACCTCAGTTGCAGGCTCAATCCCCCGTCCCTGATAAGGGTGCATTTGGGAAGCAACCAATCAATCTGTGCGATCTGTCTCCTCTCTCTCTCTCTCTCTCTCTCTCTCTCTCTCTCTCTCTCTCTCTCTTCTCTCTCTCCTCCCTTTCTTCCACTCTGTCAAAAAAAAAGTCAATGGAAAATATATCCTTGGGTGAGGATTTTTTGAAAAAGCAGCCTTTTTTACTCAAACACTAACATTGTTATTTTTGATTGGGAGATTTCTACTTTCATCTTTGCTCCTTTTTGAGTTGTTCGAATGTTTAACATAATAAGTGTGATAGAGTTACCAGTGCTCACCAAAATGTCTAGCTTATGCCTTCTTGCACAGGCTTCCTTGAAGAGAGTTCATGTGACTTGTTTTAGCCAATGAAGTGTGAGTGAATGTGAGCTGCTACTTTTGCACTGAAGCTTTTACGAGCTAGTGTGAGGTTCTCCTTGGTCTCTTCCCCTCTTGTGGCAGCCCTGAAGCTTATGTTGAGATTAGAGGCCCGGTGCACAAAATTCATGCACGGAGGGGGGCGGTGTCCCTCAGCCCAGCCTGCACCCTCTCCAATCTGGGACATCCCTCTCACAATCCAGGACTGCTGGCTCCCAACTGCTCGCCTGCCTGCCTTCCTGATTGCCCCTAACCGCTTCTGTCTGCCAGCCTGATCACCCCCTAACCACTCCCCTGCCACCCTGATTGATGCCTAACTGCTCCCCTGCCAGCCTGTTTGCCCCCAACTTCCCTCCTCTGCCGGCCCAGTCACCCCTAACTGCCTTCCCCTGCAGGGTTGATCGCCTCCAACTGCCCTCCCCTGCTGGCCATCTTGTGTCCACATGTGGGCAGGATCTTTGACCACATGGGGGAAGCCATATTGTGTCTTGGAGTGATGGTCAATCTGCATATTACTCTTTTATTAAATAGGATAGAGGCCTGGTGCAGGAGTGGGGCCAGCTGGTTTGCCCTGAAGGGTGTCCCGGATCAGGGTGGGGGTTCTCTTGGGGTGTGGGGCAGCCTGAGCAAGGGGCCTGTGGTAGTTTGCAGGCCGGCCATGCCCCCTGGCGACCCAAATGGAGGCCCTGGTATCTGGAATTTATTTACCTTCTACAATTGAAACTTTGTAGCCTGGAGCAGAGCCAAGCCTCCTGCATGCTCCACGGCTGGCAGCCACTTCTGTTTGAGTTAATTCACCTTCTATAATTGAAACTTTGTAGCCTTAAGCGGAGGCCTGGACCCGGCCAAGGTATGCGGAAAGCTTTGCTTTCTCAATTGCCGCGGGCAACCCTGGCCTGGTCTCTCCAGCTCCGTGGCTGCGGCCATTCTGTTTGAATTTGTTTACCTTCTATAATTGAAACTTTGTAGCTTGAATGGAGGCTTAGGCCTGGCAAGGGCATGCGGAAAGCTTGGCTTCCTCTGTTGCCTGGGAAACCTTGCTCTCGGTGGCTGTAGCCATCTTGGTTGGGTTAATTGGCATACTCGCTCCTGATTGGCTGGTGGGCGTGACTTGGGTGTAGCGAAGGTGCGGTCAATTTGCATATTACTATTTTATTAGGTAGGATGGTGTCTCCCAAGGTGGCGGCACCTTCCTCGCCTTGCTGACGCTCTAACCACGGAGCAAGCCACCATTAAACCATATTGACAAATAATGTAAGAAAGAAGCCTTTGTGATTTTAAGCCTCTGAGATTATGGTGCTATTTGTTAATGTGCTACCACAATGTAACTTGGTCTATCTTGATGAATATAATGTGTGTGTCATTTATAACAACTCATTATTCCTCATAAGATTCAAATGTAGCATGGTTTTTTAATTAAGAAAACCATGTTTACATTAGTGCTACATATATCATCTATTTTCCCAGTGGGTTTGAAACAATATTAAAACGTATAAATCTGAACAAAAGTGTCAAAAATTACAAATTTTTTAAAAGGGAAACTCGATTTTAAAAAGAAGATAGATAGCTATAATAGACAACTGGAATGCATTAACTTATTGCCGTTAAGGACAAATTTTAGCTATGATTTTTGAGGCAGACAAGTAGAAACAAGGGAAAAATGTAGGCATTTTGAATTACAGTTTTCATTGTTCAGAGCAAGCTTACAGGTACTAAATTGTAGGTAAAATATATGTAAGGATCTTGTGTGGCAAAATGGTCAGGGTCTTGCCTGTGACTTTGAAAGAAATGCAAAAACTTTATACTTCTATTGGTCTTGTATAATATTGAGAGCATTATATTAAATACTAGAAGCCCAGTGCACGAAATTCATGCACAGCGGGGGGTTGTCCCTCAGCCCAGCCTGTACCCTCTCCAATCTGGGACTCCTAGAGGGATGTCCGACTGCCCGTTTAGGCCCGATCCTGGTGGGATCGGGCCTAAACGGGCAGTCGGACATCCCTCTCACAATCCAGGACTGCTGGCTCCCAACTGCTTGCTTGCCTGCCTTCCTGATTGCCCCTAACCACTTCTGCCTGCCAGCCTGATCACCCCCTAACCACTCTGCTGCCAGCCTGGTTGATGCTTAACTGCTCCCCTCCCAGCCTGTTTGCCCCAACTGCCCTCCCTTGCAGGCCTGGTCCCTCACAACTGCCCTCCCTTGCAGGCCGGGTGCCTCCCAACTGCCCTCTCCTGCTGGCCATCTTGTGGTGGCCATCTTGTGTCCACATGGGGGCAGGATCTTTGACCACATGGGGGCAGCTATATTATGTGTTGCAGTGATGATCAATCTGCATATTACTCTTTTATTAGATAGGATAGTCTATTTAATTAAATGTATTAGTAAGGTTCCAACCAGGAAGACAAGTCACTGTGGTTATTATTTTTTTATCTTTATTGTTGAAAGTATTACATATGTTCCCTTCCCCCCCATTGAACCTTTCTAGCCCATCCCACCCCACCCTAGGTCTTCATCACCCTATTGTCTGTGTCCACGTTTTATGCATATATGCATACAAGTTCATTGGTTGATCCCTTCCCACCCACCCACCATCCTCTGCCCTCCCTCTGAAGTTCGTCAGACTGTTCCATGCTTCTATGTCTCAGGATCTATTTTTGTTCATCAGTTTATTTTGCTTATTAGATTTCACATTTGGATGGACCTGGATAGTATTATGCTAAGAGAAAGATAAGTCACTGTATTTAAAACGAGAAAAATCAAAGCAGATAGTTTTGTCTCATGGGTGATGGATGAATCTGAGAAGACAACGGGATGCTGGTGCAACTCAGAGGTTACCACAACAGGAAGCCACTAGGTCAGGCAGGTGTCAGCTAGTAGGAGCCATCTGCAGGCGGTCGGAGGGTGTGCGGAAGGGAAAGGCAGAGTAATTCTCCCTCTCCCTGTCTTGCAAGTGGGAAGACAGCTACCAACTAACAGGGACCTTGGGAAAAGCTACCTTTAGAACTCAGCATCTCTGTGATATAGAGCAACAGAGAAGAAAGGGAACAGAGAACTCAGATCCATTGCTTTTGCTAATCTTACAAATCAGGAGTATACACGGGGGAAACTGGCAGAAAATCAATTTTGGCTATAGCTTTAAGCACAGAAGCTATTTTTATAGCATTTCTTGCTGATAGATACTTTCACTTTTTGGCAGGCTGACTTTTGTATCTATTGCTTATATTGGTTTCAAGCTAGGAGAGAGGAGACAAAGGTCTTATCAGCCACCCAAAACCTTCAACAAGTAATTTGATCATGTTTGGGGTATGCCACTTGGAGTCTTGCCAGTTCTAACAGCAAGGGATCATTGTGGCCACAGAGAGAACTGTGAATCTTCCAAATGTGGAGAGATAGTATGGGTCGATAACAAGGAGTGAAATATTATACCTCATACTAGACATCTGTGCTTCTAGTTCTTCCTTCAGCATCTCCATCTCTACTGTGAGTGACATGTTCTCAAATCCTCATCTGTTGCTGATCTTGATGTCCAAATCCAAAGATTGCATTGAGAGCTATTGCCATCAATGGGATAAGATCAATTTCTTTCATACGAATAACATGTTTTAAATGTATACCTGAGTTCCTCTTGGTGTGTAATCCCAGATGTTCCTTGTTGTCTATACACAGGATAGTAAATGTATTGTCAGTGTACCTGTAATCTGAAGGTAATTAGCATGTGTAAAACAAAAAAAAGGGTTTTCCTTAAAGACAGCTTAATGAACTGCTATAAATGCTTGAGAAGATCATTAGATTTTTTAGCCCCATAATAGTATTGTTCCAGTTATGTATATGGTCAGACTTGAAAATTAGTAAGCCAGGCTGAATTTTAAAAGGAAAAGAAAAAAAAGCTAGTCAATTAAAAAAAACAAAAGTAGATATGCTAGACGGATGAGTTACTGACTGCCACTGAGGATTAAATTTAGCCATGATTGTTCTTGCAAGTACAAAAGGGGGGGACTATTTGGGGTTATAGAGTTTCTATTATTCAGAGACCAATTCTTTATGCTAATGATATGATGACATCAGTTCCAGGATGACAAACAGGGATGATAATTGAATATAACTCTGATTAGAGATACAGCTAAAATTCTTTGCAATTTGCCATATGTGCCAACTTTAGCATACTTAGATTTTTCTATATAAATGTGTTTGACTTTGAATTTCCAAATCCTGGAGAAATGGCCCACAGGGAAGCAATCTGCTGAATTCTGACATCAACAGAAGAAGAGCCATCACTAACTCTGACATTCAGCTCTCCCCAAATCATTGTCAGCTAATAAATCTTGGAGGATGTAAAAATAAAAAATCCATCAAACTATTTCCAGACCCGTTAGGAGGGATATAGCATAATAAAACATAGTAGGATATTCTTATTCGAAAGGTGAATCATAATTGCTGGAACATTCTTGTCAGATGTCCCAGATTGTTCCAAAGCTTACTTTTACATTTCAGACAGAATCCGTGTGCCTACTCTATTTTTCTCTTTTACAAAACTACTTTGACAACATGATGGACCTAGAAATCCTTTAGCCAGGGAAAATGATTTTGATTGCTTTTCTAACAGCTGTGTGTCTTGTAAAGAGAAAAATCAGAAAGGAAGATGGCAGTTTAGGATCGTTCATTTCAGCAGAGGGCTGTCTCATTGGGGGTATTTTGCTGCTAGACAGTGTTCTTAAGCCATCTCAGAAAAAGATGAAGGCAGGTGTTGATGGTCACATCTAAACCAGCAGGTTTGGTCAGGCCTTGCTGACCGAGGCTGATCAGAGAACATGGAAAGAGCTCATTCACTGTGTGAAGAACTAGACAGGGAATTATTTACCCAGTGAGGTCAGGGTTAGTAATCTTGAGTTCAGGGTGTTTTAACCTGAAAAGCTAGGGTATCAGCTTAGAGAACGCATGGAGATTGGTACTTTCAGTCTTCGATGCAGATGGAGTAGGTGAGGGGAGGACCAGATTAGCTGGGACATGCAGGTAGAGAGTGTTATTAGAAAGGAGAATTGGGGTGGAAAGCTGGGTTCTGGACTCCGGCTGCTGTGTTGGTCTTAGCTGGTTTTCTTTAAAGAGTCTCACGTGTATACATTATGTACTCCTGTTCAGTCCAAGAGAGATTTTCTTAACCTAACCTAGTCTTCATCAGTGGGAATTCCTGTGGAGATATTTCACTCCAAAATAACAGAGTGATTGGGCCAAGAGACACATGAAAACATGCTCAAAGTCACTAATTATCCGAGAGATGCAAATCAAAATGACAATGCAGTACCATCTCACACCTGTCAGAATGGTTATCATCAACAAATCAACAAACGACAAGTGTTGACGAGGATGAGGAGAAAAAGGAACCCTCGTGCACTGCTGGTGGGAATGCAGACTGGTGCAGCCACTGTGGAGAACAGTATGGAGTTTCCTCAAAAATTGAAAATGGAACTCCCATTTGACCCAGTAATCCCACTCCTAGGAATATATGCTAAGAAACTAGAAACACCAATCAGAAAGGATATATGCACCACTATGTTCATAGCAGCACAATTTACAATAGCTAAGATTTGGAAACAGCCTAGGTGCCCATCAGCAGATGACTGGATCAGAAAACTGTGGTACATCTACACAATGGAATACTATGCTGCCATAAAAAAGAAGGAATTCTTACCATTTGCAGCAACCTGGATGGAATTGGAGAACATTATGCTAAGTGAAATAAGCCAGTCAATGAAAGAAAAATTCCACATGATCTCACTCATTTATGGATAATAAAGAACATTATGAACAAAAAGATAGATACAGAGGCAGTAAAGCATCAAACAGACTGTCAAATTACAGCGGGAAGGTTAGGGAGAGCTGGGGGAGATAAGAGATCAACCGAAGGGCTTATATGCATGTATATAAGCATAACCAATGGACACAAAACTCTGGCGGGGGGTGAGGGCATGTATGGGAGTGGGGTGGGCAATGGTAAGATATGTACACATATAATACCTTAATAAAAAAAGTGAAAAAACAAAGACTTTGATACATAAGAATAGAATATAAGGTAAAGATACAAGAAATATACACATATTTAAAGGATCCTGGAATATCTTACATGTAGTATAAAGAGAGTATGTAGATCACTGAAGGCTGTATTAACTATAATCGTTTTCAAAGTTATTGAAAATATGTGAGATTAAAAAGAGAAAAAGTGTTACAAAAACATAAGACCACATTATATAAACACAAAAACATATTTTGTCAATTCCTGCCCCTCAAATCAAAATTTTCAGTCTTGAAGATGGCCACACACACAGCATCATGAATATTTTAAAAAGTGAAAGTGTTAATTTCAGGGATCCCACTTGATCTACCGATAAGAATCATAGAACATCAGGACTGGTTGTTGTACATCTGCAGAACCCAAAAGGGAAGAGGCATGAACAGCCTTTTGAAAATGCTTATCAGGCTTACCCAATCTTACTGTTATACTGTTTCTTTTAAATTTCTCTTTTAGCCTAGGAGTATTTCCTGCTCAGTCGGAAGTGATTTTGTCCAATGAAATGTGAGGTTTTTTTACCATATGAAATAGCTTCTGAGAGTGGAGCTTTGGTCTTCAATACAGGCTTTCAGTGTTTCCTCAGTTGAATGCTGTGTTATGAAAAGCGTTCTGCAAAAGCAGCTTCTGGGACCACTGTACAACCACATCGCTGCTCCTTCTGTGCAGACAGTTGGAAGCCACCAGTGCCTGAGAGGGTCATTGTCGAGTCACCTCTTAGATCCGCATCACTCCTTATAGGGCACAAAACTGGCTGGCTGCCAAGCACTCACTGGTAGCCCAATGGAGCACACCATCGCACCCCGTGACCAACTGGAGCATATTGTCCATTGCAATATCATGTTTTTAAAAAATGATGGACATTCAAAAATCCACTTGGAACAATCCATTCTTTGCATTTTTCTATTTTGAATATTAATGATCTCCTACTATATGCACATATGCCTTTATGAACACAATGCCTAACACCATTTGAGAATAGTCCAAGGGAATTTATGAAGATAAATAAATTTTGAGTAGGATTATTTTGGGAGGAGGAAAGGGGCATACTTTTCCAGTAAGCAATACTAGGCAATATTTGACCAGAAAGAGGGCATTCTACGCAAGGGAAAGGGTAGTTGAAGATACAGGGATAATGGTTAAGTGCTCTGGAACAAGGCACAAAGCATAATTGAAGCCCAAGATAGGCAGAGGGATTTGAGTCAATCTGTTGTTTCAAAAAATTCTAATTTTTAGACTCAAATGAATTATATTCCATGCACTCAGACAGTCTGCAGATGTAGTCTCCTAATTATTTGGAGATTTTTAGAAATTATGAAACATGCCTTAGCATCCAGAAAACTAGAAATGAGCAAGAGTCAACAATTTAATAAATATTTTTGAGCACTTCATGTTATGTTAGGCTAGGGGTGCAATGATGAATAAGATACAGTGCCTGCCCTGGAGGAGTTCAGAGCCCAGGAGGGAAGAGGAAGAAAGTGGAGAGCCTTCCAAGAGGAGGTATCCTTCCGACAGGCCTTCAGTGAGAAGTGGGACGTGGCCGTCCTGGAGATGAGAAAGGGAAAAAACTGACCTTCATAGACCACAGACTGCAGACATGATGAATCTGTAGGGGGCCCAGCGAACCTAGGTTTTTAGTCGTTTTCCCTGTCAATAAAAGTCATCTATTCTCAACTTTCCAAAAAAGTAAACCTATTTGGAAAAGGACAAGTTAATTTTTTTAAATATCAAACCCTAAGAAAAGGACCTGAAAAAATATTATTAAATGATAGCCAATAAGTAATTAGGGAAGAGTCAGCATTAGTTCACCTTAAACTAATTTCATTGGCTTTTCTGATAGGGTTGTAAGAATTCACAGATCAAGGGAATTCATTTTATTTCATAAAGTCTTTCAAAATACCCTCCGGGATGTAGAGAGGAATTGAAGGCACACAAAGGTATTGGGATTAAAATTTGAAAATATCCATCCATAAGTGGCACCTAGCAGAAGAGGGAGTGGTGGTGCCGTAACGGAATGCTGTTCTGCCCTACTTGGTGTTTGCACATCATTTGGTTGAGGAGATACAGGATATTTTCATTCGTAGATAGCACAAAATTGTAAAAAAAAAAATATATCAAGATCTGGAATTATGTCAACAGATTGTAATGTTGGGGTAAAAACTAATCAAATGTGGTCATCAAATAAATGTGTGTGTTTCCCATAGAAATTCCATAGCCTGGGTAAAGGGCTGGAACAACTGTGGTGTAACACTTCATGTGCTATTTACTGACATCATCCAGTTTAGATTGCCCAGATTCCAGTGTCTTCTGTGGTTAGGAGAATTTTGAAAGAATCTACTCAATTCAGAGTGTGAAAGTGCTACGTTTAAAAATGACTTTGCTAAACAGTTGCATAAGAGAGTTGAAGAAACTAGAGATATTTACTTTGGGGAGCATGCCAGTTCCATTCAGGTATATAGGAAGGATTGACATAATTAAATATGTCTTTTTAAAGTGGTACTCTGTCTGCAAGGTGAACAATTGAGGGAGACAAAAGTAAAGATGGGAGACGAGGAAGAGAATGTAGTAACCCAGGTGAGAGGTAAAGGATATTTAGAGATGGGGAGAGCAGACAGGAATGGGACAGATTGGATATCCATTTGTGGGACAGGGACTGAGGGAAAGCGATGAGGTTGCTTTGGGAAAATATTAGGTTCAAGATGTTAGCAAGGCATTTCAGCGACAACCATGAGTTGGGCTCTTAGACATTCTAATCTGGTGTAGAGAGAAATTGTGGTTGGAAATAAGGATATGGAGGCACTGAATAGAGTGAATATCAACAGTGATGGGCATTTATATGGCCTCTTCAGTTCATGGACCACGTCAACAATCAGTAACTCAATTGCTATTTTTTGCAGCAAAGCAAGTCTTATTATGGCGATACAAAAATATGAAAACTGAAGTTACTTGGTGTAAATTTTCATAAGATTTCAACACTAGTAAGTGATGGAACCAGACTTAAAATGAGGTCATTCAATATCAAATTCTAAGTTTTTCCCCCTTTTTAAAAAATTTAAATTATAGTTGACATGCAGTATTATATTAGTTTTGGGTGTACAGCATAGCGATTCAACATTTATATACCTGATGAAGTGATCGCCCTAAGTCTAGTAACCATCTGTCACCATGCAGAGTTATTGTGATATTATTGACATATTCCCTAGGCTGCACATTGCCTCCCTGTGGCTTGTTTTATAACTGAACATTTGTACTTCTTACTCCCCTTCCCCTTTTGTGGCCACCCCCCTCCCCTCTGGCAATCATCAGTTTGTTCCCTGTGCCCGTGAGTGTGTTTCTGTTTCGTTTTATTAATTCGTTTTGTTTTTTAGAATCCACATAGAAGTGAAATCATACAGTATTTGTCTTTCTCTGTCTGACTATTTCAGTTAGCATAATGGTCTCCAGGTTTGTCCATGTTGTCCCAAATGACAAGATTTCATTTGTTATGGCTGAGTAGTATTCCACTGTGTGTGTGAGTGTGTGTGTGTGTGTGTGTGTGTGTGTGTGTGTGTGTGTTCTTTATCCAATCATCTATCAATAAACACTTAGGTTGCTTCCATATCTTGACTATTGTAAACAATGAAAATCCAAACCACAATGAGATACCAGCACACACTTGTCAGAATGGCCGCTATCCACAGTACAGCAAAGAACCAGTGTCCGTGAGGATGTGGAGAAAAGGGAAGCCTCGTGCTCTGCTGGATTGTAAGCTGGTACAGCCACATGGAAAATGGTATGGAGAGTCCTCAAACAGTTACACAGAACTGCCCTATAATCCAGCAATTCCTCTTCTGGGGACCTGTCTGAGGAAAACAAGAACGCTAATTCGAAAAGATATCTGCACCCCAATGTTCATGGCAAATCCTAAGATTTTTGGTGTGAGTTTTGACTACTCTACAGTGCCTATCCGGTGAGAATTAGAACAGTAGAAGGAAGAGTTCCCCAAGGAGGAAACATATGATGACCATAGCTTGGGGCCTGTCCATTTTAAGAACTGGAGAGAAAAGGGTCCAATAAAGAGAAAGGGACCGAAGAGTACCGGGGACTGTGTGACTCTAGAAAGCAGGGGCAGCGGGTGGAGAGCTTCCAGCATGAGGGTGGGCAGCATTCTTAGGTGTGACCCACAGCGTCAGACGCTCCGGCCGAGCACAGATCGCCTTCTTCACTACACATTTGCCTTCTCACGTGGACTCTCATTTGTACACAGTTTGTCTTTAGCTCCTGAGCTAGATTACAGATGCCTTGAGGGCAAGGCCCATGTCTTCTTTTCCTTCTAGTCTCTGTACTGCCTACCCAGAGCTGTGTGCATAGACTGATATGAAATGTGAAAGCTATCTGCACGGGGATGATTAATCATCAGTAGGATTTTTCCAAAGGCACAGTCTCCAGTGCCAAGAGCACATTTGTTTAAAATGTGCACTTAAATTTGAATGAATCTGCCTAAATGGTGCCATCTGTTCTTAGGCAGTTTCAGAAATGTTTTAATACAATTTTATCTTGAAAAGGACAAACGCCGATGAGACATAAAGACGTCCTTAAATAAACACAGAGCAGACACCCACACATTCAATCACACTTAAATGGCTACACATAAAGAATGTTTTCTGAGGTTTAAGAAAATTTTAGCTAAGAGGACACCAACTACTACTTCATGCAGAAAATATTTATGAGACGTTACAAAATTGTAGGCATGGACTCCTACAGCATATTACGGCATTTTAATTACAGACTCCAGAAATGCATCGTAATTGATATAAATCTCACATTCCTTTGAAATGGGTACACTCTTCCCCTATTCACTAAGGGCCTACATTTTCCTGTGACTTCAGTATCCCAGTTGAGAAGCTGAAGACAGCTGTTGGGACAGTCACTATGGTTTTCTTTTATATCGATTGTCAACTTGACTTTCATTACATACTGTAGGATTTATTGTTGTGTGAATGTAACAGTGGAATGAAACCCATGTTTAAGTTCTGCAAATAACTTCCAGTCACTTCCAGAACACCTCAACTTAGGTTCTAAATTTGAGTTTGCGGTTTTACATGCACAGTTATTTGCTGATCCACTTTAGCAAAATCACACACTGGCTAGGCCGGGTATAGTTATTGTGGCAACAAGTAATGGGTCAAATTTTCAGCCTATTTACCTCACTAGCTACATCATCATCACCAAAACTATGCCAGTATTTTGACATCTGTGTATTTTGCTCATTGGCACAAGTCAATGATAGTGTATATCAAGAATTTATATTTACAGGCAATTTCTGGTTGAAATAGCATCCAAGCATGTTAACCTTCTGCACACATGTGCATCCATATGGAGTCTTTGTTTAAATTCCATTCTGCAAAAGTGGGGCTCTGAAAACTCATATGAACACTCATTTGGAATATTTTTATTTTTACACTAGAGGCCCAGTGCATGAAAATTGTGCACTGGCGTGGGGGCCCGCAGCCCCGCCTGCGCCCTCTCACAGTCCAGGACCCCTTAGGGGATGTCTGCCTGTTGACTTAGGCCCGACCCCCCTGGGGCTCCCGCTGCTGCACTCGCTGCACTCGCCAGCCGTGAGCCTGGCTTCTGGCTAAGCGGTGCTCTCCCTGTGGGAGTTCACTGACTACCAGGGCACAGCTCCTGCATGGGGCCGGGGTGGGATGTGGGAGGTTGGCCAGCAGGGGAGAGACCACGGGAGGGCTTCAGGGCATGTCTGGCCCATCTTGCTCAGTCCAGATTGGCCGGACGCCAGCAGCAAGCTAACCTACTGGTCGGAGCATCTGCCCCCTGGTGGTCAGTACATGTCAGAGCGACTGATCCACCAGTCAACTGTCTACCCCCTGGTTGTCAGTGCACGTCATAGTGAGCGGTTGAGCTGCCTTAGCATATCATTAACATATTACACTTCGATTGGTTGAATGGCCAACCAGACGACCAGACACTGAGCATATTAGGCTTTTATTATATAGGATGTTTTTGGCTATCACAATTTGCTTCTAATAATCCTACCTAATAATAGACAAATATGCAAATTGACCGTACCTTCGCTATGCCCGCGATTGGCAAGGAGGCGCAGGGGCGGGGCGGGACCCGGGGTGGCCGGGGTGGCCGATTGGGCCGGCGGGACGCTGAGCTCGCGTCACCAACGGCGGCGCGAGCTCAGTGTCTGTGCCATGGCTGTGCTGCAGCACAGAAGGGGCCTCTGGGGCAGCGAGCCCACGTCCCACTGGGGACCATCAAAAGCGGGGGAGCTGGGTGCCTGTCTACTCAGGCACCAGGCCTTTCAGAAGCCTCCGCCGCGCCAGAGGCTCCTGAAAGGCCTGGTGCACCAGCGGACAGGCACCCAGCTCCCCTGCGATCGAAAGCAAAAGCGTGGGAGCTGGGTGCCTGTCCACTCAGGCACCAGGCCTTTCAGAAGTCTCCGCCACGCCGGAGGCTTCTGAAAGGCCTGGTGCACCAGCAGACAGGCACCCAGTTCCCCCGTGATTGAAAGCAAAAGCGTGTAGGGGACCCTACACGTGCATGATTCAATCATGCACTGGGCCTCTAGTTTTTAAATAAAAGCAGTGGGATAAAATTGAAGTTCCCTTGTAGGCTGTTGCTTCTATCCCTCACAAAGGCAACTACTACTGTTGACTTGCTGTATCCTTGCAGTCTATATATTTTTTATTTTTGATGACCTAAGTTATAGCACCATGGATAAATATTTCTACATCACACACTACATTTTTAGTTATATAAGTTCTAACATGGTGTATATATCATTTTTAGCTTGCTACTTCCTCAGCCTTCTATTTTATAAATCAACCGAGGTCACTCTACCCAAAAATTGCTTTATTTTAACATCTCTATAGTTTGAATTATCCCAGTTTATTCATCTTTTCACCCGATGTTCATTTAGGTTGTACATCTAACACCAATTTCTTGCTCAAACAGTGTTTCAGTTTCTCTCTCTCTCTCTCTCTCTTTCTCTCTCTCTCTCTTCCTCCCTCCCTCTCTTTCTCTCTCCACCCTCCCTTTTCCCCCCCTCTCCCTCTCCTGGTGTGCCTTTCCCAATTTCTCTCTAGGAAATATACCTGGTGGTCTATTGCTGGGTTGTGGATTATAGACATTTGCAACTCTAGCACATATTATCAAATTGCTCTCAAGAAAGGTTCTTAATTTATATTCCCACCATCAGCATATAAAAGTTCCCATTTCTTTATATTCTTACAAACACTTTTGTTAAACTTTACTTAACATTTCTTTTGCCAGTACAATGGATAGGAATGAAGTAGTTTATTGTTATAGCTCTAATTATTTTGCTCTACCTACTTATGAGTTTAAACATTTTTTTTAAAATACTGATTAACCATTTTTAGGTATACTCTTTATGGGTTGTCTGTTCATAATTGCTCATTTTTTTTCTGAGTTGTTCATCTTTTTTTATTGATTTGTGGGAGCTCTTTATTTCAAATATTAATCTTTTGTCAGCTATATGTCTTGCAAATACCTTCTCTCAATCTTTAAACTTTGTGGTAGATTTTATCACACAGAAGTTCTTTAATTTTGGATCATTAGGTCAAATATTTTAAATCAATTTGATTTTGTATTTTATGTCTTATCATAAAATATCCATTACTACCTTGAGTTGATTGCAATATTCTACCACATTGTCTTATATTAATGTTAAAGTTGTAGTATTTTATACTTAAGTCTTTAATACATCCTGGAATTTATTCATGTGTATAGTGTGAGGCTATCTAAATTTATGTTTTTCCAGATGGATGGCCATTTATCCCAGCACCATTGTTGACTGGCCATCCTTTCTCACTCTGGGGTGACCACACCTCTGTCCTACAGAGCTCCTGAGTGAGCACAGCATGTTCCCTGACCCTGTCACCTGGTCCTGTGCCAGGACCCTCTATTTTAACTATGGTGGCATCATGATGCCCCTTGATATATAGCAGGACCAGTCCCCTTTCCTGGTTTTTTTTTTCATATAATTGTTTTTGTTATTTTTCAATATTTGCTCTTGCATCTGATTTTTAGAATCAATTTGTTTGTTCTGTTCCAGAAACAAAACCTGTGGCATTTTTATTTCAACCACATTGAATGTGTAGGTTAATATAGATACATTAACATATAGATTAATTTTGATTTTTCACCCATGAAACTGTATTTAATATCTAACGCACCATTAATTCAGGTTTTCTTTTTGTGCCTTTAATATAATTCTGTCTTTTTCCCTACAAATTACACATTTTGTAGGATTAATCCCTTATTATCTCATCGTCTTTGCACCACTATGATACTTCCTGATTAATTGTTGCTGGGTCATTAAAACTTCATTGACTTTGCATTTTGATCTTACAGAAAGAGAAACAGAAAGAAAGAGAAACATTGTAGGTCTTAACAGTTTGTTTGTAGATGATCTTGCATGTTCTATGTAGGCCAGCGTATTTCCTGTATATAATGACACTTGATCTTGTATTTTCCTGTCGCTATGCTTGTATATTTTTTTTCTTGTTTATTCCATTGGCTGGGACCTCCGGTTCTGTGTGAGGTGGTAGCAGTGATTGTGTTTACAACTGTGTAATGAATTCTCTAAGCACATCCATTCTCACCATGATAGCCAGATTGAGCATTTCGATATGGCTAGCCAAGGTTAAGGTATGAATTGTTGTCATGTAATGAAATAAAATTGTCATATTAGTAAGAGGACACAAGCTTTATCGCATTCAAACTCTTTTCTCCTTTTCTGAATTAACCCATCTACATCTGCTACCAGGCATTCAATATGTGAAACAGTTAAAATAATTCATGTAAGGATCTCAGCTATAAGTGTTTGGTTGTTGTTGTTCCATTTGACAGGCTGGCTTCATGGGAAATGTCTCATCAGAAATAGAAATTTATATATGTTGATATTCTTCAACATTTCTCATTGTTCACATTGTTTTTGTTTTGAACTTCCTTTTTTGTAGACTCCTATGAACCAAGCTTCCACTCGTTCCCACTGCATTTTCACTATTCACTTGTCAAGCAAAGAACCGGGATCTGCAACTGTCCGACATGCCAAACTTCACCTGGTGGACCTGGCTGGTTCCGAGCGAGTCGCAAAGACTGGAGTAGGGGGCCAGCTCCTGACAGAGGCCAAGTACATCAACCTGTCTCTGCATTACTTAGAACAGGTGAGATGGGCAGATGGGGCCGTAACTGTATCTACCATTTGTTGACGGTGTATTTTGCATCTGGCTTTCTCTGACATTTTGTTTTGTTTTGCTTCTTTTCTTCTTTTATTGTGGTGAAATATACATAACATAAGCATTACTTTTTAATAATTTTTTAATCCTCACCTGAGGATATGTTTATTGATTTTAGAGAGAGAGGAAGGGAAAAAGAGAGAAAAACATCCATGTGAGAGAGAAACATCGATTGGTTGCCTCCAGTACACACCCCAATTGGGGACTGAACCTGCAACCTGGGTATGTGCCCTGACCAGGAATCAAACTGGCCACCTTTCAGGGCACTGGGCAACAGCCAACCAACTGAGCCACAGTGGCCAGGGCTATTTTGAATGTCAGGATTTGATTTTGAGGGCAGAGAAAGCTCACCTGAATTTAGCTAAATAAATCTTCCAGAAAAAAAATTCTCATCTCTCAAATGAGTGAATTCAATGAGATTGCTCAAATTCCTTTCAGCGCTGAGTATAAGTGCTGTGACTTGAATGTTAAAGATGGCTACTACTTCCAAATTCTAAAAAGAAGAGAAACATGATCAAAAATTGAAGTGGAGAAATGGAGTATATTGGCAAGGCAAAAGGACTTGTTAATGAATGATGGAGGCTAAAATATTTAAGGGGGAAACCACCTTTTTAAATTATTGAATGAACCTTTTGAGATTGATGTTGTTTTGGTGTCACATGCTTTGTAATGGTCAAGTTGGCTGAAAAAGCGATTGAGAGAAAACCTAAGGAGCTCTGTCTGAACAAGGTGCACATGGTTAGACTCTGACCAAAGGAATCCCGGTGAGGCAACCCAGAGCGCAAGACCGCATGGCACCAGATCATTCTCGTGTCTCTACGGGAGTCAGCATTCCTGAGCTCTTTCATGCTCAGGTATTACTCCTTCTCCTTAACAGAGCTTCTTACTTAGTAAGACACTGACGAAACATTGAGAGGAAACCATAATGGACTGTATGCAATGTGCTTTCTGCGAAGAAATGCACCTCTTTGTTTCAGATGGTAGCGCTGCCTGTGATTCCCTCTATGTCCATCTGTTCATAGAAAATAACGTTCATCAGTTGAATCAGAATCTCCACCAGTTGTAATCACTCAAGAGAAATGTGCTGCCCATAATCCTTTCTTTTTCTTAGTTTTACACAATCTTTGCAAGCTGCTAGTTCTCATGAAAGCTCTTTCTCCCCCCACTTATCTTCTCTTCAAAATCCTTGGAGCATCAGCCCCATGGGGGACACATTGGTGGCCATGTGGCATTTGATTTTCTGTATAACGACTGCATTGATTTAACAAGTACTTATGAGGGACGCAATGTGCTGAGGTCTGAGCCTGCCCAGGAGCACAGTGGTGAGCAAAACAGACACAGTCCTTGCCCCGAGGGTCGTGGCCAGTGCAGGAGACATGCAGTGAGGAAGGATGCACCTGCCGTCCCAGCGAGAGCTGTGCAGGGAGAGTCTGAGGAGTGAGAGATCTGGCCGCGGTGCACGTAGACAGCTGAGGGAGCGGCCATGGGGCTCTCTCAGCGCTGACATTAGGCAGACACCTGCAGAACGAGCAGGAGCGAGCCAGGCCAGAACTGGGTAGAGCCTGGCAGGCAGAGGGGACCTGGAGTCTGTCGGCCCTCAGCTCCCGGCCAGGGGGATGGCTGCACCAGGGTCGCAGCAACGCTCACATGGCATTCACCATTGGTTCTGAATGTAATTCATCTGTTTCATTCACCCACTGCATCATTCCAATTGTTAACTATTTGCACTGATATCAGCTAATGGAGAGGGGAGTTTAGCGTGAGAGGAAAGAGCGTACACATGGAAATGTAGTATGTGGAGGTGGACATGTGGGGTTAAGTCAGGAAGTAGCTGCCAGAAAGAAAGGAGGTGGGTAATAGAGAAATTTTGGAATTTCACACAGGAAGAGATAAGAGAGAGAGAACCACAGAATACACGGAATGAGAATAATAAAAACAGCAGGCAGATACTGTTAATGAAATAACAAGTCAAAGACTTTCATAATCAAATTTTCTTTGTGTCTAATGAGATTGGAAGTGTAGCACAAATTAGCTTAATTAGCTTCATTCATTCATGTATACATTCAACAACTTGTGATTGCCTGTCCACTGGGTGCTATGAGTTACTTTAGGCAATGGGGATAAATGTATGATTGAGGACTAGGCCGTGCTGTCATGCTCTCCAGGGAAAGAGCAAATCATATAAGTGACTTCTCACCCTGCAGTAAGTAAGATAAAAGCTGTAACAGAAACCCATGTGTCAGAAATGAATTGCATCCTCTGGGTCTCAGTCACTGTATCAGAGGGAGATGGATTTGGCCTTGGACATTCTGGCAACCTTTGCTACGTTAATTAGCTCACAGTGGCTCTAGAAACTGTGTGGGACTGTAACTGCCCTTGGCCGGAACTGGGACCATCCCACCTGCTCCGGCCCAGGCGTCCTGGGCCCGTGCACCTGGCTGGGCGCTTAGGTAAATAACGCCGTGTGCCAGGGTGCTGTTGGTTTTGGAGTTCTCCTGGTGTATGCAGTACTTTTTCCAAAAGTCTCCTCAAAAACATCTTAAACCACAACAGCAGGGTAATCTCAGCCAGGAACTCCGTGGAGGATAAAGGGACCGAGCAGACTTGTTCTAACCGTGAGCCTCCCGGGCGCTCCTGGTGTGACGGTCCCACCCGCCCAACACGCAGCGAGAAACCACCATGAGCACAGAAACCCGAGTGGGGTCCCTCCCGCCAGCGGGCCTCACGGGTGGGCTTCCGGGGTGTCTGTTTCCACCTGGCTGCCACGGAGCGCTTTGTGCTCAGAAGAAAAGCCCGAGGGTGCCAGTGCCCTGTGACCACGCAGATCTCTCCAGTTTCCAGAGGTGATCGCCATGCACTGCTGAGCTCTGACAAGTGAACCTCTTTCATTCACTCAGTAGTTAACCGCGTTATTGATGTTAGGCATGGCTTCTAGGTACTTGCAGGTATGATTACATACAATGTGAGTTTCACTCTTGTCACTTAAAGAATATCTTCAGGAACATGTTATTGTATTTATACATGAAATCCAACATGGAAGTGAATGTTAAAAAAAACAACCCCGGTGTATGATCACCTCCTTCCCCTTAAGTTCCCGCCCACTGCAGAGCCCATAGCAGCCCTAGCTCTGCTCCTCTCAGGCCCAGCCACTCTGCAGAGCTGGGTGGGGGCTGACTGGGGGCCCCTAAGCGCTTCATCACTGAGGTGATACCTGCTCAGGGTCTCTTCTGAAGAAATGGCCTGCGACTGGGTTTCTTTTTTTCTTTTTTTTTCTTTTAAATATATTTTATTGATTTTTTACAGAGAGGAAGAGAGAGGGATAGAGAGCTAGAAACATCGATGAGAGAAACATCGATCAGCTGCCTCCCGCACACCCCCCACTGGGATGTGCCCGCAACCAAGGCACATGCCTCCGACCGGAATCGAACCTGAGACCCTTGAGTCCGCAGGCCGACGCTCTATCCACTGAGCCAAACCGGCCTCGGCATGTGACTGGGTTTCTGTAGCTAAGACAAGTCTCTACGGGGATCGTAAAGGACATAGTCAGAAGACACCTCCAAACTCAGTGCCTTCTGTTTACCAAGAACTAACCCAAAAACGATCTCTATTGATCTCCAGAGCATTTCTGAGAGCCAGGCAGGCATTCTCATCCCACTGTCACAGGTGGGGATTTTACAGGTGAAGAAACTGAGGGTAATACATTTAAGAGATTTGCCTAAGATCACACAAGTGGGGAAGCTGAATTCTGACTCCAAATCCTGGGTTCTTCCTTTTCTCAGGAACTGGCTTCATTTCCCAATTTTTATGGGCTGTATTTTCTAATTTATAATCCCATTTTGAATTTTAATTATTTCCTTTAACAATTTTAGAACCCTTTCTGGGGAGGACATTGGGATTGCCTCCGTGTACACCACTCATTCCAGGGGTAGCAGCCAGGAGCCCATCCCAGCTCCAGGAGTGGACCCTGACTGGTTGGAACCTGTCTTTCTCCAGGCTGCAGTGATTGGTTTGTGGATGAGCCCATGACCCCAGGCTGCAGCGATTGGTTTGTGGATGAGCCCATGACCCCAGGCTGTAGTGATTGGTTTGTGGATGAGCCCATGACTCAGGCTGCAGTGATTGGTTTGTGGATGAGCCCATGACTCAGGCTGCAGTGATTGGTTTGTGGATGAGCCTATGACTCAGGCTGCAGTGATTGGTTTGTGGATGAGCCCATGACCCCAGGCTGCAGTGATTGGTTTGTGGATGAGCCCATGACCCCAGGCTGTAGTGATTGGTTTGTGGATGAGCCCATGACTCAGGCTGCAGTGATTGGTTTGTGGATGAGCCCATGACCCCAGGCTGTAGTGATTGGTTTGTGGATGAGCCCATGACTCAGGCTGCAGTGATTGGTTTGTGGATGAGCCCATGACCCCAGGCTGCAGTGATTGGTTTGTGGATGAGCCCATGACCCCAGGCTGCAGTGATTGGTTCATGGCGGGACCCATGACCCAAGTTGGTCCCTAGAGAAGCTGATTGGAAAAGAAAGGCCCTTTCCCACCTCAGTTATGAATAAGGAAGTTAGTAACTGGCATTTGGCAGCCATCCTATGCCAGGAGGAGAGGCAGACTTCTATCATGTGAAAGATAGAGCAAAGATACGGGCATAACTAAGTCTTTGGTGGTAGCACTGAGCCAATCAATTTCCCTTATGATTAAAGCCAACTCAGATTATGTTTTCTGTTACTGCAACAAAAGACAAGTTAACTAACACCACTTAGTGTCGACAGGAAGTTTAATATGTTCTCTTCTATGTTGTCTAAGTTGTCAATAAAGCTGTTGAATAGAGGAGATATCAATATTATTTCTTGGAGCAGGGAAAAAATAGTGACATTTGTTTTATGAAAACTTCAATGTATTTAGAACATGGTTAGATATTAAACTGGTGATTCATAAACACTAGTGCCACCCTCTCTGCACATCCGTCAGACCTGCCTTGTCGCTTTCAGATACTGCATTGTCCCCTTGGCTCTGCTCAGCACCCTGGGCAGCCACCTGGCCACTCAGACTTGAGTCTGGCCCACTTCCTTTCCAATTACATTGAAATTAGTTCTCAAAAATCCCATTCCATGCGAGTGACCCTCACACTGCCTGCCCAGTGAACTAATTAATCTACTCATTTATCTGTTCAGATTAATTTAACAAAAATGTGGTGAGCACATGTTGAACACATGGTGAGCACACGTCTGACCACGCCACTGCGCTCTGCAAACCCTGCAATATCCCCACTTGCCACTGAGACATAAAGTCCTAGATTCCAGAAGCTTCCCTGCGGCTGCTGCAGAAAAGACAGATGCCTTTGTTACCACACTGTCCCATAAATCTGATCGTCCTCAAGGCCACCACCCTCCTCGCACACCTCCAGATCCCACACAGGGATGTCTGCTCAATGGAGCTGCATCTCAGGCAAAACGTGAGTTGCAAGAAAGACTAGGAAATGTAGTTTTACAGGAACTAAAACTGGAATAGGGGCTGTCATGAGAGCTGAGTGAGACGATTTAGTTTCTGCCACACGTACTGGGCACTGGGCACTGTTCCAGGCAGTGGGGATAGAGCAATGAATGGGAGAAACAAAGTCCCTGGCCTGTGGAGAGAAAGCCTAGGAGGAAGGCAGACAACTAACAAGTTCATGAAATTTCTGCCAGTGATAAGTGCCTGAAGAAAAATGGAATGGAGTGACAACTTGGAGATAGGGATGTTGCTTTTTATAGGGATTCAGGGGAAGCCCTGTGAATAAGTGAAGTTTGAGTAAAGATTTGAATGATGAGAAGCAGGAAGCTGTATGAAAATCTGGGGTGCCCTAGCTGGTTTGGCTCAGTGGATAGAGCGTCGGCCTCCAGACTGAAGGGTCCCGGGTTCTATTGCGGTCAAGGGCACATGCCCAGGTTGCAGACTCAATCCCCAGTAGGGGGCGTGCAGGAGGCAGCCGATCAATGATTCTCTCATCATTGATGTTTTTCTCTCTCTTCCTTTCCCTTCCTCTCTGAAATAAATTTAAAAAAAAATTTTTAAAAGAAAATATGGGGCAAGAATATATTTCAGGTAAAAGGAGCAGTTCAAGGCTGTGAGGAGGTCAACTCGGCATGGCAAGGACGGTGGGAGCAATGAACGTATGACGGAAGATGAGGTCAGATAGATAGACAGGGACCAGACCACACAGGAGTTGGGGCATGATACTAAGTGTATCGTGAAAGTTGTAAGCAAGGCAGTGACTTGATGTAACTTACATTTCTGAAGGACCCCTCTGGCTGCTCCGTGGAGAGTAGACCATGTGAGGGCAAAAGGAGAAGCCAAGAGACAGATTCAAAGACCATGTGCCATTGTCCCCGGAAGGAAGATGGAGACTTGGGCTGGAGTGATGTCAGAGATGTGGGGAAAAGTGGTCCAATTCTGGGTATGTTTTATAGTTAAACCCAATAGAAAATTGCTCGGGATCAGATGTTGGAGGTGAGGGAAAATAATGATGCCTGAGATTTTGGAATGAGCCAGTAAGTGAATGGTGGTGCCATTAATAATAATGGGTAAAGTCTGGGAAAGAATCAGGTTTAGCAGTAGAGGGGAGAGAATGTAAAGAATAGACATCCAAGATGTTCTAGTAGAGTTGCCGTAGGGGTAAACTCAGGGAAGAGGTGAGGCCGAGGATGTCAGCTGGGGAGACATCATGATATAGATGTTCTTAGGGCCAGGAGATTGGATGAGTTTACATAGCGAGAGAGTGTAGGTAAGAAAGAGAAGAGGATCAAGGATGGAGCCCTGGACCACCCCAAAATTTATAATTTGGGAAGACGAAAAGGAAGCATTCATTGACTAGTTTTTAAGAAAGATGAAAAACAGGGAAGTGTGTGTCCTGATTACTAAGTGAATGATGCTTCCTAAAGGAGGTACTTTATAGATTCAGAGGTCACTAAGATGGCAATTGATGCTTTTGGTTCAGTGGGGGTTGGTGCTGACCTTGCAAAGAGCCACCTTAGTTTAGTACCTATCATGGGCATGCAGGGTGGCAATGATGCAGGTGAGGAAGAGAAATTGGTTAGAGGAAAGAGGGGTTAATTGTAGGAGGGAAACAGGTGAGAAGAGAAGGAGAGGATGGAGTGCTGGCCTTACACAGGAGCAGGGCAGTAACTGGAGGGCAGAATGTGGATTTAGTGACAGGTCACGAGATGGTCCTGGTCAGGCTGCTGACATCTAGTAAGAAGGGTATGTGGCTGTCAGCTCAGATTGAAGGCAGGAGAGGAGGCTGGTAGAGGTTTGAAACAAAAAAATATGACAGCCTCCTTTCTGAGAGTGGAAAAGTGATTTTTGTGAGAGAGAGAAATATCACAGGATTTCTGGTGTGCAGTGAAGTCAGTGGTCATGAATTTCAAGCAGACCAGTGTATAAGTTCTATGTTTTTGCTCATAACAGCCTTCAAGAATAGTGCTCTAATATTGTTTTGTAAAAGAAAGGAGTAGAAGAGGTTCTGATGGTGGGGACTGCACATCGGGAGAGGGAAAACCAGGACAATGGCAGGTGGTGGCAGTATTTTCAAGAGCCAGGGCGTTGTGGTGTCCCTGAAGTCACATCTGTGGGTCACTTGTTCCTGATGCTTTGCAGTGGGCATCTTAGCACTGGATTCATCTTCCCAGGAAAACCCTGAACCCCTAGTGGCTCCTTTGGGGACAACACACAGCAGCCTTTCATTCATCTACCATCCACCCATCTAGTACTTTCTGTTTAAGTACCTAAGACATTCAGGACTAAGATGAACAAGCCTTAGTTGAATTAACATAGATGACCCCATCACTTAAAATGATAGCAAACATGTAGACTGCACTTACAGGCTAGGTACTACTCAAATTTGTACATTTCACTCTTTTAATCTTCCCAGCTACCTCTGAGGTAGGCACTATTTTTTCCCTGTACTATAGATGAGGAGACTGAGGCATGACCCTGTGAGGCTAGAGTTTGGACCTGGACAATATGGTATCAGAATCTAACCTCTACTGCCTGTTCTTTAGTGTTTGTTTTGTTGCCTATGAATCCATAAATTTTATTTTTTTTAATTACTCAGAAACGTGTATACACTTCAGTGAGATTTTAGTACCATATTAAAGTTTACATTTTGATCTCCAAATAAAGATTTCACCTTCATGAATAGATGCATGTTATAAAGCTGAGATCCTTGTAATCTAGAGGCAAATGTAGTTTCCTCATCAAGTTTATAACTATTTCAAATATTGAGGGCTTTAAGCACAGGCCTGCTGGAAATTTTATAATTAAAAATAAGTCAGCAGCCCCGCTGGAGTGGCTCAGTTGGTTTAGTGTCCTCCCATGCACCGAAAGGTTGCTGGTTCAACTCCTGGCAAGGGCACATACCCAGGTTGCAGGTTCAATCCCTGGTCAGGACATGTATGGAAGCAACCAATGGATGTTTCTCTCTCACAGTGATTTCTCTCTCTCTCTCTCTCTCTCTCTCTCTCTCTCTCTCTCTCTCTCTCTCAGCATGCCCTTGAGTGAGGATTAAGTAAATAAATAAACAAATAAATCACCAATTAAGAGTAACAGCTTCTAATAAATCAATATGTAGTTTTTGCTGTTAAACTAACGTTTAATTTTGATTTGCCTACAGATTTAAGTTTATTAGTTTAAAGCCAATTATATTAGTTAAAAATTATCATTTCAAAGTCTTAAAAATACAATTTTGTGAATTTAAAATTTTTACTTTTCTGGTTAAGGCTACTTCAAATATAAAAGGTATCAAAAGGATACTGATCTGCCTCTTTTAACTTGAAGATGAGAGGCAGACCAAGCGTGGTAGGATTTCTCAAAACTGGCATGATTTCTTCCTGAGTCTTTATATGAATTTCCCAGTGGCTGCAAACAGAACACTAGTGTGGCCAGTTCTGCACAAGCTCTATCATGTGTCCAGAAATTGCAGAGTTCCTCATGGTATGTTTTCGCTACATTTGCTTCATTTCATCTTCACCATTACTGCACTGAATGCTGTTAAGGTATTTCTCCCGAGCCCAAGTCCTGGGCGTCTCCCTGCATTGCTTCACATTTCCCTGTGGATTTTCATCGCAGTTGCTGCTCAGTTGTCCGACGTACGTGTTCTGCTAGGCTGACGACATTATTTGTCTGCCCTGCCACAGGTCATCATTGCCCTTTCAGAAAAGCACCGTTCACACATCCCCTACAGGAACTCCATGATGACCAGTGTCCTGAGAGACAGTTTGGGAGGGAACTGCATGACGACCATGATCGCAACGCTCTCTCTGGAGAAAAGGAACATCGACGTATGTTGGCTCTTCTTTCTGGAGCTCTCAGTCTGAGCTATTAATGTTAGTCTGTGTGTAGAGTCGAGGGTCCTGGGTGGGTTTCCATCTTTTCATCTGGGTTAGGGTATGCCTTCAGGTTAGATACACCATACAGAATCCACAGCTTTGCATTTGTCAGCATTACACTGAGTGGCCAGATTATTATGTGTTCAGTGATCATAATAACCTGGCCACTCAGTGTATAATGACCCCTTTTGAGAATTGACTTCACGTAGCACAGGATGGTTTGAAGAAGCCTCGTACACAAATTTCAGAAGACCTGCTGATGGGTGGTGCGTTACCTTGACAGAGACATGCGAGAGGAGACATCAGCTTCTCCTGCCCCCCTTGGCTCTGGCTTACTGAGATACCTGGGAATCATCTCCGAGACGTGTCCCTCAGCATGTCGCTGGGCACAATGCCCAGGATGCTTTAGCAGGACTCACTACTGAATGGCTTTCCTGGGCCGCTTTAGAGATCTAGCTGATGTTTCATGCACTTCAGTTAAATGTCTGTCGTCCAGACTTTCTCTGAAAGAGTAAGTGGCAGGTGCCTCTCAAAACAAGGCCACGCCCGCCTGCACTGTGCCCTGCCTCTCTTTTTGGTCTGTTACAAGCATTTCTTTTGTCGTCTTTCATGCTGATGGACCAGGGCACCTTTTCTGGTTATGATTGGCATACATGGCTCTGCTTTAACAATCAACAGTTGAGAAACACATGCCAGTTGCCACTTAGGACCTGGCTCTCCCACACCTTTGGCTCTGATCATTTTATTAGGCCCAATCAACACCTTGATAAAAAATACTATTCTAGAGCAAAGCTCCCTAAGCTGGAGGCACGTTTCCTCATTGTGTCTCATGCACATCACTCTTCAGATGTGCATCCTTTCCCTTTCCATCTCCCTGTGCCGTGGCATTTTAAGGCGTTGTTTTGCTTTCTCAGGAGTCTATATCTACCTGCAGATTTGCACAGCGGGTGGCGCTCATAAAGAATGAAGCTGTTCTTAATGAAGAAATTGACCCCAGACTGGTAAGCAACTTTTAGCTGACTGTGTTTTAAAAAATCAAAGTACTGTATCAATGATTAGCTAAACTCTGGGGGCACTTACTCCGCCTAACCAGGCAATGTTCTAAGTCCTGGGAGCATGTTGACTCATTTAAACCTCCCAACAACCTTATGAGTAGATGCCATTTCTAGCCCCAAAACTGAAGCACAGAAATGATCAACAACTTGCTCAGAGTCATGGTGCTCATAGGTAGCAGACCCAGGATTCAGACACATCCTGACTCAAGGACCTGTGCTCTTACCTGCAGTCCCCCATTCCTCCACTAGGGAGTCCTGGGGACTTACACAGTGGAATCATACAGTTACATTTATATGCAGGTTGTAGCCTTTCAAAAATGCTTAACTTTCTAGAGACAATAATAATAGACCATCTTGTGAAAAGCTTGTAGAAAAAAAGAAGTTCTACTAGTTATAAAATAGGACCCTATTTTGCATAACTGTTCTGTTATTTTTCTAGAAATTAAAAAAAAATTATAATGGTTTGATCCATGGAAAACAGGCCAAGCTTCTAGCTTTATAACATGAATTGTACTTCATCAAAGTGATTTTTTAGCCAAAAAAATATTTGTAAGTTACATGATTCAGCTACTAATAAACACAGATATTTTCTTTTTCCTCTATTTTGTTAGCCTACCATGAATGAAATGAAATGTGGAATTCACTCATGCCAACACTGAAAATGTTGACATAAAATATTTCAATTTTGTAAAACTCCAAAATTTAGATTATATTACTTTGCAAGTCACTCAGCTTTCTTTCTTTTTTTCTTTTCTAGAAAATAAGCTGGTGTAAGCTTAATAGTGTGCATTAAAAAAAAAAAAAAGATGTGTAATTTTACCAACAGTGTTTTATTTACAAATTCCAAAAGAAAAATCTCAACTTCACCATTACCCATATTAACTACTTCCTCTTGCTTGCTTGCCCTTCCTCCCCTGAAATCATTCCTCTGGAAGGCAGAGGAGGAGAAGGAGGAGGAGATGGAGGAGGGAATGGTGGATCTGTGTTCTATCCCCTGGTGGAATTCTCTCCAGGAGAAACCAGTGGGTGGGGAAGGATCTATTCCCAGCACAGGCCCTGGTCAGATACAGCATCCCACGGGCCCCACTGGACAGGGGAGGCAACATTCAGAGGAACTGAGTCAAGTGGCACTGAATCCTGGGATGAATCTCTTGCTGCCTGAACCCTGTCAACAGCCCTGAAACATTACTGCGCAGGAGAAAGACAGTAATGGGTTATTAGCCAGAAGCCAAAAATTAATTTATAATTGAAGGAAAATAAGCATATTAGACATTTAGTTGTGTGTTTTTTTGTTTTGTTTTTTTTTTAATTTGGCTAAAGAGACTTTTCTTTAAAGGAACTTGAGGAATTTGAAGAAAGGTAAACATTATCATGTGTTTGATGCAGGTCTGTGAGAAGTTTAAAAACAGGATTCCAAAGCTAGTAGCTGATAATTGACCAAATGTGGAGGTCTTTCTGGTGCAGAATGATCCGTGAAGTGTTGTTTCCTGGTCTCTTTCATAATTGCTTCTAAAACCTGACATTACTGTCATTACCTTATGTATTCATGAAGCACAAGTGACAATTGAAAAGTTATCCACAAAACCACCCCAAATACCATTTGAGTGGGATTTCCATACCTTACCCTCAAAATTTCATGGCAAATGTGGACCAGCCCTGTCAGGTTGGATCGGCATGGATCTGACTTGCTTTCTTTACGAGAATTAGTGCCTCAGAGAGACAAGGTGATGAAGGAACTGGAACCAGCCTGAGTCTGCGCTCACTGGGCATGCGGCAGATCTCAGGATGGCTCTCACTCTGAAGTCCCCGCAGTGACTCAAGGGGAAAGTGTGGCTGTCACAATTTCAAAATCATGAAAAGTTGGCTGAGTTTTAAGATTTTTGTTCAGTAAAACAGAAGATAATTTGTTAGATTTTACTTTTGAAAGCCTCAGTAGAAGTAGAAAGCATGGCATCAAGATTAACTTAGTAGAGGGAGGGTACACATGAATGACTCACATAGTTCCTGTCCAAGGTTTTCATTCTGCATAGCTTGATGATTCTAAGAATGGTTTTAAAAAGGAGCAAGTAACCAAAACCCACTCAGTTCTGCACATTTAAATGAAATTCTAGGAACACTGACATGTTCAAAATATTTCTATCATCTTCTTTGGAACTTCTGTTGATGTGATACTGTTAATATGGAGCTCACCTACATAAAAATTTAACAAGCATTTTCTGTGGATTTACTTAAAACACACACACACACACACACACACACACACACACACACACACACACACACATATATATAGTAGGAGACTTCTCCAGGGCCCAGAAACAAAGCCAACGCTGCAGTTGTCATGGAGACGAAGAGTGAAGGGGGTTCCAAGGCAGAGAGGTCAAAGCCTGAGAAGGCAGATAATGAACCTAAGGCAACTCTTCCCTTCCCAACCTAAAACCAGTGAAAGTTTGAACCTGAAAGGAAAGACTCTGTTCGCTTGGCCTAGACTCCATGTAGAATAAAACATGGCTTCACTGAAAATTTGAAATCCTAAGGCTCTGCTTCTCATGAGTTTGAAGTTCAAATATGAACTTGGTCTAGTAACATCCAAGCCAACAAGTTAGAAAGTAGACAATTAAGTAAATCCACAAAAGAGAAGTACAGAAATTAAAAAGTATGAAAACTAGTAAAAACAAAAGGAAAAGAAAGATACAGTGGAGAGAAACAACAGAACCTGGAGTTTATTTTTAATATGAACAAATCTCTGAAAAGACTAATGAAAAATCAATAAAGAAAGCATGAATTGATATAACAGTATTTGGAATGTAAAGGGGACTTAACATTATATACAGCAACTATCTTAAAATAATAATAAAGTACTTTGAATGACTTTATGGTATAAATGTGAAAACTTAAACAAAATGGATAACTTCCTAGAAAAATATAACACTGAAACTAAAGCAAAATAATTGTAAAGCATGAATAGATCTACAACTAATAAATACATTGACTCCATAATAAGAAAGCTGCCAAAAAGAGGGAAAAAAGGAAAGAGAGGAAGGGAAGGAGGGAAGGACCAGACTCAATATTTTTTATGTTCATCAAATATTGAAAGAAGAATAAAAGTTGTATTTAACCTGCTAATTTTTATTTTAGCAACTTTGTATTATGATAGGTCATATGATCATTAATACAGTGTGTGTAGTCATGACCTAGTTGGGCTTATTTCAGGAATTTAGGGATAATCTATCATTAGAAAATAAATGAATGAATAATAAAATAAACATAACCATGGGAAAAATAAATACCAAATTTAGGGTAATGGTAATGAAGAATTCACTTAGGGCAGGCTATGCAGCACGAGGGCTTCAGAGAGTCGGTGATGTTTTACTTCTTAAGCTTAGTAGTGGGTACAAGATGTTCTTATACCTTTTTGTTTATTTGAGGTGGTTCATACTAACAAAAAAATTACACAAATCAGGGGATTCGTCATATTTACAGCTTAAAAGAGAAAAATCTACATGATCACATCACCAGATGTAGAAAAAAGTATTTGATAACATTAAACATTCATACGTAGTTTGAAAAGACTCATCAAACTTTAAACAAATTTATTTTACTCAAATTCATTTCCTGTTAAAATTTGAGAAGGGCCTTTGGCATAATTTCACGAGCTGGGTCTAAAATTTATATAAAAGAGCAAATGACCAAGAATAGCCAAGTCTATTTGGAAAAGAACAAGATGGAAGGGTCTTCTTGTATCTAGATGCCAAAATGTCTTAAGCTATAATAATTAAAGCAGTGTGGTATTGTCATACGTATAGTCAAGCAATCAAATGTTTTTAACCAATAGCCTAGAAAAAGACACATTTATATATGAAAACATGTTATATAGTAGAATTATAATAGCAAACCTTGTATGGTTAGCTGTATTAAAAATAAATTAAAAATAGATCCATATATTAGACTTTGTACAAAATAAAATCAACCTAAATGTGAAAAGCAAAGCTTTAAAACTTTTATAAGAACGCATAAGAAAATATTCCTTTGGTTTTAGGTAAAATAGATTTTCTTTAAGAAGACACAGAAATCCAACTCATAAGGAAAGAAGTTGATAATAAAATTATATTGAAATTTAAAACTTTCATTTACCAAAAAGAACACCACAAAGTGAAAAAATATGACATAGATTGGGATAAAATATGTGTGTTGCATAAAACTAATAAAGGGTTTGCATCCAGAATATATAAAGAAGCTGTAAATGAATAAGGAAGGAGAAAAAACAACCCAACTGAATCTGAGCAAGAATATGAATAAATAATCCAAAGGAGAGGAGACCCAAAGAGCCAATATATATATACATGCACAGATGATCAGCCTCTCTAATAATCATGAAAATGCAGATTAGAACTGACTGAGATACCTGGTAGACAAAATTAAAGTGTCTGTCTATAGCATACATAGTGGCAATAATGTGGGGAAATGAACTGATATATAGCTGTTGAGAATGGAAATCGATACAGCCACTCTGAAGAGCAGTCTAACCACATGTATTGACGGGAATATGCAATACTCTACAGCAGTGGTTCCCAACGTGGGGCACACCACACGCCCCACGGGGGGGGAGGGGTGCAATTTGATTTTTAAGTGGGACTATTGGAGAATGAGTTATTAACAGTGATTTATTTTACATTTCTTATGGTTCTAGGGCCTCGTATACAATATCTAAATATATATTGTGACATATTGATGCATTTCAGTTCTCTACTATATGTTTTGGAATTTCATTTGCTATTTTTTCATATCACTTCATATTATTTTTTTAACAATTTCTTAGTGTTTTCTTCCTCAGTACTTCAACTGTCCTTTCATTCTTTTATTTTCTCTTTCATTGATGCCATATTCTTTGGAAACTTGTTTAGACCAAATTAATGGCCTTTTAGGCTTCCTCCATGTGAACATGGAGTTCATGGAGTTCACTTTTTGAATAATAAGAATTATATGTCACGGGGGTGGGAGGCATCAGGATTTTAGAGATGCTTAGGTGGGGCATGGCCAAAAAAAGGTTGGGAACCACTGCTCTACACCCATGCAATTCCAAGTGCTCAGTCTGAAGAAACTCACAAAATGCCAGAGACTTACCATGGTCACACAGCACTGCTTGTAACAGCAAAGGTAAAAATCCTAAGTGTCCCTCAGCAGGAGACATGAATAAATAAACTGTGATCTATTCCTTTACTGAAATACTATATACCCCTGAAAATTAAAGATATAAGTAATCTCAGAAATATAATGTGGGGGGGGATGAATTGCAGTTACATGCAATATAGTAACATTTACATAAAGGTTAAGGCATGCAAAATGAAACCATACGTTACGACAGTTCCATCCGTACACACGGAGTAAATACCTGAACACATGGGGAATGCTCCGCACTACACGCAGTTCGTGATCACCCAGGAAGGACAGAGGGATATAGGAATAAGGGGTTCAGTTACGTCAGTAATGTCGTATTTGTTAAAAAGAATTCCAAAACTATTTTAAATAAAACGTTAAGATTTCACAAAGCTCGGTGGGAGGTATGGGAGTGCCTTTTCTATCATTATCTGTACCCTTTTGCACCCTCAAAGTAGGTCACAATTTGGAGAGATATGTGTCTCGGTCGCTGAGTCCCCAGAGGAGCTGACAGTCGCTCTCGCCTTGCCTTGCAGATGATCGCACGCCTGCAGAAGGAAGTCCAGGAGCTGAAGGATGAGCTGGCCCTGGTCTCGGGGGAGCCAAGGACTGAGGCGCTCACCGAGGCGGAGCTCCTCCTGTAAGCCTGCAGACTTGCTTGCTTTCTGTCTGACCGTGCGAGTTTGTGTTAACGTCTTTGTTGGCCCTAATGTTATGAATGCACCTAAAAGCTTGAAGGTCTCCGGGGTCGGCCTGCAGCGGCGCTCCAGTGCCAGCTCGAAGTGGCGGCTCTCTATGGAAAGCTGGCGAGGCTGGCAGGGTTCTTGTCGCCCAGGCCTGGGGGAAGTAAGGGCAGAGCTTGGAGAGGGTGGGCATGTCTGCCTCGTTCAGCTGAAGAAAGGGCTTGCCTCACAGTCATGCGATTCTAACACCGTCCACCAGCACCCCTGCGCTGTGCCTCAGACCTGGAAGGAGCTCAAGAAACGTCCCTTGTATTCAGCAGCATCTTGCCGCCAGCTCCAGTTTCCGCCGGGCAAAGCAGGCTCCCCCCTTCCTAAGTAGACAGCCCATACAGTACAGTCCAAACCCCCGGAATGGGGGTGAGAGCAGGTACTCAGGGCTCCAGACAAGGCGGCTTCGTTCCGAGCCTTCTGGTGTGTGGCTCCTGTTCTCTCTCCGGTCCGGGGCCCTCCTTGTTTCTGTGCTGCTGGTGGAGCCTTTGTGGCGTGGCAGCATGGCCCAGGCTTGGAGGGCGGTGGCAGCTTCTATCTCCAAACTGGAAACAGCGGCCCAAGCCCTTTCTCAAGGGACGTGGCTGTTCCACCTCACCCTCTCCCGGCGGAGAAAACAGTGAACAGTAGAGATAATGAAACTGTTTCCTTTCAACTATGCCTTGGCTGCCCCTGGAGGTAAGTCGAAAGCAAGTTTTCTGTTGTACGCTAAGCTGTGACTCCTCCAGACAGCATTTCCTAATTCTAGAACACTGTGTTTGATACTACGATGGGCCCTTAAGGTTTTTCTTACAAAATTGCTTTGTGGGAAGTATGCAACTACGCTGAAGTATATTCCCCAAATTCACATTTTAAAAAATGTCATGTCATGACCTTGAAATACCTTGCAATACCTTAGATATTGAGAACCCAAGTGAGAATTCCTTCGCGATGGTCCTCCCTTCGCCTCCAACAGGAACTGCCAAGCATGACCTTTGAAAATGGCTCTTCAGAATTTTTATTTTCATGTCAGGGTCCAGCCAGGAAGACAAAGTCATTCTAGACCTTTCCATGAAAGGCATCTAAGAGAGGAAATGCCCTTGCGGGAGATGGTCTTGAGGCCATGCTGCAGCATCCCGAGGTCAGGACCAGTGGGAGCTCCCCACCCCCCCAGGACCCAGGGGACAAGGAGAGAGGTAGTGATGCCAATGCCTGAGCCTGGAGCTGGTCGGCGGGAGCTGGCCCGTGATGCAGGCTGCCCGGTGGAAGCTGGGCTGCTGACCAGGCATCCTCCCAGCAAGGATCCCTCGCTGCTCCCTCCGCTCCCCTCCAGACTCCCCCAGTGCCTCCCATAGGCTGAACTCACCCAGAAGCCAGCTGTTAAAGGAGTCAGGGAATGGAGTTTCCAAGAGCCAGAAGGGAAATGGCCAACATATGGAACAGCACCCATGTTTTCTCTAATCCCTGGTGTCCTGCCTGTGGCTCAGGAGGCCAAGCTGAATGTGGTGGTTCAAGATGTCAGACTGAGTAAATACAGGCTGCAGGCTCCCTCCACTGCACCAAATCTGGAGAATTATAGAACTAGCATAAAAAAGCACCCAAATCTCCAGCCACCCCACCCACCCACCCACCAAGAACAAGAAGTAAATGTCTCAAGAGCCTAGACGCTAGGAAGAATTCCTCAGAGACTGAAAGGTGGGGCTGAGATGGGCAAGGGAGCGGGACAGACCAGACCCGGGGCAGTGCCGCCAAGTCTCCTGCCTGGAAGTGGTGGCCTCCGGCGCAGCAGAGGGCAGGAGCTGCTGTAGGGAGCGGTGTCCGTGAATATGGGCACTCCTTTCCTTCTCCACCCAGCCTTTAGGTCCCTGTTAGGATGGAGAAAGAGGAAAGGGCCTCGGGGAACTGAGGTGACAGGACAATGAGGGGCCAGGGGAGATCTGACCCAGCTGCTGTCCTCAGTTCTGCCCGCCCCCTGTGCTCACTGAGAAAAGCAAGGAGCACAAGCACCCACAGCCACGTCCCCCTCACTTCCGACGACGGGCTGTCCACGCAGAGAGAGTGAGAGTCTAGGAAAGGTGAGCTCACAGTCGGGACTGCCCAGGACACGAGGGCTGCCAGCAGCCAGCGAGATGGGAACAGGAAGCTTTGCAGCTGGGAGGCCTGCGGAACTCCACTTCTCAGGAGTGACTGAAGCTTTAGAGATCGAGAGCATGCTGTTACAACCAAGAAACAACAACCGCATCTTGATTTTTACAAAAGAGCATCAAGAGATCTTGAAAATTAAAAAACGTAATTGTTGCCATTAAGAATTTAATAGATGGCTCCATAGCAGAATGAAAAAAACGGAGGGTCAAGTTAGAATAATCGGGCCAAGGAATTCTTCCAGAATCTTATATAATAAAGAGCTACTATACAACTGGTCGTTGCTCCCTTGTACCCTGCGCCCTCACGCCCTCACGCCCTCACACCGGTGCAGGGGGACCTGAGGCTGAGTCAGGGGACCTGAGGCCGCATCCCCCGCCCCTGCACCAGGCCAGGGGGAACTGAAGCCGGTTGGGGGGACCTGAGGCTATGCCCCCCACCCCAGAGCCAGGGCTCAGGGACATGAGGTCAGGATGGACTACCTGAGGACGCACCCCTCACCCCAGCGCAGGCACCGGGGGACCTGAGGCAGCGCCCCCGCCTCGGTGCTGGAGCCGGGGGACATGAGGCTGGGCTGGGGAACCTGAGGCCGCACCCCCCACCCAGGCACCAGGGCTGAGTGACCTGAGGCCGTGCTCCCTGCCTCGGCACCGGGGGACCTGAGGCCACGTGGGGGGACCTAAGGCTGCACCCTCGCCTGGCAAGGGTTGACGCGGGACCTGAGGCCGCGCCCTCCACCCTGGCACCGGGGCCGTATGACTTGAGGCCTGGCCAGGGGACCTGGTGCCGTCCCCCACCCCAGTGCTGGGGCTGGGGGACCTGAGGCCATACCCCCTGCCCTACAGTGCATAATGGGAGTTGGCCGGCTGGGTGTTGGTCTCCTGCAATTTTGAGGTGCACACGGGTGGGCGGGCATTTGACTGGGGCTGGCCGGCCAATCTCCTGCAAGCCCTATCCCCACCTGGCCCCATCCCAGATTCGCCCCTCCTACCCCTTTAAGGGCGGAGCGGCCTGACCACAACCCATAGCCCCTCTCCAGGCCTGCCCCACCCTCAATCAGCACCCCAACCCCAATTGGGGGCAGGGCCCATCAACAAATTACCCATGGCCCCTTTCCCCAGCTGACCCGGCCCTGATCGGCCCTGATCGGGCTGCTAGCCAGCCAACCTCCCGCCATCTCCTCCTCCTGACAGGCCCAGCCCCGATCCACCCTGATTGGGGCTGGGCGGGCCAGACCCTACCAGTGGATGAATTCGTGCACTGGGCCTCTAGTATAAGATAAAAGGATAAAGAGAAAGCTTAAAAGGAAAGAATCATAGGGAATAGCTCTAGATTTACCAAAATCTAACAAAGAGAGTTAGCAGAGGAGAAACAGAGAAGAGGCAGGGAGCCAAGAGTTAAAGAATAATATCTACTGATTTCTTAGGACTAAAAATGAAAAGGATGTAAGACTTCAGGATGAAAGGGTTAGCATGTGCTAAGCAATCTTCTATATATATATATAAAAGGCTAATATGCTAATTGTCCCTCCCACCCATCCAACCAGTCGCTATGACACCACTGACCACCAGGGGGCAGATGCTCAACACAGGAGCTGCTGTGACATGCACTGGCCATTTACAGAGAAATGGCAGCGTGGACCTGGAGCTGACAAAGCAACACTGGGCTTCCCCCAAGTGGGACACAGGCCCCGCCACCACCCCGAAGCAACAGCCTACCAAATCGCAGCCTAGATCGAATGTTTGTGCAACTTAAAATTCATCAGATTTAAGAGTTTTTTACCATCTCGAAGTAAAAGAGCAAAATGAAAATCTGCCCCTAATGTGGCTGTGCGATTTCATGGCAGTAGACATGCTTCTCTGTCTTCTAAGGCAGCTCATGCCCTGGGGATGTGAACCAGCTTCAGTCCCCTCCCTGCACCCAGACTCCCGGGGGGTGAGGTGGGAGGGGTTAGCAGTCCTGGAGAGAGAGGAAGGGTCCCAGCAGGGCAGGATCAAGGGCAGAATCGGTCTCTCTCTGTCCTGAGATCCCTGGGCTTATGCTGACTGGCATGGCACAAGGACATCCTGTCAGAGACTCTGAAGGATGCCAGACAGCAGATATTGAATGGATAATGTATTCTATGCTGTATGCATTGGACACTTTGGAGGTGTCTGTTAATATCTAGCCTTATCAAATTTTTTGAACTATGTCCCAACATTTCAGTTCTTAATGTAAATATGTGTTGCATTGACTCGGATACTTCATTTGAAGATTTCAGATGTCAGCCTCCAGTTATTGTGTTATTTTTAGTTTCTCTCTCTCTCTCTCTCTCTCTCTCTCTCTCTCTCTCTCTCTCTGTGTGTGTGTGTGTGTGTGTGTGTGTGTGTGTGTAAATTTGAAAAGAGACAGCTGGATGAAGGCTGGATAGCCAAGTTAATGTTTATATAGAATTTCTTGGGTGAAAAATTGATTCTGATTGGTTCTCTAAACACATACCTCTTTCTTTATCTGGTTAAAAAAAAATCCTTTAGCTGTCTGGCTGGGATGGAAGCATTATATTCTGGCCCAAGTCTAAATGAATTGAATATATGCAGCATAGCAGCAGTTTACTTCTGAGATGCAATTGAATTGGATTTCATGGGCTCAAGTTTGACCAAAGTGAACTTCCAAACCTCTGGATCCTTTTGTTCCCTTTACCCCCCCTCCCCCCCCCCCCAGCTATATTTATCATTGTGTTTACATTAAGGTTTACAATGTGATGACTTTATAATATACATTTATATTGTGAAATGATTAACCCAATATCTTAGTTAACATGTCTATCGCCTCACATATGTGTGTGTGTTTGTGTGTGTGTGTGTGTGTGTGTGTGTGTGTGTGTGTGGTGAAAACATTTCAGATCAACTCTCCTAGCAACTTTAAATATACAGTACAGTGCTGTTGACTATAGACACCATGCTGTACATTAGAACCTCAGAAAGTATTTGCCTTAACTGGGAGTTTGTTCCCTTCCACTCACATCTTCCTGTTTCCCTCACCCCTGCCCCTGGCACCCACCAATCTGATCTGTTTCTCTGAGTTCAACTGTTTTATTTTACACATAAAAGTGAGTTCATATAGTATTTGTCTTTCTCTGCCCCATTTATCTTAGTTAAATTTTGCAAATCAATTAATCCTTCAACCTGAAAATTTTGAGCACCTACTAGACACTAATTGTGCTCTAGGGGATTCACGAATATACAATACAGAAATTAATTCCAAGAAGTTACAGTTTTATTGGGAAAGTAATATATATACACAATATAAACATTTATGCCCACATATATGTATTTATATAAAACAGAGAATAAGAGAATATATTAGTGGACATTGAGAATTGTAAGACCTTACTTATAGTTCTAATTATGCTCATGAGTGTGTGTTTTTCTTTATTGATTAAGGTTATTGCGTATGTGTCCTTATCTCCCCCAATGGCAATGGAATCATGTACTATGTGCTCATGTACTCACCCCCCTGGGGTCTGTGTCCATTGGTTCAGCTTATATGCATGCATACAAGTCCTTTGGTTGATCTCTCCCCATTACTCCCACCCTCCACTGCCTTCCCTCTGAGGTTTGAACATCTGATCGATGCTTCTATGTCTCTGGGTCTATTTTTGTTCATCAGTTTCTGTTGTTCATTATATTCCACAAATGAGTGAGAACATGTGATATTTATCTTTCTCTGACTGACTTATTTCGCTTAGCATAATGCTCTCCAGTTCCATCCATGCTGTTGCAAATGGTAGGAGTTCCTTCCTTTTTACAGCAGTGTAGTATTCCATTGTGTTGATGTACCACAGTTTTTTAATCCACTCATTTTCGAAAGAGTACATAAGGAGGGCCAAGAGACATATGAAAACGTGCTCAAAGTCACTAATCATCCGAGAGATGCAAATTAAAATGGCAATGCGGTACCATCTCACACCTGTCAGAATGGCTATCATCAACAAATGACAAGTGCTGGTGAGGATGCGGAGAAAAAGGAACCCTCATGCACTACTGGTGGGAATGCAGACTGGTGCAGCCACTGTGGAGAACAGTATGGAGTTTCCTCAAAAACTAAAAATGGAACTTCCATTTGACCCAGTGATCCCACTTCTAGGAATATATTCCAAAAAAACTAGAAACACCAATTGGAAAGGATATATGCACCTCTATGTTCATAACAGCGCAATTTATAATAGCTAAGATTTGGAAACTGCTCATGAGTTTTTTGATGGCTCTCTAGACTTGTTTCCTTGTGTGTAAAGTGAGAGAATCAGACTAAATGCTATCTATGCACTCTTTCAGCTCCGTGTTTTTAAATCTAATATCAGTTTGTTACAAGTGTTTAATACATTATTTACTTATTATCTATGATACTGAAAATCTCAATCATGATGTAGGAATTCAGATGGGGGAAGTATGGCAGATACCACCTACTGAGCAAGCGAAATAAGCCTTAAAGAATGTCAAGAAGGAGAAGGTACCATTCTGAGATGCAGGGGACCACGTGAACAGTGGTGCTGAGAGGGAAGGAGCCCAGTGTGAGGCAGAGAGGGAAATAGCAAGAGACTGTGTGGGGCTTACACATGACAGGCACTAACTAGCAAGGATCTGGAATGAAATTGGCCTGGCAGGAGCCTGGAGTTCTTAGGGAATTATTGAAGAATAGGATTTGACAGATAAATGGTGACTTCATGATGGGTTATGAATACCATATGCAGTGTAGCTACTACTTTATTTAATGGTGACTAGGGAACACTGTGATTTAAGAGCATTGAAATTCATTCATTCAGTAATGTTTATTGTGCTCTTTCTTTATGCCAGGCACTGTTCCAGGTGCTGGAATATAGGACTGAGCAAAACAAAGTCCTTGCTTGCCCTCATGGAGCTGTATTCTAGTGGGAGAGAGATAGTATACAAAATCAATAACTGAAATACAGAGCATTTCAGAGAGCACAATGTACAAAGAGGAAAATAAAACAGGAGGTGCCGTTTTAATAGAGTGATGAAAGAATTGACATGGTGAAGACTTTTTGTGGCTACACAATGAATAGAATCAGCAGCAGTGAGAAATCAGGAATGAATCACAATCGGGTTTGGAGTGACGATGAGAGAAAAGACTCAGTAATAACAGTGAGAGGAAGAGATGAAGAACCAACAGAAGTGATGGCTACAAATATAAAAGAGATAAAGAAGGGAGAATAGTAAAAGCTCAAGACTTAAAACAGGTAATCAGGGAATGAAAAAATGGGAAAGGTATTGGTTGAGAATAAGAAATGTTAAGTTCTTAACATAATGAAGGAGTACACGATGTGCAGGTTGAATTCTGGAACTTTGAGGGAAGGTTGAGGCTGAAGATTTAAATTTTGGAATGACGTATTAAGTTGATATAATACTGAAATCAAGACCAAAGTCAGCTCAGAAATCCTCTAATCTGATTAGAAGTACATAGTAATCAGGATCCACAGGACCACATCTCCCTACATTCAAACCTACTGCAGATAGTTTGCCAACTGAATTTATCTTTTTACTTAACCACATCACCCCCATTCCCTCCCTTTGTATCTATTTATATATACATAATTAAATATTCCATTCATTGAATATTTTCCAATGAGGGGAAAATCTCCCTTTTTTATGACCCAGAGTATTAATAGTTAACAGTGTAGAAAGATGAGGCATTACAAGGATAACCAGGGAATATTATGAGTGACTTATGACAATATGTTTGCTAATTTAGATAAATTTGACAGATTTTTAAAGGACATATACTACCAAAACTCTCTCAAGAGAAATAGAGAACCTGAATAGTCCCATATCTGTATAAAAATGAATTTATAGTAAAAGCCTTCCAACAAAGAAAACTCGAAGCCAGATGGAATCACAGAAAGTCTGCCAAATAGTTAAATCATAAATCACACCAATTCAACACAAACTTTTCCAGAAAACAGAAAAAGAGGAAATAACTCCCAACTCATTTTACAAGGCCATTGTTGTCCTAATATCAAAGTAGACAAATATAAGAAAACTACAAACCAGCATCATCTATGTCATCTATCAATAAAAATCGTATATAATAAAAGCCTAATATGCTAAGTGCCCAGTCATTGGGTCACCCATTCAACCAATCAAAGCATAATATGCTAAGGCCACTCAACCGCTCGCTATAACGTGCACTGACCACCAGGGGACAGATGCTCCGACCGGTAGATTAGCTTGCTGCTGGGGTCGAGCCGATCAGGGCTGAACGAGATGGGCCGGACATGCCCTGGAGCCCTCCTGTGGTCCCTCCCCAGCTGGCCAACCTCCCGTGTCTCTCCCTGGTCCTGATCATGCACTGGTGGGGTCCCTTGGCCTGGCCTGTGCCCTCTCACAATCCAGGACCTCTCAAGGGATGTCAGAGAGCCAGTTTTGGCCCAATCCAACAGGCCAGGCCAAGGGGCCCCACTGGTGCACGAATTTGTGCACTGGGCCTCTAGTATTTAATAAAAGATTTTCAAATTGAGTCCAACAAATATAAAAAAGGTAATAAATCATGGGAATTATCCCAGGAAGGTAAAGTGGGTTTAACATAAAAAATCAATCAGTGTGCCCAGATGTGGCTCCGTTGGTTGGATGTCATCCTGTCCATGGAGAGGTAGACACTTGATTCCTAGTCAGGGCACATGCCTGGGTTGCAACTCAATCTCTGGAAGAGGGCATGCAGGAGGCAGCCAGTCAATGTTTCTCTTTCTCATTGGTGTTTCTCTCTCTCTCTCCCTTTCTCTCAAATTGATAGATATATTTTTTAAAAAATCAATGTAATTCACCATATCAATAAACTAAACAATAATAATAATCCATTTTATCATCTCAGTAGATTCAGACAAAGCATTTGAAAAATGGTCAAAACTCTCAGTAAAATAGAAATAAAAGGGAACTTTCACAATCTAATATACTTCTCCCTAAAGTTGGAAACAAGGCAAGAAGATCCTTTTTCACCCCTTTAATCATTATCATACCAAGGGACCTAGTCAATGCAATAAGGCAAGAAAAATAAATAAAATATGTAAAGAATCAGAAAGGAAATAATAAAACCATCTTTATTCACAGACAACATGATTGTCTATGTAGAAAACCCAAAAAAATCTACAAAACAAAAAAAGGCTACTAGAATTAATAAAAGAGGTTAACAAAGTTGTAGCATACAAGGTAAATGTATAAATTCAATTATACTTCTATATACTAACAATGAGCCATTAAAAATTGAAATATAAAGCCAACATCATTTACAATAGCATAAAAAAAACATAAAACACTTAGGGATAACTCTAACAAAATATGTGTAAGATATGTATGCTGAAAACTATAGAATATTGATGAAAACATCAAAGAACACTTAAACAAATAGGAGTATACCATATTCATGGATTGGGGTATGCAATACTATAAGTTCTCCCAAGATTGAGCTATAGATTTAATGTAATCCCAATCAAAATTCCAGCAGGCTTTTATCTGTGTGTGTGTGTGTGTGTGTGTGTGTGTGTGTGTGTGTGTGTGAAACTGGCAAGCTGCTTCTGAAATTCACAGAAATACAAAGGACCTAGAATAGATAAAGCAACTTTGTACAAGAATAACAACCCATACTATACACAATATCCAAACATTTATTTAAAAGGAATCTTAGACCTAAGTGTAAAACATAAAATATTCAAAAGAAAAGATAGAAGAAATCCTCTGTGACTTTGAGTTAGGCAAAAATGTTATAGGACGTAAAAGGCACAAACCATAAAAGAAAAAAAAGTGATAAACTGGACTTCATCAAAATGTAAAGCATCTGTTCTCTGAAGAATGTATTTAAAAATGCAGCCCTGGACAGTGTTTCTCAGTGGGCGGAGGATCAGCCCGGGCACCAGAGGGCCCTTGGTTTGATTCCTGGTCCAGGGCACGTGCCTAGGTGGCTGGTTTGATCCCCGGCCCCCATCAGGATGCATGCAGGAGGCGACCCGCTGACGTGTCCCTCTCACATTGATGTCTCTCTCTCTTTCTGTACTTCCACTCCCTCCCTTCCACTCTCTCTAAAATATCAATGGGAAAATATCCTCAGGTGAGGATTAACAACAACAACAAAATGCAGGCTGGGAGAAATTATTTTCAAAACACATATCTGACAAAGACCTATATCCAGAATATTTTTAAATTGTTACAATTTAATAAGAAGAAAAACAATATGGACAGAATATTAGGACCGACATTTTATTGGAATGTAAACAGAGGGCAAATGAGGACACGGAAGCTCAACATCATCAGTGAGTAGGAAAATCAAATTACAACCTTAATGGGATAACACTGTACAATTATTAGCACAGCTGTTTAAAATTAACAATAACGAGTGCTGGTGAGATTGAGAAGCTGAAACTCATATATTGTTGGTGGGACAGAAACATGGTGCATCCCTTTGGAAAAACTATTTTGCAATTTCTGATAACATTAAACGTAACATCATAAACCAGCAATCCCATTACTAGGTACTTACCCAGGAGAAATGAGAACATGCCCACACCAAGACTCCTACAGGAATATTTACAGCAGCTTTACTTGTAATCTGGAAACAGCCTAGACCAGTGAGTGGCTAAGCAAATTGTGGTTTAGCTCAACAAATGAATCTTACTTGGCAATAAAAATTGAGTGAATTATTGATATATTCGACAACTTTGGGTGAATCTCAAAAGCAGTATGATAAGTAACAAAAGCCAGACACAGAAGGCTACATAGTATATGATTCCATTTATGTGACATTCCATAAAAGGCAAAAGTATAGGACCAGCAATCAGATTGGTGGTTGCTGGGGTTGCTGGTGGGGGAGGAAATTGATTATAACGGAGCAAGAGGGGGTTGTTTAGAGAGATTGAAATATTCTATATCTTTATTTTAGCAGAGGTTATAAAACTGTACACATTAATCAAGGTTCATACTAATACACATCTTTCTGGGTTAATTGAACATTTTCCTATCTGTAAATTTAACCTGGACTAACCCGACTTTTAAAAAATTAGAAAAATCTGTATGATAAAAGATAACATAAAATTAAAAGACCAGTAATTATACAAACCAAAGACAAAACTGTTCAGTGAGGAACTTTCATTTTGCTGTAGTTAATTTAACAGCAACGTATCTTTGACTACCAGCCCCTCAGTGCACACAAACATACCTTTTTACAATTAGGTACTATGTGCCCGAGTTGAGGACTTCCTGTTTCTTGCTCTGCAGCCAACCCTACATACCAGCCTGCATCTGTGCCCACCCTCCCCTTCCTTCCTGTCACATGGAGAGAGTTCCCGTCTCTGTCCAGCGCTGACCTCACCACCTGTACTCTCAATCCCAGTCCCTCCGCCATCTCAGGACCCTCAGCTATCCTTTCCCTCCCCCCTTTATCTTCAACTTCTCCCTCTTTACTGGACTCTTCTTATTAGTATTTGAATGGGCTCAAGTTTTTCCCATATTTAAAAGCAAAATACTCCCCCATGACCCAACATCCCCCTCTACCTACCGCTCGCTTTCATCTCCTTTAAGCTGAACTGGGCGGAGAAGTTGGTTTCACTCACAATCCCCATCCCCTTCCCGACTCACTCCTCAACACCGTCCAATCTTATATGCTTATAAGATCTGGCTTTTTGCCCCTCACACTGAAGCGCTGTTAAGGTCAGTGATGACCTTGGTGTTGATAATTTAATGGGCTTATTTCAGTCCTCATCTTTCGTGACCTTTCAGCAGCATGCAGCTTTATTAACGACCCCCGTTCACTGAATCGTTCTGCTCTCTTCTTTCCCTTCCATCTCCTGCTGCTCCTGGCTCCCTGGCTCAGGTCCTCCTCTGTGCCTGCATCCCTCAGGCTCGGTGCGAGGGCCGCCTCTTCTTCTTTTACTTTGTGCTTTTTCCTGGAGGATCTCATTCACACCCTCCCTGCAGGTGCCATCCAAATACTGATGACACACGCTGATTTTCAGCCCATATTTGTTCTCTGAATGCCGTGCTCACTGATCACGTTGCCCACCTCACAGCTGGCCCTGACTCAGCCTGCCCCCAACTGACTTCTTCTCCAGACTTGGTCTTTGCCACAGAACGCGTCCACGTCTCTACGAGCCCTACAGTTGCCCAGCCTAGAAACTTTGAGTGACCTCGGTTTCTATCCTTTCCATCGGGCCCTAAATCCAATCCCAGTGGGAGTTCTGTTGACTGTCCTCACACCACGTTCCGAATCGGACAACTTCCCCACACCTCTGCTGCTGCTACCTTTGCCCAGACTCGGCCATCTTTCCCACGCCTAACATGGTGTCATAACAGGCCTCCCCAATCCGCTTTGCCCCTCCACCCCCCGAGTCATTTCCTGTGCAGCCAGAGTATTCCTTTTTAAAGGTGTAATTCTTATCATTTCACTCCCTTATTAAAACTCTTCAGTGACTTCTGACTAACACCAGCATCCTTTAGATGGCCTGTGAGTGTCTGCCCTGCCCGATCGGATCCTTTTCTGAGTTTTCAGCCTCATTTCTCATTCCCCCACCTTCCCCCTTTTCCTTCAACAAAGCTGACTGGCCAGTTCCTCCAGTGTCCCACCCTCTCTCTCATCCTGGGGCCTTTGAACATGCAATTGCTCTGACTTCTGAGTGGGTAACTTGTGAGTACGCACACGTGCACGTGCACACACATGCACACACACCTTGTGTTGTTTGTTCCTCAAACCTCAGTTTAAATTGTTCTCCGACCCGCAAGCTTAACTAAATCATGACTACGCTACACATTTTTACCTTTTCTGTACTTTTCTTCAGAGCCCTTACCTTGGGGATTGTTTGACTGTTGTCTGTGCCCCCACCACAAGGCTCGTGAGGGCAGGAGCCGTGTCTGCTTTAAGTGAAAGTGCAAGCACCATTTTGTGTCATTTTGTGGCACATAACCAAAGAATAGCAGCGAATATTAATACAGCAAAGATTATGCATGTTACATTAAAACCCCAGAGGGAATGACTTGAAGGGATTTGACTGGCTCATGACCATGTAATCACACAATTTATTATACTGGCTATTGAAATCCATCCAAGCAGGCAGGTGTTACCTTAAGCAATTGATGCCCTAGATTGGTGTCCATTTTACTAGATGGGAAGTGGTTCCTGCAGCCACTTTTGCACCGGCCATGGCAGCCTCTACTCCTGCTCTTTAGGGTCCTTAGGCCCCTGTTCTACCCCCTGCTCCTCCTGGGAGTAACACCCGCCTTCCAGGCTGAACCAGGCGGGACAGCTGGGCTGTGCCAGACTTGACCTTCAGGCCCTGAGACCATTTGCAGATCTGAGGACAGGCCTTCACTTTCCATCCTCCGGGCTCTGCTCTCTATTTGGACTTATTTTGGAAATTGTTATCTGATGGTATTTCTTTTTTTTTAAATCCTTTATAACATTAAATAATTTAAGACTAAATGTAGTTCCAATATAAGACCAAACACATTGTGTTTTCAAACTCACAAACACGGAATTTGTTTCAAAAGGACATATATCTATACTAGTGAACGTTTCCTTGACATCCAAACTTTTAAGCCTTCATTTTCTACCAAATCTCACTTTGGAATAAAAACTAATGTATAGCTTTATTCATTCTTTTTAATGAAAACCACTGATTGAATACTGAGACTACCACGTCAGGCACTGTGTGAGGAACCGGGGGCGCGGAGACAAAGCCGAGGCTCCGGCCGGAGGCTGGCATTGGAGAGAGGGCGGATGGCCAGACACGATGCTTCTTGATGGCACCCAGCTGCCCTCATAGACACTGGTGCTCAATATGGGGTGGGGGTTTGCAAAGGGCAAGGGAACAGTGGGGAAGACTTTACAGAGGGAGCAACATAAAGAAAACCATCAGGGCTTTCATCCTTTTCAAGTTAGCATTTCCATCATATGGAACTTACAGCTCAATTTCTTATTAGGCTAGTCTAATAAAAGTTTAATTCAGTCCAGTTTCTCAATATGTTTGACCTGGATTAGAACCACAAAACAAATTTCAACTGCAGGTATAGTGGCTCTCTTGAACCTAAAATTTGATAACTTCTTCCCAAAAGGATGGGACAGAATAATGAAAACCAACACCATCCCATGTAACCTGAAATAGACAATAACTATAATTATAAGTCTTGTAATGTGACACTCAGACTATTTAAGAAATGAAATGAAGACAACAAGCAAATACATAAGTACCCTACAATATTTGAGTGAATGTCATCTAGTGAGAATTAGATACCAAACCAGTCATTTAGGGAGAGTTTCTTTTTTCTTTTTGAATTCTTTATTGTTTAAAGTATTACATATGTCTCCTTTCCCCCCCATTGACCTCTCCACGGCCACCGCCCCCCCTCCTCCCGACACATACCATCACCCCCTAGTGTCTGTGTCCATTGATTATGCTTATATGCATGCATACAAGTCCTTTGGTTGATCTCTTACCTCCCCCCTCCCCTGCCTTCCCTCTGAAGTTTAACAGTCTGTTCGATGCTTCTCTGTCTCTGGCTCTATTTTTGTTCATCAGTTTATGTTGTTCATTATATTCCACAAATGAGTGAGATCATGTGATACTTATCTTTCTCAGATTGGCTTATTTCGATTAGCACAATGCTCTCCAGTTCCATCCATGCTGTTGCAAATGGTAAGAGTACTTTCTTTTTTACAGCAGCGTAGTATTCCATTGTGTAGATGTACCACCATTTTCTAATCCACTCATCTGCTGATGGGCACTTACGCTGTTTTCAAATTTTAGCTATTCTAAATTGTGCTGCTATGAACATAGGGGTGCATATATCCTTTCTGATTGGTGTTTCTGATTTCTTGGGATATATTCCTAGAAGTGCGATTATTGGCTCAAATGGGAATTCCATTTTTAGGTTTTTGAGGAAACTCCATACTGTTTTCCACAGTGGCTGCACCAGTCTGCATTCCCACCAGCAGTGCAGGAGGGTTCCTTTTTCTCTACATCCTCGCCAGCAATTGTCGTTTGTCAATTTGTTGATGATAGCCTTTCTGACAGGTGTGAGATGGTACCTCATTGTCATTTTGATTTGCATCTCTCAGATGATTAGTGACTTTGAGCATGTCTTCATATGTCTCTTGGCCTTCTGTATGTCCACTTTTGAAAAGTGTGTATTTAAGTCCTTTGCCCATTTTTTGATTGGGATGTTTATCTTCCTTTTGTTAAAATGTATGAGCTCCCTATAAATTTTGGAGATTAGGTCCTTAGTGAATATAACATTGACAAATATGTTCTCCCATGCAGTGGGCTTTCTTGTTGTTTAGTTGATGGTTTCTTTTGCTGTGCAGAAGCTTTTTATTTTGATGTAGTCCCATTTGTTTATTTTCTCCTTAGTTTCCATTGCCCTACGAGCTTTACCAGTAAAGATATTGCTATGACATATGCCTGATATTTTGCTGCCTATTGATTCTTCTAAGATTTTTATGGCTTCCTGTCTTATGTTTAAATCCTTTATTCATTTTGAGTTTATTTTTGTGTATGGTGTAAGTTGGTGGTCTAGTTTCATTTTTTGCATGTATCTTTCCAATTTCCCCAACACCATTTATTGAAGAGACTGTCTTGACTCCATTGTATGCTCTTGCCTCCTTTGTCAAATAGTAATTGAGCCTAATGGCTTGAGTCAATTTCTGGGTGCTCTGTTTTGTTCCATTGGTCTATATGTCTGCCTTTGTGCCAGTACTAGGCAGTTTTGAAAACAGTGGCTTTGTAATACAGCTTGATATCTGGTATTGTGATCCCTCCAACTTTGTTCTTCTTTCTCAAGATTGCTGCAGCTATTCAGGGTCTTTTCTTATTCCAGATGAATTTTTGGAGAGTTTGTTCTATGACTTTGAAATATGCCATTGGTAATTTAATGGGGATTGCATTAAATCTATAGATTGCTTTGGGTAATATGGACATTTTAATGATGTTGATTCTACCAATTCATGAACATAGTATATTCTTCCATTTGTTTATGTCTTCCTCTATTTCTTTTTTCAATGTCCTGTAGCTTTTGAGTACAGGTTTTTTACCTCATTAGTTAAGTTTATTCCTAGGTATCTTAATTTTTTTTGGTGCAATGGTAAATGAAATTGTTTTTTTGTTTGTTTGTTTGTTTCTCTTTTGTGAGTTCATTATTGATGTATAAAAAAGTTATAGTTTTCTAGGTATTAATTTTATATTCTGCTATATTGCCAAATTTATTTATTAAATCTAGTAGTTTTTTATTGAGTCTTTAGGGTTTTCTATGTATAGTATCATGTCATCTGTCAATAATGACAGTTTTACTTCTTCTTTTCCAATTTGGATGCCTTTCATTTCTTCTTCTTGTCTGATTGCTATGGCTAGCTCTTCCAGTACTATGTTGAACAGGAGTAGTGAGCGTGGGCATCCCTGTCTTGTTCCTGTTCTTAGGGGAAATGTTTTTAGTTTTTGCCCATTGAGTATAATGTTGGCTGTAGATTTGTCATATAAGGCTTTTATTATATTGAGGTATGATCCCTCTATTTCCACTTTGCTGAGAATTTTTATCAAGAAAGGGTGTTGGGTTTTGTCAAATGCTTATTCTGCATCAATTAAATGATTATGTGATTTTTGTCTCTCAATTTGTTTATGTGATGTATCACGTTTATTGATTTGCGGATATTGTACCAGCCTTGCATCCCTGGAATAAATCCCACTTGGTCATGGTATATTATCTTTCTGATGTAATGCTGGATTTGATTTGCTAGGATTTTGTTGAGGATTTTAGCATCTATGTTCATCAGAGATATTGGCCTATAATTCTCTTTCTTTGTAGTGTATTTATTTGGTTTTGGGATTAGGGTAATGCTGGCTTCATAGAACGAGCTTGGAAGTGTTGCTTCTTCTTGAGTTTTTTGGAATAGTCTGAGGAGGATAGGTTTTAGTTCTTTGAATGTTTGGTAAAACTCCCCTGTCAAGCCATCTGGCCCAGGGCTTTTGTTTGCTGGAAGTTTTTTGATTACTGCATCAATTTCCTCCATAGTTATCAGCCTATTCAGACTTTTTTATTCTTCCTGATTGAGTTTTGGAAGGTCATAATTTTCTAGAAGTATGCTCATTTTTTCTAGTTCATTGGAATAGAGTTGTTCATAATATTTTTTCAATATTTTGTATTTCTGTGGGTTCTGTTGTTATTTCGTCTCTTTCATTTCTGATTTTGTTAATTTGGGTCCTCTCTCTTTGCTTCTTAGTGAGCCTGGCAAGAGATTCATCAATCTTGTTTATCTTTTCAAAGAACCAGCTCTTGGTTTCATTGATCTTTTGTATTTTATTATATTTCTTTTGTCTCTATGTCATTTATTTTTGCTCTGATCTTTATTATTTCCTTCCTTCTGCCTACTCTGGGCTTTTCTTTCTAATTCTTTAAGTTGTAGAATTAGATAATTTATTACCAGTTTTTCTTGGTTTTTGAGGTAGGCCTATAATGACATGAACTTCCCTCTCAGGACTGCTTTCACCTTGATCCATAGATTTTGGATTGTTGTTTTCATTGTCATTTGTTTCCAGGATGTTTTTCATTTCTTCTTTGATCTCTTTGGTAACCCAAGCATCCTATATAATAAAAGCCTAACATGCTAAGTGTTTGGTCTTTTGGTCATCTGTTCAATCAAAGCGAAATATGCTAATGATATGCTAAGGCCGCTCAACCGCTTGCTATGACATGCACTGACCACTAGGGGGCAGACAGTCAACCAGTCGACCAGTCACTATGATGTGCACTGACCACCAGGAGGCAGATGATCCAAAAGGTAGGTTAGCTTGCTGCTGGGGTCAAGCCAATCAGGACTGAGCAAGACAGGTCGAACATGCCCTGGAGTCCTCCCACAGTCCCTCCCTGGATGGCCAACCTTCCATGTCCCTCCCTGGCCCCAATTGTGCACCGGTGGGGTCCCTTGGCCTGGCCTGCACCCTCTCACAATCCAGGACCCTCAGGGGATGTCGGAGAACTGGTGTTGGCCCCATCCCACTAAATGCAGGAGCTGCCCCCTGGTGGTCAGTGTGCTCTCACAGGGGGAGCACCGCTCAGCCAGAAGCCAGGATCATGGCTGGTGAGCTCAGCGGCAGTGGTGGGAGACTCTCCCGCCTCCACGTCATTGCTAAGAATGTCTGACTGACAGCTTAGGCCTGCTTCCTGCAGGGAGCGGGCCTAAGCTGACAGTCAAACATCCCCCAAGGGCTCTCGAACTGTGAGAGGGCACAGGCCGGGCTGAGGGACGCCCCCCCCACCCCCCGAGTGCACGAATTTCGTGCACTGGGCCTCTAGTTGTTTAATAACATACTATTTAATCTTCAAGTGTTTGAATTTTTTTTATTATTTTTATTGTAGTTTATTTCTAATACTAGAGGCCCAGTGTATGACATTCATGAACTAGGGGGTTCCCTCAGCCCGGCCTGTGCCCTCTCAGGGGGATGTCTGCCTGAGGGGTCCTTAACGCTGCTGCGGAGGCAGGAGAGGCTCCCACCACTGCCGCTGCACTCACCAGCCATGAGCCTGGCTTCTGAGCGGCACTCCCCCTGTGGGGGCACACTGACCACCAGGGGACAGCTCCTACATTGAGTGTCTTCCCTCTGGTGGTCAGTGCGCATCATAGCGACTGGTCGTTCTGCTGTTCAGTCCATTTGCATATTAAGGTTTTATTATATAGGATTATGCCATTGTGATTTGAGAAATGTTTGGTATGATTTCAACATTCTTGAATTCGAAGACACTTTACCTGTGTCCCAATATGTGGTCTATCTTTGAAAATGTTCCATGTGCCCTTGAGAAGAATGTGTATTCTGTAGCTTTGGTGTGAAATGTTCTGAAGATGTCAATTAAATCCATCTGATCTAGTGAGTCATTTAGGATTGCTATTTCTTTGCTGAATTTTTGTCTAGAGGATTTATCTAGTGATGTCAATGGGGTATTAAAGTCCCCTACTATGATTGTATTGCTATTGATAGCTCCCTTTATATCTTCCAGAAGTTTTTTTTTATGTATTTAGGTGCTCCTGCATTGGGTGCATATATGTTTAACAGAGTTATATCCTCTTGTTGTATTGATCCCTTTAGTGTTATGAAGTGGCCTTTCTTATTTGTTTTTATGACCTTCACTTTGAGGTTTATTTTGTCAGATATAAGAATTGCTACCCCAGCTTTTTTTTTCATTTCCATTTGCCTGAAAAATATTTTTCCATCCCTTCACTTTCAGTCTGTGTGAGTCCCTTGTTCTGAGGTGGGTTTCCTGTAGACAGCATATATATGGGTCATATTTTATTATCTATTCAGCTATTTTATGTCTTTTGATTGGAGCATTTAGTCAACTTATGTTTAAAGTTATTATTGATAGGTACTTTTTTGTAGCCATTTTTATTCTTTATGCTTTATTCTTTATTCCTTCTTCCCTTTCTATTTCTTTTTTTTTACAACAGTCCCTTTAGCATTTCTTGTATTGCTGACTTGGTAGTGATAAACTCCCTTAGCCTTTTTTTGTCTGCAAAGCTCCAGATTTCCCCTTCAATTTTGAATGATAGCCTTGCTGGATATTCTTGGATTCAGTCCCTTGCTTTGCATCACCTTGTATACTTCATTCCATTCCCTTCTGGCCTGATGTGTTTCTATTGAGAAATAATTTGAAAATCTAATGGGAGATCCTTTGTAGGTAATTATCTGTTGCACTTTTGCAGCCTTTAAGATTCTCTCTTTGTCTTTAACATTTGTCATTGTAATTATGACATATCTTGGTGTGGGTCTTTTGGGGTTCATCTTGTTTGGGACTCTGTGCTTGTGTGACTTTTTCTTCCCCAAATCAGGGAAATTTTCTGTCATTATTTCTTCAAATAAGTTTTCTAATTCTTGCTCCTCTTCTTGTTCTTCTGATACCCCTATTATATATATGTTACTTCGTTTCATGTTGTCCTAACTCTTCCTTAGGCTCTCCTTTTGCTTTCTATTTTTTTTTTTCTCCAATTGCTGTTCAGATTGGGTGTGTTTTTCTGCTCTATCTTCTAACTCACTAATTTGGTCCTCCACTTCTTCTAGTCTACTGTTGAAATCTTACCATGTGTTTTTTATTGTAGCTGTATCATTTTTTTATTTCCTCTTGATTCTTACATAAGTTGTTGATTTTCTCATCCATCCAGTTTATGAACTGTATGACTATTACTCTAAATTCTTTTTCTGACATATTGCATGCCTTCGTTTCATTTAGTTCCTTTTCTGGCAATTCCTCCTTTTCTTTCCTTGGGTGGTTGTTTCTTTGTCTACCCTTTTTTGCCATCTCTTCCTGACCTGGTCACCCTGCTTGGGGTTTGAGATGTTGAAGACCCTATCAGGGCAATGATCCAGAAATAGCCCAGAGAGTTGGTCTGCCTTGAGTCTCACACCTTTTTTTTGTCTCTGCTCTGAGTTGTATCCCCTTCTCCAGCTAAGAGAGTTTATCATTACCAAACCAGCAATGCAAGACATGCTAAAGAGACTATTATAAAAAGAAGAAATAGAAAGGGAAGAAGGAACATAGGCATAAAGGATAAAAATGGCTACCAAAAAGTACCTATCAATAATAACGTAAGTGGTCTACATGCTCCAATCAAAAGACATAGAGTAGCTGAATGGATAAGAAAACATGACCCATGGTCCCTCAGTTGTCTGCTTCAGATGCTCAGGGTGGTCGGAGCACATGTACAGTTCCTCTGATGTGCAACTCCCTGTGAGGATCCAGAGCCCTCTGACATGCAGTTTGCTGTGTGGTCCCTGCACCTGTAGCAGGGTGGCACCCTAAGTCCCTCTGGCAGTGCACTTGTGGTGCAGTCCTATGGCACCAGCTAGTTCCAGGTCACCCCAGCAGTGCTTTCCTATGGCCCAGAGTGAGGCGTGTGCTGGGTTGCTCCAAGTAGCCCCTGCAGGACTGTTCTAGGAACCAGGAAGAAGCAGGTGAGGTTTGCTCTGGGTTGCTCAGTCCCTGCTTTCTTGTAGCCCTGAGTGAGAGGCATGCTGGGTTGCTCCAGATTGCCCCTCCTCAGTATGGAGTGGGGGATGGTTGTCCTGGGTCACTCAGTCCATATCCCCTGTCACCCAGAGTGAGGTGGGCATTGGGTTGCTCCAGGTGGCCCCAGCAGGACTGTCCTGGGGGCCCAGGGGCTGGGGTGGGATTTGCATGGGTTGGTCTGGGTGGCACAGTCAGAGCTCCCCTGTGGCTTGCTCTGGATTGCTCCAGGTTGCCCCATCAGCAGGTTCGGGTGCTGAGGGTGGAGCAGGTTCCAGGTGGCTTGGGGTCAGGCTAGCAGCACAGTTCTGGGGTCTGGAGCGGGGGTGGGGCACAGGGTTCCCCCTGGCTTACACTCACTGCAAGATCTTGGAGCCAGATCCTAGGATGCTAGGTCCCAGTGGGCTGGTGAGGAGCCCTGGTGCAGAGCTCACTCTGGTAGTGCCTATTCCCTGCAGATGTCTGTGGGAGACTGCCAGGGCATGGTGGTGGTTCCACGTAGGTTATGTTTGGCAAGTGGCATTCTCTAGGCATCCTCAGCCTGTCCTTATTGAAAATTGTCTCCTCATCTGTGTCTAATTTGTTAATTCAGGGTGGATATTGTCCAATTTAGTTGCTTTTCTGGCCTGGCCCTAGGAGGAGGTGCACAACATTGCTGCCTATTGGACCACCATTTTTGGGATCTGAAGAGTTTCTTATTAGTACTTAATTTTGGATCAATAATGCTTTATCCTTTTCATATTCAGCTTATTGTCACTTTCCTTCAAAGTGATTTTATTTGTCAAACCACTATTAGAAATATGTTCAAAACGATGCCTTATGCTATAAAAGCCCCATGACATGACAAGCTCTCCTGATGGTCCTCGGGGAGTATTGCCCACTGTGGAGTCAGAGAGGGGCACATTTCAGGAGACCAGAATGAAAGAGAGAGAGAGAGAGAGAGAGAGAGAGAGAGAGAGAGAGAGAGAGAGAATATGAAAGAGTGGTATCCATGCAGGAGTCTGAACAAACTCTTGAAAATTGAAATGTTAGTGAACTCTGTCCTACACCAGATTGCTCATTAGAAAATGATAAATCTCAAGAACATTGGGCCTAATTCCTTGTGATTATGGAAGAAATTGTCCCAAAGACAATCATATTGACTATCCCATCACTATCCAGAACCTCTTCCCATGACCTACAAGGGTCCTGTATGGCTTTGCCTCTGGCAACCTCAGGGACCTCATTCCTTCCCATGCTTCCCTTTCATCACCCTGGTCTCCTCACCATGCCTCCCCTGAAACATCCTTCATTACTCAGATGTCGCATAACAGGAAGACCTTCCCAGGCCACCTTACCCAAATATACCTCCCCACATTACTCTTTATGCCCTTTATGTTGAGCTCATAGCAGCAGCATCACCCAATGTTTGTGTATTGTCCATCTCTTTCTACTTCATGAGGAAGCTTCATAAGAACTGGAAATCTGTGTTGTTTTCCATTATGTTCCTGTCACCTAGGAAAGTACCTGGCTCATTTTAGACCCTCATTGAATGAATTAGTGGGGCCTCAGTCTGGTTTCCTTCATGAACCACTCATTTTTCATCTTTAGGAATTGACTCAGATCTGCACCAGGGTGACTGGTATCAGCAAGAGTCCTCAGAAGCAGCCTCTGCTGATGGAAAGCACTTTCTAACACCTAGTTCACTGTGTGCTGGTCTGCTATCCACTGTGTGCTGGGCCTTATGGATTTCATCTTATGAGTGAGAATAGCTGGGGAATTACCTGAAATTATTCAGTATTGTGCCCACACTGTTTTCTGAACTCTTCCCAGAGTCACTGAGATAAGTCAGAGAAAATTTGAATGGACATGAATTCTAATCTTGACTCTCCTGGTCTAAGGAGATGCATTTTCTTTCAATGGTCATTCTACCTCAATCTTGTAATCTTAGCTGTATGTCCAGGGGCAAAAGACACCAAATCTGTGTCTCAGCTGCTCACTGCTGTGTGATAATAATGATCATACCCACTCACAGTGCTGTTATTAAGATGGGTAAAGTAATTCCTGCTATGCACTAAACACAACTATTATTAGTTCCCTATGGTGCCTTGATACAATTTTTATTGCTGCTGAGGAATCTACTCACTTATATCAATATTTTGTCAAGCTTCTCTACTAGAACAAAGGAGTCAGGAAAATTTTAATGTCTCTTTTTGGAATATACATACAATAACACATTCATGCACTAAGAATATTGAAAGGAAAAACCATGAAAATGTTATTGGAATGATAAATGGGTTGTCTTGTTGTTTTTAATTTTATTGTTTTTTGTTTGGTTTTTTGATCTAGCTGTATTTTCTAAAATTTCTACAGAAAATTAAAGGTTATTTCTAAATGAAAGACAACCAACTGAATGGGAGAACATTCACCAAAGATACATCTGATAAGGGGTTAATATTCAAAATTTATAAAGAACTTATAAAACTCAACACCAAAAAAAATCCAATTTTAAAATGGGCAAATGCCCTAGCTGGTTTGGCTCAGTGGATAGAGCGTAGGCCCACAGACTGAAAGGTCCCAGGTTCAAATCCGGTCAAGGGCATGTACCTAGTTGCAGGCTCCATCCCTAGTCCTGGTCAGAGCATGTGAGGGAGGCAACCAATCAATGTGTCTCTCTCACATCCATGTCTCTCTCTCTCTCTCTGTTTCCACTTCCCTTCCACTCTCTCTAAAAATCAATGGAAATATATCCTTGGTGAGGATTTAAAAAAAAATGGGCAAAGAACCTGAATAGACACTTCTCCAAAGAGGACATACAGATAACAAAAAGACATATGAAAAAATATTCAATATCACTAATCATCAGAGAAATGCAAATTAAAACCACAATGAGCTATCACCTCATACCTGTCAGAAAATTAAAAATGAAACTGCCTATGACCCAGATATTTCACTTCTGATAATATATTCTAAGAATCCCAAAACACCAATTAGAAAGAATATATATGGCTACTATGTTTATTGCAGCATTACTTATAGTAGCCAATATTTGGAAGCAACCGAAGTGCCCATCAGTAGGTGAGTGGATAAAAAAGCTGTGGTACATTTACACAATGGAATATTATTCAGCTGCAAAAAAAAAAAAAAAAAAAGGAACTCTGACCTTTTACAACAGCATGGATAGACCTGGAAAGCGTTATGCTAAGTGAAATAAGCCAGTCAGAGAAGGGCAAATACCATATGATTTCACTTATATGTGGAATCTAACAAACAAATCAAACTAACGGACAAAATAAAAACAGTCATAGATACAGAGAATAGACTCAAGCTGTCAGAGGAGAGGGGGCTTGTGGGGCTGGGTGAAAAAGTGAAGGAAGTAAGCAAGGTAAAAAAACCAACAAACCCATAGACATAGATAATAGCATGGTGATTACCAGAGAGGAAAAGGGTTGGGGGAGGTTGAAGACAGTAAATGGAGGATAAATGGTGATGGAGGAGGCATAACTTGGGGTGATGAACACACAATACAATATACAAATGATGTACTATAGAATTGCACACCTGAAACCTATATAATTTTATTAACCAATGTCTCCCCAATAAATTCAATAAAACTTTTTAAATGTTTACTTCTAAATTAATTAATGTCACTTGCTGATTTCACACCTCCAAGTGGCAGAATAAAATTGTTTCACTTAATTAAGAACAGCAGAAAAAATGCCCTTCTTTGTTAAGTCTGCTTTTACACTAAATTTCACAGCTGAATTAAAAACAAATGTTCTCTCTTCATATAGCAAGTAATTGCAACACATATGGTGGGTTTTGAGTTCTAAATTGATCTGCCTCTGGACTTTTAACTTTCAAGTATTTTTATCGTTAATATTTGGGGTTTTTTTTTTGTATATTCGGGCTATAATATTGTGCACTTTAATCATTCGCTTCAGAGTGGAGTTTTTCTTACACAGTTGATATAAGACTGTATATCTAAATGGATAAGTAAAACAAAAAATATAAATTTTCATGGAATTTTCATAAAATGCTTCCAAATTAGAGTTGCTATCATCTTACCATCCACTTCCTAACCGTAACAGAGCTCCACATACTCCCTAAGTGAGAACAATTTGCTGAAGCCTCCAAGACATTTGGAAATTTAAAGATAAAGAGAACTTATGCATAAACTTTATATTTTTATTTAAAATAAAATTACAAATTTAAACAAAATCTTTGTAAATATATTCAAGTTATTTTATATGACACACTACACTGAGTGGCCAGATTATTATGATCTCTGAACGCATAATAATCTGGCCACTCAGTGTACTTGTGTATAAGGGAAAGCTTGCAAATCTTGATATGTCAAGGGACCAGGAGATAGTGGCCCCCAGCCTCTGGCTAGTAAGTCCTCTGCTTCTTTCTAACTACCCACAATGCAGTTCTTATACATGGAAAAACCTTATTTTAAAATCCCAACTCTGTGGTCAGTCTACACTGAGTGGCCAGATTATTATGCGTTCAGAGATCATAATAATCTGGCCACTCAGTGTATACCTAAGCATATGAGTAACATGTCCTCATTGTAAAAGCTCTAAGAAACACAGACATAAAGAAGAAAGCAATATGCATATGCGCATGCCCAGGTCTGTGTGAATGAGAAAGATGCCAGGAGCAGAAGGCAGAGACTTCCTGCCTGAGTGATGTTGATGAGGCTTCATCGCCTCCATGGCTTCCCAAAGGACTTAGGAACGGTGTGTCCACCACGGAGTCATGGGCCTCGAGCTCCTGCTCTCCCCTCCGCTCGTTCTCCGGGACTCCTGCCAGTTGGACTCCTCTGCCTCTCTCCAGGGAAGTTTGATGTGAACATTCTATTTTAATACCTTAATACTTCAGGTACTTTCCAGTTGTTTTTATTCTGAACTCGCCATTTTTTCTTTCAAATGCTGGACACGTCAGAGATGCCTTCTGTTTCCCATTTGCTGAATTGAGCATTTCAACATCTGTAAACAGTGTGCTAAAAATACACAAACATTAAATTGTTCCTGAACATCCTGAAGTCTTATAAATGGGCAAGATGAATTGAGTTGAAAAATTTGTGTTAATACTGAGAAGGACTTTGTTTGATTACTTGGTTGTGGGAAGTTTTGATGGGGGTAACTTTTTGAATGACCTTAGGACCTAGCCTTTGGGGTTGTCTTCTTAATTGATCTCATTTGCTTACAAATCTGTGGGCTAAAGAGAGTTCAGAGGAAACAGTGTGTCTTAGCTTAGTCCCCGAGGCTTGGGAGAAGAGGTGTTGGGATTTCTCCTTCTATTCCATCCCTTGGCCTTGCTGTGCTGAACTCTGGGCCCGAGTTTTATAACCACTTCTCAGTCTGTGACAGAAGCATGGCGCAGGCTTAGAAGGAACTATGTGAGGACGAGTGACATCTGCTTTTGAAAAAAAATTAAAGATTGAGACAAAATGGACAATAAAAACCAGGAGGGTGAAGGACCTAATGATAGGAAGATCAGTTAATTAGCCAAATAACTGTCTTTTTAGATCAAACTTTTTAAAAAATAAAATGCAAAAAAGTGACCTGCTCCAAGAAGCATCCACACATAATATCAAAGCAAACTTCAGGGCTCTCAGAAATGTTAGCAAGTGCCATGGATACCCCCTGTGACACTTAGGAAAAGATCTGAGACTTGAGAGAAAATTCAAAGCTTTTTGTTACAGTAGAGAATCCCAGTGCAGGACATCCTAGAGCCGATAACGTTCATGCCCCAAAAGGGAACCAGGACCATTTGCGTCATTCGTTGGGCTATGAGATGGTAATTATCTTTGTAGTCAGCTAAACATTGGGGGAAATTCTACTGCTTTTTAATTTATAACTATCAAAAAATGAGAGTTTCACAGACCCTTTTTTTTTTTGAAAACATAATGGAGAATTAGCTCCAAATATTATGTAAATTCAAGTTCACAGTATATACTCAACTCCAACAAAGGCCCACCAGAATAAAACGTAAGATGCCCCATGTGGGTGCCCCGTTTCCTCCTCCCACTGACCCTAGCCTGCACTTCCGGAGCCCACTCGCCCAGCATCACTTGGGGAGCTCTGCTTTCCTGCCTGCCTTGGCATCCTTCCAGGCAAGGCCCGCACCCCGCAAGGCGACCCTGCCCCAACTGGCCTCCAAACAGCCCGTCCCCCTTCAAGCCACCTACCTCTAAGGAGCAGTGATGACTTGAGATGGGTATTTTATACTCGGGGTCTCAGTGTTCATTCTCACTCCTATCCTCCCGGCCCAGCTTCTCTAGTGGTTTTCTTATTCACTGAGCATACCTATGACAACTTTTGCCACAGCCTCAAACATGTGTCATCATTAATGCCATGGTAGCTACTGCCTGACATGTAATTTCTTACTTTTGCTGGAGAAATCAGATTGCTCCTTGTTCACCAGCCCACCTCCCACCTCCCACCGTGCGTGCTTCTCACCGGCTTTCCTCGGTGGCCTTTCTGGATCCGCCGGCAGCAGGGCTGGCGGGGCACAGGGCCGATAGCGGCCTTTTAGTCCATCTGAACCCCTAATTGAAATGTGCAGCCACATGCACCTCTCCTTCCTGCCAGTACATCTCCCCTTGCTTGCTCCCAGGTAGCTGTAACTTTTCCTACAAGTTTGGAGGAAGAAAGCTACCGTTAAGAAACAAAAGCTGCTAATTATCGAAGATATGCAAATTAAAATGCGATGTAATTTTTCCCAGTCTTGTTGGTGAGAATGAGAAGGGTGATAGCCCGCGTTGGTGATCTCTCACACTGCAGGCAGAGGAGACATGCCAGGGAGGGGGCAATGGGCAGGGAAGCATGTCCTGAGGTCTGAGCAAATTCCATGTATAATTTTTATCTTGTTCCCCTTGCTGGACAGCTTTGAAAAGCATTTGTACAAACTTCTTAAATGGCTATGCTTTTTGGTTCAGGAATTTAACTTGTACAAATGTGTCCTTAAGAACACACAGATATATCTATGAAGATATTTATCATGCCATTTATCACAAAGAGTTGGGTTATGATACATTTCCTTGGTGGAATATAATGCAGCAGATGTCAATGTCAGTGAAACTTATACAGAGAGACATTGACCTGGGAACACTTCCAAACTATATATTTTGTTACCTTTATAACAAAAGTGCACTTATATGTATGCACACATGCACATATATGCATATATGCTTACAAACAAGTCTGGAAGGATAAACATTAAAGTTTCACAGTGTTATCTTGGGGTTCTAGGATTGGAGTAAATTTTTATTCTGTATTTTACTCATGTATAATGCAAAAAGTTTATGATCAGACCAAGTAAAGATGTTTAAAAATATGTTAAAGATACAATATGTTAACTCATCACATTTTCCATAAGTTATAATCACATCACTCAGCAAACATGTAGTAATAGTTATGATAAAAATAAATACCATTTATTGAGCATTTGCCAATAGGCATTGCATTACGTTTTTTATATACATAGTCTAATAAAAATTCCACAATCACTTCATGAGGCAAATAACATTCAGCTAGCGCGATGAGATGCCGGGTCAGAATTTGGATTGTGTGTTGTCCGTCTCCAGAGCTACTCCTTCTGGCCCTTGAGCCACAAAGGTGTGGGGTTTCCAGTGATGACGTAAGCCTGAGTCCTGCTTCGAAGAAGTCTGCAGGGGAAAATGGGAGCAGTATTCGAGATTGGCTTGACTTTTCTGTCTTGTTCATTATCAGAAACTAAGATCTACCTGGAATTCTGGCTTTTCTTCACTGTTGTTCACTCACTCTGACAATGCTGTAGAGAACTGGTCTTTGGAATGTCTGAGAAGAGACAAGGACCGGGCTTATGGGGAAATGTATCCCCCTTTCCCTCCTAAGGGATTGGCTTCTGCATAAGACAGAGAACAGGCCATAAAGCAAACATCCACCCACTGCCGTTGGCTCATTTGGTGTGTTCGGAGTATACTAACCAGGGCTTGTTTTCCTATGAGACAGTTTATGTAAAGTAGCCACAGCTGATAAAACTCAAGAGTTCATGCCAATAATGAAATTCCTCATAGTTCAAGTAATCACGGGGCCACTAACCTATGGGGTGGTTACCAAGAAACACAGGACAGGTCCTAATTATTCTTATTAGCCACCATTTGGGTCAAATAACTAACTTTCCAAAGTTCACCCCTTCATTCTTCATTGTTATCAGCCAAAGAGGAAGAGCGGAAATGTATGGGATTTTTTGTCTGTTTCAGTCAGTATTGCTGATTTCTCAGAAACGGGCTCACATGGCCTCCGTTGACTATTCGCACTGGAAGCTCAGATGGCTGGGATCACCCATGCCGGCCTCGTAAACACAGGACATTACCTGCTCTTCGGGGACTCTCTGGTGACCTTGTCCTGCCCAGGGCTTCCCCGGCACCTGTCCAGGTACCAGCAAAGCCTTCCTCCTCGGCTGACCCACTGAGCTCTGACCCACTGAGCTCTGACCCACCGGTGTTTCCTGGCTGAGCTAGGGAAGTGAAGGCTGCACAGTGTTTGCTTCTAAAAGGTTGGGGTTTGCTATTGATGTTCTAGTCTTCTCAGCGTCCTTTTCTGGAAAAGCACTTGATGGCTTGAACTTCCTTTCCTGAATATTCCTTCCAAACAGCACATAGGTTTGCACTAACGTACTGTGGAGGGCGAGGTGTAGCGGTGGACCCTCCCCTAGGATTCCTTCTGCTTCTGGCTTAGGTACCGTTTCTTCCCTGGTTCTGGTTCTGCCTGTCTCCTGCTCCAAGCGAACTTCTCCCCTGCACCCACATAGCCATGCTTTCTGCTGTGACTGCTGGTCCCTAATTTGGTTGTAAAGGCACCCTATCTGCTGAGTCCATAAGTGGCCCCTGTCAGCCTTTTCAAAGCAGAGACTTCCTGCTGTAGTTACATAGCCTCCAGAACGTACGCAATTGTGTTGGCCATTTCTCTTCCTGCTGCTTCGCAGATCTGTTCAGAGGCAGCACATTTTAGACTCTAAAATTTAGAGAGTCTGACATGAATCAGAAAATGCACAGGCAGTGACTTCCACAAAATGCCCCTAAAAAGGCCGCCTTCCTCATAGGCACATACAGCTGTGTCCTCAGCCACGGCAGGGCATTGAGCAGAATGAGGTGCGTGGTGCTGGGGTGGCAGGGTGAGGATTGCAGAGTGAACTAGCGATGGTCTGGCTTCAGCGAGTTCAGTCTTGTAAGGGAGACGCAGGCATGAATATCCATAACAGAAGGTAGAAAGTGGTACCTGGGTGAGAGGAGGGCTGGGGTACTTGGAGGGGCAGAAATCACTTTTGAGTGGGGAGATGAGGGACGACTTTCCGCAGACCCATGAGTTAAGACCATTTGGGGGAAGCCGGGGCCAGGGAGAACATTTCAGATAGAGCAGGGATCAGTATGACAAAGGCCGCGTCTGGCTTCCTTGTTTGATAGGAAGTGATGTGACTTGGAGAGTCTCTCCCAGTTGGAGTATTCCTGAGGAAATCAGCCTTCATAGTCTCCGGCTCCCGGATGGCTCTAGACAGTCTTACAGCTCTCAGAAGTTTTAGCTTTAAAATCACTTGCAAATGGAGTGTGTTATTAGTGGGGAAGCATTTGGATGTTGTGGGCAGTGTCTGCAGAACCTTTTTAATTCTCTCAGAAAACAGCAGCGGCCTGGGGCCTACCTCTCTGTGTCAGTAGTGACTAGGTTACTAACCAACAGCAGTCGTCGGGAGCCCTGTACGTCTGGGCCCAGGAGCCCCGCAGTGTGTGCCTGCAGCTGGCTGGCGGTTGCAAAGCGGAAGGTCTTTCTGCCTGTCAGCTTAGGGGGGCAGCTCTAGCAAACAAAAATGCAGCGCATCCCGTTGAATTTGAACTTCACACGAACAACAGATAATGTTTGCATATGTGTGTCTGATGTAATATGTGTAACCCCATTTCAGTCTTATTTTGTATGATCACAGTTTTTAATTTATTTGCATAACTTCCAAAAATAGTTTTGCTTGCAAATAACTAATTGATAATTGCCTCTAAACCTTTCTTTTTAAGTACCATTGAACACCAGCTCAAAGCTATTTACAGATCAGCATGCAGGGAAGGGAAGGTGAACACACGCATAGTATGAGGTAGGCAGTCAGTAAATGCTCTCTGAATAGATGTGACATGAAGGAGTCAGCCCATTCTTGATTTTTATTTCCCATCTTCTTAGAATATCCCTTTAGGCAGTGATGAATTTAAGCCCCTAAAGTAGCTCTTTTCTAAAATGCCTCAGTGGGTAGAAAATGGAGAAACATCTTATACCGTGGTCAATATTTACCAAGCAGTTAATTCCCACCACCAAGTAATCAGACAATGTTTAAAAAACTGACAGATTATCTGCTGATGTTGTTCTGAATTCGCATCCCCTGTGTGCTAGGCATCCTTCCCCAGCTTCGAGTGCTGGCTGGCGGTACAGCAATAACCTCCGCTTTGTGGATTAAATATCCCAGAGGCCACGAGTGGCTGATGCTGTCTCTCTTATTTCATAAAAATCAGATCTCTGAAATCACTCATGAGATGTAATTCACTGCAGATGAGGTTTCTCCACTTTGGTACAAAGCGTTTTGGGTCCCAACACTGCATTTTGAAGATATTAAAGCCAAAACCAAACGCGTGGTTTGCAGCGTGTGTTTGTTACCCTGGGGTCGTTTATGGAAGCATTTGCATTCTTAAGACAGATTATCTAATGTGATTAAAAAGGCACGTCTCCATCCCGGGCTGCCTTGTACTTTAATGATTAATTTATTCTCCTAACGTTCAAGCGCCTTGGGTTCTAATGGGCCAAATGAATGAATATCGAAAGCAGATTAAAAATAAAGGGTGAGGCGTGAACGGCAGGTCCATGGATTAGACCACGGCTGACGCGTTGGATTCTTTGGCCTCCACGGTGCTTTCATCCCGAGTCCCAGCACTGGATTCTCTAGGAGGCAGTCTGGAGTGTGAGAGCATGAACACACTGTTTTGTTCTCCAGTCATTTACTGCTTTGTGTGTTGATGCCTTTGCTTTTTGTTATTGGCTTTTTGTTTTTTGGGATTTTTTTGTTGTTGTTGTTTTTAGCTCCAGGGAATTATTTTAAAAGAAGGAATGTGACCCTTCATCAGAGCCAGGAATACTGTGTTTCTTTCTTGCTTCCCCCACATCCCCTTCACAGGGAAAATCTGCATGTACCTGGAGCTGGGCATTTTTAAAGACTTCCTGAAACAAATGTTTGTTCTGATTACAATTTCCTCTGGTTAGTGCCAGGTGAAGAAACCCCACGGTGTGAAAATGGGCACGTGTGGAAATGATAAGTTACAGCAACGCCTAACACCCGGTCCCTGATAGCTGGCTCAAAGGATAAACAAATGCAGCCACAGCTGCCAACCACTGAAGTCAGGACCCAAAATAAGTACTCAGAGCATGTCAGCCAGTCTCACCGTCTGGAAGCCAAGTGACAGCCTTGCCTTCTAACTGGGGGTTTTATGTCAAGGACTTAATAACAAACAAGGTGTATCCCCCCCAGGACCTGCCTTCAAGAAAAGTAATTTGAATTTGTTACAAATGAAGTTTTAGAATTGAATCCATTTTTTAAATTTTCCTGTGAGAGTTGTAGAGGTTTTATAATTTTTTATTTTACAAAAAGTTTATATTCATTGTGGAAAAGTGATAATGGCTAAAGGAAAAGAAAAAAGAGAGAAATCACTTGTAATGCCAGCACTCAATGCTAACAATTATTATTTGGGTATAATCCTTCAAAGCTTTCAAGAATACTGATAAATATGTATTTTAATAAAAATGAACTCATGGGGACTCTTCCCCCTCCCTACATGGGAGTCAGTTCTGTAGGACCCGTTTCCTCTCCCCATGTAAGAGTCTGTACTTGTTCTTCAATAAATTTCCACCTTTGCTATACCAAAAAAAAAAAAAAAAAAAATGAACTCATACTTTACTTACTGTTTTTTAACCTGGATTTTTCATGGGGGCATTTGTGGGCCCTTCACCCCTCAAAATAGATATTAAATATTTGGGTTATATATTAAAATAAATATTAAATGTTTGTGTGTGTGTGTTTGTATGCACACGTGCGTGCATTGGGACTTTTATCAGATTTCCTGTATTTTATTGATAAACTAGAGGCCTGTTGCATGAAGATTTGTGCAATAGGCCTTCCTTCCCCTGGCTGCTGGCACCGGTTTTCCTCTGGCACCTGGGACCCAGGCCTTCGCTCTGGCCACCGCCTTCCATCTTCACTCTGGCTGGAGCCTTCAGTGTTCGCTCTGGCCAGAGCCTTCAGTCTTATCCACTCCTTCCAGAGCACCACTCCTGTAGCTCCCTCTGCCCCCCACCCTTCTCCTCATAGCAGGCATCCTGCCCCCCCCCCCGCCCCTCCATGCCTGCATATGCAAATTAACCCACCATCTTTGTTGGGTTAATTTGCATGCTCATTCCTGATTGGTTAGTGGGTGTTGTGGAGGTATGGTCAATTTGCATATTTCTCTTTTACTAGTGTAGATTTGGGAGGAGACTACAGCCCTGCATCTTCCCACTCATAGCCTGCTGAGACACCCATGTGCTCGTGTCCTCTTTATTCCTGGTCTAAACTGTGCTTTTCCTTTTGTAGGTCCTGCATCATTGTCTCAGTCACTTAATGTCATTTTTCAAAACATTTAATTTATTAAGGTTTCATTATTGCTTATTGTGATTTTATTGCATCATAGGGTCTCCATCTTTACCTCGTAAACCCATATCCAATTTAATATAGAACTTGATGATCATGTATGATTCAATTTACATAAACTTGCTTTAGGTTTAATATCACACTAACACATTTCCAAACAGCTATATACTATTTTTCATAAAATAGAATAAAGCAAATTATTTGTTATCAAATGGGAACATGCCCACAAGCATTTACTTTTTATTTTTATATAACAAATCTTTTGAAATATGTCTTTTAAAACTTTTACAAGTTGTCTGTCTATTTAAAAAATATATACACATATATGTGGAGTATGTATTTATTTAACTTACTTTACTATAAACCAAGGCTGTTATTTGGAATTTTTGCTAATGGAACCAGCTGAGAAATGTTTATCTCTAAAGTTTAATGTCGTCTACCAATGTAATTTCATACAAGTCAGAAATACAGAAAAAGAGCTCAGAGAGTTGGCCCAAAGAATGGCTAAAGCTTTTACTGCTCCTTTAAATTAATGAAGGAAAGTCTATAGCTGGGGACCTTTAACCATGGAGATATGCAGCTATGGGAGAGTCCAGTCCACTTCTAACTGGCCCTATTTCTCCAAATTTCCCAATGAATGTTTGTTCCATAGGATGCTCTGATTTCATCCACGTTTGGTCTGCCTTTCTCTCCTCTCATCTCCTCCCCCATCTCTCCCTCCTTGTTCTCCTACCTCCCCATCCTCCTCCCCTCTTGCCTTTCTTCTCCTGCTCCCCAGACTTGACCTGCTCACTATCCCCAATGTTCTCCTCAGAGGCGCTCTCTTGGCAGTTTCTGCACATTCTAATCTGATTCCTTTCCCCCAGTCCTTTCCCTGTGTAGCGATCTCTCTCCTGCACTCTCCTCTAAGCTCTGGCCCAGTTAACTCCTCTCACAGATCCTTTGGTCTCTGCCCTGTGATAGGACGCCGTCTCTGCCTTGTTTCTCTTGGCTGTCATTGCTGTCATTGCTGCCTCCCTGATGTGACCTGTCTTTTATGTTCCCTACTGCCCGCGATCCTGTCCACTAACTGGCTTCTCGCCTGCCCCCATCCTACCACACCACCATGCTCTTCCCTGTGAGTCAGTTTCTAATGTATTATGGAGTTATGTAAATGAGTGTTCATGTTCACATTAAACCCAAGTAGCATAGCAAACAAGGAGCTCAGAAGATACATGGAGAATGTAAAGAGAGAATTACTAATATCTATGGATTGATTAATTGGTTCTTTTCATCTCTTATTTACACTTGTTCTAAACCACTGAGACTTTTTATGTCTGCTGAAGTTAAAATAGTTAATCCTATCAAGGTATGTGCCTTTAAGTAAATTGAATATATGACCATCTGGATTGATAAAATCAGAATTAATTTTTATAATTTTTCAAAAGCCTTCCTCATTGCATTATAAAAGGGCTTTTGAAATATCTTTGATAGCTTTAAAGTTATTTTAGTTTATTTAAAATTATTTCAAAGTAGTGTTTAAGTTTCCAAAAACTGAAGTCCATGGCACAAATGCATTCCCTCTAAGTGAGCCGCATCTCCCCACTAAAGAGGCAGACCAGTGTAGCCTCGGATGTGGATTTTTCACGTTTGCTACTTCCAAACACTCACAGTGCCGGCAGCTGTGCGGCTCTGCACTGGAGGCGCCACAAAGCTGTGCGCTTTTGGAGGCAAAGGAAGCGTGCACTAAGACAAACCTTGAAGGCAAGTCTGCGTAGGAGTTTCCTCTGCCGCACCACGCGTGAACTCTCCGGCCTCCTGCTGGTGTTCAAAAGAGCTCATTCCAAGAAAGTGGCCGACATTGAACTCAGCTCCTTGCACACGAGGGGCCGTGTCTTTCGCTCGCTGGTTAGGGCTAGGGGAGCGCATAACACGTGTCATACTTGTCACAGACCAGAGACTTCCCAAAGAAAAAGTCTTGCCGTAACTACCTTTAAGCCAATTGGGACTCGTTCTCTCAGCAGAATCTAACAAAAAAACAAACACGAAAGTAATGACCCGGAAAAATATTTGTATCGTTTCTTTTGGTCGTAGTCCTGTTGGCACAGTCACAGCCTTCAGTTTTTCATGTCCTGTGGATTGCAGTTAATCATAAATGGTGGATTTGTTGCTCTTATCTGAACTCTCCTTTTGTAAATTACAGGCTATCGCAACACTGTATGTTTCAAAGGGTCACACCCCATAAAAGAAGTCCATCATGTCAGCAACGTCGAAATAAGGCCTTCCCAGGCCATCCCTCCACGAGGTCTCAAGACCCCCCATTATCGCATCCCGTTAAGTTTTTGTCTTTGAGATGCCAGAATGAAATATGTTGGATGATCCCATTGGCCTTGTTGTTTGCATCTATACTGGTTTAAAAAATGTACAGGAGAGCTCTGGAGGGACAGATTTGGCGTATCAGGGTTGTGAGGAAGTGGCAGAGATTTTTTGGAATTGATTGAGCGGCTTTGTGTGGCAAGAGTGGGGTTCCTGGTTCAAAAGGCCCGTTTTTAAATCCCGCTGTTTCCGTTCCCTCATTTTGTAACAATATGCAAGGCACTTAACCTCTCTGACCTTTCCTGTCCGCGTCTATGAAAGAGAGAAAATAGTGCATAGGCTTACTGTACAGATGAGTCACAAATTACACGAGCGTGCCCAATGCGTAAGGAACGTTCCGTAAACGTCATCATGAAATAACTGGGAGAGGGCAGTATAAGGTAAACCGACTGCGGCCTTCTCTCTCATTCTCTCTCTACGGAAATGAGGAAGCACACGCAACGTCACTAGCACCGGGGCCAGGGTCGTTCAACGTTGCAAGTTACTAACCTGTTTGGCTTCCAGGACTGAAGAGATGTGTATGTATTCTTGACTCAACACGCAACAGTAGTTGGCCTTGTAACGCTTCTTGAACATTCATTAGTGTGAACCCGATCACTCGGGAATGTTGTGTAAGTGCAGAGTCAGCAGATTGGGGATGGGCCTGGATCCTGGTCCAGGGCACTGAGGTGGAGCCTGGAGGCTCCCTGTGATGGTGGTGCCTGTTGGGGTGCCCTCCTGCTCACACTTTGCAGAGCCAGGCACCAACGGGCCAGGCAGGAAGTCCCCTCCCTTCGCTCCTTGCATTACCTGATTTCACAGAGCGCCAAGAGTCTAAAGGTGATACTATTTTGCGTATTTTACAGATGAGAACGTTGTGACCCATATTGGTTGGTGAATTAGTTAATAATTGAGATTGTTCAACCTAATAGTTCACCACATCTCGTATCTACCCTGATCAATTTTTTTAACTGTAACTATTCACTCATTCTTCCTATTTAATTATCATTTTCCTGGACACTAGGAGTTATCTAGCTTCCTGCTATATCTTTATCGCTGTTGCCCAGCCCTTTCTGAGTCTTGGCTCATGTTAAGAAGCACCTATAGTGTGACAGCATCGCCATTGCTTAGCCTGTCAGAGACGGCCATCCCTGGTGGAGCCATCCTCCCTGGCAGAGGTCAGGCAGATTCTGATACTTTTTGGTGTAGTCGACACCAGTTAGGTTCTTAACTCAGAACTCCTCCCTAGCTCTTTGGAATGAGCTGCCTGCTCCCCTCCCCGAACCAGTGAGAAGGCAGATGAACTAAGGACCGTCAGCTCAGGGATGCCAGGCACGTCCATGGTTCTGCCACGAAACAGCCCTGGCCCACCAGCTGGGATTTTTTTTTTTTTTTTTTTTATCCACCTCACTCCCTCCAGCTCCAGATCAGAGGATGAGGGAGGCCCCGTTACTTTTCACTCCCCAGCCTGTGTTTAGCAAGCTCCCTGGAGCAATGCTGCACTGTGGGATACTCAGGAGCAATCACCAGGGCATGCTCCTCCTGCTCCCGGGGACACCCCCCCCCCCCCCACAGCTGCCCGGGTTCCGCAGCTGCCATGCCCCCTTTAGGTTTGTTATTCCTCACACACCCGGTCCTCTCTCTAACTTTCCCACAATCGTATAGAGATATGGCTTCCAGCCCATTTCTAGGAGCTAATGCTGACAGGAACATGTTTATAAAATATTTTTAGAAACAAAGATTATTTCAGAATAATAAAAACATAATCACACGCAATGTATAAACAGTGAACTTAATTTAATAAACAGTTAAATGTAACATAATCATAAGAATATTACAGAAGAGCGAGTTCAGCTTGGGTCACTAGTGTCTCTTTTCACAGGGAGATAATAAATGTTCTTGAGCCAAAGGCAACTGGGCAAGTCTCAGGCTTGCTTCCCTCCCCCTTCTCTCCCTCTCTTCTTTCTCCCTTCCCTCCCCCGGCCTCCTTCCCTCCTTCCCTCCTTCCCTCCCTCCCTCCCTCCCTCCCTCCCTCCCTCCCTCCTTCCCTCCTTCCCTCCCTCCCTCCCTCCCTCCCTCCTTTCTTCCTTCCCTCCCTCCCTCCCTCCCTCCCTCCCTCCCTCCCTCCCTCCCTCCCTCCTTCCCTCCCTCCCTCCTTCCCTCCCTCCCTCATTCCTTTTTTTCTTTTCTTCTTCCCTTCATTTTTTATCTCCTCTTCTATCATTTTGGGGGTTCCATGTTATTGCAGAACTCCTGTGAATGGATTCATTGTTAACCTATCATAATATAGTATAGGTACTTTTGATGTCAATAAGTATACCTCCCTCTTCACCACCATAGTTCCTTAACTCAGTACGTAACTGTGCCGTCATTTATTTACCTGATCTCCTAATGTGGGGAATGCTGATTCTTTCCTAACTTCCCTTGCTGTTATACATCATGCTGGCCAGTGCTCTTGTTAAGATCTAAGCAACTGCTGCTCAGTTCATCCTGCTTTTCTATTCACCTATTTACCTCCTCAAAGAATTCTAGTAGGTATGGCATTCTTTTTTATAAGCACACTGTCCAAGATTGCATTTAAATATAACTTTGCTATAATATGATAAATACAGTGCTTAAAAACTTGGATTCTAAAGTCAGCCTACCTGAGTTTGAATCCAGTTCTGCCATTTGTAAGCTGTGTGATCTCAGGCTAGATATTTAACCTTCTGTACTTCCATTTCTTCACCTATGATAGAGGGTAATAATAGTACTTATCTCATCTAGTTGTGAGGATGACAGAAAGGATGTATTCAACCCAGCCAGTGTGGCTCAGTTGGTCCCATGCACCACGAAGTCACTGGTTTGATTCCCGGTCAGGGGCGTGCAAGAGGAAGCTTCTCGTCAATGTTTCTCTCTCATCGATGTTTCTATCTCTCTCTCTCCCCCTCCTTTCCCCCCTGTCTAAAAATCAATAAAAACATATTTTTTAAAAATGATGTATTCAAAGGCACAGAACAGTATCTAGCATTTAGTGCTCACTCAAATAATATTAGCTATTGTTAGTGATAATTTAACTTGCTTTTCCTTTTTATTCACAGTATTAAATGTAGATTTCTACAAAAATATGGTTGCAGACAAAACTTCACTTTGGGGCAAGAAATATTGGGAGCAGAAAGAAAGGAATACAGTGGTCTCAAGGGGGCAAACACATATTAAGAAATACAGTCGATTCTTAAGATGTGGCCAGATGTCAACATCTATAATACAGTAGAGCTGCTGAGCGAGGCTACATGCAGTCAGTGTGGTCGAGACAAGCTACACACAGTGGGTGTGGTGGAGATGGGTGTGGTCGCCAAAGACCCTAGGTCACCTGCCACCAGCCACGTGGTGGGTTCAGACAGGCGTAAATAAAATAACTGCGATTTTTCCTGTCTGCACGGACTACGACTGACTGGTAGACATTTACATTCCCTTCTCCGCAGGGTGCTTTTCTCTTCCTTCTGTTCTCTTAGTGAACGTAGAGAAAAAGTCAAGTTTCTTGTTTACTTGGGCTTTTCCTAAAGGGCAGACTCTATTATACTCACGTGGCCTCCTTAGGGAGCCCATTCTACAAACAGGCCCTCCCCGCCCTGCAGGGCTCGGACAGCCGGAGAGCCCTCAGTGGGAGCTGTGACAGGTATGACTTGGGAACGACTTTTGGAGATAGGAAAACATGGGGAATTCGGGGTTAATCGTTCACTCTTAACTGCTAGAGAAGTGCATTGGACACCTCTGAAGTAGGCATTCTTTTACATTTTAATTATTAGGCCAAGTCCTTGGTTGATAAGAAAATAAGTTCAACACATGTATGGAGGGAAGACCAGGCGGTTTTTTTTTTGTTGTTGTTGTTTTTTTAATCCAAAGACTCCCTGTGGTCTCAAGCACCGAGAAAAATGCTGCCTGTCAAAGGCCTGATTTTTTTTTTTCTTAGTTTTGTAGCAGACTAGTCGAGTCCCAGAAAGGATGGAGCAATCTGTTCTCTCGTTTCGGAAGAAGTTTTTCCTGGGATCATGTCCCTGGTCCTCCCTTACCCTATACTATTGTTTTGTGAGACAGGAGCCTGGGCGTCATGGCCAGAGCCCAGGGAGACAAGCGATCCCCCGTCAGCACATGTCTCCCACAGTGCTCTCCTATGAACAGCACTCCACTTCAGCCTGCCCCATGGAATGTTCCCTGGAATATACACTTCAACATCACACTGTACAGAAGAAATTATTTTCTAAAGAAGAAGCAATGGGGAAGAATCGGTTGATTAACCATAACTTCTGTTGGAAATTTTATGGACACTGGAAACTACAAAATGCTTTTACTCCAGAAAAGGGGTATATCCTAGAACTAATGGTGATTTTCAAAGTCCCTGAATGCCTTCTAAGTACTCAGGGAAAATAGAAGTAGATAAATGTCACTATTTTTTGAAGCCTCATTAGGTGGGAATTGTAGATCCAGGCCCCCACATGGGTGACAGAGGAAAGTAACAACTACGCGTATGTGTCCTCAATGTCCATCATGAGAGGATCAATAGACCCAAACTTTGGAATATTATGTAGCCATAAAAAATGAAATAGCTCTATCTACATGTACTAACATGGAAGAATACCTTATAAATTGTTTAGAAAAATAATGATGTAGAACACCATTCATAATGGGATTTAATTTGTGTAAAAACAAACAAAATATACATACATATGGAGATAGAAATCTGCTTCATTGAGAGCTAGAAGAACATATTTCACCTGTTAACAGTGGATTCCTCAAGGTATCGAGAGTGAATAAAGAAGACGGGAGTGGTGGGGGGGAGGGGAAGAGAGGAATGTTTACTTTTTAATTTATTCACATCTGTATTGTTTGGATTTTTTTCATAAACATGTACTTTATAAGACTTTGCATAAAAACATATAAAAATATTTGTACCAGAAACGAATCTCTGTGTGTCTGGCGCTCTGAAACTCTACCTGTACAAAGAAACATGCTGTCAAGAGCACAAGTGGCAAGCACTGAAAAATCTCCTTACAAAAGCAATAGAAACTGTCTCTCACTTGTAAACATCGGCTATTGCATGTCACAGATTATAGGAAGAGATAGAAGTGACATCCAAAGCTGCTATGTGACGGAAATCCTGACATCTGTGTGAGTGGGCTGATAGCAACCGTGGAAGAAAAATGTATGCAGTTAAAAAATATGCTGAAAGTATGCAAATCTTTTGTGGGAAAGATATGCTGCTGCCCTATTATGATACTTAGCATCTTAGATACTGATTGCCATCCTTACACTTTCCTTATAAAGAGTCCCATCTCAACAGAGAGGGGAATGATTTCCAGGGAAATGAATCCATTGATTAATTAACATATTTGTATTGAGAACCTAATGTGTGCACTGGCCTACATACAGGGTTGGGGAGAGGGGGCACCAAGTGAATAGGAGCCAATAGTTGCCTCAGATGCTTATAAACTAATGGGGGAGCGAAGGTGGAACAGACTCCAGGATGCAATGTGGACTGTAGTGAGCACACGTACAGCTAAACTAAAGCAGGACTCCTGAGTAGCATGGTTGGGTGGTCCCTCTAAAGGGAGGTGTTTTGTTTTATAATAGAAAAAAACAGGAAAATCATTTAAGCAAAGAGGAGAGAGTCAGTATGGAGAGGAGACAAAGAGGAAACTAATCAGGTAACGCTGGTAGAGGCCTGGAGAGAACCCAAAGGGAGAAACTGATCATGAGAAGGAGGAATATTATCCTAAGGAAGAGGCCCTGAATGGAGAGGCAGAGACACTAGCCACTGTGAAGAATATAAGTCAACCAGGAATGATGAGAAGGGTTTTGCAGCATCTTTGAGGTCATTGCTGAGTAGCATAAATTTTTAATGAAACTAATAAACTTTTTCATTACTTTATCTTGCAATGTTGCAGGTAGGCACAGGGGCATGGAAATTCAGCTTGGCTGGAATGCATGTTTTGTATAAATCAATGATTCTTATATTGAAAGCTGCATATGAAAATTCATTGGGAATTAATTGCAAATAATTGCATCATTTCAGATTTCACTTGGTCGATTTCTTTCTTTACCCTTAATATTTACTACTAGGGGCCTGGTGCACGAAATTCGTGCACTGGGGAGGGGTCACTCAGCCCAGCCTGCCCCCTCTCACATACTGGGAGCCCTCAGGAGATGTCCTACTGGTGGCTTAGGCCCGCTCCCCATTGGGAGCAGACCTAAACCGAAGTCTGGCCTCCCTTTGCGGGAGGCGACCAGGCTGATCAGGGTAAGGCGCCAACCCCATCACCCCGCTGCTGCAGCCACTGCCAGTCACCGCAGCCTCCAAGGTATTTTTATCAACACGGACTCCAATCCCTTCACCATGAAAAAATGACAACTTTCTTTAAGCATTTTCAAGATGTGTCTTTCATAGGATATGACATTTCTTTCTTTGTTTTTCTTTTTATCCTCACCTGAGGATAAGTTCCCATTGATTTTTTCCCTTTCCCTCTAATCCCAGGCTTGGCCCCTGCCCAAGCCTAAAGCCTCTGCCCCAGGCTTTAGGCTTGGGAAGGGGTTCCCCCCGGCACCTCCAGTCACAGGCTTGGCCCCTTCCCAAGCCTAAAGCCTCCGCCCCAGGCTTTAGGCTTGGGAAGGGGGACCCCCCCGACCCTCCGATCGGAGGCTCGGCCCCTTCCCAAGCCTAAAGCCTCTGCCCGATGGCCGGCTTGGAGTGATCTGGGTGCTGAGGAGGTTCCTGGGACCCAGGTATGTATGCAAATTAGCTGCCATCTTTGTTGGGTTAATATGCATACTCACTCTGATTGGCTGTGGATGTAGCGGAAGTATGGTCAATTTCCATGTTTCTCTATTATTAGGTAAGATTATGGTAGTCACATCATTCAGATAACCATATTTTCATAAAGAACTAGAAACAGTATCCTGTGCTTCTAATGTTAACCAAGAAAGTAATGCTATTAGAATTTCTAAAGTTTCTAGCTCACAATTGCTTCTCATATGTTATATATTTGCAGGTTGGAAAAACAAATAACATCCTTTTTGGAAGACCGGGATCCAGAGAGTAGACTAGAGGTTGGCGCCGATATGCGTAAAATTCATCACTGTTTCCATCATTTAAAGGTAGGGCGAAGCCTTCCCCCTGGTAGAAGCCTTCATCTGCTGTGTTCAGACTACAGTGCCGCTTTCCTATTGACCAGCTCTGAAAGGGCCAGGTCCCATCCACACAGCCAGATGGATGACCTTCGAACCAAAGCTGTGGTTGTCACTGAATTACTGCAGAGCTTGTCTCTTACTTGCGAGGGAACAAGCTCAGGCCATAGACTTCTAATTCTTTCGCCAGGAATCCCTACCTTCACCACGGAATAGCTCCATGTTCAAAAACTATTTATTTTCAAGCTATATCCAGAGAATGGTACCTTTAATGTTTTCCAGCAGTTTGGATTTATCCATATAAGTCCTCAGTCTTTTTCTGCCGTAGGTTTACCTTTGATGATGGTGCAAGGGAGTATCATTATCCTTTACATCCACCTCACTTATAATTTTACATACTTCTGTAAGATAACGCACATTTGTTGTGAGTCTGTTGTGAGGCATAGAAAAGGCAAGAATAAGTCAGTCATGGGGAAGACAGATATGTAAGGAATAATTGCCGTACATGGAAAGTGTCATTTTAAAAAGTGGTCTGGGATTATGAAGTTCAAGAGGAGATCATGTTGGAGCAGGAACTTCCCAGTTTAGGGAAAAAGAGGTCAGATAGCAGAGGGGAAAGAGGAGGGAGGACGGAGAGAGGGAAGACATGGCAAGCGAAGGAAACTGCATGGCACAGACAGGAGGCAGGAAGGGACGTGCACGCTGGCATGTGTCATTGTGAAAGGTGGGAGTCTTAAAGAAACACACTTGGACTAGAGATATGGACACCAGCTCTTATCTCATCTTCCAGAAACTACTGATGGACAAGAAGGGTGATGGAACGAACACAGTGTCCTCTGAAATCAAAGACCAGGACTGCCAGGAGCCACTGAAAGAGGAAGAATATAAAAAACTACGAGATATTCTACAGCAGAGAGATAATGAAATCAGTATCCTTTCTGAAGCAGTAAGAAACATTCCCTCTATAGGCCTGAGCAGGGAGAGGGGACACATCACCTGGCGCCCCACCCACCTGCTTCCAATACATGTTAGTGTTTTCTATTTTGAAGTAAGATGTCATTTTTAATTGCTTTTTCTTTTTGGTTCTCTGATTGAGTGGTATTTTCAACTCTGTCTTCTAATTCACTGATTTGATCCTCAGCTTCCCCTAATCTGCTGTGTATTCTTTCCAATGTGTTCTTTATTTGTATTATGTCATTCTTTATCTCAGACTGTTCTTTTTTCATAGTTATATCTTTTTTCATGCTGTTGAGCATTTTTACCACCATTACTCTGAACTCTGATTCTGCTTCACATTTATCTCTTCTTCTGGAGAATTCTCTAGTTCTTTCATTTTGGGGTTGTTCGTTCCCTTGTCTCCTCATTTTGGCTTTCAGTTTGGGTTTTTGACTATGTATTAGGTAGATCTACATCTCTCAATCTCTAATTCAGGACAGTGTTAAAGGCTGTTTCTGACTAAGTGGATCGGCATAGACTCAAAGCCTCCAGAGACTGCCTCTGCCTACAAACTCATAGGACTCCCCAGGCAATTGTCCTCAGGTGTGGTGAGAGTTTTTTCAATAGGGTGGGGCAGTTGCTTCTACTTGGAGGCTAATTGTTATCAGGGCAAGGTGTTTTCCAATAGAGTGTGTGGACAGTCTTCGCCCCAGGCAAGGCAGATGTCTATGTGGAAAAGATGTCCTCCACTGTGTGAGAGAATGACTCAGCCCAGGAAACTTAGGGTGTCTGCCTTCTGAGCTCTAGCCCCCGAATCCCCAGTCCTGGGTTCTGCTCTCACAGCTCCAGTCCACTTCACTCTCCCTCTGCAAGAGCACAAGGTGGGTGGCTCCACAGGGAATTTAGTGCATTGGCCCTTAAAGAGGGTGCCTGAATTTCCACCATCTCTCCCTGGCAGACAACACCTCACTGCTTTTCACAGCTAGATGTTTTGTGGGTACCCTCCTCAGTTTTGGTGCTCTTTGCTGGGGGCCCAGCTTGGGGGTTAGATCCCAGAGTTCTCAGTGGCATCCCCCTCAACCCCCACGGCTGAGATATCTCTCTGGGACTTCAGTTGCTGTCTATGGGTGCGGGCCAGCCTTTTCGCACCTCTGCCCCTCCTACCACTCTATGCTGTCTCCACTTTCGGTCCTCGGGTATCAGGGTTCTCTCCTGCGAGTTTTCCATTGATTATTCAGGAAATTTTTCTATATTTTAATTGTAATTCCAGTTCGTTCCTGGGAGCATGTCCATGCAGCATCCACTTACTTTGCTGCCATTTTTAATCTCTCTAAATACTCCTACCAACTTCTTAATCCCCTTCTGGGCTGAGGATGGTCTGTGCATCGAGGAGGGATGTCTTTTTTAAAAAATATATATTTTTATCGATTTCAGAGAGGAAGGAAGAGGGAGAGAGAGATAGGCTTCCTCCTTCACGCCCCTCCCCCCGACTGGGTCAAGCCCGCAACCGGGGCCTGTGCCCTGACTTGGAATTGAGTCTTTGACCTCCTGATTCATAGGTTGATACTCAACCACTGAGCCACTCCAGCCCTTCAGCAAACAAAATGGAGCAACAACTGAAAAATGGAGTTGCTAGAAAAGAAAAATCTTTACTTTGTTTTTAGCCAGATATAATAGTACTGTAATGTTTCAGTTCTATATATATATATATATATATATATATATATATATATATATACATATATATATATATATATATGGAGAGAGAGAGAGAGAGAGAGAGAGAGACTAAAAATTTCAGTTTATTGAAAAGTGTGGGCTTTTGTACACCGTCTTTTCACATTAAAATTTAAAAATATTTTTGACTGCTCTTCAGTGCCCTTTCTGTTTCAGTCCTGAGCCAGTAAGCTAACTGGTTATCTTTAGCTAGCTGACCGGACACCGGGCTGACCACAGCCTCACCAGGGCCCAGAATTTGTGGCTTGTGTGTGGGTGAAACTGAAATGATGGCTGAAACATGGCAAATGGAATTTAGCTTATGAAGAGCGGAGATTGATTTAAATGTAACTTTTCATTTAAAGGCCAGGTCTACTGCTTTGGGTTCCACTTACAGATGTTCCCAAATTTGGAAGCGAGAGTCTGTGAGTGTTCAAGACAGCAGTCCCAGAGGCCGGGAGGCGGTGTGTTTAGGGTGCTGACCGTGGTGGCCGCCGGGGAGTGGCCTCCAGGGACAGCGAGGTGGCTACTGCAAGAGCCCCTGTTGATGGAGGGAGACCTCAGGTCTCCCCATGTCCTTGGTGTTGTTTCCTATTTTATCTTTCAAGCTTCTAATGAAAGATTTGACGTTTTTGCAGACTTTAAACATACATAAGACATGATTTTGGTCAGTTCTTTATGAACAGGTATTTTGGTTCATGTTTGAAAAATTACTAAAAGGCATTTTAGCTTCAGCTATCGTGCAAAATGCATAAAAATAACCTACACATGAAGAGAGTCAGTAACAAAGAGGTAAAAGAAAAAAAAGCGCGCATGCGCCAGAAACAGGAGGTAGGCACGGTGCCTGATTAAGTTCAGCCTCTCGTTTTAGTTGAGAATTAGCAGACCCTGTACGTCTGATTCAAATGAGCGCTAGCTGCTTCATCGCCAGCCAGCAGCCGAGGCTCCCTGTGAGGGACACTCCCACACAGGCCCCTGTTGGCCACAGGCAGTGTCACCCTGCATTCCTCTCCCCTCCCTCCCCGCTCCCCACAGGACGGCCCAGCCTAGACCCCGGTGCTGGCCCAGCCCCAGCTGAGCTCCGCTGCTGCTTTTCCTGGCCTTGGTCCTGATTGAGGATCTTCTCCCCTAAATACTCCTACCAGCTTCCTAATCCCCTTCTGGGCTGAGGACTGTGTGTGCATGGAGGAGGGATGAAACGGGTGTGACAGGAGGGAGCAGTCTAGGCTGGTGTGCGTTTAGTTAAGAAGAAAGTGAGAGAGCCACACGGCATCTCCCTTCTCCACTGCGGGTCATGGGGTCACACTAGATTCCTTCCTGACTGCCAGGCACATGAGCAGGGTCCCCTCCCTCTGAGACTCATTCAAAATGATGGTGGGCAGGAGGCCTGGGGGAAGGAACACTGAGCTCAAAGCTCGCACCCAGACTCACTCCTAGCTCTCCAGGCACTGGCTCCACACCGTCCTGGGGAGGAGCGGCCTGCCCTGCCGGCCCACGTGCAGAGCAGAGCCAGGCTCCCTGGGGGTGGCAGGGCGCTGGGCGGTGTGACAGACCAGACCCACATGCGACTCAGACTGTGGGAGCTCAGAGGAAGGGAGAGAGCGGCCAGATCCCCGGGGAAAGTAAAAGATTAAATAGAGGGCCGGAGACCGTGGGATTTTCGGGACCATGATGAAAGATGAAACAGAGGGCCGGAGACCATGGGATACCAGGACACAGGCTTTATTGGCGATCACCCTGCCGGCCGCCTTCCAGCAGGGGAAAGGGAAGAGAGAGAGAGAGAGAGCTTGAGAGTGAGAGAGTACCTTTTTAAGGGGAGGAAAAGATGGGACGGGGCTTAGGGCACTCAGCCCACGCTGATTGGTGGTTTCATGTAAGGTACATGGTTAGGGGCCTAGGGATTTAGGAATTGGGGGCTTAGGGTATATGGCAGGTGCTGATTGGTGGTTCAATGTACAGTCCATATAAGGTGTTCAGGAATGTCCGGCTGCAGGTGGAGTTTACGTCATACTCCGTCCATCAGTTGGGGGAAGGGAGGATCTATCAGAAAGGCTCCTGAGATCTCATCGTTTTTCACAGTTGGGTTGGAGGATAGTTTCATATATTTTTTGTAGAACCAAGAAGGCCAAGACTGTGACAGGAATAAGAGAGAGACGACTTAGCAGGGGGAAAAGTGCTAATACTCGAGGTCAGCAAGAGACAGCAATGCGACCAAAATGAGTGGACGGCGCCGAGTGTTGGTCTTGGAGAGAGAGTGAAGATGATGTCATTTAGTGTCGTTATCAGTTCGAACACCCCTTCTGAAGCCCCTTCAGAAAACGTAACGGGGGTCCCCTAGTCCCCGCACAGCGCTGGGCAGGAAGGAAGGCCCACGTTAAACAGAGTGGGAAGGGGAAGGCGGCGGGAGAGAGGAGAAGACGGTAGCTTTGTATTGTGAGCTTTAGCAAATGGGAACCAAAACACGCCTTTGCAGTCTTCCATGGCCTCCCATGAAACTCGGAATTTCGCTCAGACCGCCTCCCCCAGACCATGAGGCCTTGGGGATCGGGCCGCCACCCTGACTTCGCTCCTCACGCCCCTGCCGCCGTCAGGCTGCAGTCACAGGGACCTTGTTGTTCTAACACAGGTGCTTCAGCATCGCACCCTGCTGTCTGCGGCTGCGCAGCGCTGTGCCAGGGCCTCTCCTGTGCATTGCGGGAGGGTGAACAGCACCTCTGCCCACCAGAGCTCAGTAACAGCACCTACCCCCCCCCCCCAGTATGACAACCGAAAGTGTCCCCTGGGTGGCACAGTGGCCCCTGCCAGGAGCCACTGCCAAGCCGCTTCTCCTCAGGGTGTTAGCCCCGGCCATTCCCTCTGTGGAGGCCCCTTCCTGTGCCCAGTTCTGCTGGCCATTCAGATCTCAGCACAAACATGTCCCTCTCAGTGCAGAGCAGCCACTCCGGTGATCTTGGCCTTTTTAAAATAAGCACTTTCACTCTCTCACATGTGTGAGCGCATGTGTCTGTGCATGCATGCGTGTGTGTGAGCCGCCTTCCCCAGCAGGACGTCTGCTTCAGGAGAGGCTGCCTTGGGGTCATATATTCCCGGCCCTGGGACACAGCCTGACACACAGCACGCGCCCCAGTGAGCGTCGCTGGGCGGGGAATGGAAGCACGTTGCCCCTGCAGGGCGCGAGCCCGCCGGGTGTCTGCTGCTGCTGCTGACACACCGAGGCTGGGAGGCCCGGGGAGCCCTGTTCCTCTCCGGCAGGCCAGTGTCAGGCACACAGGGGTGTGAGCCCCTTTGGTGGGTACAGGTGTTTTTAAGGCAAAGACTAGGAGCCACATTGGGATTGTAAGAGAAAAACTGATGATCCTTCCAGAAATGGAAAAGTTGGAGTCAAAGCGGAGGAGAAGATGGAACGCAAATGACTTCCGTGTTACTCGCCCAAGAATAGGTGTAACCGGATGCTCCCTCCTCTCTGAGAGTCAGTCTTCTCTCCTGCACTGTCCTCACATTCTCTCAAACTCTTGCATGAATGAAGCGGCCTCCAGGGCTGGCGAAGGTCTTGAATTGGTCTTACTGCTCCTGCAGTCAGAGCGCTGACGTTCTCAAGAGGGATTATAGCTTCTCCTTGGAGAAGTGACAAGAATCCCCTAGAGTTCTGGTCATGCTGAGCCCGGCAGAACAGTGAGGTGGGGTAGAATGCAATGATTTTTCTCTTACCGTCAGTACCCATAATATATCTAAATACCAATGCACTTTAAAATGACTATTTATACTAATAAGTTACCTCTTTCCAGTTCAATTTCAGACCCAAAATTATGTATTTTAAGCAAAGTGACTTTAAAGCCCACGTGAAGGTATTTTAACGAAGCCTGGAGGTGCTCTGGGCACCAGGATTGATCTGGCTGATCCCCAGCAGGGCGGGTTCTGGGTTCTCTCTCGGCACTCCTGAGCGGCCTCCTGAGTTAACTCTAATTTGCTCACTGATATGTACCTAGAGCCATTGCCTGCTGCCTCTCCGTGTTCACTCTATTTTTATAAACATTTCATAGAAACGGTCAGGCTGCATTGGTTTACACGCAGAGCATGCTCCTGAGCTCTCGGTTGGCTATCTCTGCCTACGATGGCACCACATTGGAAGACCAGTAGCCTCCCAGCGTCCATGGCGCCACCTGTGACTTCAGGAGACTGAAGACTTCCTCTAGTCAGTCTTTACCACATGGGAAACAGTGAATATTATTGGGAATATCAATCTCATTTGAAACATTCATGTTTCGATCATTATAATCCTTAAGTCACGCCTCAGATATTCTGGTCAATATGTTAAAGAAGGAAAAGAAGAAAGTTCAGGATGCCCTCCACGGATCTGGCATGGATAGAAACGAATCTAGACGCACACAGAGCTCGCCCCTCCCCCCAGGGAACCCGGAGGGTCCAAGGATATTGCCGCCCTCAGCTCCCACACAGGCCCAAGATTCCACCACTTTTGGGCACAGATCCAATTTGCTCCACAGAAAAACAGGTCAGTGATGTTTATTTATAAATATAGATTATAGAACCTATAGATTATAGAACCTAATATCATAAATTACACATCAATATAACAAATAGGAATAATGTAAGCAATTATCATTTTATCATTACATTCATTGTAATTTTCATTTTTATTATTACTGATGTTTGTTGAGGTTTTGTAGTGGTAACAACAGCTACAAAAGACCCCATTTAAAGTGTATCCACCCTCAAAAAAAATTCCATTATTCCTCCTTCTCCATTGTGGAATTCAGGAGAGCATCCTTTAGTGTTAAATGTGCAAGCATGAAAGCTCTATCAATTCATTTTTTTAATTTTTATTGTAACTATCAAATAAATGAAATCTCAGTTTCCAAAACTGATGGCCGGACTGAAACAAACAATGTCTGGTTGTCACAGGGTTGAGAGGCAGGCATAGCTGGGTCCGGGCCACAGTAGAAAAGTTAACTTTGGAGACAGGAACCAAGACTTCCCCTGACACGGGAGGGAAGGATAAGGACGGACGCCGCATTGCTGAGGTGATGACGCAGAGCTTAGTCCTAAATCCAAAGGAGCTGTCTGCAGCAAAATAACTTAACGGCATCATCAGAGTCTGCCATCACGGGCTATAAGCAGCATTTTCACAGCGTTGCACGACCCAGGGGCTCCCCCACGGCAGCTCTTGACCAGTGTGTCAGTGTCTCAGCCACTGAGCCACCAGAAGCCCTGGTTGGTGTGTGTACTTTCCTTTTCTATTAGACCAGCCACGTGCGATGTCCAGGAATGTGGCTCATGCCTTTCTCTGGAACATGTGGAAGAATCTGAAGTATGGAATGTACTAGAACAAAGGTTTAAACGCTTCCCTTTTGACAACATCAGTTGACATTTTCTGTGTAAATATTTTCTGTGTAAACGTTTGTTGGGATGGTGCCCTGACATGCAAGGTTTCCTAAAGGAATTGGCTTAGGAATAATTCGAGCCTGGTCTCACTCAGAAAGAGATTTTTTTTGTTTATAAAGACAAAATTGAGAAGCCTGGGTATATAGATTGCGATATTATATCCCTTTATCTCTTTTTAAATTAAATTTATTGGAGTAACATTGGTTCATAACATATATAGTTTTCAGGGATGCAGGGTTATAATTTGACACCTGTGTACTCTACCATGTTCTCCCACCTGAAGTCTAGGTTCCTGCTGTTACCATATATTAGAACCCTTTTACATTTTAATTTCAAGTCTTCTTCCTCTGAATATTTTTTAAGCAAAACTGTAGGATAAATTCAAAGTCATAGGAGACCAAAAATGCTGTTTTAGCATTTATCGTGGTGGCTGTGGAGAGGGAGAGGCATTACTCCTGTACTCTGTGATGGGTGACAGCGGGCTGGAAAAGTAAGTGGCCCTCTGGGTGGGTAAATTTATCCATTCATTTACCTACTAGAGGCCCAGTGCACGATTATCCATCCATTCACCTACTAGATGCCCAGTGCACAATTATCCATTCATTCACCTACTAGAGGCCCAGTGCATGAATTCGTGCACTGGTGGAGTCCAGACGGCCTGTGCCCGATGGGGGCCATCGGGAATGGGATGGCTGGGTAGACCATGTCTGGTTGGCCAGCCGGCCCCACCCCCGATTGGGGTCAGGGTGCCGACTCAGGGGTGGGGCCAGCCAGGGGGAGGGGCCATGGGCGTTCCAGTTGTTCTACTGTTCGGTCAATTTCCATATTACCCTTTTATTATATAGCATTTGTTTATTCCTTTATTCCTTCAACACCTATTTATTGAGTACACACTTTGTTTGAGGTATTGTGCTAATTATTATTATTATAACTAAAGTATACATAGCCCTTGTATGTATCAGGGGCTATTCAAAGTTCTCTACCTGAATTAACTTGCTTAACCCTTACCTAAGTTCTTGCTTTACCCCATATTACAAACGAGGATGCACATGGACAGACACAGTCTCTGACCTCAGAGCCCCTTGAGCAATTAGCTACAAAGCACGCCTCTCTCTTACTGAGGGAGAACACTCTGGGGACCCCGGCTCAAGTTAACCCCAGAAAGATCCAAAAGGGGCGTGGGGTGGGAGTGTGGGGAAGGAATGTTGCAAGCAGAACAATCATTTGGGTAGCTTTCAGGGCCTTTGTGGGAGAAAGGAGCGTTTGAGGAAGCGAAAGGCCAGGATGGTTGGGATTGCGGAGTGAGAGGCTGAGAAGAACAGATTGGCAGAGGACATGAAGTTTGCACATGCAATTAGAAGGCCGTTACCTTAGTCCAGTGTGAAGAATGGGATGAAGCGAGAGAGGTGGGGAATCAGAAGCCTTTAGGAGGTGGAGTAAAAGGGCCTGGTGCCTTTATAAAGGACTAGAGGCCGAGTGCATGATTTAATCATGCATCTGGTGCACCAGCTGGCTGTCTGTCCGCTGGTGCACCAGGCCTTTCGAAAGCCTCCGGCGTGGCGGAGGCTTTTGAAAGGCCTTGTGCCGGAGCAGACAGACAGCCAGCTCCCCCGCTTTGGCTTTCAATCACAGGGGAGCTGGCTGTCTGTCCGCTGGTGCACCAGGCCTTTAGAAAGCCTCCAGCGCAGCCATGGCGCAGACGCTGAGCAGACACTGAGGTGGCGCCACGAGCTCAGTGTCCTGCTGGCCCAATCAGCTACCCCGGCCACCCTGAGTCCCACCCCCTGCGCCTCCCGCTGGCCCAATCGTGGGCATAGCGGAGTGATGGTAATTTACATATTACCATTTTATTATGTAGGATATGTGTGTGTCTGGGGGTGGTAGGGTGAGATTGGCCCCCTGGTGTTTAGGTGGCTGGGGAGGCTCCCCATGGAGGTAGAGAAGAGTGCCTCCCCAGTGCTGCAGCCAAGAGGCACTGTTGCCATAGGAACATAATCTTGGTGTGTCTGCCGACGACATGAAAGGTCCCAATGAGTTCCCACATCAGAACCCCAGGCTCATGAGGGAAGGAACTCTGTCTACTGGCCTTTTCCAAAGGCATACACCATGTGCCCTGCAGACATGGCCTTGCTGCCCAGCCCCTCGCCGTGTGCCCCAGACCCTCTCTATTTCTGTTTTCTCTTGCCCACACCATCTCTCTTCTCATAATTCTTTGTCCCCACAGCAGCTCATAATCTCTCTCCTAACTCATAATTACAGTCAACTCTCAGTCACTTTTTCCCTCTCTTGATACTGCTATCGAGAAAGACTATAGTTTTGTTTGGAGAGTGAGTTAAGTTTACTTGAATAGAAAATCACTGAAAAAATAATGGAAATTGTTTGTAAAGTCCAAGTACAAATGAGGTAAAAGAGTTTTGGCACAAAGCCTTGCAGTTGAAAGAGCTTTTGAGTTGTTTTAACTGTCACTGGATACAGTTCTAGCAATAACTTTGAGGAGGAGCAGGCTCACAAATGGGTTGATAATGATCTAAGCAGTGGAGGAGGGACTGCTGGGGGATTGATTTTATTTTTTGGCAAAACTACAGGTAGGATGAAAATTGCTGTGGATGAGCCCATGCTGTGCAAGGCAACAGGTAATGGGATAGCTTGTGGCGATGCTTAAGGTCCTCGGAGCTGGTTCGGCTTTTATTATCGCATTATTTTATACAAGCAGCTTGTGTACTCTAAACCAAATTCAAAAATGCATTAGCATGCTGTTTGGAAAGTATTTCTGCCTTATGTAGGGGTTGTCCGTTTCCATTAACCATCCCCGGACTGTCTTTAATGTGGAAAGCAAGCAAATTTGGCCATCTTGTACTCTGAGACCTTGTGAAATTGTCTCCCCTTTTTGATGACCCCCTTTTTCCACTTACCCCCATTTTAAGCTGAAAATGACTCCTTTCAAGCTTCTCCTGTTGAAAGAACATGAAACCGAATTCATGGTTCACTGGAGAATCAAAGCCACTGGGCTGCCGCAGAGGAGGAGGGGCGAGGCGCTGGGGCTTTTGTTGTTGTTTTGGGGGTTAAATGTCTGTTTTGGTTTTATTGAAATAATAGGAGGGGTTGTTCAGCCTTGCAGTTTGAAAGAGTCATATTGTTCTCTTTAAAATAGCAGGAGTTTTATAGTTTGTTTGGGTGGGAGTTCTTTGTTTGGGTTGGTTTTTTCTTTTTTAGTTTTTTGTTGTTGTTTTGGTTTGGGTTGGGTTTGTTTGGATTTTTTTTTCTCCTGTTTCAGTTCTCTGACTGTAAGCTCCAAATAGTCACCTGGAGCCCTCAGTATTCTGCAGCCCCTCCTCACCCTTCCACTCTTGGAGGTGGTAACAGAGCCCACTCATCACAGGTGATGTCACTGGCATTTTAAAAGGTGAATTGACAGCCAAAGCCAGGGCTCCAGGCTGGTTTCTCTTACTCCAGGAGCGTGTGGTCACTCTCCAGGGTGTTCAGGAAGGCCCAAGGGCACGCTGCAGGGGGTACTGAGGTGAACTGAGTAATGCTCTCCGGCTCTGGACCCTCACACTGAAGTAAAGGAGGCTGGCCCCTACCCAAAGAGCAGAAGATAAAGCAGCCAGTGCTATCACAGGGACTAGAAGCAGTGCTGTGGGGAGTCAGTGGAGAAGAGAGGAATGTCAATAAGCAGATCGGGAGAAGCATTCCAGAGCCAGGGACATGGAAGTTAGGTCTCAAAAGACTGGTAGAATTGGGGACTCAAAGATGGAAGGGAGAAGGGTCTAAACATCCTAGGTTTAAAGGATATTATGAACAAAGGTTTGGGAACAGGACACGGAAAAACGTGTAGAGTTGGCAGGGATATTAGTTTAGCTGAGGCCTTGGAGATATACAGGAAGTTAGGAGAAATAAGGCTACAAAAATGAGGGGGGCATTGTTAGAATGGTCGCTTCAGGGAAGGGGAGTTGAGGCATAGACAATGCTTCGTACTGTTGTAATTGCCTGCATGTCTTTATTGGATAAGTAGGGACACATTATGAAAACCCGTGAATGCCAGTCCAGGGAATTTTCTTCATTTGGTTGCAAGGAAACCACAGAAGCAGAACGGGCCTGGCGATGGCTGTGCTCTGGGAGGTGTTTCTGGAAGAAATCCTCAGGGCACATTGGAGACGAGTACCTGGCTCCTGGAGACTTGAGCAAATGGCGTAGGAAATACCATAATAGTCCAAGTTGGGAACGATGGAAACAGAAGAGGCGAGGAGCCCAGAGCAGTTCCCGAGGCATTAAGGGCGGCTCTCTTTCTCCTTCTTCCTGGCTGTGGGTTCTCCTGGCGCTGAGGGTGCAGCTGCGCGCAGAGAGCGGGCGCGGGGCTCTCGGATGCTGTTTCGGACCTGGAGCCAGCTCCTTGGGTTTGCTTACTCTTGCTCAAAGGATGGCTCTCTAGACCAGAGCTACTGCTAGAAAGGCTTAATATGCCCAACCCTCCACTCAGGTGTAAAGAAGAGCTCAAAGAGAACTTGATGGAGACAAAACCCATAAAACAACCAGATGAAAAGAAGGAAGATTACAGTTTCTGAGATCCTTCTCAGCTTGCTTTGTGTTAGGCCCCAGGCCCAATTGCCCACCTCCTGCATTTCAAAGCTCTCATGACCCATGCCACCCTCTTTTTTGGAACTGACCACACTTTCATCTTTGCATTTTCCCGTAAGCGCAGTTCAGGAGAGTCAGTAAACGGATCGCTGCCTCCTCTGCAGCTCTGTGGCCAGTCTCACGGCTGAAGAGCACAGTACTGTAGCAGGAAGAATCGTATTGTGGGATAATGCCATATTTCTTACCTTGTCCTGAAGTTTGGGATGAAAGGCTACATTTTTATTTAGTTACGTCCATGAAGTAGATTGGATATTGTCTGCACAGGCAGATTAAATCGGCAAATGGGAGTGATATCCTCAAACCTCCTTTCAAACATAGCTGGGAGAGGCACTCCACGCAGGTCTGGTCGAGCACCCTTACCAAACCATTAGGGAAGGCCAGCTGCCCAAAGCCACTCGCTTGCATGGCGCAGAACAGCGAAGGAGGCTGGGAATGGGATAGAGGGTCATGAATGTGAACGCCGGGTCGGAACGCAGGCAACTTTGTTTCATTAAACAGTGCATTCACACATTAATTCTTCAGGTGATTATTTTGAACTCGGGTGTCATTTTCTCCTGTGAAGGTAGGTAGGGCTCCCTAAGAAGCACAGCCTGACATAATGTTTATGAGGAAGGGCCCGGGGCCACACCTGTGGAGTGGGCGCAGCAGTTGGCAGAGGGAGAAGCTGAGCTGTGCTGTGGCTGAGAGAGCTCCAGGCTCTGGGGCCAAGCGGGCCTTTCAGAATCCTCCGCTTGAGGCCAGGGGACAGGGCCTCTCTCCCTCGTGACCGTCAGTCATTGGATGTGGGCCTCCCCTGGCAGGAGGCATGGGTCTCAATGAGGCCGTTGTTTCAGCTGAGAAAACTCCTAAGTAGGGTTGACAACTGAGGACTTTCTGTTAATGTGCCCCAGCAGCTGGAGGAATGAGTGTTTCATTTTTTCCCCTTAAATTTTATTTGTCTCACCTCTTCCACTGGCCTGTGGTCATCACCAATCTGTTCTCTGTGTCCATTAGCTTGGTTTTTGTTTTTTTTAGAATCCACATGTGAGAGCGATTGTATGATATTTATCTTTCTCTTTCTGAGTTATTTCACTTAGCATAATGCCCTCAAGGTCCATCCATGTTGTTACAAATGGCAAGATTTCATTCTTTGTCATGGCTGAGTAATATCCCATTGTGTCTGTGTGTCTGTGTTTGTATCACAGTTTCTTTACCCATTTGTCCTTCAATGGGCACTCAGGTTACCTCCATATCTCGGTTATTATTATAAGTAATGCTGTAATGAACAGGGGATGCATATATCGTTCTGAGTCAGTGTTTGTTTTCATTGGATAAAAAACTAGAAGTGGAATTGCTGGATCATTAGGCAGTTCTAGTTTCCATTTCTTGAGGAACCTGCTTCTCCTGCTTTCCACGGTAGCTGCACTGTTACATTCCCACCAACAGTGCACAGGGTTTTCTTTTTCTCATCCTCACCAACACTTCTTATTTCTTCTCTTTTTAAATAATAGCCATTCTGATAGAGGTGAGGTGATATTGCGTTGTGATTTTGATTTGCATTTCCCGGATGACTAATAATGTTGAGCATCTTTTCATGTATCTGTTGGCCATCTGTATATTTTCTTCGGAAAATGTCTATTCAGATCTGCTCATTTTTAAATTGGATTATTTGGATTTTTGTTATTGAGTTGTACAAGTACTTTACTTATTTTGGATATTAGCACTTCAGGTATATGATTTGAAAACATTTTTTCTCACTCAGTAGGCTGCCTTTTCACTTCATTGATGGTTTTCTTTGCTTTTTAGTTTGATGCAGTCCCACTTGTTTATTTTTGCTTTTGTTGCTTTTGCTTTTGGTGTTAGATTCAATAAATCATCGCCAAGACCTATGTCTTGGAGCTTATTGCTTACATTTTCTTCTAGGAGTTTTATTATTTCAGATCTTATGTTCAAGTCTTTAATTCATTCTGAGTTAGTTTTTTTATATGGTGTGAAATAGTAGTTGAGTTTTATTTATTCTTATGTGGATGCCCAGTTTTACTAACTCCATTTATTGAAATACTATCTTTCCCCCATTGTATATGCTTGGCTCCTTTGTTGTAAGTTAATTGACCACATAGGCATGGATTTATTTGGGGGCTCTCAATTCTGTTCCACTGATTTATATATCTATTTTTAATGCCAGTGCATTGATGTTTGTAATATAGTTTGACATCAGGGGATGGGATGCCTCCAGATTTGTTCTTTTTCTTCAAGATTGCTTTGGCTACTTGGGTTTTTTTCTGGTTCCATAAAAAAAATTTCAGGATTATTCTATTTATTTGAAAAAGCATTAGAATATCTTTCCATTTATCTGTGTCTTCTTCAATTTCTTTTACTAATGTTTTATAGAAATACTAGGGGCCTGGTACATGAAGATTCATGCACGGGGGTGGGTCCCTCAGCCCCACCTGCACCCTCTTCAATCTGGGAGCCCTCAGGGGAGCCCTCTCCAATCTAGGAATTTCCGTCTGTCTTTGCAATCATATGAGAGAATTGTCTGAGACCCCAACCCAGTTTGGTTTGATGCTCACAGAATAATAGAGGTCTTTTTTTTTTTTTTTTGCTCCATTGGTGGAGATTTCCTAGAAGTTGCAGGATATCTTCCCTTTAATTTTTCCTCAACACAGTGACTTTACTTATGTCTCTCACCTTTGCTTTCCTTCCACCCCCAACCCGAAACAGTAACTTGCTCCAGGCTCACTTTGCTCTAGTGTCTAGGAGATCCCGCAACGCATCTGCCACCAGAACTATGATTCCCAGCATTCCTGGTGATCCCCGTGCTCTGGGCTTCGGCTTCCGGTCCAGGGCTGCCACCAGAACAACGATTCCCAGAATTCCTGGTGCTCCCGTACTCTTGGTTTCCGCTTCTGGTCCAGGGGCTGCACAAACCAAGAGGACTGCGAACTCCAGCCACCCCCAGGTTGGGCTGACAGGACTGGACACTCCAGTGGCATCCCCGGGACCCCAGCCGCTTGGTGCCAGCGCGTGCATGTGCTGGCCACAGGCTCAAAGTGGGCAGGGTCCCAGGGACGCCCGCCATGTCACCCCTGGCTACACAGAGGGCAGGTGGGCGTCGCACCCTCCCCCCAGCCACTCGGCGCCTGCACGCATGCGTGCTGACCACAGGCCTGCTATCTTTGTCAGGTTAATTTGCATACTCACTCCTGATTGGCTGTGGGTGTTGTGGAGGTATGGTCAATTTACATATTTGTCTATTATTAGTATAGATACAGATCTTTCACCTCCTGGGTTACATTTATTTGTAGGTTTTGTTTTTTTAAGTTCTTGATTCTTAAAGGGGTATCTAGATGGCACATCACAGAACGTACCACGGCTATTAAGTTTCCCAAAGTATCAATGTAGTCCCAATTTAACTGATTATTTAGCTTTCTAGTCCATAATGTAACTCTATAATAATATTAATATGACTCATAAAGCTGAATAAATATAGGAATTGTGTAAACACTAATTTTAGCATTGTTTTCATGACAAAATATATTCTGCATTCCTACTTGGAATCCCAAAAACACATGCCCTATCCCTCTAGCAGCAGAGACAGCAAAGAAATAGTAGGTAGGTCTCTCTCTCTCTCTCTCTCTCTCTCTCTCTCTCTCTTTCTCTCTATCACACCACACACACACATACACACACACACACACACAGATACATGTGCATACATGGGTACATGCACATATACATGCAGAGTCTTATCCAGACTTGGGCAATAGCACATCACTCTTTCACCAGTTATGTATTTCCACTATAGAACATGTGAAGCTCCATGCCATTCTAGACAAGGTGCAGAATGTGAGCATTCCATACCAGCGGCTCTGGGAAAACTGAAGGTCTATCCGTAGCCACAGGAGCAGAGGCTACTATTGATTCATTTCATAAGCAGTCATTGCGGTCAAGCTGGTTAGCAGGCATTGTGCTGGGTGTTGTAGATTAAAAGGTGAAGGAGACCCAGGACCTGTTAGAGGGCTTACAATCTGGAGGAATAGTCAGCCTTCCCTGGGTAGGTTTAGAAAAATTGAACGGAAGGGGTGGTACTTAAACAAAACCTTCAAAGACTGTTCACATTTATGTCTGGGAGAATGAATCGAAGAGGGAGGGAAAGGACAGAGCAGTGCAGCCTGGGAAACTTCTCAAGTAAAAGCACGAAGGTGTGGGGCACAGGGTGTGCTTGTGAGGTTTCAAGCACTTGGTCTGGCGGGATTGCAGGGTTTGTGTGGATACAGTGGTGTTTAGCAAGAGATAAAGCTGAAGGGGGATCAGCTCATGAGAAGCTAAAAAGCCATGCTTTCAAGTTTAGAACTGTATTTTCTTGGCAGTGGGGAGCCGTTACAGCTTTGTAACTGGAGAGTAACATGGTCTGATTTCTGTTAAGGAAAGATCACTGAGAGCAGCGTGCTGAGTAAATCGGAAGCTGGAGGGAAGGCGGGGACGATGTTGTGGTAGCATTTGAGGTAGGAAGTCATAAGAGCTTGAGTCAAACCAGCCACAGTAGGAAGTAGAAAGATGGGAGGTGAGTCAGAGGTTCACGGAGGAAGGAGAACTGATCTGCACTGAATAGAATGGGGCTGAGATGGACAGTCTACGGTGACTCCCGGTTTCTGAGTGGAAAAGGTGCCATTTACCAAGGCAGGGAATACATGAAGAGCAGCGGGTTTGGAGGGAGAGTTCAATTGTGGTTTGATTATGGGTATGTTGAGAATGAGTATGAGATGGGAGTGTCTAAGATAATAAATATATAGAGCTTTAGTGCTCAAGGCAAGAAGTTAATTAGAGAGATGAATCGTGGACATGTAGCCAGGAGAGTGGATAAGGTGGCCCACAGAGATGGGTAGCAAGGATAAAGGGGGGAAAGGACCAACAGGAGAGCATTAGGGTCCCCAGTATTGATGGAGTAGGCTGAAGCAGAAGGACCAGCGAAGGTGAATTAGGAAAGGCAAGAGAGAGGGTCGAGAGAGTGAGCTCTCAGAGGCCAGGCAAGAGGTTGCGTGTCAAGGGGGTGCGGTGGCTCACAGCGTCGAATGGTGCAGAGTGGTCAATGGTCAGGCTAGATGAGAACTACAAGTCTGTTGGGTCTGGATGGTAAGTGATGACCGACTTTTGCCAAAACAATTTCAGAGAGTGCGGAGGCAGACGGCGCCCTGGGCCAGGGTGAAGAGTAGGAGGTAAGGAAGTGAGACAGGCAGGAACGGTCACGCAGACAGATCACTGGAGGTGAAGGAACATTGAGGCCAGGCTTGTTAAATGGAGTTTCTCTGTGGATGTTGAAGTCATTTGGGATGTTGGCAACACATGGGGTGGAAAATGAAACTGTGAGCCAGGAGCCCAAGTCTGCTTAGGGTAGCTGGGGGGTTTGTTCCCTGGTTGGACCAACATATTCCGAGTAGCCTTACATTTCAGCGCCGGAAAGCGTGGGTAGCAGGACCAAATGGCACAGATCTCAAAGGAGGAAAACGTTTGGCCTTGGCATTAGAGAGCAGTGATTCTGAAACGGTCTCGGTGAGTCAGAAGGCCAGCACTGTCCCTGCCCTGCTGGCGTTCACGCAGTAGGAGAACGAGCATCCTCCACTTGAGAGGGCTCCAGACGGGGCCGTTTCCCTGGAGGGGAAACAGGTCTCAGTGGCGAGAAAGAGCTGACGGGGGTGTCCTGCGACAAGATGGAGCCTGTGGGAGGGTGAATTAGCCATGGAATGAGGGGCCCAGAGAGCAGAGCTGGACGGGTTCGCAGGGAGGCCAGCAGTAGAGGAGGAATGGGTGGGATGAGACAGGTAGGGCAAGGGGGGCAAGAACAATATGTGAGGTGACAGTTGCGGGGGGCTTGCATTTTGTGGGTGGGAAAGATGACAGGGATAAAAGTCCTGTTAAGACTGATTATTCTTGTGGCCATGGGCCTGCCTGGTAAGTGGAGCAGGTTAGTCTCAGCACAAGACATGATCTTTATAAAACATCTATCAATTGCTCAGACACCCAAGGCAGAATTTACCACTGTGCACCCACAGCACTAGGCTTAGCTGGTTTTCCAGAGGATGCTCCTAAGGATCCCCTTAGGAATGAACTCTCCCTGGATGATGGCGGAAGGGGTGGGGACGATCAGCGGCCTCTGAGGGTTGCACTCCCTTGACATCATAGGACGCGGGGAGGTTTGGGCAAGCACGCAGCATGGGGGAGCCGGGGAGGCTTCGGAGCACCCCGCTGGTTGTGTTCCCCACGTGGTGGTGGTGGGAGGCGTGGGCACGCCCCGCATGCTCCCCTCCTGAGGTGTCCTGGCAGTTCCAGCCGGGGCAGCTCCTCCAGGGATGGGGCACCGATTTGGGGGCTGCTCATGCATCAGGGGGAGTAATTGTGTGGCTTTGTAGATATGAGTCATTCCCAAGCCTGATATTTATCAATTTAGTGTTGTATTTCCTGAATCGTAAGCTCCTAAATATGTCCTCCCTGTTCAGCGGTCTCCTCGGAGCCCCCTCTGGAGGTAACAGAGACACTAATGCAAGAGAAATGGAATCGAATCCAGGAGACTCTTTTTTTCTGGGCTGTTGTATTTGGGTCAGGCACAGAGCTGAGAATCCTTAAACCTCCTACCTGACAATGTTAGCTGTTCTTCACATCCCGCGGCCATCATAGCCAGCCTTCCTCCTGCAATAGAGGCAGTCACTTCACTGAGCTGCATCCCTCGCCTCCACCCTGGAGCGTGAGAATTCCATCGGCACTTCCTTTATCAAATACGATCTTCCAAGATTGATAGCAACAAAGATGAACATGGTTTTGTCAGTGTGTTCAGCAGGGAGTGTATCTTGGAAACATGATAGACGAAACCTGTCTTTGTAGCACAAGACATGAACTTTATGAAACATCTATCAATTGCTCGGACACCCGAGGCAGAATTTAGCACTGTGCACCCGCAGCACTAGGCTTAGCTGGTTTCATGTTCTGATCATGTTCTTGATAGTTACTGCAGTCAGTTCACAGGCTGAGGGGTGGGGGCAGGAGGGACGCGTGAGGTCACCTGGGAAACAATAAGCATCTCTCTGCTGGGCACCTGTGAGGCTGGGCTTTTATGAGAACCTCAGTCATTGTTTGCCAAGCCCTTCGGCGCCTGTTACTCTGCCTGGCAACCTCCCAGCCAGAACGCGTGGCTGAGAAACGCTGCTGCGCCCCTCCCGCTGCACTTCAGGCTGATCTCTCCTCCTCCCGTCCCCTCGTTTCTAGTTCTGCTTCCGGGAATCTGTTCCGTTCTTAGCTCTCGGTTATTCTGCTTCATTTTGATGAGTGGAGATTTCTCGGGGATCCTCCAGCACCCCATCTTCTGACCATCTCCGGCCGCCTGTGCTATGCTGTGCTGAGCACTGTCCTGAAACTCACAGAAGGGGGACGGCTCCTGGCTGCGGCTGCCAGACTTAGAGGCAGAAACCGAGGGCACTTGCTTCCATTCAAACTGAAGCTAAACAACACGTTTCATTTTTTTAGTACAAATGGGCCCCTTCGATATTTGGAACATACTTATACTGAAAAGTTATCTGTTATCTACCTGAAATTCAAATTTAACTGGGAAGTCCTGTATCATCCCTGACAGCACTGGCCCAAGCCTGTGCTTCATTGGGGTGTTTCCCTGGTGTGGAGGTTCTATCGCCTTTAAGGAACTCCTCCCAGGAGAGGATAAGGGGGTCTTCTGGGCTCATTAGCATGCGGACTGCTGCAGGGCTCTCTTTTGGGGGGTGGCGGGGAGGTAGGGGGTAAGGAAGATGGAGTTGATGTTCATGTTACCACCAAACGCTGAAGCTTTCCTCCTTTGTCCTCCACTGTTCCTTCCTAGACAGTGGAGTTCCAGGCTCTGGTCCCGGGCGGGGACAGGGGAGTCACAGGGCATAGTGTTTCTCAAACTGTAGCCTCAGGACGCCTGTCCACATCGCTCAGGATGCTGTCTGTGAGGATACTGTTTGGGAAAATGTGCTGCACGCGGTTCCCCGTGAACACTTCTTTGCTGCAGGTACAGGTCGCCGGTACCTCCACATCCAGCGACTTATTCTCCAGAGTCACGGTCAGCGCCCAGCACTGACTCTAGCCATGGCCTGAAGCACTCCCTGTCTCCCTGTGGCGGTATCCCCACAGCCCAGGCCTTTGTACGTGGCTACTTTTGGAGATAAGTTTTATGACCAATACTTTTCTTAATAATGTGGCTTATTCTTTTGGAAATTTTTCAGATGCCCAGATATACTCTGAGCCTGGCTAGTCCCCTCTGCTGACAAACCAAAATAGAACGCGTAGATGCACCGCTTTCTCCCTGAGGGACTCTCCACGCTCTCTAGTCACACAATCGGGATGCCCAGGGGTGTTTATGCAGGCAGCCCTGTGCGGGAACGGCTGGGTTCTGCGCATGGAGCACGTGATGTTGGCATTTACCACGGGGGCTAAATGATGGAAGTCAGCTCCAGGCTACGCTGAGTTTTCAGGTGGCGGCCCCCTTCTCCAGGCGTGCTGCTGAGATGTGTTTGAATATCTCTCTTTGAGGATTTTATTTCTCCAGAAATTCAGCACTTACCATTTGGGTGGTTTGAGTGACATCTCACAGCATATGAATGGCCTTACCCACAGGGGTTTAAGGGGAGTCAGAAAATGGCTCTTCGGGAAGTGTCCTGGAGCAGTTGGCTCTCCCTTCAAGCTTCATCACCAAGCAGGGACCTAATGGAGGAGGAGCGCCATCTGGGTGTTGAGTGTCTGCGCGCTACCTTTTTCTTTTCCTTGCAGGAGAAATGTACATCAGCGATCACACGCTAATGCCCGACATGCTCTCTTTATAAGACCGTGGAATCAGAGTTCATATTTCACGTCCTCCGTTGCTCAATCAGTCTCCCATGTTACAATTCTCCCATAATAAAATCGCAGTGAGACGTGTCACCTCAATATATTACAGTCCACTGATGTGACATGAGAAAGAGCAATGGAGCCTTTTTAACTATTTGTCTACAATGCTCATCACTTAACTCAGATAACAGAGTGACTAACTCATTTCCTCCAATCACAGCAGTGCACATATGTGTGTATGTACATGTACTTCCATGCTCATACCACACACTCACACAGCATACACACATAACAGACCACACACAACACAACACACACATGCATGTATGCACACACAACACACATGCACATACACACAACACATACACATCATCATCATATATAATAAAAGGCTAATATGCAAATCGACTGAATGGCAGAACAAACGGTCGCTGTGATGCACACTGACCACCAGGGGGCAGACACACAATGCAGGAGCTGCACCCTGGTGGTCAGTGTGCTCCCACAGGCTCATGGCTGGCGAGCGCAACAGCGGTGGCAGGAGCCTCTCCCGCCTCCACAGCAGCGCTAAGGATATCTGACTGACGGCTAAGGGGAGTGGGCCTAAGCCATCAATCAGACATCCCCCGAGGGCTCCCAGACTGTGACAGGGTGCAGGCCAGACTGAGTGACCCCCCCGAGTGCACAAATTTTGTGCACCAGGCCTCTAGTAACACATAACACACATGCGCACATGCCACACATTCATATTCACACAACACACAGCACAACATGCACATAACATACCACACACACATACAACACAAACACATACATGTGCACACACACACACACACATAAAATACCACACACACCAACCCTTTTGTTTTTTGTGCTTTTCTAGCGCAGCCTGCCCTGTTCCAGTCTTCCTAGTCTGTAGTGAATTAAACAAGTGCCATGCTTACTGGTCCAGAATTATCTAAACGGCTGATTTACTGACTCATAGGTTAAATTTCCATTTCTTTCCATCCATTAAGTCCAGCAGCGACTGGGTCGCTATCCTCCAGCATTTCTCTGGCCCTTTATGATCTCAGTGAATTCCTTTGACCCACTTTATTCTGTGAACGCAGCGGGATCAGAGTGGCCTTTGGTCGGTGTGAGATCATGGAAAGCGATGCTCTCCTAATGGGGGCTTTGTGCTTCTCTCACCGAGGTGCAGGGCCGTGTTTGATCAGGTCCTACAGGGAGAGGATTCACTGGCCCACTGCTCTCTCCCACATCACCAAGGCTGTGGACTGAGTAGGTTGGCTTGGATATACCAGAGATGGGCTCCTTAAAAAAATGTTTAAGCAGAAGTAGAAACCTAGCTGGTTACTGTATTCATTTCATAACTTAGTTGCTCATTACCCCTTCCTTCTACTGTAATTACATGTGCCGGGTGAAATAACCAATTCTTGCCATTAGCAAACAGAACCCACAGGGCCTCATTATCCTCAGACTCACCGCTTTGGTGGTGAATTAAACATTTTCATGGAATAGTTGTGTCTGACAGAAGGTTGACTCTGGGTTTAAAACCCCGTCTCTTACCCGGTGCAGGCAGCTGACAGTGCTGTAGGCAGTGTCTGAGGTATCCAGGGAGAAGGACTCCCTTCCTTCCGTGCCGCTCACTGTCAGCACCAGATCTGCCCACCGCTAAGGTGCAAGATGGCCAGCCCCTGCGGAGGCCGGGATTCTCCATATAATGCTCTCTGCTTTCCACCCCTTCCTGGTGCCACATAAAGAACCTTCTGGGGGCCTGGGGTGCTCTGCCCAAAATATCCTCCTTCTCCCCGAGGCTCAAAGTGCCTCCGTTCCAGTTCCACTTGGGTGAGTGAAATATGCTTCATTCCACCTAGTGCACTTCACCTAGTCAACTCCTTTCCCAGCTAAGACAAACAGGGAATTGGAGGGAAGGACCAGAACTACAGCGATGGAGGCCTCTTTTCCAGAAGCCTGGAGCAGACGCACTGCAGTGGGTGAGCAGGCACATTGGGAGGGCGGGCACAGTGTGAGAGTGGGCACAGTGGGAGGGGGGCACAGTGGGAGGGGGCACACTGGGAGAGGGGGCACAGTGGGAGAGGGGGCACAGTGGGAGAGGGGGCACAGTGGGAGGGGGCACAGTGGGAGAGGGGGCACAGTGGGAGGGGGGGCACAGTGGGAGGGGGCACACTGGGAGAGGGGGCACAGTGGGAGGGGGCACACTGGGAGAGGGGGCACAGTGGGAGAGGGGGCACAGTGGGAGAGGGGGCACACTGGGAGAGGGGGCACAGTGGGAGGGGGCACACTGGGAGAGGGGGCACAGTGGGAGGGGGCACAGTGGGAGAGGGGGCACAGTGGGAGGGGGGCACAGTGGGAGAGGAGGCACAGTGGGAGAGGGGGCACAGTGGGAGAGGGGGCACAGTGGGAGAGGGGGCACAGTGGGAGAGGGGGCACAGTGGGAGGGGGCACAGTGGGAGGGGGCACACTGGGAGAGGGGGCACAGTGGGAGAGGAGGCACACTGGGAGAGGGGGCACAGTGGGAGAGGGGGCACAGTGGGAGAGGGGGCACAGTGGGAGAGGGGGCACAGTGGGAGGGGGCACAGTGGGAGGGGGCACACTGGGAGAGGGGGCACAGTGGGAGAGGAGGCACACTGGGAGAGGGGGCACAGTGGGAAAGGGGGCACAGTGGGAGGGGGCACACTGGGAGAGGAGGCACACTGGGAGAGGGGGCACAGTGGGAGAGGGGGCACAGTGGGAGGGGGGCACACTGGGAGAGGGGGCACAGTGGGAGAGGGGGCACAGTGGGAGGGGGCACACTGGAAGAGGGGGCACAGTGGGAGAGGGGGCACAGTGGGAGAGGGGGCACAGTGGGAGAGGGGGCACAGTGGGAGGGGGCACACTGGGAGAGGGGGCACAGTGGGAGAGGGGGCATAGTGGGAGGGGGCACACTGGGAGAGGGGGCACAGTGGGAGGGGGCACAGTGGGAGGGGGGGCACAGCGGGAAAGGGAGAATGTGCCCACCCTCCCACTGTGTCCACTCTCCCACTGTGCTCCTGGATGACAGGAGAGAGCAGGAAAGCGGTAGGACCCCTCGGCTGGCTTCCCAATAACTGACGCAGAAACCTGGGCCGTCTGCTCTCAGGACAGAGCCCACACTCGCTGTGGGCAGCGTGTAGGAGGAGTTTTGAGATTATTTTATGTTGCACTGCACATGGCCCCACGTCCACACAGCCTAGCAAGAACTGATGCTGTGGAATTTTCACTTTTGCAAATAATACTTGCACAGATTTTCCCTCTAAAATACTCAAACCTTACAAATAGCATCAAGTTTCCTTTGAGAACCTACCCCAATCTCCCTATCTCCACCTCCCCAGTTAGAACTGTATATATGAGATCATTTGCTTTACTGTTTCTCTATATACACATACACGTTTGTACACTTACATATGTATGTGTATATTTGCATACAAATAATATATTATTCAAAATACATAAGTGCTATAAATATTTATTTTATAAAATAAAACATATGTACATAATGTATAATATATAATGTAGTATCCTATATAATAAAAGGCTAATATGCAAATTGTCCCCTCGGGTGTTCAACCGACCAGGAGTTCGACTGCCCACTATGACGTGCACTGACCACCAGGGGTTGGCGCAGAATGAAGGAAGGCCCAGGCTGGCAGCCGGAACGCCCCGATCAGTCCTGATCACTGGCCAGGCCTGCGGACCCTACTGTGCACGAAAACCCATGCATGAATTCCATGCACCAAGCCTCTAGTATAATATAATTAAGATATGTGGATAATATGAATGCATTTATTATGTATAAATACATGTTTTTCTTTATCTATATTATCTATATCATAAACCCATAGAAGATATATGACACTACTCTACGTGAATATTATTGTACAAGCTCCAACATTCATGTCTCGATATTCAGCCAAGTTTAGGTGCCTGCTCTACACTGGGTCTGTTCCAGTGCTGGCAGGTGAACTCAGTAAAACAAAGATCCCACCATCATGCAAATGCTATCATTCTAGAACGTTCTCACTCAATATGTCTTGGAGGCTTATCCGTTTGCATACATATATGTATGCAAACGGATACCTCAGTCCTTTTAAATGATGCATAAATGTGGTTGTATCCCATGATTTAGACAGCCCCATACTGATGGGATTATTGTCATGAACTGACCAGCATCTGGCCTGCTGGATATCTCTCTACAGTTGGCTGGAGAGATATGATGGTGCCTCCTTCATCACTTGCGATGGTTTTGTCAGGTGCATTCTGTGTTGTCAGACCAGAGGCCCAATGCAGAGATGTATGAGAGGGCTGGTAAGGAAAGATTTCTTTTTCTACTTAGGACAAGGCATCAAGGTGTTCATGATAAGAATCAGAATTAGAGTGGGGACATGGAGAGTAGACATGGAAGAGAGTTGTTGGCAAAAGACCTGTGCAGGGATAGCAGCGCCTGGCCCACGCCAGCAGGTGGACGTGATCACGCCAGAGAAGCGAGGTGCCAGTTTTATCTGAGTCCGGATCAGAGATTGGGAAAAGCCCATTTTGGTGTTAAACTGCCATTTTTCATCTTCTAGTATGGTCCCCATTCACGACATCACCTACTTCTGTTTTTAACCTGCGTTCCTGTCTCCAGACATTTTCAGTCTGAACAAACAGGGTGAGGCTTGTAGAAGAGCCTCAAGTGTAGAATGAAGTGCAGGCCTCGTAACTGAAATACGTTCCTTCCCTCATTCCCATCTACATGAATTGCATGTATGTTATAGACATAAAAGTGTTTTCATGTAGTTAAAAAATTCATAGGTTTCCTCGTTCTCTCTTTCCGGTTGAGGTTTCGGGGCATGTGTTTTATTATAGACCTGCTTCATCACAGCTTAACATAAGAACATTATTGGAGCCTCCCTGGTTTGTCCACTGTAATCACCAAGGCAAACAGTGCTGACTTTCCCGCCATTAATCAAGTTTCGATGTTCGAAGTATGTTATGTGATTTTCCATTTTTTCCCATGCTTTCATTTAAACCTGAAAACGATAGAACCAAGTAGTGAGGGAAATCATCCAGTCTTGAGTTTAGATGAGTATTTGGGGGAATTTCACTCAAGTGGTTCCATCAGTGAGATAATCAGATGTGTTTCATCTTTTTTTCTATGTGAATATTATCTATGGCTTCTATCTGTGTTTATTAGCAAGAAAAGCATTGGTGGAGTTCATTGAAGTTTTGGTGATTTAGTTTCTTTGTATTCCAGGGTGATTCTAAGGAATGCAAAAATTAAATCTTATGCATGTTGTGTTTGTGTATATGTGTAATTAATAGGCCTTTAGAGGACGCATTTGCGTTCTTCCCCGGCTTTGTTCCCTGCACCAGGAGGTTTCTCTGCTCTCAGCCTCTCCTGTCATTCTCTCTGCCTAAATGCTGATGCCTGATGGAGGTAACTTCACCTGGGTACTGGCAAGGAAAGGACAGCAAGTTGTGCCTCATTTGAGCCATTTAACTTCCCAAAGGAAAGAGAAAAACAGCAACAAAATTTTTAGAAAGAAAAATCTTGCCAACTTTTACATGTTGTGGCCCTAGATCTAGACTAGACAGCCCTTTTGTAAATGCCACTGTTGGGGAGGACCCAGTTTTGGGGGGGCCTGAAGCTTATGCAATTTGAGAAGTTCTCTTTAAGAAAAAGAATACAAAATTATTCATTCAAAAGTAAAAATAAAATTAAATATTTATGAAATAATGAGAAAAAAACAATAATGGCACATTGTAAATTTTTAAAAAGCTAAAAAAAATAACAGAATCCAGAAAAAATACAGTATTTAATTAACACACCTCTATAATACTTTTTCTTTACATTTTTTGCTGCATAATCTTTGCTCAACACTTTCTATAACCATTTTGTAATATCATTTTTCATAGATAGAATAGAAAGATAACTTGATTTTCCTCCTAAACATGATTGGCTGAAACTTGTTTATATTATTGGTAGTTTAGGAAATATTATTTTGGCTTTGCAATTTGTCATCGTTAATGTCATATAAACTGTTAGAATTGTCAAAATTGGGAAAATTCCATCATGTTTCTTTTGCTGTGGGCAATGGGAATGACACCAGGTCTTAGACCGGTTCAGCAACCTCGGTACTTGAGTTCTGGCTAGGAAAGAATTCAGAGCCAAGACTCCAGCTATAAGAGAACATCTATATATATATATAAAAGCCTAAGTGACCGAACGACCAAATGACCGTTTGCTATGATGTGCACTGACCACCAGGGGGCAGATGCTCAATGCAGAAGCTGCCCCCTGGTGGTCAGTGCACTCCCACAGCCAACATCCCCCTGCTGGCCAACCTCCCTCAGTCCCTCCCCCTGGCCAGCTGGCCCCGATTGGCCCCAATCACCGGCCAGGCCAAGGAACCCCGCCTGTGCACGCATTCGTGCACCGGGCCTTTAGTTTATTTATAAAATCACGGAGGTGGGAGAAGTAATTCATAGAAGAAATGGGCCAAGGAAACGAGTTATAGAGGCAAAGGAAGGGCTCTAGGAGCTTGGGAGTGAGGAAGGTGACATGCCTGGGGGTAGGGTTCGAAAGGGGTAGGAGGAAGGGAAAGGCAGGGGTGTGCTCCAGGGAGGGAGCATGCTGGTCCTCCATCCTAAAGGTTTTAAGGGTATTTTAGGGAAAGTCCCACGGGAAGATCTCAATAGAATATTCAGCAGCTTTCCAGGTGTGTCCTTTCATGGCCATGGTCTCCATTGATAGGTGGGCACCAGAGCAGGGGGTGATTATTCAGTGCAGCTGGTCCTGAGGTCAGCCTTGGTGTCCCTTGTCTGGTTGTCCTGCTTTTCTGGGCCTGGAGCTGAAATACAACTGAGGCCTAGATGTTATCTCTAGGGAGTAAAGGTCAGGGGTCCAAACAGATTGACCAGTGATATGCTAGGGGAGGAAAGGTCACCCTGGGGGCGAGGTCTCACCCTACAATGGTCCTTTGCTAAGCACCTGGGGCTTTCCACCCTGGTGACCTTCTGTACCTGGCCCGTGGTCTTGCTCTGCTCACGTCTAACTGCCCACCACACTTTCGTATATGAGCGATAGGATTTGGAGGGATTTTCCACCTCCACAGGCCCATCTCTGTGTTCATACGTTCAAACCTTGTCCCATTCCAGTACCAAAATCCTCCAGCACTGGTGACCCAGGGCATGTTCATATAGTGGTATAACCTCTAGACCTACACCTACCTTCCTGCCACATGCTAGGTGAGATGGCTCAGTGAGGGAAACACATTGCTGCAGACTATTGCCTGCCAGGGCCACCAGCAACAACTTAAGCAACTGAGAACCAGGCGACTATCTTACTCTAAAATCAGATTAAATGTTCTCCTTAGACCCTAAAATGCCAGTGGTCACTCCTGCACTCCACACTTCCAGCCTGTGAGAAGATCTGCGATTAAAATATCTGGCTTTTAAAATGCTTACAATACCCCGTGTGCCCACACTACTAGGGTCCTCTCGGGGGCCCATGCACGTAAGCGGCCCTGAAGCTTGGGCTTCATTAGCTTCGTGGGAACAATGCCTGACCACACTGTGGGTCGTGGTGAAGAGGGATTGAGAGTGTAGAGTAATCAGGCTGCCAGTGCCCGCTATCTGTGTGCCCTGGCAGGCTCAGGCACACGGGAGTCTGGTAGGGAGGGAGAGGCGGAAGGCTGATGCAGAAGCCACAGGCAGTGGGGAACAAACCTGGCTGCAGGGTGTTTGACCCAAAGGAAGGCAGCCGGATTACTCGCTGTCAGATCTCACCATCGTGGTAAACTCAGGTAGGAGGGCCAGCAGGAAGCCAGCCACTGCAGTGTGGAAGGAAGAACATGAGCTCGCGAGTCTTGGAGATCTGGACTCCAATCTTCTTCTATATGCCCCCAGCAGCTGTGTGACCCTGGGCATGTTACTTAACCCCTCTGAGCCCCACTTCCCTTATCTATATAAAACTGGGAGTGATACCCACCTTTTGGGGCTGTTGAAAAAATTAGTGGGAAACAAAAACATAGATGTGCCTGGCTCACAAGTACCAAACTTCAGTGGACTTCCTTCCAGGAGGCAAGCAAAACTCAAGTCAGGATGGAAACATTCCCGCAGATCTTCATCATCAGTCCATTTGTAATAAGATCCCAGCCTGTGGTTAGAGATAGAAGAAGTAGAAGCTAGTCCTCTGGTTGAAAGGATCTGCAGGGGCCAAGATGGCTGTCAAGGTCTCAGCCAAAGTCCATGAAGCTCAGGATGGGCCTGCATTTGGCGGGGAACTGACGTAGCAGGCAGAGAAGCCGGGCCAAAATGCTTTCACATACCCTCTGTCTGCATGGAGGGAGGGAGGAAAGACAGACACCAGAGCTCCTAGGCCCCCACCGGGGGCATCAGCACACTGGCATGAGGTGGCAAGGCTTGCCCCAGAGCTCAGCAGCTGAGACTGCTAATGTGCAACCTGCCAGGGCCAAGACAGACCCTGGCTGCAGGTGGGAGGTGGCAGAGCCGAAGATCCTACAGGCTGAAAAAGATGGACCAGCCAACTCCAAAGAACCTGGAAATACCTCCCTCTGTATGCTCCACCAGCATCACAAGATGAGCAAAGGATGGCAATTAAAACCTACAAGATCCTCTATTAAACAACAGAAAAGCATCCTACATCTTCTCTGTATCAGTCTCTGTAGTGATGAGTGATACTCATTATTTCCAGAGCATTTATCAGCTGTTCTTTGTTTACGTTAATATTTTGTTTTCCCCTTTCTATTTGCTTCCCTCTCTCGTGCTCCCGGGAAGGCCTGAGGGCTTGGGTGTGCAGTCCTCCTCGCCTGAGGGAGTCTGCTTGCAGGCGGTGTGCTGGTCAGTTTCCCCACCCGCTGTGTTCAAGTCCTCTTCTAAATGCACTTAGGACCCAACACTGCACCATCTCCTCCTCCTCTATCATTTGTTTAAAGATACTTACTGGCCCTAGCCAGTTTGGCTCAGTGAATAGAGCATCAGCCTGCGGACTGAAGGGTCCTGGGTTCAATTTCGGTCAAGGGCACCTGCCTGGGTTGCAGGCTCGATCCCCAGTGGGAGGCGTGCAGGAGGCAGCCAATCAATGATTCTCTCTATCATTAATGTTTCAATCTCTCTCTCCCTCTCCCTTCCTCTCTGAACTCGGTAAAAATATATTTAAAAAAATAAAGATACTGTAACACTGACTCTAGAACAGGCGTCAGCCATGGCCTGCAGCTTCCCCTGTTATGAATACGGTTTGACTGGAGGAGTCATACTCATTTGTTTACCCGCTGTCCTTTCACATGACGACAGGTTGAGCAGATGCCGCAGAGCCCCATGGCCCCCAGGGGAAAAGACCCTCGCTATGCGGCCGCTTACAGAAGTGTGCTGGCCCTGCTCTGGACGGCAGTGTGGCCTGGTCAGAATTTGTCTGTGGCCATCAGCGCTCTTTCTGTTTCAGCCTTGATTGCCCAGCACTCATCGGCCCGCCTCTCTCTTCACCTTCTAAATGGCCAGCTCTCCCCACCCTCAACCTTGTGTCGCCTACGAGAGCATGTTTAGCCCATGGAACTGTGAGCAGCCCATCAGGGGGGTGTTTGGGAGGGAGGTGAGGGAACCTTGCAGGCAGTGCTTTTCAGGTGAGCTGTGTGGCTCAGCTGCTGCGTTGGAATCATCTGAGCAGCTAACTGTGCAGGCAGAGCCCAGGGATCGTCAGGGAGGGAGGAAAGGAGGGAGGGAGGGAAAGCCCGGTCTCTGTCCAGGCCACTGTTCCCCAAAGCGCCCGATCCCCAGCTCCGTGCGGGCAGCTGGCGAATGTGGCGCCCCTGCGGGCGCACTGCCTGAGTGTTCACAGGTTATGAGTCTGACGCTCCGTGAAGTTTGGAGTGAGACATCCCAGCGCCCTAGTTTACAGGACAGACCTTTCTTTAAAGAGGAACAACCAAGAACAAGTTTCCAAAATAACGAAGTGGACTCTAGGCCCCAGCGCTTATAATCCGTCTTTTAATGTTCACTCGCAGAACGCAGGCGGGGGTGGGGTGTGGGGGGAAGCAGAGCAGAGGCATCCGTGGGAACACTGTGGAAAGCTAGGGGCCGTGATGGGGCAGGAGGGGGTGGTGGAAAGTGAAGGGTTGTCAGTGACTTTGTGTGGCTGTATCTGGAGGCCTGGCCCACAGGCCCATGGAAACCATCACTGTGGTTGAAATGTCTCACTTTTTAATGTATGAAGCACGTCTGGTTCCGAGCCTGTCCTAGACCGGTGGCCAGAAACCTGTGTGAGGATGGCCCGACTGGTAGACGGACCCAAGCACCCCTTCCTCTCCACCCAGGCCCTCTTCCCGGGGGGTTCGCCGTAAAGCCCGTGGGCCATGCAGGGTCTGTCGGAGCCCGCAGTTCCCCGGGCTTCCTCACACCTGGCTAATGACAGGGCGTGAGCGGCACTGGCTTCGCTGTTTGACAGCTATACCAACTTTCGTGCTGACAGACCTGCCTTCCTTGGATCTGGGAAGTCACCTCCGAGTCAGGAATGGTGGTGGCAGCATAACTAACTCAGCGCGTGAGCCACGCAGTGCGGCGTTTCTGTTGGCCCAGGTCCGATGCTGACATTTGGGCAGGCTGGGTCCCGTCACTGAGGAGCTGACCGAGATTGCAAAAGGGAGTCGATGTAGAAGAGCAGCTTCCCTTTCCAGTGTGGTCCGGCTGCTGCCCCAGGGAGAGCCCTCGTGGCCACGTGGCCGCAGCATGCAGCCAGCCCGGGTTAAGCAGGCAATGAGCTTAAAACTCCAGTTTGCAATCTTTATTTTGTGACCCAAGCAATTATTTTATGTTTATATAGGATGCCCCCCCCAAAAGAATGTACACACACACACTTTGAATAATTATAACAACAGTGTTTATTAAAATATATTTCATTTTCAAAATTGAGCTATCAGTTGCTAAAGTGTATATATTTTGGGGGACATCCTATATATATTTTTTCATTTTTAGAAAAGAGAGGAAGAGAGAGAGAGAAAAAAACATCGTGAGAGCCACATCCATTGGCTGCCTCCGGTACACCCCACAGGAAATCGAGCCTGCAACCCGGGCAAGTGCTCTGACCGGAAATGCAACCAGCAACCTCTTGGTGCACAGGAAGGTGCCCAACCAACTGAGCCACACTGGCCAGGTCCCAGCAATTATTTCAGCTTGGTGATGGGTTTGTAAATCTGGTACAAGAGTTAGCCTTTTGTAAGTAATCTGATTACATGCATAAATCAAAGCAGAATTCCTAAATTTGCTGATTTTCTGATGGCTCTTGAAACAAGTAGAATTCCTAAAGCATAAACCTGTACTAACCCAGGCTTTGACTTATTTTATCTGTGCAATAATTTAATTAAATTTATACTCATCATTCCGGGCTCAGTGTGAAAGTAACAATTTACCGTTGTTAAGTGGCTTCTGTTGACTTTAGACATTGGGCATAATGGGTAGTTTCTCTGTAAACAAGATTGTCACATAAAAATAGATTAACTTACCCTATAACCATCACAGATTTGAAAATGGGGGAGCTCACTTTTATCTAAACTTCATTCCCTCAACTGTGTGTGAGCAGGAAGACTGGGGTAGAGGCCTGGACTCTGCCATTGACCAGGAAAGAGGAAGTGTCTTTACCTTCAGAGGGTGCCCGTGAGTCTTAAGAATGTCCATAGATATGGACATATTTATATATGTGGACATATTTATATATAGCCATATATACACATGCATTCATATAGACATATAGTTGTATACATAATAGTAACTATTACTATGGAGGCAATGGAGCCACCTGAGTGCACAGGTTAGATGTGGAAGGCCCTGAGGTCATGTGGTACATGAAGTGTGACGTGACAGCAAACTCTGGGGGACCTCAGGTGGATCTCCCTCAGTAGATGGCGGATGCTGGAGCCGAAAAGTAATGGACTGCAGTCTGTATGGGATTTGAAGAAGTAGAGCAGGCAGCTTAAGGGTTTTAAATTAACAGACAGAAGAAAAATGGGCTGGCACCTTGAGGGGAAGGAGAAAGCAAAGAAATAATTTGTGGTAGATTTTTGCAGGTCTTGCTCACTTTCCAGACCACTGCCACCTGAGATGAAATAGCACTCACATTTGATGCTCACCCCAACCTGTTATTCTTGGGTCCTCAGCCCCCTGAGAATGTCCCCTTCCATTAATTTTAAGATTCCATAGACAGCATTTCACATCTGCACAGAATCGAGGTTTCTCACCCAGATCCTGGCAGCTGCTTTCCTCCTCTCCCGCTCTGGCTCCTTCAGTGCCACCTGCTGCCCACGCCAAGCGAGGAGGCCGGGCCTTTCCCCGCTGGCATCGGTTTCCATGAGGCCAGTGCCCAAGTCTGTGCCCGTGCTGTCTACATTGCTTCTTTTTTCCCCATTTTGTGCATTATTTTTTTCCCAGCTTTCTTGAGGTATAACTGACAAATAAAAATTATACATATTTAGGGTATACCACATGATGTTTTGATATATGCATACACTGTCAAATGATTACCACAATCAAAACTAATTAACATATCATCACTTCACGTGATTGCCTTTGCGTGTGTGTGGTGAGGACATTTAAGATTTACTCTGTTAGCAAATTTCAAGAATGCAATGCAGTATTATTAACTATAGTCCCCATGTTGTAGATTAGATCTCCAGAGCTCATTCTGAATAAGTTATAAGAATAAGGGGTGGTCAAAGAGGTCAAAAATCCTATATGCAGGATGAAGAAGCTCTGAAGATCTAACGTATAGCATGGTGACCGTGGTTAATAATACCACATTGCCCCAGCTCCTGGCAACCACTGTTCTGCTCTCCGCATCTTTGAGTCTGACACTTTTAGGTTCCTCATGTAAGTGAGATCATGACGTGTTTGGCTCTCTGTGCCTGCACTATTTCATTTAACATAATGTCCTCCGGGTTCATCCATATTGTGCAAATGACAGGATCTCCTTCTTTTGAAGGCTGAATAATATATCATTATATATATACCACATTTTCTTCATCCTGATAGTTTCCATATCTTAGCTATTGTGAATGATGCTGCCATGAATGTGGGAGTGCAGATAGCTCTTTAAAATATTACTGATTTCATTTCCTTTGGTGATATACTGGAGTGAAATTGCTGGATTATATACGGTTCTATTTTTAATTATTTGTGGAGAACCCCCATATTCGTTTAATAATGGTTGTACCCCCATAGCTTCTTGAGGCTTTATCTTCATTGCTCTCTGGCCTCTGGTGTGGCCTCTTGGTGCCGTGAAAGGGCAGGTTCTGGGTGCCACTGCCACCACTGCTGCTCTCTTGGGGCCCTAGACTTTTTAATGGCACCAATATTATTCAACAGTTATAGCAATGACAGACACAGAATGTAATAGCTTACCAAAATTGCAGATTTATGCCACATTTTAATTTTACAAACATTTATTTAATTCAAAACACCAGACACTGTGAAAACTGCTGGCAATAAAATGATGCATTATAAACAAAATGCACTGAGAAACTATCCAAATGAAAAGAACCCGGGGTTAAGACAAACAACATTAAATGGGACAGAAGTAAATGTAAAGTTCTACTCTTAGTTTTAAAAAGTCAACATCATGCCGAAACCGGTTTGGCTCAGTGGATAGAGCGTCAACCTGCGGACTGAAAGGTCCCAGGTTCGATTCCGGTCAAGGGCATGTACCTTGGTTGCGGGCACATCCCCAGTAGGGGGTGTGCAGGAGGCAGCCGATCTATGTTTCTCTCTCATCGATGTTTCTAACTCTCTCTTCCTCTCTGTAAAAAATCAATAAAATATAAAATATATTAAAAAAAAAAGTCAACATCATAAAAGGCCTTCAGATTGAAAAGGAAAAAGTGAAAACCTCTTTATTCGCAGATGACATGATCTGGCGTATAGATAACTCTAAGGAATCCACTAAAAACTATTAGAACTAACAAAAGCAAGATTGTATGGTACAAGATTAATATGTAAAATGTATTTCTATACATTTTTCTGTGAACAACTTGAAAATACAAATAAGAAAATTCTATTTACAAACTATCAAAAAATAAAATATTTAGGAATAAATTTAATAAAGGAAGTACAAAACTTATGCTCTGAAAACTACAAAATATTATTGAAAGAAATGAAAGAACATCTAAATAAATACAAAGGTTGTCCATGTTCATGGATCAGAAGATTTAATATTGTTAAGTTAGTAATGCTCCCCAAATTGATCCTCAGAGGCAATGCCATCTCTATCACAATCCCTGCTGGCTTCTTTGTTGAAAGTACAAGTTCATCCTAAAATTTATATAGAAATTCAAAGGACCCAAATAGTCAAAATATTCTTGAAAAAGGGAAAGTTAGAGGACTCACCACTTTCTAATTCCAAAACTTACTGCGAAGCAACAGTAACTGAGATAGTATAGTGATGGTAAAAAGATAGACATATAGACCAATGGAATAGAACTGAGAGCTCAGAGATAAACCCACATTTCTGTGGCTGATTGGTTTTCAATAAGGATATCAAGACCATTCAAGGGAAAGAATGGTCTCCTCAATAATGGCACTAGGACAACTGGATACCCACATTCAAAAGAATTAAGTTGAACCCTGATCTCATACCCTATGCAAAAATTAGCTCAAATAGATTAAAGAGCTAAACTTATAAATTCTTAGAAGAACACATGAGGATAAATCTCCGTGACCTTGGATTTGGCAATGATTCTGTGGATATGACACCTAAAACATAAGCAAGAAAAGAGAAAATAGATGAATTGAACTTCACCAGAATTCCAATGTTTTATATTTCAAACAGTACCATCAAACAAGTGAAAAGACAACTTACAAAATGGGAGAAAAGTATTTGAAAATTGATATATCTGATAAAGGTCTGGTATCCAGAATATATAAAGAATACTTATAACTCAATAATAAAAAGTCCAGTAACCAGTTAAATATGGGCAATGGATTTGAATAGAAATTTTTCCAAAGAAGACATACAAATGAAAACATACTGACGCTCATTAGTCATCAGGGAAAAACAAATCAAAACCACAAGATACCACTCCACACCCACGCTGGTAGCTAGATCAAAAAGTCAAGTGCTGGAGAGGATGCAGAGGAACTGGAACTCTCACACACTGCTGGTGGGAATGTAAAATGGTTCAGTCCCTGTTGAAAACAGCCTGGCAGTTCCTCAAAAAGTTAAACATAGACTTAACATATGACCCAGCAATTCCACTCCCAGGTATATATCCAAGAAAATTGAAAGCATGTATACACCAAAACTTGTATAGGAATATTCATAACAGTAGTCTTCACAATAGCTAAAAGGTAGAAACAACCCAAATGTCCATAAATTGATGAATGTGTAAACAAGATGTGAGATATCCATCCCATGGAATATTAGTCAGCCCAAAAGGGAATGAAGCACTGGCACATACTACAACATGGATGAGCCTGGAAAACATTATGCTCAGTGAAAGATGCCCATCACAGGAAGAAGCATGATTCTGTTTAAGTGGCATGTCTAAAATAGACAGTCTACGGAGACAGAAAGTAGAGAAGCAGTCGCCTAGGGCCTGAGGGATTGAGGACACGGGGAGCAATAACTAAAGGGTGCATGGTTTTTCCTCAGCATGATGCACATGTTCCAACACTGATTGTGAGGATAGTTGCACAATGTTGTGGCTTTGCCAAAAATCATTAGCTTGTACACTTTAAATGGGTAAAGTTTGTACTATGTGAATTATATCTCAATAAAGCTGTTTCAAACAAACAAAAAGAAAATGGCAAAGTAGGATATCAGGAGCCAAGGTCTCGATAGGCTTTGTGGGAGTCAGCGGGCTCATGTGGCTGCTGCCACCAACGCCAACGAGACCCTGGAGTTGGAGAGAGGCAGTGTGCAGAGCACAGCAATAGTGACAGTCGCACTTACGGAATTGCTTTGGTCGCTGGAAATGGCAAATTCGGTTTGAACACCCATTCTTGAAGGTTGTTATGAATATCCATGAAGAGAGAGCTCATGGGGACAAGGGGTGAACCTGCCTTCACAGGCCTTACAGTGTGGAAGGCAGACAGGCTAAAAAAGTAATGAACGATAAAAAGTATGGTAATAGGCCGGTGTGGCTCAGTGGTTGAGCATTGACCTATGAACCAGAAGGTCACAGGTTCGATTCCCAGTCATGGCACATGCCCAGGTTGCAGGCTTGATTCCCAGTGTGGGTCATTGATTGGAGGTAGCTGGTCAATGGTTCTCTCTCATCATTGATGTTTCTCTCTCTCTCCCCATCTCCCTTCCTCTCTGACATCAATAAAAATATGTATTTTTAACCTTTTGCACTCGGATGTCGAGGGTGACTCGACACGCTTAGCATTAGAATAAAGGAATCGAGAAAAAAGCAAGCGAGTGCAAAGGGTTAAAAGTATGGTAATAATTACAGGAGAATAAGTCTGAGAGAGTGTTTAACACAGAAAAGAAAAACCAAGGCAAAATATGCTGAAGGGGTAACCAGTGAAAGGGTAAGACTTAAGCTCATTCAGTTCCAAAAATGTGCAACATCTACCACATGGAAGATGTCGTCCATAAAGTAGAGTCCTGCAAAAACCCATGAACGAGGTGTTCTCTGATCAGAAAACTTGAGAGAAGCCAAAGTAATCCACCCTCCCTTTTAACGAGTCAGAGGATGCATTGATTTACTAAAGGTCTAGGGCAGTGATGGCGAACCTATGACACGCGTGTCAGCACTGACACGCGTAGCCATTTCTGATGACACGCGGCTGCTGAGGTGGCCACATGCCGAGGATGAAACATTTGCTGCTCCTGAGGATGAAACATTTGCGACTCTAACTCCAAGACTCTAGTCGCAAATGTTTCATCCTCCCCTATTAGACACACTGTGCCAGAGGTCTGTAGGCCAAAACAACAGAAGTCTGGCACAGAGCGTCTAGTTCTGGGACTTCCGGTTAAGCCGGGATCTTTGCCCTCACTTCCGCCGGCAGAGCAGGGAGCAGCGGAATGCAGCTGGGGACGCATCTCTGGGGGCCCTGCCATTACTAGTAACCAAATAACAGTTAACCACAGCAACCATTATCTACTGTTCTGGGGTGTCATGGATTTCTAATCCATCATTACTGAGATAAGTGAGGGGGAGGCTGGGAGAGGCAAGGGTTTGTGGCGTGCTATGGGTGCCGTTTCCCGCCATTAGAAATAGCAGCAGCCATTTTAATTCACATAAGGAACACCATCTTGCTCCATAGTGCAGACGCCATTTCACCACTATTACTGTTGTGCATCCTTATTAACCCCTATTTTTGCTTATTAACCCTGCTCTTTCCTAAAAGACAGTTATATGCACCATTTTGTGGTTAGTTAGGCTAGTTAACCCCTAATTGCCTGCAGGCCTAACAACTATCTATAATTCTATCTTCTGTCACTGCCCCCCTGATGGAGAACCCAAAAAATAAAAAACTAAGGTTTAGTAAAGGAAGTGGTAGTAGCAGTGGCCGACCCTTTCAAGAGACATGGACCGAGATGTATGGCTTTATAGAAAAAAATGGCACATCATTTTGCGTTCTATGTACTGAAACGGTAGTAAGCAGAACGTGGAATATAAATAGACATTTTGAAACTAATCATTCCCAGCTCTTGGAAAAAAGTGAGGATGAAAGGAAGGAATACATTTCCAGGCAGCTACACCTTTATAAGAGCCAATCTAATTCCATCCTTAAATTTATGAAAGGCTCTACAAATTTAACATCTGCAAGTTTGAGCATTGCTCACTCTATAGCTCAGCATGGAAAAGCGCTCAGTGAGGGAGAATTTATTAAAGAAACTCTCCTAAGATGTGCACCAGTTCTATTTCACGATATGAAGAATAAATATGCAATTATTAAGAGAATATCTGAGTTACCACTCAGTAGAAATATCATAAAAGACCGAATAATGAGACTGAACACAAACGTACAACATCAATTAAAGAGAGACATAAGGAAGTGTAAATATTTTTCAATCTCTCTTGATGAAACTACTGATGTCACATCACATGCTCAGTTGACCATTATTGGTCGATATTCTGATGGTCTCACAATGAGAGAAGAGTTGATAAAGTTAGTATCAGTGTCAACAAGTAAATCAGGAAGCGAAATATGTAAGGTTGTTATACAAACATTTCATGACCTAAGCATTGATATCTCTAAAGTTGTGTCAGTGATGACAGATGGGGCACCAAATATGGTGGGGGGAAAAAGTCGGATTTGTCAAATTGTTTACAGAAGCTATTGGACATCCGATTGTGCCTTTTCATTGTATTATCCATCAGGAGGCTTTATGTGTCAAGGCAGGATTCACCGACTTAAACGACTTAATGTCAGTTGTTACAAAAATAGTTAATTTAATAGATGCTCGCCCCCTTCACAAGCGAGAATTTTCAGCACTTTTACTGGAGGTTGATTCCACCTACAGTGGACTGCTGATGGACAATAATGTAAGATGGCTGAGCCGAGGCAAAGTTCTTGAGCCCTTTGTGGAGTGCTTTGAAGAAATTAAGGTATTTCTTGACGATAAGGATCTGGGAAACTTTCCTCAGCTTAATGATGATAAGTGGGTCAACACCCTGATGTTTTTTACAGCTCTCTCTGTTCATATTAATGAACTGAACTTAAAGTTACAAGGTTTTGGCAAAAGTATTGACATTATGTTTGGATACATAAAAGCTTTTGAAAGTAAAGTTAAAGTTTTCAAGCGAGATGTAGGAACTAAAACTTATAAGTATTTTCCTCGAGTAACAAAGTATTTTGAGAAGGCCAGTGCAGCTGTACAAAATGAAATGGAACTCTTGCATATGAAGTACCAGCATGTTTTAGACTCATTACTTGACCAGTTTAGTGATAGATTTAGTCAATTTAGAATTCTAGAACAGACCATGAAAATAATTAAGTATCCTGATGTAGTAGTCTACAGTAGTTTGGAATTAAATGGTTTCCAATGGATGCAAATTGATGATTTGGAGATGCAACTTGCAGAATTTCAAGACAGTATCTGGGCTCAGGTGTTTGTCGACTTGAGGTCAAAGCTTTGAGAATCTGGAAAGGTGCCGCTTGGAGAATCAAGTGGAGTGCCACTATGAACAGGAAATTTGGAGTGCCTGGAACCGACTACCAGACACTTTTAGCATCCTGAAAAATATAGCAATGGCTTTACTCACAATTTTTCCCTCTACATACTTTTGTGAGGCCTTATTCTCAGCGTTAAATAATATCAAAACCAACAAAAGAAACAGATTGACAGATGAAGTTAGTAGCGCTTGCTTGGGCCTGAAGTGTACAAAATACCAACCTTCAATTGAAGATCTAGCCAATGAAATTCAGCAACAAAAAAGTCACTAATAGGCAGGTTAGTTAAAGAATTCACCCTCACTTATCTTAGTTCACGGCACCCCACACAAGCTAAATAATATCAAGACCAACAAAAGAAACCGACTGACGGATGAACAAAGAAGTCACTAAGCAGGTAAGTTAAATATTTAGTTTTTGGTTTATTAAATACAATTATATATAACAATTATACATTTATGTTACTTAAACTATAAATATCGCGAAATAATGTTTTTTCCTCAAAGTGACACACTACCCGAGTTATGCTCAGTTTTTTGGCGAAGTTTGACACACCAAGCTCAAAAGGTTGCCCATCACTGGTCTAGGGCAACCCCATTCAACTGTTTGTTTTGTTTAACTAATCATTTTAAGGCCTGTTTGATCACTGCACTGCCCCACCCTTTTATATGCATAAGACCTTTAATGGGGCAGAAACTCACATTTCTTGCAGCATAGCGCAGGAAATACCGTTACAGGCACCAACGTGGCCACTGAGGAAAGAGATGCAGAGTATAAAAATGATCGTCATTTTGCCTGCCCTCAGGAACCTTCCACCGTCCAGGGCTTGGAGAGGAGGGAGCTGCCGAGGAAGCGCTCAGCGCTCAATGAGCCCACTCCTGCTTCCCCGTTTGTACTAATTCTCCCTCCTCCACCCGACCAAGAGGCTATTGCTCCTCTTGCTGCTGCAAATTGCGAAGCTGTGTGTCTTCCCCATTCTAACTTCACTTTGGAATAGAGACACAGAGAGCAGAGCCCAGGCCAGGGCCTCTAAGTTGTCCCTTCATTCGTGCCTTAAAAGACCTAGAATCTGGAGACTGTTTTAATTACAGTAACTTGTGGCTATTTGGGAATGCAGCTATCTCATCTACCAGAAATGCTGTTTGTGACTAGTCTTGGAGTGACCACTAGCACGGGATGTGGGAGACACGGATGCAGATTTTTTCCACCTTTGTTTCCTTTCCCTGAATAAGCTTGGCAGCTCTGCATCCCTGACGGCCCCATCCCCACCTCCCCTTAGGAACTGCCTGATGTGAACAGTATGTTTGCAAGCTGGTCAGAGATGACCCTGGCAGCCACCCTGCCTGGTGAGAAAGCTTCTGGGGATTCACCAGTTCATAGAATCTTATCATCTTTGTCCATAAAATCAAGAGGCATCCTTGTAGGTCTTATCTGCCATTGCTTATATACCTCACCATTCATTCATCTGGATTTGTTTTTTTCTACAGAAAGGACCATGGAATAAGAAAATATCACAATGATTTTTCTCTTCATGAATAAAATACCCCATTCTTTTGCATCTTAATATTAGACTTTCTTTAAAATTTCAGAATTCTAAAAGCATTAATTTTTTTGCTATCAAATTTAACATATGCTTTGGCTTGAATGATGTACTAGGTAGTTCTTCACGTTTCTTTTGTAAAAATACTTTCAAGTGTCTGCCCCTTCTCTTGGACTCCAAAAAGTTCTATTATTATTTAATCTACCAAAAAAAAAAACCAATATTTTCTTATTTGGTACTGAGTATTGATTTATTTTAATTTGTCACTTATTTTATTATAAACATTTTATTTTAGAAAGTTCTTAAGAAAGAGGCTGTAGCTACTTCTTAATATATAAACATCCAAGTAATAAAACCAAGCATTATTCCTAGGACTTAAGATTCACTTGAGTCTTATACTCAAAAAGTAGTACTAAGCCCTGGCCGGTGTGGCTCAGGTGGTTGAGTGTCATCCCATTCACTGAGAGGTCACCAGTTTAATTCCCAGGCAGGCACAGTAGGGGATGTGCAAGAGGCAGCTGATCAATGTTTCTCTCTCATCGAGATGTTTTTCTCTTTCTCTCCCTCTCCCTTCTTCTCTCTCTAAAATCAATAAAAACATTTTTTAAAGGGTAATATTAAATTCTCTTCAGTGCAGGTATACCAGGCACTATCCAGAGTCACTCACCAGATATCACCCTTACCTTCTAAATCATGTAACGATCAAGTCAATAATAAACACTAAACAAGAAAGAAAGCAGGAAGGATGGAACAATCCACACCCCACACTTAAGTCCCTAAAGAATTAAAGAGGAAATGGGTTCTTTACTGAGATTTTCCCAAAGATATCAAGAAAGTTCTTAATGTTCTTGGAAACAAAATATTCCTCATGTAGGGAGTTGTGCAACAAAGGTTTGGTGCCAAGAGTGGGGAAAACGTTGCTGAAAGATGCCAGGACTTCACCGAGATGTGTGTAGAAAGAAACCAAAAAAGAAGGTTCTGCAAGCCAGGAGGAGCTCCAAGCTGAGCTCCGTCATGCTAAGCTGCAGTGATGGGTTTGGGGAAAGGCCGGGGAATGTGCTAAAGCAGCTGGTAAGAAGGGTTGCTGTACCTTTTTTAATTAAATGGAGTTTGTACCATTTGAAGGTGGCTATATGAGAAAGAAGAATATTCTACTTGGAAAATACCCAATTCATTTGGTTCCCGATTATCGGTGGTACACAAGTCATCTGGCATAAATAATCAGAAATCCAGGCAACCCCATGCCAAAGGCAATAGTTTTCACATCTCCACCCATCAAACTTTGTCTAGAACTACTGGAAAAGAAGGGATTCGGTAGATTGGCTTGAATGCCTGTGTACTTCCTGATTCTGGTAAACATCATCTAGTGAGAATGAAAGGGAACCAGAGAAGGAAAGAATCCAGGACATGCCTTACAAATAGCAGGCTCTAGGGAAAGCTTGTTGAACGCAGGAGTGGAATGACAGGAGAAATTTCTCGTCTTGACTCCGTCATTAATCACATGACCTTGGGCAGGTCACTTAACCACTTTATGGTAAATCATCCCACTGACAAATAAAACCTCAATGTCCTCATCTGTAAAAATGAAGGGGTTGAACTCTTGGACTTGTTAGGTCCCTTCCAGCTCTAAAATTCCAGGACGTACAAGATTTGTCTTCCATAAATAGTTTCTGAGTCATTCACAAGGGGAAGTGTTGGAACTACGAATTCTGCAGCAAGAAGTATACCCCCTAGGTTCTGAGAAAGGAGCAGGAAGGGCACTAAGCTTTCATCGCCATTTTTATTATCATCAAGATAATGAAAGCAGTCAGCTTCATGGAGGAAGTAAAACCTAAGTTAGTGGTTTAGATGTCTAAGGAGAAAAGGAAGTCAAGATATTAAATATGGCAGTTTCTGTGCTTTGAGCCATGTTTTTTCCTATAAAACTCAAGAGCCTGATGAAAGCATTAGGCTCAAGGCCTGGGCTCTAAGTCAGGTCCTGGTGTACTTCCTTGGGTACTTCTCCGTGAGTACCTCACTTTCCCAACTGAAAACCAGTAGAGACAAGTTACCTGCCTCAACACGTATAACATACAATGCTGAACTTACTGCCAAACTCCGGATAACTGCAGTAGATGCTGCCATTCAGAAACGGGGAGGATGAGAGGCACACAGCAGCACTGGTCCATATCAGTTATAAAATCTATCCAGGCACATAGTTCCAGTCCTTCATTAGAACCCAATCAACTTCCTGGGAGTTGTTTTCCATGGCTTTGCCTCTTCCCGTGGGTCCAGTCTCTGAAGCATCTGCTTTTTTCAATAAGAAGTGGCCTGAATTTGCCACTGAGCAACTTCTCAGCTTACTTCCTACCCACAAAAGGTTGAGGGTCCAAAGGCTTCTTTTTATGTTGCACTATCTCTGTCTCCTTCGGCCCCAACTGATACAATTTCCTGGGATGCCTTCTATTCCATTTATAATCCACTCCATTAGACAAAACTCACACCCAGGAATCTCTTTTAAGGTAAGTCCTTCTCTGTCTCTAGAAGGATCTGGGAGGCATGCCCTCATTTATGATCCTGAGGAGTTCTTTAGTCTGTCTGAAAGGATCAGAGAGATCTTTATGGGGTCTTAACAAAGGATCTATTGTCCCACCCTAGATGTCATCTTTTCCAGGAAGCCATTCCTTAACTCAAGAACTCTTTGCTGACAGAAAATTCTCTTCTGGACCCTTTAAAATTCCTGCAACTTCTACGAAAAAAATTGAATAGCTTGTATCTTGCTTCCTTTTCCTCCCCTCTGGTTTGATGTAGGCAGCCAGAAGAAGCCAGGCAGTGCCCTCACACTCTTCCTGGAAGTCTTCCTAGCTAAATCATTGAGGGCATTGGGTAAAATTTATATTTTATTGCTGGTGATAATTTGGCTAAACTCCCCCCTAATATATAACAAGAATCTCCTTTCCTCCAGCTCGAATAATATTTCCCTCACTTTTCGTTAAGCCCTCACCCATCTAACACACTCTTTAAAGCTCTCAGGCTCTCACTAGCAGACTCTTCAAGTCCCTCCTGGCTTCCTGTTGCTGTCTAGTTCCAAGGCCAGTGTGACATGTTACAGGTTTTCATTTACAAAATGCCCCAATTCCAGGTACCAAAATTACCCACATCTACTGATTAGTTACAGCTAAGTAACAAATCACGCCAAACTTAGTGGTATAAAATAGCAATAACTTTATCTCTCACGGTTTCTCTGGATCAGGATTTTGGGAAGGGGTTGCCTGGGCAGTTCCAGTTTAGGGCCTCTCTTGTGGTGGCTGGAGCTGGAACTGTGGGGAGAGGGCTGCGGGAGAAGCTGGGAGCTGTCTAGATATCTCCTTACACGTTGTCTCAGGGCCTGCCAGGTGGCCTCTGTCTGGCTTTCTCACATCGTGGCAGCCCCCAGCATGTAAGCAGCCAGATTGCTTCCTTAGCAACTGAAGTCTTTAAGAGCAAGTGTTCCAGCTAACAAGCCAGAGCTGCACCGTCTTTTATGGTCTAGCCCCAGGAACCATCCAGAATTACTTCTGTCACATCATCTTGGCTACAAATGAGCCACACGTACACCAGATTCAAGGAGAAGAAAACTAGTCTTCTCCTCTTGATGGTGAAGGGGCAAAATTCTAGGAGAGTGTATGGGATGGGGCATACACTGTGGCCACAGTGTGCCAACTGTCACGACGGCCAGGGGTGGGGAATGTAAAGTGCCTGGCCCGCAGCCTGACATTCACGTAGTAGCTGCTAAATGAAGTATGTTGTTATTACTCATGTCATTATTACTCACATAATTCAGTGTGAGTTTTTCTAAGTGTTCTCAGAATCTTCTCAGATAAAGCACTGTTTTAACTTCCTTTCTTCTCTATAATTTTACTAGAGGCCCAGTGAATGAAAATTCATGCACTGGAGAGGGTGGTCCCTCAGCCTAGCCTGCCCCCTCTCACAGTCCGGGAGCCCTCAGGGGCAGGAGGTGATCCGGTGATCAAGGGAAGGCGATGCCCCCATCACACCTCTGCTGCTGCCACTGCTGGCAGCACAAGCCTCAGCCAGCCTTGGTTACCTGAGTCTCGGGTGGTCCTGGGCGGCTGGGCAGCCACCATCTGAGGCTTGCCTGCTCCTCAGGCCAGCCCTGGGCAGCTGGAGGGCTGAGGGAACTGGGGACTCCGGAGGCAGGCATGCAGCAAGGCTGAGGGGACTGGGCGCCACCATCTTGTGGCTGTGGGTGCTGCCATCTTTGAGGGTGGGGCAGTCAATTAGCATATTCCCTCTTTATTAGATAGAATCATTACCTTTTATTGCTAGCAGGATACTTTTGTAGATAATTTGATATTTCATAAAATCACAGAATACTAGAGCTAAAGTCATCTTATTTAGCCTGTCAACCAACCATGTTATTTTTAGATGCAAGTCCAGAGCTTAGTGCAGCACAGCCATTTGCTGTGCACACAAAGTCAGGCAACTTACTGTTAACAGAGAACAGGCTCACAGACCACTTGTGTGGACTCCCAAACCAGTGCTTTTGCCCTGTAGCATTCCTACTCCTCTCATCAAGAAAGGTGTGATAGCTGACTTTTTCATCCTTTGGAATAAAAGTTTACATTTCCCCTTATTTGATGTCTTCACAATCCGCTCAGCTTTCCCATCGTCTGGCAGTGAGCCTTCCACTGCCGGCGATCAGAGCATTGCCTTGGAATAGATGATGCTCCTGTGGGCACATTTCAGGGTTAGTGAGAAGGCACTGGCGCTGGTGAATGCAGGGATGGAGCCTCTCCAAAGGAGAAAATAATGAAGTGCTCCCCTCTCTCCCAGCATCTCTCATCTGAAGCAAGAACTCTGATCGCCCAACAATCATTTTCACTTCTAGTGCTTTATTAATATCTTTGGAAAGATCCTTTGGGCCCAATTTGTCCTTTGAGCATGTACATTTAACTTCCTTCTAATTTAGTAAGAACGTTTGCATACATCCAAGGGTGAAATTTGGCCAGAGGATAAGAAGAAAAAAACTGGCACAGGTCGAACACATCACCAGTGGTTCGATTCTGGATGTATTTTCTGCCTTCTGCGTCCTCCCTGGACCCTGTGCACTGCTCTGAAGAAGACCTTAATTTTCCTTTTTGAAATGACTAACAACATCAAGTTGTAGTGCCTAGAGGTTTGTATTAAGTAGTTCTGTAAGGTTTGGTTTGCTCATTTTTAAGACCTTTATCCTTTCATCCTCTTCTCATGTGGCTCTCCCTAGCAGCTACTTTTTTGTTTTGTTTTTATTAAGCCAGCGCTGGGGGAAATACTCCATCCCGGAACCGTGTAGCTGCTTGAAGGCACTAAATTACTGCTGTTCTTGTCACAGTCATCATCCCTTTCTGATCTTTAGGTTTCATGTTTGAGATTTTTGCTCAAGTGCTAGCATTCTTCATCTCCTATCCTGGCAAGAAGTAAGACATAAATAATCTGAGGTTATTTTTAAAGATAACATTAATTACGTAGGTCTGTGCAGACCTCACGTCCAGCTGAGAAATCTCTCAAGCCCATTGCTATGACCATCCTGATGTTTAAAGAGATGTATCCCAACTTATGTGATGTGGGACAAAAACAATTTGGAAAATTAATAGCCTTCTTTAGGAAAAAGCTGAACCTCAAAAAAAAAAAGGAAAAAAATTTCACAAAAGAAATCAAATAGTCAAAGGCAATTTAGAAAACAAATATTATATATAAAATTGTGAAAAAATGGGAAATAGTTGAAAACCTATTGCTAAAGCTGTCCTCACTAATTCTGATGAAGATAGGAAGGTGGACATTTGGCCACTTGGACTTTCAGAGTTGAGTCAATGCTGAACATAGGTGTTTCCCCAGGTACGTGTGTTTTCTGGAAAATGTATCCTTTCTGTGTGTCACAGTCCAAGTGTTCAGAGCACACCGTTCCAGCTGACACAACACAACTGCCTGACAAAGATCCCAAAACTCAGTGGCAAGAAGCCACAACCATTTCATCATAGTTCACTGTTTTGTGAATCAGGCATTTAGACAGGGGCCAGCTCCATGTGACATGGAATCTCCAATGACAGTCAGCTGGGTGGGGCTGAGGGTTGGAGATGGCTCTTCCACCTGGTGCCTGACAAGGGACACCTGTCCTCCAGGTAGCCCCTGGGCCTCTCCCCTGGCCTTTCCTGCAGGGTGGTCAGGCTGCTTACTTAGAGGCTCAAGTCTCCCAGAGGGAAGAAATGGAGATTGTTAGTCTTCTTAAAAGCTAGGCCCAGACTGGCATATGGTTACTTCTGTGAGACCATGTTGGTCAGGTTAGCTGCAGGCCCATCTGGGCTTAAGGGGAGGGTACAAGAGTCCACCCTCGGATGGCAGGATTGTCAAAGTATCCATGGGCGCCTTGAATCTGCCACTTTGTTCGGTATTGCCTGGTGTGGGCTCTGGAACCCGACTACCTGGATTCAAATCCCACTTTGTAGCTGGGCAACCTTGGGCAAGTTACTTAATTTAATTTCTCTGTGCTCAGTTTTCTCATCTACAAAAGGGAGATAATACGGGGGAGGGGGGGGGAGTAGGTTTATAGTTGTGAATATGTAAAACACAGAGTTTACTCTTGTATTATTATTTATAAATTATTGTACTATTTTCCATACAAACCACCATAAAATGACTTTTGCCTGCCCCAGATATACCATCTCCCTCATAAGACAGTTACTAGAATTCAATGACGTGCAAACTGTAAAGCACTGAGACCTTTGCTGGCCTGGAGTGCGTGCTGGGTAAGTGGCAGCTCTTTCTTTCACCGTCCCTCGTATGTTGGCCTGTTCTTCCTAAGAACGTGCTGATGCCTGTTCAGGCTGGACGTCAGAGGCTTGCCCTGGTTCTGCCCGACACACCCGAGGCGCACGCATGCTGACTCCCGTGAGAGGGAAGGGGTCAGAGTCTCCCACCGGAGGTGGAGTAGGAGCGCTTCTTCAAGCTCCCCACTTGGGAATCGCTCAGCGCTAGGTTGTGTCGATCCATTGCTGTGTGCCAGTTGGTTCAGACACAGGCCTGACTGGGACTGAATGGGACAGCTAGCAGTCGCTAAGCAAAGGCTTCCTGAGTGTTTTTTAATGTTGAACACAGGCGTTGAGGAGGACCGGACGAGGGGGGTGATTTTAGTTAAAGCTTTAGGGATGATGTCTTTGATAAGGACAGTGAGCATTTCCACATTTCATGCTATCTTATCAAATGTCTAGAGCTTTCCTTTCTTCCTTAATCTTGGGAGACATTCTGTCTATGAAAGAGCTTTGCAGGTGGCTGGTCACCTCCGTGACGTGAGGATGCATCCGGGTCCTGCCAGGAAGCTCGCAGAGTCCCAGCCCCGGAGACGCCACTGCAGGTCCCTTTCCAGGTACTAGACTTGCTAGTGTGACAACGGACAAGTTGCTTAACGTCACTAAGCTTTAATTTCCGCATCTGTAGAATGGAGAAGTCTTCGGTGGAGCCTGGGGAGGGGGTGACAGTGAATTGCTGGGAAGGGGAAGCGGATAAAGGGAGTGGTCAGGGGGGAGAGCTGAGGCCAGAGACGGGCCCAGAGGCACATCCCACAGGCGTGGCTTCCCTGGGGAGGCAAACACCAGATTGAGGAGGGGCAGAGGTGACAGCCACACACACAGGCTGCCCACCCGAGGGACCCTGCTGCCCTGAGCCGGGCCTGTGCGTGAGGAAGCAGTGGTGCCTTTATCCATAAAGGCCCAGTCTGCACAGGTGATGCCGCTCAGCACAGGGAAAATCGCACCAGCACTCACAGTGCAGGTGCTCTCGGGAGCTGCTTAACGTCACTAACACTGCAGCTTTGCCGTATATCTGGGACTCCTGGAATGATGGCTTCCATCAGGCAATCAACATGGACTTTTCCGGGGAAATCAAGGTCAAGGTCCTCAACATAGCACTGGCCTGTCTACGTTTTCCACCTCTTCTGCCACGGCACCTCCCACCATTTTCTTTCCCGAGGCTCCCTCACGCCCTCCCCCACCTCCCACTTGCTGTCCATCCAGGCAGATCCAATGGCACCTGGCCCTGCCTTCCCTCAGCGCTCTGTGTGTGTCACTCTTGTGACCCGTTAGCAGGCCATGCCTTTCACGGTCACTGAGCTGCAATCTTGAATGTGGGGACTATTTGCTCAGCACAGGAAGCCTCTACTTTTAGTCTCACACCAGGTACCAGCTGCTTAATAAATATCTGCGGCCCTAATTATTAATACGCATCTGCTGCCAAGCAGACCCTGTAAACAAAACAAGATGCAATGTGGTCCCCACAACATAATGGGGGAGAGGAGGCAGACGTGCCCAGATGCACATGCAGAGTGGTGAGCAAGGCACAGGTAAACGCCAGCAGCAGCAAGTCCTTTGAAGTCGCTTGTGAGTGTTCTCGTGGCTCCATGCCCTCGTCTTCATTATCGCTTGTCACTCTGTAATGCAGTCACCTGTTGACATGCCGGTGGGCCTGCCCCACTTGGTGACTTGAAGGGCACAGAATATGACTGGTCCGTTTGTTTTTCAGCCCTGGTCCCTGGCAGAATGCAATAAATGTTTTTTAGAATAAAGAGAGCAGCTAGTCACCGAGAATGTCACTTTTCGATACCCCGTCTTCCGTCAGAGCCTGTCTCATTTCATTTGTTGATTCTGAAATGCTGGTAGACTTTCTCCACTTCCCTTTTCTGTTCGGACTAATATCTGGGTGTTATAGCAGCAGTCCTTGAGTTTTTCCTTTGAACACTGGACAAGGGCCTGGAAGAGCATCAAAACGTTGCTGTGCTCCTGCCCTTAATGTCAGGGTCATGGTCAAAGCCCAGCCCTCTTTCAGACGCTTGCGATGCACTGGTTTAAACCTCTCCGCAGCAACGGGCTTCAAGTTGTTTTGTGGGTGAGAGGCTGCCTTTAAAATTCGAGCCCAGCCAACCTGGCCCGTGGGACTAAGGAGCCCCCGGGGTGATGACTCGTGATGTGGCGGGTGGGAAATCCTAAACATCACTATTTCCTCTTGAACCCAGCTGCAGAGGTCAGGCGTGGGCTGGGTGGGGTGTACATGCAGAGACGGAGGGAGGGGCCTCAGGAGAGCAGCTGTGGAGGGAAGGATCCCCATGCAAACAAGACAGGTCCAGGGGCACCGTCAGTTCTGGGTTCTTCCCTCAGTGTGTGGGCTCGCCAGACATCTGTCTACCTGCTTCTCCTCAGACCGCCTATGCTGCGTCTCCTCGGTCCCCTCTTGTTTCTCCCGCAGAAGGATAGACAGGAAGTCAAAGAGAAAGAAAAAACATCTCAGTCCTGTTAACTATTTTATGAAAAACTCATAGTTTCTTTTCTAGAAGAGCAGAGGGGAGGGATGGGACAATAAGACTCTTCACTAAAATCAAGGTTTTAGATCATTTGTTATTTTTATTATCCTTACTTTTCCATTTGGCTAAAAAAAGAAAATTTATAAAGGTAATGGAGAAGCCGGGGTGGGGGGAGAAGGGACCTAGCTTGGAGAGAGACCTTGAACGAGCCATTTTCTCCAGGGCTCAGTGTCCTGGACTGCAATGTGGACCAACCATGGCGAATCTGCATGAAGTGCGCCCTCCTGCTCTGAGCCCACGGCAGCTGCTGTGCTGGACTGTGGTGCTCCCTCCCAGTGAGCCCACCTGGCCTTTAGCATCCTCCTCAGCGGGACGCAAGGACCCAGCACCGGCTGATGGGAGGGGTCAGCACTCAGGACGAAACCTGCTGGCGGTTCCCAGCACGCGCTCTAAAAGTCTGTCACTCAAACTATGTCCCTTCTCAGTGAGACCCTGGGCCCCGCCCTGCAGGAGGGCTGGCTGGTGAATATCAAGTTCAAGCTGCCTACGTGGGTGTGTGGACAAGGTTACACCAACAGAAATAATCCGAATGGCTCTGGCTCTTGCCACTACCCACCTCCATCCGCAGCTTCCTGCAGAACCCCTCCACCAGCGACTCTGGCAGCCTGTGGGTGCCTTGCATGGCTCAAGAACCGATGTTTCTTGTAATTCCGTAGAGGTCCCTGCCTCATGTCCCTGCCTCATGTCCATGGCTTGAGAAGTCACTTGCCCTCCTGCCCTCGCCATGCTGCCTGCTCAGGCTCTGGCTTCTCGGGCTCCCCAAAGCTGCAAAACTCAAAAAATGTCAAAGCCGCCTCACATTCTGTCCCCTTCTCACTGTCCCAGAGCCCCATCCTGTGGATGGATGGCTCCCTCACTTGTGGCTCAAGGCATTCCCCAAGGAAATGGGGCCTTTGGAAGCCACCTGCAGGCTCTTCCCCCTGAGGCTCAGACATGGGCTAAAAGGGGCTGGGAACTGAAGCTGTCCCCTCCTCTCTCACCTCAGATGTCCGCCCACCTCGTCCCTCATTGGTGGTGACATGGCAGTGGTGGCAGGGACCCACCTGCAAACGAGCTCCATGGGCGACCACCCTCCAATTCACCAGACGCCACAGTAACGTTTGGATTTCGGTTTGACTTCCAGGGTGGATGCCTGTTATACAAGAAACAGTTGGCAGGAATCTGGGCAGTTGAGCTCAGGGTCCCTAAACCCTTATCTGCAGCAGCAAATGAGGGTTGGGCTGGTGTCTAGCCAGTCCTCACAGCTATGGCCTAGGCCCGTGGTCAGCAAACTGCGGCTCGCGAGCCACATGCGGCTCTTTGGCCCCTTGAGTGTGGCTCTTCCACAAAATACCACGGCCTGGGCGAGTCTATTTTGAAGAAGTGGCGTTAGAAGAAGTTTAAGTTTAAAAAATTTGGCTCTCAAAAGAAATTTCAGTCGTTGTACTGTTGATATTTGGCTCTGTTGACTAATGAGTTTGCCGACCACTGGCCTAGGCAACCTCTTCTTTGTAGACTCAGAAAGCTGGAAACGTGTGAGGTCGCTTCCCGACAAGGGTCCCAGTGGTACACATGGAGTACCGATGTTGGTATCATGGAGGTCACACAGGGCGTACATCTATATGGGCCTCAAGTGCAGCCTTTACGGATGGGAGGGGCCTTGGGAGACAGCAGGCTCAGGACAGACAGAGGCCAGAGTGGAAGGCGCCCGCAGACAGGCGCCCGCAGAAGTAGCCAAAGCAAAGGCGCAGGCATGGAAACTTTCAAGAAGAGTGGTGAACCCAGCCTGCTGGGAGCTCAGGGTGCGTGGTGAGGCTCAACAGCGCCCTGAGGTGGCAGCAGTGGGCGGGGCGAGTTTGTGGGGACCCCTGAAAGTCCGAAATGCTGGGATTTGATGCGGAGGCCATGAGGATTCCGGATTCTGTCTAAAGAAGTGTTGGGGAGATTACCCTGGCAAGAGCTTGTGAGAGAAACTGGAGGGGGTTTCTCCCTGTCTGAGAGAGTAGTTTGAAAGGTTCTTAGGGGATTCACCCCTCAATGAGTTTTTAATTAATTGTAAAATAAGGTCGTCATGTGTATTGTACGTATTATTAGCACAGGTGTGTGTCTTCCCTAAATTTTTTTTAAAAACGCGCTCATTAATTTTGTGAAGAGGCCATATCCGCACATGGCTTTTAAGTCCAAACGCTATGAAGAGGCACGGTGCAGGGCACCCCGCTGCGGTGTTTCATTCCCCCCTGGCACGCGGCACGCTCCAGCACCCCCACCCCAAGCGCCATGGCTTCCTTTGTGTGCCTCCGCAGTTCCTTTATGCAAACTCAAGCAAACACTAGGGAAGATTTTTATCTTCCTTCTTTTTTACAAAAATAAAGATAACATGCTGTACACTCTTATCTGGATTTTGCTTTTCTCACTTAAAAATAGAATTTGAAGATTTTTCCACATCATTCTTCTTGTTTGCTGCATAGTATTCCATTATACAGGACCCTCACTGAGGGATGGGTGCATTTTATTCTTTTGCTATTATAGATAGTGCTGCAGAAAAAATAACCTGCCCTTATATCATGGTGTATGTGTGCGTGTGTATCCGTAGAATAAATTTCCACACAGGGACTCATTGCATCGAAGTCTGCATACACTATGACAGGCGTCCTCAAACTACGGCCTGCGGGCCACATGCGCGTATTTTTGCCGTTTTGTGGGTTGTTGTTTTTTTTTTTTTTTTTTTGCTTCAAAATAAAATATGTGCAGTGTCCATAGGAATTTGTTCATAGTTTTTTTAAACTATAGTCCGGCCCTCCAACGGTCTGAGGGACAGTGAACTGGCCCCCTGTTTAAAAAGTTTGAGGACCCCTGCACTATGATGTTAACAGGTGTGTACACTGCCCTCTTCAGGGGTGGTGCTCACTTGCATCCTCGCCAGCAGCGTCAGGACGCCTGCTTCCCACGGCCTGGCCCGCACAGTGCTCATCGCTCCGGGGCCTTTCCCAGTTGATGAGGCAAAACCTTCGTGAGCTCTGATTTGCTTCTCTCCTGCTATGAATGCGGCTGAGCATCTTGCTATGTCTGCGGGCCCGAGGGCTTGTAAGCTCCTTCTTAGGGGTCAGCTTCATTTCTGCATTCCCCCCAGAGCTTTCCCAAACGCCTTGCTACAAAGTAGGTTTTCAGTCAAGTTTGGTAAACCCAATAGATGTTTGTATGAATGAGTAGATAAACTATTGAATAAATGCTCATGTGAATGAAGTTATACATCTTCAATTAGATCTGATTCTTCCCTCAAGCAGCAGAAGATAGTATAAGCTCCCAATGCAGATCTGAAAGCAACATGTATGTTACATGCAGTATTACATGCAGTATTCTAAGGGTGAGTAATTTTTTTTTCCTTCGGCTAAATACCTCATTCATCTCCAGAAAGGTGAGGGGTTGAGGAGAAGGAATCTCACACTCTTTGCCAGGGGCTCCTGTTCATTTGCGGAGCGGGTTGGAGCTGTAGGACTAAGTGGTTTTCAGAGAACCACCTGGTGAATCAGGAGAGGCAAATGAGGCCCAGCACGTGGCTTCCTCGGGCTCCTGTGGCTTCCTTTCTCCTCCGGTTCCGCCCAGAAATCGGCTCCTGTGGCCATGTGGACTGTCATTAGCTGGACCTCCAGCCTGAGTTTCTTTGTTTTTCTGTCATTTCTACGTGTCCCCACGTGAAAATACCACGCGCCACAAGCATAGTGTGTCTGTGTCAGTTCTTTGGATTTGATGAATTCCATTCTCCAGCAGCGCCTTCGCCACCCGTGGCGTGATGCCACCTGCTGTTCCACGGGCAGCGAGACCACAGCGGAGCTTCCCACGGAGCCCTGTCACCTGAAGTGACTTTTCTAACAGCCGTGCTCCAGCCGCACCGTGGCCCCCAAAGGAAAGCCCAGCCCAAGAGAAGCACGAAGCCGTCCACCTGCTCGGGAGGCTCCCCCTTCTCTCTGGAAGATGAGAGCGCCTCCCGGTCCCTGGGGCTCTGACGCTGAGCGCAGCCCAGAATCTGGCTCACACCCAGCCAGGGCCGATGGGGGGCCGCAGCCCCGCTAAGGAGCAGGGACACAGGAGAAGAATAAGGCAGACCTGAAATTCAGGTTAGAACCCTGATGCCACACCCTCTGTGACGGAAAACAGTCCCAGCAAACAGGGTCAGGGTCTAGGAAAGCAATGTGAACGGAGCGCTACTTGGTCACTTAGAGAGCTCTGGTGGTGCAGATTACTGTACATAAGGACACTTGGAAAACTAGGTCACCGGCCAACTCTCCATCGCTTTTCTTTCCTGTGTTTGCTTGAGGGACAGGTCAAGAAGAAACAACTGTCCCATGTGTTCACCACTGAGCAGTCTCTTTCACACATCTGTGTTCATTGTGTCACTTCCTCAGAACAGGTGTGTCTTATTTCCATATCCACCACCCACCCATTTCATAGGCAAGGAGGAGCCGAGAGAGGGGAGGTGACTTGCCCCAGATCATGCAAATCCTGAGGAGGAGCCAGGACTTTGACTAGAGTCTTCTGAACCCCAAACCGGGGCTCTTCCCAGGATTTGTTTCTTAACTCATTGCAAAGTTAGTTCGAGTGAAGGAGAGCGGGCTGAGAAGAGCAAGAGGAGACCCCCCCACTCGCAGCAGCAGAGCCATTATGACATTGCTTCGTGAGAATCCGAAGTCACGGCATTTGTCCTGGATCCAGACTCAGGGATCAGTGAGTAACCGATGCCTCTGGGATTGCCCTGCTGATTGCTGGGGCGATGGGTCCACTGTAAGGCACTACAACTGAAACTAGAGTTGGAACCACTCCTCAAAAGTTGCTACTTCTTCAGAAATAAGCGTGTCCTGTCAAAATTCACAAACCACACATGACAACACACAGTTCCAAGGAAGTATGTATTTAGTCCCACCATGTGCCCGCAGGTCCCAGAGAGACTGGGACAAAGAAATAGAGACGCTGTCAGACCTCAGCCCCTTCACAGGCGCCGGCGTTCCAGCACTTGGTATTAGGTATTCGTGATCAGTTATTACACCATGGAAATAGTCAAGAGGCTGGCTTTCTGACATAACATATAAGGTTTGTAAGATGCACTTCATGCAAGTAAAGAAGGAAAATTTATGGAGCACTTACATGTGCCAGTTACCCTAGTTATTGGATGGAGAGTTGAGATTAAAGAGATCTCTTAACTAGGAGAGAAATTTGCTTTAAGGATGCCTTTTTCTCCACATCCTCACCAACACTTGCTGTTGATTTACTGATGCTAGCCATTCTGACAGGTGTGAGGTGATATCTCCTGTGGTTTTAATTTGCACCTCTCTGATGATTAGTGATGTGGAGCATTTTTTCATTTATCTATAGACCATCTGTATGTCTTCTGTGGAGAAGTGTCTATTCAGGCCTTTTGCCCATTTTTTACTCTTTTTTTTCGAATATATATATATATATATATATATATATATATATATATTATTTTTATTATTGACAGCATTACAGATGTTCCCTCATTCTCCCCCTCTTTGCCCCCCTCTGCCCAGGCCTTCACTATTCTCTGTGTCCATGGGCAATGCATACAAGAATATACATCCTTTGGTTAATTTCTTCTTGTGCTTCCCCACCCCTGTGCCCTCTGACATATGTCAGTCTCTTCCATGCCTCTGGACTTATTTTGTTCATTAGATTTCACAAATAAGCGAGATCAGGTGATATTTGACTCCCTCTGCCTGGCTTATTTCACTTAGCAGAATATTCTCCAGGTCCATCCATCTTGTCTCAAAGGGTAAGAGATCCCTCTTTTTTACAGCTGCATAGTATTCCATTGTGTAAATTGATAGGATATATTCCTCTTGGATTGTTTGGATTTTGGGTGTCAAGTTTCATAAGTTCTTATAAATTTTGGATATTAACCCCTTGTCAGATGTATCATTGGTGGATATGTTCACCATGCAGTGGGTTGTCTTTTCATTTTGTTGATGGTTTCCTTTTTTGTGCAAAACAGCCACTGTGGGAAGCAGTATGGAGTTACTGCAAAAAATTAAAAATGGAACTGCCTTAGGACCCAGTGATTCCACTTCTTGGGATTGATCCTGAGAAACCCAAAACTCTAATTCAAAAGAATTTATGTACCCCTATGTTCATAGCAGCATTATTAACAGTAGCCAAGAGTTGGAATCAGCCCAAGTGCCCATCAGTAGAAGAGTGGATAAAAAAAAAAAAGTGGTACATCTACATGATGGAATACTACTCTGCTGTAAAGAGGAAGAAACTTTTGCCTTTTGTGACAGCATGGATGGACTGGAGAGCATTATGCTAAGTAAAATAAGCCAGTCAGAGAAAGACAAATACCATATGATTTCACTCAGATGTGTGATTTAATGAACAAACTGAACTACCAAGCAAAATAGAGACATCCTCATAGGTAGAGAGCAGGCAGACAGCTCTGGGGGTGGGGATATTGAGTGGGTATTGAGCAAAAAAGGAAAAAAGAGAGAGAGAATTCATGGATGTGGACAACAGTGTGGTGATTGTGGGGGGTTGAGGGAGTAGAGGTGGAAGAGGTTATAGAGCAGATAAATGGTGATGGAAAAAATAAAAACAAAAGAAAGAATGAATGAGTGAATGGGTGACCCCCAAATAGGTAATATCATTACTAATTATTTTACCTATTTAGCATTACCTACTACACATCATAGCTTACATATAATCAATAAATTTTAAATATTTCAAACTCCTAGAAATAACTCTCTTTAAATATTCCCTTGTTAAAGATCCCCTCATTCAGTTATTCCCTGTTTTCAGATATTAGATTTTATTTAGAGTCACACAGAAACTTCTTTGGTCATACACATTTATTTTATTTCCAAGATTGGATTTTCCAAAGACCAAATAAAGAACAGAAGTGGGTGCTATTGTCATGATCTTGGATCAAAACTCAAATGAATTTTCCACCAAGAAAATTATTTGTTGAAAAGGATGTGTCCTGAGTTTTCTGTCATGCTCAGGTTACCTACTTAATCAGCGAAGCTCTTGAGCACAGGGGGAAATAAAGCTAGAAGTCGAGTTAGAGATAAATATACCCAGTGCTCTAACCCTCATTTCTATTCCAGTTTTGAACCCTACTGCAGAATTAAAACTCTATTTCAGTATTTTTGCAAATTTTCAGATAAAGAAAATTTACCAAAAAACGAAGCTTATCTCTTTTCCATTTTAACCAATTTTGATAAACATCATTCCAGAAACCAGCTGTAAAGAGAGTATGATATTTTAGGTTTAGTCTCTTCCTGAAACGTAGGGCCCTGCATCACACACTTAATATCTACAGGTCCGCAGTGGGCAGCCTAGAGAACTCGCAGCATGAGCGTGAAGCAAGCCTTCCCAGACTGTCCGTGAAGCTGGACACCGTGCAGGGGAAGTGTGAATTCCGTGTTCTCTACGGGTTCTGTCACCCATGCAACAAAATTAGCAAAATCTTACTTTTCTACATGTCGATTTGTATCCTTTCCTTTTCATTTTTTTTTTTTTTTTTTTTGTGAATCTCTAGAAAGTAGAGTTTTTATGCCCAGCAAGCGATTGGAAAGTGTGCAACATTCTTATTAGGGGAGAATCTGGTGGCATTGGCACCAGCGTTGCAGCAAAACGAAAGCGGTGTGATGAGCTTATCAGACCGTGTGAATCACTCTGGCCGACTTGGCAAGGCCTCCCCTGCAGGGGCCGGAAGTCTAGAGGGCTGGATTTCTCAGCAAGGCCACGAAGGCCCAGCAGCTACCGTTTTAAAAACTAGAGTGCCCCGTCAGAACATGTGTGTGCATGTGCGTGTGTGTTACTTTTGTTTTTTACCTTGCATTATGAAAATGCTCTACACGGCTGTTTGATTTCCTACTGCAATTGGGACCAACCATAGAATCTGTTTATATCATGAGTCTATGTTTAATCCCTCAATAATGCCAAAGGCAAAAATACCAACAGTTAATCTTTGGGGGTCATTTATCATTTACCATCTTAAGGGCAGCAATTTTTTAATTATATTTTCACCCAGGGACATGTAAGTTTCTAGTTAGAGGAGAAGAAAAAAGCCAGCATTTAAAACAAGAAGGAGCATGCCATGAGAACTGAGCGGGAATAGACAGGGAGATGGAGGACAGAGCAGAACCAGAGCTAGTTGATGGCCTCAAATAAGATCAGGACTGCAGCAAGACTCCTGCAGGGTTCTGGCCCAGCGTGTAGAGAGTTTGGAAGTCACCACTCTGTCCGTCCTAATGATAGTAAAAAGCTGAACAAACTGGAAAATCAACGACTTTTCTTAGACCAGTGGTCGGCAAACCGCAGCTCGCGAGCCACATGCAGCTCTTTGGCCCCTTGAGTGTAGCTCTTCCACAAAATACCATGGCCTGGGCGAGGCTATTTTGAAGAAGTGGCGTTAGAAGAAGTTTAAGTTTAAAAAATTTGGCTATCAAAATAAATTTTAATTGTTGTACTGTTGATATTTGGCTCTGTTGACTAATGAGTTTGCCAACCACTGTCTTAGACCCATAAAAGAAGTGAGGTTACCAGGCAAACCACTGCCTCCAAAATTAGAGAGACCAATGGGCAAATACAGAGAGCCATAGCTCACTGCACCAGAAACCCCTGCACACAAACCTGCACAGGAGCCAGTCATAGGCAAACTGAACTGTAACAAACTGCTTGAGGCTCAGTGGGGACAACTCTGAGAGTTAACAACTCCAGGGAACCCAGTTATGGGGCTCCCTGGAGTTTTGATCTTTTGTGAGTTTTATCTCCAAGAGCTCCATCACACCCTCACAGTGACTATCAGAGAAAAATCCCCTGATGCTTCTGGCGATGGGAAGGAGGAAGAGACATTTTGAAATATGCCAGAGCATTCTGTTCTTCCTAACAAGGTCTGCCCTCAGGAGAAAATGTGCAACCAGAGCCTAACCTGCTGGGGTTGCATCAGAGCCTACCTGACCCAAGGGAAGGAATGCCCAACCTCAGCCCCTTCTAGGCTTCCATGTGGTAAAAGGGAAATACCCAACTCCAGCCCTAGCTGTTCTCTCCACATAAGGGGCAGGTAGAGGCAGGGACTGAGAAGCATGAGTGAAGGTCACAGACCTGAGCATTGGCTCACTAAGAGACTGAGATCTAATTGCAATAGCATAGAATGTTTTCCCTCTCCCCACACCCTACCACCACCTTACTAAAGAGCTATTTATAGCAGTTCCTTTTACCCAGTGCATTATGTCTAGCTACCAAGAAAAAAAAAAATCGAGAAAGACATACTAAAAGGCCCCCAAAAAATATTTGAAGAGACAGATAAAAACTAGACAGATATTACAGGGATATTGGGATTATCAAATCAGAAATTTAAAACAGCTATGATTAATATCCTAAGGGCTCTAATAGATAAAGTACACATCATTCAAAAAGAGATGGGCAATGTAAGCAGATAGATGGAAATTCTAAAACTGAATAGTGAAAGAAAAAGACAAAAAATAGAACAGAATATCTAAGAACATTGGGCCAGCAACAAACATTGTAACATATGTGCAATGGGAATAACAGAATGAGAAGAGAGAAAGGAATACAGAAATTATTTTAAACAGTCATGACTAAGAAATGTCAGACACCAAAGCAATGTTGGGCACCAAACCATAGATCCTGGAAGCTCAGAAAAACAAACAAAACACCAGGGAACTAATAAGTGATTATAACAATGTTGCAGGATACAAATTTAACATACAAAAAGTCTATCTCTTTCCTATATAGTGTCATGAACAAGTGGAATTTGAGATTAAAAATACAATACTATTTACATTGGCATCCAAAACAGTGAAATACTTAGTTATAAATCTAACAAAATATATACAAAATCTTTATGAGAGGAACTATAAAACTCTAATGAAAGAAATACAAGAACTAAGAAAATGGAAAGATATTCCATTGTCCAGATGTCACTATTTCCCAACTTGATCTATAGATTCATTGCAATTCCAATCAAAATCCCAAAACCTTATTTTGTGTACATGAATAAATTAATTTTCAAGTTTATATGGAAAGGCAAAAGACCAAGAATAGTCAACACAATATTGAAGAACAACTAAGTTAGAAGACTGACACTACTCAACTTCAAGATTTACTATAAAACTAAAGTAATCAACACAGTGTGGTATTGGTGAAAGAACAGACAAATAAGTCAATGGGAAAGAATAGGGAACTCAGAAATAAAATCATCCTAGTATATAAAAACCCTGGTCGTAATGACCAGTAACGACCAAGGCTTGACCAACTGGAAGTCAGTCCTGCAGTCAATTTCCACTGCAGGCACCGTGCCCCAGCACTGACTTCTGAGGGGGCTGGGAATCAGGGCCAGAGAGAGGCCTGAAGAGAGAAGTAGGGACTGATCTGTTGCCTCTGTGACAGCTTTTGATCAGCACTTGCTTCTCTCTTTCTCTCCCAGTCTGGCCAGCAGCCATGCCTTCATTCCTCTCTGGGCCTCCACCAGGGCTGCTGATCAGCCCCGCCTTTCTGATCAGGCCCCATTGATAGGCCCAGAGACACTGACTGGCATAGGAACTGATCAATCAGAACCAAATGTGGGTGATGTGAAGAACCAATGGCTGCCTAGGAGGCATAGCTTCTGACGCTGACTGGCATAAAAACCAACCAATCAGAACCAAATTGGCCAGCAGAGGAGAGCAGTTGGGGGCAATCAGGCTGGCAGGGGAGGGAAGTTAGAGACGATCAGGCAGGCAGGCAGAGGCAGTTAGGGGCAACCAGGCCGGGCAGGGGAGGGCAGTTAGGGGTGATCAGGCTGGCAGGCAGAAGCAGTTAGGGGTGATCAGGCAGGCAGGCAAGTGAACAGTTAGGAGCCAGAGGTCCCAGATTGTGAGAGGGATGTCCCCAATTAGAGAGGGTGCAGGCTGGGATGAGGGAACCCCCCTCCGTGCACAAATTTTGTGCACCAGGCCTCTAGTATAAATATAGTCAGCCAATGTTTGATAAAGGAGCAAAGGCAATACAATGGGGAAAAGGAGCAAAGGCGATACAATTTGTTTTTCAACAAATGGTGCTAAAACAACTGGATATACACATGTGAAAAAATTAATCTAGACACAGGTCTCACTCTTCACAAAAATTAACTCAAAAAGAATCACAGACCTCAATGTAAAAGACAAAATGGTAAATCCCTCCCATTTATATGCCAATAGCAATTAAGGCTCAACTACAGCAGGAGGGTGCACACAACCCACAAAGGGGCAGGGCACACCTGGAGTGCCCAACTGGTGTGATTGAGGCTGTGCCACTGGACCCTATAGGATACCTACTACATTAGGCCACTTTGCCAAGCCCAGGAGATGGAGCAGCTCTGCCTTATACATAGAAACAAACATGGGGAGACTGCCAAAATGAGGAGACAACGAAACATGTCCAAATGAAGGAACAGAACAAAACTCCAGAAAAAGAACTAAACAAAATGGAGACAAGCAATCTACTAGATGCAAAGTTCAAACATTGGCTGTAAGGATGCTCAATGAACTTAGAGTAAGAGTAGATGAACTTAGAACGTTAACAAAGAGATAGGAAACAAAAACAGAACTAGAAAATGTTAAAAAAAAAATGAGTCAGTGATGAAGAATACATTAACTGAAATGAAGAAAACATTACAGGGAATCAACAGTAGAGTAGATGAAGCAGAGGACTAAATCAGAGATTTGGAAAATATGAAAGCAGAAAGCAACCAATCAGAACATCAAAAAGAAAAAAGGCCCTGGCTGGTGTGGCTCAGTTAGTTGGAAATCATTCCATGCACTGAAAGCTTGCCAATTTGATTCCTGACCAGGCACATGGCCGATTGTGGGTTTGATCCATGGTAGGGGACATGCAGGAGGCAATCAATCAATGTTTTACTCTCACATCAATGTTTCACTCTCTCTCTCTCCCTCTCCATTCCTATTGCTCTAAAAATCAATTTAAAATCTTTTAAAAAGGTAAAGGAGAAAAGATTTTTAAAAAATGAGGGCCTCTGGGACAACTTCAAGTGTACCAATATTTGCATCATGGGGGTGCCAGAAGGAGAAGAGTGAGAGCAAGGAGTTGAAAACCTATGTGAAAAAATAATGACAGAAACTTTCCCTAACTTGATGAAGAAAATAGACATGCAAGTCCAGGAAGCACAGAAAGTTCCAATCAAGATTAAGCCAAAGAGGCCTACACCAAGATACATCATAATTTAAATGCAAAATGTTAAAGACAAAGAGAGAATCTTAAAAGCAGCAAGAGAAAAGCAGTTAGTTAGCTACAAAGGGAGCTCCCATAAAACTGTCAGCTGATTTCTCAACAGAAAATTTTCAGGCCAGAAGGGATTGGAAAGAAATATTCAAAGTGATGTAAAGTAAAGACCTACAACCAAGATTACTCTACCCAGCAAAGCTAGCATTTAGAATCGAAGAACATATAAGGAGCTACCCAGACCAGGGAAAGCTAAAGGAGTTAATCATCACCAAAAAAGTATTACTTGAAATGTTAAGGGTCTTCTTTAAGAAGAAGGGGGGGAGATAAAAAATATGAACAATAAAATGGCAATAAATAATATCTATCAACAATTGAATCTAAAAAACAAAATAAATGAATAAGCATAAGAGGAACAGATTCATAGGTACAGAGAACATTTTGACAATTGCCAGAGGGCTTGGTAGGATGGGTGAAAAAGGTGAAGGGATTAAGAAGTACAAATTGGTAGTTACAGAATAGTCATGGGGAGGTAAAGTAAAACATAAAGAATATAGTAAGTAATATGGTAATAACTTTGTATGGTGTCAGATGGGTACTAGATTTATTGGGATGATCACTTAGTAGGTTATATAATGTCTAATCATTGGATTGTACACCTGAAACTAATATAATATTGTATGTTAATTCTAATTGAAAAATAAAAAAATTATTTAAAGTAAAAAAATGAGCCAAAGACCGTAATAGACATCTCGCTAAAGAAGATATATACATGGCAAATAAAAATCTGAAAAGATGCTTCATATCATATGTCATCAGGAAAACACAACTTAGAACAGCAATGAGATACCTAGTAGAATGGCCAAAATCAAGAATACTGACAACATCAAATGCATAGCTAATGGAAATGCAAAATGGTACAGTCACTTTACAAGATAGCCTGACAGTTTCTTGCAAAACTAAACATACTCTTACCATAGGATCTAGCAATAGCACTCATTGATTTTTAGCCAAAGGAGTTAAAAACATGTGTCTACACAAACACCTGCACAGAGATGTTGATAGCAGCTTTATTTATAATTGCAAACTCTTAGAAGAAACTAAGATGCCCTTCAGTAGGTGAGCAGAAAAGTAAACTGTGGTACATGCAGACAATGGAGTACTAGGCAGTGCTAAAAAGAAATGAACTGTCAAGCCTTGAAAAGACATGGAAGAACCTTAAATGCATATTACTCAATGAGAGAAGCCAATCTGAAAAGGCTACATACTGTATAATTCTAACCATATGACATTCTGGAAATGGCAAAACTATAATGACAGTAAAAAGTTCAGTGGTTAGCCCTGGCTGGTTCAGTTCAGTGGATAGAGCATCGGCCTGTGAACTGAAGGGTCCTGGGTTCAATTCCAATCAAGGGCACATGCCCAGGTTGCAGGCTTGATCCCCAGTAGGGAGTGTGCTGGAGGCAGTCAGTCAAGGATTCTCTCTCATCATTGATGTTTCTATCTCTCTCTCCCTCTCCCTTCCTCTTTGAAATCAATAAAATTATATATATATATATTTTAAAAGTTCAGTGGTTACCAGGGTTGTGGGAGGAAGGGAAAAATAGGCAGAGCACAGAGGATTTTGAGGATAGTGAAGTTGCTCTGTATGATACTGTGATGGTGAATACATGTCATTATACATTTGTCCAAACTCCTAGAATGCACAACACTGAGAGTGAACGTAACATAAGCTATGGACTTTGGGTGATAATGACGTGTCGATGTAATACATGTGTCACTTTGGTGGGGGATGTTGATAAAGGGGGAGGTTATGCTTGTGTGGAAGCTGGGGGCATATGGGAAATCTCAGTACCTTCTCAGTTGTTCTGTGAACCCAAAACTGCTCTAAACAATAAAGTCTGTTTTAAAAAAAAAATAGACGGGTGTGGCGCTAAGGAAGTGGTGGCTGACCTCAGAAGAGCAGCTTCGGTGAGGTGCTGAGTATGGAAACCAGACTGCAGTGAAATGAGGTGTGAAGAGAAGTTGAGGAAATGGAGCCAGGGAACGCTGACAGCACTTCCAGGAGTTTGCTTGTGAAGGGGAAGAAGATTCGAGTTAGGAGAGGGTGGGAAGGGTTGGGGACAGCGAGGGATTCGTTGCCACTTGTATTAGGATTCGGTGCTCTCAGACACAGATTCTCAGTGTCTCATGTGCTGAGATTCCTCAGCTTCAGGATAGAGCTGGAATTCCTTGGTGTGTCAAAAGTATCAGTGGCTTCGCTTAAAAATGGAAAAAGCAGAAGGCCATGTAGTTACAATGTACTCCACTCTCTGTGACGCTTTTGATGTTTGTTCATTCCACGAAAGGCTACACGTGTATCCTCTCGGTTTAGATGCTCAGCAAGTAGCTCTATCAAGACCAAGGTAAATATACAGGGAAACCCTCCCTGTCCTAGAGTTAAAGCAGTTCTATCGGGAGGAGCACGAGGACTTGGATTAGTTAGACCTTTCCTACCTTGAGCTGGTCCCCAGATGTGCTGGGAGAGGGTGTTTACTACTCTCTGTCTCCTGACGGTACTCTGGGCCAGGACACCTGGGGGTCTCTGGATGGCCTGCAGCCATCACAGGCACACATCTACTGAACACATGTGGCCTCATGAATGAGGATCTATGCAGTGACCACAGGTAAGGAGAACCCAAGACTGAGTGCCCAGCTCTGACCATGTGACCAGTGTCCGTGCCCAGAAAGAGTGTGGAAGATCCATGTGCATAGCTGGCACCGAGGACAGGGAGTTGCTCAATGTCGTGGCAGGACAAGAGGCAGGGAGAAGGCTGGGTGTGGACCACGGAGGCATAATGGAAAGAAAGGTCAGGGAGTCCAAGCGGAGGAAGCAAAAATAGACGCTCCGCAAATGCAGCTGCTGTGCGCAAGGCAGAGCCTTCCCTGGGCAGACGTGGGTCCCTGTGCTGGATGGACTGCCCCAGGAGGAAGTGTGGAGACCTTAAAGGTACCAGGGGGAAAGAGGAACAGGAGAAAAGGAAATGAAAACAGAAGAGAGGGGTGTCACGTTTCTTTGGCATTTAAAACACTTCCAGATTGCATCCTGAAATCTCGCTGGACCAAGAACTGCAGACTTCTGGCAAACGCGAGGCCTTAGCTTTGGCATCCCTGGCGTTGTAATATCAAATCACAGCTCCATGTTAAGTTTTATTATTCAACATGAATTAAAAGGTCAAGGAGGAAGAGAGCTCTGTGGTGTTCCATTAAAAGGAAAATCTGATCGTCTTAAAGCAATCTGATCTTAAAGGAGCCGGCGTTGAAAAGAGCAGCACGTAGTGGAACCGGGCAGTTAGTGCCGTTCCTCCCTCGGAAGGGCATGCGCCTGCTGGGAAGGGGCTCCGTGGACGGAGTTAACACTTCTCTCCGACTGGCTCGCTTACCGGGATTAGTGGGAACATCTGTCAGTAGATGATTACCCACGTAGTTGAAAAATGACATGTTCTTCCTTTTTCTTTCCCCCAAATCTGTTGCTTTCTAAACCGGACCCTGTACATGTACATCTTTCACATCCCCTGGGGAGCATGCAGAGCGATCCCTCCTGATCATACTCCTGGGTCACAGGTGTCACCTTTAGGTGATCCAGGAGAGTCATCTGGGGGACTCCAGGTTGAAGTGCTTAGAGACAAGCTCAGGGGGGTACACTGCTGGATGTTCTGCTATGACCAATCGAGATGCTCCTACAGAGAAGTCTGTGACCTCCTGTGTCATTGGCTTGGGCGGTACTTAGCCACATCATACAGCTCAGCCACCTGTCAGATTGGGAGCTTCTGTCACTGCGTTGGTCTGTCATCTATAAATTTGCTCTGAGACCTCTGAACTTTGAACCTCAAACCCTAAAGTTCCCTCCTCTGCCTCCTTACCTGCTCCTCCCTTATCCCTGATATCCCAACTCCTGGCCCTTCCCGACTCTGCTCTATATCCCCTTCTCTGCCACTAGTCTGTTGTCAGAGAACATACTTTGTTTGATTTCAGTCCTTTGAAATTTATGGAGGCCTGTTTTATGGTATAAAATATAGTCTATCCTGGAGAATGTTACACTTGAAAAGAATGTGTATTTTGCTGGGTTTGACTAGAGTGTTCTGGAGGTGTCTGTTAGGTCTAGTTGATTTGTAGTATAGTTCAAATCTTCTATTCCCTTGCTGATCTTCTCCTTAGTTGTTCTATGCATTTTTTAATGTGACATATTGAAATCTTCAGATATTCTTGTTGAAATGTCTGTTTCTCCCTTCAATTATGTCAGTTTGTTTCATCTTTCTTGGGGCTCTGTTTTTAGTTGTATACATGTAATTGTTATAGCTTCCTGTTGGATTAATCCTTTTATCTTTATAAAATGTCCCCTTTTATCTATAATAACATTTTTTGTTTTAAAATTTAATTTGTCTAATATTAGCATAGCCCCTTTAGCTTTCTCATGGTTGCTATTGGAATGATATATCTTTTCTATCCTTTTACTTTTAACCTATTTGTACCTTTGAATGTAAGGTGTGTCTCCTATGCATATCCTTGGATCTTGTTTTGTTTTTTTTTTATCCCATTTGATAATCTCTTCTTTTTTATTGGATTGTTTAATCCATTCACATTTAATGTTATTACTACTTTAGTTGAATTTATATCTGCCATGCTATGTTTTGTTTTCTATCATGTATCATGTCTTTTTCCTTTCTCTCTTCCTCCTTAACTGCTTTATTTTTAGTTAAGTGAATATCTAGTTTAGCATTTTAATTCCTTTAATTTTTTTCTATTTGTTTTTGAGGTTTTTTCTTATTTGTTGCTCTGGCTGAAAATATGCATTTCAACTTTATCAGAATCTACTTCAGAAATATAATAATTAATTCCAGTGATATATAAAAAACATTAATTCTATATAACTCTATTTCATCTTCCCTTTTTGTGTTATTTTTGATATACATATTACATCTTTATATGTTACAAACCCAACAAGACAGTGTTATAATTATGCCTTTATGTAATTTTTATCTTAAAGGAGCTGAGAGAAGAAAGGCAAGCAATTATGTATTTACAGAGTTTATTATATTTCTGATTTACCATTTCTGGTTCTCTTCCTCTAGTCCCTGGATTCAGGTTACCATCTGGTGTAACATTGAAGTAATGTTCTTACTTCAGTACAGCTTTGTTCCCACCTACCTCCTTTGCACTGTTATTGTCAACTATATTAAATTTCTATATGTTATAAGCCACACAATATAATCTTCTCTAATAAAATGGTAATATGCAAATTAACCATCACTCTGCTACATAAGCCATGCCCACCAGCCAAGCCATGCCCACCAGCCAATCAGGGCGAGTATGCAAATTAACCCAAACCAAGATGGCTACAGCCACAGAGAGCAAGGTTTCCCAGGTAACAGAGGAAGCCAAGCTTTCCATAGCCGTTGCAGGCCTAAGCCTCCACTCAAGCTACAAAGTTTCAATTATAGAAGGTAAACAAATTCAAACAAATGGCGGCAGAATGGAGCTTGAGAGAGCAGGCCAGGGTTGCCGGCAGCAACAGGGGAAGCAAAGCTTTCCGCACACCCTGGCTGGGCCCACCCACTTAAGACTACAAAGTTTCAATTGTAGAAGGTGAATTAACTGCCACAGAAATGGCTGCCACCCCGGAGGGAACAGCAGGCTTGGCTCCGCTCCAGGCTACAAAGTTTCAATTTAGAAGGAAAATAAATCCCAGATACCAGGGCCTCTGCTTGGGTTGCCAGGGGGCGTGGCCGGCCTGCAAACCACCACAGGCCACTCGCTTAGGCCGCCCCACGCCCCAAGGGAACCCCACCCTGATCCGGGACACCCTTCAGGTCAAACCAGCTGGCCCCCACCTGTGCACCAGGCCTCTATCTTATCTAATAAAAGAGTAATATACAGATGGATCATCACTGCAACACACAATATAGCTGCCCCCATGTGGTCAAAGATCCTGCCCCCATGTGGACACAAGATGGCCACTACAAGATGGCCAGCAGGAGAGGGCAGTTGGGAGGCACCCGGCCTGCAAGGGAGGGCAGTTGAGAGGGACCAGGCTTGCAAGGGAGGGCAGTTAGAGGTGATCAACCCTGCAGGAGAGGGCAGTTAGGGGTGACCAGGCTGGTAGAGGAGGGAAGTTGGGGGCAAACAGGCTGGCAGGGGAGCAGTTAAGCATCAACCAGGCTGGCAGCGGAGTGGTTAGGGGGTGATCAGGCTGGCAGGCAGAAGCGGTTAGGGGCAATCAGGAAGGCAGGCAGGCAAGCAGTTGGGAGCCAGCAGTCCTGGATTGTGAGAGGGATGTCCGACTGCCCGGCAGTCGGACATCCCTCCAGGAGTCCCAGATTGGAGAGGGTACAGGCTGGGTTGAGGAACAACCCCCCGCCGTGCACGAATTTCGTGCACCGGGCTTCTAGTTATATACATATTGTTTTATAAAGATGCCTTTAAAGTAAGTTAAAAGAAGAAATATGCACTATAATGTGTTTTAGAATTACCTACATGATTACCTTAGCTGGTGCTCTTTGTTTCCTCATGTGGATTTTAGTTAATGTCTGGTGTCCGCTATGTTTGGAGTAAAGAAATTTCTTTGGTGTTTCTTATAAGGCAGATCTTCTGGCAATAAATTCTCTCCACTTTTGTTTCAGGATGCCTTTTTTAACCTTACTTTTGAGAAAACAGTTTTGCTGGATATACTTCTTGGTTGATGATTGTTGTTGTTTTCTTTCAGGTCAGGACTTTGAATATATAATCCCACTGGGTTCTGGCTTCTCATCATTTCTGAGGAGAAGTCAGCTTTTAATCTTACTGGGGTTCCCTTGTACATGACAAGTCATTTTTCTCTCGCTGCTTTCAAGATTTTCTGTCTGCAGCTTTCATATTTTCTAGGATGCTACTGGGTGTAGATCTCACTTTTTGGATGTGTAGGTTAAAGTTTTTCATCAAATTTGGGGAGTTTTCAGCATTATTTACCTAAGTAATTTTATGTTCTTCTCTCTCTCCTCTCTCCTTCTAGTACTTCTATTCCTTGTATATTGGTGTGCTTAATGGTGTCCACATTTCTCTGAGGCTCTATTCATCTTTTTCTTTGTTCTTTTTTCTCTGTGTTCTTCAGATAGCATAATCTCTATTGATGGACCTTCAAATTCACTCATTCTTTCTTCTGTCAGTCCAAATAGACTGTTGAGGCCCTCTAGTGAATTTTTCATTTTGGTCATTGTACTTTTCCACTGCAGAATTTCCTTTTGGTTCTTTTTTATAATTTCTGTCTCTTTATTGATAGCCTCTATTTGGCAAGCCGTTGCACCATACCTTTCTTTAGTACTTGAAGCACGGTTTCCTTTGGCTGTTTGAACATATTCATAATAGCTGGTTTGAAGTCTCTGTCTACTAAGCTGACATCTGTACCTTCTAACAGGCACTTTCTGTTTACTTATTTTCTGTTTATGGGTTACACTTTCCTGTTTATTTGCATTTCTCATCATTCTTTATTTAAAAGTAGACATTTTAGATAATATATTGTAGCAACTCCGGACACTGGTCCCTACCACCCACCCCCAGGGCCTGTTGTTATCTGTATGTTTATTTCGTTAGCAGTTTGGCTGGACTATCTCAGTGAAGTCTGTTTCCCTGACAGCCTCTGGTGTTGCTCCTCCTTCAGAAGACCTGATCCCGGCTATGTGCACAGTCACCCTAGGATGAAGGTGGTTTTAGCAGGCAACCTCTTCCATTGTTTTCCTGATCTTTCTATCAAGCTGTCTGACTGCTGGTATCACACCTAGCTGTTAGCCTCTGCTAATTGACAGCTGATTGCTCTATTGTTTTCAGCAATGCAGAGCATAAAAGACTCCACAGTTTGATGCAATTAAATTCATCCTTAGACATGAACTTCTCCACGCTTTCTGTTCAAACAAAGTCAGTTACCTTGGGGAGAACTATGAAGCTCTCTGTTGTTATGCCTGCCTCTTCTTCTGAGCCAAACCTCTGAGCTGCTCTGGAACTGAGGTCTGTTTCTCTTGAGGTGACACTTCTGCTTTATGAGTGAGGTGCTGGCCAGGGGCAGTCGCCCTTTGCCTTCTCATTTTGCCTCCTCTAGCATGGAACCATCATTTTGTGAGCAAACTCAGGCAAAAACAATTAGGACTCAGTAATCTTGGCCTGCAACTCCTGGGGTAAAACTTCTGTCTTAAAAGTGGGGAATGAGTGAAGGAAAGGGGCCCCCAGCCCGGCCGGCATGGCTCAGTGGTTGAGCATCGACCTATGAACCTGGAAGTCACAGTTTGATTCCTGGTTGGGTCATATGCCTGGGTTGCAGGCTCCATCCCCAGTGTGGGACATGCAGGAAGCAGCCAATCAATGGTTCTCTCTTATCATTGATGTTTGTATCTCCCTCTCACTTCCCTCTCCTTTCCTCTCTGAAATTATATATAAATGGACCCCCAAATTCTCATCTGCTCTCACCTGGAATAAAGGTTCTGCAACACAGAGCTAGGGTCATAAGAAATGCTAGCAGCCTACCCTGCCTGGAGAGATACCATAACCCTAGACTAGGAGCTATGGGACAGGGGAGCCTTGTGCACTCATCCAAAGTAGAGCTACCATCACTACTTGGTTGTGGGATGGAGCGAGAATGGCACAAACTCTCACTGTTCTCACAAAGATTTAGCAGATTTTTAAAAATAAATACTTTTTTCATTTGCTATGTGCCCTTAGGATAATTTTCAGAGATGTTAATTTTTTAAAACATTCACTAGCTATGGTTGTTTTACTGTTGAGAGGGCCCTCTGAACTCCTCACACCAACATTTTAAAAATACCAACTCCCTTGTCTTTGATTTTTAACTTGGGAACCATTGCTCTATGTTATTCCAGAAAATCCAGAAGAGGTTTGATACCCAGTGATTTTTAGAAGGAAGGAAGGAAGGAAGGAAGGAAGGAAGGAAGGAAGGAAGGAAGGAAGGAAGGAAGGAAGGAAGGCCAGTTTTATTGTCACACAAAAGTGTGTATCAGAAAACCTTCCTCTAGCGCCCTATGTATGTATTCAGCCGGCATGACAGAGCACCAGGCATATGTGAGGCTCTGTGCTAGTCCTGGAGTTCACTGTCCTGAGGTCAAGGAGCTCACAGAGAAGACAAAGAGCTAAACAAGGGTGAAGGAGCCCTTCCATGTAAGGTGGAGGCGATGAGAGAGGCCTGTGGCGTGTGCTGTGCCGTGGAGGGGAGAGAATAACACTCTTCCTGGAGAAATTAAGGTGGGCTTCAGTGCAGCAACATTTCAGCTGCCTCTTGAAATGAATCCATCCATCGTACAGCGGAATGGGGAAGAGCACGGTCAGAAAGAGCAGAGGCGTGGGAGCGCATGGTCTGTGTGAATGCTCCGAAGACTTCGGGCTTCGGGGTGGTCGAGCACACAAGATGCACTGTGTGTGTATGGTGGTGGGGGGGGCAGGGGGCGGCACGACAAAGGAAAGGTTTAGGTTGGAACCTGATTGTTAAACTCATAAGGTTTGGGAATGACACTGTGACCATCAACATTAGGGAACCTGTGAAAGTGTTTAAGCCTCAGAGAGAAGCAATCGGATCTCTTTTAGAAAACCACTCCTGACAAGCATGAAGAGGGCTGCAATGGAGCCAGAGAGACAAATGAGGCAGGTGTGAGAGGCCGTTGTTCTGGCAGGAGCTGGTGAGCTGGTGAGGGTTCAAAGTAAGGAAGGCACCGGTGTTGGGATGCGGAGGTGGGCGGAGGGCGCCACAGGAGACGGAACCAGCAGGTCTTAGTGACTAAGAGGCCAGTGACAGGGAAGGGGTCCGGGGTGACTCGGAGGCTTCACACTGGGCAACTGTTTCTCAGGTGCCACTGTTGCCTCTTGATGATACGATCATTGCATTGATTTTTGGAGACATGAATTATTAGTTCGAAATTATTCAAAACTGTGTCTGCATCCAACTATGTGGCAATGTCTGACCTTCCTCCTTGGCCTCCCTTGATAACGTGGCAGCCAGTTATGCCAGTGACCAAGGACTGGAGCCTCCCTCCAGGCGCCTGCGTGCCCAGGGCAGGACTCCCCATCTGCCTGCAGAAGCAGCCATGTGGTCCGTGGCCTCTTCTTGAAAATGAGACGTATACTGCCCTCTGGTGATAGCAGGAATATTTGGGAAAGAGGGCTGCTGGGAAAGAAGTCCTGGCCAATGAGAGTTTACAAATACACCTTAAGGGTGCTACTTCCTATCACATTTTTGCTCAACTGGCTAACAAGCACAGAACTGGGTTTTCACAGAACTTTCTTTTGTCATAAACCGCGACAGCCACGCTTTCAGGACCAAAGTTGGTTGTCCATGAACAAGAGTGGAAAGGAGTGGTTTAGAAAGGCAGTGTTTGAAAGGCCTTTAATCCATCCTCGGTGTATCACTGCCCGGAACTCAGGAAGCCGCGCGATCTCCCACAGGCAGACACCAGGCTGGTGAGCCGAGCCCAGCTCCACTGAGGGGCGCTTAGGAACACCCCGCGGAGTCTGGCCTGGCCACCTCAGCCCGGTGTCCAGGCTGGGTCGAGGCACTCTGCCAGTGAAGCCTGAGGAGGCTGAGGAGGAGGCTAACTGTAGTTTTGTATTCCAGATTCTACTGTTAAGCCAACGCTCATGATTTTCAATGACCAAAGAAGAGCTGTGTGAGATAAAGGAACATTAGGTGCAAAGATAGGGACACTTCACTGGGTTAGTGCACAAGTTCATACTTCACACACTGGCTAATCTAAAGCAAACACTGGATTTAATTGAGATCATTTTTTCCAAAAAGGGGGGTAAGCCTCCCATATACACAGAGGTTCTCTCATCCCCCAGATATTCAGCAGCCAAAATAAATATGTTTTCATTTAGCCTGGAAATGCAGATGGTGTCCAAATGCCTGATAGTCTATCTGGTTCCTCAAACCCGGCCAACATTAACTACTCCCTGCTGCTCGGCATTGGAGCATGAGAAGGTCCTACCTGCCCCCCCACCCTCCTCCTTCCAGAGCCGACCAGACTCCTAAAGTGCAACGGGGGGTCGAGAAGAAGCGGCCCCCAGCCTGCGAGCTCCATTCTTCCTGCTCTCGGCCCCCGAGCGGCCCCTGCCACCCTCTCAGACCATGACACGTGGAGAAACATAAATACGACCAGCTACAAACTGCAGGGCATGAACGTGTACACCAGATAAACTGGGATATATGAAACACAAGGGGGGGGGGGGGTAGTGGGAGATTATTGGAATGACACCAAGGTGACTTCTAAGCAGCACGATGAGCTGACAGAGATGTAGGAGGAAGAAAATGAGGGATGGCTCAGGGGAGAGAGGCTAGTTGTATGTGGGAGGGAGGGAGCAGAGCTATGGGCTATACCGTGAGCTGCCAGCTGGAGGGAGAGGCAGCTGCGGAATGGCAGCACCTGACAGGGTCCAGGAGCCGGAATTTTTATTTAACACAAAAGACAATTGGCAGTCATTGTGGGGAATCAGAAAAGAGAGGTGATAACGTAAGAATACGGCTAAATAAGTTAAAGAATGGCCATCTGATGGGACATCATGCAGTTGCTTTTTAAATTCTTTTGAAGAATTTTTAACTACACAGGACATGTTTCGCGATGTGATGAGAAGTGAAAAAGATGAATGCAAGTCTGTTTATGATACAATTTCAATCATGATACATAGATCTTATGCATAGAGAGTCTGGAAGAAAATACACTAAAATATAGTTATTATCTCTTGGTAGTCAGAGTAGAGATTATTTTTTCTTTTTAAAGTTTATTCCCAATATTCTACAAAGAATATATTATTTCAAAATCTGAGAAAAATTTATATGTGACTTTAAAAATAGTACCAGAGGAATCTGATTGGATTGTAGGTTGAGGTTGATGAGGCTGGAGGCAGTTTGGCCAATAGAGGTTTGCAAATGATTCAAGCTGTAAGTGGGAGGCCTGGTCTCACACTATGGAGCTAGATAAATTAGGCAGTTTAGTTCAGAGGAACATCAAGAGGTTAGGTGGTACATGTTCAAAGAGATGAAAATAGAAGCCAAATGCCGGAGGAAAGATAAAGGTGCTACCTGCTAATTAAGTGGAAAGTAGAGAAGGTTAGGCAAAATCCAGCTCACTGTGGTCCTTTTTGTTTTAGGTGTTTATGGGATATAAAAGGTAGGCCAGGGACTTTCCACTCGACATATTAATACAAGAACCCTTAATAGGTTTTCTCACAGAGGGCTTTAGGTTGCTGGGATTTCTTTAATGTTAAACATTTGATCTAGGCTGCAGAGCCTTTCTTGATACCACCAGCTCTCAATCGAATCATTTAGCTAATGAATATTTACTGAATACTTTCTCTGGAAAAGTTCCCAGCCCTGTAATCGAGTACCAAAAAATGGCATCTATACAAACTATTATAGAAAAACAACATGGTAAGGTTCGCAGGCAGGGACAGCTGTATTACTCTGGGATTCTCAGGTGAGGTATCTAGTGGGCCCTCCCTTTCCTGACTCTGCCCCCATCCCTGCAAATGTATCACTATCCTTCAACCTACCTCCCCTGCTGAGGCTGCCTCTTGTCTCATTTTCCAACGTGCTCTGCTCATTGTGCCAATTAGGAATGCATTCAGCGGCAAGTACCATCTGCCTATTAAATTGAAAGGACAGACATTGTTCAAAGGTAGGCCATCTCAGAGCTGGTGCAGCAGCTCAGTGATTGTCATGAGGGTCTCGGGTTGTTGCTTCATCATTCTTAGTGTGATTATTTTTCATCCTCATGTGAGTTGCCTCATGGTGACAAGATGGCTGCTCTAGCTCCACTTATCACATAATGTTCACATTCAAAGCAAGAAAAAGGAGGAAGAAATGATGCTAGCAAATTGCCTTCTTGTGTTTGTTCCTTTATGAGGAAAGCAAAAGACTTTTCAGAAGATCACTCTGAACTTTGTCGCACATTTCTTTGGCCAAAATGTATCACACAGCCACGCCAAGGTGCGGGGAAGGCTGGGAACACGGATGTGTGGCTTTTCCAGCCTCTAGAGCTGCTCTGGCCAATGTGGTAGCTTCCAGCTACATGTGACTATTTAGTACTTGGAATGTGGTTAGTGCTACTGAGGCTCTGGATTTCTCATTTTATGTGATTTTAATTCATTTAAATATAAACATGGGAGCTGTAAACACACACACACACACACACACACACACACACACACACATTTTTTTCCCATTAGATACACTTTATTGTTTGGGTAAGACTACATTTCATTTTGGTCATTGCATGTGGCACACATGTCAGCAGCTGCATGCATGGTTCCCAGTATTACACATGAATAGTTCATTGACCGGTTTTATCAATGTGGATGCAAATATTGAGGGCTGTATTTTATTATTGTTGACACTGTTACAGATGTCCCCTTCTTTGTCCCCCTCCACCCAGACCCATCACCCCTCCTCTGGCCTTCACTACACAGTTGTCTGTGTCCATGGACTATGTATATACGTTCTTTGTTTACTCTCTTCACCTTGTTTTATCTGGTCCCCCCTCCACTCTCACCCTCTGACAGCTGTCAGTCTGTACCATATAGCTATGCCTCTGGTTCTATTTTGTTTGTCAGTTTATTCTGTTCATTAGATTCCACATATACATGAGATCATAAGGTATTTATCTTTCTACTCACCTGATGGGCACTTGGGCTGCTTGCCAAATATTGCAAATAATGCTGCAATAAACATAGGGGTGCATATATATTTTCTGGTTGGTATTTTGGGTTCTTAGAGCATATTCCCAGAAGTGGAATCACTGGGTCAAAAGGCGGTCCTATTTTTAATTTTTTTAGGAAACTCCATACTGTTTCCCACAGTGGCTGCACTTTGCATTCCCACCAACAGTGCACTAGGGTTCCCCTTTCTCCACATCCTCGCCAGCACTTGTGAGGGGACACCTCATTGTAGTTTTACTTTGCATCTCTCTGTTGATTTGTGACGTTGAACATCTTTTCATATGTCTATTTGCCATCTGTATTTCTGCTTCAGAAAAGTGTCTATTCAGGTCCTTTGCCCGTTTTTTAATTGGATTGTTTGTCTTCCTTGTGTTGAGTTATATAAGTTCTTTATATATTTTGGAAATTAACCCCTTATCAGAGTATCATTGCCAAGTATGTTCTCCCCTACAGTGGGTTCCCTTTCTATTTCGTTGATGGTTTCTTTTGCGTGTACAAAGCTTTTTAGTTTGATATACTCCCATTTGTTTATTTTTCCCTTTGTTTCCCTTGTTCTAGGAGATATATCAGTAAAAATATTGTTACACAAGATATCCGAGATTTTACTATCTATGTTTTCTTCTAGGATTTTTATGGTTTTGTGACTTACATTTCAATCTTTTATCCATCTTGAACTTATTCTTGTGTGTGGTGTAAGTTGGTGGTCTGGTTTCCCTTTTGGGGGTGCATATCCCTGTCCAATTTTTCCAACACCATTTGTTGAAGAGTCTATTTTTACTTCATTGTATGCTCTTGCCTCTTTTGTCAAATATTAATTGACCATAAAGGCCAATTGGGTTGATTTCTGAGCTCTTTGTTCTGTTCCATTGATCTATATGCCTGTTTTTGTGCCAGTAGCAGGCTGTTTTGATTACAATGGCTTTGTAGTACAGTGTGATATCTGGTATTGTGATCCCTCCAACTTTGTTCTTCTTTTTCAAAATTGCTGTGGCTATTCGAGATCTTTTTGGGCTCCATATATATTTTTGGAATATTTGTTCTAGATCCCTGAAATATGCCATTGGTATTTTAATAGGAATTGCATTGAATCTATAGATTGTTTTGGGTAGTATGGACATTTTAATTATGCTAATTCTTCCAACCCATGAATATCTTCCTCTATTTCTTTCTTCAATGTCCTATAGTTTTCCGAGTACAGGTCTTTTACCTCCTTAGTTAAGTTTATTCTTATATACCTTTTTTTGTTGTTTCTTAGTTTCTCTTTCTGATAGTTCATTATTGGTGTATAAAAATGCCATTGATTTATGGCTATTGATTTTGTATCTGGCTACTTTGCTAAATTCTTTTATTAGATCCAGTGGTTTATTGGTGGAGTCTTTAGGATTTTCTGTCTATAATAATAAAAGCATAATATGCTAATTAGACTGGACAGCCAAACAACCTTCCGGACGTCCTTCCAGACAACCATCCGGCTAAAGCCGTGGCGGTGGGGGCTGAGGCAGAGGCAGCTGCAGCAGCAGGCAGAGCCAAGGCAGAGGTGGTTAGGGGCAATCAGGCAGGCAGGTGAGTGGTTAGGGGCAATCAGGCAGGCAGGCAGAGTGGTTAGGGGTGATCAGGCAGGCAGGTGAGTGGTTAGGTGTGATCAGGCAGGCAGGCAGGTGAACGATTAGGAGCCAGCGGTCCTGGATTGCAAGAGCGATGTCCGACTGCCGATTTAGGCCTGATCCTGCTGGGATCCCTGTAGGATGGGGCCTGAATTGGCAGTTGGACATCCCCCGAGGGGTCCCAGATTGCGAGAGGGTGCAAGCCGGGCTGAGGTGACCCCCCCCCCACCATGCACAAATTTCATGCACCAGGCCTCTAGTGTATAATATTATGCCATTTGCAAATAATGACAGTTTTACTTCCTCCTTTTCAGTTTGGATGCCCTTCCTTTCTTCTTCTTGTCTGATCTTTGTGGCTAGGGCTTCCACTATTATGTTGAATACGAGTAGTGAGCCTCGGTTGGTGTAACTCAGTTGGTTGGAGCACTGTTCCATACACCAAAAGGTTGCAGTTTTGATTTTTAGTCATGGCACATATACCTAGATTGTGGGTTTGATGCCAGTTGGGGCATGTACTGGAAGTCAACTGATGAATTAATGACTCTCTCTTTCTCTCTTTTTCTCTTCCTTCCTCCCTTCTTCCCTTCTTCCCTCACCCTCTCTCTAAAATCAATGACTATGTCCTCTGGTGAAAGCAGACATCCCTATCTTATTCCTGATTTTAAGGGAAATGCTTTTAGTTTTTGTCCATTGAAGATGATATTGGCTGTAGGTAAGGGCAGTGTTTTTTAGCACTCATTTTGGTTATTGGAAAACCTTAAGGATGTATCTCTACCATCTCAATTCAGTGTCTGAAATAAGGTGTACTATAAGTATATAATATGCAAAGGAGTTCAACAATATATTATAAAAAGCAAATGTAAAATATCTTAATTTTACAAATATTGATTACATATTGAAGTTACAATATTTTGAGTTAAATAAAATATATTATTAAAGTCAATTTTACCTGTTCCTTTACATTTTAATGGGTCTACTAGAAAACTTAAAATTATATATATATGACTTGCATTATATTTTTATTGTACATCCTTGTCTAAATTGAGAGGAAGGCAAAAATGAAGAGGATTGGGGATGATTTTTAGGTTAGCCAACCAATAGGATTGGCCTCACTCATATGGCCTGTGTCATCTGCTCATCAGGAATACTTTCTCTCTCCTCACCTATTAACTGTGCACAGCAGTGCTCAATAAACCTTGACTATAATTTATTGTTGAGGTTACTCCTATTGCTATTAAGTTGGGCCTCAAACAATACCTAGCGTGGCTTTACATAAATTCTAGCTTAAGGCTGACATCTTCTAAAAACTCTTCTTTGACCACCCAGTTTAACAATTCTACTCATGCATACATGCTCACTCTCACATGACAAAAAGCCATTGTCTATTGACATCAATGTGAAAGGATGTAAGAATTCTGCAGAGGAGAGACAAAAGGTTTCCCGGAAGAGGTAGCACTTGAACTGTAATAAGAAAGAGGTGGAGCCTGCCAAACTGAGGAAGCAGCATTGCAAAAGCATGAACAGGCATCGTGCATTTGGATACCGGTGAAAATATTGTGTAGCTGGAGGAAAGCTGGCTTGGAACTGAGGCTAGACTTTGGGCTTTCTATATGGGTGGAGTGGGAAGAAGCAGGACATTTCTCAACAGGTTTGTTCCTATTATTCCCTTCCTTCTTGTAAGGGATTTATTCTAATGTTTCTCTACCTTCTCAAGATATATGCTTAGTTCATTAACTTACCTTTTTTCTTATTTTATAATATAACCCTTAAGCTATAAATTTTCCATTAATTACTAATTTAGCTGCATTCCACAAGATATGGATAACATTAACATTGTTATAAATAACATCTACTTTGCTTTTTAGTTTTTCTTTGACGCACGAGTAATTTTGAGTTGTTCTATACATGTTCAAACATACAAAGTTTTTAAAGATGTCTTTTGTGTTAAATTTCTAATTATATTGCATTATTACCAATGGTTTCTATGACCAACTTTCCGTACTTGTTGAGACCTGATTTGAAATATAGTACATGCCCGGCTTCTGTCAATATTTCATGCATGCTTGGGGAAGGTCAATGGGGAAAAGAAAAAGGAGACATATATACTTCCATTTGTAATACTTTAAACAATAAAATAAAATTTAAAAAATAAATAAAAGAATATATATTTTCTCATTTGGGGATAAAGGATTTTTGTGTTCTTTATATTAAGTCTACTTACTATATTATTTCAAATCCTCAATATTTTTACTCATTTTATCTCATTGCTCTTTTATTATTGTGATGGAATATTAAAACTTTCCATTATGGTAATAGAATTGGCCCTTTTTTCTTATGATTTGTTTCGTTTGTTTTTATATGTTTTGATGATATACTTTGGTGTTTTCAATTTATGAATTATGTCTGCTGTGTATCAATATGTAGTGAGCCTATTAGCCCCTAGCAATGTACTTGGCTTTATGTATGTTTTGCCTGATAATAATATCGCTACGCTCGTTTTCTTTTGGTTAGCATTTGCTTTGAATATCTTTTTTCAATCCCCTTACTTTCAACCTTTCCAAGTTCTTATATTTTAGATATGCCTCATAAATAGAATATACTTGTATTTTTTAAATCCAATCTGGCAATATATATTGTTGCCCTGGTGAATTTTATCTATTTTCATAAATTGTGACTACTAATATCTTGGATTTTATTGTTTTATTTAATGTGTCTTTTCTATTCACTGCAATTTGTCTTATTTTATTTTCTTTCCTACTTCCAGTAAATTTATTGAGAGGTTTCTAGTTTTTTGTTTGTTTGTTTCTTAGTTTAGCTTGTACATTTTATGTGCTATATCTATTATTCTTTCATTTTATTAAGCAACTTTTACTTTATGAAATCTAAGGTTAGTTAATTACTACTTTAGATTTAAAATTAACTAATTACTACAGCCAATGAAGGTAGTTAATAGTTCTACTGCCTTCCTAAACAATACAGAAACCTTAGGACATTTTAATTCAAAGTTCTGTTCATCTTAAACATTATTATTGTCCAAAATATGACCAAATTTATTTTTATTCTTTCTTTTCTCCAGATTAATAAATAGTATTAATATTATTATATACAGGTACTTCTTATTTAGATTTTCCTATTTATTTATCTATTTTTCTTCCTTATGTCAGTTTCCTTTTTGATTTGGCATTCTTTTTCCTGAAGTAACATAGAAGGATTGGTTGGAGCCTGCCTGTGGAAAAGGGCATTCCATGCCAAGGAGGCAGTATTGCAGGAGCCCAAGGTCATGGGAGAATACAGTGTGTTTGGCTACTGATGAAAAACTGCTTGAAATTGAGGATAGAGTTTGGACTTTCTATATGGGTAGAGTGGAGAGTAAGCCCTAAACACCCCCGTCCTAAACACCCCCTGCCCCCATGTTTGAATGGCAATTTAGCTGAGTATAGAATTCTAACTTAATATATCTCTTCTCTCAATACTATCCTATTGCCTTTTTGTTTCCATTATTATCGTTGGGAAATATGGTGTCAATCTAATTGTTATTCTTTAGTAGCAATATGCCTTTTAAAACCCCTGGCTGCTTTTAAGATCTCTTGTCTTTGGTGCTCTCAGCATGAATATTATATTTAGGAAATGAGGGTTGTTGTTTTTTAATGTATAATTCTGCCCAGGACTTACTGTGATTCCTGAATGCCAGGATTCACATATTTCTTATTTTTGGAAAATGTAGAACCATTATCTCTTTTAATATTGGCTCTCCACCATTCTCTCTATTCTCTGTACACTCCAATTAGACATCTGTTGGACCTTATTAATCTGTCACATCTCAGTCTTTTATATTTTCCACATCAGTAGATGTCTGTGCTTCATTTTCAGTGATTTCCTCAGATCAGTCTTTTCTCCTTCTCTTCCTTTTGATTCTTTGAATCAAAGAGTGCCTGAAGCCAGTGTTGTCTTTGAATTTTTCAATTACCTTTACCAGTACAAAACACTTTTAAAGCCAGATTAAATTTTAGGTTTCCATTTTTTGTAACTCAAGAGTTCTAATATATAGTTACACAGCTTGTTAGCCATCGTGTCTCATTAGAAATGTCTACTGAATTTAACACTTCCTTTCCATCCCCACTGATCTCATTGTTAGCTATGCCACTTAGATGGACGGCAGTGCCGCAGTCAGTGAAGGAGGCTTATGGGAACAGTAGAGACATAGAGGGATAATAAGGAGGGGACTCTGCCAAGATTCAGGGAACAACATTTTCATAATTAAGGGATATTCAAATACTGCAGAGAGGCCAAGAGGTATGAGAATTGAAAATGTGTACCCGAATTGCCGATTAGGAATTGATTGCTGACCATTATATTCTGCCTTTACTTTTCATGGCTTTTACTGATTTTTTTAAACCAATTACTATGATTAGCAGAAAGCATAGAAGATGGATATTCCAAAAAATATTAAGTGATTTACTGAGTTCATTTGGTGGGTTTGGGAGCATATGAAAATAGCCATTTAGTAACTATGGTTTCTATGGAAGGGGCAAGAAATAATGTAATCAAGAAACAAGAAAACTTTAAATTGAAAGTAATTTGGAAAGGATCTAAAATTTGTGAGACAATTTAACCCAGAGCCATGTTCCCCGGGAGCTTATGAAATGTTCTACAGTGGTGTGGGTGTGTGTGTGTGGGGGGGGGGGGGGCGCTACTTAAAGAGATTAATTGGAAATTTCAAATAATTCTTCCAAAAAATAGACACTTGAACCAGTTCACTCTGGACCAATTTCCCCTTATTGTGGTCCTGGGAAGTGTTCATAAATCCTAAGGCAACAGAGGAAACAAAAACTGTCTTTGTCTTTTCAGATCCGTTACTACTCTTGCAACTGACAAAGGGGTACTGATCATTTCAAATGTTTCCTCAGCCAGAGACCATTAATGTAGCAGGTGTCCTCGGGAAAAGGCCCCCGGGTTTCCTCTCCACCACAGACTCAGCACTAGATCACATTTGCTCTGCTCTCTACCTATCAGTCCATCTATCCAACTAGCTACCTTTGGGCAACTCAAATGCATTCATCATCACTGACTCTTTAACAATGTTGTGGGTTAAATCAACCTGCCCCCCCCCCCAAATATATATTTCTTCTTTGACCTCAATTCCAGTATATCCAAGCGAGTTGGAACGGGGGACAGGGGAGAATATCCACGAATCATAGCATGATAGCAATTTTATGCTGTTGGCTGCACAAGTCGGTTTTGCATCTGTTCTGAAATGAATTCGCCTGATCGTTTGCTTTCTGTGCCATTTTTACTATTTATTTTGTTGCTTGGCTCACACGGGGCCTGAGCTTGACTTTGGTCCATATGTCTGGAAAGCATCGTGCAGTTGGTTCTTCCACACAGCCCGCTCTTTTAATGAAAGTGTTCCTTTTGTGTGTGTTTTTAACAGAATGGCTGATCACGGCAATTGGTAACAGGGCAAAAACTGATAATTTGCTTAAAATGACTCACTTTTGTGCCAGACTGGGAGCCCCGTGACTCATAATTACACGTTCAAAACTGGCTCTTTGTAACAAGAGGAAGCCCAGCCAGAGGGGCGCTCAGCAGCCCGCTCACTCTGTGCATTCGTTATGTCCAGAGAGCAGCTCACTGCCCGGGGCAGCCCACGGCTCATTAGTGAGCCCCGCGGTGAAAGGCACAGGGCGTCTCCCCACAGCCCGTGCACCGCAGACAGTTAGCCAGGTCCTGCCTGTCTGCCGTGAACATGGGTACCGCAGATGAATGTCACTCTGGGAAGCTTTTGCAAATTGAGATTCTCCATCGCTCCTGCTTCCCTTTTAGTGCCTTCCCGTCTCCCTCCTCGTCCTGCCATTGCAGCAGATGGCGGCATGCGGGCCCGAGCCCTTGGCATTGTTTTCCAAAGTCCAGTTCTGCTTCTGGCTTAAAGAAAAGACAGGATTAAAAAATAAAAAATAAAAAAACACACAATTGAGCAGTGAAGGAAGAAGGCAGACAAAGGCTAGCACTGCAAGTACTGAGAGGAGAGCTACTCCGTGCCTCTCCCACGTGAGGAGACACAGCAAAGAGAGCAGAGGATAAACACGGGGAGGAGCTGCGAGGCCAGCAGCAGGTGGGACCGATCTGTGGTTTCCACCTGGTGCCTCACGCCTAAGGAACCTGGACATCACTGGCTTTTTAGAAAGAGAAGGGTGATTGTGGTGGTCACGTCTAATGTGTGTGTCCTACTCCCAACGAATAGGACACCCAAACAGCGCGTGCCCTGGCCCCAGGCAGCACACCTGGCAGAGAGCCTCGGGCCAGGAGGCAGAAAGATGATGGAGGAGGTGGGACAGAGCAGAGAGGTAAGCTCGGGCCTGTGAGGTAGAAGGATCTAGATCTGAAGGAGAAACTGCTGGAAAGACCCAAGGGAAATAGAGGATATGATTGGAATGGTTGGAGCTGTGTTTTCCCATTCAGGTTCATCATGAGGAGAGCATGTAAGTCTGATGCTAAAATGCATGCCTTCCATCACTTTGCTCAACGCCAGCCATCAATCAGGGCCTTCCTTGGAGTTCTTTTGTCAGCATTAATTATCTTATATGCAACTAAAGACTGGATAACTCAAAAGAGTACAACACAGTCTGGGGCTTGGGGAGATACAGTGTACTTAGAGCCCTCTCAGCGCGTTATGGTGTTGCCCCTCCTCTCGCCATCCCGGATCCGCTCTACCTACTTGCACAGGTCGAGGGAGAGAGACGGCATGTGCCCAGGGCCCACTGTGAACAAGTCTGTGCTGTGCTCTTTCCACATTTCAATCCTTTTAATCTCCCAAACAGCCCTATGAAGTAGGATTGCAGTACTAGCCCCATTTTATGAATGAGGAAGCTGACAGTGCCACCTCTGTGTAGGCCCGTGAATGAAGAGGCTTTCTTTGTGGGTCCGATAGGTAGATTCTGGGTGCTGCTGGGCTGCTGTGTGATCAATGTCTGAGCCCTTTATTTCTCAGCCCCCCGTGTCCATAAGCTCTTTGCAGGAGGTTGGGTTCTTTCTTTCGTTTACTCGGCATTACTGACCACCCAACATGTGTGGAACTCAGACACAGTACGTTCACGCCACACATGTAAGCACTCCGGAGCCCTCTTTTATTTAAGTTTCCACCAACTGGAATGCCCTGCACACATTTGGCAACCTGGTCGTTCTCTTCTCACAGGTGTGTGTGTGTGTGTGTTTGCTCCTTGACCCAGTCCTTCTAGGTCACAAGAACCTTAACATCCCATTTCCACAGCCACCCAACCCTTCCACCTCCACCACACACACACACACACACACACACACACACACACACACACACAGGTGCACACATGCAAGTATTACTTCTGCTTCACACAGGAAAAGTAAGCAATAGGGGAAGAAGGAACTTACTTGAGGTCATACCCTGGTAAGGTGCACTTTTATAATTGTCTTCCTTCCAGGCACTGCTATCAGGGAGCAATCTAGCTTCCTAGAAAACAGGAACTCAGAAACTCCCTCGAGGAATCTAGCCTACAGAAATCGCCCAAAATGCCTTTGTGCAAATATGCTTCCTCAGAGAGACTTTCCTCTCATCTCGCTAAGAAAATAGCCTCCCACATTATTCCTATCTCACACATCCCTTGCTTTGCGGTATCTCCCTTCATAGAGCTGGCTAACAGTGTGTGTTCGTGTGCTCCTGTCTGTCACTCTCAGCAGAATGTAAGCTCTCCAAAGAAAGAGGCCTTTGCTCACCAGCTCCACGAACAGGAACTGGGACATAGTGGGCTCTATACTTGTCGTGTTAATTAATTTAATTTAGTGTGGAATTAAATGTATACACCAACATGTCACTGCAGCATTATTTACATAGCATTTACATATATAAAAGTAATGGAAAAGACCAATATTAGGGAATGGACTGTAATGATTAAATATTATACAACCATAAAAAGTAATATTCATAAAGAATTTTAATAACTTAGAAAAATTTAAGATAATGTTAAGTGAAATAAATAGGCTACATAATTGTATATGCATTATCTTAACTACGTAGTTAAAACAAAGTATAGAAAAAAACTGGAGGGTAGAGGGATTATAGAGTGATTTTTTTTCCTGCTTTTTTACATCATTCTTTATTTCTCAGCAATTTTTAAAAATTTAATTCTTTATTGTTTAAAGTATTGCATATGTCTCCTTTTTCTCCCATTGACCTCTCCCTGGTCATTCCCATCCCCCCTATTTCCCAACAATTTTTGCAATGGACAAGCTGTACCTCGATAATTAGGAAAAGTAAAGTAAGGCCTTGGACCGGTTCCTACCTCATCAGGCAAAGATATGGGTGTTTAAATCTTTAGGACGTGCCTTCAGCATCAACTATATTCCTCTCCAAATTCTTATGGAATAATGCATCTCTGACAGAAACACTCCTCGGAAACCGTCCTGAATGGCTTAATGTGAATGGGTCACGGTGGTCAATTGCTTCTCTCTGTTGAGGCTGTCCGAGCCTCAGACACAGAGATCACCGTGGCTGACCCATACACTCCGAAACAGCTATAGGCATCCCCACGGCTCTCATCTCTGTCTCAGATGGAAGCTCTCGCCAGGAGAAGGAACGAGAACTGTTCCCACAAGCCCTCCCCATGTACACGTGGAGTTTAGTGTGGTTCCCTTTAGAGACAATTACTTATAGGTGTGGTATTCAGAAAATAAAAACAAAACAAAATAAGCAAGCACAACAGTGAAAACCAAGTAAGAGAGAGAGCAGAGCGTGAGGCGAGGAGGTTAATCAGGAGATGGATTAGCAGGGCCTGCAGAGGTTGCCCCCGGCCAGGATCCTGGGAGAGAAGGGGTATTTGTTTTTCTGGTTTTTTTAAATTGTTATTGATTTGGGAGAGGAAGGGAGAGATAGAAACATCAATGATGAGAGAGAATCATTGATTGGCTACCTCCTGCACGCCCCACACTGGGGATCGAGCCCACAACCTGGGCATGTGCCCTTGACTGGAATAGAACCTGGGACCCTTCAGTCCCAGGTTGACGCTCTATCCACTGAGCCTAACCAGCTAGGGGAAGAGGGGCTTTTTATAGTTCTCGCTGTGGGTGCAGAGAGGAGAGAGCTCTAACCTGAGAGTCAGTGTCTTCACAGGAGGGCAGGTTAGGCTTAGTTTGGAAGGTGGGGGAGGATGCAAATCTGGCCCCTATTAGGGGGGACCTATTTCCAATAGGATTGTGACCCTCTCTTCCTCCCTCCTCTCCTCCCTCCCACCCTCCCATCCCGGAACTGGAGAAGGGGCAGTGAACAGACAGGGCAGGCTTTCCTCTATGGCGTTTTCATTCTGCACAATTCACACGGACCTGAGTTTCAGATGGTGACAAAGCTAGGAAGGATGCGACGCAGAATAGCCAGGTAGGAAACACCTGGGTGGCGTGACATGTGAGCTGGGAAGTGAATAGTGCATTGATGGTCAGAAAGATTCAGGGAAAGAACATTCCAGACCAAGGAACAAACAGCAAGTGTAAAGGCCCAGAGGTAGGAATCCGATAGACATATTTGAGGAGCTAAAAGAAGGCCAGTGAGTGGAGAGGGCGTGAGCACAGCTCTGGGTGAGGCGTGAGGAGGAGAGATGGCCCAGGGCCTGCCAGGCCGAGGAGTTGGGGGTTTGTGCAGGGCTGAGGGAGCCCTGGGGAGTTTAAAGCAGAGGAGGGACATGATGGCATTATGAATAAACTAGAGGCCCAGTGCATGAAATTCATGCCTGGGTAGAGTCCCTAGCAGCTGCTGGCTGCTGGCAGGGCGCCTCCCTTCCCCCAGCCACCTGCCGCTGCCGGCCCTGCCCCTGGTCAAACTCCCAGTCAAATTCCCTGTCAAACTCCCAGTTGAGGGGACAATTTGCATATCAGGCTTTTATTATATAGGATCACTCGGGTTGCTAAGTGGGCAAAACAGGTAAGAGACACTCCAGGTGAGAAATGGCAGTGACTTAGGTTGGGATAAAAAAGACACACTAAAGAGAAGCAAAGAGGTGTAAGGCGTGTGTTTAGAGACTGCAGATAGGACCTGCTGGTGAGCTGGTGGGGGGTTAGGGATCGTGGAAGAGCCCCAGAGGTTTTGCTGGAGCAAGTGGTACCGTTTACTGCTATGGAAGCAATTAGGGGAAACAGCTCTGGGAGGGTTTGGAATGGAGTTTGAAATTGAGGGTTCTGTTCGGGGCATGTTAAGTTTGAGATGCCAAGTAGACATTCAAGTCGAGATTTCAAGTGGGCGATTAGCTATCCCAGCCTGGCCCTCCTTGGGGAGGTCAGAGCTAAAGATGCAAGCTTTGGAGCCACTGGTGTCTAATTCACATTAAAGCTCTGAGACTAAGTGAAATCACCTGTTGGTGGAGAAGGGCCCAGGGCTGAGCCCCACACCCTGCCACCTGGAGCTGGAAGGAGAACACCCAGGAGCGCGTGGCGGTGGCGCCACAGAGGCCAGGAAGGCAGCGCTGGAGCAGAAGGGAGGTGTCTGCATTGGCGCTCGCTGCTCGGGACAGACGCGTTAGAATAGTGAGGCTCCGTCGCTAATCATGTTATTTCTTATTCAGCTGCATGAACCACGTGGGTCAGAGGGCAGGGTCTCTGGTCCACTGTCACCAGACTGACGGAGACTCGATGCCTGGAATGACTGGGGTCAGCAGAGTGAGAGAGAAGCGAGCGCCGCGGCTCTTCAGTGCATTAGCCGGGAAGTAGCACGTCGCGGCCCCGCTCACAGCCTGCGGGCCAGGGCGGCCGTGTGCCTCGCTAACCCCGGGGACGGGACATGGTGGCGGCATGTGGAACCGTTGGTTACTTCACTGCTCAACCGTTTACTGAGAGGTCAACTACAATAAGAACAGAAAACGGGCCGCTGGGTTGGGCAATGCTGAGATCACTGGGATGTTCAGATGAAGCCCCGTGGACTGCCCCGAGGAGAGCCTGGGAGGGGAGGGGCAGAGAGGGCGAACACGGACAGCCCTGCCGGGCATCGTCTGTGGAAAGGGACCTTTGACAAGGTGGTGGACGCTCGTGCCACTGTAACCAGAAGGGAAGCCTGTACCGCGGGCGAGGCCACCAGCTGACATGGTGTTGGAAGCTGAGGCAGCCCCTGTCTTGTTGCATTTGTTCTCAACGAGATGCTGTCGCTGTGGAATGAGCCTGGCTGGTGGTGGGCGGGGGCAGAGGACACAGGTGCAGCGGAGCGCGCTGACAGGTTAAGCCTCTCTCCCTACGTGACTAACCCCTGGTTTGCAGCTACCTTAAGAATTCCACTGTGTTAAAGTAGCTCCTGCACTCTTCAACAGCTTGCTGTGCGTAGGTTTTCAGATGACTTGTTATTACTTATGATGATAATAATAACTCTGTCTTACACTTTCACTTTGTATAGTGAATACCATATTTATTCATTCTGTCAGAGACTTTTAAACAAACGAGTCATCGCTGCCACATTCTGCTTTCTTTATTGTCATCGTAGAACATGTACACAGAGAACTGCATTAGAGATATATGCACAGTTAGCAAGTGGTGCTTTTAAGACAAACAAGTTAACTGGAGACATCTCATCCTTGCTCGTTCATTCAGTCCACGCACCTTGTCTGGAGCGTCTGCTGTTTCAGGCACTGAGCTTGGACCTGGGGCTGCAGACACAGGCGGCAGTCACATCCCGGCTGGATTGCATGGCCTGAGGGCTGGGGGTGGGCAGGAGAGACAGTGACCAGGATACATCATTGCAAAGGTATCCAGTGGTTCCAAAATGGAGATCTACACAAAGTGCCACCTCCTCTTCGCAATAACATCCAAAGGCCGGGGTTCTTGTTAGCTTCAGTGCATAGATGAGGACCCTGAGATTCGAGCCATTTAAATGCAGACCCTCGGCCACACAGCTAATAAGTGAAGCCAGCACTCATCCCATGTCTTCTGATCACAAAGCCTACTCCTTTGCTCAGACACTGCACAGGAATGACGGCAGAGTGGCCTGAGGGAGGGAGGACTGCCTGCCTGGGGATGCCCTGGGCAAGCACCAGGCACTAGTTCAGAGAGCGGTGTCTGGACTGAGAGGTCACTGGGGAATAAATCCCCCCACAACAAAGGAAGCCCCCAGGTTCTTCCGATCTATCTCTGTGCCAGATCTTGCACAAAGTGGGCTCCTCCCCATGCCCACGGCTTTGCCTCTCTGTTCCCTATGCCGGGAACACAGGGACCTCTTTCCCTCCAGCTCCTGCTCCTGGGTTCCTAAAACCTTCCACAGGAGGAATTTTCCTTGCAGGTCCCTCTGTAATCTGATGATGTCCCTTGTTTGCTCCTCACAATCATCTCCGCCATCTGCATCGTGTTACCATCAGTGTGCATCGTCTGTGAGCGCTCTTTTGCTTTATACTGTAAGCTTTGACCTTCCCATAGCCCCAGGGCTCTGTATCATAAGTTCAAGGACAACATTTCTCTTATTTATCTGTAACTGGCCAGAGGAGAGGGCTGTCGATAGAGTAGGCGCTCAGCACTTGCTGACAGATGGGGCCTCACCAATTGACTCACTGCCTGAGTGAATAAACAAATGCTGCAATTAAATAATGAAACGCTTCCCAGAGACGCAGCCGTTAGGACACAGAGGATTGGAAAGGAAAGCGCTGGCCTCCCGGGTCCTCTTCATCTCTTTTTCATGACTTGCTCGTTTGCAGGTGGGAGGTTGTCTGCCAAAGCCCACACTCTTCGGTCCTGCACCCTTCCCCTGCTCTTCTCTATGGTAACCCCCACCCCGCTCCAGTCCAACAGAGCCATTTCAGGTGCCTAGGCTATTCTATTGCGGAGACTTCTGGGTGTACGCTCTGTGTAGATTACTTAATCGGACCTGACATAGTTGGCTAACAAAGTCCTTCTGTCAGAGACTCGAGTTAGCCAACCCTCTCTTCCCTCTGCTCCTGACCCCACACCCTGGATTCCCGGATGAAGCAGCTCCCCCAACCTTTCCCCAGTTTTCTACTCACAAAGATCTCCAGCTCTTCTGAGCCGCCTGCCCTAATAAGATGCATTCATGGTTTTCAGTCCACGTCCCAATCACAGCCCTCCAAAAGCTGCCTCTTGCTCTTTACCATCTCTGACCTCATCAGGAAGAAGCCAGTCAACAGTTAACCATGGCCTTTGGAAGTGGTCAATACATCTCAAACTTGGGGAGTCCTGAGTTTTTGAGATTTCAAAGAATTTGGAGCCTCTTCCTACGCTGAAGAGGAATGCTGCCTTCCTGTCCAGTGGGCCTCTCGGCCAGCTGCCCTTTAACACACGTGTCCTTCCGCCAAATTCCTAGGGTTGGTCCAAATATCGGGCATGGGATTAGACACCAAGGCTCTTCCAGGGCTGCCACAGCTGTGGGCCGAGCAATGGAAAAGCCTCCCAGATGCAGGTTAGGCTGGCAGCAGGCTGTCTTATTCAATGGAAACATTGCTGGCCTCCAGATTCCTGAGTTAACTCCAAAACACAGAAATGCCAGCATGCCCCAGGCTGCTCTCCAAGCGCCATGCCTGCATCTGTCTATGGGTTTCTCTAAGCAACCACATGGGCGCTTTGTCCTGAATAAGAACGCCCACAAAATAAAACCTAGAGATGCAGGGTTAGGAAAATGAAGGCTTTCTGCAGGTGGCCTTTGCGACCATGTTTAAAGGTTTGATGTAACTGCTGGAAATGGGCAACTGCCCTCCAGCGGCGGCCATGTTTTGAGGGGCTCCAGGCCTGTCCACGTGGCTGGCACACCAGGCCTTTCTTCCCCTGCTCAGGTGAACGTCCAGGACACAGTGTGGCAGGAGGGTGCTTCAGACATGGTTACCAAGATGAAAGGGAAACACAACCTGCCTTGAACACCAGCCCTCAGTTCCTCCCAGCCCACGTGGTCTGCGCTGCTGGGCCTGTGAGAGTTGCTGGTGGGATGTGCGATTTCTGGCACTAGGAGTCAGGAACCCACTTGATTTATTTAGATGTGGTGCCACCATTGGGTGGGTCTCCTAAGGTTTCTGTGGCTTTCCACTTCAGATTTTCCCTCACTCCCCTCCCTAGAGCCCCTGCCAAGCCGGCCATGCTCCAGCCTGGTCCAAGCCAGCCCTGCGACTCTACTAATTAAAGGTTCTCCTTTGACATCTTTCATGTAGCAATTTAGGAAACTCCAAGACAAGTCCTAATCTGAGGACATTAGCCCAGGTGGTATCATCTGGTTTGAACATAGGCCTTGAACCCCTAGGCCTTGGGGCACCAACCCCTTCCAGAAGTTCTCAATCAAAAGCAGGAAGTAGGTTGGGCAAGTGTCCTTGGTCACCCCAAAAAATCTACCCTTTGGTCTTCACATCTGTAGTCACTTTGGCCGTGGCTAAGTGGTTTTGTCTTCCCCTCATCCTCAGATTTTGTACTCGGCTGTCCCCACCCAGCAACTCCTCAAATTGTAGCTGAGCTGCTCTGGCCCTTTAAGTAAGCAGAGCCATGGCACACGGCCCTGCTTCCTGCGGTGGCCTCCATCACCCTGGTGGTGGAGAAGCAGGGACAGAGGCCTCCTCAGCACCCACTCCCAGACGGCCTCTCCTAGTGAGTCTAGGGCATGCTGCTCCCTGAGGAAAGTCACCTGCAGGCCAGCTCCTACGGTGATGGAACCAGGCAGCTGTTTTATCCTGAAAGCACAGGAATGATGAAAGCCACACCAGATGTTGTTTGCTTGAGTAGCGATCTGGGAGCCATCTATTAAAAAGAGGAGCTTCTAGGGCAGGGATGGTTGCCTGGGACAGGCTGCCTGGAGACCTGTGCTAAAAACTCTGGTGCTGCCATTCGTTTCCCCAGCAAAGGATGCTGTGACTGGTTGGCAAAAGTCTGCCATCGGGGTGAGGAAGGAGAGTGGGAACACAGGCCACATATTTGCCAACCCTGTTTTTCATGTAACTTCCAAAACCTCCTCCTTCCTAATGACAACACCCTCCCCACAGTGAGGGAAGACGGTAAAGAGAGTATCTCAGATGTTCCTCTAATCTTTCTGGGAGATAGTCCATTCCTCTTTATGAGATCCTATAGCACCTCCCCATCTCACCAATTTATCCATTCTGAATCGATGGACCCTTTGCTCTCCATGCTTGAAGCTGCTGGCTTGTCCTTCACCCCAGTTTCTGACTGTAGCCATCACTTCCTGTGGGATATCCTTGTTCCCGGCTCATTCCCATGAGTGCTGGCCCACTGACCTTTCCTTTAGTTCTCAAGCCCTCCTGACCTGTTTCATTTGCCTTGATAGATTATCCCTCCCTCTCATCTAAATTCTTGACTCCTCCCTCCCATTGGTCCATTCATTCTAACCTCTCCACACACTAAAGAAAGGACTTCTCTTCTAACTATATGTGAGGATATTTTTGGTATTTCACCTAACTCAACATTTAAAGAGAATTCTCAGTGCCTATGGAACTTTATATCAGCTACGAAAACACACTCCCCCCCCCCCCCCCCCCTGCTGCTTCTCAACTATATGTACGTCCTTGTAATGTGGATTGTAGGCACACATATCATTCCCTTACCTGCAGTTTGGAAGCTTCCAATACCAAGCCACAGATAGTGTAATCACACACCCCCTCGCCCCCGACACACACACACACATCCAGCTTCCTTCCAGCATCAGCCCCGAGTGTCCCCAAACAGTGTTGCCGGGACTGACCAGCAGACCCTGAGCGACTGATGAACAGATTGCTCTGACACAGGTTTCTGTGAAAGAGAGGCTAAGGGACTGTTTTACTTCAGTAGTAAAAGCAGCCCTGATTGCCTGCCTCATTGGCTTTTTATTGTAACAACAGTTTGAACTTAAATTAACCTTTAGATACAAACAGCAGGGTAAGTATTCTTGAGAAAGTATATGCTTCTACAAGGTCAGGTCTTTAAACACTAAACATAGAGATTCCAGCAAAACACCCCAGGGCAGTGGTCGGCAAACTCATTAGTCAACAGAGCCAAATATCAATAATACAACGATTGAAATTTCTTTTGAGAGCCAAATTTTTTAAACTTAAACTTCTTCTAACGCCACTTCTTCAAAATGGACTCACCCAGGCCGTGGTATTTTGTGGAAGAGCCACACTCAAGGGGCCAAAGAGCTGAATGTGGCTCGCGAGCCGCAGTTTGCCGGCCACGGCCCCAGGGGATCGGACTTGTTTGGAAAAGTCAAGGTAGGGGCTGCCACCTTCAGCAAGGGCCCCTCAGAGGCCCCCAACCTTTCAGAGAATCCTCCTTACAGACACACCAACCAAGTCCCATGCTTCCCCACACAGTGTCTCCCAAACCCCCTCTCCCTTAGGAACCTACCCCATCTCTCACTTTCCTTCATTCCCTCTTGCTCTTCTTTTCTCCCCTTCCTCCTTCACTCAGAGGCACCAACATGAATAAATGTCTTTTCCAAGGAAAACACATTTTTGGCTCCAACCAGGCAATCATTTTTCAGCATGAACAACACAACTCTCCATTCTTTTACTTTTGTCCATTTTTTAAGCAATAGCTGCAGCAGCAGTAGTAGGTTGTTTGGGAGCAGCCAGGAAAATGAGTTCTGGCCCACGTGCCCAGACGAAAGGAAATCAGACAGCAAGCCCAAAGGCAGCAGCATAGACTCTGCACTTCCGATGTTTTCCCTTTCCATTTGGTTTCCATGGGACCCTGCTTTGGGAGTGGGGAGGGCTTCCAAAAGTAAGAAACCAAATTTCAGGATGGCAACAAAGTGAGCATTAAGAAATGCACAAGGCACCAGGGCCTAAGAACTTTGGATGCCCAACATTTTCAAAAACCCAACTCGAAACTAATTTTGACGGTCATTTCTACCTGAGCACTCCTTATAGGTATCAAAATCCGGAAAAGGTGGCTCCTTTAGGACTTGGAAATGTTTTCCATCCAATTCACAACTGCAATTGCAATGTCGTGTTTGGGAGACTTAGACTGAGAAACTACTCTCCTTTAGGGGTTTGGGTTTGGGTTTGGGGTTTTTTTTGTTTTGTTTTGTTTTGTTTTGTTTTTGGTTTTACTTTGTTTTGTTTGAAATTTTATGCGATCATGTGATGCTTTTATTTGCTCCCCTTTAGGTTTTAAACAGCCCTGTGACTCAGCAAGCCAGCGGGCTTCTCTGAGTCATCCATATTTTCTGGGATTCAACACTGGGACCTATGATTGAAATTCACTAAAAGGAAACAGCTAAGAGCTAGAAATGGGAAGCCAGATCTCCTTAGGTGTACACTTCCTGAGCAGCTGAGTCCATCAGACGAAACAAAGTGGGGACCAAGGTGCAATTTATCTTCCCTTGCAAGCTCATATCCCCCTGATTCTGACACCAACCTCTCATCTTTGCAGGACCTGTTAGCAAATTGTCAACAAATTATGCAATTTTTCTTTGCTGGTCCTAAAACAGTGATACCTTCAAGAATATTGGCATTTTTATGAAAGCTTCTTGGTATTGGAATCCGTCTCTAATGGTGGGCTCTGAAGCATGGTGACATGTAGCGGGGGGAAGACGGTGTTACACTTCTAAAATCACACTAGATGAAGGGTGAACCTACCCAGGAGCATGAGGGTGGAGGGAGGGAAAGCCATGGAAACATCGTCTCTTCCCCCATAGTCATAATATGCTATATCATAAAGAAAAGCATTAAGCCTCCAAAACATACATTAAAAAGACATTTGATTAAGTTCTTCCTATGTGCCAGGGATCACCCAGGTGCTAGAAATATTGCAGCAGACAAAACTGACAAAAAAAAAACAAAAACACACACACACACACACACAACCCTGCCTTCATGGAGTTTACAAATTCTAGAATTTTAGAACATATTAATAAAAACAATAAACTATGCAAACAGTAAACCAAATTCATGGTTCTGTTTTCCCTGTAATACAATAAAGAAAGCTCAAAGCTTTAGACAAGATGAGCACTCATAAGAGCATAGTTTTATGGGTAGATCAACTACTACCAGGTTATCTGGAGGTCTACCACCTGCTCTCCTCTATCAGGCATGCTTTCCCTGGAAAAACTGATCAAAGAGCAGAACTAGCCTGTCTCTAAAAGCTGGGAAAATTTTACCTCTAGACTAAGGTGACCAGATCATCCCGCTTTTGGCGGGACAGTCCCGATTTTTAACAATTTGTCCCATGTCCCACGCGTTTTAAAAACGTCCCTATTTTTGTTCTTTCCAAAAATAGGGACTTTTTTAAAGCGCCGTGGGACGCGGGACAAATTGTTAAAAATCGGTTTTGTCCCGCCAAAAGCGGGACGATCTGGTCACCTTACTCTAGACCCATTTCTTTACTGAGTCGGTTTCCTCATCTGTACAGTGAAATTATAACCATGGATCATGGAGAAGTTTAACTAAGGTAACACAGGCATAGCTTGGAGGCATTGCAGGCTTGGTTCCAGATCACCGCAATAAAGCAAGTATCACAATAAAGTGAGTCACATGAATGTGTTTGGTTTCCCAGTGTATATAAAAATTATGCTTGCATTGTACTGTAGTCCATTGTGTGCAATAGCATTATGTCAAAAAAAAACAATGTACATACCTTAATTTAAAAATACTTTATTGATAAAAATGCTAACCATCTGAGTCTTCGGGGAGTCATAATCTTCTTGTGGTGGAGCATCTTGCCTCAGCATTGATGGCTGCTGACTGATCAGGGTGGTGGCTGATGAAGGTTGGGTGGGGAGGGGGGGGCTGGCAATTTCTTAAAATGAGACAATAATGAAGTTTGCCCCATTGATTGACTCTTCCTTTCATGAACGAGTTCTCTGTAGCATGTGATGCTGTTTGACAGCATTTTACCTGCAGTACAACTTTTTTTTCCAAAATTGGAGGCAATCATCTCAAACCCTGCCACTGCTTTTTCAACTAAGTTATGTAATATTCTAAAACGTTGTTGTCATTTCAACAATCTTCACAGCATCTTCACCAAGAATAGATTACATCTCAAGAAACCTCTTTCTTTGCTCATTCACTAAAAGCAGCTCCTCCGTTAAAGTCTTACCATGCGAGTTGCAGCAACTCAGTCACATCTTCAGGCTCCACTTCTAATCCTAGTTCTCCTGCTGTTTCCACCACATCTGCAGCTACTTACTCCACTGAAGTGTTGAACCCCTTAAAGTCATCCATGAGGATTGGAGTCAACTTCTTCCAAACTCCTGTTAATATTGATATTTTGGCCTTTCCCCATGAATCATAAGGCATCATGAGTGGTGAATCTTTTCCAGAAGGTTTTCCATTTACTATGCCCAGACCCATCAGAGGAATCACTATCTGTGGCAGCTATAGCCCTACAAAATGTATTTCTTAAGCAAGAAGATTTGAAAGTCAAAATTACTCTTTGATCCATAGGCTATAAAGTGGAAGTTGTGTTAACAGGTATAAAAACAATATCAATCTTGCTGTACATCTCCATCAGACCTTTGGTGTAACCAAATGCATTGTCAACTAGCCATAATATTTTAAAAGGAATCTTTTTTCTGAGTACTAGGTCTCAACAATGGGCTTAAAATATTTAGTAAACCATGTTGTAAACAGATGTGCTATCATCAGGCTTTGTTGTGCCATCTATAGAGCACAGGCAGAGTAGACTTAGCATAGGATTTTCAGAATGGTAAATGAGCATTGACATCAATTTAAAGTCACCAGCTGCATTAGCCCCTAACAAGTGAGTCAGCCTGTCCTTTGAAGCTTTGACGGCAGGCATTGACCTCTTTCTGGCTATGAAAGTCCTGGATGGCATCATCTTCCAATATGAGGCTGTTTAATCTACATTGGAAATCTGTGGTTTAGTGTAGCCACTTCATTAATCATCTCAGCAAGATCTTCTGGATGGCTTGCTGCAGCTTCTACATCAGCACTTGCTGCTTCTCCTTGCCCTTTTATATTATGGAGATGGCTCTGTCCTTAAACCAACCTCTGCCAGCTTTAGACTTTTCTTCTGCAGCTGCTTCACCTCTCTTGACCCTCATAGAATTGAGAATTGGGGCCTTGTTTTCTGGATTAGGCTTTGGCTTATTGCAGTGATGGCGAACCTATGACACGCGTGTCAGCACTGACACGCGTAGCCATTTCTGATGACACGCGGCCGCTGAGGCGGCTGCATGCCGAGGATGAAACATTTGCTGCTCCTGAGGATGAAACATTTGCGAAATAATGTTTTTTCCTCAAAGTGACACACTACCCGAGTTATGCTCAATTTTTTGGCGAAGTTTGACACACCAAGCTCAAACAAAAGGTTGCCCATCACTGGCTTATTGGAATATTTGGCTGGTTTATCATCTCTCCAGACGACTAAGACGTTCTCCATATCAGATGTAAGGCTGTTTCACTTTCTTATCATTCGTGTGTTCACTGGAGCCACACTTTTAGTTTCCTTCAAGAACTTTTCCTTTGCATTCACAACTTGGCTAACTGTTTGGCCCAAAAGGCCGAGATTTGGGCCTATCTTGGCTTCCAACATACCTTCCTCACCAAACTTAATCACTTCTAGCTTTTGATTTAAAGTGAGAGGCAGGCTCATTATCTCAATAGCAAGGTAGGCTGTGGTCACTCCTGTGCTCCACTGCCCCGCTCTTTCTGCTGCATACCATGTGTGCGAGAGCTTGTCATCTGAGAAAGGGAATCCTGAGAGGGAAAGCGAGGTGGAGACATCTTTCAGCAAATAAAAAGGGGTTCATTAACTTTTCAGGTGACCCCAAATTGGAGTGGGAAGTGGTCCGTTAGTACAACCCAAAAGGACTAGAGCTCTAAATGAGCATAATTAGAATGGACAAGAGTAGAGCTGGGATCGAGCCTGGGGTCTCACACTACAGCTGCCTGGGGAGTCCTTCCCATTATTGCCGTCTCTGCGGACTCTCAGTCTCCCTTCCATGAGGCAGCAGTGAAGTCTCTCTAGGCTTCCAGGCCTTGCTTTGCCTCTTTGCCTTCAGGCAATGGGTATCATGAGCCCCCTCACCTTGGCCTCTCTAAGCAGACACTTAGGATGCTGACTGCCAGGATGATGGCCATCATACTAATGCTCCATCCACCTGAGGTCACTACCCTCAGAGAACTCAATTCCAGAGTATTTCTCCATTCCAACAAGAGGAAAAGCAATACCTTGCTCCTGACGATAAGCCTATAGCACGGCAGGACCCAGTGCTCTTAACTCACTCAAAGTAGCAATCACTTCCCATGCAACTTCCCCATAATGTGTGCTTTACTAAACTTTAAAAAATCTTTGAAAAGTGCTGATTTATACTTTTATATAATAAAATAACAACAGGGGGTGGAGGGAATATGATATAATATGATATCACACTGGCCCAGATTTCTTAGCAAGACCTAACAGATTCTCTGATACATGATCCCAACCAACCTTCCTGGATTGTGTTTTCTATGTACCCCATGTCATTTCTGTTCCCACTGCCCAGGAAGCCTGCTCTCCTCCTCTGTGGGCGGCACTTTGGGGATCCCACCAGAAGGCTCCAATGTGGCCTCTATGCAGCTTCCCCCACCCCCTCTATTCCAGAGAGACCCATTCCCTCCACCCCCTGTTGTTATCTTATTAGGCAGTGAAAGACAAACATACATTGTTAGAATGAGCACAGACCAGGGGCAGGGGAGAGGTATGGGGTGAGTCCCTCAGCTCCTGGTGGAAGCAAAGTGCCCCCTGGTTAATGTCGCTCGTGCATCAGGGCTTCTCTTTCCGAGTCTCTCATAAACCCGTCCCCAGGCCATGCCCCGATTCTGGAGTGTGCAGGGCAGATGTGCAGACGGAACTGAGCTGTGCCCCTTCGCTTCGATGGAAAGGGTGGGGTGTCTTTGTGTGTCTCACCATTCAGACATTCTCCATGGTGCTATTTTTATCAACAGCAATCATGAAATTGGTGTCAGATGGGCTGGTCCAGTTCCCCACCCTGAGGCTGGGATTTTGCAGGCAGGAGATGTGGTCTGTGGCCCATATGAATGCATCTCTGGTACCCTAGGCCTCAGAGCGAACCCCTGTAGCCCTGGACCCTGTTCCTATGGCAACAAGCAAGGCTCATCATCACTCCCAGTTCAGTCTGGGCCTGACTCACTTAACAGACATATGTTGAGCACATTCTAAACGCTAGTCATTGAACAAGGCACCAAGGATTCACCAAAAAATATTGTCTCCATCTCCGGAGAAACTTGCATTTCACCAGAAAGAACCATCATGTGAAGTGACAGGGTCTGTGGCTGTGCGTGTTTCAGAGGCATCGATGGGTCCGTGGTGGAGGAAAGATTTGTCCTTCTGGGCCTTGGGGAGCTTCATGGAGGTGGTAGGTAACACAGCCAGGGCTGCAAAGATAAGTGGGATTAAAGGGATAAAAACATGGAAAAAGGAATGAAGGGCAGAGGCATAAAAAAATCATTGTAGATTCATCCAAAATCCAGCTGTGAATTCAGCTCTCACCGAGAGTCCCAGGCACACACCTGCATGGACCCTCACCCTGGGAGGCGTGGGAAGAGATGCCAACTGCTACTCCAAGGGCGCTGGCCCTTCTGACTCTGGCTTTCAGAATCAGGCCCCTGAGCGCCCCAGCAGGGAGGATGAGTCTGCAGGGGCAACAGTGACACCGGATGCTGACGTTAGACATGAGCCAGGGCCTCCCTGCACCACTGTCTGCTCATGGGTCTTGCACGGAGAACTTAAGTTCTGAGGAAGATCAGGGGCCCCTCATTAGCCACAGGAAACAAGGACAGGTTGGGATCTGAAGACAGCAGAATTTTCTAGATTCTAAATCTTTCGGTCTGAATTATACTTCTTTTAACTACATGCCTGGAAATTCAGGATGAAATTTAACAGAAAACCCAAGTGGGGAGTAACAGGAAAACAGGGAGAAATATGGCACTGAATGATGGCAGAAAGTGTATTTGCAGATGTTCTTGGCAATCGAGGGCTTGGCATTCTGGTTTTCATTTCCTTCGACCAGACATTCCAAACCCCACCCCCCTCAGTCACAGGGATGCACGGCCCAGCCAGCGGGGTGCAGCGGGTGTGGCTGCGACGGCTCCCTGGTGGGCGGCCGCTGGAGGAGCCCGGGGCCACCTGTCTGGTTGAGAGCCTCTTGCTGTGGGCCTCTCGGAGCCGGGGCTGCCTTTGTGGTCGGACTAGAGTGACAATGAAATTAATGGGATCCTGATGCTGTGACTGAGGCCGTTTCCCTGTGTCTCCAACAGGGATGAGAGAGGAAATGTCATTAGGACGCCAGGAGGCCTTTGAAATCTTCAAGAGGGACCACGCTGACAGCGTGACCATCGAAGACAACAAACAGATTCTGAAGCAGAGGTAAGGCCGGCTCAGGGAGCCGCGGGCCCTGCAAGGCTGAGCCGGGCCAGCGGGAGGAAGCTCACTCTTGTCCTCCCTAAACTGCCCAACCCAACTCCTGAAAGGAAGGCATGGCATTCACTCAGTTTCACAGTGAATCGCGTCCACCTGGTACGATTCTCCAGGCGTGTAGGCCTCACCCGCCCAGGACAGCCGGTTACCTACGTCAGGGACTGTTACTGGCAGCACTAACTTCCTCTGCAAATCTCACATTGCACATCCATTCTCGTCAGCTTGTGACTATATCCATACCTTCCTGTTCCAAAGGCAGGGAAATATCTAAGGACTAAGTTATAGTCTTAGAACTCCAGGCCCTGCTGTCCTGGAGGGTGGCCCTGCACTCCTCAGTCAAAGCAAGTGAAAGGACGCCCCTCGGTGACCCCAGGCCCGGGGTGTGCTCTCCAGGCCAGAAGCTGAGCTGGCAGCATCGTCTGTGCAGTGGGGCAAGGCTGTGTTGTGAGCCCTTTAGAATAAACTTACGCTTTGTTTCAGATAACCCATGAATCAGATACATATCCTCAAACCGTGGAAAACAGAGTGACTGCCAGATGTATCGGTGTAGGGCTCTAGCCTAGGTATATGTCACACGTGACTGGGTCTTAGCACACAGTAAGTTCTCAAAACTACTGCTGAATTACAGTGAGATCCAGGATCGAGAGGCATACGCACGAGGAGTGGATGCGCGCTCTCAGAAAAACACGTGGCAGTGGAAGGTCCTAGACTGGAAGCAGGGGGAAGCTCCAAAGGACAGGGCGAGGGAAAGGAGGCCACGCTGGGGCTGAGAAGAGGCAGAGAGAGAAGATGCAGGAGAACCAGGAGAAAATCCTGTCCTGTCCTGAAGGCCCAGGGGAGGCCGCCCCACGAGCAGAGTGTGCTCACTGTGGCAGGTGCTACCAAGAAATCGGCAGGCGGAGCTGGGAAGCGCAGAGTCGGCCCCTAGAAGACCAGGGGTTGGGGTTTCAGAAGTGACGAAGCAAGCAGAAAGAGAGCAAACAACGTGTGCAAAAAGCTGGTGATGGATGAAAAACGTTTTAAAAAGCAAAAGGGGAGGTAGCTTAAGGAGAAGTCTGTTTGAGAATGGGAGAGCATCGGCCAAGGCTTAGGCCACAGAAGCAAACCAGTGACAAGCACGAGAGAGGAATGTGGGAAAGACAGCCACAGAAGGGCCCTGGGAGTGGGGAGTGGGGTCGGGAGGGGATCGGGGTCAGGGCCGCTGAGCCGGGAAGGAGCCCTGAACAGAACAACAAAGCAAGATGCGGCTGACATTGACACACTTAGAAGCGGAGGGAGAAAACTGAACGTATCCGCTGCTTTCTCTGTGCAAGTCCATGTAGAATAAGAGCCTGGAGGATGGTGGTGAAGGTTTAGCCACGGGAGGGGGAGAGAAGGCAGACTGGGAAGAGAGGAAGGAACAGCAATGGCCATGAGAGCCAGATTCCACTATTAACCGACAGCTTTTCCACTTGGTGGGGGGTTTGGTGGGGATCTTAGATCACTGGGAATGCAGTGAAGGTGATCAGAGTGTAACCAGGAGCAATCGACTGGAGCACACTGCAGCCCTCTTAGTCCCGTGACCCAGCAATTCCACATCCGGGTTTAATCTCTCACGGTTCAGAAGGAGACATATATGAGGGTGCCCACAGCAGCTGTTTGTGGCCAGAGAGAGTTGGAAACCTCCCGGGCATCCATCCCGGGGAAGTAGAGAGGTGAAACGGGAGGGCTGCCATGGGGTCGATGCAGCAGGTGGGAACCGTGGGTTAATGTACACATGCTAACAAGGGAGCCCTAAGAACACACAATTTATGTAAAATATAAATATGTGCATGCAAAACAAACAAAAATAGTCAAATGAAAAGATACATTTTAGCGTACTTTAACCATAAGAACAGTTACCCCAGTCGGGGAGCAGAACAGGACCAAGACTCTGGGACATGAATGAATAAATGAATGAATGAATAAAATAATGAGTGTTGGGGAAAGGAAGTGAAGCTAGTGAAGTCTGACAGCCCTCTCCCTCCAAAAATGGACATACGCCCGGCCACACGAACTTTGGCACCTGAATCCAGGAGTCCCCGTCCTTCTCCATGCCGTGGGCCACGGATTTTTAGCAGTCAGTGGCCGTGTTGAAGCAGGATACCTTGTTTGTCTGAAGATAAGCATGTCAAGCTAGACGACTGCTACTTTATCCAATAACGACTTCCAAAGAGCCCTTAGCTGTGTCCCTGCCTGAGACGTCATAGCTCCTGCCAGTTCCTCATTCCCCTGGCTCCATATCAAAGTGGCCACGGAGCTTGTAAAAGCGACCAAGGCCTTGGCCGGCCTCCACACCTATTCTCACTCAGATAGAGCCCCAACATCCATTTGCTTAAAGGCTCTAGCAGGCCACCAGGTTTGAAAGCCACTGCCGAGACAGTGTCCAGAGACCCTGAGAGCAGGAGCCTCTGAGCTGGATCTCAACACTTCACAGGCTAAACCAGTTCCAAGTGATTCTCTCGCACACTCAAGCTTAAGAAGCACTGGCTGGGGAAGAACATGCTACGTCATCTTTCTGATTCTAGAATTGGCATATTTCCTGGTCCTGATTTGTACCCTTGAGTTTGAGTACAGTGGGGGGTGAGTTGGGGTGGGGGTGGCAGAGATAAGGATGTGGTGGTCTTTGGAAGCCTCCTAATGCAGAGCTCACTAACCTCCAGCTCAGTAGAGTTCTCACAACCCGGGTGACAAATGTGCTTTGGATTGAAACACATCTAAGTCACGCAGGATGGGCTGGTGATGCTGGTGGCCCCATCGTCCCTGAGGCCATCGGGCAAGGGAATCAATGAAACTCATGCAAAGCTTCCCTCTGAAAAGAGGTTTTCCCAGCAGTAAATCAGTCTTTTCAAGTCAAATGAAAAGTTGGGAGACCTGCCCACATTTTTTTTTAAATGTTACATCTGCTTAATGTTACTGTAATAACAATCATTAAAGGAATATTTGGTACTGGGGAGTTTAACCTCGGACCTACCCCTTTCTCAGGATGGGAGCTTTTGTTTGCATTATGGAGCCTATTCAATTGTTAGATATGACATGCTCATAACTCCTGAAGGCAGGGGACTAAGAGAAAATGTTTGTTTATGAAAACACAGAGCTGTGAACCAGTGTTCCCACAGCAGACATCAAAACAAGGCCCACAGGTGCTAATAGGGGTGGCCTCCATGCCACCCTCACTTTAGGAACTGGCCTGATCCCCTCCATTCCACACAGTGCTCCCATTCCCTCTAGTGGCAGGAGCATCGTGTGGAACGTTTCTGGGAGGACGGGCCAGACCTCACAACACAGACATGCACCTGTTTCTCAGGATGCTATTAAATCACTGTTTCCTGACTCGACAGACTGCCTAGTCTCTCCTTTCTAATAGTCCTCAGCAGCCAGGACCTAGTGGCCTGGCTTGCCTGTTTATTCCTACTTCTCATATCAAGTAACTGTCCTTCAATGGTTCTGGTGTTGTGACACCATGTTGGCCAAGTCCACTAAAGAGGGACTCAGGACTAATAGCCCCCACACCATGCCTTGGGCCAGCTCAGCCTCTCTACCCCATGGTAATTAGTTCTAAGCCCAAATATAGGGATCCCTTGTGATTCCCTCAGTTCTCAGGAGTGTAAGAGTTGCTTTAGAGTTGCAGGAGGGGACGATTGATGGAACACACATCTGTGTTACTTGATAGAAGGGTTCTCTTCCCCTTTTTACCTGCATCGTTTGCTGCCTTCACAGGGGGTTTCTAACCTCTCCCAGCTCTGGCCTCCAGTCTGGGGAAAGCCTGCCTGGGACAAGAGAAACAAGATGTCGGCACGTTAGTAGGAGGTTTGCCTCGCTGAATCAGAGCATGTGAGCCAGTTCTTAGGCCGATTTTTAAAGACAATTGCAATTGAAAATCACTGCATTTTGAGATGACTCATTCATCCTCACAGTGTAGGATGTGAGGAGAGGCTGGAACCTATGCCAGCAAGCACCAGTGCCCAGGCACCACATAGCCAACTCTTCTGTGGCAGATCTTTCATACAAACGGAATCCCTCACTCACAGAGCACCAGCAAATAACAAAAGAAGAAATAAACGAGGAGATTAACTACAGCAGGAAAGAAGTCCTTGCTACTGTGAACTAATCCAAGAAAAGTGCCCCTTTACTCAGCTGGATCCTTCAGACACAGAACCTAAACACAACAAATCTCATGGCATCATCTGGAAATAACAGCCATGACACATAGGAGTTCCCTGGTTCCCATTAGACTTCATTTTTAACTTTATTGTTTTTCCACCTGCTTTTTATATTTACACCTGTCTCCTGAACTAGAATGATAAACTCTGAGAGCAGAGAGCAGATTAGACTCTTCTCGGCCTCCCTGCAGTTTTTAAAACAGTGCTGGCCTCAAACATGATACTCAGAAGCACTCTTTTGCCCGGGAATGACAATTTGAAATTGACTCTGGGAGACCTTAGCAGTCCAGAAAACTGCTGGGCCATGCTGTGTCTCTCTAGAAGTAGGAGAATACAGCAACGGGCTTCTGAGAGCCAGGGTCGGGACTTCTTAACGGGAGACAAGAGAAGGCAGCCATCTGAGGCAGAAATGAGATGAAAGAGAAGAATATTGGTATTTAAAACGTGTAAAGGAAATGAAAGGTTCATCCTCATTGCAACATAGCAGAGGCAGCTGAGGTACTGTGTCAGAGACAAGTCTATAGAGAAGGCAATGACATAGATACCCACCCAGTCTTCTCTCTTCCTCTCTGATGGGGAAGAAATTAAATATTCACTCTATAAATAATCAATCTGTTAAGTTCATCACTCTAGACAAAAAGACTAGGGAAAATGTCATAGGAGCCCCTTGCCTTCAAATGACATATTTGTCCCACTGACCTAAAGAAACTGCCCCAGCTGACATGACAGGGAGCATGACCACAGAGGCCCGTGGAAGCTGAGTGGCCTTGAACATTGGCTCCTCTGTGGTGCCAGCCACCGAGTGAGTGAGCCAGCCTGACTCAGAGGCCGGGATTTCCCCCTCTCTATGTGAGATGTGAACACTGACCAAAGTCCACCCACATCTCGCGAGAGTCACCGTGAGAACGAGAATATGACGTCAATATGCAAGTATATAAACACCACCGTGCTGACACTCGTAATCACATGCTCATGGACACTTGAGCCGTGGCCTCACTTTATGAGGTTATTATCTGCATTCCAAGTGATTTGGACTCTCACCTTCCTGGAATACATGACAAATTTGTGGATTGGATTATGAACCGAGAATGGAAACTGCTGTCAGATTCTGATATGGACTTGGATCAAATTGAGCAACCACAGCTAATGATTGCAGGTAAAATTCAGCAGGAATTTGTTAATGAGTGGAAGAAGACTGTCAAATCTGAACCGCTCTATTTTGTACAATTTGAAAAAGGAACTAAAGTTTTTCATCTACGTAATGCTAATTGAAACGAATGATATGAAGAGTATTCTTGTTGGACACTACCTGAGTCAAATTCACAGTAAGTTGATAAGACAGCTTTATCAGACAATTGAGCCTCAAATTCCAGACTGGATGGCAATTACTAAGACCAGTTTAACGGAGCCAGTCGTATTTGAGACAACAATACTTTCCCACATGTCTTCTTCCAAAGACCCAGTCAGAGTTTCAAATGGGCGTGGACTACCATCGAAGAGTATAAAGGTGCTGTTCTTAATTTGCAGGAACACAAATGACTAACTGTTCTCCCGATCATCAACAATCAAGTCAAGTCTTCAGATTCTCAACATACTGACCCAGACAAAGCTGAATCTGATCCTTTCTTTCTACAGGAGCAAAGCAACGTCAAAATATATGGGACTTGTTCTGTGGCTGGTTCAGTATCACCTCAGAAAAACAATGGATACAACAAGAGAGCCAGGAATCTTACCTGAGCTACAATGCAACTGGAATATCCAGGAGCCAGATTAAATCTGCACTGGAGAATGCATGTAAGATCATGAGTCTGACAAAAACAGCCAGTGATTATTTGGCTGGTAATGAACTGTCAAATGACATTAAGACCAATCGGATATACAAAATGTTTGAACTAAATGGATACGATCCTGCATATGCTGGAAGTGTGCTGTATGGCTGATATAAAAAAAAAAAGTTTGGGAAAAGAAACACTATCTGGCTGTTTGGTCCTACTACAATGACCGGAAAGACAAACATTGCAGAAGCCATCTCGCATGCTGCTCCGTTTTATGGATGTGTTAACTGAACCAATGAAAACTTTCCATTCAATGATTGCATCAACAAGATGGTCATCTGGTGGGAAGAAGAAAAAATGACTGCCAAGGTTGTCGAGTCTGCAAAGGTCATTCTCGTTGGAAGTCCTGTTTGTGTTGACCAAAAGTGCAAGTCCTCTCAACAGACTGATCTGACACCAGTGATTGTGACTTCAAATACTAACATGTGTGCTGTCATGGATGGAAATTCAATAACATTTGAACATCAACAGCCATTGGAAGATCAAATATTCAAATTTGAACTTGTCTGCCAACTCGATTATGACTTTGGGAAGACCACAAAAACAGAGATCAAAGAGTTCTTTGCCTGGGCAAAGGCCAATGAGTGTGATGTCACGCGTGAGTTTAATGTTAAAAGGGTGGAGGCTAAGAAAAGATCCGCCCCCTCTGCAGAGAATATAAGCCTGTCAAAACGCGTTCAAACTTCATTTGAGATTGAGACATCAGGGGAGCCAGAAGTGTTGGATTTCTCCTCTCGGTATGTTTCTAAATGTTCTCAACATTTGAATTTGACACAAATGATGTTTCCATGTAAAAATTGGGAAAGAATGAATCAAAAATTGGATATTTGTTTCACTCATGGTGTATCAGATTGTGAACAGTATTTTCCCAAAGTTATATCAGATTGTGGATTTACTCAAAAACTGTCTACAAAACTTAGCCAGATTCATAAATTGCAGTGGGATACTCCATTTGCTTGCACTGCATGTGATGGGCTTAATGTTGACTTTGATGAGTCAAGTAGTCATGTCTTTTGTTGCTTATCCTCCAGATTGGTTGGAAAAGGCTGGCCATGCACTTGCTGAGTTTTTTTTCATCTTGAGGCAGGACCTCCAAAGCCAAAAGCTAATCAACAAAAACAAGAAAACACCAGAGGGCCTGTTGTTCCTGGATACAAATATCTTGGACCACTTAATGGTCTAGGTAAAGGAGAGCTGGTTAATAGAGCAGACATGGTTGCCAAAGAGCATGACAAGGCATATAATCAACTCCTTAACAGCTGTGATAATCCACGTCTAACATACAGCCACACAGGCGCTGAGTTTCAGAAGAAGCTCGCAGACGACAACATCGCTAGGTGGAAACCTTGGAAAAGCTGTATTCCAGGCCAAAAAACGGGTTACCGAACCCTTTGCTCTGATAGAAAAGCCAGTCAAGATGGCACCAGTGAAAACGCTGACAAAAGGACACAAAAGACCAAGACTTTAGATCCATTCTCTGCCACTGTTAGATGAAGACTCTATCTTTGAAAACAGCAACAACAGAGCAGACAGCCAAGACTCTGGGATCAGAACTCAATCCCAGCAAACAAATACGAGTGGATGATCAGTAGTGTCCTCAAATTTGGCATCTAGTACAATGGCTGCAGGTGCTGGCAGCCCAATGGGCGACAATATGCAGGGTTCCGATGGAGTGGGCGCTTCCTTGGGAAATTGGCATTGCGATTCCATGTGGGTGGGTGACAGAGTCATCACAAAATCTACCGGTACCTGGGTCCTGCCAACCTACGACAACCACCTGCACAAGGAAATCAACAACTCTGGAGCGACTGGAAACAACGACACCCAGTACTACGGATTCAGCACCTGTGGGGATACCTGGACTTCCATCGGTTCCACGGCCACTTTGCCCCTCAAGACTGGCAACATCTCATCAATAACAACTGGGGACCAAAAAGGCTTGACTTTAGCTTTTCCACATTCAAGTCATGACACATGACAACACAATGACTATCGCTAATAATCTCACAAGCACAATCCACGTGTTTGCGGACTCGGACTATCAGCTACCGTACCACAGCGGGGAATGCACACGAAGGAACACTGCCTCCATTTCCAGCAGGTGTATTCATGGTTCCACAGCATGGATATCTTAACGGAGAAAATGCAACCGGCAGGTCTGCATGTTGTCTGAACTAGCACCAGTAGCAGGTGCTCCGTTTTTACCAAAAATCCTAACTCCAGCTTGAGGACATGTTGCTTCGTCTCCAATACGAGAAGCCATTGCAATGCCTGGTTGCATTTTGCGTGCTCTTCCGTTGACAAGTACTTTGTTTGCAGATGTCCATCCAACTGACGCGCTGTTGCTGGCAGCTGTTTCATGCATGACCTGCTGTCGCATGCAAGGACCAGGCGGCCAAGTGCAGTATTGTGATGCTAGGTCGCCTTTGTTGCGTTGTTAAAAACCAGCTTGTTTACACTGTTTTGAGCAGTTGCAGCAAGTGCCCATGGATATTGATCTATTAGAGGATTCATCAATCTGTCAATGCTCTGGTTGTGTGCATATGAGCAGTGGAATGGCACGTTTCCGAATGAATAGCTGAATGTAATGCTGTAAACAACAACATTACATTCAGCTATTCATTCAGAAATGTAAGCAAGTTGGTTTTTAAAAATGCAACAAAGGCGACCTAACATCACAATACCGCACTTGGCCGCCTGGTCCTTGCATGCGACAGCAGGTCATGCATGAAACAGCTGCCAGCAACAGCGCGTCAGTTGGATGGACATCTGCAAACAAAGTACTTGTCAACGGAAGAGCACGCAAAATGCAACCAGGCATTGCAATGGCTTCTCGTATTGGAGACGAAGCAACATGTCCTCAAGCTGGAGTTAGGATTTTTGGAAAAAAACGGAGCACCTGTTACTGGTGCTAGTTCAGACAACATAATGACGACAAGCGAAAGCAAAATACAAACAACTAATCCAGTTGCCTACAACGAATGATACAGAATAGCAAACAGTATTGAGCAGACAAGCACAAGACCAACACTGGAAAATGTCAATCACCAAGGAGCCGTTCCGGAATGGTATGGCAAGATCATGAAGTTCACTTCCAGGGACCAATTTGGTCTAAAAGTCCTCACACAGATGGGCATTTTCATCCCTCACCGCTGATGGGTGTATTTGGACTGAAACATCCCCACCTCAAATTCTAATAAAAAATACTTCAGTTCCTGCAAATCCTCCAACAACGTGCAACACCAGCAAGATCAACTCGTGCATCACTTAGTATTCCACAGGACAAGTGATGGTTGAAATCGAATGGGAGCTTCAAAAAGAATCATCCAAGAGATGGAATCCAGAGAGAGTGGAAGGGAGAGGGAGAGACTGAGAAACACCGATGTGAGAGAGACACATGGATTGGTACACAGCAAACTTCGGCACCAAGGCTACGCTTTCATTTGCCCCAGGCAGCAACAGGGTGTGTTCAGAATCCAGGGCAATTGGCACTCATTACCCCACCTGCCCACTCTAACCCAACAATGTTGCATATCATCAATAAACTGTGTATTTGTAAGTAGACTTTGGTGTAATGTGCTTCTTATCAATAAATAGCATGTTAATCATAAACCAATAGACATTATATACACACAGAGACGTGTCAGTGTTCACCTCTCACGGAAAGAGTGGGCAGTCCCGGCCTCTTCAGGAAACTGTGCTTCTCATTGCCCTGGAGCAGAGCCAGGTGTGGCCTCTTTAGCTGCTCTCACCCTGGGGCCACACCTCCCAAAGGGGCCACGCCTCCTCAGCAGTGAGCAGCAGCTTGGGATATCTATGGTCTGGGTGCACATGCCCTGGGGAAGGTCAGCACAGGTTCCCCACCTTGGTCGCAGGTTGGCTCCCTGAGCACGTCACTAATGGGAATGTGTGTCTGTTAGAAGGTTGGCAGTGGAGGGCTCCTCCTAGCACAGTCTGGATGAGCGGAATTCAGCTCCGGGCAGGAGGAAGGGGACGGGCTGGGGGCTTGAAGGGGCAGGGCGGGCCAGGAGGAACAAGGATGTGGCAGACGGAGCCACCCTCTTCTCAGCTCTTCAGTTTGCCTCCTTTCCCTGCTCATCTCCCAGTCCCCTTCACACTCTCCCTCTTCTCCCCCAGGGCTGGGCTTCCTTAGGAAAGAGTTTGTCTTGACAACCAGGGATCAGCAACACAGGTGGGCGGGGTGGCCTGGAGCGGTGACAGCTGCGGAGTAAAGGGAAACGGTCTCATGAGGACGGACAGCCCTCAGCCCGCACCTCTGCAGTGGGTAAACCAAACCCTTCTGAGCCTGGCGCTGGGACTGCTCAAGGCGCCCCCACCCAACACTGTGTCTGCCAGTCCTGGGCGGCTCTTTGGAGAGCGTGGACCACCGCACTAAACGCCCCCCTTTGCTGTGCCCCCCGGACAGTCTGGACACTGCCAAGGTGGTGGTGCGGTGTGGGGGGCCTCACCCAGGCCCGTCAGGCTTCTGTGAGCAGTGCCACGTTGGTGGCCTGTTCTCCCTGCAGGCTCCTGCTGTTGTGTCTCCACCTGCTGCCCTCCAGCACTGACATGAATTCCAGCAGCTCCTCAGCCTTGCACTTGCATTTTCACTGTTCTGTGCTTCCAGACTCCACAGAACTGGCAGGACAAGGCATCTTTCATTGAGCAACGAAGGACTGTGAAATCCTATGAAAGCCTAGGTACTGGACGTGGACAGGGTGGCCATGGTTCAGTCCTAGTCCCCCCACTTGGCAGAAACTAAAGCATGAAGACAGTCCTCACCTCTGAATGGCCTGGACCAAACCAGAGATGATGCTGCCCGGCAGACACAGCCAGTGCGAGCCCACGGAGCCCAGCACAGTGACCTACATGCCACATGAATGTTTGTTGAATGAAATCCAATCTGAATGGCATCGGAAGGAACTGCACTCCTCTCCTGGAGGCGACAGGCCCTCGCTCAAGAGAGGACGTGCATAGTCTATGATGAGCCTGAATACCCTCGGTGAGGGAGCTAGGGGTGGAGTCCCAAGAAACCTAACATGAAGGGAAAATGTTGTCCCCTTCCCTGGAAATTCCCGTCTGCAGTCGCAGGCCAAGGAGACAGACGCGGAAAATAGCAGTGACATAATTCACACTTCTTTTCATCAAGCACAGAGCACTCTGGCCTTCGTTTATGTTGTTCCTCTGCCTGAAATGCTCTCCTCACCCTACTTCCTCTAACAAAAACCTTGCAACTAAGCAGCTATGTGTGAAATAATGTGGGTCTTACTGGGATGCAGAAAAATTTGAGAGGTGAGGAGAGAATGGGGAGAAAGGAAATAATTAAAATCAAACTGGCCAAATGTTGACAATTAATGGCCTATGTTGCTGGGTATGTGAGTGTTCATTCTGTTATTCTATTTTCTGCATATTTGGAAATTTCCATAATAAAAAGTTTCTTAAAGCTCCTATGCACCCATTAAACCCAGGTCAGTCCTGCCTTATACATGAGCTTTCCTGATGGACAGGCCCCTCCCTGGTCCTCTAAGGTCAGGGCCAGTGTTGCCCACAGTAGCACAAGGTATTAGGTATTGTTTCATAGACTTTCAGTTGCCTCTTAAATTTCATGGCAGAAAGGAGAAGATGAGAAAGCAACTAACATTTCGTAAGGTCCTGGGCTGCAAGTTTCTCATATAGGCCTTATCCTTCCTCCACCACCTCTCCAGCTCTCCCTGGGGGTCTCATAAGTATTTGTTGGGCGACAGGGAATCATTAAGCAAACATCAGCACAATCACCTGGTGGACTAGTAGACAGCCATCAAAGACAACAGAGACGTTTCTAAAGACATGGGGAAAGGCATGCTATAGTGCTAATTGAAAAAAATCAAAGCACAGAACCATGTGTACAACATAGTCTTAACTCTATAAAATACTGGCTAGAAAAAAGACTGGAAAGATCTCAAAATGTGCTTATTTCTAGGTGGGGGATTATTAGAGATTTTTTTTCTTGTTTTTAAATTTTCAAAATGTGATTTAACATCATCTATAACAGGAGTCAGAAAACTTCTCCTGTCAAGGGTCAGATAATAAATATTCTCAGCTCTGCAGGCTATATGGCCTCTGTTCAATCTACTCTATTCGCTGTTTTAGCAGGGGAGAGTTTTCCGATGGTCTTAGGCGACCCTGCTAGTGGTTCTCAACCTGTGCGTCGCGACCCACAGGTTGAGAACCGCTGCTGTAGAGCCTAAGACCATCGGAAAGCACAGATATTTACATTACTATTCATTAACAGTAGCAAAATTACAGTTATGAAGTAGCAACGAAAATAATTTTATGGTTGGGGGTCACCATAACATGAGGAACTGTATTAAAGGGTCAGGGCATTAGAAAGGTTGAGAACCACTGCAGAGCATACATAGTACAGAAAGCTTACAGTCATGCTTTATTCTGGTACCCTTGCATCATAAACACTAGAAATTGAAAGTCATAAATTAGTGAATATGAGAATGAAAATTCTATGCTGGGTAGAGGAGTAAAAATTCACAACACCAGTGATAAATACAAAATTTATCTCTATTTTAAACCTAGTATATTTCATTTATTTAGATTTTCTTTTATGTCTTTTAATAAAGTATTATATATAATATTTTAGAGATCTCTCAGAAATCTATTATTTTTAAATCATAATTTAAGATGAAGAGGAAAAAGTTAAATTCTGATTTCTTTTTTTTTCCCTCCAGATTTTCTGAAGCAAAGGCCCTGGGAGAAAATATAAATGAAGCGAGAAGTAAAATCGGTAAGCAGACGATCTTCTGTGAGCCTCTCTCACGGACCATTTTCCTGGTGGCAGTCAGGTCAAGGCGTGGCAGAGTGCCTTTCCTTGCAAGTCTCTCCTCCTCCCCTAGTCCATCAGGAAAAGCAATTCCTTTTATCTGGAACTTGAGCTTTTCACACACCCCCTCTGCCCCCCATGCAGGCCTGAGCTCTAGCATCCCAGTGAGAAAGTGACCTTTTCCCTGGTGGTTTTCAGCAACAGCACTGCTGGCCCTCACCACAGGATTGCGGTGACAGTTGGTGTTTTCAGGTGCTGGGAAACGCCGTCACACCTCCAAAGCTTACTCTTAGCATTTTGGGTGTGGGTGCTCGTTTTTCAGCACCAACCAGTGAGCCAGGGGAAAGATGAGAAGCAATACTGAGCCAGTGTGCCTTCCCAGGATGCAGGCTGCTGAGCAGGGCTCCCCCGCTTAGGCGTGCATCTCGGGAAAGACGAGGTTAAAGCCAGAGGCAAATTCAACAAAAGCATGTCACAGACCTTTGTGACAGCAAGAGGAGAATGTGTCTTTCATTCCAAGCTAGAAGACACACGGAGAAGACACACGGAGATCCATCTCCCAGGCGGGGCAGCTTCACAGAGGGGATCCCCGTGGGAGGTAAGGCAGCAGTTACCAACCAGTTCACAGAGGACTCCCTGAGTCCCATTGTCCCCACCTTCCTCCTTCGGAGGGACAAAAGCCACTCTGAATGGCCCTTTTGGCTTTTGCTACAGAATACTGAAAATCATGATAGCCTCGGGTTGTTTCAGTTGAGGAAAGGGGAGGCCTATGTCCTCCTCCTGGGCCTGAATGGGAAGAGCTAAGGAAGCCAGGCCCAGCTCCAGGCGGAGAATCGCTAGAGCCTCAGAGATTCTTAACCTAAAGGCCAGGGTCTTGGACGGGGGGCGGGGGGGGGGGGGGGGGGGGGGGAACGCACCTTCATTTTTGCTAACCTCTGCCTGCGGTTTAGCACTACCTCAGTGATGAATGTAGGCAGCAGACCACAGTAGCACTAGCAGCACCTGCCACTAGTGGCAATCACAGACATTTCCATTTCACAGCACAGTTGGCCGACATGGTAAAATGTCCTTTATACTCATCAGTATGTCTCAATTATAGTCTTTATTAGACTTGGCATTCGAGCTGGTTATTTAATGCATTTATATAAAAGCACATAGATATCTCTGCATCAAAAAAAAGTTTTAAAATTTTGGTAACCTTTAGTACAGTTAGTTTCTCTTAAAACCCTATTTAAAGTTCCTTCCTTGGCCTGGACCTCAAGCCCCTGAAATTGCATGAAAAAAAATGGGGGGTTAGGAGTATGCATTATTCTGGAGGTAATAGTTTATCTGGTTCTCGAAGGGGTCAGTGACCCAAAGCAATAAGGAAGCTGATTGGGCAGGAAAGCAGACGCCTGAGGAGCAGCCAGGCCGGCAGCAGGGCAGCTGACCCACCTGGCTGATGGCCGGGAGGGCGGGGCAGGGGAGCAGGCTTCCATGGATCCCAGGACTTGTCAGCATCATGTGACTCAAAGGACCCAATGGTCTGTTTTCATTCCAGGAGACAAGGAGGAAAGACCTTTTATAAATTGCTTCTCCACACAAAGTAGTATAAGGTTTTGCTCTTAAAATATATCTAACTCTCTAACCCCAAATAAAACTGTTCCAACAGTAATGACATAGATTATGACGGAAGGTACCCATGGCCTATGTGTCAATGTACTTAGCTTTGTACTCTCGGTACCTTGGGTTGTCACAATTATAAATTCTCCATCATTTTGGTGCAATAACGTATGTAAATGGATCCCGTTCGCCACGTTCTTGGGATTAAGCAAGCCGGGGCTGCCTGAGGCTGCACAGGTTGGGGCGGGGAGACCTCCCACAGAGGAATCTGTGATTGCAAATATGCCAGCAGAAGCCCTGGGTGAGCAAACCTTTGTTTTCTCTGGAGACTAACAATGTTGAGATTCACCGCTAAGAGAAAGTAGCTGGTTCAGTGGTGCCAATCAAGTCATCATCACTATCACTTCATTTCAAATGTGCTCATGATCCGCGGAGGGCCAGGTGAGTGGATCACTGCGACTCAAGCCCAGAACTGCACAAGCCCCTCCTGGTGCTTGGCCACAGGGAGCAGCCCACCACCACTGCATCTCAGACACAAGGTTAAGAGTGAGAAGGCATAAGGAGGAATTCACACACATATTTAAAACGTCCAAAGTAACCTTGAGGGAAATTGCTTTCGGGAGATGTATGATGTTCCTGAGTCATACATCTTTAATTTCTTACTAGGGAGAAATTAAATCAAGTGAAATTAAGTGCAGTCCCCAGTGAGTCCTTTAGTGACTCCCAGGGTGAGGAGGTGGGAGCCCTCACCATGTACCATTACATGCGCAAAATGACGATTCGGCTTCGCTCCAGACTGTGCCATGCCACACCCCGCCCCTGTGGCACGCACTTGCAAGTGACCTGCGGAGAGGAAATGAGAGCTGTGTGTGCGAACGGCAGGTCAGCCAGCCCACCTGGGTAAGGTCAGGTGGCCCCGTCTTCTCAGGCCATTTGGCTTTTCTCTGACATTGTGATCTGGAGCTGCCACTTGCGTTTCATTCTCAAAATTCCCTGACACTTCCACATTATTTGTTTTTCTTAAACCAAGCTACCCCAAACTAGGTAGATAAGCTCTTGCCACAAGCTCCTTTTTTTTTGGCCCTCTCTGTACATTATTTAGATCAATCCTGATGCTGAAACAAGTTTAGATCGGAAACGGAAGAATAAAAAAGTCATAGAATATTTGTGTCCATTGGAGAGTCATTTCCCTTGGGTTTGCTTACCGGCTCCGTACACAGGAGCTTTTCATCCTGTGGGCTGTGTTTTTGACCATGTTCATATACACCCTGGTTCCATTTGTCATATCTCTAAAAATGCTGTCAAGCCCAGTCTGTGGGGAAAGAAAGAGACTGCTTCGGAGGTGGCGGCACAAACCAGGCCATTTTTCACTCGCTGGGATTCTGGCGTCGGTGTTTCTACATCAGCGTTCTCCCCCTGGCTGCACTGTCTTTGGCAATAAAGGACAATGAATGGCTGCTCCCTGGCCTGAGGCCCACTCCCGATCCAGTCCAGGAACCAGCTGCCTTGGAGGCAGGTGAAAGGCTTTGACTGACACCTCTTGGCACGTCTCCGTCCTCCATAGACCGTCCAGGCCTAAATGAGAACTGACGTCACAGGATGCTGCACAGAAGGGTTTTCACTAGGGAGCCAATCAATGGCCAGTTCCAAAATCGCAGGAAATGTCCTAGAAGAAACTGTCAGTGAGAGGCCAAGGAAACGACCAACACTGGGAAGGCTAAGAAGGCATTCGGAACGTGTTCTTTCTCCTGCTCCAAATTCAGAGAAGGATCCCAACCCACCTTTGAAACAATACTCCTTTAAAAAAGGTTTCTCCCGTACATTTGGGATTTGGGAAAATCGGATCTGGGTCTCCATTCTCAGAATAAAGAGGACTGTTTTTCAGTTTTGTGAATTTTTATACTTTAATATTCCTCCGAGGTTTACTTCTAGACCTGCCGGTGCACATCGGCTTCTAGTGTCTTCTCCCAGAGCCGGGCAAGACAGCAGCCTGGGCATGTTGCGAGATTGTGAAGACCTGAATCAAGTGTATTCTTTTGTTACTATTTGTCTCCAGGTCCAAATAACAACCACATCAACAACAGCCTCCATCACTCATTGAGCACTGACTCTGAACTGTGGCAAGAACTCAACATGCGTTATGTCACATAATCCTCCCAGAGAGAGCCATTACCTATATGGGGCATCACCTTATGTCCTATAGTCCTACAGTCGCAACACCTCAAATCAGGATACACCCCACTTGGCTACTTTTTCATGTTCTGATTTTAAATGTTTACATTATAAAAAACCTCTGCAATGAAGATGATCCTATCTTATAGCTGATGCCATCTAGAGTCTATGAAATATGGTATTACTAGAAGCCCGGTGCATGAAATTCGTGCACAGAGGGGGGGTGCTGTCCCTCAGCCCAGCCTGCACCCTCTCCAATCTGGGACCCCTCGAGGGATGTCTGACTGCTGATCGGGCCTAATTGGGCAGTCAGACATCCCTCTCACAATCCAGGACTACTGGCTCCCAACTGCTCGCCTGCCTGCCTTCCTGATTGCCCCTAACCACTTCTGCCTGCCAGCCTGATCACCCCCTAACCACTCCACTGCCAGCCTGATTGATGCCTAACTGCTCCCCTGCCAGCCTGTTTGCCCCCAACTTCCCTCCTCTGCCGGCCTGGTCACCCCTAACTGCCCTCCCCTGCAGGGTTGATCGCCTCCAACTGCCCTCTCTTGCAGGCCTGGTGCCTCCCAACTGCCCTCCCCTGCTGGCCATCTTGTGTCCACATGAGGGCAGGATCTTTGACCACATGGGGGCAGCCATATTGTGTGCTGGAGTGATGGTCAATCTGCATATTACTATTTTATTAGATAGGATAGAGGCCTGGTGCATGGGTGGGGGTCAGCTGGTTTGCCCTGAAGGGTGTCCCGGATCAGGGTGGGGGTTCCCTTGGGGCATGGGGCAGCCTGAGCGAGGGGCCTGTAGTGGTTTGCAGGCCAGCCATGCCCCCTGGCAACCCAAGTGGAGGCCCTGGTATCTAGAATTTATTTACCTTCTACAATTGAAACTTTGTAGCCTGGAGCAGAGACAAGCCTTCTGCTCACTCCGAAGCAGCAGCCATTTCTGTTTAGGGTTTATTTACCTTCTATAATTGAAACTTTGTAGCCTGGAATGGAGGCTTAGGCCGGCCAGGGCTGCAGAAGCTTGGCTTCCTCCTTCAACCCTAGCCTCCTTACCTTCTATAATTGAAACTTTGTAGCCTTAAGTGGAGGCTTAGGCCAGCAAGGGCAGGTGGAAAGCTTGGCTTCCTCTGTTGCCTGGGAAACCCAAGCCTCCCTCCTGCTCTCTGTGGCTGTAGCCATCTTGTTTGGGTTTATTTGCATACTCGCTCTGATTGGCTAGTGGGTGTGACTTGTGGGTGTAGCGAAGGTACGGTCAATTTGCATATTACTCTCTTATTAGGTAGGATTGTTATTTTGCAGATTTTTAAAAAATGGTGTTTCAGTGAGGTGACCTGCCAAGTGGCCAAGCTAGAATTAAAATTAATTTCTGCCCAATTCCAAAACTTTTAAATACAGTAAATCATCTCCACAAATCAGGTTCATTTAACTTTGACATTTTCTTCTGAGTTTAATTTGCCTTCATCCTGCAGGATCTGCCCAACTGGCTCATACTAGACCCAAGCCCATGCACACACAGCCCAGGAAGATTAAAGGGGTCTTTGTAACGTGGTTCGTGGGCTCAGTTGTGGTGGTGAGAGGGGTCTGAGACCCAGCCTGCCCCGCTCCCCATTCCAGGTGCACGGGCCCAGGGTCGCTCTCCCCTGAGGGCACCTAAGGGCACTCTTTTCTAGTTTGCAGAGAGAAGTGCTGTGGGCTCCCAGCAGCCTGTAGGGTCCTGTGACCCACATGGGTTTCAACTATCGTTTTCAATGGTTTGGGAAATGGAAGAGTTGTATTTTCAGGTTGTATACAGTTGCAACTGAGTGGGTTCACTGGTGCTTCAGAAAACCTGGGAGAATTCTAATGTAAACCTAGATGAGGTTTGATAGGAGTAGGTGTAAAGAAGTACTTATGCTTAAGTACCAAAACCACCACAGGTAAGGACTAGAGAAAGGCTGATGAAGGGCAGGCATAGATGTCACCAGGGGCCACAAAACAAAACTGTTACTGTAAAGTGAAAACTATTGTATCTCAACAAGAGGAAATGCAAAAGTCAAGACACCCCCATCCCCTCTGCCCAGCAGCCCTGGGCCTACATTGTGTCTCCTCGTAAATCTACAGAAGGGAGACAATTCAGAGAAAAGCAGCAGAAGTGATAATTTAAAAGTTACCAAGTAGATTTTTGCATTTTTAAGCAATTCACCACGTGTTTATTTTAAGCTCTGGTTGTGTATTAGAGCATTTAGTTTGATTTTTTAAATTATACTTACCAAAAATGCCATTAATTTGGGCTCAATTTGTATTGGGTGGGATGGTTGGCTATAAGCATGAAAGGAAATTGATTGACTCATGTAACCAGAAAGTCCAAGGAGTACTGTTGGCTTCAAAGGTAGGCTTCTCCTTCTTCTCCCTCTTCTTCCCACCTTCTCCCTGAGCCCTCCCCTCCCATCCCCTTCTCTTGCTCCTTCTTCCATCTCTCAGTTCTGCGTGACTCTGTTTTCTGCTAGCCTCTCTGCAGATAGTGGCAAGGTGGCCCCGGAAGCACTAAGTAGCAAGGTCTGTAGAATTCAAAATTCTAGTAAAAGGGATTTTCCCCAACAATGCTGGCAGAAGACCCTCCAGGGAGGAGTGATTGGCATGCCTTTGACCATGTGACCATCTCTGAAGCCATCCCTGCACCCAGGGGAAGGAAACCTCCACCTGACTGGGCCTAGAGCTTGTGCCCACTCCTCAGCCATGACTTAGCCCACCTGCACATAAACGGAACAAGATTTTTAAGGAATCCAAGAGGTATCTTTCTCCAAAGGAAAAAAAAAAAAAGCTGGGCAGAAAGCCACCATGTTCACTATAGACCTTTCAGAAACTTACCTGATGCCTGAAACGAGAAATCTGTAAAGGAGATTTCAGTTAGATAACAGAGTGATTTGTTCTGGGGGGGAAAGAAAGCTGTGAATGGGGAACTTAAAACTGGTTTTCAGCACAGGCACGCCTGCTGGAGTGGAATAAAGGCAAAACTCCATGCTAACAAGAACAGGGATTGCAGGAAAATTACGATTGGGAAGACCACTCAACACCCATGAAACTTCATACCTGGAACTCTAACAAACCAACTACAGTCTAATAAAAGTCATGATGTAAATTAATAACAGGTTAACTTCCTAATACATAAAGAAACACTGTATAAAATAGCAGATTTGTTCATCCAACGTGAGGCTATCGAGACAGAAGAGGGCATAGGAAGGTTTGAGGCGCTGAGTGATGGAGACACGAACAGCCACACAGAGGGGAGCGGTGCCGCACAGGAAGGAAGAGTCTCTCTCCCGAGAAAGAGCCCTGGCCACACTGGACCAAGGAAAGGGACGTGGAGGGACCATTTCCACTCGCGCCGTTGCCACCGGTCATCAGGAGCTGGTCCCTGTTAAAGAAGCATCGCTGTGGGAGAACCGGCTGTTGATTACGTCACACGGAGGAACCAATAACTTGCAATTCATCTTTACAGAGACTTAAAAAGGAAGAAATAAGTTTCAATCGTATTGAAAAGATAGTTGCTCATGTAAAAAGACATTTTGCCCAAATAAAGCGTAATTAAATGGAGAGAGATTCTAAGGACCTTTAAAAGCAGGAGAGCTGACTCAGGGCATCTGGAGATGAAAAGAGCAAAGCTGTTTTTTAAGGTCCCTTCTGTAACAATTCGGAAAGTTGAAATTCCAAGACATGTGGTTATCTGAATGGCAGCCATGCCAGTATGACTGATGTCTTCATGAAATTGATTGAATGCATTGCTGTCATCTTGGGATCAAGCAAAAAAAAAAAATGATTTGAGCAAGCTGAGGCTGTAGAGTATATTAACTGACAATGGGTAACACTAATAATTGTCATGTATACAACAAGGAAGAACATTTGGTTGGAATGCCAGCACGAAAAGATGGATGGCTGCCTCCCAAGAGTCCCGACAGGGTGGTCCTAACTTAATGAATGAACCACGATCCGGAATCTGGCCTTGGCTGGCTGGATTCAGAAAGACTGATGCATGTCAATCAACTCACTATAAACCAGAGAGGTAATTTTTAAACAGACCATGGGGGAGGCTCGTTAATGGACAGGAACTCTTACACTGCCTCCATCCAGGGCATCTTCTCCCAGGGAACAAGATGGATTAGTCATTGGAAGGTTAGTAAGTAGGCATGTCCAAGCACAACGGGAATCAAAAAGAGAAGTAAAGGGTTTTGAGAGCTGGATTCCCAAGGTCACGGCGAAAGCCCACCAGGCGCCCACCGCCCACTGCTGCAAACACCTACAGCAATCATAGTCAGCTTTCAGGCAAACCAGCCCCTCCCTGCACAATACACGTTTCTCTAGAAAAGACAAAATGACACTTACATTAGGCTTCTATGTACTAAACTATACATATTTCCCCTCAAAATGAACCACGTCATGTTGATAGTGTTTTGGGTGACAGAAACAATTACTTTTAGTTTGGTAATCTTCTGATTATTAGAAATAGAGACCCAGTGAGCCAGCTCAGACCCAGGATGCATGTGTGCTGATGGTGATAACCTCATCAAGATACAATAATAAGAAGATCGGAGACCCCCTCCAAGCTGGAATGGGAGCCAGAGCCAGCACCTGGCAGGGGGGGAGGGGGGCATCAGGAACCAGGGTGGCTCCAGAGCCCAACACTCACCCACGCCTCCCTCAGGGCCTCTCGCTACCTCAGCACGTGTCTGCTCTGCAGCCTGCCAGCCCTGCTGAGCACAGACCGCGCTTGCTCAGGGCCTGCTCTGACCCGATTGGAACCTCAAAGCACCTTCAAACGTTCTGTCCCAAGGCTATCAAGCTAGTTATTTCTTAGCTCCGTGTTATGAGAAAGAGAACCTGACTGACCCAACTGATCTTTTTTAGACCTTAAAGACAACAGCTGCCTAAGGATGTGCTGTTTTGGTCAGGAACCAGCCTCTGGCCCAGACGCTGTGGCCCGGGAGGAAGAGAGGCCTTGTGTTTCGGAAAGTGGCAGCAGAGAGTGCGACAGGAGGGGTTTCTGTTTCTTAAAGCAGATGGGGAGGGCGGGCCCAATGGCGGCCATCGTGTATCCTCTTGGTTTTATCTCCTGGAGAGCTGTGCGAAGGTTTTTGTTGGTTCAGCTCTCATAAGGTGACATCAGTTTCTTTATTCCCAGGGTCTCAAGGAAGCACCTGGCCATTGCCCCTCTGTTTCACCCACTAGTCTTTGTAAAGTGCCTTCTAATAGGCAGTGTTCTATTTTATTATTTTTGATATTGTCAAATCCATTGACATTTTCTCTTATGACTTTCTCCATTGCTTTTGTACTTATTATTGTAACAATAATAAATGATGGGTTGTTCATAGCCTCCTATCTATTTAATGCTTTCCTAATTTTTCTTATGGTTTTCTTTTTATTATTCTATTTTTCACACGGGACTTATTTGGAATTTATTGAGGAATGTGGCATAACCTGAGGTTCTAAGTTGAATCTCTTTCAAAGAACCAATTTTCCCAACACCTATTTCGTTTAATGAAATGCCTTAAAATAAAACGCCTTTCCCTCCTGGGAGAGTCGTTGCAGGTTCCCGGGAGGCAGTTGATGCTTTCTAATCTCATCGCCAGAGTAATGTACATCCGTGGCAAGTTTCACTCCGGTATTTCAGAAATAACTTGCCAGGGCTATTCTCATCAGATACCAGAATAACCTGCCGAAAAGCGCCAACTTGTATGGCAAGCAGGCAGCTCATGGCTGGGAGAGGCAGGCCTGTGTCTGAGTGGGGGTCCCTCCAGGCTCAGAAGGGAAAGATAGTTCATATCACGTTGATTCATTTCTAAGGAGAACAAGTTATTTCATCATTGTACGTTGATTAAAAAGGGGAATGAGTAACCGCAGATGAGGTAGAAGAGGGAGTGGGGGCTCTGTCGTTGATGCTGAAAACACCAGAGGCTTTGCTGTGTCTACTGCTGACCACCCTGAGAACACAGATGTGTCCCTTGCTGAAAACCGACCGCCCAGAGCATTCAAACCCAGAGCACGCTGGGTGGGAGTATCTCTCCCCACGTGGCCATTCTGCTCAGGGTGGGGGTGGCCTTGGCTTGGTGTTGGCTTCATGTACTAGAGTAGCATGACCCCGCGGACCAGCCCCCTCTAAGGCACAGTCTGCACCACCGCTTCCTTCAGCGAGCCTAAAGGTACACTGCGCAGCTCCACGGCCAATGAGCTAAAGCATGGACCTCAGAGGGGAGACCGAAACCTCGGGCAGACACATGTGTCCCCCCACAGGCCCCTGTGCTCCCTTCCCGAGGAGTCTGCCTGCTCTTGGGCAGCATTGAAAGGGCAGGATGCTCCAAGCACATCCAGGCTGCATCGTTCATCAGGCATCTCATGGGCAAAAGCCCAGCGCAGGCAGCTTGGGTGGGGAGAATAATAAGAGCGGGAATCTGGGCAGCTTCCCAAGCGAGGCTGAAAGGGTGGCCCGAGGCAGGAGTGCTACAGAGGCCCCTGAAGTCTGCAGTCAGTGCTTGGACAGAGCTGGGGTGGCCTGCAAGGACTGGGAGTAAACAGAAGAGCTCGAGGTCAGCCATCACGTGTCCACGGGAGATTTTGGGCCTGAAGTGTCCAAGAGGTCGAGTTCCCACCATAATGAGAATAATGGCCAACTTTGGTAGAGTTTCTGATGAAACTTGAAGAAACTGAGGCCTGGAAGAGTTAGTAAACAAGCCCAATAATACTGAGCTCCTAAGGGATGGAGCCACAACTGGAGCCCAGTTTCTGATGGGGTCCCAGGTCAGTGCCCTCAGGTGGCAGGAAAACCCACTGCCCAGCTCAGAAGGAGGTATTGGGCCCCTGTTGTACCCGGGAAACTCACATGGCCTCACTGAGTTCAAGCTGATGATAAAAAGAAGGGATGGGAGCCAGTGTAGGAAGCCTTTTCCCACCTTTACTCCCAGGGAGATGACAAAGGAAGGAGGCAGAGAGCTGACTGGGAGGTGGGCAAGGGCTAAGTCAGTCCAGGAAGGGCAAACCTATCTTCCTAGGGTCTCCCCTGGTCTGGAGTTTAGAAAGTGATGGAGTCAGTGGAGGGTTAGTTTTTGTCTCTTGTTAATTGTTCAAGTGATTCATGTGTGTATACCTCTGTAGAATGTTCAAAGGCTACCTTATATGCATATCAAAATGTAAGAGCCCCTCTTCATCTCCTCTCTCCCAGGACCAACCATGGCCGCTCTCTAGAGGGGAGTAACCACTCCCCACAATTCAGTGCATGTCCTTCCACCCCTTCTGTGCTTTTGTAGGTGGACAGATAGATGATTGACCTATGGATGATAGATGCATGCATGCATACATACATACATACATACTTACATAGATGGTAGACAGGCAGCAGACGTGTACAAAGACGCCTTGTTTATTACATAAATGGGACCATAATGTACAAGTTATTCTGCACTTTGCTTTTTTCCTTTAACAGTGATTATGGGTCTATCACTCACCAATTTTAGTGGGGCTATTTTTAAGTATGAATAAACCATGATTTGTTTAATTACTCTCTTGTAACAGACATTTCATTTCTCCCCAATTTTTTTTTCTATCACAAACAAGGCAAGCATTTTTTTTTGTCTACAAATGAGTGTTTCTTTGAGATAGATGCCTAGAAGTAGAACTGGGGAGAATGACAGTGGATGTATATTTTTAATTTTTCTGCTCACTCCCGAGTTTCCTTCCCAAACGTTTCATTAATGTGTATTCCCATCAGTGTGTGACAGCACCTGTTCCCCTGCATCCTTGCTCATACATAATAATATTAGTCATTTTAGGTTTTGCCAGTTGGAGAGTTAAAAAAAAAATAGTACTTCATTATTGTCTCATTTTGCATTTCCCTGACAGCTGGTGGGACTGAGTGTCTCGCAGCCTTTGTCCATTGGGTGGTTGACTTTCTCTTATGATTTGGAGGAGTTCCTCTGGATATTGGCCTTGGTCTTAGGATGTGTAGCAGGTGTTGTCTCCCAGTCGGTCACTTGTTTTAATTTTCTCTCAAGGTGTTTAGAAGAATCCTAGGAAGCTGCTTTTCTCTAATCTTTAAAAGTTGCCTTGCATAAGATTGGATTGTCTGCTCTTTGGTTTTGCAATTGTTATTAGGAGTCATGCCTCACCATAACTCTGCCCCAAGGAAAATATCCAAGGAAGCCTCGGTCACATGTGCAGGTCTCACTACAACATATGTGGGTCAGGACTGGGCATGGTGATTCCAGGTCAGCTGTCCTATAGCCATTCCATGAATGAGTGACTCCTGCATACAGATGCTTAAACCTGCTACCAGACCACAAGCCTCATGATTTTACTGCTGAAAATGTGAGCTTTGTAATGAGGTAAAGACTGATTTCATTTATTTAATCTTTATTGAAGACATCTTTAATGATGCCTGAATATTTTTAAATTTTGATTGTGTTTTGCAAAATAACTTATTAACACATGTTGAGATGATTTTGAAGTCTAGAAAACCTCCTAATAAATCATTGGGATGTAGTATCCAGCAACTCATTAGCAAATACTGGGTCCTTGAGGGTACTCCCTTCTGTTGGAAGACAAAAGCAAATAATTACGGAACGACTACAGAAATGGGTGATGTGCCTAATTTAACAGACAAGGAACATCAAAGATGTAAAGTTTATTAATTGTCTGCACCAATCATCTAAAGCAAGACCAGGTTAATATTTAAGGTTAAGAAACAATGTATTCCTATAAAAATGGGGGGGGGGGTGTCATGAAGAGGAATCATGAGAATTTAGTTTCACCTCACCCCCCAATGAAATAACCAAAACAAAACCTTTAACTCCCAGAACAGAGGTGACAGCACATGCAAAAAGGGGTCCGAACCTACGAGGCCAGATGCCGTATCCTCGGGGGCAGAGCTGAATCGGGGATGCCTCTGCCCTAACAGCCGCTAACCAGGGTGTGGTGGTGACGCTGTAGGTGGGCTCAAGAAGACAGTGGCGGCCATGCCTTCCTGCTATTGCCCTGGAAGGAGAGGGTGGGTTTCAGAGGAGTGAGTTCAGAGTCAGCTTTGACTAAGGTGCTGCCAAAGCCACAAAGCTCTTCAAATGCTACAGAAGAATCCAAGAATGTCGAGTCCAAATAAGAGAAATCCACCGAACAGAAGGGGTTGGTGGGGAGGGGAAAAGCGCATTTGGCAGCAGTCTGCCAATAGGAAGTTGGCCACCTTTACACTAGAATTCTGGGTAATAAGTAGTAAGGATTACATTAAAAAGATTAATATCCCCGCACTCCCACTCAGAAACCTCTGAGGTTTCCTCATCGCCAAACAAAAATGTTCATGCCCCTTAATCTAGCATTCAAAAATTCTTTCTCCATGTCGATATAATTATATTAACATTCACATACTTATATGGGAGATTGAGTGGCTTGTTTTAAAAATGAGAGAGAGATGAAAATAATCATTATATATATATATATATATATATATATATATATATATATATATACACACACACACACACACACACACACACACACATACATCTGCTTTACACTGCATCCAGGATTTTGTGTCCATGATAGTCTACAGAATGGTTTTATCACAATATTTTCTATTATTTTCTAGTTGATGGTATTTACTTTATTTCCATTTTTCTGCCATATAAAACATGCTGCAATAAACACCCATGCACATATATTTTTATATACTGGTGCTTTTACTTCTATGGAAACTCTTTCTCTAAAGGACCAGATAGTAAATATTTTAGGCTTTGTGGGCTTTAAATGGTCTTAGTTGCATATTCTTCTTCTTCTTTTACAACCCTATAAAAATGTAAAAACCATTCTTAGCTCACAGTCCAAAGCCATACAAAACAGACCGCAGGACAGAATGGCCTGCCAGCCCCAATTTGCCAGTCCTTGGAATAGAGTCCTGGGAGTAGGATTTCTTCCTAAGTGTATTATAATTTTTGCTGCTTTTGTGAATGGAATATTTTTCTATTTCCTGAGATAGAAAAAAAATCTATTTTTTAAAAATGTTTTCCTGCTCAGCCAGTGTTGCTCAGTGGTTAAACACCCACCTATGAACCAGGAAGTCACAGTTCAATTCCTGATCAGGGCATATGTCTGGGTTGCGGGCTTGATCCCCAGGGAAGGGCATGCAGGAGGCAGCCGATCAATGATTCTCTCTCATCATTGATGTTTCTCTCTCTTCCTCTCCCCTCCTCTCTGTAATCAATAAATATGTATTAAAATATTTATTTTTTTCCTTGCACCTAGTTATCTTACCAAATTCTCTTTTTAATTTTAATGGTCTTCTTCTTGATATAGTTTCTTGAGTTTTCTAGAAATGCAATTATATTCATCACAAAAGAACAATCTTCTAGTATTGACACTTAGTGGGGGGTTTTTCTTGTCCTATTACACTCATTGAATCACTACTAGCTAATACTAGTAACAGCCTGTCCTTTCTTGTTCTTGGTCTAATGAAAATGGCTTAAGATCACACCGTTTAGGATGTGTGATCATATGAGCAAAAGTACTGCCAGGCATCACCAGGCTCGGGCTGTGGAACTGCTGTCCTATGAACTGGGTGTGGGCAGATCTGCAGTGCTCTCAAGGCAGGAAAGGCCATGGAGAGACGCGGTGTTTGAGAACCGGTTGCTCAGCAGGTTCACAGGGGCACAAATGTCTGAGGTTTGATGGGGGATGAAGTACAGTACAAATACAATCGGCTCGTGAGCTGGGTGAAGGACAGAGACTGAGTCTGCCTGACGATGAGAAAGGGAAATAAAGCAAATATTATGGATGTAACTTTTCAGCCCTGACTGTACACACAGTCAATGAGTTGGACACATTCCAGTTCTGGGCAAAGTGGAATAATCACACTCCATCCTGTCTCTCCTATGGAAGACAACTATAAACACACTAGAGGCTCGATGCACGAAGATTCATGCAAGAATGGGCCTTCCTTATCCTGGCTGCCAGCACCACCTTCGCTCTGGCCAGAGCCACCTTTCGCTCCTGCCCAGAGCCACCTTTCCGCCTTCCCATGCTGCCCAGAGGCCCAGAGCAGCTGGGGCGGTGTGGACCGCCTGCGTCCCGCCCCACCCCCAGCTGCTCAGCGCCTGCATATGCAAATTAACCCACCATCTTTGTACAGTTAATTTGCATACTCATTCCTGATTGACTGGTGGGTGTTGCAAAGATACGGTCAATTTGCATCTTAGTCTTTTATTAGTGTAGATGGAGCAGCAAATGAGAACCCAGAGAGCGATCGGTAGCAGGCGGCTTCAGGAAGGAGACCAGAATTCAAAGTACCACCAGGTTGGCGCCCCCGGGGAATCAGTGACAAGCTGCAGCCACCAAACAGAAGTCTGGAACTCTGATGGAGGAGATCCCTCCATTCTCACCGGAGGGGCTGTGGTACCAAAAAATGGGCAGACGCCTCATTGCGTTTCCTCTCTGTCCTCCCACCACTTGGCCCCAGATGCAGACATAGTCATGGGAATCACCTGGCAGGATTGAGGAGTCCAAGAGTGGGGCTTTAGGGTCTTAATGTGTCAGGTAGATCACAGAGGGGAAGGAAATCAAGACAATGATTCCATAAAGCTGTTTACATAAACTCCTGTGCTCACTTTCAAACTGAGCATGCACGAATCTAGAGAGCATCCTAAAGGCTGGGGCAATCATGCTACAGGGAGACTCGCACCCAGGTCCTGTGCTGGCCCCTGGACCGCACACATGTGGGATGGAAGTGACTAGCACTGAAAAGCCTTTGAAAACAGAGCAGCTGACATGGAATCGGAGCCCAAAGAAGGCTTATTGGAATCTGTGGCTGGAACCTAAGCAGATTGACTGTCTGCTGAAATAAACAAATCGAAATAAGTAGTCTTAGAATTTAAACAAGACACTGAAAATGTTCAGGATGTGACCCAAAATTATGTGTCATATAAGAAGAACCAAGAAAATCTCAACTCACAAGGGGAAAGACAATCAGGAAGTTCCAGCCCCTACATGATTCAGGGTTAGAATCATCAGACAGAGACAAAGCAGCTCCTAAAACTATGCTTTGAGAATTAAGAAAGACCCTCTTAAAATAAATTGAAAGGTAGAAAGTATCAAAATGTCAAAAATGTAAAGAAGAACCAAATGGAAAATTAAAACCAAAAAATAAAATAGCAAATGGACTCACAAGAAGAATGAAGATGACAAAGGGAAGAGTTAGTGACCTTAGAGAATAAATAGCAAGTATCTCATCTGAACAACAGAAGGAAAAGTATTTTTTAAATGAGCATGTCAGTTGGCTGTTATGTGAGAGTAGAATCTGAGGGCCCTAGTAGATTTAGTAGGGCAGGAGAATGTGTTGTAGATTTTGTCAGATTTGAATAAGCAAAGAAGATAGTTTAAGGGGTTAAAATTAAGGGAAAGAAGACAAATGAGCTGGCATCTTGAGGAGAAGGACAAATCAAAGAAATAATTTGTGAGAGAGACTTTTGCAAGTCTAGCTCCACTGGGACCGATTTGGAGACAGTTTATCAGAGATGATTATCTAATCTAATAATAGACAAATATGCAAATTGACCGCACCTTTGCTACGCCCAAGCCACGCCCACCAACCAATCAGGACGAATATGCAAATTATCCAAACAAAGATGGCGGCTAATTTGCATATCGCGACAATGTAGAAAGAAGCCAAGAGCTGCAGAAGGGAGCAAAGCTGCAGAGAAGCAAGCAAGCCGAGGGGAGGAGAAGGGAGGAGCGGAGGCAGGGCCGGGGGAGAAGGAAGTTGAGCAGGCGAGGCCGGGGGCGAAGGGGCGGGGCTGGGGGCAAAGGGGCGGGGCCGGGGGCGAAGGGAGGAGCGGAGGCGGGGCCAGGGGAGAAGGGAGGAGCAGAGGCGGGGCCAGGGGAGAAGGGAGGAGCGGAGGTGGGGCTGGGGGAGAAGGGAAAAGCAGGCGGGTTGGCAGAGAAGGCAGGCCGGGGGAGAAGGGAGGAGTGGAGGCGGGGCTGGGGGAGAAGGGGCGGGGCGGGGGGAGAAGGGAGGAGCGGAGGCGGGGCCAGGGGAGAAGGGGCGGGGCCGGGGGAGAAGGGAGGAGCGGAGGCGGGGCCGGGGGAGGAGGGAAGAGCAGAGGCGGGGCCGGGGGAGAAGGGAACAGCAGGCGGGTTGGCAGAGAAGGTGGGCCGGGGGAGAAGGGAGGAGCGGAGGCGGGGCCAGGGAAGAAGGAAGGAGAGCGGGCTGGCGGAGAAGTTAGAAAAGCAAGGGGGCTGGCGGAGATCGCAGGGCGGGGGACAAGGGAGGAGAGCAGGCAGGGTGGGGTAGAGTGCAGCAGGAAACCCTATTGCAGGATTTTTCCTGCAACGGGAACACTAGTCTATATATAATTTCCCTTTGTATGGTCAACTCAGCAAAATCTGTGGGTTTCTTAAACATGCCTGGGGAAATAGCCCGATCTCCGTCCCTCTTTAGAGTATTTGCTTATGTTTTAGTCTCTCTCCACACAGCACTATCTCATCAAGCTCCCCCCGGCCAGGGGTGCCTTTCCCTGACTTCCTAAATAGCTGCAGGGTGTGCCTGGCGCAGCACAGTGGGAAACAGACTGAGCGACCCGGCTACGGAGGATGCACTGTTTGGATCGTTCTAAGATAAGTCCTTGGAATGGCTTGAGTCCCTCGTGCCCCAGATGGTATCTACCTCCTCAGGTGTCATTTGCCATCATAGCAGCACACTGTCACTTCCCACTGCACCAAGGGAAAGCTAATCTTCATGAGAAAGAGTTAAGGAGCTTCTGACGTCAGAGCTTCATTTCCAAGGTGTCATCCCAAAAAGGGAAGCTGAGGCAGCAAGAGAGAGAAGCTCACCCCAGCCTGTAGAACATGAGCCAAGGTCTGGGCAATCTGTTTTCCTATTAAAATATGTTCAGTAGGAAACTAGGAGCTACTGTAGTCATTCCCATCCACTGGACCAATAAGCCTGGTCCCAAAATGCCAGCCATGCCGATACGAAACCAGGCAGTGGACTGTCTAGAATATTCCATTTCCCCTGCCTCTCTCTTTGCTGAGTTGGTTGCCAGAGAATTATTTGTGTTTGTAAGAGACTATATTAGCTGAAGAGGTAGTAATCTTTTCAAACAAGGAGGATGAAGAACAGATGGTGTCAGACTCCACTCATACCCCTCTTCTTACCGTGTGTGAGCACGCTAGCGCCACTCCATCTGCGAGCACCTTCGCTCTTCCTGAGAGATGCGCCTGGGACAAGCCAGTGCTAGGGAGTTAACACCCCCCAGGAGGCCTCAGCCAACCACTGTTGGAAGTTGGTGTACACGTACCCACCTCCCTCACCCCCGGGACGGACAACTCAGAGGTGTGTGTCCTACCCAACTCAGAGGTGTGTGTCCTACCCTGTCCTCCCAATGGGACTGAGTTCCTGTTGCCCATGTAGCTGCTTTCCCTTCCTGCCTCACTCCTCCACTTTCTTAGCAGTTTATCCAAGGATGACTTCTCAAAGGAACCACTTGTACTAGGGTCTGTTCCTGGGAGAACCACACTGAGAAAGGTAGAGTGCCACCGTAGCTCAGACATGACGACGGGGACTGGGCCTGCATCACTGGGGCAGGGTCTGAGCGAACTGAAGTGAGCTAGAACCTGCAGGAAGGCCTCTGGCTTTTGGGCAGCTTCCAAAAGTCGCTGTCCATCCTGATAATGTCACACGGTTAGGAATTCAGGATGCTCTGTTTGCCATCCAGACAATTAGTTGTTCTTTTCTTGCTGTTTATGCAAGATCTTAGCTCACCCGTCATTCATCCATTGTATTAACATAGTTGGTGATTTCCTAAGATTCAGGTAAAAACCACCAATTCCACTAAACACCTCCTCGCTGCTAAAATAACAACCCACAAAGGCTCATTGGCATTAGTCCGCTGACACGTAATCCGGGGAAGCAGATTTCTGCAATTCTGTGGTACAGAAAATCATTACCTCGCGCAGATGTCTCCAGCAGACAACATCCCAAAGGCCCCCGAGCGAAGTTCTCTCCAGAAACCGCACGTCACACGTCTTCACCCGTCACTGGAATGGACTCTGAAGAGAAAGGAGTATAAATATTCATCACCGTGAAGCAGGAGTCGGGTCTGCTTCCAGTGGCCGGTCGGCATCAAAAGCCTTGTGAACAAACCCACACGGATTCATAAACGTGCCCCCATCGCCCTGGCCCCTCCTGCCACACCCACACACGAGTCCTCCCCAGCAAGAGTTGTTCTCCGCTGAGGCCTTGCGCAATAAGGAACAGTCCTTGGATTCCTCTGCTCATTCCTTAGCCGCTTCTTGGACCCCCTGATGCTGACCGAATCTAGATCAGGTGTGTTTACTTTGGACCCCACGAGGCCTGGCCAGTGTGGCCAGCACCGAGCTGTCTGCAAAATATTAGCTTTTGATATTTTAAGAAGGGTGAAAAGGAACAAATTTAACCAGATTTCATGTCTTCAGCAGTTTGTAGTTCGGATTGGCATCAGCTAGGAATATGAGCGCCCAGGCCGTGTCTGAAGGAATGCTGTCCTGTTCCAGAGTGCGGGCCTTCCCGCCCCGCCCCTCCCGCTCAGCCGCCCGTTCCTGTTCCCGGGGTAAGAGCAGCACCTCGGAAACTTCTCCCACTGAGCCTCGGCAGCCCTGGCCCCGCCAGCCTGTAACAGCCGGGCAGGGGTACGCCTCCGTTTTATTCCCAGATTATTATGGCCCAAGTCCCTACTGGCGTTACTGCTAAAAATCCATCCACTCATCTCAAAACTCGTCCCAGGCCGTTCCTGAGAGGGTCTCCAAGGACGGCCGCTTGAGTGCTCTGCTGTGTGCCCCTGGGGGTCCTCCCTGCCTCCCTCGCCTTCCTCTGTGGGGCCGTTCTCTGGGCTCGCTGTCCTCTGATGGGGGCAGTGCTGGGCCGCGGGTCCAGCCTCGGGCCCTGCTTCCCTGGCTGCCACATCCAACGAGGCCGACTCTTACAAGACTTTACCGAAGGCTTGGGGCTGGTGGAAATGCTCCTGGGAAAGGAGGTAAAAACCAGTCTGGAAGTGGGGCTCTTGGAGGGCCTTGACCCAGCGGCTCTAGGGCCTCCTTCTTGGTGGCCTCCATGTCCCCTCAGCAGGTGCTCCAAGCAGCCACCTGCTTTGGTCTCCAGGCCCAGCTGCCTCTTCACACAGTCACTCCCTCCAGGGCATTGTCGGGACTCACAGCCCGCCACAGAGTTTGGAGCACTTTGTTTGTCCAAATCTGGGCTATTTAATCTTAAATGACACAAGCAGGTCACTATCCCAAGTGGGCTGCACTCAGTGACCAGCCCCTGGTCTTATCTTTCATCAAATCTCATGTTTCCCAATGGGGACTCCATGGCCTGTTGAGAAGAGCCATTCTTAATCACACAGGACCGAGAGCAGCCCACTAAATACCATAGTGCTTTTCCCCTGCTACTATGAGCGTGACTCAGTACCTGGATGGGAACCTCCATTCACGTGCAAGGTGAGGACAAGATTAAGGCCTGCGTGTCCACCTCACCGGGGTCTTTCCTCTCCTCCCAAAGTGCTAGAGCAAGTGCTTGGATAAGAACACACACCCGCCATCTGTATTAGTCATGGTTCCCAGAGAAACAGAACCCATAGGGTGTGTGTGTGTGTGTGTGTGTGTGTGTGTGTGTGTGTGTGTAGACAGGGACAGAGACAGAGAGAGGAGAGACTGATTTATTTTAAGGAATTCCCTCATGTGATTATGGAGGTTGGCAAGTTCAAATTCTGCAGGACAAGTCTGCGAGCTGAAGACCAGGGAGGAGTAGATGTTGCAGCTCGAGTCCCAAGGCAGTCTGGAGTTTCTTCCTCCTCGGGAGACTGGGGTCTTTCTTCTCTTAGGTCTTCATCTGGTTGGATGAGGGCCATCCACCTTCTGGAGGGCTGCCTGCTTTACTCAAAGTCTACTGGCGTCAATGTTAATCACATCTAAAAGCAGCGTCTACACTGGTGTTTGGCCAAACATCTGGACACCATACCTCAGTAAGTTGACCCATAAAACCAACCATCACACCATTCAAGCACAAACACTGCTCTTTAGGCACAGGGCAATCTACCTGCAGGTTTAGAGGGAGGAGCATTCTCCTTTGTGTGGAACTCAGTTCTGCTGAAGAAATACCCAATCTGTGTTTCTGAACCCAGAGCACCTAACTCTTAGCCGGAAGCACCTGCATTTGGATTACGTTCATTTTCAGAGCTTCCCAAAGAATGGTCCAGCTTAACCTTCCATGTACAGACCTCACATGGTCCATTGAATTATCAAAATATCTCAAACAGAACTGTGTTTGCCTCGAAGATAATATCCAGACTCTCCCATAGAAGGCAGAAGCTGCTCCTAATTATGAAACTTTTCATCTTCCCAACTTCAAAGAGTGACAGTCTGCTCTCCTCTGGCACCTGTCAGACCCCGGAGCAGCCGATGGCCAGTTAGTCCATGAGCTGAACGGAAAGCAGCCAGTGCTGCAATGAGAATTCTCCACAACTGCTGTGCCCTGGGGCGTCACTGTCACGTCTCCTAATTCATGGAGTACAGCTGCCCATCCACTCCCAGCCACAGGGGACCTGAGCATCCCTGTGATAGGGAAATCCATAACCAAAAACTAACACTTTATGTGAGAAAAAAAAAAGATTGCACTTGCAAGTAAATCTATGAAAGACCCTACGAATAGTTTATATTCACCAAAACAAAACACTAAAGGACATATAATAACATCTAATTCATCTTCAACTTGTCACAATGGGTTATGTATATTTAACTTCCATTTGCCAGCCCTTATACACTGCATGCTTTTCAGGATCTCTTTCCCCTCAAGTTTCAACGTGAAGCTTGTAAATTATTTTTATTTTTGCATATTAGGGCAATTCCTCCTCTGTGTCTGTTTCTTCTCTGAGGGCTGACTGCCTTCCTGCTGTCATCCCTGGGACTTGCTGCCTCAGAGCCTCGGTACCAAAACCTGTGTGGTCAGCCCAGCCCCGCCTGTTCGGGCCCTGCCCCCGGCACCGCCCTCAGATGAATGGAGAAGTGTGTACTTCCGCCCTCACCTCCCTTCACGTCTCCCAAACCTTCATCGCAATAACCTGCCCTCTGGTTTGGCTATCTGTTTTGCCTCCTTATTCTAGTCCTAACTCCTGGGTCCCCTTATTCTCCACTTACCCCACAATGGCCAGCTCCCACCCGCTGGGCCTGAAGTCTGTACAGAAACAGAGCCACGCACACTAGCATTTCACGTGGGCAGAACTTGAGCTAAGGGCGGGGACACTGTTCTTTCTGAATCTCGTGGTCCCTGAAACTCATCCTCCGCAGCCTGCCCGCCTCCTGCTGCCCCTCTCCCCGGAGACGAGGTTTGGCCGCAACAGAAACAACAGTGGAAAGAGTCCTGGTGCTATTTTCTGGAAGAAGAAGAAATGAAGGATGAGGGTAGGAGTCACCCCCATCCCCGGCTCTGAAAACATGACTATTAGACCAACATTTCAAGCACGCTTATGAGAAAGTCATTTACTTCAGATTCCGAAATCAATCCTATTTGACTACGTTAGGGAATATGGAAGATCCTGTTGCCAATGAAAGTAGTGGTGAATTTGAGGCTGAGTGAGTGATGGGAAGGCAGAGGCTGAGTATGGGCCCCCGCATTGGACAAGGTTGTGGTGGGAGTCAGGGGCTGCCGAAAGGCCGAAGCTTTGCTCTGGGAAGCCCTGCGCTGTGACTGTTGCAAGGACAAGTGACTGTCCTCAATGCGGGGAGAGGCACCTCAGTCTAGTCCACTGGGCCCTAGATAGCTTGTTAGTTTAGGCCTTACAGGTGCCTTCAGAAAAGAGGAAGGGGGAATACCAATGTCTTAGCATATTTGACCACAACCAAGGCCTTAGAAACGATTGCAATGGGTTTGCGTTCTTCTGTCCTCCACGCAGTATTAGTTTCTGTATTGCAACCCTCCTCCCCCCCGCCCCCCGCCGACCCCCGCCACGGTAATTACTCTCACTACTCCACCACCACTACTACCCCGCTTGCTGTGCGCCTGCATGTGCCAGGCCCTGTGCTGGGGCCTTCTGTACATTTCTCCAATGCTCGCAGCAACCTTGCATGAAGGTGTTATCATTCCATTTAAACGAAGAATTGAAGCCCAGAGGGATGCAGTAGCCCGAGGTCACAGGTAGTTGGTGGTCCCTGTTCCCAATGCCCATGTTCTTCCCACTATGCCAGGCCCAGGCCTCCCTCTGCTACTTCTCCTGCCATTGTCCATTGCTCCTCCTCCCGAGTGAGCCTCCACGGCGGTTCCGTGGTCTCTGCAGGCCGGACGCCCTTCCCTGGCTTCCCATCTCCACCGTGACTCCCCAGGGTCCCCACTGGCTCCTTCCCTGGGACTCGGCACCCTTTGGCTTCCTCGGATGACCCCCCTGAGTTGCGCTAATATATCCCAGCCTCCGCCCCCAGCCCCACAGGAAGTGTCTGCAGAGACAGAGCCCAGAAACCCATGTGGGTTAGATCAATGGTCGGCAAACTCATTAGTCAACAGAGCCAAATATCAACAGTACAACGATTGAAATTTCTTTTGAGAGCCAAATTTTTTAAACTTAAACTATATAGGTAGGTACATTGTTATTAACTTAATTAGGGTACTCCTAAGCTGGCCTTTGCTAAAAACTCAAGGGGCCAAAGAGCTGCATGTGGCTCGCAAGCCGCAGTTTGTCGACCACTGGGTTAGATGGAGGGCCTGGCCCACTGCAACAAGTCTATGCAGCACATAAACCACGACGAACCTGACAGCTGAAACCGTTTCCATTTGATTTTGTCCTCTATTTATAACCCCGCGGACACGTTCTCCTCATCTCCTGCCCCTGCAGCTGGACAGCAGCCCCCACATCAAGGAGCACAGACTGTTACCCACATGGGTTACCCAGCAGCTTGCCCGGCCCTGGGCCTTAACTGGGCACCTTTCTCTCTGCTGACTTTTTTTAAGTACTAGCTGATGTAAATTAATAGAATCAAGCTTTATCTTGCAGTATGAGAGTTTATTATTTATATCAAAGAGCCATGTAAAACTCACTGTTTGCATGTTTCAACCCATCTAAAAATTATATACAGGGTGTCCCCAACAATGTATACCCACTTTAACAGCTGATAGCTCAATGTTGAGAATGAAATGTATTTTAATAAACACTGCCTTCATAATGATTCAAAGTGCGCATATACATTTTTGGGGACACCCTTTCTGTAGCCAAATCACACATCTTCATGCTTGGGTTTTATTTCACGCCCTTAGGAGAGCCCTGCCCTCCACCTCCACAGTCACTTAGGGGCCCATAAAAACCAGCCTCAGTGAGAGGGGGCTTTGGGAAGAGGTGGAATGTACTGACCCCACCCTCACTGGCACAGAGGAGCCTTGAGGGTAAGGGTCTAAGGCCATGCTGCGTGGGCCCTCCACTCACCCCAGCCAGAGCCACATCTGCAAGTGGAAGGAAGGGCTGTGGTCTGCAGCTCCTCCTCCGGGGCAGGCCTGGGAGCTGGTTCTGTCCCTCCTTCGCTGAGATAAGAACATCTAAGCAGCTAAAGCAGCATCTCTTGGGCAGGTGCCCACACAGCCAGGAGCCCTCAGCTCCCCGAGGTGTTTTGTATTGAACAGTGCATGCTGGGAGCTGAGCTGAAATTTTCCCTGTGCTTACCTAAGAGCACATTTGTGTGAGCTTTTAACAAATGAGCTTATTTGCTTAATTCTCGGAACTGTTTATAGAATATTATCACATTCTGGAATAGTGTTATTAATAAGCTCCTTAGCTTAATTAAGCATAGACAGAGCCAAATGCCTAAGCTTCAGACAGAGTATGCTAATCTTGTGCGATTATGGTGATTACTTGGGTAGCCAGGATGAAAATGCCATAGAAAAAAAAACCAGGTCTCCCAGACATGGTATAATTTGATCATTTTTATAAATGAGAGCACCCCCCCAAAATGTGATCCCCATGCCCTGCCCCAGTGATAAGAGGGGAGCGGTCTGGAAGCCCAGACTGCTGTCTGCCGTTTCAGCCTGAGTTGAAACGCTCATCAATTACGAGGCGCACCTCCGCTGCAAGACGGGGTCAGGGTGACGGACGCTCTTGAGAAACCCGAGGGGGTGTGGGAGGAATCACGTCAAGTTACAATGTTTTCCTTCAAATTATTATCTTTAAGAATGAACTGCTTTTTCCTCTCTCTGTGACTTAGTAACGTTACCAAATATGGTGTTTGGCATCCTAAATGGAAGAAGGCTCTGGAATTCTGGACAATTGAAGTGTCATTTTGGTATGATAATGCATTAAAGTGTTCGCTCAGCACTGAGGCCATTCCCAGTCTGTGCTCGATGCCTCATCACTGGGCCTTTCTCCTTGGGGACCCCAGGAGGCACCTGTCTTCCTCGCCCCGAAGGAGGGCGAAGGCGTCTCAGAGACTCCCCGCCCAGGCCAGGGGCTCGCTGCTGCTGTGGGGGGCTCCCTCTGACACGCCATCCTCACCGCCACCCCTTAATCGGCAGGCTCCTGGGCAATGACAAATAAGCCGAGACGAGTCACTGCCCCAGCCCTGTCGCTGAGACGGGTCATGAACATTTCAGTCAGCACCCGTGACGGATGCGTCACACGTGTGGCAGGTGCCCCAGCACAGTGTTCAGCCCGCTCTATAACACCTCACTTCCCTCTCAAGGAAGGGTATTGCAATGGCTTTTTAATTTTTTATTTCTTTTTGTCAATATATGCAAATATACTTTTACATAAAATATAAGTCAGACACACTTATTAAAGCATGATTTTTTTCTCATCTTACTTGGCGCTGCCTCTTCTATCCAATTCATTTTCCACCACCAGGTAACCCAGCATAACACTCCCATCACCTCCCTGCTCATAAGATCATGCATATGTGCACACATGCACACACATGCACATGTGTACACGCACACACGCATACATGCACACTCACTCGCACATGCACGCACGCATGCACACACGCACGCACACACACGTAAGGCTCTTGCTGTTGTTTGACCAAGAACAGGATCATTCACACCCTTTTATCTCATCACCTCTTTTGTTTCCTTTACCGTCTGTCCCTGCTCTGTTGAATTGTTAAAATTTTGCCATTCTTTCCCCGCAACCCTCCCCCCATCTTTTTTCTGATCCTCTGTCTATTTGGATGTATTTTTATTTTTCTTGAGTTAAAAAGTAATTACAACATGTCCATAGTTATTACAAATGCATCCTCCCTGCACCCACCTCCAGGGCTGCAGCTTGGTGAACCCCCATCGGACGTCCCCTCGCCTTATCTCCACCGGGCATTATTGCTTAATGTTTCACACACACACACACACACACACACACACATGAGTTTTTATAGTCAATACTTAAATATTTTATTTGTTTCTATGCTCATCATTGTTCCTCTTATCCCACATATCTCTGCTTATTTTTCTTCTTATTGGTCACAATAATAATGTTCACACTTCTGCAGTTCATATGCCAGGCACTCTTCTAGGCCCTGTACCTATGTGACCTGATGCAGTCCTCACAGCAGCCACTGTCATTACCCCTACTTTTCACTTGCAAACACACCCACAGCAAGTAGCTCAGCAGGGCATGCCAGGGCCCTGGCTCGGAGTCCTGGCACCCGACCTCGTGCGCAGCTGCCTCTCGGCTGAGGTCTCCTTGGGGCAGGGTCTTCTGTGGGTGGGATTTGCTTAGTCCCCTCACCACAGAACATGTCTGTACCGCGCCTTCAGCTGTGAATGGCAGTGTGACAACCTACCAAATTCAAGTTGACGGCACTCCCCTCCGTTGTCTCCTGGCCCCTGTTGTCACCGAGGTGGTGCCTCCGGGGCAGGTCCCATGGAGGCTGGTGGCGCGGCCCTTCCTCCCCGAAGCCCTGTGGTTTCCCGGTGACACGGCTGGGGGTGGGTTTATTGACACCCATCCTGCTCAGTACTCGGAGTGCATGCTCCATCCCAGGGCTTACGGCTTTCTTCAATTTGGAAAATCCCAGCTGCTGTCTCTTCAAATTTCCTTCTTCCCCCGGCCCATCTTCTTCCAGAGCGTGTGTTAGACGGACGGGAAGCCTCTCGGTAGCTTCCCCGTGGCTTTGGCTGATCTTTCCCATGTTTCTCTCTTCTGTGTTTGGACGAGTGTTTCTACACTATCTTCCAATTCACTGATTTGCCTTTAAAATATGTCAAGTCTGTGGTTTATTCCCTCGTTCCTTCTATTGATTTTTTGTTTCCATCACTCTAATTTTTATTTCAAAACTCCTTTTTATTTACTTATTATTTTCTTGACACCTATTTGTTGCATGATTTCTTTGAAAGAAAGCATACACCTTGATTCATCTCTGAGTATTCTCAGCACACTTACCTCAACATCCGTCTCGGAAGTACCGGCTGGCCCTTCGTCATGGCGAGCAGCCCTCACATCAAGTACCAGACCCGCCGCACCCAGCAGGGCAGTCTCCTCCCGCCGGATCAGACTGCGCGCTCCAGGACAGTCCTCACAGCGCTGCTTGTGTTTGGGAGTGGGAGGCAATTCAGCTCTTCAAACCTCAGGAAAGGGACATAAAATGTCGGGGTGCGCTCTGTGGGGCGTATGCTGCAGTTAGTCACTGAGAATTAGATGCGCGTAAAGCAAAATGAGTAGATGTCAAAAGCAGGACTGATAAGTAAGAAACAGAATGAGAACTGTAGCTCAATAAAAAACTGTAACACAGACTGTCAGAGTGCAAACAATAAAAGTGTGTGTGTCCAGGAGTTAGGCTGCCTGCCCATTGGAGGAAAGGGGGGCGGGGAGGGATGGGCTGAGGCAGGATAGAAATGCGCACACGCAGGCGTGCAGACTGCTGAGGACCGTGTCATGGACTGGAGAGCAGGACTAATTCATCCTCTGAGCTTCTGCATCAATAAATGTCTTGATCTGCCTGTCCAGGAAATTACTTTCATCTGTAACAAATTCATGTTCCAACTATTGATTTTGCTATCTTTTCCAGCATTAGATTTCTTCATATATTTTGGCATTTGGGTGAGCAGGCCCATTTTTAATGAAACACATTTTCTTTCTTTCTCTCTGTGTCCCTTTGTGCTCACCCCTCTCCGCCTGACAGAGCCTGCAGGCCCCCCGTCTGGAAGTGGCGGTTAACAGTGGTCATTGGAGGGACACTCCAGGGCAGTGCTGGGCTGTGGCCGACCTGGCCACGGAGTCACGGGCAGCTGGGCTTTCCAGCTGGAGGGGGCTGACTTTGTCCCTTTCTCCCTCCCTGGGTGCCGTGGGCTGTGACCCAGAGCCCCAAGCAGCACCTGGCAGCACTGTTTTCTCCTCAGTCCCCTTTCACTCACACACTGGGTGATGGGGGTCTCACCCCAACCTGCAGCTTCACACTCTGGGCCAGGTCTCAGCCCCTGTCTCACGTGTGCCCTTTTAGTCACCCTCCCGGCCCCGGCCCTGGCCCCGGCCCCGGCCCCCGAGCCCTGCAAGCTGAGGTCTGGCTCCACTCGCCGTTTTGCATCTCCGTCTCATGTCCGGGCTTCAGAAATATGTCCTGTCATCTAACCCAGCCAAGTTTTCTTGACAGTCTCTCCTTTTTTTATTTTATCCACCACAGCTACTGTGGAAAGAGGTGGTTCTCCTGTCTCCATAGATATCCAAATGATTCAAGCAAGTTTAGATAAAACCCGATGAAAAGTAGATTAACAAGGAGAAGAGGCGTGGAAGGATTTACACACCCCTGCTTGTTGGCAATTCATCTCAAGGTGACACATTCGGGTTAGGGTAAGCCCATCGCTTTCACAAATAACTGTCCCAGAGCTTTTAGCAATCACCTAGGACCCTGGACTCCAGTATGAATAGACTCGGTCTCCCCCAACCCTACACCTCCATTCAAGCCCCCTTCCCAGCCCTGCCCCAGCCAATGTATGCCTGGCCTTGTATTGCCCTGCAGTCTAGTCTTCTTTGGTCAGAATGCCTTTCCCAAGCCCACCTTAACAGATCTGCCCTTTGGGCTTCTACTCAAGTCTCACCGCCAGTAATGATGCCTTTGCTAATGCCACTTACCCGCCTCTCCCTCCTCTAAACTTATCTCTGCAGTCGATTTGACATTTAGCCACCAGGACCTGTCATCTTATGTACGTAATATCTTTTCAGTGTCGGCAAGTGCCTTAATACCTACAACTCATGAGGTGTATCGGCTGCACAGGTCTGCTTTCCCTTAATGCTCCAAGAATCCTGAGAGTCGGCAAGGCAAATAGTATCACAGTTACAGCATTATTCTCATTTTTTTCAAATTATACCATTGAGGCTTAGAGATGTTAAGTAACCTGCCCAAATAGGAAGTGGCAGAATTGGGATTTGAACTGAACTTGGTCTATCAACAAATTTGTAATAACTTTCTACTGTAATCAAAATGGCAAAGAGGTTGGCTTCACCTCAAATCCAATCCAAGTGGCTGGTTATAGCTGCCCAAAGTGCTGTGTCAAAAAGCCAAACTCAGCCTGACCAGTGTGGCTCAGTGTCAACCTATGAACCAAGAGGTCACGGTTCAATTCCGGTCCAGGCACATGCCCAGGTTGTGGTCTTGGTCCCAAGTGGGAGACATGTAGGAGGCAGCCAATCAGTGACCCTCTCTCATCATTGATGTTTCTATCTCTCACTCCATCTCCCTTCCTCTCTGAAATCAACGAAAATATAACAAAACAAACAAACAAACAAAAACAGCCAAACTCAGGCTCAGCTTGAAAGGGAACCGTCCACAATGAAGGAGCAGGGTCAGCATGGGTCCAGCTATAACGGAAGAGCACTCGGCCACCTGTTTGCCGTCCCCTGTCGCATGCTAACTTTCGTGAGCTAGGAGAGCATTTACTTCCAGTTGCATTTACGTTACATGTACAGGAGCATTTACAGCCTACAGCCCTTGGAGCATAGAGCTTACCCTATAGCAGATGAGCGTCAATATTTCCTGCCTGTGGCTGCATCGACACCCTCGGTGAGGCCCAGCAAACCCTCCGCTCCGGACCAGCTGAGCAGCTTGGCTCAGTGACTGATTCCAAACTAACATGCATGCAAAATACAGTGTGAAGCATAAGGAAAACTGTTTGACCCAGAAGACTGAACATCAATGTGAAAAATAAGTGGTAATACTTTTCTGCATGGTGATAATACTTTTCACACGCATGACTTGGTACAGAGAAACCGAATGCCGTGCAGAACGCACACCCTGCACGTGGTTATTCCTAAGGTCGTGCATCTCCTCTGGGGATCCCCCACCACCACCCCATCATATGTGATAATTCCTGATTTCCTATATCTCAAGATTCCTGGGAGGATCAAGGGATAAGGGACCAGCGTGATCTGATACACCACCCCATTACCTGCTGCTGCCATCCCTGCTCTGTCAATTAGTGAATCAGAAAGAGAGGGACATTTCTGGCAGGTACTGCCGTCAATTACTGGAGACAAAATGACCAACTGCCACTCTTCTCCAAGCCAGCTCTGCTCCCCTCCCCGGCCTCCCTACCGGACCACCTCCTGGCCCAAGCCTGGAGTTCTGTTTCCGTCTCATCGCTTTACCATACCTCGGGATGGGGACGTGTCCAGGAACCCAGGCCAAGACCAGCAAATGTATCACCATGCTCATGACAGCAAGCTGCATGCGGAGCGAATTCCGCAGCCCCCACCTCCTCAGCTCCTCCCGCTGCCAAAACCCGGGGCGCTGTAAGATGCTGCCGATTGCAGACTTATCTCCACATGAGGAATGGTCCTGTTGGCAAATACAATTAGGTATCAGCCATTGGGCTATTTTTAGAAGCTTGTTTGGGAAGATCTCAAAAACAAAAATTGCCCTGTGGTGAGAGATGTTAGCCAATTCGCCAAAACAGAGCATCAGCAAAACATTTTAAACGTGCCGTTAGCCATATGGAGCGTCACGAAGACGGGCCTTTTGTCCCCTGGGAATGGCTCACTGTTCCGCGAGCAGGTAGGATGCCTGTGGCGTTTATAGAACGTTCAGTCCTGGCGGCCAAATCCTGTCTTTATTCACACGAGCAGCTCTTCCCAGGCTGGGGCTGTGGAGGTCCTTGACCCCGTCCTTCCGAAGGCGCTTCCCCGGGTCTGGCCGAGGGAGCCGTCATTCCAGCTGGAGCTGGAGGTTATGACAGGCCAGGCTGAGCACCCGCTGGGGCAGTGCATGAGGCAGGGGCACGTCGTCGGGGAGACCCAGGTCAGGGAGGCCCGTGGTGGGGAAGGCAGGGGTCAAGGAGGCGCCGCAGGAGCAGGTCACCGGCAGTGTCACTGGGAGGAGGTGCCCAGCTCCTGGGCGGCTCCCGCTGCCAGGCCCCTGTGCCAGGCCCCAGGAAGCAGGCGCGGCCCGGGGCCACTGGCTCTCCCCACTGTGGGCAGGAGAAAGCCCCGATGCCTGCGCTGAGCAGACAGGTGAGTCTAAGTGTGTGCTCCTTTGGCACAGCACCGGGGCTTCTGTTTGAAGAGTGTGGGTGCTGTGCTTCTTTAAGATTCATCAGTGATACTGATGCCGCTGGAGTCCCACCCAGCAGCACCCCTCACCCCAGCTTCTTCACCTGCTGATGGAGACAGTGATGGTCGTGTCCTTCGGGTGGGGCAGGGGGAGGTCCCATCTGGGGCTGGGCTGGGGCTGGCCTGCGGTTCAGGTCGTGTTCCTGTTGGCTCCAGGCCCACCCAGTGCTCATCCTTGGGCCTGGTGTCCACATCCCAACTCCCTCCCAGCACACCCCCTGAGTTCCCACTTCCCCACTGGGAATTGGGGGCAATCATTGCTACGCCCGCTCCCTGGCTTCCTCTCTGTGAAGATGCAGACTGGCACAGTGCACGCCTGCGAGAGGGAGCTGAAGGAGCTGGTTTAACCCAGAAAGGACACGTCTGAGTGCAGAAATCCTGGCACCCTGAGGGCGGGGAGCGCTCTCACTGCCAGCGAGAGAGGATCCTTTCTCTGCTCTTCCAGAGAACTGGCCGGTCGGAGTCTGAAAGCACAAGGAAGCAGGTGTGGCTGCCACCTCAGTAACTCCTGACCCAGCATCATCAGTGGGACAGCCTGGACACAGACAAGTGGGAGGGGAAATGACCATTTCATTCTGTAGAAGGGACCCTAAATTTGGTGGGAACCTAAATGGAATGACCTCTAGGAGTCATGACGTCATGACGTTCTAGGAGTCCCCGAGAACTGGGAGTGAGCAGCAAGGTCTCCTGTGACCCCTTCACTGACTGCAGTTCAGCCGCAGCCTCTGAGGCGTCGAACGCACTTTGTGTAAAGAAAGAAATACATGAGACAAGGGAGCGAGGAGGTTCCCAGGCTTCCTTGGAATCCCCCAGTGGCCTGACCACATCTCCCAGATGGGACAGACAATATAGACAAACTGACATTTTAACTAGTGTGCTGAGCCCTCGCACATAAACACGCCCCAGGGCCGCGGCGTCTCCCTCCCTCGAGCACAAACTCCTAGAGCTTTAGAGACGGAGGGAACCTGCAGGCCTGTCGTCCCAACCCTTGCCCAGGGCAGGCATTCTCACTCCAACCGCCCAGCACGGTCACCCAGCTTCTGCCTGAGCAGGAAGGGGGTTGGCCAGGAGGTTAGTCCATTTTGAAACAACTTAATTCATGTTGAGACAGTCCTCTTTATGAGCTGTTTCTTCCTCATATTGAGCCCCATGTCTGTCTTCAGTCATCTTGACTTTTGCCCTCAGCAGTAGGACAAAAATAAATGTTTTCTCATCCCTATGACAATGTTTAGATTTTTTAAGACAGCAGTTATCTCCATTCCTCCTCTCCCTCCAAGTATTTTCTTCCCCATCCAAATGCCTCGGGTCACCCTCAGATAGTTCTCATATGGCATAGTTTCAGACCCCTCACCATCCCAGTTACCATCTTCTAAATATTTTCTATTTTACTAACGTTCCTTATAAAGAGTAGCTCCTAGAACAAATACCAACTGTGGTCTGATGACTGCTATTACCTCCTTAGATCTACACACGATACCTTTGTTAATACAACCTAGAATTATATGTGCTTCATACCAAATGATCAACTGTTGTGTTTATCTTAAGGTTTTGATTAACCCAAACTACCATCTTTTTCTTTTGACACAATTTCGTACAGCTTAAAAGAATTAAGTGGATTTAAAACTGGCCCTATAAGTTATTAAAACATCAACCCTGAATCCCTCTGTAAGAGATCAGAGCCCTAGCAAAGATTTTCAGTGACAGACTAAGTAGTTGACCCCCAAAATGATTGGCCCCAAAGGTGAAATGTGTACTGGCAGTGATGTGCCAAGGCCCCAACCTTTGCAGCCTCTTCTTCCCACAAAATTCAGGCAGAGAGGGGCTCTTCTTGGGAGCTGTGCCTGCTTTTGTCTCCCTTACTCTGCCTTTCTCTTCAGCTTGACCCACGCTCCTGAGGCCATCTTCCTCCCGCCCACTAGCGGTTTCCCTCTGTGTCTCCGACAGGTCACCTGAAGGAGGAAATCACCCAGCGGCATCTGCAGCAAGCAGCTCTAGGTGAGTACAGCGTGCAGCCTGCGGGAGGCAGGTGAGGGTTACACCAGCTCGCCTGCCTGGAACCCCAACTTCAGCCGAAACATAGCCTGCCCAAACCCTTGGGAAGGGGAGGGAAGTGTGGTCAGTGCAGCCTCCTGCGGACACTCCTCCTCCCAGGGACCAGTTTCCCCCACCGGTGTGCTTGCTCCCAGCGTCAGCACCAGGCACCCCACCCTCCCAGCTGCTGCCTCATCCTTCTGATCTTGTCCACCCCACACCCCAAACTAAATCCACCCCACGTCCCAGCCTCTCAGAGTCCTACTCTGAGCGTTCTAGAGCCACTGCTAGCTAATCCTACAGTAAGGACCGGCGGTAAAAGCAGCCTCCGTCTCCTTCCATCCGCACCACTGTCCAACAGGTAAGTGCACTTTCCGTATGAAGGTGATCCAATGACTTCCCAAGGTCACAGGGCTTCTCAGTGTGAAACTCGGACACTGGGTGCGTTCAGCCCCATGCTGCTTTGCCCACAACAGTGGTATACGCACTTCCGCACATTAGTAATGCAAACACTAAACAAGCCCAGTGACATGCTAACTTGAAGGCCTTTGGCCCCTTTTAAGCAGTGACATCTGCAGAAAATGCTCCCTTTGGACATGTGACCCGAGGAAGTGAGCTGGGAGGAGCGTGCGGCCCCAGAGAGGCTGATGGGGCAGGCCCCTGGGCAGGGCCAGCTTGCTCCTCTGCAGCCTGGGACCAAGCACCCCGGCAGCTTTGGTTAAATATGCAGCGTGTTTATTCCAAACCAAGAGCTTCTCCAGGGTGGCCTGGCCCTGGAGTGGCCCGGACCTGAGAAATCCAGGCCCCGGGACTTCTAGAGAACAGCGGGCAGCCCATGTGACCCTGGTAACTTGATAATTAGGAAGGCTGGTTGTTTGGTGTCAGTGAAAATAAAGGTGGTTTCAACAACTGCTGATTACATCAGAAATAAAGAGCAGCGAGGCCCGGGGCACACTGACCAGAGCGTGGCCCCAGGACTGAGGGCAGGTCAGCCTGCCAGCCTGCCTCCTGTGCGTGCCTCTGACGATGCTGGTTAGCGGGGTTGGGTGACTGTCGTGAGCGGCGTCGTGTGGAGGAGACTGACTGGTAAAGGCAGGCCAGGCCCAGGGATGTCAGAGAGTGCCGCCGGCCGTGTCAGAAGAGCGCGTGTTACCCATTCAGGAACTTGGGAGCCGTGGTTAAACACCGCTGGTGTTAAAAGTTAATTATATCTATGATAATAAAAGTATAATATGCTATTTAGACTGGATGACCTTCCCGATGAAGCCGGGGCTGCGAGGGAAGCCCGGGTCCCAGGTGCCAGAGGGAAGCTGGTGCCAGCAGCCGGGGGAAGGAAGGCCTACTCTTGCACGAATTTCATGCATTGAGCCTCTAGTACAATTACAAGTAAATTACATTGAAAAAAAAACAAGGTAACAAATACCCAAAATCCACCCTTCCTGATTAATTTACCACATTTTGCTGTCATCTCTGCGCTTGAGGTCATTGACATCCGCGGGGTCTGTCTCATGGAGATGAATTTGATGGTGGGCTCCCCCTGTGTCTCCTTAGTCCACGTTCAGGACGTGGCCCAGGCAGCTTGAGGTCAGCATGGTGGGAGCGTTTACACAAAGGAACGGACACGTTATAAATGGGGGCTCCTTTCCCCATGGAGCCCGTGTTACACATTTACCATCACACCACTGGCACAGCTTCTGCATGTGTGTGTGTGTATGTGTGTGTGCGTGCGTGCGCACATATGCAGACATGCCTGTGTGTGTGCTCTCATGATGACTTCTACCCGCTTCCTGGCTGAAAGCCCATGACGGCCCTCCTTCATGGCCTGCCTCCCACGGAACCCTGTCCTTTATAAAGTCAGTGGGCAAGGAAACCAAGGAAGACAAAGTGGGGCAGGCAAGGCTGGGCCCAGCAGCCCCCAGATGCGACAGCCAGGGCCCGAGGGGTCTCTGGGAGACACATCAATGGCCAGTTCTAAGAATGTCACATACAAGCAAAAGTGACTGGTGGACTTAGTGCGGGGCCTACTCCACCCACTGTTTCAGGAAACAATGCAACAATGTTCTTCTTAAATTAAGCGGCATTTGGGAACGACTCTACTTGAACTAGATTCAGCTAGTGCCTTGAATTCCGTGTGTTTCCCCCACTTTGGGTTCCTGGCTACCATGGCACAGTGTTGTCACAATGCGGATGACACAATCAGCAGACGTTCTCAGTTCTTCACCGTGAGCCAGGCATGACTCTACGCTCTTTGCCTGTGTTTCCTCCTGGGATGCTTCTAAAACACCCGTGAGCAGATACGCCTGTTGCCCTGGCTTTACCGTTAAAGCTCAAAGGGGTTACGCGCACCTGCCTAATGTCGCTCAGTTAAGGATGCAAACACAACAGTGCGGCTCCAGATCCTGCGCTCCCACCCCCCCACCCCACACTGTGCTGCCCTCACCCATGCCAGGCGGGCATTGCGGGTCCACAGAGGGCAGAGGGCCGATGCCTGCCCTAGCCAGGGGGAGGGGCCACATGCGTAGAGAAAACTCGATCCCATCTCAGATGTAGACACATATGTATTGTGCCATGTGTCCTCTTCCCACTGCAGTCCCCAAAGCAGTTCAACCGTGACCTCCTCCATGACCTCCCCGCCCCGGTCACCACGGCTTTGTCCTCTAGTCCCACACACCTCTGCAAGAGCACCAGCCCCGTTTTGTAATTATCCGTTTCCATAGCTATTCTCCACGCTAAAACGTGGGCTCCCAGAAAGCCGGATGAGTCTGTGTACCCCTGGCAGCCAGCACGGGCAATAAATAGGCCCAATCAGTGCTTCCCCAGATGGCTTCCAGACCCACACATCTTGCAGAAGTATAATGAGACATTGGAACATAAAATAAAATAAGTCCATTAAAAGCAGTGGAAGGAGTAAGTGCTTTTGGACCCCACAGCTGAGCAGATTATAACACACAGGCGATAAATTCCTCTCTCCCTTATCTAGCCGCGAGGCAGAAGGAGAAGCACCCTGAGTGCCAGTTCCTTTTCTGACAACAGGAAGCACGCTCACTAATTTATCCGCAAAAATAGAATTTCTCCCTGGAACCAAACGCAGCCGGGATTTATCCTGCAGACCCTCATGTGAAGGACAGAGTGGCTTCGTGAGCGACGTCTCCCACTGCGGTTCTACAAAACGCACGAAATGTTATTCAAGCACAATCCTTACACCGACCCCCGTAACAGCACGAGCGGACACCGCAGCTCAGCCCAGGAAAGTGTGGGTGTGCGCGGCCGAGGTCCTGCGCCAGCACCTGCTCTGGGTGGCCCACGGAGCGGGATGGAGCGGGGTGGAGCGGGATGGAGCGGGATGGAGCGGGGTGGAGCGGGATGGAGCGGGATGGAGCGGGGTGGAGCGGGGTGGAGCGGGATGGAGCGGGGTGGAACGGGGTGGAGCGGGATGGAGCGGGGTGGAGCGGGGTGGAGCGGGGTGGAGCGGGGTGGAGCGGGATGGAGCGGGATGGAGCGGGGTGGAGCGGGGTGGAGCGGGGTGGAGCGGGATGGAGCGGGGTGGAGCGGGATGGAGCGGGGTGGAGCGGGGTGGAGCGGGATGGAGCGGGATGGAGTGGGATGGAGCGGGATGGAGCCAGGTGGGGCGGAGGGGGCAGCCCCAAGCGTCGGCTCCTCCGTGTCTCTTCTGAGCAGTATCTGACCAGGGACTGGCTCTCGCTCAGCTGCCCTCAGAATCCTACCAAGTGCCTGTGACTAAAGTGTAAGAGACACAGGCCCTGCTGAGCGGCTGTGAAATGTGTCAGGCGAGAGGGACTGGCCATCGGGCTTCGGGAGGGAACTCACCTGAGGGTGTGGGGAGGTCACTGAGACCACGGCCTGGGCTGGGCTTAGAGAAGGGGCAGGACTCAGAGCCCAAGTGGAGAGTGCAGGGAGGGGGCTGTTGTTGTGGGTGTGTGTGGGTGTATGTGTGGGGTGTGTGACATGAGTATGGTCTGTGTGGGTGTGCGACATGTGTATGGTATGCATGATGCGTGTGGCATGTGGCATGTGTGGTATGTGTAGTACTAGTATGTGTATGGTACGTGTTGTTATGTGTGTATGGTGTATATGCGTGTGGTGTGTGGGGTATGTGCTATGTGTAGTGTGTGGTATGTATGTGGTATCTGTGGTTATTGTGTGGTGTATGTGTATCCCATGTGTGTTGCATGTGGAGGGGGAGTTGGATGACTTTTGGGGGAGTGGATTTGAAGCAGTGGGGGGTGCTGAAAGGGTGAGTTGAGGGGTTCAGTGAGGACCTTGGACCTGAGCCTTTACCTTTCGGCCAGTTGAGCCGCTGAGCATTCCCAGCAAGGAGGTCTGGGTCAGAGGCCGGGTAGGCAGAGAGAGCCCCAGGCAGTCGCTGAGTTCCAGCACTGCCAGCTGCCTGGGAAGTGAGAATCCGTCTTCCGCCCCAACCTCCACCCCAGCCTCCCCCTTCCCCTGCCCGGCTGTTCCCTGGGCACACACACTCCCAGCCCGGCCAGGGAGGGCCTGGCCAGCTCTCAACGAACCTGCTGCGGGCACACAGGTCTGAGGCTGCCCCGAGAGCCCACACTGGCCACGCGCCCTGCCCGCCTGGCCTCGCCCTGGGGGCTGGGTGGTCAGTCTGTGGAAGAAGGAAGTGGGGGGTCCTGCCCCCGAGAAGCTCAGCCCTCGTTGGATGACACCACACCTGTCTCCACAGTTATCTGCTGCCCCAACTTCTGTGAAAGCATGACCTGCTGGAACATTCCGTCGCCTCTATTACAGGCACGTCACAGGAGATAGCAACAATAACGACGAAGATGAACTAATTGTGAACTAATGACAAGAAAAGCTCCACAAGCATGCCATTGGCAGTCCAAATGGCGTCGGAGGTTCCCCCACAAACACTAGCCTCCCCCCGCCCCCCCCGCCCCCGCCGCCCCCACCCCACCCCAGGAGCAAAGCAGCCCCCAGGCCAGTCCCTGTGGCTGCAGTGCCACCGGGGGAGGGGGGTGCTCCCTGTCCCTGAAAACAGGGCAGCCGCAGCCGTCCCCAGCGCCCGCCCGGGGCCTTGGGAGCTTGGGGAGGCCCCGAAGCCCAGGGCTCCCTATTTCACTTCATTGTTCCAGAGAGTGTCTCCAAACAGCTCATTTCCCCCGAACAGAATTCCCGCAGTGACCCCTAGTGGCGACCCTGCTGTCGCAGAACAGAGGCCTCTGTGGCCGCCCCTTTCTCCCACTCGGTGTAAAATGGTTTAAGATTGCGTCTGCAATGCTCTTTGGAACTCTGCACCTGGGGACAACACATTTAAGAGAAAGCAAAAGGCCGGACTGTCATCCGTTTACTCTCCCGGGTCACTGAGCACCTGCACCGCCCAGGCCGTGTGTGAAGCAGGCATTCCCCGTGGGCAGGGGAGCCGCTGGCTGCGGCAGAACTGGGGGGACCCCTGGCATCGCCCAGCGCGCGGTCCTCACAGTGGGCCCTGTGGGACCCCCGGGGTCGGGGGGAGAGGTAGACACTGTGCAAGTGGCAGGCCTGGGAGTTTCACCCGCCCTGATTCAACCAAAGCTTTTAGCACATCTTCGTCCCTTCAAACGAAGGCAGATCGCCCCGGCTGCCCCTCCCAGAGCTGTGTGTTTCTTCTGGAATTTACCACGTTGTATGGTAACTGTTAGTCTCTTCTGTGTCTCCCCAACACCGAGCACAGTGATGGGCATACAGTAGGTCCTCTGTAAATGTTTGTTGAATAAGTCAGTGATATCTCAAGGATCAAATTTTTGCCTTAAAGACACACCAGACACCAGCCAAAGGGCTCTGGGCCCAGGTTCCAACAGCTGTAAAATGGGGTGGTTGGGCCAAATGACAGTCGGTGCCCAGCGCAGTCCCTGAGCCTGAGCGGGCACCTGCTGATGGCGTGTAGTGTGAACAGAGGAACCTAACTCTCCCAGCCCTCAGGGCACACAGTTTTACCTCCGTGTGAATGCAGGCTTCCTCAGGACGTGCGGGAACAGCAGTCTTGGTGAGGAGACATGGAGGGCGTGGGTGGGCTAGCGGTGTTTCCACCTTCTCAGAGATGAAGGTCAAAATGCAGAACGTAAAGAAAGCAGCTGCCCCCGAGGCTGAGAGAGCCTGTCAGTTGGTCCAAAAGGACTCGGGTGGCTCAGTGCGGCTGGTGACAAAGTCTCACCCCTGAGTCTATTCTAACCCCTGGCTCCTGTGAACATAGGACCAGCTTCGGTGACGCCAGGTCCCTGACCAAGTTTCCAGGCTCAAGGCGGAGGCTGGGAGTGAGAAGTCTCCCCACCCCCTTCCCTGCCCAGCTCCCATCGCCCAGGCTCCGGGCTCTGAGTAGTCCCAGACGCCCCTCCCGCCAACCTGGAGGACGGAAGGGCTGTGGGCATCAGCATTGGGGCCAGTCGTGAGCAGCAGCTGTGCTTTAGTCAAAAGAGCCCTCACCTTGGACTCAGGAGACCCCTGCTGGAGTCGTGCCTCTACCACGTGCTATCCCGCGGCCTCGCTCCATTAATGGTCCTGAATTTCCGCTTCCTTCTCCACCCGAGAACATCTGCTCACCGGGCTGGCATGAGGGTCGAGCACAGTGTCCATGTGATGGAGCAGAACTGTCATGGTCTCAGAGTCTGAGAGCCGGAACCAAACGAACCAGACATCCAGGGAGCAGGTGCAGCCCCGGCCACAGAGCCCACCACGGTGCTGGGCCACCAGCACCAACAGGAACAGCTGTGGGGGTCCCCCAGTCCCCGCATCTGCTCACCGGCACTATTCGTCTCTGCTCTGTGCACAAGCTCAGCCGGGCCCAGGACTCGGCCGCTGATGATCCTGCCACCAGTTGCCGAGCCGTTTTTCATCTCCCAAATGTGCGGAAACCATGTCTGCTACTTTGAATGAACGAGGCATTTGACCAATGTCCTGGTCGGCCCGGGCTGCCATAACAAATCACCACAGACCCGGTGGCTGGCAAACAGAGACTTATTTCTCACGGTGCCAGAGTCTGGGAGCCTGAGGTCGGGTGCCAGCCCCGGGTTCTGGTGAGAGCCCTCTCCTGGGTGGCAGGCTGCTGGCTTCTCGCTGTGTCTTCACGTGGGAAGAGGGTGAGCGAGCTCTCTCGCCTCTTCTTATAATGGCACTAGTCCCACTCATGAGGGTTCCGCCCTCATGACCTAAGTTCCCTCCTGAAGGCCCACCTCCAAATACCATCACATTGGAGATTAAATTTTAATGTATGAATTGGGGGTCAGGGGGAGACACAAAATCTCAGTTTATATCAAACATAGAAAACAAAATTCTAGTAGAATTTAGTCTTGTAGAATCTAGTCTAGTAGACTGAAGTTTATTATGGCTGGTCCCCCCTCCCCCTGCTTGCTCTCTCCCTTAGGCATGATAAAGACCACTGCTCGTGCTTGGCAAATCTCAGCCCAGGAAAGGTCACTGTGTTTCCGGGACCGATTCTGTTGTGTGTGTGATGGGCGTCCCATTTCTCCGAAGAAGGTATTGCGTTTGGAGTGACCTCCCAACAAGAACACGGGGCCATCTGTGCTCAGACACAAGCAATAGGTGCCGTGTTCCAAATAACCAACAGGAAGCTTTGTTGGTGTTTTGGAAATACTGTTGTCCATTCGGGAAACCACGGGGGAGCCGTTGTAAGGATCCAGGCGTCCGTGCAAGAGAGACATGTAGTCCGTCAGGGCAGAGCTGTGTGCAGGTGGCATCCAGGGTGGAGCAGCGAAGTTCCCATTCAGAAAAAAAAAAGAAAAAGGAAAAGAGAAGCAGGGAAAGTGAACGGTATAAAGTCTATGAACAACCATTTGAGGACGATTCTGGCAATATCTGGCAAAACTGAAGATATGCAAACCCCCACCCCTGCCAAGTCCATGCCCAGGAGCATGCCCCCAGAGAGGTGTCACATATGTGCCCGAGGTGCTCATCACAGCATTGTCTTCAACACAGCAGTCAAACAAACAAAAATGGGAGACGAGCCCAAGGTCCCCAGGACGGGGTGGAGAGAGGAGCTATAGCTCTGATATAGTCATACCATGGAACACTGTAGAGAGTTCAACATGAATAAACTAGTTCTACGTGTAACACTGGGAATAAATCTCAAAAACACAGTGGTGATTGAAAGAAAGAAAATTATTGAAGACTATATATGGAATAATACCATTTATGCAAGTCCCCAATTTCTAATACTGTTTATTGGGGAGACAGAGTGGGAGCTTTGTACATTTTGTTGTGAAAGACAACATAAATACAGAAAGATGCACAAAACATACATGTACAGGGGTCCAGGCCAACAAATATTTACAAAGAGAACACTATGCTACCTCCTCTCAGGTCAAGAGCTAGCTATGTCATGTTTAAGGGGCATCTATATATATATAAAAGGCTAATATGCTAAGTGTCTGACCATGTGACCGGTCGCTATGTTGTGCACTGGCCACCAGGGGGCAGACGCTCAACGTAGGAGCTGCTGAGCTGCAGTGACTTGGCAGCGGCGGTTTTCCGGTGACATACCCTGAAACCAGAGAAGAGGGAGCCCAATTCCTCACAGGGCTACATGATTTCACCTTCGACCCTGGGTTATGTTGTTGCTGGGGCACTGTCGGCCCAAATCTGGTTTACTGCACACTTGGGTTTGCGTTCCACACCCTGTACAACAGCAACTTTGCAGAGTGTGCTCTCACACTCTGGGACCCCTTGGGGGATGTCGGAGAGCCGGTTTCAGCCAGATCTCCGCAAGCCAGGCCAAGGGACCCCACTTGCTGGAGGGACCCCGCTCATTCTGCAGATGCCCCTGAGCCACTGCGCCACCCCAGGTGCGGCAGGCCGGGGAGGGATCAAGAGAGGTTGGCTCCAGGGCGTGTCCAGCCCATCTCGCCAGTCCCACACCTCAGGCCGCCTTCTAATTAATTTCCTTTCAATGTACATGAATCCGTGCACCGGGTCACTAGTTAAAGTATAAAGTGAGAATCTGAGAGCAGGTGGGCTGTTTCAGGGGCAGAGGAGAGTGACTGGGGAGGGCGCTGCGGAGGCTCCTGCCAGCTCTGCAGCGCTCAAGTTCAAAAACAAAAACGGAAGCAACTGTGGCAACTAGATTATTCAAAACATGAAGGTGGTGCGTGCGTGTTATTTATATAATTCTCTGAACGTTTTTGTCTTTAAAATGGTTTATAATAATTTCCAGAACTCTACAAAGGATTCAATTCCAAGAGTTCGGAGATCAAATAAAATGACCGTGTCAGCGGAATTGTTGTGATAATAGAGGTAGTAAAAAACGAATCCCAATTTGATTCTGATTAACCTTCATTTTCCTCACTACCGTGTACATGAGGATCGCTTTGCTTAAAGATGAAAACAAATTCACTCCTCATTTCTCCTCCAGGCACAACATCTCTATCAGGCACTCGGCAGCTAAAGCCGGTGTGCCTAGTGCGTCCGCCGCACTGGGACGTGCTGGGAAGGCTACCTTTTCCTCACTCTGTCCCTGTCTCTTTAATCCTCACAGTCGGGAGAGTTCTTCCTCTGTCCCTGGGTGGAAGTTGGGCTACCCAGACTCACTGGTCATGCATTGTAATTACAAACAAAACCAACAATAGAAAATCATTGGTCACTTTACGTTATAACGATAGTCTCAATAACTCAAATTTCATTCAAAGATAAGACTTCTCTTCCTTCCCCAACTAAGGCAACCTGCCAGGAAGGTGGGATACAAGGCCAGTTCCTGTCTCCCTAACTCACGTCCTCCCCGTCTGCTAAGCTCAGGTCCCAGGAGTGGGGAGGAGAAGGGAGAAAGGGCAGTGGACTGGAGCCGCTGGAGCATGGCTCTGTGCTTTCGGGGCCTGGTAGAGGCTAAAGCCGGTTCTTCCTCACTGGGGGCACTTTCTGGGTCCCTGGGGTCCCTCACCTGAAGGTTCCTCACCTGGGGAAACCACCGAATTCGAACAGATGTTCACCCACTTTGAACCTATATGGGTGAGGGTCCAAACAGGAAGCAGATGGCAGCCCTCAAATCAGGTGTTGTGAAGAGAGTCGAATAAAGGTTTATTGACAAAGGTGAGAGCAGAGTGTAGGGAGACTGCCGCACCCCAGAGGTGGTAACAGCAGCAAGGAGTGAGCAGAGCAGTGAGTGGGCGCCGGGACTTGATGAGGGAAAGGGCTGTGCAGGGCGTCTCTAGCCATCTGATGAGAGCCATGACCTTCAAGCAGTGCATCCTGCTCAGGGCACCTGCAGAGATGTTTCCAGCAGGGAGTGGGGAGTGACCTTAGCCTCTTTCTCCCCCCCACCCTCCAGTCACTCCAGTCACTTGCCCATGTTCCCCATTGGCTGAGCCCGGCCAGGAGGCGGGGCAAGCAGGGGGGGGAGGGGCAGGAAGGCCAGTGTTCTACCAGCCAGCCTCCTGGGACCCATCGCTTCCCTGGAGAGTGGAAGAGGGTGGAGAGCAGATTAGAGAAGCAAATGGAATGCGTCCAACGCACAGCCCCAGCGCCTGGGGTCCACTGCCAGGCCCCTCCCTGCTAAGGTCCGCTTCCCCTCTAGGTGGCCCTATTAAAGGGATCTGAGTCTTCAGTGAACCCCCGGAGAGTCTGATGGGCCGCAGCAGCTCACACCGGCTCATGAGGCTTCCGTGAGCAGCTCTTCCAGCTCCACGTCAGGAGCATTGGCCGTGATGGGAGTCTGTCCCCCACAAAAGTGGCAGCACCTCAAGTCAGGGTGTGTGTCTGTCTGTCTGTCTGTTTTCTAAGAGCTGGTGGTTAAACATGGGCCGGCCCAGTGAGGTGACCCCGCCCTGACCCTCCCGTCCGTAGGTCGGGTCACAGGACACAGCGGCAGCTCCTCACTCTCGCTCCTAGCACATCATCAGCCCACACCCTGCTCTCTGGAGCAGCAATTTTCAACCATTTTCACCTCCTGGCACACACAAACTAATTATTAAAAGTTTGCAGCACACCAAAAAATACACTTTTTGCTGATCTGACAAAAAATAGGTATAATTTTGATTCACTCACATCCAATGGCTATTGTGTTGGCGGGTGTCATTTTTTAATTTAACAATCTAAGGGAAAAGAGATCAGTGCCCCTGACTAAATAGTCAGGTGTTGCATGTTTTAATAATTCTTGCTGCACACGTTTGAAAATCCCTGCTCTAGAGTTCCTGAGTGGGAATCAGACGTCAGCCCACTGTGCATACACACACACACACACTCTACACACACACATGCTCTACACACACACACACACTACACACACACATGCTCTACACACACACACACACTACACACACACATGCTCTACACACACACACACACACACACACACACACACACACACACGGACACACACGGACACTGATCGAGCTTTCTGAGTGGTCTCCTTCGAGCCCTGTGACTGCGTTTGTGGGAGGAGAAGGACTGACACACACATCGCCCCAATGAAGGGTTAAGGCAAGCGCTAGCTCCTTTAAGGAAATTCTCTTCAAAAATTCCTCTCGGCCCTTTCCAACGTTGACGGGGGTGTTTTGCTTGTCTACGGCCTCTTGCCATCTTACTTGGAAGATGTGCCCGCCCCACTGTGCACTGTCTCAGACCGTATGTGATACATTTGTGCCAAATGAGCATATTGACTGAACAAATTGCCTAATAGCAGATACGTTTTCCAAAAGTGGGAGGAGACAGTTTTATCAAGGATCCTCAACCCAATTCCTAAAAGCCCTGACATTTCTCTTATAAGCCAGTCAAGACAATCACCCAGCCCGACCAACCCTCATCGTTAGAGGCGCGTATGGGAGGCAGGGCCGGCTCACTCCCACAGGCACCGTAGAAACTGTCCCCCGAGAGGCTGTGTGTGTCCTGAGAACACTACCGACTGGCTGCATCCCATGTGACAGCGACGTGACTGGGTTTGGGGGATGCCAGGGTTCCTGCTAACCTCTCTCTGAAAAGCCACGGAGACTGGGCCCTGTGGTGAGGCTGAGGTAACAGAGGGTAGAATTTCGAGGGACTCAGACTTCAGTTCAGATGTGAGTACGCCTCCGTGTGTGTGTGTGTGTGTGTGTGTGTGTGTGTGTGTGTGTGTGTGAGAGAGAGAGAGAGAGAGAGAGAGAGAGAGAGAGAGAGAGAGGTGAGGAGACCACAGTGGGATGGAAAGCCGGCGGGAGCAGCCTCAGCCCAGACTGGCCTCTGGGGGCTGGAAGCCTCGGAGAGCGTCCCCAGCCAGGCTCTAAGCAGCTGCCACCAGAGAAATGCTGACTGGAAGCCAACAGATGGGTCTGGGGTTCGAGCAGAAAGGACGGTGAAGAGACAGGAGGGAGTGAGAGCTTCGGAAGAAACCTAGTGAGGCTGCAGCGAGTAGCAGGACCAGCAATGGCTTTCCTGGGGCTGCCCTGCACCAGGGCCTCCTTCCCAAGGTCACTGCCCTCGTGCACGCCGGCCTCTGTGTGGTCCGCAGCCTCCTCAGGGACAGATGGGGAGGGGGAGGAGCAAATGCTGGGGAGAGGCCGCCTCCCAGGGCCATGACCTTGGGCACAGCAGCCCAGAGCAGAGGCAGGGGAGGTGACTCAGGCGGGAGGAGATGGTGGTGGGCTTCTGGTAGGGGTGCCGGGCCTGTGTTTGCTCTGAGCCGGCGTACCTAATGATTCCGATGGTACGAAAGCAAGGGGTGTCCCCCTGTGGTTGCGGCGGTGGGTGTGCTGGGGCAGCGATCAGCCACAGCCAGTGTCTGCAGGGCGTCCATCACCCCGCGAGTCCCACCGGCCCTGGGCAGCTGTGCTGTTTGTTCCGCAGAACCAACACCAGGATGGATGGTGGCACTGAGCGCCGTTAGCATGCGATCACTTCAGCTAACAATAAATTTGAGCCATTAGCCAGGAAATGGTCTGGTTGGGAAGCCAGACTCTTTGCCTCTGAGCCGCTGCCCATTGTGGTAATTGAGCCACCTACACCATTCATCTCCGCAAGAACAGACACTTGGACTTCTTGGACAAGGTGGGCCGAGTGATCTCCGGTCTGTGAGGCAGCGGAGCCCACGGAGGCCCCAAGAGGGTGCCCAGCGCGGCAATCACTAGGCGGAGAGCGGAGGCGACCAGCTGATGCCGCCCTGGCTCCCAGGTCCGTCTGCCACAGGCAGCCACGTCCTCACGCCTGCTCCCACGCAGGGCACTGGCCAGAGGAGGGCCGTGTTGGGCCTGTGGCCTTTGCTCTGTGGAAACCCACAGGCCCCTCCCCTCCGGCGCCTGGTTGAAATGTCAGTGTTGTCTCCCTCAGGACGCCTCGCATGCAGGCACGGAGGGAGCAGGCTGTCTCTGGGCATCGGGGGCTGAACCTGGACGGCGGGCTCCAGCAGGCGCGCTGCAAATGCCAGGGGGCCAGGGTGCAGCGTGGCTTTGTTGGTAAAGGCCAGCCTTCACAGGCCGGCACTGGGGAAGAAACTGAGGCTTTGTCTCAGCCCGGGCCCCAGATCTGAAAGGCTTTCACGGGAAAGAGCATCACCTTCAAATACCAAGGATAAGTCAATACCGACTTCAATGATCTGCCCGGCTTCCTTCATTATCGGATTCACAGACGGAGGAAAAGGCAGCGGCTTTGAAGTCAGATGGAGCCAGGTCCTGAGCTCAGCTCTACTCAGCAGTGGTGCGAGCCTGGGCAGGTTCCTCCCCCGAAGGACTCAGCTTCCCCCTCTGCAGTGGGGCTGCGATGATTAGATAAGACACGGAAGCCCCCCGACCCATGGACAGCCACACAGTGGGCATCATCGTTCAGGTTTACCCACCACCTACCAGGCCACGTGCAGGCCGCTCCAGCCCAGACAGGGTGCCTTTCCTGCTGCCAACCCTGGGGCCCCTTGTCTCCACAGGGGCTCCCAAAGGCCTGGCTGGGGGACAGGGGCAAAGGGGCGTGCCAGCTCCTACGCCACCCTGCCTGGGCCTTGGCGTTCTTGACCTCTCCTGCCTGAGTGCTTGCATTAAACAGGGCTCGGAGCCTCGCGCGGCGTTTCTTACCGAGGGGCGAGCATCAGAACTCACAGGGAAAGAATAGAAACCAAGATTAATTCACCATGTTATTTCACATTCACTCATTCCTTTTTTGTTGCTTCAACTTTATCAGTTCATTTTTCCTTTCAGAATAGTGTAACCTGATCATTAACGCCTGTGTTGTTCATCCGGATTTTTAAGATTCTAGAGTCTCTCACATGACAATTTATTTTAGATTTTTGTTGACTCAATAAGAGCACATGTTACTATCTTTGTAGGAGATTTCTACTGATGGCACTAAATCAACCTTATTGATGATACCATTCCCTCTCTGTATATAATTATTGATTACCTAATTTAAATTATGTGACAAAGACCCAGCGGTAATATGCCTGTCAATTCTTCCTTGCTTGTCTTGGGTTTTGCTTATTTAGCTACTATAGTGTTTACCAAATAAATGCTTATGGCTATAAATACTCTGATTTTAAAAAAGGAAAAAAGAATTCACCAGGGACCTACCAGCAAATCCTAACTCGGTAGGCCAGGAGTGGGCCCAGCTGTCTGTGCTTCTGCGGGCTCCTCCAATGATTCTCACGTGCACCCAGGGAGAGCCCGGACCACAGAAATGCGATTCTGCACATTTAAGAAGCTAAATAACTGCACAGGAGAGTTTGGGGGTGGAGTATGTGGGTGTGTGAGTGTGAGTGTGTGTGAGTGTGTGTGTGAGTGCGTGTGTGAGAGTGCATGTGAGTGTGTGTGTGTGAGAGTGCATGTGAGTGTGTCAGTGTGTGTGACTGTGTGTGTGTGCGTGTGACTGTGAATGTGTGAGTGTGTGTGTGAGTGCATGTGTGAGTGCGTGTGTGTGTAGTGTGAGAGTGTGTGTGTGTGAGAGTGTGTGAGTGTGTGTGACTGTGAATGTGTGTGAGTGTGTGACTGTGAATGTGTGTGAGTGTGTGTGTGAGTGTGAGTGCATGTGTGAGTGCGTGTGTGTGTAGTGTGAGAGTGAGTGTGTGTGTGTGAGAGTGTGTGAGTGTGTGTGACTGTGAATGTGTGTGAGTGTGTGTGTGAGTGTGAGTGCATGTGTGAGTGCGTGTGTGTGTAGTGTGAGAGTGAGTGTGTGTGTGTGAGAGTGTGTGAGTGTGTGTGAGTGTGAGAGTGTGTGTGTGAGTGTGTGTGTGTGTGTGTGTGTGTGTGTGTAGAGGAGTTCGAGTGCAATCATGCCAGGGAGGAGGGGCACACAGGAGTCTGGCCTTCCCAGCAAAGGCCCCTGTCCTCCTTGTGCTGCTGGTTCCCAAAGACCTGACACTTCAGAGCAGGGACCGTGTGCGCCCTGTTTGAAGTTTCAGTCACTGTTTGACGGCTCGGGGCTTCCTCCGTGTGTGGCATTCAGATCCACGGCCGCTGGCATGAAACCCTCCCTCCTTGCTTTTGTGTTGCTTTGGAGCCGGCTGCCCTACAGATTCACTCGGGGCTGTGACCTCCTATGCCCTGTCCCAGCCGGAACCCTGTGCCTGAAAGGAGGGCTCCCTGTGCCTCCTGTCAGGTGACTGGAGGGCCTGTCCCTGGCCACAGTCCCAGTGGGCATGGAGACACACAAAGCCCTAATGCCCTTTGGTGACTGCCCCCCCTCTGCTCAGCGCTTTTGTTCACTTCCTTTGAGCTCCCAGCCCCTATTTGCCTTCAGAAAGGATGGTGAGCCAAGCTCAGAAAGCAGCAGGAGCAGCCAGGGGCTGTCTCCTGGTGGGTTACAAAGCATTTCACTAAGCAAACATCACCTTTGGCAAGAGGCCCCTTTGGTTGTCATGACAACGCGGATCGCTTGTGTCTTGGGGGTATGCTGTGCCCTCCTTCTGTCTGCCCAAGGTCCCATGCCCCAGCTCTCTCTCCCAGATCCTTTCAACAGCCCTCGGCATCCTGGCGCCACCTCACATTAACGATTCTTCACTTTGGAGCAGCTTTGTCTTGCTCAGCAAAGAAACCGCTTGGCTTAGATATCAAAGGACCAGATCAAGCTATTCCTCTACTCAAAACCCTCCGGCCTCTGGCCTCTCTCAGAGCCGACGTCCTTCCCATGACCTACAAGGTGCTATGTGACTGGGCCTCCTCACTGGCCTCTGCTCCCACCACTCTCCCTCTCCCTGTGTGTGCACGTGCAGTGTGTGGGGTGGCAGAGGATGGGGAATGGGAAGAGGAGCTTTAGGGATCTCTCTGGAGCCCCAAAATCATGCCAGGTAGGAGGGAGCACACTCCAGACACGCTGGCCTTCCCACCGTTCTCCAGATGCACCAGCAGACACACCGCAGGCTCTTTGCACGTGCGCCTCTCTCCCCTCTGAATTCTGCACGCCCTTCTCTCTCTTCGTTCAGGTCCCTGCTAAAGTGCCCCTCCCCAGAGAGGCCCCTGACTTCCCGCCTCACGTGGCTGCCCTCCAGCCTGTGTCCAGCTTTCTCTCTCCTCGTAGCAGCTCTCAGCCCCTGGCGTTCTACATAGACTCGGTTTCTGATGGTCTAATGTCTGCCTTCCCAGGAGGTGGCCCTGGCACAGGAGCGGGCCCGTGTCCACACTCATAAACATTGGTGACGGGAGTGAGTGAGCGACTGGTCCTGGATTCAGAGCCTGGCTCTGCTGTAGGGTAGCTTTATGGCACTGAGCAGCCACCGGTCACCCTGAGTCTCGGTCTCCTTGTCTGGAAAACGGAAGGGATGAGACCCGCCAGCTGGAGTGACGAGAATAAGTGAGGTGGCACGGTGAGTGGGGCCGAGGGCATGCCCCACCCAGGGTGGCCGACGTGGTCTCCATTCTTGTTCAGCTGCGTTCAGGATGCTCTCCTTGCCCTGGGCTCCCGGACACCCTCGGGCGTCCAGGGCACCTGTAACTCGTATCTGCCAGGGAGACCCGCAAGGTGCCCCAGGAGAAGACAGGCAGCCACGGGGGAAGTGGGAGCCCCTCTCCTGCCCAGGGCCCTGCACGCACACTGGGCAGCCTGCCCGGCTCGGCCTCCCCTGCCCTCTGCTTTGCACGAGGCCCCTAGAGACTGCCTGGGGGGCAGGGCGCCTGCGGAGACATCCCTGTGCATCCAGGAGCCCTGCCTCCAGCAGCTGTCGGCCGTGTGGCTGCAGGACGCCCAGCAGTCACCACAGGGCAGGGCCTTCATGAACTTCTCAGGGGTTCCCTGGTGAGGGCTCCACAAGGAGGAAGGAGAGCCACAGCTTTTCTTTGTAAGAGGCTGGACGACACAGGTGCCTGTTTGAGAAACTGTTCAGAGAGGACTATTCTGTCCCGGTCCAGTCCTGCCATTACCCGTTTGTCAGTAAGATACTTTCTTCAGTTCCTCGCGTCCGACCTTCTTCAGAGAACAAGGGCCATGGACCCAGGAGGCGCCAGTGCACCCTGTCCGTGGAGTGTGAACAACGCACTGGGGACACAGCACAGGGCCCGGCCTCGGAGGGGCTCCGGCGCCGGTGCTGGGGGCCCGTGGCCGCGTGGCCGGGCAGTCTGGCTCCTCAGGGCCCGTCAGGCGCCCCGGCGTGGGCCACCGTGGAATCCTCAGCTCGGGAGTCTGCGGCGTCTGCATCTCCTGTGTCTCAATGAGGAGTCAGACACTGCTCGGTCACTTCACAGGTGACGGTCGTCATTTGACGCAAGGGAGAGAAAGTAGCTGGTGCCTGGAAGATACAGCACAGACTCCTAATCCACGTAGCACGTTGATCGATGAGACCCATGAGGACAGGAAGAGCAGCCAAAGGGAAAAATAAGGACCTCTCGGCCGGCTAACCCCCCAATAAGTGGGGGGTGTTGCATTTGTGATCAAAAGGACAATCACACTGAAATAGGTTTTGACAACCACTCATTAAAATATGAAATGTTTAGCCCTAGCCGGTTTGGCTCAGTGGATAGAGTGTCAGCCTGCGGACCAAAGGGTCCCAGGTCCAATTCTGGTCAAGAACATGTACCTCAGTTTGTCTCACGTCGATGTTTCTCTCTATATTTCCCTCTCTCTTCCACTCTCCCTAAAAATCCATGGAAAAATATCCTCAGGTGAGGATAAATAAAATAAAAATATGAACATATTTAAACTGACCTCCAGCTTACTGATGGCCAATGACAACCTGACAGGGCCGTGACAATGACAAAGCGGCTGGACTACAGTCCCGGGACACTGCCTGGAATAAACACTTAGCTCTTTGGAACCAGCTCTGTGCCTTGTCAGCTGTGTGACCTTGGGTTATTCACAGCCCTCTCTGAGCCTCCCAATCTAACGGAAATGAGATGGCAACGCCTTCCCTGATCGGTTTTTTGAGGATCAATAAGAAGGTGTGGTGAGCACTTGGCAGAACCCGGCATCGAGAAGGCACTCAATCAATGGTCGTTGTTGGTATCCACCTGCTATGGAAATAAAGGCATAAAGCCATCACAGCCAGGAGAGCCCTGCCCCTTGCAGGCCTGTCTGGAGTCTTCTGTCCAGACTCGGGCTCTAGACTTAAGATCGGCTAGAAAACAACTGTCACTGAGTCTCGATGAGGGAAGAGTGGGCCTGAGAATAAAGCTCCAAGCACACATGGCATTCTGTTGTTGTTGTTGTTGTTGTTAAGATATTTAAAGAACCAGCAAATTAGAAGAGGACATGCTATGTTCTTGCAAAGATCCAAAGTAGAGGTGAAAGAAGTTAGTGTGGTAGCTCTCAGCTCAAAGGAAAAGGAAACAGAGCTGGCCAGTCAGCATGGCTCAGTGGTTGAGCATCAACCTATGAATCAGGTCACGGTTCGATTCCAATCAGGGCACATGCCCAGGTTGCGGGCTTGACTCCCAGTGGGGACACAGCCCTCCCCACGGCCTGGCCACGCTCCGGTCATGGGCAGGGCATCTGAGAGTGGGTCTCAGCTCTGGGTGCACTGCCTGGGTTAGTCAGGCTTGGGAACCACCGCTTTGGAGGGAAGTCAAAACCAGGAGGCTAGAGAATTGGGCCCCTCGGCTGGCACAGGAAAGATGTGGACCGATTCAGTGGTGTCTGCCTGGTTTGCACAGGGCTCTGTATCAGAGGATGGGCGATGCTATTG